>NC_142514.1:70119500-71461500 GCF_057876585.1 Rhinolophus sinicus | reverse complement strand
CAGTTAGTGGTACATCCGTGGAAGCTCTCTTATGCTTTTATTTTCTCAGTAAAATGAGAAGCAGTCCCAACAGTTTGAAGTGTCTGAGGAGAGAGGAGACTCAGCAGAATCCTCTCTTTAGGAGAACGGGAGAGTGCGTTGACTGAGGAAACCATCTAGGATTGCCAGGCAGCACTAAGGGTTTGAGGTCACCTAAGATTTGACGTTGTTATTGAGTCACGAAGATTAAACCACCAAACTCCAGGCGTCTCTTTGTCCCCTCCCCTCAAATATGGATGGTCTCCTTTAAAACATACAACATTTATTATGTTATTTGATCTACAAAGCCTTGTGGCACATTTAACTAAGTTCCAGGACTATAGGTGCAGTCAAGGGCACGTTCTCTCCAGGGTCAGGCTCAGAGGTGGGCAGGGAGTAGAGAGAGCGAAGGAAAGATTGATTTGAACAGAGGAAAATCAATATTTTTTGAAGGCAGCAAGCTCCCTTCAGGAAGGAGGAAACAAGCAACTAGACAAAGCAGCTTTTATATGAGAACCAAATGAGCTTTCTTTCTTTCTTTCTTTTTTTTTTGTAAGGAGGGCACCACTCACTGTCCCATGTGGGGATCGAACTGGCAACCTTGCTGTTATTAGCACCATGCTCTAACCAACTGAGCTAACTGGCCACCCTAGAGAACCAAATGAGCTCTGATACACTGAACCCCAGAATCAGACAGGCCTACCCACCCAGGCCCAAGCTGCAATGGACCATCACAGACTTCCCTAAGAGGCCCTGTTTGAAACTTACAGCATGGAGGAGAAAACAAATGATACCTGCAGGCAGCTTAATGCCAAGAAGACAGGCAAGTTACAGGTCGCACCTGCTGTAGGTCCAGTTTCTCCTTCCAAAGTCACTAATCAGGTACATGATTCCATCTGGTAGGGGTGGAGTGGGGGAGGGTGAGCAAAAGCATAGGAAGCCACACTGACTGTGACACTAATTCATGTTCCTCACAGAGAAGAAAACAGCAGGTACGGGGAAAGAAAGTTCCCTTCTGATAGTCATGAACTGAAAGATCTTGGACCATCAGAGGCTGCCTGCTCTCATGCCTGGGCCTTGGACTCCCAATCAGCCTTAAAGCAAACACCGGGTAGATGATAGGGAAGGAGAAATTTGAGGGTATATACAAGTAATTGATTTCTATGTTGGCTTATGAAATCAGAGCCAGCCAACAAGGGAAGTGAGATAGTGAAAAGGAGGTAGGACCAATCAATTGGAAGTCCAAGTGAAGCCAAAGCATGGCTGGCTTTGAGGCTTTAGAGGGAATGTGTGGGAAAGTTCACAGCTTTTTACATATTTGAAAATCACTATTATTGTTCTCTTAAGTCTTTTTGCTAGGCTTAAACATACCCAGTCCCTTCGCTGGTCTTCACATGAAACTCAAGTATATTTATAAACAGCCTGGTTGCTTTCTACTGAGCATGCTCCAGCTTGTTCCTTTGAAAGGATGGCATTTGGAGACCACTACAAAATTCCATCCAGCAGAAGTAGGCAGGGACCATCTCCCCTGGCCATAGACACCCTCTCTTCGCTAGTACAGGAAGCCGTGGACCTGTCTCCTACTCCCTGCTCAGTCACCTTGAGCTACAACCTCCGTGTCTTTTTTGTTCAAGTACTGCTGCCACGGGAGGGCTCTGCCACCCCATACCTGGGCAGTGAGTTTCTTTTTTTAAAAAAACTCATGTGTACATTTTCCCTTATTAAATAGCTAGGGTTGAGGAGTGATTTATTTGTGGCTCATTTCAACTCTTATTAATGACATTTTTATCCATTTCTTGATCATTTAGTATTAGTCTCAGAAGTTTTGGGTAGTGAAGGAATGGAAGTGTGTAATTTATTTATATCTACTTATTCAGTGACCATAAATATTTATTGAGAATCTTCAGTACTGGGATACAGCTATAGACAAATAGGACATGCCCCCGTCTCCATGGAGTATGCAGTGTAGGATCAGAAAAAAGATTCTTGTGATTTATATTTTTGGATAAGGGAGACCTCAACTTACCTAGAGACCTGAACTGACATAGAAGTTTATTCTTCTCCCCTCTAATTATAACAGGGGAATTAACCCTTATCCCTTCTCTTCTACTTTGGGACTCATCACCTCTCACCTACTCTCTCTCATACATCACTTCTCTCTCTCTCTCTCTCTCTCTCTCTCTCTCTCTCTCTCTCTCTCTCTCTCTCTCTCTCTCTCTCTCTCTCTCTCTCTCTCTCTCAGGTGATTTCCGTTAGCACATGCATCTGCTCAAATATTTCTCACTTTCAAAACCCTTTCCTTGACCTAGATTCCCCTCTCCAGCTACTGCTCTAACCCCTTTGTATTCCTTCACAACAAACCTTGAAAAAAAAATCCTCTAGGCCTGGTGTATTTGAGGCTGGAAAAAGTGTGGATGTATTTGGAACAGCTGTGAGTGTCATGGCAGAGAGCTGATAAGCGAGGAAGAGTACTTTCCAGAGTGGTAGGCACTGAGATCAAAGCCCTCTGCAAATATTTTGATAGGAGGCAGCTGTGTTACAGCAAAGTGGGCACTGATCTCCCCTCAGAGGACTTTGCTGAATGCTGGCTCTAACATTCTCTAGCTGATGTGACCTTGCTCACCTTACATAACTTCTTTGAGCCCTAGTTTCCTCATCTATCAAATGGAAGTCTTTTTCGTAAGTTTGTTATGTCATAATGTGACAATGAAACAGGATACCTGAAAGTGAAACAAATGTTAGGAAGTATTGTTGTACAGTAAAATGTTTCCACTCCATTTTAAGAAAAGGGGTTTCTCCCAGTCTGGGTCCGGGTTCCTCCCAAATCAAAGCCTTATACAGAGGCTTAAACACATGACTCCCTGCTGTCCATTTGGGAACGTGATCCTGGAGAATAGGACTGGGGAAGAGGAGGAGTGAAACAAGGAGAGAGGGAGGGAAGGCCAGTGCAGGATGTTACTAAGTTGGTCAAAACTACTGGTGACTGGTGTTCTATTCCGTGTGACCTTCTGAGGAGCCTTATGAGGTGTGACAATTAAGGTCACAAACACATCCTAGAGAAAGTGCCACATACCTCACTGCTGAATATCACTGTGGTCACCTTCGAAGTACTCCCCTTGGGAAGCTATGCACTGATGCCAGCACCTAGTCCACTCTTCAAAGCAATTTTGGAACTCTTTTTCTGGAGTGGCCATCAGAGCTGTCATCGTATTACCCTTTATGTCCTGAATGACATCAAAATGTCTTCTTTTCAGTATTTCCTTTACCTTTGGGTAAAGAAAGAAGTCATTGGGTAAAGAAAGAAGTCGTTGGGGGCCAGATCAGGTGAGTAGGGAGGGTGTTCCAATACAGTTATTTGTTTACTGGCTCAAAACTCCCTCAGACAGTGCCGTGTGAGCTTGTGTATTGTTGATGCAAGAGCCATGAATTGTTGGTGAAAAGTTCAGGTTGTTTTCGTCTTTTTCACGCAGCCTTTTAGCACTTCCAAATAGTAAAGTTGGTTAACTGTTTGTCCAGTTGGTACAAATTAATAATGAATAATACCTTTGATATCAAAAAAGGTTAGCAACATCGTTTTGACTCTTGATTTGGACTGACAGAACTTCTGTGGTCGTGGAGAACTGGCTGACTTCCACTGTGCACTTTGTGTCAGGGTCGTAGTGGTACACCTACATTTCATTACCAGTGATAACACAGCCCAAAACATGGTCTTCCTCTCCAAAAGGCTCGGCAAACTTCACTTCTCCTTTGCTTTTGTTCATCGGTGAGCTCCTTTGGGACCATTTTTGCACACAGCTTTCTAATGCCAAGATTTTCAATTAAAATTTTCCTAACTGTTTCTCTATCTATGTTTACTTGGTCTGCTATGCTTCTCACAGTCAGCCGATGATTTTGACGCAAAACTAAATGAATTTTTCAATGTTTTAGTCATTTTCGCTCATTCCTGGTCGCCCTAACCTCCCTTCATCAGTGACACGTTCTCTCCCTTCAGAAAAATGTTGAATCCAATTGTATACTGTCGTTTTCTTCATGGCATTATCCCCATAAACTTGGACTAACATGTCCCTGATTTCACTTCCACTCCTGCCAAGTTTAACAAGAAATTTAATGTTTGTTGCTCTAATACAAGGTCAGACATTCTCGCTACGGCACACAAAAACACGCAACAACAGTAATGAACGTCACTCAGCAGGACACTGCCACACATCGACACGAACACAGCTGTGAGACACAGATATACCAAGGTTATGAAACCTTCCCAAGCTGTTTGTACAGTGCTGCCAATGTAAGCGCATGGTGGCAAGTTTGTAAACTTAATTGGCAGATCTCATATGACATGCATCTCAGAACTGTCCCCTCAGGGGACTAGAGCGGTAAGAATTTATTTCAAAATTCTCATCTCTATTGATCAAGAGTGCCCCGTGGGCATTGACTCCCCCTCTCTTCAGGGTTGCACATACCTGAGTGACAAGTAGACCCCAGGGAGAAAGTGAAAGGTAAAAGGTGCAGGAGGAGGAAAGGCCAAGTCAGGTTGTACCTTTGAAACTTACTCAAAATGGGTTCCTACAGCAGTGACTGGAGTAAGAGGTAGGATCAGGAGGAAGTGAAATGGTGCACAAGATACAACCCTATGTGACAAAAAAGAAAATGATGAAAAGATCTGGCGTTTGCATGTATAACAAGTATTATATACCATCTCTGCAGAAAAAGAGGGTAGACCTTAGACATTAGTTTTTCATCCTATGTTCTCAGACATAAATTGTTTCTGTGGAATTAAGAAATATAATCCATAAACGCCCCATTGGCTTTTTGTATCAAATTATAATTAGAGACAGCATGACCTAATTGAAAGAGACCCAGACCAAGATTTTGGGCAAACCGCTTAATTTCTCTGGTGAAGTAGGGGCAGAGGTTGTGGGGTAAATTGGTATTACTGCTACGACTACTATTTCTACTACTGCTAGTGCTGCTAGTACTGCTACTGCTACTACTACTGCTATTTTTCCTCTGTATATTCTAGTGGGTTTTTTTGTTGGGGAGGGGAAATTCATCAAATAACCTACGTGAAAATATTTTGTAAACTAGGAAGTGTTGTTATCATCTGGGTATTATTAAGCATTGATTACCAAAGCCCTCTATAATCCACTGACAATTCCAAGATGCATAAAGAGGAATGACTTTAAGAGCAAAGTTTACTATTGTGGTATTGCAGTTATAGGAAGAAAAAACAAATGCTTTGTTAAATGGAACTGTTTAGAAACAACTGTCTTAAAAATATGGATATGTTGTCCAGTAGACAAAACAATTGAAATAATTAGACAACTTCCTGCGTCTTTCTCTAATTTTCCAAATCTAGCACTTGTTTAGTAGAGAGTAAAAGCTGGCAATTCTCCTTACTGTGCTTTGCCTAGGAAAGTTATTTAAATCGCACTACTAAATTCAGGAGCATTTTCCCCTTCAAAGTGATTTTAAAACAATTAAAGACACACGTACAAGATTCCATGGCAGCAAGAACTAATGAATATGATTAGGAGTCAGGAGACCCTAGCTCACTTACTCAATGGTTGTTTATTAGGCTCTGTGTTAAGAGCTGGGTAGGTATTGAGTGGGTAACAACACAGATTGTTACTGTCCTCATGAGAATGCTTGGGATTGTCTAGGGAGGGAGTAGAGAGTGTGGAGAGACGAGAACTCAGGTTCAGCCCCAAAGGACTCCAACATTTAGGAGTCAGATGGCCCACAAGTGAGAAGCCACCGAGGGAAACTGAGAAGGAGTAAGCAAAAGGCAGAAGGAGTAAGCAGAGAGGCAGAAGGAAAACCAGGAGAGAGTGCTTTCTCAGAAGCTCAGAGAAGAAAGGGCATGAGGAAGGAGGGAGTAGCCCACCTTAGTGTAGAATATTGCTGAGATATCAAACACGGTTAGGGCCTGCAAAAGATCTCGCCACGTGGAAGTTATTGATGACCATAATAAAAGCTGTGGTAGAAGATGGGGCAGAGGCAGAGTGGAGTCCGTTGAGAAGTGACTCTTTCACAAACCTGAGTCAAGAAGAGCTGGATGGACAGAGACATGTGAAGCTCAGGGAGAACTTTCAGAGATGAAAAATACTAGAGCATACTAGAGATGGAAGCTGATGAAAAGAATTCATAAGAGCAAAATTACTTAAATCATTATTTTTAAAATGCAACTGCCAGTAGGAAATATATTTTACACTGTGACTTGGTATGTGCTCTGTACACATACAGTCGAAACAAAGGTTTCAGAAAACACTAGTTTATTGAAACCAGGTTTGCCTTTACTATGTACAATGGAATCTGATCATTTCTATTTTCTTCTATTTCATTTTTAATTGAATTATAAAAGTGTACTAGATTATATGTGCAATATAAGAAATTCAAAGAAGGAAGAGGTAAGTACAGTAAAAGCTAAAATTCCTCCTTCATACCTGCCATCTTTCCAAATCCCATTTCCCAACTCAGAGGAGTACTGAGAATTAGCAATTTGATGTGTATCTTTTGAGGGCATTTTCTATGCATTTGCATATGTATGTACACACACGGTTGTTTGTTTCTGGTTTTGTTTTTTGTAAATGTAATGATACATACTCTGTTGTCCTGAAACTTGATTTTTTTCTCTATCGCTCTCTGTAGAAGGTACTTTTATATTACTTTATATTATTAACTATCTCATTCTTTAAAAGGGTTTGTAGCTTTCTATTGCATAACTGTGGTATGATTTATTTAAAACATTCCTCTATTGTAGGACAGTGAGATTGTTTCTCACTTTTTAAACAGTGCTACAATGGGTACACATATGACTATTTTTAAGGAAAAGAATCTTGGAAGTGAATAGACAGGAATATTTTGATAGATATTACCAGTTTGACTTCCTTAAAGGCTGGGTCAGCATGTATGTGGAATGATAGTCACTCTGTGATTTTGTTATTGTTGTTTATTTCTTGGTTTTAAGCGTTGTTTGCAAAGCTTTTCCCATTATGAAAATTATAAACACTCTCCCATATTTCCATTTAGTTTTATAGTTTTACTTTGTACTTAACATACACCTTTTAAAATCTATCCAAAAATTTTTTTGAATTGGTGAGAAGTAGAGATGAAGCTTTATTTTTTCCCAAAAGGATAAGTAATTTTTCCAACACCATTTGTTCAATATTCTGTCATTTCTGAGTGTTTTGAAATGGCACCTTTATCTTATCTTGTATTCTTATGTGTAGTCTCTGGTCTGTGCCATTGGTGTATTATTTATTCCAGCAACAATTCCCCATTATTTAATTATGGTAGCTTTATAGTTTGTTGATAACTGGGAGGGCCATACTGTCCCTGTTATTCTTTTTTTTTTCTCTCTCTTTTTTTTTGATGATTCGTGTGTATTCACTTTCATGGACAACATTTATTTTATGTTCCATTATAAAATCCCTTTAGGGTTTTGTGTCATGATTTTCTTATGTTTTCTGTATGAAATGTCATCCAAAGTCATCCATTTACAATAAGGCATGAAGGAAAAAAATCAAATGTTTGAGGAGAATGAAGGTATGAAATAATTGTTACGGAAAGCAGCAGAGCTAGCTTATCAGATTGTCCTATAAATGAGGACAATGAGGAGGGAGTCAAGAATTTATAATAGCATCTATCTGCTGATTGGATGATTTTTTCATCAATGCTCAGCTGCCCAGGAGCAGGCATGAAGAGTGATTTGGTTGAGCTCACGCTGGGATTGGGTGTGGCTAAGACAAGCATAATAGTGGGACAGACAGGGAAAAGAAGGGGGAAGATATTTTTATTTCTTTGCCTTCCTTTCAGCAAAGATGGAATAGAAATAATTGTGTTTCCTATTCACCAAATGTGAATATTTGTGAATAAAGAGAGGTTCAACTTTTTGTTTGTTTTGTTGTTGTATTAAACATCTTAATAAAATGAAAATGTTAACTTGTGGGCAAGAAAACTAAATTACAACTGATTTTTGTATTATATAAATAATTATGTACCGGGGATGCCAAAAAAATGTATACACATGACTTGTATTCATCTTTTGTTATCGGTATATATTGAATATTACAATTTTAATACACTTTTTTCCTTTCTTAAAACGTGTATACATTTTTGTGGAATCCTCTGTATGTGTGTGTATATATATATGTGTGTGTGTGTGTATATATATATATATATATATATATATATATATATATACACACACTCATATATAAAATCGTGTTATACTTGAGATACTTTCCTTGCTCCAGGAGAGCACGTTTGGTGTAAACTCTTATTTTTTGAGCATGTATATATTTCCCTAACATTTTCTTTGGTACTAAGCATTCTCAAATGCATTCCCAGGGGTCTAGAAATGTTGGTACATATCCATTTGGCAGTTTAGGGATTTGTTAGAGTGTGGGAAAATTCTGAGTTTATTTTCAGGTTACAACATCTGAACACTTCTTTGCAGGTCCAAAGAATAGTTTATTTTAAAAACTGTAAGGATATCATAGTCTTGGTCCCCATTGTGAGGAGAAATTGTTGCTATCTTTGAAGAAATATTATTCAAAATAAAATCCCGAGTTAGAAAATTGAAGACCTAAAATCCAGATTAAATGTAAAAGCCTACTAATGTTTCGAATTGCTTATTGGTCTATTATGCTTTCCTTTATTTAGACAAACAAAGTTAAAGCATTAGTAAAGAAGGTGGTCCTAAGGGATATGACCATGGACATTCCTATACCAACCTTTTTGTGTTTTCCCTCTCTGCATACTAAGGCTTCAGCAGAGGCTTTCTCTGTTCTGTCCTGGGGAAATAACTCAAAGTCTCTCCTCTGGGACTTCCTAGACTCTTGGAATGCTCCCCATTCCCACCACAGCTCTCTTAGCCTGACTTCCTGTGGATGGGAAAAGACTCAAAGACACTGCAGTAATCCCAATGACACCCAGAGCTCAACTATTGCAGAGAAGAGGACGTGATGCCCTGTATGTTGGTTAGGAAATGGCCTCATCCAAAAGCATCTTGTTGCTGTTTTCGTAGTTCCCATCAACCTTCAGAACATTCTCCATAGCTCCTTCAGTCATGGCAAGCGGGACTCAGGCAATTTTAAATGAGTTGTTGTTCCAGTCTAGACTTTCACTAAACTGACATGTAGTCAGATGGGGTGACTGCGTTTTTCAACAGTTGCCAGCAACCTCGCATTCAAATGATCTGCTCATGTATCTTTTGTATGATCAACCACAATTTATTCCCTGAACTTTGAGGGAAGACTGAAAATAAACACAAATATCAACGTATTCTTGGCACATCCCACCAATTAGAAAATCCACATTTCAAATTCTGACTCCTCTTGATACTCACTATCTCCATCTAATCATAAATCCAGTCAATTTTACCTAAAAATATATCTCTTGCACCCATCCCCTTGTCCAGTGGCACTGCCAGTTCTTGGTTCAAATCATCATTGCTCACCGAGTCCATTATAAAAGCCAGTTAACTAGTTTCTCTCATCTCTTGAAAATGTACGTCTACTCATAGTACTTCTCTCATTAACAATTTTCTATGGCTTATCTGCACAAATGGTTGATCTAAATTCATGTCAGTTTTGGTCCTTACCTAACCTGTGTTTCTTGCCTCTTTGGTCATTCTCTCATTGGTGCTCTCTGCTCCTACCACATAGAACTGCCTGCACTTCCAGTGCTGTTGCCTTTGCCCAAGGGTGAAATACAAAATATTTAAAGAACAGGAACCCACCAATCAGAATGAACCCCGTGACCACTCAGAACTGCAGCATTAGGGCGTTCTGCTGACTATCAGTTCTGGGGGCTGTTTCCAGCATCTTGATCTCGATTCTCTTGCTGGGGAACATCTGCAGGTCCTTCATGAGGTCCATAGAAGACTAGCCTTTAAGCAGGGGCTGGAGGTAAGAGATAGTGTCATTTAGAAAGGCTTATGGGCCTGTAGATGCCATAATTCACATTTCCAATACCTATGTAGAGACTAAAGTATTTGCAAAGTAGGCACTATTTGCAGAACCTCAAATGACCTTTTATATTTTTTGAGATGTGTTAAAAGAAAAGAAAAAAACCCACTGCCTTTTCTCTGGTTGCTTCATAAATAGTTTTGACTGCTTCTGTTTCTCAAATTTAATCAGCAAGAGACATCTACTTTTCACACAGGCCCACCAGCAGATCAGTTTTTTAACCAGGCTCAACCTTTTTATTTCCATGCTGACTAGGAAACATGATGTCCTCAACTGACCTAAAAGTACAAGGAAAAGTTCCAATATCTTCTCTAACAAGAAAGAAAATAATACATGTTTTCCCTCAATTCAACTAATGGTTGTGAGAACTAGTCATCATTAATTATATTTTCTGCATCCGCATCACTAAGAAATTATCAAGTTGCTGCTCAGTGCAAAACACTAAACTGGCGTGGAGAGAGATTTAAAGCAGTAACCAACACCAGCCCTGCTCTCCATGAGCTGACAGTCTGCTGTGGAGATAAGACATGAACAACTGAAGTAATAACTTTTATTATGTATCACATTCTGTGTTGCTAGCAAATAATAAACACTAGGGCAGTTAAGAGACTACGTCTTTCTGTCATTTTGGTGAGGTTTTCTGAAGGAGCTGGGTTTTGAGCTGAGCATTGAAAGATGGGTAGAGTTTCCACATTGTCCCAGCAGGAGAACCGATATATGCTATGGACATGGATAACACAGAGCAGGATAAAGGAGGTCCTTTACTTTGAGAGGAGGCCATGAAAGTAATTGGGATCAGACTGTAAAGACAATTGTGCCAGGAGGAGACATTTGGACTTAAGACCAGGACCAGACCTCTTCAAAGTTTTGTTAAGCAGGAGCTTTACATAACCAAGGCAGCATTTACAAATATTAACCCAGCAATAGTAGCTAGCAAGCAGTGTGCTGGAAAGAAATGTGAAATAATTGGAAACAGCAGGGGACCAGGGTTCAAGTATTGGGTTTGAGTCTGGATCTGCCATTTGCTAGCTGGGAGGGCATGGACTAGTTACTTAACCTTCCAGTCTCCATTTAATTAGAGGTAAAAATAGAAATAATACCATGTTCTACAGGTTATTACAAGAATAATGTTGTTTCACATTTATTCCTGTTGTCTCATTCAATCCTTATATCAATATCTTATTGTGGTAAAACATATATAACATAAAATTTACCATTTTACCCATTTTTAAGTATACAGTTCAGTGACATTAAGTACATTTCACATTGTTGTGCAGCCATCACCACCATGCATCTCCAGAACTTTTTTCATCTTTCCCATTTTTCACCTTTTTTCACCAACACATTGCACATGGTGCAGGATGGCTATTGCAGGAAGACATTCCATTGTTCTTGGTTATCTAGAACCACTTCCTCAGCTCATCCTGGTAACATAAGTCCTTTTTTCCTTCAGGAACTCTTTCTGTGATTGTACCACCCCCATACAAGGGCCATACAGTGAGCATGTTACCCAGGCCAGGCCTTGTTCTCCTCCCCGCCAACAAGTACTGATTCAAGAGTGGTCACACAGTTGCAATCTGATGGCAACCATAGTTGCAGAGGATTGCATCCTTCTCTGGTGCTGTAAGGAGGCTGTGAGCCAGGGGTCATAGTTACTGTCCATTTTAAGATAAACAGAGAGATGGCAAGAGAGGTGGAGTCCTGAGGAACCAATGACATGATTCCCGAGTTTAGACATGTCAAGCCAAACACTCCCAATCAACTTCCCAGATACATGATCCAATACATTCCTAGTTCTTACTTTTAAGTTAATCAGAGTTGAATTTCTGTAATTTGCAAGAGAAAGAAACCTGACTAACACACTAGATCAAATGGCTTTCATGGGAGTGGTAAGGAAGAAACTAACAAGAAGCATTGTGAAGCTGTGTGGTGTGAGGTAAAGGGAAAAGTCAAGAGTCCTTCTGAGGTTTGGATATTTGATAACCAATAATAGAACAACAATTCTATTATTGAAAAAATGGAAGAAGTTGCTGTTTGGGGTATAGAAGAGATAATAACTAGTATTCCCAGGAGCCCCGAGTGCTATCTAGCTCCCAAAGGTAAAATGCACATTATTAATAATTGCTTATCATTTTGTCCTCTTCCAGAATCTCAAACTCATGAAGTGTCCATGATCCAGGTAGGATAGGTCTTTTGGACTCTGACCTTTATCATCTATGTCCACTGAGAAACCTCATATGAATGCTCCTTGTAAATATAATTTATTCACTAATCTATTAATTAATTAATTCATTCCTGTAACACATATTTGCTGAATGCCTACTATATATGTCAGGTACTATGCTAGATGCAGAGGATACAGTGATGGGGAAATAGATACGGTCTCCTCTCTTTAAACAGGGTGTGATCTAGTGGAGAAAGCAACCATAGGATGGATTACCACACAAATGAATATAATTAGAAATTGTATTAAGCGCTAAAAAGAAAATACCTCTTCTAGAAGAGGTATATTAGGGGCATCTAGTTTAGATGGAGGACAGTGAGGGTATTAAAGGATAGCTCTCTGGGGAAATAACATTTAAGCTAAGGTCAGGCCAGGGTGAGAGATCAATACTGAAATGGAAAGAAAAGGTGGAAACCAGAGGAGTTAGCCTCACCCACCCATAAGAAACAAGTGATTCACCCATTAGGAATGTGGGGCAGGGAGGACTGAAACTCATTTCTTTGAAGTGGAGCCACACAGGGTCCTTAGAGCCGGGACTGGCAAATAAATTAGGTATTATAGGGACGCTACCACCTGCTTTCTAGTGACCTCTAAATGACTCTGCTCATTTATTGGTACTTTTATTTACTCATTCAAGAAATATTTATGGAATACCCAGAGGTAGAGACATTGTGCTATATAATGAGGATTTAGGAAAAGAGAGACAATCTCTAGTCTAGTTCTCAGAAGGAGAGCAGAAGCAGAGGTGGGCCCCTCTTCAGATGGCTCCAAGAGAGACCTAGATCTTTCCCGTAGGGAATCCATTAGACACAGGCATATGTGTATATTTGCTAAGTCCTCTTTCTTTAAGTGTTCACCCTAGGAGACTTGTACACCTTTTTTTTCCCCTCAGAGATTTAAATTTAATCCTTCCAGCCGAAGCAAAGCTCCTTTACCCACATGAAGCTAAGAAAGGGATCACGTGGGGCAACATGGCAGACTGACACCAAACACAGAGTGGCTGCCCAGTCCCTCCAGATAAACATAAGGAAAGGTCATCCAAACACAGGAAGACAGCCGTCCCCTTCCCTTTTCCTTTACCCCCTCCCCTTCCTCCCTCTGGCTCCCTTATCCCCAGAGGGTGGACCCAGCCTTTCCCAAAGTTTATTCTGAGAGCTCCAGGCTCCCACAGTGGAACGTGCTGTGGACATGGGAATACAACAGCCTAGCCAACAGGGAAAACCAAAAATATAAACGGAGAGATTTAATAGATTCCTCTCTCTCTCCCAAAGTTGTGGCAGAAATGTCTGCTATTACTGCTTTTACTGTTTTTGCTATAAGTCAGCCCTTCCTGGAAGGAGGCCTTCTGAAGTTTATTACATTTGTCAGCGGACACTTTGCACAGAAAAAAGTTAAGTTCTTTCTTAGGATTTCAGTGCCACTAACTTGATCCACTAAGCAAATGCAATAAAATGTTAGGAAACAAAGACCAGAAAGGCTTGCATCTCACAACTCTGGCAATGAGTTTCACAAGAGTACAAATAACACTAAAACTGCAGGAAAATTTTGCAAAGGCTAAATTTCCTTTAAATTCACTTATTGGAATTTTATAAAAAACCAGGAACCCCGAACCCATAAATAGGAAGTCATTTTATCTTTTACTGACGTATTCTGATCAAAACAGTGGTGAGAACATAAGCTTTGGTTTTTTTATTCTCTGCTTAGGAGAAAAAAGTTTAATACTACAGAATTGTGAACCTCATGATTGTAAACTAGCATTTGTGATGAAATGTTCAGTACTAATTTCAAAACAGACACAGTGTTTAAAAGCAAAGCATAACGGTGACCTTTCTCATTAGCTGTTGCTCAAACAAAGATATGTTCCAGCAATATCCGATGCTTCCTTCCTGCCAGGGCCTCCACCCAGTGCAATTTAAAACACTTGTGTTACATCCAAACCAGAGCTGAGGATGTGGTGAAGCTGAGTTTCAGCAGCATTGTGTTTATGGTTTATTATTACTTTCTAAGGTTTTTAAGTGTTTTGCTTTGTTTGTTTTCATAAATTTATTGTGATGAATTGGATTTGCACGATTAAATATGTGAAACCATATAAAGGAACTCATCATATATTTATTTACTCTTCTACTTCTCCATCTCTCTCTTTTTGTGGCAAACAGCATCATAGGTTCTTGACCATAAGGACAGAGATTTATCCCATTGCTCCTTGGTAAATGTTTTTATGAATAAACTCTAGGCAAAAACAAATGAAAACTAATTTTAAGGACTATGCTTAACTCGTTTTGTGCAAAATGCTATAAATACAAATCCAAGGAGAGACTATGGGAAAGAAACAGGAAGAGAGCTTGAGAGAGTGCTTTACTACAAGTCATCCTCATTTTCATCATGAGCGATGCTCCTAAATTAGGTAATACAAGTTGAAAATGTCAAAGTCAAGGTGAGTTTTCCATGGAAAAATAAAGAATGCAGAATTTTTCTTCTTGTCAAAGACCTGATGCTCGATCCTCATAGACAGAAACACTTAGTCCAACTATAAATGACATAAACCATTTATATTTTCTACAGTGGATGTAAGTTTATAATAAAAAAATGAATACATGTTATTTTAAAGGTAATTTTACTTCTTTTTACTTATATAGTATAAAGCTTTCTAAAGTACATGTACATGAGTTAAAAAGAGCTATACACTCGTAAATCTTATGAAAGACCTAAGAGATGGGTGACTCTGATTAACTTAAACCAGTCAGGGACTATTCCTGCATCTGACAGTGGAATCTGTCACTCTTTACAATTTTGCAAGAATGGGGAGCCCCTATTTCCCCAGAGAAAATCTGGGCACTACTAGGAAAGGGGAAGAGGAATGGACAGTGGAGAGGGAACCAATGACCATCCACTTCAGTACTCCACAGGAGTTGTCATGAAGATTAAATAATATTGTGGATATAAGACAGTTTGCCTACTTCCTGATGTACATTAGTGCTCAAAGGACAGGCTGAGAACCAAGTAAGGTCATTCTCAGTCCTTCCAAAAAATATGATCTATGGACAAAGATTTTGGAAGGACTCTCTTCTGAAAGGATCATGAGATGCCAGTAGGTGAGCTTAGTTTGAGCTGCCGATAACCATTTCTGTTTATGAAACCATTTGGAGAAAGTCTGTTGCAAGCGAGAGTAAGGAATAGAAACCTCCAAGAAACCTTAGGAAATGAAGTAAAAGAGCCCTGCTAGTGTCTTCCAAAGCCTTGAATCCAGATACTCATACGTCTGAAGTCATCTCTTCCCTTGGACCTCCCAGTTATATGAGCCAGTAAATTCCTTTTTTATTTTAAGCTAGTTTGAGTTTAGTTTCTATTACTCAGAAGTGAAAGGGCGCAGACCAATACAACCTTCAAAATCACGAGTTCAAACATCCTATTCTTTCCGACAACTTGTCATCTTTCTTAGTAGTTTGTTCAGGTATACCTTATCAGGGCAGCCAGTCCTCTATCGACTCCTCCACATTTTCCATATGCATTAAATTCCTCCTGCCTTCTCTTTCCTGCCTTTGCAACTTAGATTTATGGTTCTTTATTTAAAAAAAACTCCCTTGCCTTCATTTGGCAAAAATTCAATCCATGGTGCCTAACTACCTGCTTTTTCTGAACACAAGTAACTAAATAACACTAGAGAAAAATCATGCAAAGGGGCAGATTGATTCTAAGGTCATGATCATACCTTAAATGGACCCTCAGTGTGGTTTAGCGATCCTGCTACTATTGTCTGGTTGGCTTTCTCTTATGTTCCCTCCTTAGGGAACACCAAACATTTCATCACTCTCATCTCTCCCCCACTCTTCCTTAACTGATGACCTCGCTTCGTAGACAAAATGGAAACCATAAAACAACCTGCTAATATAACCCATCCTCTATTAGTCATTTCTTCTCATAATAAAGGAGTTATGTTTCCTACTTAAGTCCCATTCATCCATCTGAGACTTGGATCCCATGCCCTCTCAGGTTGTCAGAAATCTGCACTATCAATTTATCCATTCTAGCCTATATCTCTAAACTTGGATGGATAGCTCTGTTTGCCCTTTCAGAGCCACTTTTTCTCCTTCTCTGCCTGGCTTGTGCTGGGAGAGGCTGGAGTCTGTATGAACTTTATCAGCAGGCTTCTTTTGCGCTTTACTCTCTGGTGGGGTTGGCCAGTGGGAAGCCCCAGCAGGAGATCTGAGAGAGGGAAGAATATGCGATAGTGTTATTTGTTTCCCTGACTTCCCCTCAAAATCTTCTTTGGTTGGCTGTTTCTTTTGATCAAAGTCATTGTCCTCTCAAAACAGCCCTCTCCTTCCTGGTTCTGGTAATTGCTCCCTTCCTTCATCCCTTTAAATCTAAGGTAATTGTTCTCCTCTTTCTTGCCTCAGAGTACTCTACAATCTCTTGTCAATTCATTGTAAATAGTCCCTCCCACAAATTATCCTGATCTGAGTGTTTCATCTGTTTCCTGCTGACTGACACACTCTCCCTCTCTGATGGATTCTTCTCATCAACACATAAACATGCTCAAGGATCCTAGCCGCACAGATTTTAATCTTTACCTGTTATCTACTTTTTCTATCCTACACTCTTGATCACATCTCAGATTTTGTTATTAATTAGAATTGTTCCATCTCTGAAATCTTAAACTCTAATATCTGAGCACAATCTCTTAACCTTATCAATGCATATTTTTTTAATTGCATCAAAGATCTAACCCTCTTGACTCCTTCACCGCACCTCCAATTTCTCAGTCTCATCTTGTTCTCATTTCCTTCTTCAGCCAGTTTAAAAACTCTCTTGCATAATACTCTCAATTCCATTTCTCTTCATTCTTCTACGTACCCACCTGGAAAAATCCCAATCCTGGGCCAGTCCAACTATCCACCTTCTCAACCCTATACCTAACACTAATGGAGAGGAAGATGCATTTTGTACATATTAGTGTCACTGTCTTTTTAAGATCTCCAACCTCACCTCCAACAATGCTAGTTGTCCCTGGTTGACATCTTTTCTTTCGCCCCAACAATATAATTTCAAACCTTCTTAAACTGAAAGGATAGACCTGCATTTGCTATTTTATCTTTCTCAGCTCTTTTCTCACCTTAATTTACTCAAATCTTTTTCGGTCTTACACTGTCCACCGGAGTTGCTTTTGCCATGGTCAACAATAAATTCCTAATTTCTCACTGCAGTTGTATTTTCAGCCTTTGTCTTATTTGGCCTCTCAAGACATTTGACACTGTTTTCCTTCTTGAAACTCTCCTCTCTTGCATTCTGGGACAACATTGTCTCCAGCCTTTATCTTATCTCTTAAATGTTGACATTTCCCCCAAGGTTTTATCCTTTTCCCTTTTTTCTTCTCATTTAAAGCTCTTTTCATCTTCCTAAGTATTTTTATTCACTGCCAATGGTCACTAGCACGGACAACCTATACACTGATGGTCCCTAAGTCTAGAGGTCAAAATTTGCTCCTAAATTCTAAATCAGCATATCTAATTGCTGAGGCTTTTGTTTGTATGTCTGAGTAGTACCCAGAACTCATATGTTACAAATTAAATGATTAATATTTCTTTTCACATTATAATCTACTCAAGTTCTTCTCTTTTACTGAATGGCACCATTTGCCATATTCCCAGTCACTGGAACCCAACTTTCTGCAGATATCTCTGACTCCTATCCTTCTTATTTATTTGATCACCATGCCCTTGTTGATTCTATCTCTTTCTCAATAGTTCTGAAATCCATGCATTCTATTTCTTCTGACCTCATTACTTCTTGCTTAGAATATTACAAGACTCTTCTAACCAATCTCTATAATCTTAATCTACACATCTTCCATATCATCAGAAGAATGATTGTTCCAAAACAAAAGTCTTATCATGTTATTTCCCTTCCTAAAACCCTTTAGTGACTCTCATTTTTCTTGAAGGGAAAATCCAGACATGCTAGCATGATGTAATAAGCTCTAATAGTGAAAATTCCTTTGGTTGCAGGGAACCAAAATTAGCTTCTGGCTAACTCAAAAAAAAAAAAAAAAAAAGAGAAGATAGTTTATTGGAAAGATATTGGAGAAGCTTATGGAATCGGAGGAATTAAATAGCCCAGTATCAGGAAGAACCTGAACCAGAGCAGCTCTGACGATGTCAGCAGCAGAAGTTGAAAAACCTTAACCAGGTCTACCACTCATAATTGTGCTGATTGTGCAGTGTATGTAGTGGCCCTTCTCTCCATGAGGTTTCATTAATGAGACTCAACTTAAAGATTCCTAGGCTCTGTGTCCCTCACTTACAGTTTCAAAATTCCCAGAAATAATACTCTGGTTGGCCTAGCTTGGGTAAATCAGTTAGTCTCTAAACACATGGGAGGAGTACATGGCACAGGTGTGACCATCAGGGACTCCCTCTTGCATAGAGGTCGTTCTCAAAGAACTAGGAATCAAGAGCTGAGAGTATATCTAAGGGGTGTCTGCTATACTCTACTTTTTCTCAATTTTCTTTCTTTACTATTCCTCAAATGGTATGTTGTTTTCCAGCCATGGTGTGTTATGGACTGAATGTTTGTGTCCCCTCAAAATTAATGTGTTGAAACCCTATCCGCCAATGTGACTATGAGAAAGTAATTGTTCTTGTTTAAGCTACCTAGTCTATGTTATTTTGTCATGGCAGCTCGAACTCACTAAGACTGTGCGCTACTTGCTGTCTCCTGAAACAAGTCATGTTCTTTCAGACTATCTAGTCTTTGTGACTTGCCTGGCTTTTTCACCCACTGTTTACAGGGGCTTGAATTAACTTCTCCTTATCTCCACCAGTATATCCCCTTCCCTTCACTCCGCAGTTAGGAATCAACGTAAAGATCACTTCCTCCAGAAACCCTTCCTTGATTCTTCCAGGCTGATTTCATATTTCTCCTCTATGTATCCACAGCTTCCTGAGCTTAACTTTATCACAGCTCTTATTGTAATTCCCTATCAATGAATCTGTCTCTCCTACTAGCTTGTGAGATCTTTGAGATCCAGGAGCTGGTATTTTTAAAATCTGTATCTGCAGAGATGAACATAGCACAACTCATTGTTGATGTTCACCATATATTTGTAGAATGAATGACCGAAACTCATGGCTACCTAATTCCACGTTCAGTCTGCATTCAACAACACACTATTTCCAACCCTCTACGCATTGCCTTGTGACTCAGCTGGTTATAAATGTGTGACTCTCACTCATGAAATTATGAATGACTGGATGAAAATTTTTCACCTTTTATGTTTGTATCATACATGACATCTCACTCTGTACTTTGCACATGTTAGGCAGACAATACATTTTTGTTACAGAAATAAGTATGGCTGACAAAAAAGCTAATGCACTCTAAGCTTCATTAACAGATATTCAGTGTAAAAAGAATGTTTGTACTTCTAATGATTCTTACGTGGATCAGATCACATCTGAAGTATTCTGTTCTGTTCTGGGCAACCACTATGCATTCTTTCCTTCAACAAATATTTATGGAGTGCCTACTTTGTGCCAAGCACCTTTTTTCTATGCCTCAGGCTTGGAAATTAAATAGACTTAGCTTTGAATCCTAATTTTGTCACTTACTATGTATATTGGGAAGGATAGGCTAGGTTTTGCTGCAGAAACAAACAATCCCAAAATATCAGCGGCTTACCACATCCCAGTTTTGTTTCTCATTTATGCTATGTGTCCACCATGGACTGACTTGGCTTTACTTCACATAGTTTTCACTCCAGGACCCAGTCTGCCTCCATCTGGCACATTACTGGTTTCATGGCAGTAGTTCACCATGCACTAACTCTTAAAGCTTCTGTCAGAAATGACACATTAATTTCTGCTCACATTTCAATGGCTGAAGCAAGTGATATGACCACATCTGGATTGACACAGAGAGGGGCAAGTAAGGATGAACAGAAATATAGTCTGCCACACTAAGTGTTCTAAGGTTTTCAAGTCCCTATTTTATCATGTGTAAAATAATAATAATAATAATAATTTCTGCATTGAAGACTGAGGTGAGGATGCAAAATAATATATGTAAAGTGTTTGATACATTGAAGTCTGTCAAGAAATGGTAGTTATTTCAGTTTAAAAGTTTAAAAATAATTCCGCTTAAGAAATTACTGTAAGTAAAGCTCTCCAAGCACTTCAGTATAAAGTAAATTAGTTTTCTCTTCCTTTGAATTTTTTCTTTGAAGACGTGACCCCACTTAAACTGTCTGAACTATGTTTCTAGCACTGACTTGATGTTTTTTTTTCCCATCATGATTCTTGCCAGAATCAAAGTGACCTGTGAAGAAATAGGTTGGATAAAAATTCTATAATTTTATTATTCATCTTTTTATGTTCAAGGTCTATTTTCTAAACAGGATTATCAGCAACTGGGACAGGGCCATATCTCATGCCTTTTTGCATCACTAGAAACTAGCACAGTTTCCTACCCAGGGGATTTCTTGGTGGTGACAAAGCTGTTTGGAAATGGAATTGGGATTTGATGTTATCATTTCATAGTATCCACTGACTTTCTAAATTTATATTTACATTTTAGAGACATTTAAAAAAGCATCTTATTTATTTGTTAAATTTATACACCATTTTCAACCAAACAATATCAGACGAAAGTCAATGGTTGTCTGACTTGGTATGCAGGTTGAGTTACATGAATGCAGGTGAAACTGTTTCTGGATTCACCCATTGAAAACTAAGTAGAATAATAATTTACCACTTTTTCATTACTCTGCCTAAAATGACTTAAAGAAGTTCTACATATGTAGAAAATTGAAAATTCTTTCAATGAGGTAATTCAAATTCTAGTTCTTTTTAAAATTTGGTAACTGTGTGATCTACCAAACGTGATTAAAAAATAATTATGCAATTGGGGACATTCCAAAGTGAAACTTTGAAATATATGTATCTTCCATTTTAACTTCTTAGGAGGTATGGGCTCTGGCCCAGATCTTCTGAATCAGACTCTTTGGGTGGCAGGGTCTAGGAATCTGGATATTTTAAGAGTTCCTTGGACGTTTTGATTATCTGCCAACTTTGGGAAGTAGTGAGAGGATTGCTAGACTGTGGGCTGTACCTGGGGCTTGCATCGTTTTGGCAGTTAGAGAGATCTAGTGAGAACCATAACCCTCCCCCCCTTTCTGCACTGCCCCCCTCCCACACATACATCACACTGTTGTAGATACTGAGAAATGCAAACCTGTGGACCAGAGAATATTCCGTGTAGGGGCTTCAGTGACTGCATGTCCATTAACGTGGGAGTCCTAAGACATCATATCCCCAGGGGGAAAAAATTCCCCAACAGTGCTCCAAGCTGCACTTATTGCTCAGAATTGATTCTGACCTACCCTGGCTTCTCCCCATCTCACCATTTACAGTGTATATAGCATTTGTCCAACTCAATGTAGCTGGTCCCTGGTTGATTTTATCCAGAACCCCCTTTAGCTTGAGTGCTTATACAGCTACCTGCCAGAGGAGCTCTTTTAAAAAGAGAAGCCTGTGTGCACATAATTCAAATTCTACAGTTCCCAATGATAACACTATTATGTGTGATTGCAATTCTCTAAATTCTTTTCGCTTATTTCCTGCCACCAGAGTGACGAATGCTTTGATACGTTCCTGAATTTCTGTGATGCGCTGCCATGAAGTCCTGTAACATGTCTCACTGACGGTGTTGATCTCAGGGTTAGCTTTAAGTGCTGGGCTGTTTCCAGAAAGTGCAGCCTCTAGTACACCTCCTACCTTACGCTTGCCCAGTGAGATATGATAGCACAGGGCCCCAATTCCTTCCCTATCAAGCTGTCTTGTTTGGCAAACGTCATGATTTAGTGTAATTTTAGAAAATTACAGATCTTTGTTTTTAGAAAGTGAGTTTCAATGTATGTGCACATATTGCTGTATGAACATTTTATGAATGTATATGTGTGGATACATGTGTATGTGTGGTATTACAATACATGTGTACACCAATATACTATCAGACACACATTTTCTGCTTCATTTTTTGTCTTAAAGAGCAATATTATAGCCATTTTGATACCTAGTATTCATAACAGAGCACAGTTATCACTTGTGGAGATACAATTAACCCTTGACATACTTGAAATGTTTCTGTCATTGGAAGTCATTATTCAAAGTTGGGAAGTGATGCCTAGAAATCCAGGATTGATGGAGGATGTGGCACAGGAAAATGAAATGGAGGACATCAGTATTCTTTACTTAGCCCACCATCATTCTGTCTGTAAGGTAATTTGACAAATCCAACCTCTCAGTTATGGAAGATGAGTGGGTCATGATGCAGAGAAGTGGATTGAAGTTCGCAGAAAAAGATCAGGATAAACTGCAGGCACTGTTTCTCTTCTTCCTGAAACAACCCTCCTTCCTGCTAGTGCCCCACACATTGTCATCTTTTATTTTTTATTTCCCTATTTCCAGGGCAAAACATTTCTTTTTCAAATTAGGGTAAAATATAAATAACATAATATTTATTATTTAACCATTTGTAAGTGTAGTTGACCCTTGAACAACAGGGGGGTTGGGGCACTAGCAGGGGGGTTGGGGCAGTTGAAAACTCTGGGTACAACTTTTTATTCCCCTCTAACTTAACTACTAATAGCCTACTGTTGACTGGAAGCCTACTGATAATACAAACTGTTGATTAACACATATTTTGTCTGTATTATAGATTGTAGCCTTAAAATGAAGTAAGCTAGAGAAAAGAAAATCTTATTAAGAAAATAAAAGGAAGATACATTTATAGTATTTATTGAAAAAATTTCTGTGTATAAGTGGACCTGTGCAGTTCAAACCCTTGTTGTTCAAGGGTCAACTGTATACAGTTCAGTGGCATTACATTTCTGTACTTAATGGTGAATTCCATGAGTCTACCATGCTCATTGTGGCTAGCTTATGTGGCTTGTGGTAGAGATTAACAAGACTGTACAAGTGAGAACCCTGGAAGCCTCCAACCTTTCCAACTTCCTCTACAGGTTCTTTAATGGTTCGCTCACTTTTCGTATCAAAGCACTTTTACTGTGGGAAGGTAACCTGTAAGAGGCTATGACAGATTGGGTGGGGGAATACAGCATTGCAGACCATCTCCTGTCCTGTAAGACATCCTCATCTGCTAGCAAAGAAAGCCAGACAAAAAAACTGTTCATCCCAAAAACATGCAATGAAAGAAAGGTACTAAAAGGTAGAAGGAGAACAGAGAATTAAGTGTAACTGGGAGAGATCAGGAGATGAATAAAATTTTTCTAAAGAAGGAGTAGGGTGGTCCTAGTAGCACAGAATAAAGAACAGTGCTTGACATTTAGTAAGTGCTCCATAATTATTTATTCCATGAATAAATGAATGACAGCCAAATCTGAGCAAAGGCCAGGAACTGTGAAAGTGTAAGGGAACTTTGATGAATGGTGTGTGATAATAGCTGGATCTGGTCAAGACCTATAGTGGAAGGTAGTATTAAGATGATAGAGACAAAGTTAAAATCAGATTAGAGAAACCTTGGCCCAAAAGAGCAATTCTCACCAAATTAACATCAGAATGAATGAAAAGAAACACCTTGAGGGAAAAACTATGGGTAGCTTGAACGACCAACTCAATCTCACCTTTAAGTGGCTGTCAGGACACTGCGGTGAGAATGAAGGTAGAGGTGAGGCCCAAGAATTAAGACAGAAATTTAGACCAGAGATAAACTTCCATGAACATACTTATTTAATGAATCATAAAACAGTGAAGCAGCACCATGCATTTGACAAGCATGGACTAAAGGCCTACTCAGTCCGTTCCTGTGGCCACAGAGCTGTGTAAGACAGCTACTACTTTGTTTCCCCAAAAATAAGACTTAGCCGTACCATCAGCTCTAATGCGTCTCTTGGAGCAAAAATTAATATAAGACGCGGTCTTATTTTAATATAAGATCGGTATATTATATTATATAAGACCCGGTATTATATTATGTTATATTATATTATACCCAGTATTATATTACATTATACTATAGTATATTATACCCAGTCTTATTTTAATATAAGACCAAGTCTTATATTAATTTTTGTTCCGTGCTCGCTTCAGCTGCACATATACTAAAAGTTTTGCTCCAAAAGACACATTAGAGCTGATGGTCTAGCTAGGTCTTATTTTCAGGGAAACACGGTATATTCATGGCCTCCATTCTACTTTGAAAGGTAGAAAGGTAAATTAATGATTTTGATATGCTGTGAAAAGTGCTATAATCGAGGTTATATGTTAAATGAAATGGTGTAGAGAGGGAGAGATTAGTGCCACTGCTCTGAGGTCAGGAAAAATTTCCTAGACAGATGACATTTAAACCTAGTCTTTGAAGTATCATGTAGAAAGAAGCTCATCAGTTAGAGAAGAGGGACAGGGCATTCCAGGCAGAGGGTATAGCACAGACAAAAAGGGGCATGAAATTGCATGGCACGTAAAGCATTGCTTTATACTCTAAGCAGCTGCCCACTAATCTACGCAAAAATACTAAGACTGCTAGAGATTAACCATCTGGAGGACCCTCACAGCTGTGAGAACCACTGTCTTAACGGACAAAAGGAAACCATGAGAAACAGCAAACCTGGCCAATACAATCAAAGGAGAAAGAAAGTAGGACAGTATCATCCAACACTTCCATGAATGTTTGGGTTAATAACAAGCTGTTAGTCAACGTGATTCCTTACAAATGTACTTTGTAATTAGTCTACTTGGATTCCTTATGAATGTAAATTGATCCGTTTTATTACCACCTTATTCTTCTACACATCAGAAGTTAGCATTTTTCTGGATGGCCACATTTGTGCAGTTATCCAATAAGCTAGAATACAGTCCTGGTCACTCCACTTCCTCTGAGACCTGTGATAAACCCAAGCAGAAGCAGTTCTACCAGGAGGGCGATATAATGCTAGGACACTGTTAAGCATTTGCTCTTTTTTTATTGACAGTCAGGTTGGTCCCAAACCCATCTTTCTTGGCTGGCATGCCTACTTACTAATTAAAGCGAGGCTTTTACATGGCTTAAAATATTTTAATGTGACCATGCCCTGAGGGTCTTCAGCAATGAGTTTGGTTTAATAAATTTAATTACTAATTAAGACACCCTCAATTTCAACCTCCATTAGGTTATTTTTTAATGAGTTTCAGAACGTCACTCAGGACATTTCTTCCCTAGATGTAGTGAGAAAACACTTATGCACATGTACACACCAGGTGTGGATTTTAGTCTCTGATTTGCCAGGTATCACCTATGCAACCCTGGGAGAAATCACTGAACCTCTCTGGGCTGCTTTTTCCTTATCCATAAAGAAAAAAGTTTGGACAAAGTTTTCAAAGTTCCCTCCAGTTCTTACCTTTTATTAAGGCAACGGGTTGAATGGCTGTTCTCAGTATTCCCCCTTTTAGGAGGCAGAGTATGCAAAACTGTACCGAATACACTGTGTGTGTGTGTGTGTGTGTGTGTGTACTTAAATGAATCTCAAACAATCTGGCGGTTGTGAGCAAGTAGTAGAATTAGAATTGAGTATGTTATCAGTGTGCAGAAAGATTTCTTGAAATATTTATCAACTGGCTGATGTACAAATAAAATTTAGAGACAATCTGGAGTTACCAAACGGTATTTATTTTCCCCAAACTACTTAACCCCTCTGCTCCTAGAGTCTTGGATTAGTTTTTCTCCAGGAGCTATACATTGCAGGCCCCATCAGGACTGGATGGATAAGGTTAGCTGAAACCAACCTGTTTCCTTCCAGTAGGGATCTTAGGGAAAAACAATTCACCAGCCTGTCCCTGTCCCTGCCTTTCTTCTGGTATCACCACGTCAGGCAGATCACACTGTGGGATATTTACCTTGATAAATGAGAGATGAGAGAATTTCGGAGAAAGAGAAAAATTAAAACATTAACTATTTCATTGCTACAATTGAATGGCCCTTCTTCTCAGATAAACTTGGGGAGCAGAATCCCTTATTTTTTCCTCTTCCATACTAAGACAAAACACACACACACACACACACACACACACACACACACACACACACAGAATAAAATGCTGAATCTGATACACCTACAAAAATAATTGGTACTTTAAAAAAATAGCTATTTTATAATTTGTTTAAAATCCTAGGCAAAATGAGCATTTGCTTTCACGTTGAACAGGATCTGAGGAAAACCATGGTCTGGACTGTCCCATTCAGTGCAGCCAAATGTTGATTATCCAAATCCATGACAAATCTGCCTTTCAGCTTCTTTGTGACATTCCTCCCTCTCCCTGCATGTTTAACTCATCTTTAAGAATGAGAAGTTGGCCTGCTCTCCACTTTCTTCAGAGCTGGATCTTCCCAGAATGGCAACATTATTTTATTTAAAGTCCATTGAATTCCCAGAATTCTAGAAACATCCATATTCAAATGTTAGAATAAAAACATTACAAAGTAAGACAAAAAAGTGCACTCTGCTTCAAAGCATGGAAAATTAGGAGTTGACTGTTTGGGAAAGTTCCTGCTGTGTCAAAATCGGTTGAAAGAATGCCTGTTTTCATTTTTACTATTCATAAAGGCCTCGGTAACAATTTGGGGTCATAACTATGGTAGTTAAACCCATTGGCCGGTTAATGCTAAAACTTACGTCATAATTATTCACTACAATTAGCTGGCCCTTTACAATGCTCAGGAGCAGGGTGACAAATGCTAGCTATAAAAAAGAAACTGAGAAACATACAGGATGAGTATTCTTCTCTATATATCAATAACAGGAAATACAGTGACGATGGAGAATTCGGACTCAATTAGGATTTTTTAATTCCTATATTATAGCTTTTTAAAAATCTCTAAAAATAAACTGTGTATGAACAATTATGGCTTAATGTGATCATTTGATACATCTATAGGATTGTTCCTTTAAAATAGTATTCATATTTCTGAAATCTTACAAGATGCTCCTCTACCCTATCCCCTCTGAAGAGATAAATGCAGTAATTTAATATCCGGGATGGCTTCTAGAACTTTTTTTAGGTTGAAAACCCTTTTGCTGGGCTTGTGACTCTGTTTCTACCCAAATGTCCAACTTTGGAATAGAAGCTGAGGATTCCAGGTCTTTGGAGTAGCAGAGAACCCGAAATCCAACAAGTTGACTAATTTTAAAAGCAGAATCAGGAAACAGGAGCCCTTCTGCCACTCCAATATTTCTTTCTCATTGCCTTCTAACAGTCCCTCTCTTGTAGGTTGCTTCTCCTTTACCCTTTTCCTTCCCCCGCTTATAGCTTTTGCCAACTGGCATTCAATGACCCTACTGGACATTAGTTTAAACTAACATGGGGGCTAAGAAGCCTGCCAACCTGCCTGTTCAGAACCTGGAGGCAGGAAGAATCTTGCTGATGCTTTGCTGGGCTTGATTTATTCACAGGTGCTGCTCTTTTGCTATGTAAAGCATGCCTGAAGTAAGCATGCAGGAATGATCCATCCAAGATTCACATTTTTGTTATGTTACCTAACAAGGAGGAACTCCTGATCATTCTTCAGCATATTAGGGCAACAAAGTTGATTCCTATGCAACAGCCTATCACACAAATCATTGTCCCTATATGGTAGCACTGGGAAGGTAGAAACCGTGGCAAGCATCCCTAAAACCAGTTAGATTTTCCCATCCTTCTCGGTAAGATGTTTATAAATGTAGTCATGGCAATAAACACAGAATAGCTGGCTGGAAAGGTTAAAAGCAACTTTAAAAATCCGCCGTACCAGCAGTTTCCAAACAGTTCATGCACATCAGAATCTCTTGTGGTGCTCCTTAAAAAGTTGGATTCTTAAGACAGTGACCGAGATCTTCTAAATCACAATCTCTCGGGTCAGGGCCCTAGAACTCTATTTCATGTAAGTATCTCATAGACAGTTTTCAGAACCACAGGCAGGCCAGTCCACAGTTACCCATTTTCTCTACATGCTGTTCTTTGGGGGAACAGACGACCCCTGAGAATGAGCACGATGGCTTCTTAGGAAGGGTCAGGATTAAAGGCAAGGTTAGAGAAACTAAGATCCTTAAAAATAAACGGATGATTTCTTTGAACAGACTTCCAGGTGACATTGTCAGGCCCTACTGCACGACACATTTACACTGTAGAGTCTGAGCTTGAAACCAATGAAGACTGTATGACAAGCTGAAGCCAGGCTCCAGCTGTTCTTATTCAAATAATCTTTGCTCGTGGAGAATGAAGTGACAGGAGCACAGAGTTGTCACAGGATCATTGGCCCATTCTTTCAGAAGACCCCTGATTCCCCAGGCCAGATTAATAGTCCGTTTTCTATGTTCCCTTGGGAAGTAATCACTGCCTTTATCATAACACACATGTATTAAATCAATAATTGTCTATTTATGTGCCTTTTTTCCCATTGTAAACTCCATCTAAGCCAACTTCCCAGCAGTAAGCACTCAGTCAGTATTTGCTGAAAAAGTGACTTTGCATTTTAGATAGTTCTCACTTGGCTGGATTTTTCTCTGCAAGATTCTAAATACATTGATTTTGAAAAGCAACCGATGCGCTTCACAGTTTAAAGCACTGTCCCACCTGAGAACAGGAAACAACATTCACAAAGGTGAGGCCCACCCTCCAAATCCAGATGGCCTGTTTTTGTAAATAAAGCCTTATTGGAACAAGTCACACCCATTCATGTATGTTATCGTTTATAGCTGCTCCCGTGATAAAACAGCAGAGCTGAGAATTTGCAACAGAGAGACAGAGATTGTATGGCCCACAAAGCTGAAAATATTTACAATCTGGCCCTTTACAGAAGGGTTTGCCAACTCCTGCCATAGAGTCATGTGGAACTGACTGTGTGACATGGGACACATTGCTTCACCTCTCTAAATCTTGGTTTTCTCATCTGGAGAATTGGGATAATAATGATATTCTATCCTATAGGGTTCTTGTTTGGAATACATGAGATATCCTTGTAAACGTGCACATAGTAGGTGTTTAGTAAATATTAGCTGTTACTTTTAGAGATTTTAAAAAGTTGCCTAGGGCCGGCCCGGTGGCTCAGGCGGTTAGAGCTCCATGCTCCTAACTCCGAAGGCTGCCGATTCGATTCCCACATGGGCCAGTGGGCTCTCAACCACAAGGTTGCCAGTTCAATCCCTCGAGTCCCGCAAGGGATGGTGGGCTCTGCACCCTGCAACTAAGCTTGAACATGGCACCTTGAGCTGAGCTGCTGCTGAGCTCCAGGATGGCTCAGTTGGTTGGAACGCATCCTCTCAAACACAAGGTTGCCAGTTTGGTTCCTCGACTCCCGCAAGGGATCGTGGGCAGCGCCCCCTGCAACTAAGATTGAACCCGGCACCTTGAGCTGAGCTGCCGCTGAGCTCCCAGATGGCTCAGTTGGTTGGAATGCGTCCTCTCAACCACAAGGTTGCCGGTTCGACTCCCACAAGGGATGGTGGGCTGTGCCCCCTGCAACTAGAAAACAGCAACAGGACCTGGAGCTGCACCCTCCACAACTAAGACTGAAAGGACAACAACTTGACTTGGAAAAAAAAAAAAAAAAAGGCCTGGGAAGTACACACTGTTCCCCAATAAAGTCCTGTTCCCCTTTCCCAATAAAATCTTAAAAAAAACACACAAAAATTTGCCTATATTTCATCTTGTCCTTTTTTTGTATTCCTCATCGGCTTAAAAAAAAAATCAATAAAGCCGGAACATTCTCTAGCTTTAATGGAAGTATTGCCGTTTGAAAGAACTTTGGATTCAACCCCTTTCTGATGATTAACAACTCAGCTCCTCAGAACAGACTAAAAAATCCTTTAATTCTATGAGAAAAATCCAAGTCAAGACTTTTGGGTATTTAATAAACATGCTTTAATATGAGATGTTTGTTTTGCACAAACTTCAATCATAACAGACAGAAGTGGGGTTTGACTTCACATGCATTTATCCCCTAATCTGGGATCTGTCTTTCATATCACTCCATTACCTCTAAAACCAAACACTCACAGCACTTCTATTAAATTTCTTGAAAAAATGCAGAGGCAGGGGTGGAGCACTAAATATTTCAAATGTTTTTTTGTGTGTGTAGCAAGAAAGGTTTGAACGATAAATAAGAGACCAAGCCAAGAATCTCCAAAGGCATCTTTTACTTAACTTGTAACCCTCATTGCTGGAAAGCCTGCTGACCACTCTTGTTAAAATAAATTGCTTAAGTCCTTTAATCAGACAGATGTCCTGCAGAGTGGATTGTAGCTCATGCAAAGGAGGACAGCTCTGACTCATTTAACATCTTATTTATTAGTTTCTCTTTCTGATCATGGAGCTTAAATGGATTTCAGTTTTTCCTTTAGCATTCAAGATTTCCAAAATCTTGGCGTTGACCAAGATTCTGCCCTATGGGAATTTACAGCAGTAGGCAACCCCTACCGTGCTGGACTCCTTTCAGGACTCATCTACCCATCTGAGGAGTTACCTGCTTGGGACACTGGCTCTAGTTGCCTATAGAAATGGAAATGTACAGTGTTTGCTAATGTCCAAATCTGTGCTCCAAAAGTTGGACTGCAGTGTGGATTTGTATAGTTGGGATAGTCATAGATTAGATTAGATTAGAATCAATCTAGAGTTAAGAAATTTCTTTTGGAATGTTACCCTGAACTCCAAGGATAAGTTGACTCTGCTCTTGTGTCAGTTTGGGTCCTTCAAGAAGCAGTCACAAAGAAAGAGTTAGCCACGCCTGAGATTTACTGGCAAAGACCATAAGTGGAGGTAGGCAGGAAGAGCCTTCAGAGTGTGGCGCAGGGGGCTAACATGTGAAAGGGAGAGAAGGGAAAGAAGAATTGGGTAGAAGGAACCTCAGACTGCAGCACAACCCTATGGAAGTTTCAGCCAGGCTGGTAGAGAGCTAACACTGCCCATCTCAGGAGACTTATGTTGGGTAGAAATGACCCAGCTCTAGTGTCCCACCATCTCAGTCATTGGCTGGGACCAAACTGGGGAGACGGTGGTCTTGAAGTGAACGCTGGGCTGTATCCAAAGGTGCAGTAGCCGGAGGCTGTGCTACACTTCTCGCATCCAGTTCTCTTGAAGGGAGGTCTGAGAAACACTCTTCCGTGGTTAACATTATCCACCGCTTGCATCACACAGGTCCACTTCTTCACACAGGTTCAAATAGCAGCTCCTTCATGGTTCCCATGGTTCTCTCTTCCTGGGGAACAACTTAGAAAAAGGAGGGTAGTAGGACAAACTCTAGTCTCATCTCTGGCATTCACCCTCTCTCTCTTGTACTAGCCATTCAAAATTTCCCTCATCCTCAACCTTCACTTTCACTTCGACAAGTATTGGTGGCCCTCCTGCTGGTTGAAGCCAAACCCTCATCCCTGAGGAGTATTTATTTCCTCCCAGCACCCGGGTTTCTCTATGTGCCCAGTCACAGTTACAGTTGGGTGACAGAGTTGGACAATCTGAGTTCCCGTTGTGTAAAAGCATCTCTCTTGCTGATCAGGGTCAATTATTCCTGATTTTACTTTCTGTCTACTGGTCTCTGGACACAAGGGAGCCAAAGTGTCCAGGTGGGGGCTGTGCCTTGTAATTCAATGGGAGTTCTTGCTCTGTCTCCTGGCAAGAGGTCACTTCCTTTGAGGACCAGGACTTCTAACCCTGCAGAACCCAGAATTCCCAGGATGAGTCATTGGGAGTAATGGTAAATGAGACCACTACTCTTTCTACCCTTTGTATTCTTTTTAGAGGGGAAACAGTCGCATAAAATGGTCTCTAAAAGGTTCTGTGTCCTGAAGGATGCCACTCCATCCTGTAGGGTATTGTTACTAAATTGGCACTTCGCCTGTACCTTCAGCAGGCCATTCCAATGCTCGAATGGGCTGCTGCTACTGGCCATTGCCCAGGAATCTATTGTAGAAGGCACTTTCTAAGATGGTTCCTAGTGGTCTCTACCTATTGGTATTCATGCTCTTAATTTAACACCCTTCCCTTGAATGTCAGCTGGACCTAGTGACTTACTTCTAACAAACAGAACACAGCAAAAGTAATGAGATATTACTTTTGAGATGAGTTACAAAAAGACCAGCTTCTATCTCGCCCACCCTCTCTTATTCTCTTATTTGCTCACGCTCATGGAAGCCAGCTGCCATCTTGTGAGTTATGCTGTCTCTCTAGATCCGTGTGGCAAGCAACTAAGATTGGTCTCTGGTCAACAGGCTGCAAGGACCTGAGACCCTCAAGCTAACATCCTGTGAGAAATTGAGTCCTGTGAACAACCACATGAGTGAGCGTGGTCGCAGACCCTCCCTCAGTCAAGCCTGGAGATGACTCCAGCGTGGCTGACATCTTGGCTGCAGCTTTATAAGAAAGGCTGAGCCAGAGAAGCCAAACCACACCCGGATTTCTAACTCACAGAAAATGTGAGATATGTGTTGTTTCGTGCTGCTAAGTTTTAAGATGATTTGTAATGCAGCAGCAGATAAATATACAGTCTTATCTTGGACCACTTCTTCCTCACAAAGCAGATATTCAGGCCTGCTGCTTTCAGCTCTGTCCATTTTCTTTCTTTATTCTCTTTCAAGTCCATGCCTGAGGGCGGCTATAATGTAACTGCTGTCCATTTTTGGCTCACTCCATATGCAAAGTTAACTCATTTATAACTCAGGCTCAAACATTTTCCCTCTGTTTGAGCTGGTCATACAGGGACCCCCCTTATAAGGTGTAGGTAGGTGCAAGTAGAGGAAGAAGTGCTGGTGTAACTGCGGTGGGTGACACGGGAGTCTGAACTATCTGTTTCTAAAGTTGACTTGTGTCCTCTGGTACTGCTATGCTCAGTCCCGAATGTACCAGTTCCATCTTTTAATGGAGTACTGCTGGATTTGTGTGACTTTATGACTTAGTGGGCCCAAAATAATCCCACTCAAAAATGGGTAGTTTTGGGTACTTAGTGTCCCATGGTCAAGCATTCATTCCAGGTCTACCAGGGCTCAATAACTCACTAAGAGTTATTTCTTGAAAGGTACATAATGTTTGCTGATGGCATGGCCATGCTCAGAACTCCAGGGGACTGCTTTCTGATTCTCCTACCGGAATTTACCATAAGCTCCACTTTCCCACTACTGACAACTTGACCAGCATAAGCCTACTGGAACTTATGGCCCAAATAGTCCAGCTGCTTGTATTAGACCTGCTTCAGAGCCCTTTTCTGCTCTGGACCCCACTCAAAGCTGGAAGTCTTCCATGACACCGGTATATGGACTGGAACAATATTTCTGGTACAGAATTTCTTTCTTTCAGAACCCCAAAGACTTATCAGGCAGTTTTCAGGGTCTGGCAGTCAGGGGTTTGCTGGCATATACCTCCAAGGTAAGAGACACATTACTGCATTTTACTGCAGCGGAGGATGTAAAATGCAGTAATGTGTCTCTTACCTTGGAGGTATATGCCAGCAAACCCCTGACTGCCAGACCCTGAAAACTTTATTAATGTGGCAGATCCCTGGATATTTTTAGGGCTTATTTCCCACTTTCTGAAGTGTGTGGATCTCACCAAGGGCTGCAGCATGTTAATAACCTCTTTATTTCCCCCCTGATCATCATGATGTTATCAATGTAATAATGTTCTGAGGGAAGTTTAGCTATCTTTTTTTGAACTAAATTATGACAATATGAGATAGTTAACACAGACCTGGAGCAAAACTGTAGGTTGCTGTTCATCCCCTTGACTTTCTCCATCTCCAACCTCCATGTTTATCAATCTCAATTTTACACTTGAGGATGAGGGAAATGTCCCCGTGTGGATCCAGGGGCCCAGGAGACCCACTGTAAACTAGATGTTAGTCAGGACTCTAATCACAAGCTCATGCACCTACTGTTATTTATTTATTTGTTTAGTTTATGTCTCCTTAGCTAGACTATAAGCTCTTTGAGAGCCACAACTTTGTAGGTTTTACTCTCTGCTGTATCTCCAGCACTTTCAATAGTGCTTGGCACACAGTAGGTGATTTAATCATGATTGAGTAAATCAATTCCATTATTATTTTAATTTGCATTGCTTTAATTATGAGTAAGACTGTATTTCTTGTTCTGTAACTGCCTCTTCCTCACTGTCATCATTACCATTAAAAATATGTAATAATAATAATAATAATAATAATAATAAATTTTGCTCCCTCTGTTCCTGGCTGTCAGCAGTTGCCATCTCAGAGCAGACAAAAGGGCTGATCCAGTCTTGGAAATCTGTCTAAGGGTGAACTTGGCAATGGTCTGGATTATTTAGAGGCTATGAATATATCCCAACATTTTGTGTTTCTTTAATATCCTGTTGTCAGCTGTAAAGAAGCACTTACACTGTGTTATAATTGCCTTTTTACTTGTCTATTACTTCCCCTAGATTAGATTCCTTAAAGGAAGGAACTTCTTCCTTTCATCGTATATAACCAGGACCTAGCACAATGCCTAACAAAGTGGGAAATGAATACATTAATTAAATGAATGTTCATGAGTAAATAAATCAAGTCAGCCTGTCAGGGCTAAGCAGCAAATAACAAGTTTAATTTAGATAAAAACAAATTCCTTTTGAGCTTCACTCTAAAATGATGCTCCATATTCAAGCACCAACATGGCAAATGATTCAGTTGTCTCGCTGGATCTGGGCCAGAACTGGACTTAACTCTGGGAGTTTTGAAAAGGAACTTTTTCTGGACTTTCACCTCAGGGCACTCATTGCTCTGTGGGATATGTGATGAAATATCTGTGTCTTTAGAAATAAACATTGCCTCAAAATAGAAAAAAGAAAAAAAAAAAAGATTATACTCTGTTGACAGACTTAAAAGTTATTGCACTATGAAAAAAAAATCTGATCTTACATATGTGTAGGTATGTGCATTTATATGCATATTATATATGTATGTGTGCACACTTTTATACACAGGCATACATTTATAAAGAGTCATTACAAAAGTCTAGTTTGGCTTAGCAGGAAAATACAAAAAGACAAAAAGATGTTTATGGCTTAGGGATTTGTCTGTATTTCTCCTATGGAAGATAACCATTTGGTAGTTTCAGCAGACTTACTTCAACTAAATATGCCAGTGTATTCATTTAACATACATTCAGCTAATACATACAGTATTTACTGCACACCTACTATGTCCCAGGCATTATTCTAGGTACTTGAGCTACATTAATGAGAGAGAGAGAAAGACTGAGAGAGAGGGAGAGAATGAAAGAGAATCCTTGTCCATGGGAAACATTAAATAAACATAATAAGATTACACAGTATGTTAAATGGTGCTATGGGGGAAAAAGTAAGTAAGATAAGGTGCTTCAGACGTGTGCCAGTATGTGTATGTGTGAGGAGAGGGAGTGGCAGGGGCTGGGGAAGGTAGAAACTTACAGAATTAAATCGGATGATCAGAGTAAGCCCACTAATAAGGTGAGATTTGAACAAAAACTTAAAGAAGGGGAGGAAATTAGTAAAGTGAATATCTTGGAAATTAATACATCAAATATTATCTATAGGTCTTGCCATATAATGTAAATATTTGAATTAAACTAAGAGTTTCAACAGTTATATTCAAAATGAATATCTGAATTAAGACAGACATAATTAATTTTAAAAACCAAAGTATTAATCAGCTATAATTAATGAAATTTACTAATTGTTCTTTTCTGTTGGTCAGAAGAAGCCAACACTGAAGCTTATACTGAGTAAAAATAATTGAGAGCTAGAGAAAGCGGGAAAAGGTAACAGAATAAATATTAGCACTGCCAATATGCAAAAGAAATGCAGTTATTTTATCTAGCAGTTTGATTATTCCAGGTCTCCTACTACATAGTGAAGACTGGTAGTTCAATGCAATGCAATAATAATAAATCTTTATTGGGGGGAGGCGGCATTTGGTATTGGCCATACCCAGGATTGTCTTTTTCATGGATTATTTTGTATAATTATTTCAAGTAATACTCATGTCATAAATGAGAAAACTGAGTCCTGGAGAGGTTATGATATTTACCAAAGGTCACAAAGTGAACCAGTGGCCAGTCTGGATATGGTCCCAGATTTGTTTGACAGGAGAACCTACCATTTCACTCTTTAAGCTCTATTGCCTCTCCACTACATTTTACTATTACATCCACGTCTACGATGAAAGATAAAATGTAGGTGAGTTAAATCTTCACAAGAGCAGAGGAGAAATGTAATAAGATTTGACAATCACATTGTGCTTTCACCTGGTCCCAGAACTTAAGGAAGGGTTACTCGAGGATGTTATGGCTATGATCCACATTTAAGCCTTGTGATAATATAGCCTTTGGAAACCAAAGCTGTATGACTACATCTTAAGTGATAACACACCAACAAGCACTTTTCAGGATTTGGGGTTACTAACATACCTGTGGAAGATATAAGAAAGTCCCATTGTGCCCCAGTTCTATACTTTAACAGACCATGTTATTTTGAGGCTCCATTGCAGAAAGTCAGAAAGAAAACGTTGAATGGGCAACTGGCTTATTTCTAAGCTATGGGAGTAGTTTTCACTCAAGATATAGTGTTGCATAAACCAAAGATGTACAAAGGCCTGATAAGGTAATGGAAAGATTCCTGGACTGAGCACAGATCTGAGTTCTTGTCCTGGCTATACCATTAACTCATGTGACCTCGGGCAAATCACTTCACCTCTACGCACCTTGGTTTCCTCATGCATATGATGCACAGAGCTGTAAAGCTTAAAGAATGCCCATGGGTGTACGTCCTCCAGGGGCTAATGATAGCTTGTCACAAATAATTTATTTGTATGTGTGTCCTGGAAGCAGAATGCTTGATTCAGGAAGTCCAGAATGGGAAACTCAAGTGCTGGGGAAGCTATGAATATTAAGAGGTAAGTTATCATGAATTTAGTAAGGATTAGCTAACAGGTACTCCACTAAACCCAAAGAGTCCTCTTTAGAACCAGCATTATGAAAATGAGCTGGTTTTCCCAGCCTCTCCGTGTACTGCACCCTGAATCCCACTACAATGCAGATGAAAAGAAGCAAAGGCCATGATACTATGAGGCCCGGTTCATAAAGCATGGAGGAGAGAAAAGCAGAGGGAAAAAAAAAGATGTGAGGCAAGGAGACATTGCTATCTCTTAAGTTGGCACTAAGTAAGTGCAATATTCAGAAAAAGTTAGCCCCTTCTCTCGGAAAGGGAAAGAGATTCAGACTCCCATTCAAAACTCTGATAATTCCCCAACATAGTTTGGAGGTGAGAGAATATTGACTTTATCGAGAGCAGTTTCTGGAGTAGCATGGGTTTCAGGAGTTCGTTGTTTTTATGGCCTAGGAATAAGTGTGCCACAAAAGGAGCCTAATGAGTGTCACTAGTGCCCATTTAGTGCCTGGTCTTTGAACCTGGCTGACCCACTGCCCTGAACATGTCAGCCAATTTGCCTGTCATCCCCTACTTCCCTGCTAGCTTTACCTTAGAAGGGCCAGCCCTTTCTCTCATTCCAATGACCTGAACTCTGAGTAGGTTTCAGTTTCTTTTAATCAAAAGCAGCTTGACCAGAAAGAATACCACCATGTGCCTTCCTGCTGGCTCATAAAATAGGCCAGAAACAAGAGCAGTGTTTCTCCCCAATCTCCCTACGTCCACATTCCTGATTCTGTGTCAAGTCTGTAACAGCTGCTAGAGTAGAAGGACACCAGACTCTCCTCCTGGGTTTTTAGACTTTGGCTTCACAAACCAAGAGACATCTCCTCACCTTCTTGGTTTTGGTTTTCCTGCTCTCTCTGGTGAAATAGCCCCTGCCCCTGTAGAACTTACCAAGGCTACCAGCCACTCCCACCCTTGAAGCAGGGAATTACACAGTCAGCATCAGGTCTAAGGAAAAGTCACTGGGGCTTGGGGAGCAGGCAGCAGTAAGAAGGAGGGGAGATCCCAATTATGTAATGAAAGCACCGTGAGAGCTCCCAATACGTTGATGACATGGAATTGGATAAGAACACTCCATAGAAGGGGAATAAGGGCGTTCTAAGCAATAATTGATTATTTGTTTCTTAGAATTTCTTCAGATCAGAGTGGCTGCCCCTATTCTCTACATTCCTTCCTAAGGCATGTCCATGGAAAGAGTTTGCTGGAAAGGGATGGTCTGAGCCTGAGCTGCCCATATTCAAGTGTTAGGCCTTACCTTCTCAGGAGAAAACTGAAATTGGAGAGGTTAAAATATCCTATCCACACAGCTTCTGGAGCAGGGCCAGAGCCAGGGAGGAGGTAGGGCCCTCCGGAATGCCAGGTCATCCCTGCTAGGGCAGCTTATGGATTCAGCTCATGGGGAAGCCAGACCAGGCCATTAATGCCAAGTCAGCAGGAGAGAGCCAAGTGGGGAACAGGAATATCATATGATGGGTCAGAGGCCAGAGGGAAGGTCACCCAAGGTGCTGATATCAGAGAGAGTTTAAACAAATGGGAGGCAGGAAGGACCAAACGAAAGTCGGAGGGGGAGGGGATAAGTCTGAGGACTGGACTAGGGTTTATTAAGATGAAACTGGCGAACTGCCACAGCCCTTCAGTGAACATTTAGTACAGCCTCTTAATATCCTGAAGCAAGGCCTTGAAGCGTCAGTTTCTCACCAGACTTGCAGGACACGGGCCACGGCATGCTGGGAACAGAGAAGAAGTCCTGAGCCAAAGTGAGAGGGACTTGCCAGAGTCAGAGGCAAAGCTAGGGCAGAGGTGGCAACCCAGAGAAGAGTCTGGCAATAAAACCAAGAGAAGGTTTAGAAAATATTGCCCCATTTCATAGTTGTCAAAATCAATGGGACAACTGACACAGGAGAACAGCTTCAGGAAATGGTCTCAGTGGCCTCTGGCAGAGAACAGGAGTGGGGGTGGAATGGAGGATTGTTGGGATGGAGAATCGTGAGATGTAAAGCTAAATCTTTCAGGAAAGTCTACCCATTAGGAGGTGGAGAGAGCAAGAGATGGCCCAGCCTCAGGTGACGGGGCAGACAGGGGTGATGCAGGGAAAGCAGATACCAGCTGACGGTGGGGTAAAGGATGAGACTTCTGTGAGTGAACTCAAAAGTCCAAAACAATCAAATGGAAGGGAGTCGTAGAGGGGCATCCAGGGACATTCAAAGAGAACCATTTCCCAAAGACACCGAGGCACCTGGCTCTCCTTTCAGACTGAGAACAAAACACGACTTCCAGACCTTCATTGCCTAGCAGGGCAAGGACACTGATGTTCTTCCCAACCAGAGCCTCCTGAGGCTTGGGATGGAAGGGGTAGGGTACCAGTTATGAACAGTGAAGATGAGATGGGGCTCAGCATAAAACCTAATGAAGAAAGACTCAGACAGGAGCCAGCAAGAACTCCTAAGGTTCAATGGGACTTGTGCTAGCTTGTGGGAGAAAGAAATCAAGGGCTGCTGTGGTAAGATGGCTATTCTGATATGCCACTGCCAAGACTGTGAATAGGTATGTTCTCTCTGGAGACCAATTTGGCAATATGTAGAAAGAGCCATAAAAACACGCCCAGCCTGTGGCCAAAAACTTCCACTTCTAGGCATCTAATTTAAGGAAATAAATGGAAAAGCAAAATCAAAACAACACAAAATAAAACAAACAGAAGTAGAAAGTTGCATATATAGAATAGTTTCAATTTTGTGAAAAATTTAAATATATTTACATAGAAAACAAGATTGAAAGGAGTACCTAGGCATTGATAATCACTGTCTTTGTTAGTAATATTATAAGTTATTTAAAAATGTTCACCAACTTTCTAAAATGAGCGTGTATTACTACAAACAGAAAACATAAACATATTGTGTAACACCCAAAGGGAATTAGGGGATGCGGTGAAATTCATTACATTGAGGTGTTTTGCCTCCTTATGTGACCCTTTATGATTGTGCCTCAAAATTACCCATGTGCACACAGTTTGCAAGGCTTTTAACATCCTTAGAATATAGTTGTTTCTGATTACAAATAGACCAGACACACAAGACCCCCAATTTTTTACTTCTAAATTACTGAACTATTTAGTTCTGTTGTAATGTAGCTATACTTGACCAGTATGCATAACACAGTACAGACAAATGAGACCCAGAGTTACTGAAGCAAACAAATGTTTATTACTTCATCATTCAATTGGATCAGTGTTTTCATGACCTAAGTGTCTTGATTTATAAGGCATGCCGGTGCTTCTGCAGAAGTGAATTGGGAAAGGGGAAGCAGCAGAGCTGGGGGTAAGAAGGACTAGTTAAGCTATAGTAATGAGCCATCCAAGAGTCAATGTCTAATAGGAGAGTAGATACTCAGATCACTGGGATGGTGTCCAAGAATGCTAATCTGATGGCAGTTAGCAGTAACAGATGGTGGTCTCATGGCTTGGTTTTTTAATGTTTCAAGACTAGAGACACATTTAGCTAAGTTAACGGGGGGATGGGAGGAGTAAGAAGATGGTGTTTTAGGGATGTAGTATGTAAGGAAGTCAGGGAACATTTTTAACAGCTACACAGCTGTACCTCACAGGGACCAGAACATCATTTAAGACCTAGGAACTGCTGGAGAATGCAATGCAGCTTAGGTTAATCTGTGGGCCCCTTGGTACCCCTCAGCCTGACTCTAATGCTCTGCCATTGTTACAATGATACAGCTATTCTTCGTTTTTACTGTTCCTGCCACTTACTACCAACTTCTTGTATTCACCTTTTTGTCTTATGATTTCTGCCTACTAATGGCATCTGCTACCTCATAGAGTCTGCTTTCTGTGTATGTTTTTTATTTCTGTGTATCTTTCCAACATCTCTCCCTACTACCAATAGCAGGGGCTCTCCAAAGGCCTCCTATTTAAACTCTGCAACATAGAAGGTCTTATTGGTGTTGTTGCTTATCTTTTTCTTCATGGGGTACAGCTCACTTGCCAGATTACTTCACAGAACACTGATCGGCCTACAGATGGGGCACCATTGGATGAGACAACCAAATTTGGTAGAATCAGCTAAAGACGGGATGTAGGAGCTGTGGCCAGCTTTCCTCAGAAGGGGCAATGGGCATTTAAGGAATTGAGAAGGTAAGAGGTTCTTCCCCAATGCAGAGTCCACCCAATGTGAGGCAGATCCCAGCCAGAAGTCAGAGTAAGGCAGAGATCTGTGCTTAGAGAAATAAAAGCTGGTGAGGTTGTCAGAATCATAGTCTCAGGAAGGAAATGGAGTCAGATGCCAGTTAGATAGATAGAGAACACATGGGAAAAGACTACTACATACTGCACATTAAAATGTCCCTGTCTCACGCCAGCCATATCAGATTTCAGGCTTGGGGCATTGTGACAAATGGTGGTAGATTTCGTAGATGGACTTTTTATCACAATAAGTCTTGGTCAGAATGAGCTCAGAGCTGAGCCATATTGAACCAACATGCTGGGTACCCCTCGTGCTCTGTAGAAATTCCATAAATGCTTTTGCATTACTCGTAAATAGGCAGGAAATTATTCCTCTCTGAAGACTTTATTCTTTAGCTAACAGTGGGTCAGGAAATATTGCCTGAGCTCGTGACTTGGGAACTCTGAATTTAAACATTCAACACAAATTCTTCCATTTCACCCTGAAATACTGTAAAATTAAAATTTACAGCATTTAATTTTTTTCCTTCAATGTGTAAATTAGTTTCCTGTGGCTGCTGCAACAAATTCACAAACTTGGATGGTTTTAAAAAACCCAAAAATGTATTCTCTTACAGTTCTGGAGGCTAAAAGTCCCAAATGTAGGCATTGACGGGACCATGCTCCTTCTGAAGCCTCTAGAGAAGAATCCTTCCTGGGCTTCTGGTGGTTGCCAGCAATCCTTGGTGTTCCTTGGCTTACAGCTGCCCTGCCCTGATTTCTACGTATCTTTATTTGGCCATCTTCCATCTGTGTAGATCTCTGCGTCTCTTTCTCTTCTTATAAGGATTTCAGTCAACAAATTAGCACCCACCCTAGTCCAGTATGACTTCATTTTCACTAATTACATCTGCAAAGACCCTGTTTCCAAATAAGGTCACATTCTGAAGTTCCAGGCAGACATGAATTTTGGGGAGACATTAGTCAACCCAGTACAACATGTTAAACAATTCCCAATCTTTGGTCAAATTAATAATGGAAAGAAAATCCTATACTTTTCTTAGGTTCCATTGGATGAAGTCTGTTTGTCACTTGCATCTCTGAAATGGATACAGGATACAAAGATGACTGGAAGTATAAAACCTTAAATCTTTGACCAGTTGCTTAGCACCATAGATACTCAAGGGATATAGGTAAAAGGGACACCGGGTAAACCACTGCTTACGACTAACTAGGACTTTGGCTCTAAACTCCCAGAGGGTGCCCCCATTAAAGATTTGGGCTGAACCACAGGGCCTCTGGTCTAATGCCCTGTACAAAGGCAAGAAAATGCCTTCTTATAGACCCAGAATCAAGACTATAATTTTCCATAGTGACAAGAGGTCAAAAAAAATAATTAACTCAAATGAAAAATGTCTAAAGGAAAAGAGAAAGTTGATCTCTCTACCTTGGGAAGCAGCAGACACAGAGGATAAAAGCACGGGCTTTGGAGTCAAGTTTGACATGAGTTCAAATCCTGGTTTCACCACTTACTTATTGGGTGACTGTGTTCAAACTAATTAATCTACTTAGGTCTCAGTTTCCTCATTAGGACGGTAGCGATAGTAATATCTCCCTCACAGAGCTATTGTAAAGAGTAAATGAGATAACCCGCGTAATGCATTTAGTCCATGAGACTTGCTGCCTATGCTCATTACCAATGCCTGGGAAAACTGGCCTAAGCTGCTCATATCAGGCCTTTCACCTCCTGGACCCCACACTGATTTCTACCGGAACTTCCTAGAGCAAGAAGGCCCTCCCCTGTGGGAGGCACTCTAAGACCTTTGTCACTATCTGCATGAGAGACAAGTTCTCCAAAAAAGCAAACCAAAAAGCACTTTCATCTAAGCTAGAAGTTTTAACCTGGAGGTCGCAAACTGGCAGCTCCCAGACCAGATTCTGCTCCTTATGAAACTTACTTGACCTGGATAAAAATTTTAAAAATTTGGGATTTCTTGGCTACACTTAAAAATCCAATGATGTTCTTTAAAATACAAATCTCTGGTTTGAGAAATCAAAAGACCAGGCAATTCTATGCCTAAATTTTCCTATGACTAGAGTGCCCTAATTGTAATGTAAAAACTGGCACACTTTTGAGAGTGAGAGAAGGCTCTGTTAATAATTATGCCTGAACAGGCATTAACTGAAACTGCCTGAGGCAAACCAGGATATGTGGTTGGTTACCCTACCTCAGTGGTCTGTAGCTACGTAGGAATGAATTCCTCCTTTGGGGGTCTGGCTCTCTGTTTGTCCCTACTTCTAGAGCTTTGAGTTTTCAACCTCAATTCTACTATCTTTGTATGTCACACCTAATAATTGGCCCTTCATCACCAGAAGCCAACATCTCTGACCTTCTCTAAGAAGGAAAGAGTCATCAATCAGTACATATGCCGGACTTCATGTGGGTGCTATCAGGAATTCTGATAGAATTTCCAATAGCCTAGCAACACTTAAGTAATGTCATTAACACTTTGTCGTCACCCGGTGTCTTATTAATTAGTAGTTTTTCTCTGCATCTATAGGGCATATGTCATTGGGCTATGTCATATGTGTCATAGTCTTTAGAGACATTGCAAGATTCTTCAAGTGTCTTCTGAATCATAAAATGGTCAGTTTGAGAAGAATATAAACAAATTCTTTAAAAATTCTTAATTTTCAAGGAGTCCCCATCCAATGAATGGGTTATATTCCAAAAGTTTGCTTGTAACTCTAGCCTGAAGAATCAAAAAGAGTATTCCTATAGAAACAATGTTGTTGCCATGCCACCCCACACATGTATACACACCTCAAATAAAATGTATTATATGTATTACAAAATAAATACACTATAGACTATCTGAAAATTAGTACTGGGTACTAATCTACCCCTGAGTATTAGTAGTTGGAACTCTGTATTTATGTAATAGAAAGTATCTTCTAAGTATTTTTTTTAAGTATTCACTCTTTAGAAATTTGGTGAGAGAAGTAACTTACTGAGGGGGTTTTGGGGGGACATTCTACTCTTCTGCCCATTTGTAGGTGCAAATGTTTATTCACATAGTATTTGTAGGATAGGGACAATCTGTATAATAAATTTCAAAGCTCTTTATTACCTAGAATATTTGACGAATATAGAAAATGTCATTCTTTGATCAAAGTGGATTATTTGAAACTTAGTGTGGAGTAGGACTATTTAGGTGGGTGCATTGGAAAGAGTCCTGCTTGTAGAGACAGGTGACCTTGCTTTAAGTTCAGTCTTATTAACTTGTTATTAACTTGCTGTGCAACTTTGGGTAAATAGCTTATCCTCATTGGGATACAGCTTTCTTATCAGAAATCTGAATAGGAATGATAAAAATAATTCATACTCATATTTCACAGACTTGTTTTGAAGATAAATTGAAGTTATATGTGTGATAGAGCTTAGCACACTGTGAAATGCTATAGAACCAAAAATAATAGAAAAGTAAATTAATGTTTGTTGACTCTTATTATGAACCAAGAACTGTGATGGAATTGCTATTATTAACTAGCCACCAATATTAATTGCAGTGGCAGCAATAATATTCTTAAAATTGCCAGTCTAATTCTTCCTCTGTTGGATACAAATGAAGAGACCAGGGCATCCCTTCTACTCTGAGCAGAAACCAACTAGCTTCCTCCCACTGGAAACACTCACAGAGCACCGGGCTTGTAAACACCCTGCCTTCTGATTTTAATGACAATATTACAATGGATGTGATGCTGCATCCTGGTCTACACCCCAGAGTAGGAGTGATATTGACTCACTGGGACTTGTGAATATTATGCAGAAGAAATGCCCCACTTAAAGAGTTGGATAATGGCCACTTTTGGCCAGACCTGTTGGATTTAATTAATATTCTGATGGGGTTCGGGGAGGAAATGGTCTTGGGTCCCTCTAGAACCCATTAATGGTATTATTATTTGATTCCTAGTACTTAAATGGTGTTGTGTGTTAATTTGCTGCCATAACAAAATACCGTACACCGGGTGGCCTAACAGAAATTTATTTTTTCAAAATAATTCAGTATTCTGGAAGTTAAAAGTTTGAAATCAAGGTGTTGGCATGGTGGTTTCTTCTGAGGATGCTCTTGGACGATAGATGGCTTCCTTCTCCCTGTGCCTTCACATGGTCTGTGTGTGTCCATGTCCTAATCAGCTCTTCTTGTAAGGACACCAGTCATATTGGATTAAAGCCCACACTAATGGCCTCATTTTAACTTAAATGCTTTTTTAAAGACCCCATCTCCAAATATAGTCACATTCTGAGTTACTACTAACTCAGGGGGGTTAGGACTTCAAAATATTCGTTTCGAGGAGACACAATTCAGCTCATAACACCTGATCAGTCAGTTTTCTGTTTTGTTCTCAAGGAAATTTCCCTGTGATCTCTATCTCCTTTATCTTTTCCTCCTCCCTCTAGTCTTTTCCTGCCCCCACTACTAAAACCGGGTAGCCACTTCAGTTTTCATAGCATTTCAAACATTGATTCATGAATGTAACATTGCTATTTGTATTAGGAGCTCCATTTCACTGACTTGAAGTTCAAGAAAAGCTTGTGTAGATTCAAATACCACTTCTCTGTGAAACCTCTTCAAAGAGTCCTTCTAGAATCCGCTGTTCATTGACCCATATTCTAAACTTCTACTTTTTTAGTCTCTAAGCAACTTCATAGTCTATAATGAGACCTGTCTACTGGTCTACTCGTTTCCTTAGATCCTGGTGTCTTGGTAAGCTTGTTTTCTCATTTAGTAATTCTTCCAGAATGGAACTCTTTTATTCCCCCTCTTGGTTCTTAGTCATTACCCAGAAGGAAGTCTTTAGAAGCTGGCTTGATCACATTTATTTCAACTAAGAGTATTGTCTTCATCTATTCACAGGAGAAATCTAAAGCATATTTCCTTTTGCAGCCCCGTTCAAGCTAACTTCTAAGCAAAGCAACTTAATGCCTTGATGATGCCTTGTTTGCCAATCCATCTTCTCCACCCTGCATATACTAAGCTGATGGTTTCAGTGATGTTACCTAACAGGTATTTCATCAGATTTTTGGCTAGTAGGATATATAGTTATGCTTGTGACCTCATATACTCTAGTACCACGTAGCTCCCAGACAAAATTTAATTACACTGATGAATATCCTAAACTAAATATGTCATCAAGCATAATAAGGATGTCAAATACATTCATGGCAAAGAATGCCAGTCCATCAATGATAATCAATAATTTTCAAGGACTTTGAAGCAAAAGTTTATAGACATTTTGAGGCACCAATATTATAGAATTATTAACTCATAATACTATTTTTCCTGTGTTTTATTATTTCTAATTTAAGCCTTACATTGTCAGCTATTGAGTTAATTTCAGAATAAAATCATTTAAATCCAGGTATCTAAATGATTGGATAATAACCGTTCTTCTGATTCTGTGGAATGTAATGTTCTATTGAATGAGGAGACTTCGCTGAACAGGTTTGTAAAACTAAATATTTTTCAGCTTTTACAAGCAGTCACTTCCCAATCCTCTGGCAAGCATGCCACAGGCAGCCACCCCTATATAAATATGCAGTTAGAAAGATAAACACTCATTAAAATCCCTAGTGGTAGCATTGTTTCTCAGGGTTCAGCAATATTTGTTCAGTGGGTAGATAAAGAAAGAGATTAGCAATGTTTCCATTGGGCTCCATTCCTTCCTAAAGCCAGCCAGCCTCTCTGAGAGAAAGCCAGTACTCTGGGCATGTGTTCCAGAATGCCCCAGGAAAACTTTCTACTTCAAGAGCAAACCAAGCTCCTCATTGGTTCCATGTTAAGCCACCCATTTTTTTTTAGGGCCATTATTTTTCAGTAACTTCGTAAGTCAGACCTCCAAATTAGTAAGGGTAAATTTGTAGTACAAATTTCATATTTAAAGATATTAGTATAGTTTAAATATTTACAGATTAAATATTTACAGATCAGGTGTGCTGATCTAATTTCATAGACTTACAATACATTTGAAAACCTTAATCTATCAGTTAGTATAGAAAGACCCCTGGTTTTGGTTTCGGTGTAATTAGGCCAGTGACTAACTGTGATCTCTGGGAAAGCTGGGTTGGGCTTTCCTTATAAAATAAAGTAGGATAGAGTTGATGAGCTCTAACATCCCTCTGACTCTGAAAATTGTGATGTTTTCTTGGTAAAAAAGTGAACTCATCTGTCCATCTCATAAGGTTTTTGTGAGGACCAAATGTACTCCACAGCATAGTGTTATCCATCAAATAAAATACACAAGTGAGGGGTGGCTGTGTTTGCTTTCTTATCTGGTCAGCATTTGGTAGAATAGATGAAAAAAGAAACAATAGCAGAAAATGTTTACCCCTCCACTTTAGAGAAGGAAGGAAATAATTTAAGATTCTGGTGTTATTTATAGTTCTTTCAGATGAAGATTGGGTGAAATGGTTAAACTTGGCATGTATTATTATGTTAATTTACAAGCAGTTAATGTACAATCTTTGTCAAACAAAAGAATATGGTGGCTGCCGGTGGTTCAGGCGATTAGATCTCTATGATCCTAACTCCGAAGGCTGCCGGTTCGATGCCCACATGGGCCAGTGGGCTCTCAACCACAAGGTTGCCAGTTCGATTCCTCGAGTCCCACAAGTGATGGTGGGCTGCGCCCCCTGCAACTAGCAGCAGCAACTGGACCTGGAGCTGAGCTGCGCCCTCCACAACTAAGATTGAAAGGACAACAACTTGACTTGGAAAAAAAAGTCCTGGAAGTACACACTGTTCCACAATAAAGTCCTGTTCCCCTTCCCAAATAAAAATCTAACCCCCCCCCCAAATATGGTATTTTTATTAAAACTTTAAAAATATTAACAAAGTAATCTTTTCAAAAGATAAATCTAGTATTTAGGCACATGTATTGTGATTTTCCTTAAACCTTTTCACTTATTGATGAATTCCAATTACTTTTCCAGGGGCTGGGGATACAACGGTGAACAAAACAGGTAGAGTCCCTTCCATCACAGAGCTACCATTTCGACACTAGCGTGGGGAAATAAAAAAATATACAAATAAACACATAACTATACCAAGCCAATAGAAGGGTAAATGCTATGTGACATTTAAAGCAGGGTAAGGAAGATACGGAGAAGCAACGAGAGGGAATGCTGTTTTCTATGAAGTGGCCCGGGAGCATGTCAATGATATGGAACATTTGAGGAGAGACTGTGAGCAAGCAGCAAGTCACAGAGGCAGGTGTATGGGGGGAGGCCATTCCAGGCAGAGGGAACAGCAAAAGCAAAATCCCTGATGCAAGGGAGACCCTGGGATATGTGGGCAACAGCACCAAGGCCAGAGGGGCAGAGGAAGAATAAGAGAAGTGATTCTCCACGATCTTTTTCTAAGAAAAGTAATCAAACTTATTTTCGTCTTAGCATCGATTTTCATAACAGAAACTCTTTATCGAACTTTAGCCCTGTGCCTCAGTTTTTCGTTTCTAAAACAAGGATGATAATAGTACTTCATAGGGTTGTTGTGAAGACTACATGACTCATTAAATATAAAGAATAATTAAGACAATATCTAGTACAGAGTAAACCATGGAGAGCTGTTTTTATTACTATCATCATCATCATTATCCTCTCTTTATTCACAACAATATCAATGATTCAATTTTTCGGCCAATAGTATTCTTGTGCACCAACCATTAATTATGGGGAGAGTTTTCTTACACATGTTGGTTAGACATTAAGTAGGATCATGGTACATAGTGACTCAGGCAAAGAGGTCCATGTTATCAAATGTCTTAGAGAGAGCTTAAAATAATATAAAAAACGGGTTTGAAACTTAATATGATAATCTAGACATAAAATTAGTATGAGCTCATATCCATACACTCACTTGAGTTTTTTTTTTTTTTCTCTTTTCAGTCTTACTCAGTTTCCTCGCCTCATGACAACACAGAATTCTTGGATGTTTGCAATGTTTTCCACATTCATTTCCAGTATTTGGTCTGAACTGATTCGTTGTTTCTCAGTTTCAACCGTCATGGAATCAAGATTAATAACCTGCTTGGTGAGTTTTGTCCACTTTGGAATCTGGTGCCTTTGTAGTCAGCGTGGCCTGTCGTGCTCTCCGTGATTCCCTCTGAATGCTCCAGTAGCGAGCATCAAGACAGCTGCAGTGACAGGAAACCTGCCTACCTTTGGGCCACCCCTACCTGCTTCCATTATTTCATCTCCTCTCCCAGGCATTTATTCATGGATGAGGAGAGTCTGAAAGTGGATTTAAAGTTCACTAGCATAATCCTGGTGCTTAGAATAATGCGTGGCACATGGGAGGTACTCAATAAATATTTGTGCAATGAATAAAATAGGACAGGTCTGGTGGATGATGTTGCATTCTCCTAAACAGACTGTCACTGAAGTGTGGCTGAGAGGAAGAGCATATGCCCACTGTACTCTGCTGTGGGGTTGGGTTCCCATCTCCACCGCCCACATGGAGCATCCACCTTCACTATCATTCCCTGCACTTCAGGGCACAGGGTACCTGGTACGGGCTTTGCTTCAGGCTCGTGGTTTTATAGCCATTACATTTGGTTTCACTAGTTATAACAAGTTGAACCGAGCTTATGGTAACAAATAAATAAATCAAAACACCAAAACCAAAACAAAACAAAACTATCTTGGAAGGATTTTCATTCCTGAGCTCGTTGGTCATTCCCTCAACATTCCTCCAGGAGATAGTCCCTTCTATACCAGACACACACCTAGGTAATGTAATACAGTAGACCTTCACAGTCTAATTAATATAACTAAAGACTACCAAATAAAATACTGCATGAGAAAACAAGTGCCACAAGAATGGGACTCTACATACCCATATAATGTCAAATGAGATGATTGGTTTTCAGTGAGGAGAACAGGAAGGCTTTAGCAGAGGTGGTATTCTCTCTATCATGGAAACAATGAAGAACATTTCAAGAGGCAGAGTGGTTACATGTTATTAATCAATACTGTAATTATAAAATAGTAATACTATACCATCTGTCATATCTATTTAATTATTAATCCAGCATCCTTTATGCCTCTGAATTTTTCCTTTGTTTGTCTGTGATTCTTTGTCCTCCAAAGCAACGATCCTGAGCCACTTTAACCAAGAAACATTTACATGTAAAAAACAAGTTGGTGTATAAGGGTATGTTCTGGGACTGTCATAAGATTTGACGGAGGTATTGCCTTTTATTTCTTCTTTTCTTTGCCAAACACATGAGCCACCTGTCCCAGATAACAGATTTTTGATGTTCATTCTTTCTCAGTAATTGCATTTATTTTATAAAAATGAATTGCCATTTGTCTCTGTTTTCAATTATCATATTCCTTCTGACTAAGTGGAGAATGTGGCAGATGTTTAATATATTTTTTAAAAGAGTTAAGGGAAGGATGAGATTGAGGAACTTTTCCAAATTCCCTTCTCATAATTTTACACATTTATTCAGCTAATATTCATGGAGTGCCTTCTATGTCGCAGCATAGATGACAGGAAGGGTATTCTTGGTAGAGTGGTTGTGTTAACTAATGTATACTCTCACTATTCAAGAGAAATGCTATACTTTTTTTGTGTGTAGGACGTGTGGTCCAACCACTAGGTAAATGTTTTAATTTTGGTTGTTCATTTCCGCTGCAGTGTTGATGAGTCCCTTTACTCAAGGAGCATCTAATGGTAAGAAGCAAGTAGCACAGTTAGGGAGCTACGCATTCAACTAGTATTTATTGAGCAACTACTATGAGCCAGGTACTTAATAGTTGATGTTTTGAGAAATTTAGTTTTCTGAAAACGACAGTCAGTGTAAGACAGAAAAGAGTGGGTGCAGTTTTAAACTTAAGCACAGAATCTATTTTTGTTCCCAAAGGGTGTGGGAAGAAAGCAGAATAAACAGGTTGAAGACCAGATTCCTTACTGGAAGGAATTCAAAGTGTCCACCTGAGAAATCTCATAAACAACAAGGACAGAGGTCCTGCTCCTTGCTAGAGGGTGCAAAAGGTGACTTGTTCCTAAGGTTCGCTCCGCATGTCCTGCCGCAAGCGGCATAGAATGGCTAGTACGTCCTGCATTGTTAGGGACAGTCTGCGGGCTCGCGTACAGCTGACAGCTAGCGTCTTGGGCGCCAGAGCTAGCTGCCGCCCCACCTGCTGCCGCACGCTGAGCCCCGCCTCCTAGGCGCGCGGGCCAATGGGCTGGGCGCCAGGGGGCGGGGCGAAGCCGGGCGGGAGGAGCGAGGACAGGGGGTGGGGCGGCGGCAGCCGGCGCGGTCGTGGCTGTAGCTACAGGGGTGGCGGCGGCGGCTTGGCCCGGCGTCCGCGGGCCGTGGGGGATGGGGTCAGCGAGCTCCAGCCCTCGGCGGCGGCGGCGGCGTCCGTGAGTGTAGGGCGGGCGTCCGCGTGCAGGACGCGGGATGGAGCGCCGCGGTGAGTGTGGGGCGGCGGCGCTCGCTTCGGCCGCGGCAGCTGCGGCTCGGAGCTGGGGTCACCCGCGGCGGCCGCCCACGATTTGCGGTTCAGGGTCCCCGCGGCCGACGCGGCGGTCCAGAGCGGAGGCGGCTGCGGGGTGCGTTGGGGCCCGGGCCGGGGTCCTCGGGGCCTCTGGTCCTTTGAGGAGGGTCCGACCCGAGCCGTGGGCGCGCGGGGCGCGGCAGGAGCGAAGGAGCCGGGAGGGCGCGAGCGGTCGCTGAACGGACACTGCGGACCCCGGATGGGTATCCTGAGTTAGGCGACGCCGCCCAGTCCGCCGGGAAGAGACTTGCCGGGCCGACTTTCATCCCATTCCACGTCCCCCCGAGCTTCCTGCAGTCTCTCTCCCTGTTCTGGCCACACGCCCTCATCCGCCTCCATGCGGAATGCAGGGGCTCCTTTTCCCTTTTCCCCACTAGTTTCCTTCAACGGGTCTTCACGTTCGCGTTCCTCACTTGGGATCTTTTTGGAAGTTTGGTGGCGTTTTCTGAAATTTCAGCCTGACAAATGCGAAGGCTGAGATAAAATAACAGACATCTGGTGTCCCATCTCTACCTTTTCTTATCACACTTCACCTCATCTCGGCCCAGGCTGTTTTATCATTTGCTGCGGGGTGGGGGTTGGGGGGACCAACTAAAGGTAGAAAAACACTCCCCTTCCCTTTCTATCCGAGTGCCCCCCTCTGGTGCATCGTTGTCACTCTATCCACACCCCTCCCCTTCCACTGTCCCCACCCCTTCTCTCTCTTCCGCCTGTAGCTGTCCCTTCACCAAACCCCCCTCCCACCTCACCCCCCTCCACCCCCGCCTCTTTGCACCTTTTCCCAGCCTTGGCCCAAGTGAAAGTCCTGTGCTTGGCAAAATAGGAATTGACAGGCGAGGAGTTGCAGCTACTACGAGGAGCAGAGCGTATCCCTGTGAGTTAGTTTCTCTGGGTGTCCAGGACCCTCCTGATCGCAACCTCGTGCTCAGGACGGCTTTCCTGCCCCCGGAGGAATAACCAGGGACTCTCCTCGTTTTTTAGCCTCTCTGACTTGTCTATCTCCCTTTTTCACCACTATCCCTCTTTAGAGACAAAAGTGAAGTTTCTTTACTGCCACCACCACCCCCACAGTGGTTTTTTTTGATCTTTGGTATACTCTGTCTTCTAACGGTGGATCTTTTTGGAGTGTTAGAGGGTGTTTTGTGAAAGTTCCAAGACCGCGGTGAAGCTGAAATAGCCAAGATGTTTTTTGTTCCACATTTCTTTTCACTTTCTTCTTTTTTGGGGAATTAGCTTCACCTCCTGTTCAGTTTTGGGTGAGGGGGTTTCCTCTTCACAAAAAATAATTTTAAATTAGATATGAAAGCGAATATTTTAGAATGAATAAAGAAATCACAATAAATTATGAGAGCCCTTTCTTCAGAAGATTTTTAAAAGCAGTTTGCGAGAACTGTGTACTCAGAAATGCTTTCTGACTGTAGGAATTGTGCAAATGAGGAATCTTGACCTTAAGTTTCATTAGCTTTTAAGGTACAAATAGCTTTAGTCTCCTGATTCTGAGAAGAGTTTAAGAGTGAAGTTGAAAGAAAGTATAATAGGCCTGGGTAGAAAATGTTTCAGTTCCCAAATTGGCAGGAAATAGAACTTTGGCTGAGATGAAGAAAGCGCTGTTCAGAGAATATATGGTGAATGGTCATTCTAGCTCTGCCCATCTCCCTAAAATAGAACATCCACCTAAATTATCAGCACCTTCACTTCTCACCTGTAAAGGCCCCTGACCTAGGAATGTGGACTTCTACAACTACTGCTGTTGGTCCCAGGAGTTAGTAGTATGTTGAACAAAGCTCATGCCCAGAAGCCACCCTGGAAGGATTTGTATTCCCTGTGCGGTTGGTGATTCGTTTCAGCCTTCACTGAGACAATTTTGTGTGATCCCACTTTGTGTTAGGGTCCTGTGGAGCCTTCAGTCTAGTGGGTAGAAGTAGATAATATTGAATAAACAGGGCCCAAGACATAATAGCTTGGATTATTCAAGAAATGTATGTTGGATGTCCTATGGGAAAGTAGAGGGATGATTTATTTTCAGTGGAGGAAATGAAAATGCTTCTTGGAAGAGGTGATATTTTATATGAGATTGAAGTTAAGAGAATGATTTTGTTAGGTTGGTGCAAAAGTGATTGCGGTTCAAAAGGTTAAAAATAATTTCAAAAACCGCAATTACTTTTGCATCAACCTAATAATAAGCACAGAAGCCCTTCTGGCCAGAATTGCTGGTTATCTCTAATGTATACCCGGATGTCACTGATCAGCTTCCACCATTCTGCTTTGAAGTCTATTTTGTTTACTTGTTTTTAATTTCCTACCTCACCTCCAGTGTGATGATGAGTCACAACACATAAAGACACATTCACGTGTAAAGAAACAAAGAGGTTTAAAAGGAAGGTTAAGAACACATTTTTGGTACAATGAGAATTTTTCCCTGTCTTCTTTGTCTTAATTATTACTCTAAGAAGCATAAGAGCCATTTGATGATACTGCCTCCCTAGATAAGAATTTTTCTTTTTCTTAAAAAAATGTATTTGTCACTAAGAAAGTTTTCAAATACCATATTCTTTCTTTCTAAGGAAGAGGATGGAAAATATTTTGAAAAGTATTATGGGAGGAAGTTGAGTTTGAGGGACAATTCAAAAGGAACCTCCTATAATTTTACTTATAATTTATCGAATATTCATTGAGCATCAGAGTCATAACAGATTTTTATATACTTTGAGTGAGTTTTCACAGATGTATATACTCATGTTATCACCACCATAATCAAGATCTAGAACGTTTCCATCACTCCAAAAAGTTCCCTCATGCTTATTTGGAACTGCCCCACCCCTACACCACAACCTCTGTCCCCTGGCAACTATTGATGGTTTTTGTTACTAAGGATTTGGTTCCATCTTTTCTAGAATTTCATGTAAATGGAATCATACAATATATATTCTTTTGTGCTTGGCTTCTTTCATTCAGTATAATACTTTTGAGTCATCCATGGTTTTTGCTATATTATGGATATTTATTGTTGAGTAGTATTCCACTATAAGGCTGTATCACAATTTATCAATTTATCTGTATATCAGTTTATCTGTTGATGGACATTTGGGTTGTTTCCAGTTTTTTACTATCATGAAAAAAATTGCTATGTACATTTGTGTACAAGTTTTTGGATGAATGTATGCTATCATTTATTTTGGGTATATAAATGAGTAGAATTGCTGGGTGGTTTTGTAAATGTATGTTTTACTGTATAAGAAACTTCCAGACTGTTTTCCAAAGTGGTTATATACTTTGTGTAGCAGCAATGTGTGAGAATTTTAGTTGCTCTGCATCCTGCCCAAAATTTGGTATTTAGCTAAAATTAAGAATTCTAGTAGATATTTAGTGGTATCTCATTGTGGTTTAAATTTGCATTTCCCTGATATTAATGATCTTGAATACTGTTTCATGTATTTATCACCCATTTGTGTGTCTTCTTTTGCTAAGTGTGTGTTCATATCTTTTATTTATTAACTTATTAGGTTGTTTTCTTATCATCCAGTTGTAAGAATTCTTGATATAATTTGTATATAAGTCCTTTGTCACATACTTTTTCCCAATTTGTAGCTTCTATTTAATTTCTTAACAGTTGTCTTTCTAAGAGCAGAAGTTTTAAATTTTGATTAAATCCAGTTTACCAATTTTTTTCTCCTATGGTTCTTGCTTTTTGTGTCTGAGAAATTGTTCCCTAGTTTTTCTCCCATGTTTTCTTTTAGAGGAAGTATTCTTAAATTTTTTTCTTAATAGACCAGATTGTAAATATTTTAAGCTTACAGGCTGTAGCAACTCAATTACTCAACTCTGCTCTTGTATCTCAAAAGCAGTTATTGACAATACATAAATAATTGGGCATGGCTCTTTTCCCCCAAAGCTTTTGTTTATAAAAACAGGCAGCCGCCCCTCCTGACTCCTGAATTTAAAAGACATAGTATTTAAGTTATATGTTTAGGTCTGTGATACATGTTGAGTTAATTTTAGGGGTATGCTGTGAAGGGCCGAGGACCATTTTTTTCTCATATGGATATCAAGTTATTTCAGCCCCATTTGACTACCTTTCCTCCTATTTAATTGCTTTGGCTCCTCTTGAAAATCAATTCACTGTATATATGTGGGTCTATTTCTGGACTCTATTCTGTTGATTTAAGTTTCTCTTAATACCAGTATCACCCTATCTTTACTATAGCTCTATACTAAGTATTGAAATCAGACAGTGTAAGTCCTCGAACTTTGTTCATTTTCAAAATTGTTTTGGCTGTTCCATATCTTTTACATATTCATGTACATTCTAGACTCAGCCTGTCAATTTCTATAAAAACTTCAGGAGGGATTTATTTGGGATTGTTTGAAACTATAGATCAATTTGAGAGAAATTAAAGTCTTAACAGTATTGAGTCTTCCAATCTATGAAGATGGTATACTTGTTGATTTATTCAGTTCTTTAACTTGTACTAGTGTTTTGTAATTTTAAATTTAGGATCTTGGACATGTTTTGTTCAATTTATTCCTAAAAATATTTTGGTATTTTTGATGTTATTGTAAATGGTATTAGTTACTAAAATTTTATTGTCCAATTGTTTGTTGCTAGTATATAGAAATAAAATTGATTATAGTACCTTGTATAATACAAGGTATTATAATACCTTGTATTCTATGACTTGGCTATATTTATTTATATGTCATTTAGATGTTAGTACAACCCCATCCCCAGTTGTGAAAAGCTTATTTATGGGTTCCTTAGGATTTTTTAGGTACACAAACATATCAACTTGGAATTAAGTGTTTCACTTCTTCCTTTTCAATCTGAATGTGTTTTAATTCTTTTTCTTGTTCTATTATACTGGCTAAGACCTTCAGTAACAATATTGATCCTGGTCTCATTGGGAAAACATTTTCTTTCATCATGATGCCTTTTATCAGGTTGAAGAAATTCTTTTTTATACCTGCTTTAATCATGAGTGGATACAGAATTTTGTCAGATGCTTTTCTGCTTCTATTGAGATGATCATGTGATTTTTTTTTTCTATTAAATATTAAACTAAGCTTGCATTCCTGGGAAAAACTCTTCTTGGTCATATGTATTATCCTTTTTACATATTGTTGAACTTGACTTGCTAATGCGGTGTTAAGAAATTTGTTATGTTTTCCGGTAATGTCTTTCTCTGGTTTTGATATCAGGGTCATGTTGACCACATACTATGAGTTGGGAAGTGTTCCTGTCTTTTCTATTTTCTGAGAGTTTTTGTAGGATTATTTTACCTGGTTCAATAGATTTCATCAGTAAGGTCATCTGTGTCTGCAGTTTTCTTTCTGAGACATTTTCAATTTCTTTAATACATATAAGGCTATTCAGATTTTCTATTGTGTTAGGTTTTGTCATTAGTGTCTTTCAGGAAATTTTTCCATTTCATCTGAGTTGTTGAATTTATTGTCAGAGTTGTTTGTTATAATGCCTGGTTACTCTTTTAATATCTGTAGGGTCTGTACTGAAGTCCCTTCTTTCATTTATGATGTTAGTAATTTGTTTTCTCTCTTTACTTTTTGGTCAGTCTAGCTAGATATTTATCTATTTAAATGATCTTTTCAAGGAACCAGCTTTTAATTACATTGGCTTTTTTCTGATTTTTCTCTGTTGTCTGTTTTATATGTATTGATTTCTATTCTTACCATTATTTCCTTCCTTTTACATACTTTGTGTTTAATTTGTTCTTGGTTTTCTAGCTTCTTAAAGTAGAAGCTTAGCTCATTGGTTTTAGACCCTTCTTTCTTTTTAACAAAGCAACTAAAACGGTATATTTTTCTAACCACTGCTTTTACTGTGTAACTTACACATTTTGAAATGCATTTTCATTTTCATTCAATTCAAAATATTTTCAAATTTCTCTTGTGGAAACTTGACCCATTGATTATTTAAAAGTATATTTTATAATTTACAAATATTTAGAGATTTCCCAATTACTACTGTTATTTATTCCAAATTTAATTTTGCTTGGGTCAGAGAACATACATTATTTGATTTCAATGCTTTTCAATTTATTGAGACTTGTTGTATGGTCCCTTAGACAGTTTAGCTTAGTGAATATTTTATGTGCACTTGAAAAGAATGTGTATTCTGCTGTTGTTGGGTAGAATTTTCTATAAATGTCTTGTTTTTAATTTTGTCTCATCTGTTTTTGTTTCTTTTTCTTCTTATCCTGCCTTCTTTTGGATTAATTTTTTGAAATTCCATTTATGTCCACTGTTGGCTTACTAACTGTACCCCTGAAGATTTTAATATGAATTTTTACTTATTATAGTATACCTTCAAATAATATGCTACTTCACATATAATGTAAGAACCTTATTGTATACTTTAATTTCCCTCCTCCCATACATTTTGCTATTGTCATATATTTTACTTCTGCATATGTTGTAAATGCCACAGCACATTGTTATTACTTTTGTTTTAACTTTAAAAATTTACAAAATGAGGCTTGTTTTGAAGCTTCATTAGGGTGAGTCTAGAATGCCATTTTTATTAGGTCTGTGTTAGATGTACTACTAACACATGCCTTTCTGGGATCTTTCCTTGAGTGTTCAACAGGTGTCTCTACTCCGGCTGATGAAAACTCAGAGGTCTCCCCATCCTGTGGGAGCCATGGGAAATGTCCTGCTATAGCTCCCTGGAAATTCTTTCCCCCTCCTTGTGGAGTTTCACCCTATACATGTGCAGCTTTATATTCAGTAAGAGAATTAAGGAATTGCTTATGCTTATGCAAATTTCTGGAGTCTTCTTCTTTTCCTTCTGGTACTGTGTCCTGCAGAGCCCAGCCTCCCACCCCTCACTGCACTTCTCTCTGAAGTGTGATCCCTGTCTCTCAACACAAGTACCACGCGATGCTTGGCTTCCCCCTTCCTGTGCCATGGGCTAGAATGTGCCTCCAGACAGAAAGTTGGGGAAATTGTAGGGTTCACCTCATTTGTTTGTGATCCCTTCTCAAGGATCACGGTTCTGTGCTATCTGTAGTAGAGTGTCTGAAGACAGTACAGGAGAAGGGCAAGTCTGGTCTCATTTATTCTTGCACTTGATATATCTAAAATTTTAAGGATTTTTTAATCCACAGATTTTCTTCCCATCTTATCCTTGCATTTTATTTGTTAAATAAATCGTGTAGTTTGCTCTATAAAATGGCCCACAGTCTAGATTTTGCTGGGTGCATCCTTGATGTAATTTAACGTGTTCCTCTGTCTTCTTACTGCGTATAGACTGGTAATTAGATCTAGAGCAGGGTTTCTCAGCCTTGACAGTATTGATCATTTTGAGCAAGATAATTCTTTGTTAGGGGTGGGGGTGTGAGGGGTGGGGGGTGCTCTCCAGTGCAAGTAGGATATTTAGCAGCATCCATTTCGTCTACCCACTAGATGTCAGTACAACCTCCTCCCCAGTTTTGACAACCAAAAATGTCTCAGGACATTGTAAGATGTTTTTAGACCAGTGTTCTGTTATGAAAAGTAGGCTACCTAAACTACAGAATCAACTCTGGGAATATGAAGAAACCTAGCAAAAATAACAATACTATGTTAACATTGCAGAGAACAAGTGAAAAAGATTTTAACAATATGTAACTTGAGGCTTCACAGAATGGCTGACTCAAGAGCAATATTATAAAGGATACGGATTTCTTTTTGAGAAGGAAAGAATACTAGAGACACTAATACTGTGAAATGGTAAAAATGCAAGTAGTTTCTTCTCAAATAAATGTTTCTTCATTAAGTGTTTTTCGGCAACTAATTGAACAACATTTTAAGTTGTTGGACATTTACAATAAATATACAGATGATTTACTTTTTTTTTTTAAACACTTTACAGTTTAATTATATACAAAGGATTTTGGACTTGCAGAAGAGTATTGTTGCAATAACATACTTTTCATACTTGAAACTTATATGTGTGATATAACATTACTTTAAAACAATGCAAGTGGGGGGATTAATAAAATAATCCTTTTAATTTAAAAGTGAACTGCCATTTTTTCTAATGTTTCCAAAGGTCATCATCCTCCTTGCTCAGAAGAAGGATGGAGAAGATGACAGATAATTAACATATTTTTAAAAAGATTTAAGAGGAGGATTGGGATTATAAGACTTGTCCAAAATTTCCTTCAGGTGACCTTACTTGTAATTTAACCATCAATTATCATTGAAGACCCACTCTGTGTCAAGTCCTGTGCACAACAGTTGGCTATTTTGAGATGGTTTAGAGGTAGATCTAGTGGGAAGGGTCTTGAGATGAACACAGAGCAGTTCCGAGGGGGCAGACTTTCCTTTATTGGTCTCCCTGAGAGTTGCCTTGCCATAACCATCCTTAGCCTTTAGAATCTTTTCTTCTCTTCCCATTGGTGTCCTTCAGTTTAGTCATCAGTGGTTTTCATGATGAGCGTCCATGGCACATCATTCTCTCCAAACAGGAACATTTGGATGTTAGGTATCTTCCGCATCTCTAGTGCTTTTGATCTTAATACAGTTAGGTTTAAGGCTTAATGGATAAGTTTTTAAAAATTAAGTCTGCAAAATACTCATAGAGCCTAGGTAATGAAGGAGCCTGGGGTTCATATATATATATATATATATATATATATATATATATATTTTTTTTTTTTTTTTTTTTTTTTTCAAGTAACAACCTGGGGGCCTAATTGGCTTCAGTTCCCTAGAACCGTATGTGAGAGGTATCCCCTTTCCCTTTCTCTGTCAGTGGGCAGTCTCTCTATCATCTCTGTGTCTCTTATCTTACTTATTCTGTCTCCATCTTATTTTATTTTCTCTTTCTCTGCCTCCTCTTGTCTCTGCATCTTTCTTGGTCTTCTTCCTCTCTCTGTCTTTTTCGCCTCTCCATAATTGTTTCTCGCCTTCCACATCTCTGTCTCTCTTTCACTGCTTTTTGTCTCCCTCCCTCCCAGTTTCTTGTCACACCACTACCTCCACCCCAAATACCCTTTCTCCCATCAGAACCTTGTTCAAGACATTGTCGGTGACACTGTGAGTTCCACTTTAATGAGGAACACAGTCCTGTTTACTAAGGGTAATATTAGATAAGAAAGCATAAAATAATATATTTTAAAATAGATATAAGGGGCTGTTTGAGGTTGAATGGCTTTCTCATATTTCTTCCACAAAACCTTATTTATGATTTAATCAGGGTTGCACTGCACTCGCCTCCCACCCCCTCGGCCTGGGAACTCCTGATGTCTCCTCTTAATAATTGTTTTCAGTTCAGGGCATCATCAGTTTTCCTGGTGAGAGTCCATGGTTCATTTTTCTTTCTAAGTGTAGTTAGAAGGAAAGTGGTTTTGAGGTTTCCTGAGTATCTGTGGCGTGCAAGTCTTGGTACTGTTGTGTTTAGGATTTGTGGGGTGGGGTGGGTACATTTGTGTAAGTTAAGTCTGAAAAATTCAGTGTGGAGCTAAAGTAACCAAGGAGCTGAGCATTTTCATATTTATCTTTTCCAAGTAGCACCTGAGGGGCCAGGTTTACTTTATTTCCCCAGCATTGTTTTCATCTTTCTCAGACATTTTCCTCATTCTGAGCGAGTTTGAGAGTGTAGTTGAAGAAAGTAATATAAGTCTAAGTGGAACTACAGAAGGCAGAGTAGTTAGCTGGTTTTGAGGTAGTTCATTCTTCTGAAAAGGAGTTGAACCAGGCCTGTGTCACCCTTTACCTGTGTGGGGTCCTGTTTTGGTTTTTGTTTTCTTAAAGGAATCGGAGCGGGAGGTACAGGTGGTCAAAGGAAGCACCTCATAAGACATGTGGATTGGTCACCTGAGAAACTCCCACTAGCCAGATGTAGTCATCAGGTGACTTGTTCCTGAGGTTCGCTCCGCCTATCCTGCCGCGAGCCACACCGGGTGTCTTAACATGTTCTGCGATGTTAGGGACAGTCTGCGGGCTCTGGTGCAGCTGACAGCGGGCTTCCTGCGCGTGAGCGCCAGCGGCCGCCCCACCTGCGACCGGCTGCTGAGCCCCGCCTTCTAGGCGCGCGGGCCAATGGGCTGGGCGCCCTGGGGCGGGGCGAGGCCGGGAGGGAGGAGAGAGGACGGGATGGGGCGGGGCGGTGGCGGCCCTTGCTGTGCTGGCGGTAGCTACCGGGGCGGCGGTTCGGCCGGGCGTCCGCGGGACGTGGGGGGGATGGGGTCGGCGAGGTCCAGCCCTCAGCGGCGGCGGCGGCGGCGGCGGCGGCGGGCGTGAGTGTAGAGCCGGCGTCCATGTCCAGGTCGCAGGATGGAGCGCCGCGGTGAGTGTGGGGCGGCGGCTGCGGCAGCCGGCTGGGGTCTCCCCGCGGCAGCCGCGCTCGAATTGCGGTCCAGGGTCCGGGCGGCACGCGGTGGCCCCAGGTGGAGGCCAGCTGAGGTCTTCGCTGGGAGCTGGGCCGGGTCCTCGGGGCTTCTCGTCCTTCCGGGAGGGGTCCCACACGGACGAGGGGCGCTCGGGGCTTGCCCGGAGCAATCGGGAGGGCGCGAACAGTGGCCCTGAGCAGATGGACGATGATAATAAAAACAAACACACAGCACATCCCATCGTCCGCATCCAGTTCTAAAAGCGCTCCACAGTCAATTTCTTTAATCCTTACCACAGGTCCGAGATTACTTAACTCGTTTTTCACACGGGGAAACTGAAGTTAAAAACCTGCTGGAATACATAGACTAGTAATTGACAGAGTGCGGATTTAAACCCAGGCAATTTTGCTTCAGAATCTCTGCTGTTGACCGCTGCAGTCCGGTCTTGCTTCTGATCCCTTCCCGCTCCCACCTGCCCTGACAGCAGCCCTCGCTTCAACTGGGTCTCATTCCTGAGATATTTTAGGATTTCCCTGGTGCATTGTTCTCGTCTGTCTTTTGGGCTGGGGGCGTGGGGGATGTTTCGTTCAGTCTCAATGGTTTTTCCCAATTCCGTTGTGCCTGTGTTTGGGGCTTGACGGTGTTTTTTGTTCGTTTTTAAAATTTTCTTTTTGACGCGTGAGCTCAGATCTGAGAAGTTTCAGGGTGGAATGGAGCCTTAGTAAATGACGAGACGAGCCTAGTGTCTTCATATTAATCTTTTTTTGCTCTTTCTCAAGTAGGAATTGGCCTCATACCGTTTCCGAGTGTAGGACTGTTAGCTGCTAAAGGCGGGACCTGAGCGCCCCTTCCCTTTTCTCCAGCTGTCTCCGTGACGGTATCTCTTGGCCCTCACTATCAATGCTCGCCGGCCCTTTTTGCTTCATTTCCCCACTCTTTCTAAATCCTGGGATAGAGAACGTGGTCTTGGGCATTGGATAGTTTGAGCTGGTCAAGGGAGAGCACTGCCTGCCAGGAATGCTAGACATTTTGGAGGCGTGGGAGGTTGGGCAGCTTCCTCTTTTTTAAACGCGCTGGGTTCTAAATGCACAGGAATGAAGTGCATGTGCATTGCATGCCTTTCTTTAGAAATTACAGTTATTTGCATATTATTGCTAAAACTTTTGACATGCCCCTGTTCTTTTTTTTTGTGGAGATTTTTAAAAATATATAATTAAAGACCTCCAGGATGATTTTTTTCTGATTTGTAGATTTCTGATTTTTAAGTAGATTCCTACCAAATCAGAAATTGTGTTGGGGGGGAAAAAAAGAAATTGTGCTGAAATGGCAGATTTCTGAAATATCTGGCAGTTTTTCCCTGAGGTAGAAACAGTAAAACGGGAAGTATTATATACAAATATTTGGGATAATTTCACACTTCAATTAGACAGCCCAGTGCCTAAAATGAAAATAATTCTGTAATGATACATTTGGAGGGGAGGTATTTAGGGCAGGGACATTAACTCAGGCCACCTAAGTCTTGGAAAAGACACATTCCAGGATACAAGGAAGTTAGTGTTCATATTTCTAATGCACATATTGCTTAGAATTTAGAATGTACAGAGAAATTTTTGCACAGTAATTTTCTATTTGCTACAAAGTTCTTTGCGAAGTGCATTAAACACGTTTTTAATGTTGATGGTGTGGAGTGGAAGAGATGCATGAGAATTAGGAGCGTTTCACAAATATTTTGCTCAACGATCTGTTTGTACAGTTCAAACTTCACTTGGAAGAGATTTAGTAGATTTCCATGAAGTCAGTTAAGTTTCTGCAATTTTAGTGGTATATCTCTTGCTCACAGTCTACAGACATATTGTAGTGAAGCCACATCCTGTTCATTACTTGTGTTTAAGAAGAATCTCCCACAATAAAGCGCTGCTAGCAATAATGGCTAACACTTACTGAGTCTTCGTTTTGAACTAGGCACTGTGCTTAGTGCTTTCCATATTATTGCCTCATTTAATTAAATTGCCAACTGTTACTAACTACATTTTATGTTACCTCTAACCAAAGGATGGTCAATTTGGGACACAGTAGTGTGGATGGTCTTGGAAAGTGTACATCCTCAAAACTTTCTCATTATCATAGTTCAATTTTACGAGAGCTTGAATTAACTTTGCTATTTAAATATTTTCAATTGTAATGTTTCTTTTTTTCAGTTTGAAATATGAATAGTAGTAAAATATGTATAACCAAATTAGTATATTACTCATCATTGCTGATAGAGGTAGAATATAATAACCCTTTTTTAGTTTCTCTTTTCCCCACCATTTTTGTTTCTTGTTTACAGATTTTTCTTAGTCTTGACTAAAAATATTTAAGCATTTTTGAAGCACTTGTTACAGCTTTGGGTTGCTAATTTGACACTTGTTAAAGTAAATTATTTTTGCTGAAACAGGTGAATTGTTTTATTTGGAACTTGTGATATATGTCTTTAATTTTTATAACTGTCTTTTTACCAGGACAATGACCAATTCTCTGATTTATTAAACTAAAAGCCATCAAAGTTAATCGGAGTGACTTTATAAAGTAAGCTGCAAAAATGTTGGGTTAATAGTCTTCTCAATTAATGATCTGTAAAAGAGCTGCCCAAACAAGGCACTTGTTTTGTTGTTGTTGTTGTTGGGGAGACTTAGGTATTATAATAAATAATAGCTTAAAAATTGTCGTAGGTTAATTTTAGAAATTATCTACACATTTAAGTATTAATGTTAGATAAGTTTACAACTAGTTTAAATGTAAAAATTACATTCTTAGAAATAATTTGAGATTAACAAGATTATGGAATAAAGGAACTATAAAAGCTATTAGAGAAGTATTGGGATACCTTATTTAATAATCAGAGGTAGAGAAACAGTAATAGAAATCTAACTTTGATTTCAGTTTTGTGTAATCTTGTCTGTACTCAATTTTATATGCTTGGGGTGTGTGTGTGTGTGTGTGTGTGTGTGTGTGTGTGTGTGTGTTTGTAAGACACTGTTTTAGAGACAGATTTTTAAAAATCATTTATATTTTCCATTAAAACCACTGCAGCAATCTGGAATTAACCATTTTTTCTATAAACATTAATTAAAACTATAAACTTATAAGCTCATTCATTCTGCAAATAGTTTTGAGTAGTTCATCCCTCATATGCCATGCGCTGTGCTGTAAACAGAGAATATGTGATTACGTAGCAAACATGTCATCTTGATATCCTTGAGATTATAGTCTAGATAGGAAGACGTAAACCATCTATATGAACTTTAAGTGAAGTGATGAAAAGTACAGGATGCTGTAAAGCATCTAACAGGAAATTCTTCTTTACTTTGGTCGTGGTAGTTACGGGGGCAGGAGTGGTCCAGGAAGATTTCTTTGAGGAAGTGATTTTTGAGCTGAGATTAGAATGAGTAAACCGAGGGGAAGAAGTAGTCCAGGCAAATGGCGCTGCGCAGAGGTAGGACCCTGAGTCAATCAGTCAGTGTTTTACAAGTTGTAGGGTCATGGACCCATTATGAGTAAGAAACCAATTTGGTGGGTTGCAGCCAGCGTTTTAAAAAATGAAATGGGATAGGATAGAAATCATCTGAGTATATCACCTGGCTCCTTAGCTGGAATCTGTTTTCTGTTTTATGCATGCCTACACGTAACAGCACACACAGACATAACATACCTAATGTGTACACTGGCCAGGATGCAATATTATTTCCTACTGTGGGTCACAGTAAACAAATATTGTTGGAAGAAAGAGAAGGAAGTGTGTGTGGCAGGAGTGTTGAGTAGGAATCCTGACTCCAGATGACATGGCAGAGGTAGGTAGGAACCAGATCTCATATTGAGCCTTGTAGCGCACTCTTCTCCTGGCCCTTTGGAAGAGTTTTGAGCAGAGAAATGACATGATGAGATTCATGTTTTGGAAAGTGTACTACTGCATTTGGAATGGGACAGGAATGATGTGGAGAGATCATTAGGAAATTAGTAACTAGCTCAGACGAAAAATGATAGTAATTTCACCTAGTGTGGTAGTAGAGATACAAGTGGATAGGTGAAAGACCTGTAGATTAGGAAGAAGAAAATTTATAGAGTTGGGTGAAGTACTGGAAAGAGTAAATGATACAAAACATATTTTACACATGACCTGAAAATAAGTATTACATAAAATTTACTACTGTAAATTCTGTGGAAGCCCTTAGTAATTCTACCATTTTGAAATTATCCAAATATTCAAGATAAAATGTTTGAAAAATGTTTTAATGATGATGCTTGAGCTAATTTTAATTCCACCAGTCATTTCCTTTTTGATTCCAATAGTAACAAACAAAATTAGGACTTTTTATTCTGGAAAGGTAAAATATAAGAATGAAACAGAAACAAACTAAGATTTTTTTTTTCTGAGTTCCAACTATGTGCCAGGATTAGGTGTTTTAATATCTGAAGTCTTTTAATTTTGTGTTTCCTTTTAGTCCTCAGATAGCCTATAAGCAAAGTATACAGGTCACACATCCAGAAAGTATTCAGCAAGGATTCAAATCTAAATCTCATTCCAAAAGATTGTGTTTTTACTATACCAATTGAAATTATCAAAAATATTGCCCCGATGATCATACATTTATTTGACCAATCAGGGTGTGTCAGATTAGTGGACACACCCTTAGAACTTGTTTTCAACAAAGAAAAATTCTTGCTCTAATTTGATAACCCAGATTGTGTGTATGTGTGTGTGTAAGTGTGTGTGTACGTGTATGTACGTGTATGTATGTATGTGTATGCATTATCGAGAACTAACTGTAATTGAACCTCTTTTATGGGCTGGATAGAAACTTCTATACCATTGTCTCTTTTAATGCTTACTGTCATCTCATGAGGTAGATGTCAGGATGTTACATTCCTGTTTTATAAATGAGCACACCAAAATAAAGATTAACAGCTTGTCACGTTACACACAGTAAGTGATGGAGGGGCATTTTGCAAACAGGTCTTTCTTTTTTCAAAGCTCATATTTCATCTTTATTTTTGAAGGTAATGTCATCGAGGGAGAATATGTCCTTCTACTAAATGACATTTCAGGAAAACTTTTACAAATTAAAACAATTCTGTACCCTAGGAGTTAAGAGCATGGATTTTGGTATCAAGGCAGATCTGATTTAAGTAGCCAGTTCATCATTTATCAGCTAAGAGTTTAGACAAATTATTTAACCTCCAAACCTCAGGTTCTTTAACTTATGAAGAGACTAGTAGTTTGTATATCATAGAGTTATCAAGGTTACTGGTACTTACTAAATAGAAGCTGCTACTCTTGGTAGTAATATAGTACAGTTTTTGTTGTTGTGGTTGTTTTTAATAGAATACTGAGGTGGGCTATGGGCTGGCTATTTGTGAAAACCTAGTCGAATGTTTCCCCTGGTTGATGTAGTATTTGTGTTTCTCTTTTTTTTCTCTCGACCCCCCCCCCCCCTTAAGGATTTCAGTTTTTCTGACTGTTATATGAAAGGATGATTGCTCACAAACAGAAAAAGACAAAGAAAAAACGTGTTTTGTCATCAGGCCAGCTCTCTACTGATGTTACAACTTCTGAAATGGGGCTCAAGTCTTTAAGTTCCAACTCCATTTTTGACCCGGATTACATCAAGGAGTTGGTGAATGATATCAGGAAGTTCTCCCATATGCTATTATATTTGAAAGAAGCTATTCTTTCAGGTTTGTCCACTATTTTCTCTTAGCATTTTTATTGGGTAGTTTGTAAAATTTTGAATGCCAGCCTAGTTACAGAGAAATGTGTACACAGTGGTAGGAACAGGATATTCTGCAGTAGTTATTTGATGGCTTTTTATCCCCAATTTTTGATGTTTACAGCGTAAACTATTTTGTAATCAGATACAGTGCAATACATTATAGAAACTTTGGTAAGTGTGAGAGAACAAGAATACAAAAAACTTGAAAATCAGTCTTTGGTTCTTAGCAGTTGGTCCCATTTGACATAGGAAAGTTTTGAATCATTGGAGTTTAAACCTTCTTGTTCATGGTAACACAGTGCATTGGTTCATCTTTAATAAGCAGACTAATGTTTATAGTTCAAATTGTTGAGACTTTTGCTGGGATTCAGTTTTCTATATTGTTCCTAAAACCTAATCTAAAATCACTGCATTTGAGTGAATTTTTTTTGCTTAAAAGTCTAACGTAATTCTGTTTTGCTGTTCTTCAATTTGCTTGTTCAGTTAAGGCAGGGGTGTCCAAACTGCGGCCCGCGGGCCAACTGCGGTCTGCAATCCATTGTTAATTGGCCTGCAGCAAATTCCAAAAATACGTTTAGTTTACTTAAATAAACCAGGTGAGGCAATACGTACTTCACGTACTTCACCTCGAGTGAGTGGCCCGGCTGTTTGTGTATTTTACTGCATATGGCCCTTGGTGATAACCGTTGAAAAAAGTTTGGACACCCCTGAGTTAAGGGATAATCACAATTTATTCTCCGTCTAGTTAGATATGGATAATGGAGCACAAGACTTGAGTCTTCTGATGTAAAGAGGACATCTGTACTCCCTGACTTGCTCTTAGTAACTAAGTTTTTCAACTTTTAGTGTCTCTTTTATATCCAAATTTGATGGCAATGATAATGAAGATACAGCTCTTATTCTTTTGTGATAAGTAGTGTTCATTTCTATATTCATAATTGTATGTCAGGATGTAGAAAATGAAGATACCTCGTGTTACTTATATTAGACCTCCTGGAGTTTTGCAGACATTTGTAAGAATCCGAGAAATATTTTCTGTATATATAAGTTAAATATTAATTTTCTGATGTATGCTCTGAAAAACAGAAACTAAAACCGTATCATGTATTAAATGATGCTTTTTAAGAGTTCATTCTAGCCTAACTGTAATTTTCAGTTTGAAATGCCCAAAGTAAGTGAACTTGAATTGTAGCTTCACAATTTTCATATTTGAATTTACCTTAAAGCAACAGTCACATAAGCCCCGTTAAACTGTGTGTTTAATATTTTACATGATTTTCAATTTATGAGTAGACAATTGAGAGATTAGAAAGCAAGAGGATTGAGAGCTGATCCTAAGTAAAAAACGGAAAAAAATGATAATACGTACAAGATAGCCAAAGGAGACTACCCCTTGAGGTAAAAGTATGTATATGGAAATATATTTTTCATGGAAATTTAATATTAAAAATCTGTAAGGATATTGTCCTTTTAATAAGAAAACCCATATTTCAAAATTTAAATATTCGATTGTATTGCTATTAATAAAAAAGCTTGCTATTTATGGCTGGTAAATTTAAAAAATGTAAAAACCATCTTTTAGACAACCAACTCTCATTAGTAAGCAGTGGCCAGTGAATTTTCATTCTTTACCTTTGGACTGATTTTAATTCTTGGTTCTTCAATCATAATTAAAAGGATATATGTATTCCATCTCAGAATAAATCTTGGATTTGACAAGAATTTGTTTTCTCTGTCTTTGGATCATTGTTATGAAAATGCAGAAATATACTATTTAGTTTATTTGAGTTGATAGAACCTTTTTTGTTTGTTTTCCTTAAACAAGGGAGTATATATAAACATATAAACTAACCTCATTATAAATAAGAAATGCTACATAATAGTAATATGCTTGTATTTAATATTGGTCATGATTTTCAGCTTGCTAGAGTATCAGACTATTCCTTATTTACTTAATAGAATTATTACAAGAATCACATGAGATATAGTCTTCAGGAAAACAGGTAAAAAGTTTAAAATCCTGTAACTATTTTAGGTGGTATTATTATATGTTTCTATAGACTAGACATAGGCCATGCTTTTGTCTTCTGGGTATTGAGAAATATCCCTGGCTTTGCTGTACTTTAGTCCTGCCACTGTTGTAGACTGTGGCCAGACAGCAAAGAGCTGTTTCATTGTTTTTCTTTTGCAGTGAGGGAGCATTGTCAGTTATTTTGTCAGTGGCCTTGCCAATAGTTTGTCTTTTGCCTCCTTAAGAGAAAGGATGCTAGATTTTTGGCATTGTTGATGGCCTTTTAATTCATGTCAGTTGTCTGTCAAAAAGCTAAAAAGTTAGCTATTAAGAATATAGAATGTAGGCTTACAGTTCAGTCACCTTTTGGTGTAATTTGAATATCATTTTCTTTGTATACTTTACCTGTCATGAGGCAATGATGTGCAAAATCACTTGACCATTGCTTCCAGTGTTCAGTCATATTGTTGAGCCTAGGCTTTATGTTTCACAGAGTACTCTTAATGCGAACAGTACTAAATCACAGTCCCCACAAAGGCAGGTACGTTTAGTCCCATTCACAGATGAATTGTGTGTATGATTTAGACTTTGATTTCATCTGCCCCTTCTGCTGATAAATGATTTCATTTGGAACCCAGAGGTCATGAATGCAGAATGGTGTGTTCTTTCCATGCTGTGTCACCTGCTTCACATGGCAGGTACTCTAAAAATACTGCAAAAGGACTCAGTTTTCGTGATTTCATTAGCTAATTCTGTTTTCACTGGGGATGATCTAGATTGTGCTATCCAACATGTTAGCCTCTAGACGTGTTACAATTTAAATTTAATTAAAATTGAAAATTCAGCTTCTCAGTTGCACATTTCAAGTGCTTATTAGCCACATGTGGCTAGTGGCTACATGAAGATATGAAAATTCCCATCGATGCAGAAATTTCTGTTGGAAAGTCCTGGTATAAACATTTGGCCTTTATCAATCGAGAAATTGAGATGAGTTTTTGAGCTATAAATATTTTTGATTTGTCTAACATTAAAAGGAAACCTAGAAAAAGTTGGTATGGGAGCAAATTTAGGAAAATTTTACCTGGGAATAAGAACTCTTGAAGTCTATTTGGACTCCCCTTCCTTAAGCTGCCTTTGGAGTGTGTAACTTTCATGCCCTTCATTGATTTGAGTGAGCAGATCAGTTTCTAGCCAGGTTATACAATTTCGTTAAATTGTGGAAGTAAGGCGTGACAGAAGGAGCTCTGGAAAGACAATCTCGTGAATTAGATTCTAGGCCTAGGTCTGCTACTGACTAGTTTAAATCATTTAATTTGTTAATGATGCTGTCAATTTTATAATTCGTGGAGGTTCTACACTGTTCTTAATATTAATAGTTCAGAGCTGAAGCAGACAGCTACTGTGTTTCCCCGAAAATAGGACCTAGCCGGACCATCAGCTCTAATGTGTCTTTGGGTCTTATTTATAGCAAAATAAGACCGGGTCTTTTATTAATTTTTGCCCCAAAAGACGCATTAGAGCTGATGGTCCGGCTAGGTCTTATTTTCGGGGAAACAGTATTTGTTTTCAAACTACATAATGCATTTTAGAGGATATTCACCTCCCACCAGTCTATAGGATTTTAAATGTGAGTTTTATGATAACTATCCTAAGTGTGGTATTTATGAAAATTTGCCAAGTGAGAATGTAAAACTTACATTGCGATAGTTGTTGAGGAGCTGATTAGAGAAAACAAGTGCCTGCCAAAGAGCTCTGTGCCCCTTAACAGAGTTAAGATATGTATGCAGTTTGCCTCTAGTGTTTTTATTAACAAATAAAAATGGACAGCTTGATGTGGGAGATTAGACTAGAAAAACACTTGCTTTGATAGTAAGTGACAGAGTTTGTTAACTCTATCCACTTATTTACAGGAGGAGGTTATCTTATAGTCGTTTATACAAGTAGCAGATATGAAATTTGAAGTTTAGATCTATCCAGTGTTATTAAGGTGCATTATGAATAATTGCAGGGGTAAATATTGCATCTTATATTAAAACGCTAAAGGCACTCAATTATATACATGTTCTCTGTGTTGAAATATAACACAGATGAATACATGTGCAGTATGAGTGCCAATTCAGGTTTATGGTTGCCGCCTGAGAAATAATGTGTTCTGAATTCCAAAGAACAGATTCATAAATGTTCTTGTAGTTTATACAGTAATCTTAACCTCTGTCTCTGTGACATACCTCAACACCACACAAGGAAGCTCAAAATTTGGGAATTTGGAAAGTGCAAGACTTTATAATTAGGCTAGAAAGAATAGGACAAAAAGAATAATTTTTCTGATATTCAATACTTGGAAGTGTCCATTGCCATATTTGAAGGAAAATCAGCAGTTAGTCTAAGACTTCTTGTAGCTTGTTGATTATATGACACTTTAAAAAATGTATTTTAATGAAAATTTACTATTGTGACAATGGTGTCTTGTTTTTCTGCTTTGTTTTTTAAACAGGCTAGAAAGAATGATAAATAAAACTTTACCTTCAGTTTCAGATAAAATTCTCTAATTTTTAAAAGTGCTTTCTAATTTAAGAGTATCACTTTTATTTTGTAAAAACGTAACTCTGTCATAAGAGATAGCTTCAGATGACTTCTAGGTCCTAAATTTGACAGAACTATAGTTAGAAGAGGAATATTAACTTTCTAAAGTAAATTTTATGGAACAGAAGGAGTTAAAGTGTTTAATATCATTAAGTAATATGTTCTGTTGTGAGAGGGAAGTTCTGCAAAAATGTTCAGTCTTAATTGAAATCCTGTCTTACGGATTAACCCAATTTTTTTCCAGGGTTAATGTACAGGAGGATGTATAAATTGATATCAGACAGATTTCAATAGGTGTTAATTTGACTATTGATGACTATTACTTTCAGCCTTTCTAATGTGCAAGAAATTTTGTGAAATACTAGAAACCTTAAGTTGTGAGTCTCAGATATGCCCTCCTGCTGTGTTCTTTTAGAAGTAAACCTCTCTAGACGTGATTTCTAATGGGTATCACTTAGGAGAGGTTAATGTGAATGCTAATAGGTGTCTAAAAGGTCTGAAATGAATCTGAGGAATGAGGTACGAAATACAGGTAGCTCATTTATTACACATGTGCCAGCTCTTAGGCTATTGCTTTCCTCTTCTGTACTTGCCTAGAATGGTTTACATAATTTAACAGCACTTAAAATAGTTAACCAGCATATTCAATTGGAAGTGAAAGCCTATTAAATCACAAATTGTAGAGTACTGTCATTAAATTATAACTTCTTTAACCATGTTGATATATCATAGTGATTAAAAGCATAGATTCTGGAGCCAGAACATCTAACATGGAATCCTTTGGCCACTGGGCAAGTTACTTATTTTTGTTGCCTCAGTTTCTTCATCTGTTAAAACGAGTTAATAGCACCTACATCATTGGGTTGTGAAGATTAAATGAGTTCATAAATGTAAAGCTCATGGAATAAGTGTTTTAAAATGTCAGCTATCCCCAAGTGGCTGGATAAAGAAAGCTGCTGTTCAGGCTTTACTTTTATCCTGTAAATTCAGAAGTCGTTACAGCAAAAAAATGAAAAAGCCAAGAAAGAAAGAAAGAAAAAAAAGAAAAGGGAGTTTCCTAGTGATAAGTTCTGAAACTTTTTTTCCTCCTTGTTGTTTTCATTGCTTTCCCATAGAGGTTAAGCTGAATTAACAAGACTGTTTTAAAAATTGTCAGGGTTTTTTTGTTGTTTTTTTTTCAAATCAAGGAAAACACCATGGATTTTTTTCAGTTATTTACTTAAGCATTTCCATGAAGTGTTTGCAGTATAAACACTGTGGTATTGTGTTAATGCATGAGAACCAAAAAGTGGAGCTGGCTAATCTGTTTTCACTTGATAAGCTGAATGAAGCAGAAAATAAATGGTACAAATGAATGAAACAATAAATTAAAATTCAGATTACCATGTTACTGGGATAGTAGATAAACAAACAAACATTGGGATACGGGACTTTTACTGTTTTAGATAACTACTGTTAAGATTTTGGTTGAATATTATTTGTATATATAAAAACTTTGTGTAGTATAAATTAAATTTTATTACATTTACAATGTGGCCACTATAAAGTTTAAAAATTATCTTGTATTTAGTTATATTACTGAATTAAATATTGTAACTTCATAGGTATAGAAATATTTTTATAAAGTATCTTTAATTATAATTTTATTTCCAAGTAATTTCCTAATTTAGATTTTTATATACAAAATGAAATTGGAACTTAATTTTAATGTCTGTTTTTCATTAGCCAAATTATTGTGCGACCGTGCTATATTTGTTATTGAATGTAATTGTATGTGAGGCAAATCAGATTTCAAAGGTAGTTAGTTTGAATGACTTACAGATTTAACAGTAACAATAACTTTATATATTACGACTATAAAGCCGTTTTATTTCTGTTAATTTATTTGATAGTCACAACCTTTTAAGATAGCTAGATGTTCTTATTAATTCCATTTTTCTGATGATGAATCTGAGATCAGAGAAGCTAAGAGTTTTGTATACAGTCATCGTCATTTCGAGGAAGTGTGTGGCAGGTCAAGCATTGGAAGCCAGGTTTCTTGATCTAAATCTATTGTTTTCCACCACACCAATCAGCCACTTCACCTTTCTTCTGTATTGGGGAAGAATAGTTACTGCCTCATGTGCTTTGCTCACTGCTGCTTCTGTTTGGGGGGAGTGGGGTGGGAAGATTGTTTCCTGTGGTGAAGCTGCTTAAACTCCTCAAAACTTCTCTCAAAAGTTACTTTTGGCTTGAGACTTTTTGCCTCATAGGAAGAGTTTGAAGTAGCTTTATTCTTTTACAAGGGAAAAGAACATTTGGTAAAAATGGAGTATTTTTTAGCACTTATAAAATGTAATTAAGGGCTTGCAATAATTTATAAAGTCCCAGCTGAAATCCTATCAGGATATAGTGATGTGCTAGTAGGTGACTCTTCTATTCAAAAATTAGAAAATTTATGAATCTTTGTAATTAACATTTTTTTAATTTAGTTGTCACGTTCGTTTCTGTTGATTTATAGGCTTCAGAAGTGTGTTCAATCACAGGAAATTGGAATTAATTATAGGGTAATTTGAGGTTCTTCTGAAATTTCTTGCTGAATAACTCAGTTACTGTTTTTCAGCATTTTGCTTTGGAACAACTTCAGTATGTGTTTCTAAGGGCTTCTTTGTAGGAAAAGAAGAATTTCAAGTTGGTAAAACATTTATGCTGATAGTTATTGGAATGCTTTGCAATGATTTTTCAGAAGAACCATAGCAGGGATTCTTGGGACCCCTTATACTGTTAAAAATCGTTGAGGATCCCAAAGAGGTTTTGTTTATGTGGGCTGCGTCTATTACTATTTACTGTGTTAGAAAGTAAAACTACGAAAATTGAAAAACATTTAATAATTTTAAAATATATTCATTTCAACATATTTAATCTCCTTGACTCTGAGAAGACCAGAATCTATTACTTTGGTTTATTTAGGCATTTAAGCCATTAGTGTTTTGTAGTTCTTGCTTAATACCCAACACTAATTTTGAATACTAATGGTTGTTGTTGACACTCAAAAATCAAGCTCTTTTGGCCTGAGACCTGAAAATAAGGCAAAGGATTCTTAGTTTCCCTAAGTATATTAATTTCTATAGATTTTATTGTGAAACATCAGAGTAGGGGATAGAAATGACTGGCTTTCCTTTCTCTTCTCTTTTAAGACTAAGTTAGGTTTCAAAAAGAGTACAATACCAACTCTGTGACACTAGGTAATCACTCAACCTTGGTTTTGATAAGTCGGTAGAAGTATTGCCATAAACTACCTTGTTTTAGTTATAGGCCAAACAAAGAATAGACTTTGCAATGCAAAACTGGGGAAAAAAATACATTGTTATTTCTTGCAACTAGTCAAATTTTATATTTTCAGAAGTTTTTTTCAAAGCTACTAGGTTCCATTTTAGACCTTACCTGTGTTATTAACCTGTTTCTACTGCTGTGTAAACTAATAATAAGAATAGCTGCAAACATTTATTGAGGGCTTACTATGTTCCAGCCACTCACATAAAGTGCTGTGAGTACTGTATGTTTTTTAACTCATTTAATCCAACAGCCCTGTGAAGTAGCTATCATTATCTTCTCTTTAAAGGTGAGGAAACTAATGTACAGAGAAGTTAAGTAACTTGCCCCATGTCTCTCAGCCATGGAATTGGAATTCAGATTTAGGTAATCTGGTTCTAGAGGCTACACTTTTAACCAACCACTAAGCTATATTGCTTCAACTAAGGACACTGTTAGGTTGGTGCAAAAGTAATTGTGGTTTTTGCAATTATTTTTAACCTTTTAAACCTCAATACTTTTGCACCAACCTAATAACTGAACACCCACCGTTATAAAACAGACAAAATAGATATTGATCATTTATTTAATTAAGGTAATAACTTAATTATTATACAGATAACTGCATATTCACATTTTCCTGTGCATTAAAAAATACATAAATGAATTTTTAACTATAAAAATAGTACATATTTATCGGGAAATTTTCAATAGTACATAAAATTTCTAAAATCTTTTGCACATTTGTATTTCATTTTTAAATAGACTTTATTTTTAGAATAGTTTTAGATTTACAGAAAAATTGAGAAGATAGTACAGAGCGTTCCCATATACTTCTATACCTAGTTTCCCCTATTTATTAACATTTTAACATTAGTATGGTACAGTAGTTAATCAATATTTGATAATAATGATACATTATTAATGAAAGTCCATAGTTTATATAGATTTCCATAAATTGTCCCTAATGTCCCTTTTCTCTTCCAGGATCCTATCATATTATATTTAATTGTCATGTCTCTTTACGCCCTCCTTCGTAGTGATAGTTTCTCAAACTTTCCTCATTTTTGATGATCTTGACAGTTTTAAGGAGTATTGGCTAGGTATTTTGTAGGATGTACCTTGTTTAGAATTTGTCTGACATTTTTTTTGTGATTAAGACTGGGGTTATGGGACATTGGAAGGAAGGTAACAGATGTAAAGTGCCATTTTTATCACATCATATCAACAGTACTCACTGTGAACATGATTTATCACTGTTGATGCTGACCTTGATCATCTGTTTAAGTAGTAGTTGTCAAGTTTCTCTACTGCAATTCTTTTTGTCCCCCCTTCTGTAGTGTAGTCTTGAAGGAAGTCACTATGCTCATGCTTCAACTCGAGGACAAAATATCTATAGAAATTATTTGGAATTCTTCTATACAAGAGATTGTCTGTTCTCCATCTATTTATTCTGTCATTTATTTGTATCAGTATGGACTCATGGATATTTACTTTATACTTTGCATTGTAATCCAATACTACTTTATTTATTTGTTGCTCAAATTGTTCCACCTTTGGCCATTGGGAGCTCTTGGCTCCTGTGCACCCTTGGCATACCCTCTTCAATGTGAGGGTTTTGTTTTTTTTAAACAAAACAATACAAAACTCTTACCTTCTGATACTACAAGATGCTCCTAATTCATCTTATATGTTCCCTTCCCCAGTCCTAGAATCAGCGATTTCTCTAAGGAGCCCTGGTTCCTTTTATTGGAGAAGGTATTAGAAACCAACATCTGGGGGCCAGGTGTGCTCATTGCTACTGGGCTGTGGTTGCTTTTAGGCCCTCTCAGCTAACAGAGCAAAGAAATATATGTGTGTATACTAACCTGTATATACACATATATCTATAAATACTTCTATATGTAGCCATCTATATCTACATTAGGCTAAACATGATTTCTTACTGAAGTATGGAACTGAAATCTATCCCCACGTGTATCATTATTGCCTCCTCCCCTAGTTTATTTGTAAGTTTCCACTCAACAGGGAGATAACTGGCTCCTACCATCCACTATCCCTGTACTCAATTGTTTAGTTCCAGTATACAGTATCAGAATTAACCTGAACCCTCATGGGAAACACTTTACCAACTAGAGCACAGTATTTATGTGCGTTTTCTTTGCTTGTAGTCTTATAGATTCCACTCATTTCCAAGGCTACTTAGGCCAGCAGCTAGTGCCCTGTATTTTTTTTTCCCCTCTCATTAAAACTTGTTGGTTGAATGAGTCAGATTCTCCTCAAGGCACTCTATTCTCTCTGCTTCCATCACTACTTGAACTATTTTTCTGTGCCTTTTCCTGGAATACTCATTGTTCCAATATACACAGCTTCCAACCTTGCCTGCTCCTCTTATCCTACGTATTTCTTTCTCTTGATTATGCTGTTAATGAATGGAATATTTGATGGACAATGGTAAGGTTTCTTGTTTTTGTTTTTTATCCTATAGATAGTTTTTCTTTCTAGTGATTATCTTTTAACATTTCTGGAAACATTAATTGTATTATTATAAAATGCTACTATTTAAAAATGGTTTTTGTTTGTTTTTTAAGCAATTTCAGTAGGGATGCAGTATAACATAAGAGCATAATCTAGAATTATGCTCCCTGGGTTTAAATTCTGGCTCCACAGTTTAGTAACTTGGTGAACTTAGGTGTGCCTCAGTTTTTTCATCTTTACAATGGAGATTTTGAAATTATCCACCTAATAGGACTGATGTGAAAGTTAAAGGAGATAATATCCTTTAAGTACTTTTAGGTAGTAAAAGCACATAGGACGCACTTAATAAATGTTAACTATTATTAAGCACTAGTGCTATCTATGTAAGGTTACAGAAAGGAAAATTACTTCAGAGTATTGCATTTAAAGTAGTTGTCTTTCAGACTTTTGAGGATTACTTCAGGAGGTTTAAAGGTTGGGGTGATTTTGCTTTCTGGTTTGCCTGGGATAGTGATCCAGGAATATGCCTGTAAGTGCTGTTATGATTAGGAGTAGCACCCCTCTTATTACTGGCTAGAGTGTTCTAGTCTGAATGATCGATTATATGGTCACCTTATTTCTAGGGGTTATAAAATGCTGTCTGTACCCCTCTGACCAGAGTTGGCGTAAATGAGTGGAGTAGGTAGGGTGGGGGAGCCCAGTGGGGACTAGGAAAGAATGTACAGCTAAGAGAGCAGTGCTGCTTTGTTCTAGCTCCTTGAGGCCAAGGGGGATGGTATAACCAGATTTGGATTTTTTAAGAGTAAGCAGAAATCTGGAATTTTTGTAATGAGCCCCCAAATCTCATCATTGGAAACTAATTCAGTTTTTCTAAAAAGCAAAAAAATTAATTGAACTATGTAAAGGTCTATGCATTTTGTCATATATCTGACTTGCTGATTTCTAATATCTTATAATTCATTCAAAGAGTCAATTCTAACATGGAAATTTAATAAGTAAGTGTTCTTGAATATTGGTTAATATATCAGACATTGTAGGGCTTTATTACCATATATATGAAAAAGTATAGTAGAATAAAAACTATAAGAAAGAAAAAGTTACCTTATAAAGTTGCTGCAAGGGAAATCTGGAGAACATATTTAGACTGAGAAAACTGAAAAAGGTAATGCTAAATTGATCATAACTGAGTGCCTTTGAAATCTTTAATGAATTAAAATGATTAAAGATATTTTTGAAGGTTATACATTTAAAATTGTACGTAATTGCAATGGTAAAAATAGAAGTGAATATATAGTAGGCAAAAATTGTGGAATCATTGCTTCCATTTGAAATGTGCTTCAAAATAATCTTTCATAGGTTAGATTCCTGAAACTTGATTTTGGAAACAAGTTTTAAAAATGTTTTTCCTTTTTAAGACTGTTTTAAAGAAGTCATTCATATACGTCTGGACGAACTTCTCCGTGTTTTAAAGTCTGTAATGAATAAACATCAGAACCTCAATTCTGTTGATCTTCAGAATGCTGCAGAAATGCTTACTGCAAAAGTGAAAGGTAAGAAACATATATTAAAAGAGGGTTAGTGTGGGCAAAAAAGATCCATTTTCATTCATAATGACTACAGAGCATCTCCTCATGGCTTTCGTGTGATGTGTGCCACTAGGAGTTATGTGTACCTCAATAATTACATTCCCACTGTCACACCTAAAACTCTCTTCCTTTTAAAAATTTAAACTATTTGGCAGGAAACACTTGAAAAATTCTAACTGTGAAATAAACTAAACAACTGATGTTTAAAATTTTTGAGTTTTTTGAAAGAGTTCATACTCCTTTGAAATAGGTTATTAGTGGACAAAAAGGCTTTGTTATGCGAGGACAAGTGGTGCTGGAAAATGGCCATTTGTAGTGACTCCACTTAAAGGAGGGGAAACAAATGGAGAAAAAGGAGACTTAATTGGAGATGTATTTGAAATGTGAAAAAATGAAACTAAAATTGTAAAATAAGTTTATCGTGTATGTGTTTATGTATGTATGTATGTATGTATGTATATAAAACATGCTAAAAGAATCAAGAATTGGGATATTATCCTCTGATGAAATGACTTGCCAACCAAAAATATTAGAATCTGTTATTCTGGACTGCGGTATAGAAAGACTGAGGGTGGAGGGAGTATTTGAGAAAAGATGAGACTGGAGGCATGAGTTCAGTTAGAAGATTGTTAGAAATAATGGGCTAGATGAGGGTTGACAGTCTGATGTAAGGCAGAAGCTGGGAGGTGGTAGAGGTGGAATGTGGTTTTCCAGAAAAGGGGATGAATGTTGATTTGACGGAACATACCACAGGTTGTATGTTAGGGGTTAAGTTGGAGTTGGGAGTTGAAGAGGACTTGAGAATTATTGCTGTGTAGTAGGTGGCGATGGAAGAGGACAACACCAACTCAGGGTATGCAGAGTAAATAGAGGACTGAGTATGAGATCTCAGAGAGAGAGAGAGAAGCTAGAGGAACCTAAGAAACACCTGAGAAGTAAGGAAATGATCTGGAGAAAATGTCATGGAATTTTAAAAGTGCAAGGTTCTAAGAAGCGATCGTCAGTGTCAGTGTCACTGATAGGTAATATGAATTCAGGTAATGTTGAATTCTAGAAAAAGTGACTCCCTGGGGGTTTAGTAAGGAAAGGAAAGGCTTCGTTGGGGAGAAGGATTACCTGTCCTGAGTCTCAAAGGAAGAGGAACTGGCCTTAACTGGGTAGAAGGAGTGTTGAGGACGGATACAGGGCACGGGTACGACAACTCCGGATGTTGAAGAACATGATGTGATTGGTGAACACACTCGTATCTGGAGAGGGCAAAGGGCAAGTGTCAAGGGATGAGGCAGGAAGAGAAAAAAAATCTTTTCAGTAAAATATAGTCCATGTACTTAAAAACTGCCTCCCCTACTTTTGACATAGATTTATCATGTTTGTGTGGTTCTGTTTTTACTGTATTTCAAGCACTGAAGAAAAATGTAGATGGATTTAAATGGGAAAAAAATGGATAACTTCTACTGTGCCTTTTTAAAATGTGCTTAGTAACCAAATGTGTTTTTAAATAGACTGTTTATAAGTGCCGTTTAACTTAGATAGGGAAATTTGTGTCTATAGATAGTAAAATTTCCATGCTTGGAAATAGCGACCACAGTGCATTCGATTGTTGTCAGTAGCTATTGTGTTCAGTCAGGATGTCCTGGGGAAGGAGTGTGCCTGTGTGTGGTTGGTGTCCACATTCCAGAAACAGACTGGAAGAAAGTGGCCTCTCAGCTGCCTTGAAGATCTTTTTTCTTTGAGGTAAAGCATATCTTTTTGAATATTGTTTCCCATTATGACTGTCTTTATACCCTTAGGTTTATTGTTAGGGTTTTACTTTTGTGGTGGATGAAATTCAGAAGATTATTTTGTTGGGAAACTTACTCTGTTTCAGTAGGACTTCATGAGACTAGAGATTTGGAAACTTTAAAAATTGTGTTTTCTTTGGTGTAAGTTTATGTTTTTAAATAAAACTCCCCCCGCCACTCTTGTTCTTGAGCCCATCTAAAAATATCATTGAAATTCCAAATGAAAAATATTGAGTGACCTTAAAAATTGAGATCAAATCAGAGCTTTATGTCTTTCATTTAATGATTATTTAGTTTTCAAACCCTGGAAAGGCAAGGGAAAGGTAGAAACCATTTATGAATGTCTAATTCTGTGCAATCTGTTTTGCATAAGCTGTCTAATATTTTCCAAAAACCTATAAAGGTACATTTTTATTTCTATTTTAAAGAGGAAAATCATTCTATATTAGGATCAGAAAGCTGTCAGGAATGTGCAGATTGTCTTGTCTCAACCCCTGATTACATTTCAAAAACAAAGGTGACCTGACTTGCTTTGGAGGTCTTAGCTGTCAAATACATTTTGCCAATATACCAAACCATTTCAAAAAACAACATATAAATACAAAGTAACTTTAGAATCAGGGAAGTATAATCTCGTTTGTGCTACTACAGGTTTGAATGCATGAAATCTATGCATTTCTATGCATAATAAGTGAGAAATTGGAATTTTACCTCTTACTTTTTATTTTAAATGTGGAATTTACCCTTTAATAACTTTAAAAGAAAAATCCTTAGCTTTTCCCATTTATTCTAGTACTGATTTGTATTTCCTGTGTCTCCTCCTGTTTCCAAGCAGGAAGTTTAGTCTGACAAAATATTTGCAATATGGTAAGACAGATACAGCCTATTTTTGAAATAAAGACATCTTCAGCCTGCAGTAATTTATTATGTACTTAGTATTTGTGTTTTCATTAGTATTTACAATTATTTTGGTCAATCTTATTTATAATGTAAATTAAAAGGACCCTTTATTTAGATTTTTCGTGATCTGTATTTTTTAGGTTTTTCACAATCTGTATTTTACCCTATGTTTAAAAATTGGCAAATTATACTTACAAAATTATAGAAGCCTCCTGTTTTCTTTGTTTTGAAAACTTAATTTTAAAATGGGCAATTCATTTATTCAGTTCATAATGGAAATGGTATAAAACAGATTCAATGGTGAAGTGTCTTTTCTACCTCAGACACTTAGCCACCCATTCCTTTCACTAGATAAACAACAACTGTTACTGGTTTTTGTGTATCTTCTAGAGACATATTACTCATGTATAAGCCAATACTGTATGTTCTCTTTTTACTCTCCTTTTTACACCAGTGGTAGCATTCTGCTTCTTCCTCATTGTTCTGAGTTATCTGAACATAAAGGGTTTCCTTATTCTTTCATTTGTTTTGTTTTTTCAAAGTTGCATGGTTATGCATTATATTGATGTTATATAATATGTTTAACCAGTTTACTACTAATAGATGTTCAGATTGTTTCCAGTTTTTTTCTGTTACAAACGATGCTTTAATGAATACCCATGTAAATTCTTAGATGGTAGTTACTGGATCAGAGAGCGTGTGCATTTATATTTTGGATATTGCTGAATGCCCTCTGTAGAGATAATAGTGCTGAAAAGGCCGATTTCCTCCTCCAACTTAGCCAACAAAACTGGTTACCAAGCTTTGTTATCTAGTCTTTGTGTATCTATTTATAGTAAAAATTTGTATTTCAGTGTAGATTTGATTTGCATTTATGTGGATTGACCCTTTAACCATTTTTTTCTTGATGGTTGGTCTTTTTTTTAGCATTGATTTGTAGAAAGTGTGTATAAGTAAAATTAGCCCTTAGTCTTTGATATAAGTTGCAGATTTTCTTTAGTTTGTTTTTTATCTTTTGATTTGCATGTGACATTTTATTTTTGCATTTAAATTTATCAATCTTCTGTATAGTTTTGGGGTTTTAGGAATTAGGAAGGACTTCTGCTCTAAGCTTATAATAGCATTCTCCAGTGTTTCTTCTTCTAACGTTTTCATGGTGCCATTTATTAAATAAGCCTAAAGTATTTATGTGCTTAGCTAATTTATCGAATAATTCATCTTTTCCCCACTGATTTGTGATGCCATCTTTATGATAAATACTAAATTGCCATATATATTTATATCTATTTCTGGACCTTATTCTGTCCCATTGATTTGTTCAGTCTTGTGCCAATACCTGGTAAGGGTAAGCTGCTCTTTCTATTACTCTTTTTGTTCAGGATTTATTTTTTCCATCAGGATTTTTGAATTGGCTTGTCTAGTTTAAAATAATATCGTGGTAGGTTGAGGGTGATTTGAATTAAATTTGTAAATTAAATTAAGGACAATTTATATACTTAACATTTCTATCTGAGAATATAGTATGCATTTTAGTTCAAGTTGTCTTTTGTGTTTCTCAGAAGCAACCAAAAGTTTTCATTTCGTAAATCTTGTAGCTTATTTTACCCCAAGCATTTTTCCCCCTGTGTGAATGGTGAAAATTTTCTTCTATTATATTTTTTAATTCAGTGGTTTTCAAACTGTCACACTTGATTTATGACATCAAGTTAGAAGACTATGACCTACATTTTTAAAATATGAAAAAGAATAGGAAAAAATCAGAATGCAATACTCGTATAAGATTTAAGGATGTTACAAAAACTTTATAGATGCTACATAACTGGTAATTATTATGTATGTATGGTATTTTTGGTCATGATGTGTAATATGTATTTCTTACTGAAGGTTGTGGTCAAAAATGTTTGAAAGTTGCTACTCTAAAAGGTGTATGTATGAAAGCTATTCATGTGATTTCTTAAAGAGGTACTAAATGTATCTTAGTGCTTATTGTTACGATATAATAGGGAATCCAAGAGAGACAATTATTTAAACCTTGAGCAAAATTTTGATGAGGTTTTTGAAAAATGGCTAATAGATGGGCGAGAGTAGAGACAGACACTGATACTCTGATTAGCAGGTTGTTAAATAGTCCAGAATAGAGGTACAATGTGACCTTTTGAACTAAGGCAATAACAGTACTAATGGAAAGGAATAAAAAAATTATTCTAGAGGCATTTTGAAAGCTAAGCTAATGAGCTAAGGGATATATGGAAAAGACTAGGTTTGAGGGACAAAGCAGAAGGGAAGATATTCCATTTAGTACATGCTGAGATTGCAGTGCTGGTAGGTAAAGACTGGGAAGTAGGAGAAGGGATATATCAAACAGACCATGGGAAATGTGGGTCTGGGGGCTCAGAGGTTAAAACTAGACAGATAGTTTAAGGATTCATTCCCTTAAAGGTACGAAAGTGAATGAGTTTCTATGGAGATAATGAATAGAGAAGAAAGCCAATACCGTGTTTCTCCCAAAATAAGACCTAGCCGTACTGTCAGCTCTAATGTGTCTTTTAGAGCAAAAATTAATATAAGACCCACCCTTATATTATATTATACTCGGTCTCATATTATATTAAGACCGGGTCTTATATTACTTTTTGCTCCAAAAGACGCATTAGAGCTGATGGTCCGGCTAGGTCTTATTTTCGGGGAAACATGGTATAAGAAATGAAGGCTCAGTGGGAATGACTGTATGAAGTACAAATTGCCTACAGATGAATATAGAACATGAAGATGCTCATGTTTACTGATTACCAAACACTGTACTCTAGGTGCTTTACATTTATTTTCTCAGAAAAAATTGAAGTTAGGTAATATATTTAGAGTAACACAGAAGTGGTAGAGGTCACATATTTGAACTCAAGTCTAAAACTCTGAAGCCTTACTTATTTTAGCTACTATAGCACATTGCTTCTAAGAGAGCAGAATACTTCAAGATGGAAAGAGATAGTTAAAATTTGTAGTAATAATAGCTGACATTATTGTGGATGTACTTACTGTATGCCAGAAACTGTTAAGCTCTTTACGTAGATTATCCCATTAATCTTCACAGCAAATTTTTGAGGTTAATACTATTTTTGTATCAGCTCTCTTGCAGATAATGAAGCTGAAATAGAGAAGTTTGTCCAAGGTTGCATATGTATTAAGTGGTAGAGATGTTGAGAGTTACAGAATGGTCAAGTAGGAAGAAAACTTAGAAGAAAATAGGCCTCCACGTTTGACTAATAGGAGCTTTTGTTGATGGTGTTGTTCAGTGGTATTGAGTGAAACTAATAGCTAACCTTTATTGAGCATTTTCTATGTAACAGGCTCTGTTCTGAGTTCATTCAATCTTCACAACATTTCTCAAAAAACACATTATTCCCATTCTATAAACGGAAAAACTGAAGCAAATAGAGTTGTTACTTAACCTAATAAGAGACAGAGTTAGGATTTAACTTAGGCAGACTGGCCTCAGAACCCATCCAGTATTCAGGCATCAGCAAACTACCAGTGGGATAAATCTGCCTGCTGGCTGTTTTTGTAAATAATTTTATTGGAACACAGCCACTCGTATTTGTTTGTGTGTCTTTGTATCTCATTTGTTTATGTATGGCTCCTTTAGGCATAGTTGAATAGTTGCAACAGACTGTATGGTCTGAAAAGTCTAAAATATTTACTATCTAGCCCTTCACATAAAACGTTTTCCAACCCCTGATAATCATTAAAATGGATCAAAAGCCAAATCCTGGTGAATTCAGTCATGACCAATTTATAGAGGTTTGATAGTAAAGAAATGTTAAATTAGATTGAGTGGTAGCTTTAAGAAGAAATATGGTAAAATGAAAATTTTTTCGAGAACTCAAGTTGGCAGAGTGGATAAATGCTGTACTCGCCTCCTCCCATGACCACATCAAAATTACAATCAAACTACAGAACAGCCATCATTAAGAACTGCCTAAAGTCTAGCTGAACCGAAGTCCCACAACTAAGGACATATAGAAGAAGCCACATCGAGACTGGTAGGAGGGGCAGAGACACGGAACAGGCTGGTCCCACACCTGCATGTGACCGTTAAAAGTCAAGAGGCATATCTCAGCTGCGAAGGTTCCCCCTGGAGCAGTGAAGGGTTCCAGCCTTGCACCAGGCTCCCTAGACCAGGGTTCCAGTGCCAAGGAGAGAAGTACCCATCATTTTTGGCTGTGAAAACCAGCAGAGACTGTGAGTGAGAGAGACGGAAAGGGGCTGCAGTCCCAGGTGTTCCTCTGAAAGGGCCTGTGCATGAACTTACTTGCTGACCGACTTACTCAGTCTGAGCTCCCACATGGGCACAGGCTCGAGGGGCAACAGGGACAGGCAGGGAGGAACTGAGTTGTCTGGCTTCAGGGCCAGGCTGGAGGGGTGGCTTTCTTCCAAACAGAAGTGTTAGTAGAATCCATTGTTTCTTTGTTGAGTCCTCCTCCATCCTGGTGTGCAGATGCAGGCAGCCACCTTATCTGAGTCTCCATCAAACTGGCTAACACTGTTTGTTCATCCCACCCTGATGGTTTCGAGTCCCTGCCCACCCAACTTTTGCACGCACCCAAGCCACTTACAGTGGCTTTCCATACAAACGGCCTCTCTTGGCTCATGCTGTGGACTTTCCTAAAATCTCTCAAAGGTTCACAAACCCCCAAACAAATAACATCTGGCTTCAGCTTGCCCTGTACCCCTTGCTGAGCAGCCCTAAGCCCAGCACTAGAGGCAGCCAGCCTTAGTTCATGGTCTGGCCTCTCAAGGCACCTCCAAGCTCAGCGCAGAAGGCGGCCACCTGTGTATTACTTTGTGGTTCATGACAGATGGCCTTGGGCAGGGCACAGGCTGCAGCTGAATTTGACTTGTGGCGGGGCCCTTACCAGGAGGCCATGGGGCTAACACACCCAGCTTCAGACTGAAATGGAACATCACAGGGCTGCGTCTGAGGACAACACACCCAGAGAGCAGACTGGGCAGGCACCAGAGACCTGCTAAAGCGAATCCTGCTCCATAGGGTCAGCCCCTGCACAGCAGCTCCTCCACTGTAGGCATGGAGAGTTCTCACAGCCAATCAGCCCACAGTCCCTCTTATGGATGTGCAAACAGCAATCAAGTCTCAACTACAACAGGAAGGCACACACAGCCCACACAAGGGACACTCAGGTGACCAGGAAGACTGCACCACTCGCCCCTGTAGGACACCTACTACATAAGGCCACTGCTAAGATTGGGAGACATAGCAGCCCTACCTAATACACGGAAGCAAACACAGGGAAGGAGCCAAAATGGGGAGACAAATATGTCCCAAATGAAAGAACAGAACAAAGCTCCAGAAAATGAACTAGACAAAATGGGGCAAAGAAACCACCAGAGACAAAGTTCAAAACAATGGTTATAAGGATAGTCAAGGAACTTAGTGAGAAGTCCAACAAAGAGATAACCAGCATAAAAAAGGACATAGAAACCATAAAAAAAGACCAGTGAAGGATACAATACAATAACTGAAGAATACAATAACTGAAATGAAGAACACACTAGAAAGAATTACCAGCAGACTAGATGAAGCAGAGGATCAAATCAACAAGGTAGCAGAAAACACCCAAACTGAACAGCAAAAAGAAAAAAGAATCAAAAAAATAAAATAAAATAAGGATAGTTTAAGAGACCTCTAGGACAACATCAAGCATAATAACATTCACATCATAGGGGTACCAGAAGGAGAAGAAAAAGCAAGGGATTCAGAATGTATTTCAAGAAATTATGACAGAAAACTTCCCTAAGCTGATGAAGGAAATAGACATACAAGTCCAGGAAGTGCAAAGAGTCCCAACCAAGATGAACCCAAAGAGGCCCACACCAAGACATACTATAATTAAAATGCCAAAGGTTAAAGACAAAAAGAATCTTAAAAGCAGCAAGAGAAAAACAATCACCTACAAGGGACCTCTCATAAGACAGCCAGCTGATTTCTCAACAGAAACTTTACAGGCCAGAAGGGATTGGCAGGAAATGTTCAAAGTGGTGAAAACCAAGGACCTACAACCAAGATTGCTCTAACCAGCAAAGCTATCATTGAGAATCAAAGGACAGATAAAGAGCTTCCCAGACAAGAAAAAGCTAAAGGGGTTAATCATCACCAACCCAGTATTATAAGGACTCTCGAAGAGACTTCTTTAAGATGAAAAAAAAAAAAAAAAAAGATCAAAAATATGAATAATAAAATGGCAATAGCTACATATCTCTCAATAATCACTTTAAATGTAAATGGATTAAATGCTCCAATCAAAAGGTATAAGGTGGCTGAACTGATAAGAAAACAAGACCCGTACATATGCTGCTTGCAAAACACTCACTTCAGATCAAAAGACACACACAGACTGAAAGGGGAAAAAGACATTTCATGAAAATCGAAATGAAATGAAAGAAAGAGAAAACTGTGGTAACAAAATTTATACTGACAAAATAGACGTTAAAACAAAGGCTATAACAAGAGACAGAGAAGGACCCAGTAATCCGACTTCTGGGTAATTACCTGAAGAAACCCAAAATGCTACTTTGATGGGACCTGTGCATTTGTATGTTTGTTGCAGCATTGTTTGCAATAGCCAACATGTAGAGGCAGCCTAGTGGTACACACACACACACACACACACACACACACACACACACACTCACACAGGAATATTGCGAGGCCTCAAAAGGGAATGAGATCTTGACATCTGCAGTGGCATGGATGAACCTGGAGGGTGTGTCCTGAGTGTGAAGTATGTCAGACAGAGACGGATGCAATGTGATTTCACTTATAATTGGAATCTAAAGAACAAAAGAGACAAACAAAACAAACAACCTTATAGATACAAGTCTATTTTGATGGTTGCTAGATAGGAGGGTGGTTGGAGGAGCAGGTGAAAAAGGGGAAGGGATTAAGTACAAATTGGTTGTTAGAAAGTAGTCACAGGGATGTAGGGGACAGCATAACAAATATGGTCAATAATATTGTCATAACTGTGTATGGTGTCAGATGGGTACTAGATTTATCGGGTGATAGATGGGAGGGGGTTGGGGAGCAGGGCGAAAAAGGTGAAGCCATTAAGAAGTACAGATTGGTAGTTACAAAATAGTCATGGGGATGTAAAGTAAAAGGTAGAGAATATAGTCAATAATATGGTAATAACTATGTATGGTACCAGGTGGGTACTAGACTAGTCATGGAGATTATTCTTAAATTATATAAATATCTGTTATGCTGACCACCTGAAATTAATATAATACTGAGTGTCAACTGTAATTGAAAAATTTTAAAAGGGAGGAAAAGGTGCAAGGGAATAAGAGGTTCAAATTTTCAAGTATAAAACAAGTCATGGGGATGTAATGTACAACATAGGGAATATAGTCAATAATAGTGTAATAACGTGCGGTGACATGGGCATGTAAATGGTGAATAACTGTGGTGTACACCTGAAACTAATATAATATTGTATGTAAGTTATATTTTAATAAAAATCTTTAACAAAATTTCCAATTGGGAAAGATTTGAGTATGTTAATAGCTTAAGAAAAGAAAAAGTCAATTGAATGGGAGATAGTGAAGCTATGAGGGACAAGTAACGGTGGTGAAGGGTTGTGGAGAATGCAGGAGATAGTGGGAAGATTTGTTATTAGAAAGGAGCCAGATTTTTCTTTGGAGCAGTGAGCAGGAGGAAAAACAGAGAAAGGATGTTAGAAATATAGGGCTGTTTTGAAATGGAGGCAAGGGCCGTAATAGGAATTTTCATTAGATGGCTGTAACTTCATTCAAGTAGGAATGGAGGTAAGGGAGGAAGATGGTTCAAATAATTGTCTTCTCGCTGCTCACAATTATTTTTTCAATCTCCCAGTCATGTTTTGTTCTACAAAAAAATATATTCATAGGAAAGAAACGAATAGTAGAATTTTGAATAGTGATATAATATATATATATATTTAAGTCTAACAGGTTAAAGTTTGGAAATAGGAGTAGGCTTTACATTTTTGCTGGTATTACATTATAAATTACTATTTAGAGTCTACTTTCCAATGAGATTTTAAAAACAGCTTTATTGAGGAGTAATTGACATACAATAAACTGTACATATTTAAAGGGTACAATTTGATCAATTTTGATATTCATATTCTTATGAAACCATAAAAATCCAGATAACACATGTCCCTTTGTAATCTCTCCCCTTCTGTGCCTCCCTTCCCCCCCTTTTCATCAATTTTGATAAGTTGTGTTTTCATTTTCATTCTGTTCAAAATACTTTCTAATTTTCCTTTTCTTCTTTGACCCATGTGTTATTTAGAACTGTATTGTTTTAATTTTTCTACTATTGGGGGATTTTCCAGAGACCTTTCTGTTACTTCTAATTTAATTACATTTAGTTACAGAACATATTGTGCATGATTTGAATCCTTTTAAACCCATTGACATGTGTTTTATGGCCAGTAATGTGGTAAATATTCACTGTGCACTTGAAAAGATCATGTATTTTGCTGTTATTGGGTGGAGTGTTCTGTAATTACCCATTTGGTCAAGATGGCTGGTAGTATTAAAATCTTCCATATCCTTACTGATTTTCCGTCTGTGTGTTATGTTAGTTATTGAGAAGGGTTATTGAAATCTCTGGCTGTAACAGAATTTGTTTATTTCATTGCAGTTATGTTAGGTTTTTCTTCATGCAGTTTGAAGTTTTTATTGGGTGCATAAAGTATAGGATTGTTCTATCCTCCTGATAGATTGACTCCATCATTACAAAATGACCTTCTTTATCCCAGGTAGTTTCGTTTGCTCAGAAATCTACTTTGTGTGATATTAGGCCGTAAGCTGGGGCAGTTGTGGGGTTTACCATGTTTGTTTCTTGTCTGTCAGGATTCTTGTCCTTTGTTACCTCATAGCCAGTGTCTTGAAAACTGTTGTTTCATATATTTTGTACGGGTTCCCTTTAGTATTTCACGCAGAAGTATAAGCCTGTTTTTTCATCTTGGCCAGAGCAGAAGTCCAAAAATATTTTTAAAATTAGTTATGGTGCTTCTTAAGTTTTTCTTTTTGTTTGCAGCAGGGATACTTAAAAGAATCTGATGAAAGGTATAGACCTTAGCCCTTAAATCTACAAATGTTTATGCACATGAAGTCTTGGTTGTAATTTTACGAGGTTTACCAGTTTGAGGTTTAATTCATCCCTGCTTAGGAATCCTTGCTTTCCAGCAAGCATTTTCAACCTTATTTGCACATTAGAATCACCTGGGAGAGCTTTTTAACAAATATCTAGACCTGTGAAATCTGAATCTTTGGTGGTAGGATCCAGACTTTGTTTTCAAATCTCTCCAGGTAATTCTCATGTGCAGCCAAGCTTAAGAACAACTCTGTTTTAAGGCAAAGGATGGCATCCTTTCTACTTGGTTTCTCTACCTTCCCTTTGTTGGCCAGGATCCTAGGGAGGGGGAAATACAGGGAGCCAGTGGCTCCTTAAACTCAACCTGAGTAGAATTGGGTTACTTTTTAAAAATTGCCTTTAAAATACTACCTTCAGAATTTGTCTTGGTAAATGGTATCTGATTTTTAACGAAGGTACATACAGAGAAGTTACAGTAAGAAACCTTTTTCAGTGATGTTTCACAATTTGTTTTAACAAAATGCAAAATGTTAGAATATCTCTACGCTAAATAAAAGGCAGCTATCTAATTAACATGGACCTCAGAGCCCAAGAGCCTATAAAAAATAAGGCTATAAATAAATAGGAATTTAAATTTTCTAAAGCATTGGGTGATTTTTATGTGATATGCTTTGTATATAGGTTTTATGCTATGTCAAATGTATATATGACTTCAATTACTGGTAATTCATAGTGAAAAATATACTTCATTTTGACTTAAGTAAGCCACAGTGTGTTTAGCTGTTTAAAATAAAATGCCATAAAGCAATAAACAAGAGAAAATAGAACAGAGCACTCTTAATGAGAGAAGTCTGGTGGAACATGGACTCTGGGACTCCAAGACTGATTGATTTCACATTGAGTCACTTCTTCGATGTGTCACATTATGTAATGCATGTAGTTAGTAGTCAGTTTGGAATGCCAGCTACTTTTATGCAAGCTGATTTCTTTTGTATGATTTCTTTAATGAAAAACTTGAACATCATATCCATTTTGTGTATTAAGCTGTTCAGTTTCTGAATCTTCTATTGCTTCTTTAAGTAACAGTGGATTTTTAAGAGATTAAATGACTTTATATAAATCTAGTTTAAAACATATTCTTCCTCACTTATTGTAACCAAACTTTCCTTATAGCTGTGAACTTCACAGAAGTTAATGAAGAAAACAAAAACGATCTCTTCAGAGAAGTGTTTTCTTCCATTGAAACGTTGGCCTTCACCTTTGGGAATATGTAAGTAGAGGACAGTCATTTAAAGAAATTTGGGCTTAGGTTTCTCAGTGAGCGTATGTCACACAATTCAGTAAATAACAAGTAAATTATTAACCAATATAAAATATTATCACAACTTTGGAAAAGCTACATTCTGTGTTGTTTTTCTACTGCAGGTGTCTTTATAGCTGTTTAGAAGCATCATTCATTTACAAATGACTATGTGGTTTATGTGAATAGATTCCTAGGAGTTTATTTCTAAGGGTCTTACAGAAAAAGCATTTATTTTAGATGACATGTTGAATGTAAAGCCTATGACAGAGCAATATAATGACTTGTCTTTTTATTTCTGGGTTTTTTTTAACCTCCCTGGATAGCCTGACAAATTTCCTTATGGGAGATGTGGGCAATGATTCATTATTGCGACTGCCAGTTTCTCGGGAAAGTAAGGTAGGCCAAGTGTGAAAGCAAAACTTTAATATTTTTAACTTAATATTTCAATAATTTCCTAATCTTAATCTCAGCATTACTCTTTGATAGTTTTGAGTTTAGCAAGAAAAACTGATCAGTTCATTTCAAATACGATCATTTATGGTCAGTTTCTGGAGGAAAATTTTGATTGTACTTTTTAAGTGGAACTATCACTTAAATGAACATGTCCATTAATTGTATAGTATCTTATATAATGAATCTATATGTTATGTGGTCTAAAATTTTAGTAAGTAATTCTTAACCATTTTTCCCTCCTGACTTTGTTATGGATCTTAAAGACTGGTGGAAACCTAGACAAATAATGCAAGAAGTAAAAACGGTATTCATCTTTTCACACATCCCACAGTTTGTTACAATGGAACATTATTAACAGGCTGTAGGTCTTAAATCTCTTAAGAACATCTAGTATTCAGAGGGTTGGGGTTTTGATTCCCAAATGGAAGCAAAATTGCTATGAAATAATAATAGAACATGAGGAATATATGTAAAATATTGCTTTACAGATTTATAGTACTAGTGATATTTTCGTTTAAATTTTTTCACCAAATGCAAGATACGTAAACAAACCATATTAGGGACATATATTGGTCCTTTACTTTTAAGCATGATCAAATCCAAAAATGATTTCAACAAATATTTGGAATTGTGCCTAGTACTTGTATTATATCAGAATAATATAAAAACTTGAGGTCTTTCTTAAAATGTTACAAAATGTGAATGACTACTTAAGGCATTTGTTATGTGTACTACATTACTGAGAAAAAAATTTGACTATTTCTAATGTCATGCATTGATGACTCATTGAGGATAGTGTATAAACCTTATCAGAATGATGAATAATTTTAAGATCTTTAAATGTTTTGCTATCATTCAGGATTTTCCCTCAGTGATATCTTTTCAAACTTGCTGCTAATTCAGAAGATGTAATAAAAATTATATTTATGTGACAAGGCTCTGAACAATTTAAATTTTAGGTGTGAATCATATTTCCTGTTCCTGTACATCTATTGTGCACATGTATTATACTCATTCTTAATAGGAAAATATTTTTTCCTTTCTTTTTCTTTTTGCACCTAGTTTTCCTGTTTGCAATTTTTAATTTAACCTAGAGATTGAAATAAAGTCCACAATATAATACTGCTAATAAAATAAAATTACTTCGTTTGATGAAGAGTTTTGAAAAATATCTTTAAAAATAGTAGTTGCCATTTATGTAATAGTGCTTATTGTGTACTGTGTACTGTGTGAAGCCTACAGCATCTCAATTCTTAAAATGGCTTTATGAAAATAGTCTAATTATCCCCATTTTACAGATGGGCAAACCAAAGCTAAGTGAGCTGAAATATGTAGCCCAATGTCAGCTAATAAGTGATAGATCTGGACTTCAAACCCAGGCCTCTTTGATTTCTTTTGCATTGAATCCCTTCATTCTCCGTATTGTCCAATTAAATAGATCAAATGTGTTTGAGATCTCACAATTTTGATAGATAATGTTTTCCTGTATTGTCTAATAAAGTAGCCTCTTGCCACATGTAATTCTTTAAATTTAAATTAATTAAAACAAATAAAATTAAAAGTTCACTTTTCATTTACATTAGATACCTTTCAAATGCTCAAACAACTACATGTAGCTAGGAACTACCTTAGTAGATGGTGCAGATATAGAATATTTACATCATCATAGAAAGTTCTGTGCTAAGCTCTCTGATAGGCTTTCAGACAAAATGCTTATCATATAATAAAATGGGAAGAGATGGCTGGAAGAGACAGGTCTTTGTCTTCTATTTAGATTGCTTCTGTAACTTCCTGGCTGATATTTTCGAGATTGCAGAATTTAAAGTTTTGAATAGATTCATTAATGTTAACTAATGCTGTTAGTAAATAATGAGGTTATTCATTCTTGGACCTTGAGAACTGCTGTTGTAAAAAGCTATATCATTCTTATAAAATGTTCTGGCATTTGAACAGAATTCTCAAGTACTTTGAGTTCTAAATACTTGAAATTCTTTAGCAGGAATTATGTCAGAGTAACAAATTAGAGTGAAAAATTCTGAAGCAAAGATCTGTTACCTTCTGCTCTAATCTTAAATTTGTTTTCTTCTATGTTGTAAGTCTTTTGAAAATGTTTCTGTGGAATCAGTGGACTCATCCAATGAAAAAGGTAATGCTTAAGGTACTTTAAACTTTTGTCAACTTTTTGCAGTTATTTTTGATAAATGTTTTGCATCTCTTCTTGCTTAGTAAACTAATGTATTCATTTTAGCTTAAACTGATATGTAAAGTTTACATATAAGACTTAAGGAAAAAAAACACCTGCTAGAATAGATAATGTGGTGATAGAGACTAATCAAGAATTGTGTATGGCTTGTTTCTTGATAAATAATAGTAGAAATGCACATTAAGATCAGAAATATAATTTGAAACCATTTTAAGTTTAAACTATGACCCTTTAATTTCTAAACTTGTTGCTTGTATTTTTTTTAACCAGTTTTCATTGAAGAGCATTGTAGGATTTGAATGCTTTTTTGCTTAGAGTTACGTGATCATATTTAATATATAGTTACCTTAATATTTTTATTTTCAGGAAATTTTTCTCCTGTAGAACTAGACAGCATGCTGTTAAAGAACACTGACTGTATAGAATTGGCTTTGTCGTATGCTAAAACATGGTCAAAATATACCAAGAACATAGTGTCATGGGTTGAAAAAAAGCTTAACTTAGGTAAGTGGCCCTTTGGGGCATCTGATTAACTTTGGAGTGTAAGAACTAAGTTGTTGCAATTCATTTTGTACAGACTATGAGTAATATAATTACAAATTAGTAGCTGTTTCTTTGTAGTAAATAAAATTATTGTCCATTTTCCCTTTTTGAAATAGGAAAGACTCTTTTTACAATAAATGTACTTATTGGACATTACTGTAGGGCAACCAACTAATATAATAGTATACTGTCTTTGCCTTTAAGGAAGTCATGCTCCAGTGGGTAAAAAGAAATGCAATTAGATAATATGGTAAAAGGAGATAAAAGCAACAATAGGTGTATGAGCTAATATTTTCCCAGGGTTTATGTTTGACAGAATGCTTTCACATCCATTTTCTCATTTAATCCATACTAAAACCCTAGGAAATAGGCAAGACAAGAATTATTATCCCCATTTTACAGCTGAGGCAAACAAAATGCTTGACATTAGATCATAGGTTTGTCTAAGATCATAGCAATAACTGGAAGAATATAGAATTTACCCAAAGCCTGTCTCTTTCTACTCCATTATTTGTTATTAATAAGGAATGCCCACCAGGATCACCTGAATAGCCTTATAAAGGGATAGTACACAAACCTAGGTCCCATCCCCCAGACGTGAGGTCTAAGCAAGTATTTTGGAAGTTTCCCAGTTGATTTTGGCAAACACTGATGATGAAGAATCACAGCATCATATCGTGATGTGGACTAGTATTTGTGATCACGTTTTACTTTGGGAATTACAAATAATTTTAGAGTATGGAAGGGGAAAAATAAGTTAATTTTCTCTTCTGATGCCTTCTTTCACATTTTCAGAATTGGAGTCCACTAGAAATATTGTCAAGTTGGCAGAGGCCACTAGAACTAGCATTGAACTAGAGGTAAGTTGTTCAGTGAACTACTAGGGTTCTATACCAAGGGATTATTCAGATGAGCTCCTTATTGTGCCTTGCAAAATCAGAACGTTTCAATTACTATAGGAAAGACTTAAATGCTAAACTTTTTATTAACAAAATAAAATTCTTTTAAATTTGCCTGGATACCCATTATGAAAAAAACTAGGAAATTCACAATTTTATACAAATGTTGCTTACCTTGTTAGCTACTAATTTTGCTAACTAGTTTATAATTAATTATAATGAATTTTCTTCAGTATTTTTCCATAGTCATATTTATGACTAGTCATTTTAAAAAAAAAAGGTCTAAACTTAAAATTCTCTTTTTAAAGAAAGTGGAGTGGAGGGGTCTAGAACTCTAGTGCCATTTCTATTGGAAAATTTATTGTTCAATTTTAAATTCCAGGAATTTATGCCACTGCAGTCTCTGTTTACCAATGCTCTTCTTAATGATATAGAGAGCAGTCAGCTTTTACAACAAACAATTACAGCTCTGCAAGCAAACAAATTTGTACAGGTAAAAATTTATATGCACAATACACATTTTTTTGACAACATACCTTTAGAAAACAGCTTTTTTTCTTTCTTTCTTTTTTTAAAGTAACCCCCCTCCTTTTTTTTAAAACAGCCTCTACTTGGGAGGAAAAATGAAATGGAGAAACAAAGGAAGGAAATAAAAGAACTTTGGAAACAGGAACAAAATAAAATGGTTAGTATTATAATGGAGTTTTATCTACTTATCTATGAACATCTAAAATCATCTGCAGTATATATTAGCATCTACCCTGGGAAGATGCATATCTTACTCTGTAGTTCTTCTAAAATGCTCTGTTAACCATCTTGCTGAATATGCTAAAGAAACGTGTACATTAGGGTTTCTTTCTTATTCTGTATTTAATAATACTCTTTTTCTGTGTAGCTCGAAACAGAGACTGCTCTGAAAAAGGCAAAATTGTCATGCACGCAACGTCAAGAAGAGTATGAAAAAGCAAAATCTTCCATGATTCGTGCAGAAGAGGAGCATCTGAGCTCAAGTGGTGGATTAGTGAAAAATCTCAACAAGCAGCTAGAAAAAAAGCGAAGGCTGGAAGAGGAGGCTCTTCAAAAAGTAATGATCTTATTTTGTTATTTGCAAGTTGAATTAGCAATGATCTGCTAAAGCTTTGGTTCTCAAACTTTACTATGTGTCAGGATCAGCTGGAAGGCTTGTTGAAACAGATTGCTGGGCCTCACCCCCCGACTTTCTGATCAGCCCCAGACAACTTACATTTCTAACAAGTTCCTAGGTGATGCTTCTGCTGGGGTTGGTGGGGACCCACACTTTGAGAACCGCTATGCCAAGAGACTTTTGTCTGTCTTTCAAGTTTTGGGGTTCATTTGTGAGAGAAGTATCTTAGAGAAGCCAGCAGTTTAATATTTTTGACTTTATTATTTAGAAAGTTCATCTGTTAGGCAACTAATTGTACATGTGTACTAATTCCAGTACCAGATAGCAAGGCTAGGCTGAAGCTTTTTATTATTTATGAAATTTAATTTGATAAACAGATTAAGAAGATTATATAGAAAATGGTAAATGTACTTAGCAAATGCTGTTAAATAGAAGTGAACATTTATGTAATAGGCAAACAATATGCTAATTGTAAGTCGTACTTTACGGTCCATTATAGTCAGGTGCCCTTGAGTCACTGGCCAAAACAGATTATTTGTTATCTTTAGAAATATTGTATTTAAGACATAGAATATTTCAGAATTTTTGTGCATAAAGGCTTTTTAATTATTTAAATTCAGCTTTACTGCAATAAGCATTTGTTTTAAAATATAGATTCTAGTGATTAGTGTTATTTTTGTGTGTGTGATATTCTTGAAGGTAGAAGAAGCAAATGAACTCTACAAAATTTGTGTGACAAATGTTGAAGAAAGACGAAATGATCTAGAAAATACAAAAAGAGAAATTTTAACACAACTCCGGAAACTTGTTTTCCAGTGTGATCTTACCCTTAAAGCTGTAAGTAATTTCTTTAGTACTTTGAAAACAAGAGGGAAAAAAAAGTTTACATATCTGCAGAAGGGAGAGGGATGCTTGATGAGTCATGATTATTATGAGATTTAATTTCTAAGATTAATGGAACACTTAGAGTTTGAAAATTGACTTTCAGTTTTCAATAGATGATTTCTTTGTTTAAAATTGAAATCTGAGACTTTGAAATTGCCTTTAAGACACTGTCTTGCTTGGGTTGCTTGTCAGAATGGATTTGACCCCTGAAACTTCTATCAGCACTATGAGATCTACTCTTCAAAATTTCAGTAAACTAGATAGATATTAAAATTGAACTCAGTGATTTATTTGAAGACAAAATTATCCTGCCCTCATGTGTTTCCATTTGCCTCTTTAAAATAGTTTTTGTGAAAAATTTACCAAAAATAACCCTCTTTTTTGGTGTACATTTCATGAATTTTAACCCAAGTATAAATTTGTATAACCACCACCACTACCATGATCCGGATTCAGAACAATTCCATTACTCAAAAAAAATGTCCTCATGCTGCCGCTTTGTAGTCAGACTCTGCACCCACCCCTAACAAACAGTGATATGTTTTCCATCTTTATAGTTTGGTCTTTTCCAGAATGTCATATAAATGAAATCACACAGTATGGAAGTTTTGGAGACTGGCCTCTTTTACTTAGGCATAATACCTTTGAGATTCTTCAATGTTATGCATGAATCAATAGTTTATTCCTTTTTATTGCTGAATAGTATTCCATTATATGGATGTACCATGGTGTTTATCCATTCACCAGATAGACATTTGCATTGTTTCCAGTTTTGAGTGATTGTGAATATTTGTTGACAGGTTTTTGTGTGAACATAAGTTTTCATATTTCTAGGGTAAATACCTACAAGTGAGATTACTAGGTAGTATGGTAAATGTCTGTTTAACTTTGTAAGAAATTGCCAAACTGTTTTCCACAGTGGCCATACACTTTTCATTCTAACCAGCAATGTGTAAGAGCTCCAATTGTTCTGCTACCTTGACAGCTCTTGTCAGTTGTTGTTTTTGTTTTAGCTAGAACAGCTTATTAGAACATTAAGTGGGTAATGGTAGTAGTTTGAATTTGTGTTTCTGAAATGACTAACGATAGTGAGCATCTTCTCAAGGGCTTATATGCAGTCCGTATTTTGCCACTTTTTTAAAGATTGAGTTGTTTGTTTTCTGATTGTTGAGCTCACATATATTGTCTTCCAGTCTGAAGCTTCTCTTTATTCTTTTGGCAGTGTCTTTTTTGGAGCAAAAAATTTAAATTTTGATGGAGTCTAACTTGTCAATTTCTTCTTTTTATGGGTCATGCTTTGGTATTGTATCTATGAGTGCTTCATCTAATCCAAGGTCATAAAAACTTGTGTGCTTTCTACTAAAAATTTTATAGTTTGACATTGATATGTGATCCATTGGAGTTAATTTTTGTATAAGGTGTGAAGTACAGGCTGAGGTTTGTTTTTTGTATTTGGTTGTTGTATTAAAATTATACCCACCAGATTTTAATTTATGGAGATGATTGAACACTGACATGGAGAGGTCAATGTTATTGAAAGATGAATTACATTTCCCAAGAGACAGGGACACGGTATGCCACACAGGGCCACAGGAGAAATACCAGTTTGGTCAAACAGAGTAGGAGTGAGGGGAAGCGAAGTACAGAGCCTTTACTGGGGTTTCTGAGGAAAAGACAAGATAGGGAAGGATAAGCCATATAGGATTGGTTATTTTGAATAGTCCAGTGGACTTTAGGGTATAGGAGTGTCTCTGGTTGCTTGGTACCTGGCCCTGGGATGACATACAGGAGGAGAAAATATTGGCTTGGTGTGTGAAAGTTAGGTAATGCGGTGGTTGGAGTTGGCATATGAAAGACACGCTATGCTCCCAAGCTAAGAATTGGCTGGCTCTGAGAGGAGCAGTTTCTCCCCAGCCAGTAAGCTTTTTAAAATGTCAAAACATCATAAAATACAGAAAATAAAAAACATGGTTAATGCAGTTGTCCACTTGTTCCAATACCATTTGTTGAAAATATTGTGTCTTCACTGAATTGCCTTTACATCTTTGTCAAAAATCAATTGACCACATTTTTGTAGATCTCATTTCTAGTTTCTGTTTTGTTCCATGGATATATGTGTGTCTGTCCTTTTGCCAAAGCCCTACTGTGTTGATTATTATTGCTTTATAGCAAGTCTTAAACTCAGGTAGTGTGAGTCTTCTAACTTTATTAGTTTTCAGAATTGTTTTTGAGTATTTGAGATCCTTTGACTTTATATAAAAATGTTAGAACCACCTTGTCTATATTTACAAAAAAATCTTGCTAACATTTTGATTGGGGTTATATTAAATCTTAGATCACATTGGGGAGAATTGACTATATACGTAGCATCTTAACTATATATAGAGTTGTCTGGTCCATGAACATATTGTGTGTGTCCCTACTTATTTAGGTATTTGATTTTTTTATCAGCCTTTTGTAGTTTTCAACATACAAGTCTTTTACATGTTTTGTTAGATTTAAACCTATGTATATTTGTGTTTATTTGGGGGGGCTATTGTGAATGTGATTGATTGATTGATTGATTAATAGATAGAGCTAGAGATGTATACGTACAGATAATTAAAATGAAATAATACGAGATATATACAAACATATGCAATTTATGTGTATGTATGTATTTATGCACACATACACATACATTTACTTAATTTCAAAATCCAGTTGTTCATTGTAAGTATTTAGAAATACAGTTAATTTTTGTATGTTGATCTTATATCTTGCAACCTTGCTAAACTCACATATTAGTTGTAAGAGCTATTTTATAGAATCAGTTGGGGTTTTCTGCATAGAAAATCATGTTACTGCAAATAGAAACAATTTTATTTCCTCCTTTCCAATTTATATTCCTTTTATTTATTTTTCTGATTGCACTGGCTAGGACTTCCAGTTTATTGTTGAATAGGAGTGGTGAGAAAAGACATCCTTGCCTTACTTATTCTTGATCTTAGGGAGAAAGCACTTAGTCTTTCACCATTAAATACGAGGATAACTGTAGGTTTTAGAAATTTTGTCCTTTATCAGGTTCAGGAATTTCTCCTTTTTCTGGTTTGCTGAGAGTTTTATCATAAAGTTGTTGGATTTTTGTCAAATGCTTTTTTGTATCATTTGATTGATGTGATAATGTAGTGTTTCTTCTTTAGTCTATTATGATGGATTACATTGATATTTGAGTATTGATTTAGACTTGCGTTCCTGGCATAAGCCATCTCTTGGTTGTGATGCATTGCTCCTTTTATAGATTGATATCAGGGTAATTCTGGCCTGATAAATTGAATTGGGCAGTGTTCCTTCTTACTGTTTTCTGAAAGAGATTGTTTAGAATTGATGTTACTTCTTTACATGTTTGGTGGAATTCCCTGGTGAAAGCATTTGGACTTAGTGTTCATTTTCAGAAGATTTTTCACTATGTATTCAATTTCTTTGATATCGGCCTAATGAGTTAATTATTTCTTTTGGGGGTGAATTTTTGGTAGTTTGTGGCTTTCATGGAATTGGTCCCATTCATCTAAGTTGTTGAGTTTATGTGCACGGAGTTGTTCATAGTATTCTCTTATTCTTTTAATGGCTTAGTGGGCTGTGGGGATATTCTCTCTTTTATTCCTGATATTGGTAATTTTTGCTTTCTCTCTCGTTTCCTCTGTCACTGGTTAACCTGGCTAGAAGTTTATGAATGTCATTGATATTTTCAAAGAAACGGCTTTTAATTTCATTGGTGTTTCTCTTTTTTTAAAAAAAACAAATATTTATTTCTGCTTGCTTTGGGTTTATTTTGCTTTTGTTTTTAGTTACTTAAACGTGGAAGCTTTGATTGTTCATCAAGACCTCCCTGCTTTTTTAATACGAGTATTTAATGATTTAAATTTCCCTCTAAGCACGGCTTATCAGCATCCCACAAATTTTGAATTATGTATTTCCATTTTTGTACAGTTCAAAATATTTTCTAATTTCCCTTGAGACTTTTATCTTTGACCTGTGGGTAATGTAGAAGTTTGTTGTTTAATTTGCAAGTATTTGAGGATTTTCTGGACATCTTCCTGATACTGAGTTGTAGTTTAATTGTTGTGGTAAGAAAAATACTCTTTATGGTTTCAATTCTCTTAAGTTTGTTAGGGTTTGTTTTATGACCCAGGATATGGTCTGTCTTGTTGAATGTTCCATGTATGCACTTGAAGAGAATGTGTATTTTGCTGTTGTTGACTGGAGTGTTCTGTAAATGTCAATTAGTTCCTGTCAGTTTATGGAGTTGTTTATTTCTTCTGTGTCCTTGATGATTTACTTTTTACTTGTTTCAATTACTGAGAAAGGAATTTTGAAGTCTTCAACATATAGTATATTTTTAGCTCTATCAGTTTTTGCTTTAAGTGTTTTGAAACTGTCAGTTGCTTATACATTAATGATTTTTATATATTCGAGGTGAATTGATCCTTTTATCCTTATGAAATGTCTCTTTTTATTCTGATAATTTTCCTTACATTTTAGTCTGCTTTATTTAGTATTGATATAACTATTTCAATTTTATTTTTAGCATGGTATACTTTCAGTTTTTTACTTTTAACTTTATCATATTTAAAATGAATTTTTTATATAGCATATAGTTATCTTGATTTTTTAAAAATCTGTTTTGGCAGTCTGTATCTTTCAAGTGAAATGTTTAGACCATTTATACTTGATATAAATATATGTTCAGATTTAGATCTATATCATTATTGGTTTTCTGTTTATACCTTCTGTTTCCCTTCATTTGTTTGCCTTCAGCTGCCTTATTTTGGATAAATTGGCAATTTTTTAGAATTACATTTTAATTTATCCATTTAATTTATCTAGTATAGATTTAATTTAATCTGTTTTATTTACCTGTTAGAATTATATTTTCATTTATCTAAAATGCTTACATACATTTTAATTTATCTATTGGATTTTTTACTGTATATCTTTGTATAATTATTTTTAATGGTTGTAATAGGCATAGATACATTCCTTTTGGAATTGGAATCTGCATTTTGAACAAGATCCCCCCTACATGATTCATTGGCACATTAACTTTTTTGAAGCACTTGTTTAGAGAAGTTATAAATAACTTGATCAAGGTCACCCAGCATGTAAGTTGTAAAGCTGGGATAAGAACCTGATTAAATGACTTTAGAGCATGTGCTCGTAAATACTGTGTTATCTTGCTTAATGATTATTCAGTCTGGATTTGAACAACTCCAAAATTAGGATGATGTTTATATCGAGCGAAACAAAATATGTTTCCTTATGGACTTTTCAAGTCATACTGTGCTAATAAAATCCCTCTTCCACAAGATAACACTTTAAATATTTAAAAATTATTATTACCTACCCTCCCTGGGTCTTTTCTCCAGATTAAATACCTCCAAAACTGATTACTTTTCTTTGTATAACATGGTTTTTAAGTTCTCTCATGAGTTACAATCTTGTTTTCTACATCCCTTTTAAAACATGATGCTATTTGGTGATCCAACAGTTATGATTTCCTTTAATTTGATGTCATGTCAGCAAGAGGTTGCCTGATTTTGTATGTAATACATCTGTATTCTTTAATGCCTACTAGTTATGTAAAAGAAATGTAAGATATATGCCTGCTGTCAAGGAGTTCAGTATCTATTTAGAGAGAGAGAATTAACATATCTGAAAAATTGGAAAGTGATGTGTACCGGTGTATGAAGTAGACTTTGATGTTAAAGTTTCCCAAACTTGATCAGATTCCCAAACTTAAGAAAATCACTACAACATGTAATCTATAAAGACAGTTTATATAGAGGTTCCATATATATATATTTGTAAAATTTCTTATTAGCTAGAATTCTTTTAAACCAATTTGCTCAGGTTTGTTTGTTCCATATGGCATTATTCACATTCAGATCCAAGTAGACACCAAATGCAACAGCAGTTCTTGACTGCAGATACTGTTTTCTAGGTAACAAGCATGACTTTCTCAGATTTCTTTGTTTTCTTCTCCATCAAAGGCACAAGAATTTGGGATTTTGGGTGATTTATTTTTCAACACCACCTCCAAAATTGTTTTTCTTAATTATATTTTCATTCTAGGACATATAATTGCATATGTATTTCAGAGAAAACAAAATCATTTGAGATATAAAGATGCTAGACACTCAGATTCATTCACAATCATAAGGAACACACACAAATCAGATTCACATCCCAGCAAAATTGTAAGTTATGGTTATCAAGGATTATTCCTGAATATTCAAAATTGTCTTGAATTATAGTATTGATGGTATAAGATGTAGATCATAATTATATTACTAAGAAAGAGGAGGAGAAATGACCAAGTCAGTCACTAAAGATCTAAGCAAATCAATGGGCTTTGAAGAATGGGAAAAATTAGAATAAGAGTGATTGTGTTGTTTTGTTTTACAGAGCATTCAAGAAACCTTTATCCATTTTCTAAAGTATAGGACAGAAAATTATATTGAACAAACTTTTTAGATTAGTGCTGATTAAATGGAAGAAACTTTTCCCATTAATTTGAAATTACGGAAAATTCTATTTCACCAGCTGTCAGAAAAATTAGCACTCATCTAGGTGCCATGGACTAAAAATTAAATGTCAGTGATAAAAGCTGGGCATAAAGTTGGAAGACCTGTGTGCTTGAGTAATCAATACCAGAAAATGTGCAGAATTACAGTATGATCTTGACTAATAACATTTTCTACTACTATTCATTTGGTCATTTCCCCTTTATGAAGCATTTAGGACACTGCGTTACACATTGGAGACCTAGAAGAAAAGGGCTAAGTCCCTGACTCAGAATGCCGATTGAGGGACAAAAAGGTCTAGAGGCCTGATGATTTTTTAGGTGTCTGTGAGCCACCCTGCAATTAAGATGCCCATCAAGTCCTGCAGGATCTTCCCCTTGGGGGCCTTACTCTTTAGCATGTCTGTTAAGTGAGGGAAAAGGCTAAGTGATTTAGGGAAAAGAGATTTTAAGATTGGGCTATCTGTATATATTATGACTTAAGTCTCTTATTACTAATAAATACCCAGAGACAAATATTCAGCACATGAATCCATCCGTTAATACCATTCTATTCATTTGGCTTTTCAAATTAGTGGTGTTTTTAACTAGATTAATAAAATTTATTAAAAAATATTAAAAATGTACAGTTACCTTTAGGATCAAGAGAGTGAGTTCACTTTACAATTAACGGGAGAATTCCCTGAACATTGCTAGTTGCTGGACTTAAGTTTTACTATCGGCAGTTTGAATTTCCTTTGTCCCTTGAAAGAGTCAGGGCACAAATAAGCTATTGTATTAGGTTTACTTTTCAAATACTGTTTGTGCTGAATCATAGTTATTCTTAAGGAATGCTTGTCTACCCTGAAAAGGACTTAGAGGCTAATCGAAAGTTCACCATATCATCTGGTATATGAAGAGATATGAAGAGGAAGCATGGCAGTCTTGGAAATAACATTAGTCCAATCAAATTTCCATTCATTCACATTCCCCGCACAGGAGCTGGAGTGGCATTTTAAAAAATAGATCATGTTATATAGTTTGTAACTCTCTTTAAAACCCTCTACTGGCTTCCCATTGTACTTAAATCCAGACTCCTTAATGGTGGGTTAGATGACTGCTTCCCTTTCGGGCTCCACCTCTTTCAGTGTGCTTCAGCCATATTGACTGTCCTCTATTTCTTGAGCACGAGCTCTTCCAACTCACTCTTGCCCTGGGGTCTTTTGTCTGGATTGGTCTTCTCTCTTCTCCCTGTAACTTGGCATTGGCTCTTTCTTATATCAGGTCTCAGTTCAAATGCTACCTCCTCAGAGAGGCCTTCATTAACTTCCCATGTCAAAAATACCCTTCCACAAGCACATACCTGGTCATATTCCATAACCTGACAATCTTATATAGTATTATTTGCAGTTTTTAGTACCAGAAATGATCTTTATTTAATTTGTTTTCTCTCCAGTGCCACCCTCGGGAGAACATAAACGCTATGAGTACTGGAATCTCATTTGTTTATTTGCTATAATATTTCCAAAGCCTGGGTTTTTATGAACCTTAAATTAGTTAAGTCATGTGAAGTTCTCAGAATGGCTCTGGTACAGTATCAGCACCCATCAGCTGCTATTATTGTTATTGTTGCTGTTACTATAAGTAGTAGTAGTAGTAGTAAGAGCATATTTAGGCATTTGTAGAAACTCAGTGGACTAATGTATTTTGAATAGATTCAGAATAATACCTAATTATAAAAATTGAGTACTGTAGGATACATTATACATATAAAGCACTTCTATTTTCATAGGATTGAAAAATGAAAGTCAAAATAATCGTGTTCTGATTGGAATTTTTCCCCCCACATTTTTCACTTAAGACTTTAGATAGTTGTGATCAGACTGAGAGTACAGAGCTGAGATTTCTCAAAAATACATTCGTTTAAAATTGTGAACGAGTAGGGGCATGGGATTGTATTTTTGAACTTCTCAGTTTAAAGCCAGTTTTGCTGGAAATGATTGATATGTTGGGTTAAGACTACTTTTTTCCCCTTCTGATCAAGATCAGGCACAAAGTCAGGCAACATGGTATGCTCACAATACTATTCAGTGCTGTATGTGTCACTGGATGGCCTTTTTCTTGGTGCTGTCACTTGAGATAAATGTATGTTTCCATAGCATTCCATATATCATGAATTATTTTGCCTTTTATCCCTATCTGTGACTGTAGGTTACAGTTAACCTCTTCCAGATGCAACAACTACAGGCTGCCTCCCTCGCAAACAATTTACAGTCTCTCTGTGATAATGCCAAACTGTATGACCCAGGCCAAGAATATAGTGAGTTTGTCAAGGCCACGAATTCAACTGAAGAAGAAAAAGTTGATGGGTGAGAATTGATATATAGATGAAATTTTCTTCATCAGATAAAATATTCATTGCTAACCTCCTGTAGAGTATCAAGTGGTATCTTTTCTAACATTGGCAGATTTGACTTTAAAATTTTCTGAAGTTTTTTATATTAGTTAAGATATAACTAATTCACTTGAGAATAAAAAAAACTTTTCATTTTGACACAAGAGCTCAGTTCTTTGAGGTTTAAAAATCCTTTGAGAACGACAAATAATGGTCATATCTACTATTTTGAATGCAGAGGACACAGATTTACCCTACATTTCCACAGGTTATAGTAGAAAAGTTTAACCATGACATGAATAATTAATTTTACTTTTGCTACTCTTTTCTGTATTTCAGCTGTAAAAAGTACAAATGGTTAGTAAGTTTTATTCACATCTCTTTTAAGAAGTTGAACCATATAATATGGTTTGTTCTTAATATTTAGTTAAATTACTGTACATTCATTAAATTAACAGATTTTTCTGAAAATAAAATAGGTTGATTGTTAGTCATTCTTCTCAGTAATGAGTTTTATTTGGGTTTTTCTTAGCAATGTAAATAAACAGTTAACAAATCATCCCCACACTTCTGGATATGGACCTGCTGACTCATTAGAGGATGTTGTGCGCCTTCCCGATAGTTCTAATAGGATGGAAGAGGACAGATGCTCCAACAGTGCAGATATAACAGGTAGTTTTCACCACATTAATGAAAGCACTAATTTATGAGAGATCGAATTGTTTAAAATGCAATTATTAAATGAGTTGCAACTCTGGAATTTAAAAATCAAGTCTTGAATTGTAACTTTATGAGGCCTTATTCACAGTTGTAAGCCCTGTGTCTTTCATAAAGTGGGTTATTGATCACTGTTAAAGAAACGTATCTCATTTTAAATAATGTCAGTATTTTCCCTTATGATCCATCTGTATGTAGCCAAGTTTAACTTTAAATATTCTTTTCTTAAAGGTCCTTCTTGCATAAGACCATGGACATTTGGGATGTTCAGTGACTCTGAGAGCACTGGAGGAAGCAGTGAATCTAGATCTCTGGATTCAGAATCCATAAGTCCAGGTATATAAGTCTAGCAGTGAAAATTCAGTGAAAGATTAAAATATTCCTTTTTGGGAATATGCTTTGCTTACCTTATGTTTATAATTAAACTGTCTCTTAGAGAAGAACATATACCAGGGGTGCCAAAAAAATGTGTACACATAACTTGTATTCATCTTTTGTTATTGGTATATATTGAGTATTACAATTTTAATACAGTTTTTTCCTTTCTTAAAATGTGTATACATTTTTTTGGTGCCCTCTGTATGTATGTATGTGTATATACACATATATATATTTAAAAGAAGAAGAATAAATCTTTGTATATTTACCACCCAGCCTAAGAAATGGAACATTATCAGTATATTACAAGGCCCCTGTGTGTACCTCTGTGATAACAATTGTCTTAACCCACCAGAATAAGCCATCATCCAGAATTTTGTTAATCATTCCCTACCTACCGTGTTTCCCCGAAAATAAGACCGGGTCTTATATTAATTTTTGCTCCAAAAGACACATTAGGGTATATTTTCAAGGGATGTCTTATTTTTTCATGTACAACAATCTACATTTATTCAAATACAGTCATGTCACCTTCTTCTGGAACATCGGCATAATGTCCTAAATGCTTCCATCTGGCTGATGATCTTAACTGGGGCTTATTTTCGCGATAGGTCTTATTTCAGGGAAACACGGTATGTTAAAATGTTTTAGTACCTATATTTGGTTGACCTTTGCCCTCTTTGGAATGTTATACAGATGGAACTGTACTGTTCTTTTGTGACTTCTTTCATGCATTTTTTTTTGAGATCCATATTGATGTGAGTAGCTGTCTTTATTTTTTACTATACTCTGAATAGCATTCCATTCTGTGAACATTATTGTCAATCCTTTTTATTGTTTTGTAGTTAGTTGCTATAATGAACACCATAGTGAACACCAGTTCTTATACCTATGATCACTTATTCTTATTAATTTTTTACGAATGTACTTTAAGGCCCGTAATTTGATAATCTCATATTCCTTAGAGAGGCAGACTAGGTGTTTTGAACTCTCCCTTAGTGGCTTCAAGGAGGACACCTTGCCATGGGTTATACAGCTAGCAGGAGAAGAAGGTAGGTAGCACTTGAACCCAAAAGATTCTTACTTCAACATCCTTCTTCTCCGCTCCTCTACCACAGACTGCGCCACTGCGCCAGTCCTTTTCTTCCTGCTACGTTCCTTCCTCCTAATTGGCACTGCAGGAGATAATGCTACAGGATTTAACCACAAAGTCCAAGACATTTTGTTTTTTAGTGTTCTACATGTTATAGAAATTTTCTTCCTGTAAATAAATGTCTTGAATTTAAAGTTAGAAATAACTTCCATGCAGCACTGGGGTTTGTAGGCTTACTTTGCGTCCTCCTTTAAAACTAGTTCTGTTCAAGGACACTCGAGATTGAGCCTAAATATTTGAGTATTTGTAATGAGCTTTGTAAAAACAATGTCGTTCCAGCTGTCCCCAGAAATTAAGACCCATTCTAGAGCAAGCCCTAAATTAGTTGGAATCCTGTAAGACTTCATGTGATAGACAAACATTTGGAAACTGGTCACATGATAAATAGGTGAAGACCTGGGGATGCCTAGCCTGGAAAAGAGGAAACTTGGGGACATTACAGCTGTCCTCAAATATTGGAAATGTAAAGGGACTAAAAAGTAGTTAGAGTGCTTTTGTTTGCTCCTTTAGGGAGAAGTATGATCTAAGACTAGGATTTATACGGAGGCAGATTTCTGCTCAATAATACAAGAAAGCTATTCTACAATTAAAATAGTTCTAAAATGGAACAAATGACCTCATGATTTCAAAGTCATTGCGGACATGTTCAAAGCAAAAATTAGATGACTACCTTTTAAGAGTATTGTGCAGAGGAATCTTTTTGGGGCGAGGTTATTGCTTTAAATCATTTGTAAAGTCCTTTCTAACTCTGACCCTTAGACTGTTAGGCTTTGATTTAAGCGAATCCTTCCACTTAGTTGTAGCCCTGTTTGTAATATCAGCAGGGAGCAAATGAACCTCAGTACCTAGTTGGGCTGCTTCTGAACGTGCTTTGATACACATGGCAGATCCTTTGCTGGCATAACATCTGGTGCTCTCTGCTCCTGCCAGGAATCATTGTTCCCGCTTCCCAGCCTCCAGTATTCCTGGGAATATAAATGTGATGTTACTGTTAGTGTATTGCTATATTTAAAGATTTTTGTATACTTTACAAAGCTTTAGGTTATATTGTATACATTTATCTATAACTTAATTCAGCAAGCATTTAATGACAACTTTAGTATTGTGCCAGGCACACTGTCAGGTATTAGATACAAGACGTGAATAGAAAATGCTCCTTGTTCTGTAAAGCTTACATTCCCTAGCACTATCAGAAATTGGCAGTCAGGGTCTCATTGGGATGTCTGACCCTCAATTTTACATTGATTTGTACAAGTTTTAGTTCAGTTCTCTTTTGTTCCCAGGAATTCCCTGTATCCGAAGTCTGAGAATGGAAGCAAATTTTGTACATTGTAGCTAATAAAAATAATATGACTGTGTTATTCAAAAAATGTTATCATCAGACATTCATAAAATTCTCCAGTGCATGATCAGGTAATTGTACCCATAATTTTCTTTTAGGAGATTTTCATCGAAAACTTCCACGAACTCCGTCCAGTGGAACCATGTCTTCTGCAGATGACCTAGATGAAAGAGAGCCACCTTCCCCTTCAGAAACTGGTATTGACAATCAGTCGCTGAATGTCACTGAATCAAGTTCTCGCTAAACCAATTGAATCAGTAGCACGGCATGATATTAGGAAAATAGTATAATTCAAAGAATTACTCTGCTGTGTGTTAAACAAAAGGCATTTTAATGACTTAACTATATTCCAACAAATCATGTACAAGTATGAGTTGATAATATATTAATCAAATGTTACAAATGTAAAAACGAGCAGCAGAACTACTAGATCTAAAATGTACTAGCACAGTGCTAAAATAGGCTAGATGTTTGATCTTTCATAAATAGTGACTAATATAGTGACTTAACTGTTAAAAGGGTTGCAGTGCATGAGAAATTCTGAAATAAAGCCACTTTAAAAGAAACAGTGCAAGAAGCTAAGCAGGAAGAATAAATAAGTATACTTCTTGATGACAGAGAAAGTTGTGCATGTTGAAGGATATAAAAGAGAAGTCTGTTACCTTAATGACTTGAATTAGACTCATATAAATTAGTTTTGTATATTTGAAATCAACAGTTACCTGTTTTGGCATCTTTTACTAAAATAATACAGAACGCTTGACCTCCGGTAGGATATTGATACACAACTAGCTATTATTATCTGTAATTTTATAATGATTTAAAAATAGCTTTATCCTTAATGCAAATAATGCTAATACACTAATGTCATACAGCTAGTTTTCTTTGAAGCTTTTATAGGGGCATTTTTTCTAAGAATATAATGCCACCGATGTAACATCCTTCCCAGCTCTATAAAGGGCATATTAATAACAATATAAATTTTCTAATTCTGAAAACATTATGCTGTGCTGTTTTAGAAGTATCTTATTGGTTTGGTGGTGCTTTTTACTCATTGCTAAAATGTTTGATAAATATGTGCCTTGTAAGAGATCTTTAAATAAGATGCTTATTTTGATGTTACAGGCTCAAAATAATAGCTTTTTGTAATATATGAATGATTGCAAAGTCTAAAGATTTTTCAAAATACACTATTCTGTGGTATAATTTTTGCCGCCTTATAATTCTTATATAATAATCTATTTCTGTTGCAAGGACCCAATTCCCTTGGAACATGTAAGAAAACATTGATGTCAAAGGCAGCTCTCACCCACAAGTTTCGCAAATTGAGATCCCCCACGAAATGTAGGGATTGTGAAAGCATTGTAGTCTTCCCAGGTGTTGAGTGTGAAGAGGTAAGATGTTTCTGGCATTACCTTAGCCCCTTTATGCTTTCTGTTTTTTCCTTTTTTGTTACTAATTTTACTGAGTCAGATCTTTTGCAAATATCCTTTTAATAAATTAATAAGGAACCACAATGTATCTTCTATAATTTTATATTTTCTTTTGCTAGTAAATGTATTTCAAGCACCACAAGTTATATTTTTAAACTCATTTTTGTTGTGTTACCACTCTACCTATCATTTGTCCAATTGTGAATAGTTTTAAGTTAAGTTAACCAGTTTTAAACTTTCATTTTCTTGCAGTGTCTCCTTGTTTGTCACCGAAAGTGTTTGGAAAATTTAGTCATCATTTGTGGTCATCAAAAACTTCTGGGGAAAATACACTTATTTGGAGCAGAATTCACACAAGTTGCAAAAAAGGAACCGGATGGTATCCCTTTTATACTCAAAATATGTGCCTCAGAGATTGAAAATAGAGCCTTGTGTCTACAGGTATGTTGTAACTCTTGAAATGAAAAATTTTAAATATAAATGCCTTTGTGATTTGTTCTAACGGTAAGGAGACTTTAAAGGAAAACAATGATCTGAATTTTTAATAAGTAACTGATTTTATTCAGATTTATTTGGAAAACATTACCTTATTTGGCCTAGGCTTTTTTGTAAAGCATTAATAAAAATTAAAATAGATACATCAAATATATCTAGATGTCCACATTTAGCCATTTGTACTAAAGCAGAATTTTTCAAAATTTTTCTTCTTTTTTCTCAAGGGAATTTATCGTGTATGTGGAAACAAAGTAAAAACTGAAAAACTTTGTCAAGCTTTGGAAAATGGAATGCACTTGGTAGACATTTCAGAATTTAGTTCACATGACATTTGTGACGTCTTAAAGTTATACCTTCGACAGGTAAAGTTTTTACCCTTGAAACCTACCAGGAAATAGAAAAGAACAAAAATATGATTTGCATTTTGCTCACAACATTTGCTACACAGACCATTTTATTAACAAAGACCATATTAATATTTTTCTACTTATTGTACAGAAGTGAGTATAAAATATATGTACAGTTTACAGAGAAATACTGCTAAAAACACTCGTTTCCCATCACCTATCTTAAGGAAATTGAACATTATTATACCTTTTAGAAGGGCCCTGTATGTCCCTCCCCAGTTGTAGCCTATAACCCCACCCCAATGATCTTTCCTAACCATGTTAGTAACTCCCTCTTTTTCCTTAATAGTTTTAATACCTGTTGTATATTCCTAAGCCACGTATCATTAAGTTTTAGAAAACTCTGTAGATAGCATAAATCTAGCTATGTAAAGAAAGGCTATTATTCAGACTGTTACATGAAGGATTCAGTAAGTAGAACAGTGTCTAGGTCATAGTCCAATTTTACCTTCGTTGATGTTTTAAAATAGCTGTTGTGGGAGGTCAGTGGGCAAAGTCATGAACTCATCCTGGAAGTTCACCATATTTGGGACCTCAGGTAGGGCTATCCTTGCATAAGCTGGCTAGTGGAAGTCAGCAGGAATGTGGTTGGGCTTCTCTATATTTTCTCTTTCTATGCTCACTGTCGTACCTGTAGTTTTCAGGATTAGATCCAAAGGAAACACTTCTGTGGGGTGAAATAAGTAACCTTCGTGGCTTCATGCAGCATGAAGGAGTTTCAGGAACAATCAGCACACTGTCACGATGAGCCAAGTATAAAAGTGATCTGGTCCTTGGCTGAAATTGAAGAGACAGTTACAGAGAGAGAGCATAGTGACTACGGTCCTCAACATGTCGCTCTCGGGAGTTCTGATCTCGATCTGGGCCTTTCTTAACATAGTGAATAGCTGTCATCCTGGGATCACTCTTCTCCACCCTCTCCTCTTTTGTAAGGGAACACCTGTCTTCTGTGCCTTGGCTTCCTATGTTGGTTTATTCTCCTGTTTTGATCGAGCCCATCTCTTGAGCAAGGTGGAATAAGAGTATGTATTTGAAACCTTATTCATCTGTTTTTATTCTACTTTCTTGAATGGGAATGGAAGAGTGTGAATGGTGTGGAATAGTAGTCTAGGCTGGAAATTATTTTTCTTCAGAATTTTGCAGGCATTTTTTCTGTTGTTCTCTTTGAAGCCTGAGATCCTCATTCCTGATTCTCTGTATGTGGCCTATTAATTTTCTCTCAAAAGCTTATAGAATAGTTTTCTCTTCATTATCCTAAAGTTAAACAATGATATGCCTTGATGGGGGTGTAGTTTCACCCACTATTTCAGGCACTCCAGGAGCTCTGTCACTCTGGTTATTTGTCCTTCAGTTCTTACAACTTTTGTTGCTCATTTCCTTGAAGTTCTAGACCTTCAAGTTGTTGTTTTTCCTACCTATTTTGATTTGTCTTCCATGGTTTTCTGCTTAAAATGAGAGTTGCAAATTTAAATGTCTTTGGAAACTCTTAATGAATACATAAAGGCTTTCAAGATTTTGAACTTTAGTGTGATCTAGGTGGGCTGTTTGGGAAACACGTGATGTCTGCATCTCCAGGGCTAGTCTGATACCCTAGAGGAGGGTCTTCCGCTGCCTAGGTGTGTGGTGCCAGCACTCTGGGAGTCAAGTGGGGTAAGAAGACTCTGGGATCTCTGCTTTCCGCATGCATCCAGTCACTAAATTTCTGTTTTTTAGATGATTGTCCACCTGTTTCTTGTGCTGGGCATTGCCCCTCCCAAGAACCGTCAGTTTAACACTGCCCAGAGAAGAAACCCCCAGACTTCTGGGGAGCAGGTTGCTCAGGAACATGGAGTGGAGACAGCAAGGATCTAGAGACCTAATGCTTCTTGGGTAGCCTACCCTTCCTCGTGATTAGAGGACTTTGGGCTGACAGCCCCTGAGTTTCCTGATGCTGTAAACTGTTGTACCTCAGTTTGAAATTGCAGCTTTCTCGGGACTGCTAAGTCAGCACTTGGTCATCTGCTCTTCCACTTGTGAAATGTTGCTTTTGTCTCCATTCCTATTCTCTTGGTCCTGTGGGCTGAACTGTATTTCAGTAGGGTTGCAGAGGGGGAAAAAAAATAGATACAAATGTTGGACCTGCCATGTTAGCCCAGGAAACCATTGATAGCTCTTTAATCACATTTTATAATATTCTCAGCTGAGAAGTTGAGAAAACGTACCTTTGAATGACTGTAAATCTCACAGTGAATCATCCTTTATCTATTCTAGCCATACAGGAAAAGGAAATGAATGGGGTCCGATACTATCAGCTATCATTCTGTCTCAGGAATACTATGGGACCAAGACTTCAGTGTGGGAAGCCCTGCTCAATTCTACAGTATTAGAGAGTAGCCTTCATTTTACTCATATACCATGTGGGAAATCTGAAGCTCCAAGAGGTTAAGTTACCTTCTTCAGATCCCGGAGTGGTGGAGGTAGAAATGGATCTCAGAGTGTCTCCTCTCTGGGACCAACAGGGGAAACTGGATAAGCAGGTGTCTACTTCACCACAGATAGTATAGGACACCAGATGTATGCTGTATTTTCCATTGCTGAGCAGTGGAAATATTGAAATAAGTTATGCCAGTAGACATATCAAGGGTGGCATACCCTTTGATAGTTTGAGGAACTTTTTCTGTTGAACTACTTATGCCAATTCAAGTTATATTTAAAAATTTGATAAATAAAATATTGACAGTTTCTTTCTTGTAAGCCATATTGTCTTATCTTCAGTCTGATTTAAGTAAAACACAAAGACCAGATAGCATTTTGTTCTGTTTCCGCCATACCAATTAAATTCAAGAGTATAAGCCTTTTCTAATTAATTTGGCTTAATTTTTGTATCATCCTGGGTTTGTTTCAATAAAACAGTTGAAGTTCTTGCTGGCTTAAGTGCAGTCATGAATCTAAGGTTTAGAGTTTTACTGATTATGAGTTAACTCATTTTTAATATAAATATGATTTATGGTGATTATGTCAGATCGACTATAGATTATGTCTGTAGCAAACATATGTACATTTCTAAATGTGGATTGACCTTAAATCGTGTTAATGTAAAGGGATGTATTAAACCATTAAGTAGCTATTCAGTAGATATTAATGGGGAAAAAAGGACAGAATTATATTTTTAATGTAATTTTATTTCTTTAGCTTCCAGAACCATTTATTTTATTCCGATTGTACAAGGAATTTATTGACCTTGCAAAAGAGATCCAACGTGTAAATGAAGAACAAGAGACAAAAAAGGATAGCCCCGAGGACAAAAAATGGCCAACGTGCATAGAAATAAACCGAATTCTTCTAAAAAGCAAGGACCTTCTAAGACAATTGCCAGCATCAAATTTTAACAGTCTTCATTACCTCATAGTACATCTTAAGCGGTAAGAACTTTGTACAAGATGAGTATCCATTAGTGGGTGGATAACTGAGCAGTTTTATTGTTTTTATTTTTTTTTAATTGTGGTAAAACACATAACATAAATTTACCATCTTAATCATTTTTAAGTGCACAGCTCAGTAGTATTAAGTATATTCACATTATTGTGCTAATGTTTTTAAAATGAACATTTCATTTCACAGAGGGTGCCGAAAAATGTATACACATTTTAAGAAAGGAAAAACCTGTATTAAAATTGTAATGATACATACCGATATCAAAAGACGAATACAAGCCATGTGTATACATTTTTTTGGTACCCCTATATGTGTTAGGGAAAGGGAGTCAATGCGTGTATGGTCATGCCCCTGGCATCTTTGCCTCAGATGCCTCTTATGTGCCCGGCTCTGGCTCTGGCTCTGGCTGGGGAAACAATGAAAAGGTTTCTGTCATCTGTTGTGCTTGTCAGCTTCAGGGGCAGACCTGCAGACAAGGGCAGTGCGGCATCATTCTTATTCTAATAGAGCTATGCACTGCAAGCCAAGGAAGACTAGGAAGGGAGGGTCATGAATCAGAGAAGGTAGCCCTGAGCCAGACTTAAAGAGCTAAATAGTGGTTTGGTGGCAGGGAGTATGCAGAAGAGCATTCTAGGCAGAGGGTAACAGACACAGAGATACAAGAGATCATTTTGCATTGAGGAAGTATAAGCAATTTGGTTAGACTAGGATATAGCAAGCAGAAGCAGGAATGAGCTAGCTAGGCAGAGGCCTGGTAAAGAAAGCCTTACATACCTGGCAGGTAACTAGACTGTCTTCCTTCTGTGCCCACTAAAGAATTTTGTGCCAAGAATTCAACATGCTCAGATTTGCCTGTTACATCTTTCTGGCAGCAATATGGAGAATGGTTTGGAGGGGAGGGAGGCCTTTACTGCACTTCAGATCTCCTGGAATAGTCATAGAAATAAAGGTGATGAGAACTTGAAGTAAGGCCATAGCAGAGGGAGTGGCAATAGAACAGAGCAATCTTTAGGAGGGAGAATCAGCGACAATGATGTTTAATTTTCCAGCACCGGGACCTGCAGCTTTTAGGGGTATTTTTTATTTCCGCTGGTAAAACTCTAGTAGTTGTGTCGCCGGAGGCTCACCGGGATGTCCGGAGAGGGTTCAAACTGGAGCAGCGGTGACCAGGTTCTAGTTTCTGCACAAGAAAGAATTCAAAAGTAGACAGATGCAGGAAAGCAATTTATTGAAAACAAAAGTACACAATTGAGAGGAAAGTGCGGGCACCCAGAGGAAGTCAAGGTCAGGGTTTTTCATGTCTCCTGGGGCAGGAATTGGTGATGTCGCATTGACTGGTTCATTCATGTCCTCCCCCGGGCAGGACCCAGCCTTTTCTTCCTTATTTTTCCTCCGGAACTGTCATGGCGTCAGATACATGATGGGAGAGTCATAGTAACCACAATGTAAATGAGATTATAATGACATTATTATAATTAGTTAAATAAATGTCACGTCGGGAATTAGCCTAGCTGCCTGAATCTAGTTCTTGTTTTTCTCCAGCTGCAGGTAACTGGATACAGTCACTTGTTACTTGTGTAACCAGTGAAGCACCTGACAGTTATATACCCTGGAGGGGGTTGTTAATTTCCTAGGCTATGTATCTTGCCTCATTTCTTCTCCTAACTTAATTTTTATCCTCTTATGGTTGAAACCCAACTTGGTGTGTGTCAGTTTTTAATCAAATAAATATATCCTTTTCTTAGACTTCTGCAGCCCATTTTCACTCCACCCTTCTCAACCCATAGTAGTAAACTACCATCAGGGCAATCTAACCGGCAAATGTCATACAGCTTTATGTGTTCTACTCTGCAGGGTCGTAGATCATGCAGAAGAAAACAAGATGAACTCCAAAAACTTGGGGGTGATATTTGGACCAAGTCTCATTAGGCCAAGGCCCACCACTGCTCCTATCACCATCTCTTCTCTCGCTGAATACTCCAATCAAGCGCGGTTGGTAGAGTTCCTCATTACTTACTCCCAGAAGATCTTTGATGGGTCCCTACAGCCACAAGATGTTGTTGGGTGTAGTACAGGTGGTGTTGCACCTCAGGTGGATCAAGGCTGTCTTCTGAAGCCTCCGTTATCACCAGAAGAAAGAGAACTAGACCGTTACATGAAGTCACTGTTTTTTTCTTCAAAAGAAGTGAGTTTTGACCTTCATGCAATTGTGTTGGAACTTTATAATGTTTATGTTAAGTTTAAAAAAAAACCTTTGAATTGTTTATTTTGCGGTGTGTTTGCTTCTTCAAGTTTAAAAATTCTCTTCCATCAACAGGATATCCACATAGCAGATAGTGAAAGCAAAATTGTTGAACCAGCTACATCATTTGAGGAATCAGAACGAAAGCAGAATGTATTAGAAAAATGTGATGCATGTCTCATTGGTGAGTGGCCAGATACAATACGTGTTTTCTGACTTAAAACTATGTCAATAAACCATGCTTAAGAGCAAAGGTGAATGGAGCTGAGAGAACTCAGAGAAAGAAACTTCTTTAGTACATGGATCTTTGCTAGCCATTAAGAAAGTTGCCTCTTAGTGTACTTCGCATTTAAATGAATGTCATTGCCTATAATAGTCTTTCTTAGAAAAAGACATCTTGTAGTTCATAGATATTGCTTGTGCTCTTTCTGAAAACTTTTTTGTTTTCATTTTTGCCATGAATTAAAGTCATGACAGAAGGGTATTGAGTAGTATGTTAGTTCATTGGCACCTGTGACTATAAATCATTGTATTGATCTAACTGCTCATAAGGAGTCAACTGGATTCCTAAAATGACAAAAAAATTTAGACTCTTAAAACTTCTAAAAATTTTTTCAAATGCTTTTACCTATCACTTGCCTTCAACACAGTAAGCACACATATACGTATGTCTTTTTATTTCCTTCACTTCAGTCATTTTATTCACTATATGATGATTTTAGTTGCAGTGATTGGTAACTATCAAGCTGGTAGAAAGGCTTCCATTTATTACTGTAATTCTACAAGTTTCTAAAGCTAAATTCCAGTTTTTAAAAATTCAGCCATATATGTTAAATTGGATGTATACTCAAACAGCAGTTATCATAGCCTCACTGGGTCTAAAAAGTAAAGGACCTAATATTCATTAAGTGCCCCTGCTCTTTGCTAAGCACTGTGCTTATTGTTTGATGCCATTTATCTGGTTTGATCTTCATAATAGTCTGTGCTATGAAGTCAGTAGTAGTATTAGGCCCATTCAACCTATAGTCTAATAGTCTGAGAAATCATGCCAAACGTCATGCCCCTAATAAATCGTCAGTCAATATTTGAGCCTATGTTTGTGCTCATTTCACTGTCCCATGATCTAGGACTCCCAGTTTGAATAGTTATGATAATAAATGTCATTTTTGAGTGCTTATTATATACCAGAGAATTCTAAGCTCTTTTCATGATTAGGTCATTTGGGCCACACATCAACAAAGATATAATTATGATTTTCTTTTGACAGATGAAGACACTGAGGGACAGTGAGATGGCTTTGCCCAGTGCAGAAGTGGTAGAACTGAGTCAAACGCAGCCACTGGGCTTTAGAGTCTGCACTCTATCCATTAGGCTATAAGTTTTTCCCTCAGAATGCACTTTGGGCGGTACCTACAGCCCAACCACAACGAGTCAGTTCCCAGTGAGGGGTCTGTAAATGTGGGTTCGGACCTGGGAAAACAAAACAAGAAAGTGTTGCTTTGGTAGCCCAGGGAAGAGAGGTCAGCAGTCTCAGATAAGAAAGAAGGTCAGTGAGATGACTATTGGCAGTGATTCTGATGGGCACCTGTCAGCAAACTGCTGCCCAAAGGACTGTGAGCAGAGGGCTGGAATTTTTCAGAAATGTGACTTTTTTAGGAGACATGTAGCAAAGAGGCACAGGGTTTAAAGGAGCTCAGCGTTCTAGTCTGAGGCAACATGGACCGTGGGAACTTGATAGGAAAGAGGAAAGTAAGTCTGGAAGTAAACTGTAAATGGAGTGAATGGCATTTTTCGTTAAAATAAAACAATTCAACTTCACTGGGATGGGATGAATGTTATAGCCCATTTATTAGTTGATCAGATATGAAGGACATGTAAGGCGTTTCACGTGATATGCTCGCACTGTGGGTTGAGGTAACTGAAAAGCAGATTAAGTGAGTTGGCAAAAGCCTTGGGATTCAAGGCCTCACCTACTTTGGTATGTGAATTGGTGTAACTTTTCTGAGGTTAATTTACCAGTGTCTGCGTGTTGAAATCATGACAATCCTTTGACCCAGCAAATACTTGTTCATGTGTGGCACGTCAAAAGAGGTTACTTCAGCAAGTGTATTTTACTCTAACCCAAGTGGGTTTTGTTTATTATATTGACTTTATTGATTTAAGTAAATAGAGAATTCCAACATTTTTATTCAGAGTCTGCCTTTAAACTTATCTGCATAGATAACTGAGACTAACTTGAAAACAATATATAACCTTTGTTGTTCGGAGAGCGTATTCATCGATACCTTATTCAGACTCTCTTGTTAACCAGGTATCATGAAATTGGCTTTTTAAATAAATTTTCTTCTTTTTCAGACAACAAAGTGCCTTTGCTTGTAGACCAAGAGCTTGAATCGGCATCACAAAAGGTGGAAGATGTTTTTAAAAGCTCCAAGCCACTGACTGTGAAATCCGACAGGGAAGCAAGCAGTGTTGCTGAGAGGTGCACTCCAAGGACCAAGATTAGACCTGCAAGTTTGCCTGTGGATAGACTGCTGCTTGCAAGCCCTCCTCATGAGAGAAACGGCAGGAATACGGGGAATGTAAATTCAGACAAATTGTACAAGAATCCTACCTTTGAAGGAGTTTATAGAAAAGACACCCCTACTATTTGTTGCAAATTTGATGGCTTTAACCAGCAAACTCTACAGAAAACTCGGGAGAAGCAGTATGAACAAAATGACCTCACTGCAAAGACTGCAGTGATTGTGCCCAGCGCACTCCAGGAGGGGGGAGTGCTGACCGGCATCAGGGTTGGTGGGGACCATCGACTCAGCGCCACCCAGCCCAGTAAGCCATACACAGAACCAGCCATGTCAGCAAGACAGGTGTCAGAGAGACGGTCCTCTGACTCGTGCCCTCCTGCTCCTCTCAGAGCACCCAGAACACTGCAGCCCCAGCACTGGACAACGTTTTATAAGCCACGTGCTCCCGCGGGTAGTGCGAGAGCGGCTGAGGAGAAGCCCACAGCATCCCCGCCAGCAGTGCCTCCTGGCACCGCTCACATCCCTCAGGGGCATTCGCTGAAATCAGTGCCAGACTCCGAAAACGCAGCAGCTTGTCCTGTGCAGCCACTCGGTGAGCCTAAGGGGAACTCGCAGGAGCGCGGCCTGCCTGGTGTGCATCCGCCGTGTCAGAGACCGCGGCTTAAGCGAATGCAACAGTTTGAAGACCTTGAAGATGAAATCCCACAGTTTGTGTAGGGTTGTCAAAATTCAGCTTTTCGTTTTCAGTTGTTTTGTTTTGTGGTATTGTGTTTGTTTTGTGAAAGAATTTTTGACAGGGCCCCTTTTGTAAAGGATTGCCAAATTGTGGATTTTGCTTTTGTCATTGTATTGTGTTATCCTGTGTTATATTGAATAGTAGATATTTTGATAGGGCCACATTTGTGCCTCACTGGAATTACCTGTATTTCAGAAGTTGTGAATAAGTAGGTAGACTCATGTTTTTTAAAATTTAGTTGATTTTCCTCATAAAATGGTCCATTTAAATGCATCCCTAATATATAGTTCTCAGCTAATAGGTGCAATTGGGAAAAATCAGCTTTATTTTTTTGAAGTGAAACTATGCTTATTTATAAAAGGAATGTTTCTGAATGCAAGTGCCTAAAAGATCTTTGTTTAGTATGATTGTTTTTTTCACACAATTTTATAGTGCATCTTTGACCGTTGTGCTTTTCTTATTATGTATGTAAACTTTTTTTTTCCAATTGGCAATTTACTTAACTTTTTAATATTTACATAATGGCCAAAAGGCTTGCAAATCTGTATTTAATTGCATTTTAATTAATTGCCAGATGTTACATGTGGTGATCAGTTGAATTGTACAAAGAAAATGCACTTAAACCTGTTTCTAAATTACATAGTTCAGTTTTATCTTACTTGGCTTTAGATGATTTTAATACATTTAATAGTTTTTCACCTCTTGGCTTTGTTCTACGTAAACTTTTGTTGTTCAACAGTTCTGAACCTTTTGGTATTTTATATAATGGTCCAAAAAATGTTTTAAAATTCAATGCATTTCCTCCTGATATTGTCTGGTGTGTTTTTTAAAAAACCATCTCTTTTGTATGAAATGTTTTTACTTATGAATAATTTTATGTACTTTTTCTACCTGGACTTTTAACCATTGACAATGTATGTTTCATCTGAATCGTGCAAAGATTTATTTAAGTTGATTCTAACTATAGTTCAGTAAACCTCATTGTTTTGGAATTTGTGAGGAGGTATAGATGATTGGATATATTTCATTTATAAAATGCCCAGTTTTTAGAACTAGTGCAGTTCTGTTATTGTCTGGGTTTCTTCATTTTGCCTAAAATAGGATATAAAAGGGACAAAAGAATAAAATAGCCTCTTTTTGTATATGTGAACTGTTTGTAGTAAATGCTTTTGTATATCATGTTATACTTGATAAAATGCACACACACACGTGTGTGTGTGTGTGTGTGTGTATATATATATATATACACATATATGTATATATATTAACCTGTGAAATTATTTCAAGTTTTTTTGGCTTCTCTGAAACTGTTGCCTCTTAGGACATGAGACTTTAAGGTCTGTTAACCACTGGCTTAGTGGTCATACGTCCCTTGAGTGCTGCAACGTGGGATGCATTTTATGGGAAGTTATTTAGTTCTGTATGATATTAAGGACAAGGGAGAAATGAATAACTCTTTTGTGCTGGAGCCTTGTTTTTAGTCGTCATTGTATAAGATACAAAAGAATTGTATTGCTACGAAAACCTAAAAAGAAAATAAGAACCAACATTTATTGAGCCCTCTCTATATGCCATGAGCTCTGCTAAGTTCTACATAAATTATTTCAAGTTCACAGCAGCCTATTATAGGTGAGTATTTTATTGCTCCTGTGTTACAGAAAAGGAAACAGGCTTAGTTAAATGATTTGCTCTAGGTTCCGTCGCTGTAATAGTTGGGGTCAAGTCTTCACACACAGGGCCGTCAGCTTCTAATGGTCAGTCTCTTAATTACTGGTTACTAAATCATACCAGAGTCATATCAGGTAGTGTGTAACAATAGAAAATTCACCTTTAAAATTTTTTATTATGGTAAAATATGCATAATTTTTGCCATTTTAACCATTTTTAAGTATACAGTTCAGTGGCATTAAGTACATTCACATTGTTTTGTAACCATGACCACTGTCCGTGTCCAAAACTATCTCATCACTCCATACTGCAACTTAGAAAATGTCCTGTTAAAATCCTTCAGTTTTCTTTTACTGTATTGAGATAACCCAGTGAAAGAATGGATTACATAACCAGCTGTGCTCTGTTTCCCCTTCCTGTTAAACCTCACAAGTAAGAGTTCCTTCCACTTTGGGGTTCTTTCTGCCTTTAGGGCTCTCTGGCATCTTGTCCAGCTTAAGCTGCCAGTCTATAGATGGGGCATTAAACACGTATCTCCTGAGAAGACGATGCTATTTGTAGAGCACCCATGGTGTGCACCGTGCTGTAGTACCGCGTAATGTGGTAGCAGTCTTTGTCAGGAAATTCTTTTATGACACATGGAAAGAATGGAAACCAAGGGAAAGGGCGATAGTGGGGAGTCCTTTTAGAGCTGCCAGACCACCAGAAAGCTTTGTGGAAAGCATATTGTTCAAGTTTCCAAGTCCTTTGTGAAGGGGTGAACGTAACTTCCCCATATAGGCTTGTTTTACATGCTGAGAACTTAGTTAGAATTTATGAGTATTTAAAATTACTTTGAGTACATCTTAGTCAGTATATTTCGTTTGATACAGAGGTGAAGATATGATCCCTATGAGGGACTTGTTGCCTAGAGATCTCAAGCAAATAGAATCATCCCTCACTTCCCTGGGTGATTTAATTTAAAGATGGTACTGTGGCTTCACTACTTCAACTAACATTGTGTTACTTACAGTCTGTACAACTATAAAAATCTCTTTAAAATGGCAACCATTATATATTTTTATGACAAGTTACAGTCAATGTAATTCTCCGGATTTTCTTTCCCAGAGGCAGGAAATGGTTTTGATGTGCTGATAGGATTATATATGTAGACAATTGAGTAACATCTACAGTTTAGCAAAGTTGCTACAATCAATATGCATAAGTCCGTTGTATTCCTTTATATCAGCAACTAACAGAAAATGAAAGTTTTTAGAAAGATCTCTTAAATAACAGCATAAAAATTTGAAATAGTTAAGAATAAATCTAACAAAATATCTTCATGGAGAAAATTTTTATATCAAGAGGCGTTTGAGGAAATCTTAAATGGAATGCTCCATGATACACATGGATTGGAAACCGCCTCAATGTTATAAATATGTTCATTTACCTTACATTTATTTATAGGTTCAATATAGTCTCATCCAATATAATTTTTGAACCATTGCAGACATGATGCCTCATTACCCATAAATATTTGAGTGATATTTCCCTAAAACAAAAACACTCCTATGTAACCGGAGTATGACGATCAAGTCAGCAGATTAACACTGACATAGGACATTAATTCACATACCACACTCAAATTCACTGATTGTCCCAATAATGTTTCTCTGCTCCAGCGTCCCAGTCCAGGATTATATAGTGCGTTTTGTCCTCTCTCGCCTTCAATCTGGAACAGTTTTTCAGTGTTTTCTTTCATGACCTTAACACTTGAAGACTATAGGCCAAGTAATGTGTAGAACATCCTTCAGTTTGGGGTTTACCTAATGTTTCCTCATTATTAGATTCAGGATACACATTTTTGTCAGAAATTATGTATTCTCACTGTATCATGCCAGAAGGTACACAATGTCAGATTGTACTATTCCTGGTGATGTTAACTTTGATCATTGGTTAGGATAGTATTTATCAGTATTATTCAGAACTTTGTGAGGGATTCTTTGAGACTATGTAAATGTCCCATTTCTCATCAAATTGCACTCAGTTTGAGTCCATTAACACTTCTTGTCTGAATCAATTATTACTATTCTGGTTGTCAAATGGTTAGTCCACCATTGCTTATACTTTGATTGATATTCTACTGTAAGGAAGAGCAGTCCCTTCTCTGTGTGTTTATTTCTTTATTCATTTTTATTGGTATGAACTCATGGATTCCTACTTCATTCAGTAAGTTACAATGTATTGCTGTCATTTGTTTTGAATTTTTGCCAGATGTGGTCTGTGGGAATCTCTTCAAGCTCGCTTCTATGTCCTTTTGACTTTTTGAGTTCTTCCTTATTTTTTGACACTTCAAGGTATCCCAAGCTTATCTTGTGCTTTTCCCTGCCCCAACCGTTTTTCCACAGAGCCCTGATTCCTTTAAAACAAAAATAGTATGTGGAAAACAAGAGCTGAGAAGAGCTCATTGCTACTGAAAAGCCATTGGTTTTAAGCCTTTATTGGTGGGCAGGTCAAAGAAACACGTGCGAATACACACCCACAGACATGTATTTCTATATATACATGCAAGTCGGACAATTAAGTTCACAAACTCATCCTAGAAAAGTGCTACATACCACATTGCTGAATATTACTACAATCACATTCGAAGTACCCCCCTTTGGAAGCTATGCACTGATGCCAGCACCTAGTCGACCCTTCAAGGCAATTTTGGAACTCTTTCTGGAATGGCCATCAGAGCTGTCATCGTATTGCACTTGATGTCCTGAATGTAATCAATATGTCTTCCTTTCAATATTTCCTTTATCTTTGGGTAAAGAAAGAAGTCTTTGGGGGGCAGATCAGGTGAGTAGGGAGGGTGTTCCAATACAGTGATTTGTTTACTGGCTAAAAACTCCCTCACAGACGGTGCCGTGTGAGCTGGTAAATTGTGATGCAAGAGCCATGAATTGTTGGCAAAAAGTTCAGGTCGTCTTTTTCATGCAGCCTTTTCATCACTTCCAAATAGTAAATGTGGTTAACTGTCCAGTAGGTATAAATTCATAATGAATAATTCCTCTGATATCAAAAGAGGTTAGCAACATCATTAAAAACGAGATCATGAATTTGTCAGACTTCATGTGTCTTGAAAACCTTGAGTTCACATTGATACCTTCAATTCTAGCTCAGTACTTCAAGGTTTAATCTTGTCTTTACATATTGTACCGTGTTTCCCCAAAAATAAGATCTAGCCAAACCATCAGCCAAATGCATCTTTTGGAGCAAAAATTAATATGACCTGGTATATAATAGAATATAAATAATATAACATAATGTAATAATACTGGGTCTTATATTAATTTTTGCTCCAAAAGACGCATTAGAGCTGATGGTCTGGTTAGGTCTTATTTTCGGGGAGAAACGGTAACTCCTTTCTGTCATAGTGAGGAAACTGGCTCCCATGACCCTAAATATATATTTGCTTACTCTTCCTTTGTGTTCCAACCTCCTGACAATGCTAGCTGCTGCCTTGGCCCACCTAGCCCCAAATATGCCAAGTAAGTCCTCAGCCATTGCTGCACTGGTCCTGACCCTACCAATCCTTATCATGGAAGTCGAAACCCTACCACCGAGGACCAGGCCAGCTGAATCCTTGACCCCAGTGACAATCCCCACCATGCCATTTGAATTCTAGGCCCTGGTCATCTGGCTGCATCCGCTACCCCAACAGGAAGGGGAGGAAAGGGACAAACTCATGATCTTTTGATAATGACCAACTATTAAATATTTATTGAATTTACTAAAAGTTTAAAATGAATAGTTATAAGAAATGTTTAAACATAGATGGATATATTTACAAAATAGGAAGTTAAATTATTTGTTGTCCCTTTTTTTGTCTCAGCCCTAACTCTTGCAGCTATTTTTAAATAGTATTAGTACTTCCTGTAATTAAACCATATTACATATTATACTTTTTTTAGTGTCTTTACAATCAACCAATTTACTCTCCATACATAAAATTAGCATGGTTTTCTGAAAATAGAGTAAAAGAGACTAATTTTCCATGTTTCTGAGGTACACGCTTTATTTGTGGTGTTGGCTTTTAAGTAAATAAACAAATAGCCGTAAGTCACATGAAAACCTGTCTCAGGTTTCTGAATATGGTCCCGCCCACTGGGTACAGGATATTTTAAGTCTTCCTTATAGTGTCGAAAAAATTGGAAAGAAAAGGTGTAACAGTGACTACACCAGTGAGATTGTCATTGTCTAGGAAGTGCTGACTAATAGGTGAATGTGACCCAAAACTTTAAAAATCAGGACATAGACTAAGTGGTAAGATCTTACTTACAACTGTAGGCACAGAGCCTCGTTATAATAGTTGCTGTCTGCTAAATTAATGATCTAGATCACATTCCATTTTACATCAGAAATTTGTTTTTTGAGATCTGCTTCCAAGGAAATCAAAACTTTTCCTATATCCAACTATTTTCTTCCAAGTTGTGAGAGTTCATCTAGTCAGTTGTCAATCAGCTCAGAAGGTGTTGTGATTCCACACGGGAGAAAGCAGTGAATCGATGAATTTTCCATTTACAAGTTCAGACAGATATTTAATAATTTAGGTTCAGTGAGTTTTAAATGATTTTTATTTTGAAATAGATCATAAATGCAGAAGTGTGTAAATGTATCATTTAAATAATAATTATAAAATGAACTCCCGTTTGCCCCCAACCCCCTTAATAGAACATTAAGGAGCCACCAGAGACCCCGCCCTGATCACATGCCTGCCTTTGCCTCCACAGACTGTAACCACAGTCTTGAATTTTATGTTAATTGTTTCCTGGCTTTTTGAAAAATTTCCTACCTATGTATTTAATTTTGCCTGTTTTTTGAAACTTCTACAAGTGGAATCATTGTTTGACTCTTTTGTGGTTTCTTATATTCAACATGTTTCTGAGATTAATCCGTGTAGATGTTCATAGCTGCAAACATATTTTTCCTTTTTTTAACCACTGTGAAGTATTGCTGTGGTAAATGTACTACAACTTATTACTCATCCCGCTGTTGATAGACACTTAGGTTGCTTCCAGGGTTTTGGGGGGTGTTTTGTTTTGTTTTGTTTTTTGTCACTGAACAATGCTGCACTGAAAATTTATTTTTTACTTTTTCTTCACTTTTTAAAAAAACAAATCTGCGTTCTGGTTGTCATCTCATTTAATCTTCACCAAGTCAGGTATTCTTAACTATGTTTTTCAGACGAGCAGATAGACTTCAAAAAGTTAAATAACTTACTATAAGTAACATAGCTAAGAAAGGGTGATAGGACTTGAACCCACATGTCTGTATTATAAATTTTATCTTTAAATTCTGTTTATAAATTCTAAATTATTTCATCTTCACTTTTTTAAGACAGAGACTGTCATAAATCAAGTATTTTCAGGCTACATTTTTTATTTCTAGTTGCTGGGATACTGAAGGTTAGGGTTATCATATCCCATTTTTAGTATGTGTGTATTTAAGCTCACTCATTTAGTTAAAACCGTTGCATCTAAAATCGCCCGGTTTTTCTGGGTTACAGAAAAACTTGTAGGTTAAACTTTGCTAATAATGGGAGAACAACAGCACGTGACAGCATAAACAAGTTTACCCCTCCACACGCTATCCCAGAACAGTCTGGAAAACAATGCTGTCATGGAGAGCTGTTGAGATTTGAAGCACAGAGAGAATAGGGTTTGTGTGAGCTCTCTTAGCTTCTGCTTGAAATCAGGAATAGTGTCAGCAACCCAGGTGAGAAATAAGCCCTGCATTAAGCCACCGTCTGTGGGGATGATGACCTAAATTCCAGTTTATTTTTAGGAACATAATTGACAGGGATTAGTGAATGTGGAGTTGGTGAAGGCTGAGGGTGGAGCTGGGCAGGATGCGTAACCTGGAAACTGGAGACACAATAGCTTTCTTCAAATATCCTAAGTGAAAACAAAGGATGAAGTTAAACATCTCGCTTACTCCTTTAGGTAGAATGAAGTCCTATGAGAGTTAAACGGAGGCAGGTTTTGCATCAGTGTTCTCTAAGGAAGCAGTTTATTATTAGAACTGTTTTCACATGGAATACATTATCTTGCAATTTGGTAGGTTCCCCAAACCTGGAAAAGTGTTCAAGGCAAAAACTAAATAACCATCTACAAGGATTACTATTAGGGAGGAAATTGGGCTGGATGATCTGTAAAGTCTTTTCAAGCTCTGATCCTGATTCTGTGACCTTCAATTTAAAGTGATTGAGATGTTTCTAGGTGCTAGAAATCCTAAAATCATTGCGTAAGCAATTACAGTGTTTTCATTTTGCCACTGTCTTTAATGTCAGCACAGAAGCATTTAAAACTCATTATCCAGAAAACATCTTTGAAGCGCTGGGGAAAAAATGTCAACCAAAAATTCTATAAAGAGTAAAAATATCCTTCAGAAACAAAATGAACTATAGATGTTACGACAAACCAAAAACAACAAGTCAGCAGAGGCCTGCACTAATCAAAATTCTGTAGAAAGGTTCTTAGGCAGAAGGAAATATAGAAATGCAGGAAAGAATGAATAACTCTAAAAAGGTGAATATAAATGAATATTGACTGGTGTAAAACAATACTAGTAATGTGGAGTTTAAAATTTAGGTAGAGTTAAAATACATGACAACGGTAATGGAAAAGGCAAAAAAAAGTATTATAAAGTTCTAGCATTATGAAGGAAGTGGTAACTATTAAATTTAAGATACATGTTGTAATATCAGAAAGAATGATAAGTTAAAAGGAGGGGAAAATGAAATATTTGAGTAATCTGAAAGATAAGACAAAAGTGAAAACACTTGTTCAAATAGAAAACAGTTGGATAGTATCATAGATAAAAAAAAATCACCTAAATCAGTAATTACATTAAGTGAAAATGGACTAAATACTCCAAGTGATCAACCAATGTTGTCAGACTAGGAAAGAAAACAAAATCTAGCTACATCCTCTGTATAAGAGACACATCTTAAATAAAGTCACACAAACTACAAGGGTGGAAAGATAAACCATGCAGCTACTAAAGAAAAAACTGATGTAGCTATATTAATATTAAATAAAACAGATTTTTAGTCAAGAAGCATTACTAGAGAAAAGAGGGATATTCTGTAATGATAAATCAATCTATAAGGAAGATTCCACAATTATAAATAACACTGCTTTAAATGTATAAGGCAAAATAGACAAAGGAAAAACAGGCAAATTCACAATCAGCATTATTTTAATATACCTCTGAAGAGATTAAAAAAGTAGTAAAAATATAGATCTGAAGAACACAGTTAACAAACGACCTAATTCACATACAGAAAACACTGTCAACAATGACAGAATTGTATTTCATTTAAGCCCATATTTAAAATTTACCCAAACTGACAACAATCAGGAGATAAAGAAAGCCTCAAAACATTTCAGAGGATTGAAATAATTCAAAATGTGCTCTCTGATCTTAGGGAAATTATTGTAGAAATCAGTAACAAAAGATAACTAGAAAATCCCCAAGTACCTGGAAACTAAACAGAACACACTTCTAAATAATCCATAGATCAAAGAAGAAATAACAGACATTAGAAAATATTTTAAACTGAATGATAATGAAGACAATTGTGGGCTGAAGCAATGCTTAGAAATTTATAAGCTTAACTACATTTACTATAAAAGTAAAAATGTTAAAATCAATTAAACTTCATCTCAAGAGACAAGAAAAATAGTAAATCAAACCCAAAGAATGTAGAAAGAAGAAAACAATAAACAATAAATATCAGTGAAATAGAAAACAATAAAGCTACAAGCCTGGTTCTTTGAAAAGATTAAGAAAGTTGATAAACCCCAAGTAAGAAATCAATTAAAAAAGAAAAAAATACCATCAGGAATGGAAAAGAAAAAAAGAAAAAAAGGATACGAATCATGAGAGACTCTGCAAACATTGAAAAGATGTAATGATATAATAAACAACCTAACATCAATTTGAAAATTTGAATATGGACAAATTCCCCCAATATTAAGCTGACAAAATAAATAGAAAATCTGGAGAGTCTCTGTCTATTAGTTCAAATTAAATTGGTTATTAAAAGCCACAAAACAAATGTAAGACCTTCTTAGTGAATTCTTTCAATCATTTAAGGAAGAAATTACCCAAACTTTGTACAAACTCTTCCAGTATGTAGAAAAAGGAAATACTTCTAAACTCTCTAAATTCATCCTAAGAGTGGTACCAAAACCTGTTAAGGACATCACAATCTATATAAAAGAAACTTGTAACATGTAAAAAGGATAATGTATCACTACCAAGTGAGGTTAGCCCTCCATATATGCAAATGTGGTTTAACATTTGAAACATCAACGAATTTACCCTATTAATTTTTTAAAGGGAGAAAAATATAGTTATCTCAATAGATGCAAATTAAAAAAGGGATTTTGCCAGAGGGTAAGGGGGGTGGGGGGTGGGGGGTGGGAGATGAGGGTAAGGGGGATCGAATATATGGTGATGGAAGGAGAACTGACTCTGGGTGATGAACACACAATGGGATTTATAGATGATGTAATACAGAATTGTACACCTGAAATCTATGTAATTTTACTAACAATTGTCACCCCAATAAATTTAATAAAATAAAATTTGGAAAAAAAAAGGGATTTGATGAAATTCAACAGTCATTTATAATAAAAACTCTTAGTAAACTGAATAGAACTTCCCTAAACAGACAGATGCAGTCTACAGCAGACACATGTAGTAGTAAAACATTGCAGTTTTGCCCCTAAGATCAGGAATCACTATTTCTATTCAACATTGCACTGGAGATTCTAGCCATACAATAAGGTAAAAAAAATTTTTTTAATTTATAAAAAGCATAAAGATTGAAAAGGAAAAAATAAAAATCATTTGTTTGCAGATGATACAACTAGGTACATAGAAAATACAAATGAATTCACTAAGTATGTGTATTAGAATTAGCTGGACAGGTTGAATGTTATAGTCTATTTACTACTTGATCAGATATGAAGGACACACACATAAGGCGTCTCACTGTGGATTGAGTGTAATTAAAAAGCAGATTAAGTGAGTTGGCAAAAGCCTTGGGATTCAAGGGCACACCGACATTTGGTTGGTGTGTAAATTGCTGTAACTTTTCTGAGGTTAATTTACCAATGTCTGCCTCTTGAAATCATAACCCTTTGACCCAGCAATTTCACTTCTATGAATATGTCTTATGGAAATACTGAAATTTTCATAAAAGGAATTTCACAGAAGCAAGTTGTATTACAAACTAAAAGTGTGTTTTGTAGTTGTTTATTACATTAGACATATATATAATTTTATTCCAAGTGAAAGTTTAATCCTTTAATATAACTTTAGGGATAGGTATTTCTATTGAGTAGGGAACAATTTTTGTCTGCTAAGCAGGATGAAATATTCACTAATTCCTACATATCTTTTAGACTGTGAATAACTTGTTTAATAAAATTATATAATTTTATTTTTCTGATCATGAATCTGTCAACTCAGGCTTTATAATCAAGTGCCACGCAAGTTCGATTTTGATATAGACAGTGACAACCCTTTCTTCACTTTTCTTTTCTCTTCTTTTTCTTCGATGACATTATATACCTGCTTGAAGACCAAAAGCTCAAAACATCTTTCCTCCCTCAAAATAAAAAATGTCTGAAAAATCCCTCATCGACTTCCTCTAAAACCTGAGTAGATCTGTAACTTTGCCCATAGACTTCTTCTTATAAAGCCTCCTAATGAGTGAAATGGCAGAAACAGGAAATGTAAATTAAGACAAGTTGGGAAGTGTTCTCCTGTAGTATCTGGAATATCACCATTTTCCCCTGGTGAAACCATACGAGGGAGGCTGTGAACCTAGGCCAGTCTGACTTCTAAGCCTGTGGTGGTTCCACTATCCCATGATGCGGTATATATTACAAGAAATGTTTATCATAATAAATGAGCCACAGGTATTGAGAATTAGGTCAAGCACTATTCTAAGCACTTTGCATCTATCTCTCACTCAAGAAACTTTAGTGAGCTCTCTATTGATTTATAAGGTTATACACCTATGAACTCAAACTCAGCTCTTACTGTGTTTCCCCGAAAATAAGACCTAGCCGGACCATCAGCTCTAATGCGTCTTTTGGAGCAAAAATTAATATAAGACCCAGTCTTATATAAGATCCGGTTTTATATTATAGTAAAATAAGACTGGGTCTTATATTAATTTTTGCTCCAAAAGACGCATTAGATCTGATGGTCTGGCTAGGTCTTATTTTCGGGGAAACACAGTAATTAAATGCCCTTCAAGTTTAGTTTGTAAAAAAATAATTGGCATTCATTCCTTTGTAAAGAAAACATCAGGTTTCTGGCCTTGGACCAAGATGTTCTAAAAAACAAATCAGTAAATATCTAGATCTTGCTCAGCTTCAAATTCTTGAACTGCTTTCAGAGTGCTGAGAATATTGCAGCCCAAACATGTAATGACAGTCTATAAATCTCCTGAATGACTTCTGAGCAATACACGCATCACACATTTGGTGGTTGGAAACTTAGAAATGCAGCAAGCTATTTAAAAAATTTTAAAGATCCACTGATTTTTTTGATCCTGTAAAATGGTGTCTTTTAATCCATCTTCAATACAGTACAGTTGTCAAACTGATAGATAAATTCAGTAAAAAGCAGTTCACTTTCTAGGGTGGAATTAAGTGCTTACTTTATAGAAATAATTTTCTGACTGCAGTGGTTTAAAAAAACTCTCCAGTATAAATTATGTAGTTGTACAAAGAGAATTTTTTAACAGTTGTACTCTGTTAAATGTAAGCTTTTATATTCCAAATGACAACTGACAGCTTTATTTTCTAATATTTTTCTGTAATAGCCTAAGTCTAGCAACTATGTTTATATATTTTTATACCAGGATTTTAGTTTTCACCAGTGACAACCATCTGGATCGCACAAAGAAGATGCACATAAGCTTGTTTCGGAATCACGTGGTTTAGTTAACTCTCATTGCTTGGATTTTAAAATATGATGATAATTTGTTTTCCATCACTTGGTCTTTGGCATATGTAAATTTTAAATTTCCAATCAAATTCGATGCTGATGAGTATTTTATGTAATGGTGAAAAAAGTTCAGAACTGGATTACAGATTAAAATATCAAAGTGTATTCATTTACATGTGGAATCTAAAAACCAAAACAAATGAACAAACAAAATGAAACAGAAACAAACTCATTGACACAGAACAAACTGATGGTTGCCAGAATGGAGGGGAGTGGGAGATTGGGCAGAAAAGGGATTACCAGGTACAAGCTTCCAGTTATAAAATAAGACACAGGGATATAATGTACAGCAGAGGGAATAGAGTCAATAACATTGTAATAACTACTTACGGTGACAGATGGCTACTAGACTTACTGTGGTGACCAATTTGTAAGGTATCTAAATGTTGAATCACGATGTTGTATACTCAAAAATAATATGATATTGTATGTCAATGATAATTAAAAATAAATTTTGAAAAATCAAAGTGTACACACAACAAAGCAGAAATATTGGGAGAGGGATGAACTATTAGTGTTTTAAAGCCATCAAGTCATAATCCAAAAATATGACTTCTTTGATCTCACAATCTAAAGAGCACCTTAACTGTAGTTTTTCATTGTTAAAGGACACATTATAAAACTGAACAACTAAAAAACAAACAAACAAATAAAACCAAAAAAAATAAAACTCAACAACTGAAGTATAGGTATAAAATAAATAAAATACAGTTTTAAGCTTTTTCACTATTATGTAAAGCATTTAAAAACTGTGTTACATATTTGTAACATATCGATTATATATATAAGTATATATAATATATAATTATATATCTTCATGTGTGAACAGTGCACAAAGTCTTAACTAGTACAGAGCTTAAACTAATTTAATCTTGTTTCTGAATAGTTGAGTAAATCATATTGTTTAGAGTATGATATATTTTTTAGAGCAAGGGCAGCCAGCCATGGCCTACGGACCATATCTGACTTACTACATGGTTTTGTAAATAAATTGTATTAGAACACAGTCAAGCCCAGTCATTTACACAGTGTCTATGCTTGCTTTCCTGTTACAATGTCAGAGTTGAGTCGTTGGGACAGAGACCCTACAGCCTGCGAAACCTAAAATATTTACTATCTGTCTCTTTACAGAAAAAGTTTGCTGACCCCTAGATCTGATGAATGAGTCAGACTGTGAGCTAAATATTTTTCTTGCTATTCCAATAAGTGTCTGTTTTACGTACAGGAATTCCCTCTTCTGGGTTTTGACTAATGCACCTAAAATAGAATATAAGACAGGCCAAAATAGCCTAAGTGTCCACATTAGTATCTGCACATTATATTTATCTGTGCTACATGTTTTGTATGACCTTGTTATAGCTGCTAAATATATATAGATGCATAAACTCAATTTTTGCAACCTATTTCAAGGATTCATGGCTCCTCTGAAATCATGGTCTCTTAGAATTTATTCAGGTCTGTGAGCCATACTATTGGATTTCAACATTTTGAATCATACTTCCCTTGGCTGTGAGAGGAAATACATTTCATGGGAAGTAGTATTATAGTTCTTAATGCACCAAGAACAAGAGGGAAATGAGTAGCCCACCCTATTTGCCTGGAGCCTTGTTTTCGGTCCTCACTATGTAAAGTATAAAATCATCGTGTTACTTACGGAAACCTAAAAAGAAAACCGTGGTAGCTAACATTTAGGAGCCTCCATTATGTGCTGGGCTTCTAGGTACTCTACACACGTTCTCTCATTTTATTCACATAAGCTTAAGAAAGAGGTTGGTGTATTATCCCTGTTTCACAAACAAGGAAACTAAGGCTTCATTAAGGCACTTGCCCAAGAGCACACAGCCAGTAACTGACAGAGCCAGGACTCACACATAGAATTGTCAGATTACAAAGTCAGGGCTCTTAATCTTACTATCAAATAATAGGTGCTAGTGCTTATGCAGTTTAAGATACCTTCACACGTCTTTTAACATGTCAAGACAGCCAAACCGGAGAATATAATGGAATTACCTGGTAAATTGACAACTCCGTTTCCCCTCACTGGCAAACCTCAGTGGGTGTGCCATTCCTTGCTGTCATTCCTTTCTTCTCACCTAGTTTTCCTTTCCCATTCCCCAACTCCCTCCCCCCACCCAACCTGCACACTGAGATGAAATGGGAAATCCAGCCTTCAGGGTCTCTGGCATCTCATTCTACTTATAATCCTCAGCCTGTAGACACATGCCAGCTTCTGAAACCCATTAAACAAGAAAAGACGCTGTGATTTCTATTGTGGAAATCACTAGTCTGGCAGGTGACTTATTCAAATGGGCAGAGAGATCTGACTGATGGGAAAGGCAATAGCATGGAGTTTATAAACCAGAGTTTATAAACTCTGGAGTTTCTGACTCCTAGAAGTGCCCGGGCTGGTGTTCTGTGCGGGTGTGTGAGGCACAGAGTCTAAGAACTTGGAGAACTCCTCCAGGTAATCTGCCTTTATGATCTGAAGACCCAGCTACAAAGATGGGAGGGCATTTGATATTTTTCTCATAGGCCACATTTGGGCAATGAGTATTTATGGATACAGAAGTGAAGAAAATATGTTTCCTGTGATGAATTTTCAATCTAGAGATCTCAAAAGCAAGCAGAATAAGATCCTCTCTATTTTGGTTCATTTACTTGAGAAATGGTACTATGGCTTCTTAGGCCCAGCTAGTATAGTGCTTCTTACGTTTGTAAACTATGGAATTCTTCCAGGTCTACATGTATGGTCCTGTAACATAAAATCTATTAATGTAATTTTACCTGGGGATGGAGTGGGGGTAACAACTTTAAATGTCTGCATCATACTTAATAGAGCAACAGGACTAGAAGCATTCTGATATAGAGAAACAACAAGAATGCCTATTGCTACTCCTAGTTAACTACCATTTAACATTGTACTAGAAATATTAGAAGTAAGCAAGAGAAAGAATGCAAAAGTAAAAAACTTGGAAAGGACAAGATAAAATGATCGCTTATTTATAGATGAAATGTGATTGTTAACATAAAACCGCAAAGAGAATCACTAACGAACTATAAACAATAAGAGAATTTGGTAAGATGATGGGAAATTTTAGGAAAAGGATCCTAACTGAATGAGTAACACTTAACAGCTATCTTGAAATAGTATCATTGACCCACCTAATAATAATTGCCTCTGGGAAGGGGTAGCTACACAATTGACTGTTCTGTTTAGAATTTCTGATTTAAAAACAATATGTTTATCCTCCCAACTCTGAAAATTCTCTTCAAGTCCGTGTCCTCAAATTACCCAAGAGAATCTTCCTGAACCAATATGGTTAGCTAATTAAGTATTTTTTCCTAAGCAGCCTATTAAAAAAGAAGCCAAAAAGCCTCAGTGGAATTTTTGACCTGTTTGCCATCTGAGGGCCACCTCAGTTTGCTCCCTCTCTTATAACATTGGTAGTCCTACCTGAGACTTTTCAATTTATGTGAATTGGGTCTTTTGAGCATTTACAAAGAAAAAGCAACTTTCCAGGCAAGGTTATTGCAGCGATTTCAATAATCACTGTGCATATGTCTCCTGTAATACTACTTAAAATCAGATGATGCTGACCCAGTTAGATAAGCTCAGGATTAAAGAAAGCTGCTTAGAATTTAATTGAGTCCACTAGAGTAACTGCCAAGAGAAATACCTTCCACAGAGTGCCCTTCAGAGAACCTCTCATTAGCCAGACTGCAAACCTTTGATTCCCTTACACTTGATACGTGACTGCCTGGAATTCATTTAAACATGCATGTAATGTATATTTGTACATGTTCACAGCATATTGGTTTAGTCTTTCATATTTCCTGGACAGCATATATAGTCTTATGTAGAACTTAGTTATTTGTAGGTCTACCCTAAAATAAAAATTAGAGGTCATATAATTTCAATACCAGTTGTATACACTCTAGATACTTTCTTTGTATAATTTTTATACAACTACATCAGAATTATGAAAAAGTTAAAGCATTACCTTTTAAACTAGAATCAGTTTTTCTGACTATAAGCCTTTAATTTGAAATTCAAAAACAAAAAACAAATGCAGAATCTATTACTCCTACCACCAACCACATGAAATAGAATCTGCCCAAAAAACAGCTCTGTGGGGACAGAGCCCCAGAGAGCACTTTCCAGGCTCTTGACCTCACGTGGAAAGGTGCTGGCTTGGGTAGTAGATGGCCATCAGCTGTAACCAGTCAGCCATTAGCCACTGATATAACTGCCATGGCTACACTAGGTGGTTGGTTGGTTGGCAGAGAAGTGGATGATGGATTGCAGCTAGCAGGTGTGGTTAGCAAGCGGATTACATTGCGGATCGTGTTGATCCTACTTCTGTGTCTCGCACGGCCTCCAGCGAGACTGGGGTGCAGGAAGGTTGCATTTGTGTCTCGACCGGCTGCCATCAAGAGTGTAGAGATGTGGCTCCGCTATTTGTGACTCCGTGGGTGTTCCTTTTTGGCCTCACCATAGCCTGCGTTCTTATGTGGGGAGCGGGAGCTGAGACCCTGCATGACATTGCCCCTAAAGCTTTCAGTTCAGTAGAGGTGGGATGGGCCCATACTTCAACATTTTTAAAAACCTTTACCAGTAATTCTGCTGCTCAGCTGAGTTGAGAGGCACTCTTTGTAAAATTATACCTAATTCTGTCCATAGCATCCAGCATCATTCCCTGGCACATAGACCCTCAAAAGCTGCTTGCATAATTGGCGAATTGGTTTGGGATTGAGCTTAAGGGGTTATTGGAAAAAATCATTACATCAAGTAAGTCCAATGATTTTAAGGAAATAAAATGCCAACAAAGCCACAGCAGCACTTGCTCAAGTTGTGTCATTTAAGTCCACCAAATTATTGGTTTAACCCAGACAGGCCCAATCTCTTCTGTAATTTTTTTTTTAAAACAGGTCCCTTTTTTTTTTTTTTTTGGTAAAGACATTCTGGTTGCTAACAATCTAAGACTGCAGAAAGGATAGACCTTTGTTGCCACAAAACATTCTTTATATTTATGAAGTCCTTTTTCTTGAATTAAGCATGAGTAAATAACCATGCACTCAAATAAGAAACTCACATAAAAAAATCCCAGAGCTGAGTTATATGGCTCCGTAACTTAAAATTCCCAAAGATTTGCAGGTGATGTAATGGAAATCAGTATTACATTTTCTTAGTATAAACCAATTCTACTCCTGGTGGTTCCTACAATAGCAATTAGTTTGAAGTAATCCTAAAACTGTGAGAATTAATTAGACTCAGATGCCAGAGACTGAAGGCAAACCCTGACACCCCAGTGGAAGCTTGGCCTGTCTCCCTAATCTCTGGGGTGCTTCTCAAATGCTAGCTGGATCAGAATCACCTGGAAAGCTTGTTAAACCTATAGATTCCTGGCCTCAACCCGAGATCCTGACTGAGTAGCTCGGCCAGCGAGTCGGGGCACTCTGCGTGTTTAACGGCCATTCCAGGTTGATTCTGAAGCAGTGGTTATGACACCTACAGATGCTCTGGGTTGTGCTTTGGTTTTTTCACATCCAGTAGCTAAAGGAAACTTATGCAAGGGCTTGACAACAGAGGCCGTTGTGGTAGTTTTCCCATGCTAGGTGTGTGTAATAGTGTTTTATTAAACCTGTTTTCTTAAACAAATGTATTTGTGCACCCAATAACCTTACATGTCCTTGGAGACATTTATTTCTGGTTGAAATTTAGTCTCAAGAGTCAATGTTTTCAAAACCAGTGAACTAAACTGTTTTATCAAAGCTGCTGGAAGTGTTTTACAAAGCCTACCCTTTAATCTGAATGAAAATAGAATGCGGACCCCACTAAAACAACTTCAAATATAATCCATGATCTTATCAAAAGAGGATACTACTAGGTAATCTGACACAATAACATTCCTCTACAGCTGGGAGCAGTTAGGAAACCACTTAATGTTGCAAAGGTGTTCAGCTAAAATGGTGATTCAGCTGGTGAAGCATTTGTAGGAGGAGAGGAGAGAGGAAAAGGAATACTAGTGACCCTTCCCGACTGCATCAGTACCACTGGATTTCCCCCACTTGGGGCTCAGGTGTCGTGAGAAGGACCTGAGGTTAGCGCCTTCCCTTCTCTCTGCTCTTAACTTTTCTAGTCGTTTTCCACCTCTCTCCCTTGCTCTCCATTTTGCTTTCCCTTACGTTTTCTCAGAAATGTGAAGTCAGACCTAGAGCCCTTTGAAGGGGGTTATTTGACCTTTTAAAAAGATAGCTGGATGATACACTCAGCTGCAGGCTCTCAGTCACAGATCTCATCTTCAGGATTAAAAGGGTATAACAGTGGGTAAAACCAACCCATCTTTCCCTTCCTTTGGATGCTCCCAGTGGTAATTAAAGTCTATTGTTATGATTTCTGAAATGGAGAGGAAATAGGAAGTTAGTCTCCAGAAGCTGTATTGGGACCCCAGACAAACTGCCAATATGTGGCTGAGTCACCAAAAGGTCTGCAAGCTATTTGCCATCTATCAGCACAGAAGGAGGTTAGAATGGAAATCAGCGAAAAACAAATGACTCAGTTTTCCCCTTTAGAAAATGCTCAATTCCAGCAGCCTGATTTCCCTATTGAAATAAAAGGGATAAAACCACGATTGACCAATGGCAGTCCAAGGTGGAGAGTTAAGGACTGCTTTCTGCACTGGTGTCAGTCGAAAAAAGGACGTTTCCCACTCATTGATGCCCTGGGTAACTTTTTGCAGAAGCTTATGACATTATGTACCAGGAAGAGGAGATGTAAGTCAAAGGAAGCGTCAATCATGTATTTATTTCCTGCTTTGTCAGAGACTCATGTGGTGGGAAAGAATGAGAAGGCCTGTGTTTCCGTCCCAACTTTTCTATTTACACACTTTTTTTGTTTATTTATGTGACCTTGGCACGTCATCCAACCTTTTGAGAGTGTTTCCTCATCTGTGAAATGAGAATGATATCAGCATCACAGGAGAGTTGTGAAAAACAGGTGAGTTAGTATGCTTGAATTAATGCACATTTTACGCCTTATGAAAATGAAAGTATCTTGGCTGCTGCGAAGGTATTTGGAGGGATGGTGATGGTTTCTGGGTCACAGAAATGAGGCAAGAGAGGAAAGTGTACTGTTATTGCATTGAGAGGGGAAATAGTAAATGTTTGAATGGACTTATCTAATATCACAGGTATATTTTTATACATGTGAAGATGGACCTCCACTTTAAAAGCTCAATCATGTCACCATTGATTTCAAAATATTACATAGCAAATGCATCAACAGTACATATTTCTTATCAAAAAATAATAGCCATCCCTTAATGCTCCCTTTAGATTGAGCGTGGTCTTCTTCTCGTATCATCTCAGTTAATCACGGCCCTGTGATGTAGGAGTTCTCAACAGCCACTATCGACAACAACCCTATGCAACAGATATTATTATTCCCACTTTACCGGTGATGAAACTGATCAAAATTAAAATTTTAGAAGCTTTCCTAGGTTCATACATAAGCAATGGAATAGAGTTTCAAACCCAAGTGTGTCTGACTCTCAAGCATGTGTACTTAATCACCAAAATCTTGAAGAGAATGGCAGCCACACTATTTTCCGTTGAATTGGAACAGAAGTCTTGTCTCTGTGACAAGTTGACCTTGACTTAAGTTCCTGCCTTTGATATTGGTACATGATGATGAAAGTAGCTTAAACTCATATACACACACCTGGGGCCCTGTCAACCATGAGTTTGCTAAGAAGGAGAAGTGTGATGTAACTTATGAAGTGTCAGAAAGCTCAAGTTCTTATTCCTGCCTTAATAAGGACGAGCTATGTGTCTTTGAGTAAGTAATTTAAACTCTGAGCCTTAATTGCCTCTATAAGTGCAGGTCATAATATTTATCCAAGCCCACCTTACAAGGAGTTGTGAGGATCACGTGAGATGGTGTACGTGAAAGTACTTTTAGATATTTAAGAGTTTCTTCAACCAGAAAGAGGCAGGGAGAAGGTTTAGTAAGTAGTATAGGAAAAAATTAAAATAACCATCAATCCCCTGCCTGTAATAGTCACTCCTTTCATGATATATTTGACCATCTAAAGAAGTGCCTTTCAAAATATGGTGTGCCTACTGGTGAGACATAAGATTATTTTGAGAGATACATGAACAATGTAGTTTAATAGTTCTGGGCTCAAAAGAACTCCAGAAAAATACGTATAACAACACCCCTGTGATTTCCCAGATTATTGTTGAGGCTTCAGCTAAGTATAAAAAGTGAGGCAATTTAAAATCAATTCAACTTAATAAAGTACAGGTGTTACATGGATCTGGCAAGCATGGTAAATTAAAAGACGAAGGCAAAAAATCTTAGGAAGCACTGACGAAAGCTTGCTTTGAAAACAGACTTATTTCAGAGGAGCTTGTCAGGGCTAGCTCTAGTTGATCTCTAATTGATCTCTACATGTCTCAAACAGCAGTAATAATAACAGTAAAGAGGTCTGTAGACATTCTATCCAAAGCTCACCCATGCCCCACCTCCCCTACTCTAGCTGAATTCACCCACCTCATAAGGAAGGCAACTTGAGTCAAAGAGTTGTTTTCTTCTTTCTCTAAGAAATATGCTTTTCACTCTGCATTATATAGAGCATGCAAACCATGGATGCACCTTCTATACAGGACGTGAGTCTGTAGTTTGAAAAGTGAGAATTTACTTTTGGTATCTTGAAAGTCCTGATCCAACAACTTTCAGAGGGAAAACCTAAATGCTCTGGAAAAGGATTGTAACAGCCCTGTTGGGATTCATGCCTTGGTTTAGGCCCTGAGTGTTTGCCATTCTTCAGTTGCAATTGAGTTGCTAAAGGTTGAAAGCTGGTGATAACTTTTTTTTTAAATTTTTCAATTACACTTGACATTCAATATTATTTATATTAAATTCAGGTATACAGCGTAGTGGTTAGACATTCATATAATTTATGAAGTGATCCCCTGATTATTCTAGTACCCACCTGACACCACAGTTATTAAATATTGCTGACTCTATTCCCTATATTGTACTTTACATCCCCATGACTAGTTTGTAACTCCCAATGTGTACTTCTTAATCCCTTCACCTTTTTCACCCATTCCCAACCCCTCTCCCATCTGGCAACTATCAAAGTGTTCTCTTTATCTAAGAGTTTCTTTCTGTTTCATTTGTTTATTTTGTTCTATAGATTCCACTTATAAGTGAAATCGTGTAACATTTGCCTTTCTCTGTCCGACTTAACTATACTCAACATCGTACCCTCTAGGTCCATCAATGTTATTGCAGATGGTATTATTTCATTCTTTTCTATGGCTGGGTAATATTCCATTGTATGTATGTACCACCTCTTTATCCATTCATCCATTCAGGGACACCGAGGTTGCCTTCATATCTTGGCTACTGGAAATAAAGCTGCAATAAACATATGGATGCACAGGTTCCCTTAAAGTAGCATTTTTGGTTTCTTCAGATGAATTCCCAGAAGTGGGATTCCTGGGTCCTTCTTTGTCTCTTGTTATAGCCTTTGTTTTAAAGTCTATTTTATCTGGCATTAAGTATTGCTACCCCAGTTTTATTTTTTCTTTTGTTTCCATTTTCATGAAATATCTTTTTCCAGCCCCTAACTTTCAGTCTGTGTGTGTCTTTCAATCTGAAATGAGTCTCTTATAGGCGGCATATGTAAGGGTCCTGTTTTCTTATCCATTCAGCTACCCTATGTCTTTTGATCTGAGCATTTAATCCATATACATGTAAAGTGATTGTTTTTTTGTTTTTTGGGAAAGTTGGTTGACACTTTATGCTTTATTGCTTTGGGGGGTGCTCAGGAGCTCTGGGAGGGGCGAGCCCGCTTCCTCTTCAGTGTCATGACTCCTGGCTGTGCAGGTCCACGCGGTACTTGTTCTTGTGGATCATGTTCAGGAAGCTGCTGATGGGTCCAGGGCATGTTGATGGTGGTCCACACATAGGAGGAAATCCGCTGGCCAGATCTCTGCATCATGATGACCACCACACCTTTGCGGTCAGCCTCTGGTGCCACGTCCACCGTCTTGCAGTGAATCAGCTGGTTGTAGCAGAAGGAGTTGTGGGCCTTCAGATTATTGGGTTCGGTGCTGTACCTCTGCTTGTTCCTTTTGATCAGAACTCTGGAGCAGTTGCACACAGCCATCCATTGCAGATGCACGGACATGGCAATAGCACCTCTCGCTATGGCGGCTGGAGACGGAAAGAGCTAAAGTGATTGTTGATAGATATGTAGTTATTGCCATTTTATTATTCATAATTTTGATCTTTTTAAATGTTTTATTCATCTTAAAGCAGTCCCTGTAAGATGCCTTGTAATAGTGGTTTGGTGGTGATGAACTCCTTCAGCTTTTTCTTGTCTGGGAAGCTCTTTATCTGTCCTTTGATTCTAAATGATAGCTTTGCTGGGTAGGGTAATCTTAGTTGCAGGTTCTTACTTTTCATCACGTTGAATATTTCGTGGCAATCCCTTTTGGCCTGCAATATGTCTATTGAGAAATCAACTGACCGTCTTATAGCAGCTCCCTTTAAGTAACTAACTGGTTTTCTATTACTCCTTTTAAGATTCTTTCATTGTCTTTAAACTTTGGCATTTTAATTATGATGTCTCTTGGTGTGGGCCTGTTTGGGTTCATCTTGTTTGGGACTCTCTGCAATTCCAAGGCTTGAATATCCATTTCCTTCACCAGGTTAGGAAGTTTTTTGTTATTATTTCTTCAAATAAGTTTTCAATTCCTTGCTCTCTCTCTTCTCCTTCTGGTGCCTCTATGATGCAAATATTGGTAAGCTTGATGTTGTCCCAAAGACCCTTTTGGTTTTTTTAGATTATTTTTTCTTTTTGCTGTTCTTATTGGGTGTTTTCCGCTACCTTATCTTCTAAATTGCTGATTTGATCCTCTGCTTCATCTTATCTGTTGATTTCCTCTAATGTATTCTTCATTTCAGTTATTGGATTCTTTATTTCTGGCTGGTTCCTTTTCATGTTTTCTATCTCCATTTTTGTTTCCTTTCTCTTTGCTGAAGTTCTGCCTGAGATCACCGAGCATCCTTATAACCAATGTTTTGAACCATGTCTGGTAGATTGCTTGTCTCCATTTTGTTTAGTTCCTTTTCTTGAGCTTTGTTCTGTTCTTTTATTTGTCTCCATATTTTGACTGCCTCCCTGTGTTTGTTTCTGTGTATTAGGTAGGGCTACTATGCCTTCTGGTCTTAGTAGAGTGGCCTTATGTAGTAGGTGTCCTGTGGAGTCCAGTGGTGCAGTCTCCCTGGTAACCAGAACTGGATACTCCAGATGTGTCCCTTGTGTGGGTTGTGCATGCTCTGCTATTGTAGTTGAGCCTTGGTTGTTGTTTGTACATCAATGGGAGGAATTAACCTTTAGGATGATTGGTTGTGAGGCCTGGCCATAACTAGGGGAGGAATTGTGGTGCATGGGCTTATCCTGCAGAGAAGGATTTGTGCTAGCAGGGCTCTGGTGCCTGCCCAGTGTACCCTTTGGGTATGTCACTCTTGGAGGTGGCCAGGTGATGATCTGGCTTGGTCCAAAGCTGGTAACTGGGTGTGCCAGCCCCAGGGCCTCCTGGGAGGGGTCCTGCTATAGGCCAAATTCAGCTGCACCCTGTGCCCTGCCCAGGGCCACCTGGAATGCGCCACAAAGCAATCAGCTACCTGCTCTTCGCTTGGAGGTGCCTTGAGAGGCCAAGCGGCAAACCAAGTCTGGCTCTCACTAGTGCAGGCTTAGGGCTGCTCAGCCATAGGTATGGGCCACACTGAAGCCAGATGCTGCTTGTTTGGGCTTTGTGAACCTTTATGAAATTTTAGAAAGTCTGCAGCTGAGCCAAAGCAGGCGGTTTGTACAAAAAAGCCACTGGAAGTGGCTGGGGTGTGCCCATAAGTTGGGTGGGGCAGGGTCTCAGAATCTTCATGGTAGGGCCAGGTTGATGGAGATTCAAATATGGTGGCTGCCTGCATCTGCACGCCAGGAAGGGGAAGGGCCCAACAAAGAAACAATAGCTTCTGCCAGCTCCTCTATCCGGGAGAAAACTGCCCCTCTAGCCCTCACCCTGCAGCCAGACAACTCAGTTCCTCCCCATGTGTCCCTGTCACTTTTCAAGCTGTTGCCCCAGTGCTGGAGCTCATAGTAAGTAAGTCCATCAGCAAGTAAGTACATGCTTGGGCCCTTTAAGAAGAGCACTTGGGACTGCAGCTGCTTTCTGTCCCTCTTAACCACAATATCTGCTGGTTTTCACAGTCAGAAGTTCTGGGGACTTCTCTCCCTGGCACTGGAACCCTGGGCTGGGGAGATTGGTTGGGACTGTAACCCTGGGTTGGGACCCCTCACTCCTCATGGGGGACTTCCACAGCCTAGATAACCCTCCTAATTCTCAGTGGTCACACATGAGTGTGGGATGAGCCCATTCCACATCTCTGCCCCTCCTACCAATCTCGAGGTGGCTTCTTCTGTACATCCTTAGTTGTAGGGCTTTGGTTCAGCTAGACTTCAGGTGATTCTCAATGACGGTTGTTCGGTAGTTTAGTTGTAATTGTGATGTGGTTTTGACAGGGGGTAAACATAGTATTTACCTATTCCTCCATCTTGACCAGAAAATCCAGTGATAATTATTTTACTGCAAGGTTTGTTTTGTCTTTGATGACAGGGCTTTCACTTAAGATGGCGTCTCCAGGCCTTGTTAGGAAACAAATATTGACCTCATATGACCTCTTTAAAAAGCAACACAGTCTTCTGTATTAGGGGACTTTGATGGACCATGTTCAATCTTTCTCCAAATACACGTATAATCTAACAAACGTAAATATGTGTTGAGAGAAAAGTAAAGAAACATCATTTATTTTTTTTAAAGAAACCTTCATATATTTTCTTCAGGAGCTCCTGGTTTAATGCAGACATTTTCTCTCATAATTTTAATAGCAACATCCTGCTTTAAAAAAAAAAAAAATCACACAGCTAAGGGGCAGATCTGAGATCTGAACCCAGTTCTGTCTTTTTTCAAAGACCATGCCTTTCCACAATACCACACTACTCAGACTCAAATATTTATTGATTGATATAGAGAAATAGCATTTTTCAAATAATTTAATTTCATTAAAGAATAAAGAGAATCAGAATTTGGTTAAGTTGTGGGGACGGAACTGCTTGCCCACCATTCATGGGGGCTTCCGGATGGCTACTAAGGGGGACTGCTTGTACCCCAGTGCTCCACGGCTATCTGTGTTCTGTTAAAATGGCCAAGCAACATTTCCACTGGGTTTGAGACAGAGATGAGTACAGGACAGGGACAAAGGCTGACACACCATGTGTCACTAAGCATATGGACCTCTTCCCCGTTCCAGCTTTCCTTGTCCCAAAGGGTGTAAAGAGGAGGAAGTAGCGAGCCAGGGTGCTATGAGTCATTAAGGAAGGGGGTGATATGGAGCTGTTTGAAGAGAGAGAGTTCCCTCATCCAAGAGAGGTTTTTATCCCTTTGACAAATTTAGCCGAGGGAATCTGACAACAAGCTACAAGCTTTCTTTGTCAGGCTGAGCAGGCAAGAACCTTGGGAAATATTGTACCACGCTGCTTCTGCCACCTCACAGAATGGTGCTTATGTTGTTTCCACTTTCCTCTGTTTTCCTCATGCTCAAGGTCAAACAGTAACTGAAGAATTGACATCGTTTTTGGTCATTGTGTGGTTTTTGCCCATTGGCGGGTGAATTGGAAGCGAGCGCCCCCCGATCCTTTGCCTGTTGCAAGGTGGCACCAGGAGGCAGGCTGTGCACCTGTTGTGGAAAGTTTTGCAGACACACATAGCCCCGGTCTGGGGGAGGTTTCACTTGCCAACCTCCTGATTGCAAATTCCTAAGGGCAGGTGCCAAGTCTTCTCTAGAATTGTGAGGAGGCCCATACCTCCCACACAGGTACTCAAAGCACTGTTATTATTTATCTTCTTTTAAAAATCACCACAAAGAAGTTGTTCCGAATGACTCCTGGTCCCTGATTCTCAAAAATTGTTTTTGGCACTAGAATGTCTCTTTCTCTGTGTTAAGTTTGTCATTGGTTGTGTTGCTTGACCCTGGCTGGCTGGAACCTTTTGAAATGTCTAACTCTTGAGGCCACGCTCACGATGCCCTGGGATAGTGGAGAGGCAGATCTGGCCAGGGAGTGGAGTTATTCAGGTGTTATCAGACTCAACGCACAGCCAGCAGCTCAAAACTCCTGCTCTAGCTTATGTGATAACAGCCCAGACTAATGGTCTGCTATGAAACACTCCTCGGCAACCCCTAAGACTCTGTTATCTGGCCAAGTATTTTACACTTAATACCCAGAAAACATAAAATCTCTGAGCTCTGGTGGGTTTTCTGAATGTCAAGTCAGCAAAACTCTAAACTGCTTTTGAAGTGAGGGTATAAAATGTGCTTGGAATAGCAATCTGCCTCCTCATGTTTGATAACAGCTTGATTTAGTTTTATTCTGCTAGAGCAGAGTTCTTCTTGCTCCAGTGTGTAGACTACCCCTTCCCCCACTTCCTAAAGTCCATGAAGAGCTTCCAAAGAAACATGGATACATTACAAATCTTTAATTTCCATACGAATAATTTCTTCCAAATTGATCTGCGTTCGATAGAGGTGGGGATGCCAGTAGATGCTCCATGCAGTCTGAAGAATGGGGAAAAAGTTGGACCAACTCCAGAGATAGGACTGGGGCTGGGTGCCCCGGAAAGAGAGGAGTACAGGGAAACCAACAGGGGCCTGGAGGGTGTGGCATAGGTTGAGGTGGACGTGAGACCCAGAAACTAGGACCTTGTTTTCCCAGGGTCAGCAAACCTTTGAAATGGTTCAGTTCTCCCAGTGCAGAAATAACTGTAACTGAGAAAAAAAAATTCCAGGAAACATTTTTATTGGTGCTGACTATTAGTTTAAACTATCAATCTGAATTGAATAACAAGACTACCTGTGATTTGCCAACTAATTAGATGAATATAATAGCGTGTGTGTGTATGTGTGTGTGTGTGTGTTGGGAGGGGGATTGTCTAGGAATAATTTGGCCCCTAAGATCTACACCCTGTATATGAATTACTCTCCCATTTTAGGTGGCTAACTAAACATGTGCTTTGCTTAACAAAGAGTCAAAGGAGGGCAAAGAAAAGATGAGACTATCAATTTGCATGTTGGTTACCGATTTATAATTTATAAGGTATTTTCACATTATCTCACTGAATCTCCTTATTTTCCTATGCCACATTTAAGATAGGAGCACCTAGGGTGAACACCCTCAACTCCGGGCCTTGGCCTCCCCAATGAATCTGCACCTATACCTTCCTGGCCTCCTTCCTCTCATCCCTCTCACAAGTGTCCCTGGAATGCAACATGCCCCTCCCCCTGCCCAAGGCTAATTCCACCTCCTCTCCTTCCTTGGGACCCCATCAATCATCCATCAGGAACTTTAGCATCTTTCTTTCAACTGGCTCTTTCCCACGTATTAACATGGTCAAATCTCTCCTATCTTCAGGGAAATGAAGAACTGCTGGCCCCAGGCTCCTTCTAGCTACTGTCTCTGTCACTCTTTCCCTGCACAGTCAAGTTACTTGAAAGACCAGCTGCAGTCTTCATCTCTCACTCTTCAGCTTTCTGCTCTCTGGTTTCTGCCTCCCATTAAAACTCTTCTCTCAGAGGTCACTTATCAAACCCAATGGACCGCGTTTCGTCTTGATCCTTGTGCCTTTTCTTTAGCCATTTGGTCGTGAGGACCAATTCCTCCTTCTTGAAATATCCCCTTTCTGTGACTTCCAAGGCACCCCTCTTTGCAGACTTTTCCCCGTTATCTCTAGCTCATCCTGCTCTGGCTTCTTCACTGGGTTCTTTTCCTTCACCTGCCTTTTAAAAAATGATCATTATTGGAGGATAACATACATACAGAAAAGCATACAAATCAGATGTTCACAGGGTGATAATTTTCACAAACTGAACACACCCAAGTAACTAGCACTCAAATCAAAAGAGAAACTATTTCCAGCACCCCCAGAAACTCCCTTCCAGCCACCATACCCCGCCAAAAAGTAGCCATCATCCTGACTTTGACGCTTGTGCTTGAACTTTAGGTAAATGGGGACTACAAATGCTTTGTGTGGGGCTACTTTTGCTCAGCACTCTGGCTGGGAGAATTTTTGTTCATGCTCATCGCTATATGAGCTTTGACCTAGAGAATCCACCACAATTCGTTTATCCATTCTGCGATGGACATGATGGTGAGTTTTAGGTTTTGCTATTAGAAGGTGTGGTGTGATACAACACTCATGTGCCTGCTTTTAAAGAACTCCCTAGATTTCCATCCTAGACCTCTCTCTCTGCATAGTCTCCCAGAGCAGCTTTGGGGTGCTTGAGGAGCAGATGGGCAAAGATTGCTTAGCCATGAAAGCAGTGTCCTCCTCTCACTAAGCAAGAATGAAGCTTGTGGAAATGTTTCAGGGGAATATTTTTTCAAATAGTACTATTTTCACAAACTAAAATTCAATGCCTGCCCATTAACCCAACAATAACAACCTGAAGTCCAAAAATCTTACAGGAAAGAAATTAGTGCTAGCTGATGGGCAAGACTCTCATAAGAGAGATTAAATTAGTAAAATATAACTTATTTCTCAGTATATGGGACCAGTGAGACCATAACACCACTGAACGCTGAAGTTCTATTAGTTTGGTTGCTAATTTCTACTCCACAATAATTAGTGAGGAGGCCTGGACCTCTTTTAACACAATGTAAATGTTGCTATCAATGTAAAGTAGAAAACGGTCATGCCTTCTTGCTGCAGTGACTGGTCAGGTCAAAGCAACAGACAATAATTCTAAACCACAAGACTCACGAATGGGACCAAGTCAAGTAAGAGTCAAGATTGGTTAAAAGATGAAATTGAGCTGTAGCTACATTAGGTAAAAGCCAAGTTCTAGGATTACACTCATATCAAGTTGGTAAAGGAATTTTTTTTTACGTCTTTTGATATTACTTTAGTTAATTCAGAAAGTATTCTTATTTTGGTATAATCATTCTCAGGAAAAAAATTGTAAATTTAAATCTAGTAACATAGTTTGTGATCCATATTAATAGATATTAATTTTATATTATCCTGAGGAGGTAGGAAAAAAATGCACTAACCAAATTCTTGTGATTTCTAATTCTTTCTCCCCCAAAGATGTTTTTAAATATGGGACTTTTAGAGATTATTTTTCTGGAGAAATTCCCACTTTGTGCCAAATGGTATTGACAAAATTCATCATTTTTCTCTGATGACCAACTATGTGGTATTGCTTCTACTTTTAAAAACAAAGGAGAAATGTGTTTACAGTTTCACTTTGAGGCTGTTTAGAAAGAATTCTTGTAACATTTAGTGAATGGTAAATAAATTTTAAACAAATGGTTCAAAACCGGAAACAAATATAAATACCCAACTTGATTCATTGGCCACCACTGTATTTGAAGGATTAGCTCATACAATTTTTAATGTTTTGATAAATTATGAAAGTGCTTCAGTTCCAGCTAATATGCACAATGAGTGATGTGTTTAGAACCTGCCACACATCATTCTACATGTTATGCCTTCATACTGCTTAGCATGTTTTAACAAATTGTCAACCTTTTCCTAATACATACAGGAATTGACAATATTGACTATTTTGAAGTTCTTTTACTTTCTTAAAAGATACGATGGTATAGCGCTTCTCCTTTAAACTTCACTGCAACTCTTTCTCCTTATATTAATATTGCAATCATGTACCTACCCAGGCACTTTATTCAGAGACATTCCAATAGGCTGCAAATAATTTGTTTTGCCTTATGTCAGTTAGTCCAGGTCATATCCTCTCCTCGATTAATATAACTCACATTAGTCAGGACTTTTGGTTGCAATTAATAGACCAAACTTGAGCTAAGTCAGGCAAAAGGAGATTTTATTGGAAGGATTGGGGTGTCTTACAGCTAAATTGCCTGAAAGAAAATCAGGGAGCAGCTGTGTCCCAAGGACAGCTGGAAACAGGGACACAGCTGCAGCTGGGACTTATGCTGTCTGCCTTGGCCTCTCTCTGTGCATTCTCTTCATTCTCTCTTACTGTAGATCAGATTTCTCCCCCTGGTGGGGTACATAGCCTCAGGGCCTTGACTATCCTGTATGGCATGTTTCTGCAAATTAGAAAAAGCGCTCCTCTGGGTAGAGGCAGTCTCCCAGTTGCATAGTTTGGTGAGCAGAAGGTACCTTTGTGAATTTTTCTTGGATGCAGCTCTGTTACACCAGGGCCCAAAATGTGGTCAGCAAAAGCCAGTGAGATTTCAGCCCAAATTCCACTTTTTACATGGGCACCTTTGCATGGAGTACAAAATGAATCAAGTGCCCCAGCATGGCTCCTAATTTCTCATAGCTTCTGAACTTCTGTAATGACGAACTCATGCCTCTCACAGGTCCATGGTCAAAAATTCTGTGAATAGGCACTGACTGGCCTAGCTAAGGTCACGTAACCACACATGACCAATCAGCTATGCCCAGAGTGCAGGGATTTACAGCATTGACACGTCTACTCTAGACCTTCCTTTGGCCTTGGGGTCACCCTCAGAGAAGAGCAAGTCTTTGTGAGCCAGGTAGAGAAACCGCTAGTAGCATCTACCCAGCCTTGAATTTTTTTTCTATATAATAGTTTGTAACTTTCATAAATGGATTTTTATTCATTTATTGCAGTATTCCCTCATCAAATATTATTGCATAAACTGAGGAAATATTTATGGTACTCATGATGAGCGAAGAAGTTTCAGGTTTTAATTGCCCAGTGATTTAGTTTTGAATTGGGTAGGAATAAACTCAAATTTAGAAATCAAAATATTTTTCCTTTATCTTACAGTTATGATGTCTCAAAGTTGTCTTTATGCTTATAACATAGATTCATCATGCTTCCTACCTCACCTCTAATCCCTGTCTTCAAACAAATATATATTTAAAGATGTGTTTGGGAGATGTTCTATTTTCCTCCGCTTGTTTCAAGTAAACTGATGGCTATTTATAGGTATTAATTCATTATCAAATTTATCTCCACTGCAAAATTACAGTTATTCTAACTCATTTAACTTGTACATTTTCCAGAACTTTCTTCCAAATGGAAAATTTTTTTAAGTTATAAATTATTTTTTTATTACTAAATTTTTGTTGGCATAATAACTGGTACAAGAAACAAAATGTCACTTTCTTATTAGCTGCATTTCAATCCTCAGAAATAGGAATGACAAAATACGAAAAACTTCACCATTGATCCTGACTTCTTTTACTTCTGATGATAAATATGGGTTGATATGATTCATCACTGAACTTCACAACTCTCAATCCATGTGTATGGTTCTAGCCTGAAACCACTGCATTCTCAACATTTACATCAATTCCAGATTTATCTCTATTAATTAGAGTTACTGGTGATAACAATGAAAGTGACATATGCAGTTATCAGCACCATTCTTGACTAACTAGGCATATTCTCAGAAATACTTGCGATAACTGAGAACAGAGGCTTTTATTTTGACATTGTTTTTAAATGCAAATCAAAATAACAATAACATGCCATTGAACACCCATTAGGATGACTATTATAAAACAAAACAAAACAAAAAACAAGAAAATAACAAGTACTGGTGAGGATGTGGAGAAATTGGAACCCTTGGGCACTACAGATGGGAATGTGAAGTAATACAGCTGTTTTGAAAAACATTATTGTAGTTCCTTAAAAAATTAAATATAGAATTAGCATTTGATCCAGCAACTCCATTTTGGGGTATATACCTCAAAAAATTGAAAGTAGAGACTTGAACAGATATCTGTGCACACGTGTTCATAGCAGCATTATTGACAATAGTGAAAAGATGGAAACAGCCCAAATGATTATAGATCAATGAATGATCAACAAAATTTGGTATATATACATACAATGAAATACTATTTGGCCTTGAGAAGAAAAAAATTCTGACACATGCTACCACATGAATGAATCTTGAAGATTATGCTAAGTGAACTAAGCCAGATACAAAAGGACAAATATCATATTTAATTTATGTGGGTAGCTAGAGTAGTTACATTCATAGAGACAGAAAATAGAATGGTATTTGCCAGGGTCAGATGAGGGGGGAATGAGGAGGTATTGTTTTAATGGGTATACAGTTTCAGTTTTGCAAGATGAAAAATTTCTGGAGATGGACAGTGGTGATGGCTGGACAACAATGTGAATGTACTTAACACGATTGAACTCTGCCGTGAAAAATGGTTAAAATGGTAAATTTTATGTTATGCATTTTTTTTATCACAATAAAAAGAGTAAGTGTCAACATCAACAGACACTTATTCAGGCAAGAACATCAGCTGGATGGGAATAATGATATTGGAGTCATATCAATACATTATAACAAAATGCTTATAGTTTAAGTTTTTCTTTTGTAACTCAACAAAAAATGGATTCTTTTAACACTATGACAGAACACAATTTATATATCTGATATCTGCTGACTACAACTTTTTTCCCTTTAGGAATTAGGAAGGAGGTATATTTCTTCACCAGCTGTCGCTCCCCCACAGTGACCCCCCACACACTCCAAGTTCATTGTCCTTTGGGAATCTGCTTAATCACGCCCAGGGTTTAATCTATATGGTGACCATTCCCATATCTGTGTCTCTATCCTGGAACTGCCGGCTGAATATCTCCATTCAGATGTTGTCATAGGGACCTCAAAGTCCATATATCAAATGCAAGCCTGTCTTCTCTCCCACGTCATCCTACTCCCGAGGGTACCCCTCTGGCACTCCCCTCAGTTAAGAGCACCACCATCTCACTATCCAGTGAACCAAGCCCTAAACCCCAATCATCTGGCTGCCTTCTTCCTCGTCTTCACCACTGGCTTCCAGTAAGCTGCTCTGTCTCCTTCCTCCTGTCACCCCAATTCCTCCCCTATTACTGCCTTTGCTGAGGCTCTCTGCTTCCCCCATCCACCCCACCCTGCTGCCAGAGTGAACTCACTACTCCAGGCAGCCGTTGGACCAAAATCTGCCATAGCCTCTTGCATGGTAAAACCCATACACTTCAGCATGCAACAAGATCTGAATGATTCTGCGCAGGGCTTGCTTCTCTTGGGGGGAGCCCTGCACCTGTGGGCCACTTAGAGATCTCTTTGGAGGTGCTCAGGAAATCTCAATCGAGTCAATAATTATCATCAGTTCTTGAGTCGGGTCCCTATGTCCCCTTCTAGCCTCTTTTTTCATCACTTCTCCATCCATACCCTCCACGCCAGCCATGATTCACTTCTTGTGGTTTCTCTGGGCAGGATCAGCTCTTCCTGCCTCCTTGTTTCTGCATAGGATGTAAATGACTGGAACCTAGCTTTGTCATGTGTGACCCTGAGCAAAGGACTTACTCCCATGAGGCTTCAGTCTCCTCATCTATTAAATAAAGTGAATATGTACCTCACAAAATTGTAGTGAGGATAAAATGAGATAACACGTGCAAAAATTGTTTATAAACCATCAATGTACCATAAAACATCATTTTGTAATCCATCAAAGCCTATCTTTAATACCACCACCTGCAAGAAGCCTTTTCCTCCTTCTCTTGGACAGCCCATAGGCCCTCATGGCTTCCATCACATCCCCCTTTAATTTGTCCAAGTTCGTGTTTTATGCCTACAGCCAGATCACAAACCCCGGGAAGTCAGCATCCATTCCTACTCTGTGGCTCTCCTTCCACGCTCTGTAGGTCTCAAGTGTCTAGAGTCCTTCAAAGAGAAGCAACTTCTGTTTTGAGGAGACAGAGACTAAAAGTTCCCAGTGGTGAAATAACAGGGAGTTTGGGATGCCCCTCAGGATCATGGATCCCTCTCCAGAGGAGACATACATCCATCAACTCCACACTGTGAGCTGCAATGACAGGAGCTGGCTCACCGGTTGCCTCTCCTCAAGCCCGGCCAGTTTCAGACATGGCTGGTCAGTCATGGGCGCTGTCCTGCTGGGCCTAGAGGGTTCCAGTGACTTTTACAGCACAGATCCAGGTAGCCATGACTTATAGATCAATTTTAGCACAAGAGATAAAAAATAAAATAAAAATTACCATCCACTAAGCTCAGAGATGCCACCAAATAGCTGATCTAAAGTGACTACAGAGCAAGCCAAAGGGCTGGAAAAAAAAAAAAAAAATGATGGGGGGTGGTGGGGAGGGAGAAATCACCTCAGATCTGGCAAGTGGGTTGATTGGGTTTACAGGCACAGTCAAACCCTGGATTACTCGGGGCAGGTTATTATGGAGGACAAAGCCCAGCCTATAATTATGCAAAGAGATTTTGTCCCAAATTCTAAGGTCACAGATTCCCAAAGGCTTCCCCTTCTAGAATCCCCTCTTTCACGGAGGCAGGAGCCTGAGGGTCTTGGTTTCCCATTAAATGCCCCCACCTAAGTTTGCTTAGTGCCCAGCCACTTGTGTCTGTAGGTTTCTCTTTCCCTCCCTAAAAAGGAGCCAGCCAAGTGTAGGCCTGCTTTCCTTGACAAAGGGTTTATGTATAATTAAAAGGGATTATGCTTTGAAGGGGGAAATTAGCCTTTAATCACCCAGCGAAAGACACAGCAGGCTGAGTGGGAGGTGCTCTGGGCAGCATTTACGTCCATTGCTGCCCATCAGCCTCGGCCATAGAGGGAGGGCTCCGACTGAGTTACCTGCCGGTCTTCTGTGGTCACCATCATGGGCTTTGCAAGACAGATCCAGCTTTTGCTCTGGAAGAACTGGACTCTGCGGAAAAGGCAAAAGGTAACAGGTGCAGTCTGTGGTCTCAAAGTGAGGTGTGGAGCGAATAAACAGGTGGAAAGAGTGGGAGAGGATGGGGACAGGGAGGGTGAGCAATCAATGGTCTGGTTGCCACTTAGCACTGAAGCAGCGGTTAACTGCCTGGCTGCTCCACGAGCCTCTCACAGGTAGACACGCTTCTCTGTCCTGAGATGGACGCTTTCCACCCGCAGCCCAGCATGGCCACATTCAAGTCTGCTTTTGCCCGCCCATCCCTCCCTGGTGTGTAAACCTGCCAGTCCAGTCCTCCCAACCTTGAGCCTCCATGCTGTATAGTGGAAAAAACCTAAGCCCTGAAGAACAGGCTCAACAGAAAACAATGCTCTCCGCGGGCTTCCCAGCCCAGTGATACCGTATTTCCCTGGTTCTATGAGGCACGCTGGGTTTTCACGTTGTCACATTTCTGAAATTGGGATGCTGCTCAGTCATGTGACAGTTTCACAGGACACATTTGTCTCTTCCGCAGAGTGTGAAAAGTAATGGTGGATCTTACAAACTTGATGGTGTCTTAGATCCAATGAGATACAACACCTTATCAACCATCACAGGCATTCACTGAGCCCTTTCACTGGGCAGACGCGGGGCTGGGCTGCATCAGGTCCTAAAAGAATAAGACACAGGTTCCACCCTGGACTCGCTTCTAGTCTGGCTGGCAAAACTTGAAGTATGTTTTTAGACCAAAAGCAATAAAAGTAGCAGAAACCAAATATCCCCTGAGAAGCACAGGCAAGAGCCCCAGGAGATCAGAGCACCCAGAGGTAACATGTAAATGGCAACGCTTCTAAATTGTTTCTGGAAAGGGGTAAAGAGTGAATAAATAACTGTAAGAAAATATGTGCTTTGCTACAGGCTTCCACCGTCATGCAAATGCCAAATAACTAAAAAAATGACTAAAGGAGCTAAAAGAGGAAAGGGAAAGGGGGTGAAGAGTGGGCAGGGCTGAGCTTAGAAAGACAGGAGCCAGACAGGAAGGGAGAGCTTGGAAGGAGGACAGGGAGAAGATCTTCTGTGGGGTAGAAGAGAACAGATTTATTCCAAGCCTCAATTCAGGATGGATTTATGTAGGCAGATCAGGTTTTTCCTCGGTTTTGGAAGGAAAGTGAGAGAAGAAAGGGGGCCAATTGGTGGGACACCTGAAGACCTATGATTGAGCATCTCAGTCAGAGAATTTAATATAAAATAATGTTCGCTATGTACAAAGCTGGTAACTGAGAGGATAAAAGAGTACTGCAAGGTGTCAGGGAGGTAACAACGGCAGGACACAGCTACCAGCCCTATATCCGAGAGAACCAAAGGAAGAAAGCGGAATTGTTAAGACTTGGAAACCCAGAGGAGAGGTCGGTGGGGCTGAGACTTGGACCCGTGAGGAAAGGGTAGAATGAGGCTGCTGCTGGGGTCTCTGAACCCAGTCTCAGGTCCAGATCCATGAAGAGGGAACCCTGGCTGGCTGGAGGGTTTGGACTGAGGGACAACTGCTTAACAACTAGCACAAAAGGGAGCAAGAAACACAATCCAACCAGGTGCACAGATGGTCCTTTCCTGTGTGTGGCTTGGATAGGATTTAGGGAGACAGGAGGGGGAAGCCAAGTTAGAACCTGCTCACCTGTGGGAAACACCACTGTTCTCAGGCTGCTTTCCTTTGTCAAAGCTGATGTGATTTTTCAAATTGGTGTTAAAGTTATTTGTTGTCCCCAGGAGCCAAGTGCTAACAGTAGTCAGAGACTCAATCCCTTGCTTCTAGGAGCTTCTCTTTTAGAATGAATACAGGCAAAACTGAAACAAAACTCGTTATTAAATTCATTCATTTGTTCCTGTAGTCAACAAATACTTAATAATCGCCAGACACTGTGCCAGGTGCTGGGTACGCAATGGCAAACAGACAATCAAGGTCCCTGACTGCATGGCAGTGTACAGAATGCCGAGGAAAAGCCAATATTGCAACATTTCCCCCCCTCCCCTTTTCCATAAGAAATTACGATTCTCACTTACTCTCAATGTGCTCTTTGTGGCCATCAGAAAATATACCTGAGGACTGTGGCTGCTGGCCTGAAATGATTCCATTCCTGTGGCAAGCATATTGCTGTTACAGAGAATAACCCTCTTTTTAAAGACAAGATTTGGCTCAGAGCCCCTCACAGTCTCTGCTGCCTTCCCCTGGCATTAGTGGGTGTCTCCTCTTCAGAGGTTCTGTCTTCTCTACCCCTCGAGCACATTACCAGTCCCTCTGTGGTGAGAGGGGGCCGTCCAGGCTGAGGACCGTGGCTGGGGGAATCTCCCAGGATGCACCAAGTCTGGGCTGACATTCCTTTGATGCCATCATGATGGCCTGGAAATTGAGATCTCTTGTCTGGGGTGTCTCCAGCCCACTTCCCCACTGCTACCACATTCCAGGAATTTCCAGGATGTCTGGGGAAAGATGAAGGCATCCTCCACAAGCCCTCAGTAGCTCTGAGAGGGGTCTGTGGCTCTTTCACTAAGGTTTTGGTGCTTCTGGGAGCTTCTGCCTGCACAAAATGGTGACTCTAAGGAAAACAGTACAACACACTCAGCCCAAAGCTCATCTCCTAGGTTTATAATTTCTCAAACTTCCATGATTTGGGGTGTTTACTATTATGAGTAAGAGCAAAAATAGATACCAAATTCCCCCATCCCTCCTCTTCCCATTCCCTAAAGGCACAAGATGAAAGTCTTTACATGTTCTGCCCTCCCTTTTCTTTCTTCCTCCGTTAACATTTATCAAGTATTACTAAGTACCTGGCACTGTTCTGTCAATCTTATTTAACCCTCACCTCAATTCCGTGAGAGAGATACCACTATTGTCCCAATGGGAACTGATGAGTCATTGAGGCTTCAGAGAAGGTTAGTGACTGGCAGATATGGCTGTCACCCCATGCTGCCCCCATGTATCGAGCCCAGTCTAATAGGCTGGCCATCTAATTTTTCATCCATACCAAGGCATTATGAAAGTGAAAGGGGGCACTATACAATCGCACCAGGACAACAAATGTAAACTAACTCGGGACAGAGCAAACTGGGCTATATAGTTACCCCATACGTCCCAGGTGAGTTAGACACAGCCCCTGCCTTCATGGATTTTGGAGCCAGGAACAATTACTGAACAGAATAACATGTGCAACACTGGAAAGGAAGGAAGCCCGGGGTGGGAGGCGAGGATGAGCTCTGGGAGTTCAGAGCAGACCCCGGGGGTTGGAGCAGCTGAGAGATGACTTCTCAAGGACCTCATCCCTAGAACATGCATTCCAATGACAAGAGCTCTCTGCCCTGCTTGGGACAAATACACATCCACCCGTATTTGTGATGGGCCAGCAGACACTGGTAAGGAGAGTTTATAAAGACCGTTAAGTGTGTCTCTTGCCCCTGACAGCTCACCATCTAGGGCCCCTTGGTGTCATCCTTTGGTCCCAGCTTCCATGTCAGGGCAGGATATTTGGGGGAGGCCCGAGGACTCATGAGAGTAGGGGGCTTTTTATTTCCAGGAGCCCAGACCTGGGCACTGGGTACAGCTGCAGGCTTTGGTTCCTGGCCCAGCATTAGGCGAGAGAACCTGGCAGGTGCAGGGAGGCTGGGCAGTTAGCTCAAGTGTAGTCAGGTCCTGAGTCATTCTCATCCAGGTTCAGAATCCTGTCTGAGCTCTGGGTGCAGAAGGGAGACTCACACAGCTCATTTCAAGCCTTGCTACCCACTTTTAAATTGAAAACAGAGTAGAAGAAAAAAAAAAATCTAACTGGCTAAGATTTAAAACAACAAGCACAACTCTGCCCTTCCCTGCGACCCCTCCTCCCCCATGTAGGTTGAGTGGTAGAGAGGGGGAGGGGAAGCAAAAAAGACAGAGAACAAGGAAATACCAGTTTGGGGGGAAAAAATTCCACCGACCCCTTCTGAGTTTGGCTGGGCTTAATTAAAGTTACAGACATGTTTAAAGGGGAAGGGTGGGGGTAGTCAGAGCTGCTCTGAAAACATGTTTTTAATTACGTTGTGGAATTTCTCCCTAGGGTATGCCCTGCACAGTGGAGCATCAAGGACAGAGATGTCACTCTGGGGTGTGGGCGCTGAGCACGATTCTGGGGGAGGGAGAAGAGGTGATTGCGAGGACCTGCCAGGCAGGAAAAGAATTGCCGGTGGTCTTTGTGCAGGGAGTGAGTGTGAAATGCAGCTCCTCCAAAACAAATGCTCACGGTGTTAGAACAATAACACTGACCTCTCAACAAATGTTTTTTGAAGATAACCAACCACTACCTATGCTGGTGGTTCTCAGCCCCAGCTGCACATTGGAATTACCATAGAAGTGCTAGAAAACAAAACAAAAAACAAAAAGTGATGTCCCACGACCAGAGGTGCAGGTGTAACTGATGGGGGGGGGGGGCATGGCCTAACCTCCCCACATGATTCCAGCACAAAGCCACTTGAGACCTAGGTAAGTGAAGGGGATCACGTCAGGGGCAAGGTTGCAGGCAGAAAACAGCAGCCCGAACTCAGAGATACAGTGAAGAGGAGCACCTTGCAAAGCTGCACTTGTTCTAGAGCCGGGCAAAGAGTAAAGGAGAAAAGGAGAATTCTGACTCCACGCCCCCACAGATGGGAGGACTTTAAATCACAATGCCTTGCAAAGACCAGATACTTCAAAAATACAAGGAGTGAGTGAGTGAGTGACTGAGTAAGTAAGTAAGTCAGTGAGTAGTGAGTCAGTGAGTCAGTGAGTGAGTGCTGAGTAGGTGAGAGAGTGTGTGATTACCATTGCAAAGAGGGGTGACACGCAAGAGCTAGGGTTTGAGAATTGTATCTGTGGGGCAAGGTAGGCCAGGCTGGCTGATGCTTGCCCACCTCCTCCAAGCCACTCTAAGATACAGAGCGTGTGTGGTTAATTTCTCAGGAAGACCCACGTTTCCAAACTGGCAAATGAGCTGTTCTGAATCCAGACAGGGAGAAAGGGAGGAAGCATGAATGTGAGGCCTAAGAGCTTGCAGATAATTTTAATTATAACTCCTGGCTCTTAGCCTTCACAACTTGCTGTCCCCTACAGTGTCCCAGTGGTTCTTGTGAGAAGTGAGGGTCAATAATAAATGGCTTGTGTTTATTGAATGTTACCTTGGGCCAGGTTCTGCTTTAGGTGTTTCACATGGTGAATTCACTTCTTCCTCATAACTGCACTGAGAAGTGTGTCCTGTTATCACACCCTATTTTACAGATGAGACCCTGAGGCACAGAGAGGTTGAATGGGTTACGAAGGTCATACAGCTAATAGGGAGCAGAGCCGGGTATGGACCTCAGTACTGACACACTCTTAACCCTCAGTGTACACTGTAAAACAAAATAGTCCCATTCCACAGATGTGAAAACTGAGGCTCAGAGATTAAGCAAGCCCGAAAGTGATTCTTAACCCAGATCTTCTCACTCCCAAACCAGCATCAACATCTAACATATCAAACTACTCCCAGATAGACTCTACATTCAAGGAGGTTGACTTACTTGGTAGAAAGACAAGATTGCAAGCAGTTGTCTTAAGGAAGAATCAAATGTGTAGAATCTGGACTGGTTGTCTCATTTCCTTGCTAAAGACACCAAGAACAACTTCCAGTTTCATCATTTGTATCTATTACTTACATTGCTATCTTGCCAGACTTGCTCCTCAACCTTACTCACTGATGGGAGGACCTGGGATGCAAGTTGTGCCAGACAGATTGTTAAATCTGAAAACTGTTGGTGACCTGAGCCTCTGTGTCACCTCCAGCTTTTCCAGAGGAGCCTCCTAGACCAGTCTTGACAAAGACTCACGCGTTCCATATTTATTGGGCACCTGTTATGAGCCCAGCCCTGCGTTGGGTGCTAGAATCACAGCAGTGACAAGGATAGATATGGTCCCTGCCCTCAGGAAGCTTACAGCCAGTGAGGGGTCCACTTACATGAAGGAATAATGACCCTGACACAGGTTGAGTGATAGGACAAGGGGAAGTGTGGGCTGCTGTGGGAATTCTTGTGCCGCTTTGATAAGGGCAGGGTGTTAACTATGAGATAGGGTAGCTGGGAAGAGGCTCAGCCCCTCCTCCCTTGATTTGCATGCCCGGGAGGAACTGCCACATTCCAATGGCTGTCAAGTATGCTTGGGGTCAGTCCCTTTAATACCGGATGGGAATTGTCCAATATTAGTGTTTTGCCTTCTTGTGGGAGAATGTGTAGGGGGAGCCCTGAGAAATAACTGCCTTAAGGAAAAATCTATTCTTTCTTCTTCCCATAATATTTGTGTGTGTGTTTCCTATGACACATCCTCCCTAGACATATTTTGGGTAAAACATTTTGTAATGTTACAACTGCATAATCACGACCTGTCCTAAACAGTTTTTGCTGTTTGTTTCAATGCATTATCTTTTTTTCATCATAGATTTATGTTACAATGCTCATAGATTTGTAATAATTCAGGAAAGGAACAAACATTTATTGAGCACCTGCTATGGTGTCCACAGTTTTGCTGAGAGTTTAAGTACATTTCCTTGGAAGGAATTTGCATGACTGAAGACCATGCAAATAGCTCCTATCTGATCTATATACTTGTATACTTAAGTCTCTACCCTTAGCCACCTGCTTAAGTTCCCCTTTAAATCTTATTAGTTTCCTTCCTAGGGTCTCTGGAGCAGGGCTTAGGCAAAAGAACTATCACATCCACCAATTCACATCCCCCTTTCCTCCCTGCCCACCCCACCCCCCCCATAATCCCACAGCTCCAGCCTCCACCCTCCTGTGCAAGGCCTCAGAGCGTGGGCGGCAACAACCAACTGCTTCTTCCTTTGGAGTCAAGAGTCCTTGAACTCTAAATTGAACCTAAATTTAAATACCAACTTTCAGCCATGTGTTGGTATCAGCAAACTCTTCCGGCATTGTAAAAACCCACTATAGTATGCCCTGCTTTGTCTACTCAAGCAACAAGAAATTGTTTAAGGAAAAACATTGGTAAACCCAGATTTCGATGGACTTTGCTATGGATCACAGTAGTTCATAGTCATTTGCGCGTTCATTCATTTATCAGTGACCATGCAAAGTCTAGTGTGTGCTGGAAGGCAGGGCAGTGGGGGAGGGGCAGAGCATTAACCCTGGAGACGTGAGGCTAGATTTTGGTTCCAATGCTGTCACTGCTGATGTGATGCTGCACAGGTCATCTGCCCTCCTTGGGCCTCTGTTTCCTCACCTGCAGGAGGAGAGGTAAGATATGAAATCTTTACTCCCCGCAGAATCAGCATTCCTGGGAGCTTAGACATGCAAGATCTGGTGGGGCCCTAAGAATCAGAATCTGAATTCATGTACACAGCAACATCTGAAAAGCCCCGAAGTACATATGTTGATGACCCTTGATGAAAATCCTGTGCTAATGCAGTTTTCTAAAATTGAGGCAGAGTGACACCAAGTCTTGCTAGTCTGACATATCAGAGTAGAGGTAGGATGGGAGAGGGGATTTAAGAGAGGAAGTCCTGTAGGAAATACCCCACAACCAAGGTCCTATTGTATAGACAGGTGCTGAGATGAATTGTGTCTGCTCTGGGTATGTTTCCTATAAGCTCTTAGCATCACTGGCCTTTCTTTTTGTTTTGCTTTTTCAGATTCGCTTGGTGGTGGAACTTGTGTGGCCTTTATCTTTATTTCTGGTCTTGATCTGGCTGAGGAATGTCAACCCACTCTATGGCAAACATGAATGTAAGCATAACGGAGTAGCCTTGGTAGACCTGGCGGTCCCATCTTTTTAGAAAGGTCTTGGGGGTTGGGGGTGCCGGGATTGAGGGTCTTCTTATCATCATTTCATGCCTGCAATGCAGAAAACAGAGATCTATTAGTGTTACACAAACTAATCTTTTATTCTTGCACATTCTATGCAAATACTTGTATGTACTTACTGAAGAATCGTGTGACTATTTTTTGTTTGCTTTTATTTTTGTTGGGTTTTCTGTCTTTTTTTTTTTCTGTACCTGAGCTCTTACTAGTTTTAAAGGGAGCAGAGTATAGATGAGTACTCTAAAATATTTTGGAGACCAATTTAGGGACAGGTTATGCATGGTGCTAGAGAAGGACGAGAAAGGCTGCTATACAATCACTCTTCATAAAATGTTGGTTTTTGGACCCCAGTTGTCCTGGGACCTAGAGTGAGCCTGTCAGTACCTCTTTTATACTATAGGCCTCTGGGAAAATCTTCATCTGGTTTCTGGGCAGGATAACATCGTCGTCTAGGCAGCTGATGTGGAGAACTCAAGTGATGCAAAGCTGCTCAGTCCCCTATTCTTGCTCCTCACCCTTTTCTTCATGAGTTCCAAGCCCCAAGTTCTGAGTCACCTTCCTGTCCTCCTGTCCATCAAATTCTTGCTGCTGCTTCCCTGCCCCTGACCCCCACCCCTCACCCCAAGAGCCTATAACCTTCTACTTTCTTGCCTGCTTGGGGGTAGGTGGTCATAAGAACAATTGTTGAAGGAGTAGGTGAACCTCTTCTCAAGTGTCAGCAAATCATGGAGGCTTCTTGAGCTAACATCCCTTCGTCCTTCCGACCATAAAATGATGCATTCCCATTCTGTTCTCCTTCTGTACTTCCACCCACGCCTCTACTCTGAATCTTTGCCTGCCCCCCCAGTACACTGGGAGCTGGAGAGAAGCGACCCTGTCTCTAGCACCCAGTGCGGGGCCTGACAGATGCTCCTGCTTCTTAAATGTTGACAAGTGAAGGAAAGCACCAGGATTAAAGGCTTCTTCCTGCAGAGGCCCCAGCACCTAGGGCCTGTGTCCAGCTTGGTCAAGACGACTAACCCCTTGTCTTCATTTCCTGTCTTAAAGGCCATTTTCCCAACAAGGCGATGCCCTCAGCGGGAATGTTGCCGTGGCTCCAGGGAATTTTCTGCAATGTGAACAATCCTTGTTTTCAAAGTCCCACCCCGGGAGAATCTCCTGGAATTGTGTCAAACTATAACAACTCCATGTAAGTGTTGAGATTTCCACCAAAAGGGGAAAGAAGTTGTACACCCCTTTAGTCTTGTCATATGCTAGAACTCACATGGCACAGACACAGCATGTAATGCTGGATGAATGTTTTTGTGGCATGCTGAACCCTTAAGCTCATAGGAGCAGGGCGTATTTCCTCTCTGTGGCTCATTCCATTAGCTGTCGAGGTGCTTGGGGAGAAAGCTTCAAACTAAGACCACATGACATGATTTCTCAGTCCTTATATTTCTAAGATGTGACCTGAAGTCTGATGGCTGCACTCCGCTGAGATGTGTCCAGGGGCCTCCAGGTCATCCATCCACTTGGGTGGAGTCACTGAATGAGAAAAACTCCGTTCCCCTTCTGCTGTCTTACGTCAGTCCATCCCAGTCAAGCCTGACAGATCTCTGTTCCTTTAAAAGCCTTCTCGGTCATCTAAAGGCTAAGAAAAATGTCAAGGAATATTTCAAAGGGGAATGAAATCAGATTTGCAAGGTGAAGTTTTCGTCCTGGGAGAAAAGGACAAATTCCAAGTTTTCTCTTGTAGATGCCATCAGTTCTCTCGGGCAACAAAATCTTCGGATGTGGCGGGAGGGCAGTGGTTCTTAACCTGCGGGGCTGAAGACCACTCCGAGAAGCTGATAAAACTGATGGCCCCTCCTCCAAGAAAAATGAACACACACACACACACACACACACACACACACCATTACACTGATGTCAGGGCACTTGTGGACTCCAGGTTAATGACCACTGGTCTGGGGTCGAATTTCAAGCCCAGTCTTACAGGAAAAGAGTCTACCTTTGGAATTTCCTTTCAGGGCAGGAGGTGGGAGGTCATAATGTGAGCATGTCCTATAGACAGCGGCTCAGGAATGAGGACAGTGTTGTCCTTCACCCACTGGGCTGAACTTGAGCTGCAGCTTGTGAAACTTACACCCAAGGGTCACCCACGAGGACTTGGTGGAGAGCAGACTTCACGTTACTTGTATAAACACCACATCAGATGAAAACCAAGGTATTTGGTTACTCCAGTTTTTCCTTAGAGGAGCTCTGGATATAATTCTAGGACAAAACTGAATTTTGGCTGAAAATAAAAGAAAATTTGGTAAGTCAGCCTAATGCCCAGAGGTAGCCTTCTCACCTGGAAACAAACTGTGGCTGCTTTTGCCCTACAATGGCATAGTTGAGTACTTGTGACTGAGACTCTATAGCCCACAAGCCTAGAATATGTAACTGTCTGCTGACCCCTGGATTATAGGAAGGTAAAAGAGGGAACACCAGTCTTCCTGGGAAAGTCAGGGAGGTGACGTTTCAGCTGGGCTCCCATGGCTGCAAACACTGCCTGAAGGCTTTAAGTTACAATCTACGCTTTCAGCTTGAATCTCTTTGAGGTGCCTAAGAAGAAACACCTACTCATCTAGAGAGATCCCATGGGTTACAAGGTGGAATCCGGGAAGCCTTGGAGACGTCTCCGGGGAGGTTAGATGGAGCTTTGGCGGTGTCTGTAGGCTGAGGGGTGAGAGCTGAGGAAGAGGGCCTTCAGACTCCAGTTGTATGCTGCATTTGAACCAAGAAATTGGGGTTTCATATTTCACACACACACATTACAGGTGAAATAATTGGCTTATTCAAGTGTCTTTTGCTTACAAGGCACAGAAACCCATTTAAATAAGCTTAAGGCCCAGAGTGAAATATATGATTTGGAAACCATACCTGCTCACGGCAGGTCTCAGGAGAGGTACAGCAAGAACTGCAGGGCTGTCAGTAGCTGTCAGGAGCGGCTGTCTGCCATCTGGCCTGAAGGTCCATCCTCTCTGCCTCTCTCTGGACATCCACTCCATTTGCCTCTCTCCATGGAACTGTGTCCCCTGCTTCTCACTGCCCAATCTGGTGCTGATTGCCCAGTTCCCAGCACCTTATCTTGGGCAATCCGAAGAGCATCCTTACATATCACTTAAATTCCTGGGAACGAATCTGGTTGGCTTGGCTTCATTCTCCTTGTCCAATCAGCCTTGGCAGAGGTGTGTGCACACACAAGGGCAGGGAGGGGCTTGTGGATCAAGTATGGCTGGCAGAACCTACCCCTGTGAATGGCTGGAAGGGCAGGTCTCAGTGAAGCTGGGGATGGTTGGGAAGAACCTCTAATCATATCTACGAATGCTAACCTGTTTAAGGCTTCTCTGAACAGGAGACACGTAGAGAATGGGGTTGAGAGGTGACCTGGCCTTGCCAAAGTTGGAATACTGAGCAAATTGTTTATCACTCCTGTTTGTTTTTTTCTATGTACAAGGAAGTAAAACTATCTTTCTCCTTTTGTTTTGGCAGTATTCTAAGGATACATTATGTAGTAGCTGGGAAAAGCAGGTGGTATCTTAAAAAAATTGCACAAGGCGGGATGATGATGATGATGGTGATGATGAAGAAAATGGCAGCTATGTCTTTATTGATGAGGCGTTGTCTTTCTTCCAGCTTGGCAAGAGTGTATCGAGATTTCCAAGAACTCCTCGTGGATGCACCAGAGAGCCAGCAGCTTGGCCATGTTTGGACAGAACTCCGCACCTTGTCTCTACTTATGGATACCCTCCGGACTCACCCTGAGAGAATTGCAGGTAAGGTGGGCTTCCATGTTCTCAGCCATCCCCTCTCACTTGCCTCGTACATCAGAGACACGGAAGATACAGTAAAGAGTGGGGAGATTTGGTGAGAAAATATACTAGAGGAGACAGGAAGGGATGGCATCTAGCGGTGGTGTGAGGCTAACCTTGGTGAGGAGTCCTCTCCCTACCAGCCCAGAAGGTAGGAAGTTAGGAAGGAGAGCAGGCAAGGTCTTACCCTTACCCCTGGTAAGTCCAGAGACAGAAAGGGGCATGCCGGGAGAGCTTGTGCCCTGGGAAGTAGGGGAGGAGGGATTTGTGGAATAAGGTAAATGTGTGGGACAGTTTTCATAGAGCCCTAGAGAGTGAACTAAGCAGGAACATGGACAAGCAATGCCTAGTAGCACTAAGGACTCAGGGCGCTCAGAGAGTGTATGTTCATCATGACATAAATATGTACAGTCGTTGGATTTCTTTCAGTAATATTCAGCACCCCCGGCCCTGAGGCAGATCAGGTGCACAGTGGGGGGATACAGGCGTGGGTGTGTGTGGGGAGGTACCACGAAAGGTCCAGGAGGCAAGGGGGTTGAGGGAGGTTTGGACTACACACGTCAAGTCCAGGATGCATAAGGGTGGACGAGAAGCCAGAAGTACTGAAATGGCCCAGGAGAAAATGGAGGGGAGTGGAGGTCTCAGGGGGTCCCATGACCCTGTTTAAAGACTGAGAAAATGAGCGTGATGGAAGGATTGACAGCTTTGGTCAGAAAGTGAAGTATGTGAATTCAGGATTTCAAAGGCAGGCAGAAAAAGTGAGAATGAGCCCTGAGGTGGGGACGTGGTGGTTGAAGTGGAGAGAGAGGAGGTAAGGGTTTAGTTGATGAGGAGGTGAAGGAAATGAGAGACCCGGCTGGATGGGTCACATGGACACTGAGGCCCTGTGGATAGGACAGCTGTTTGGGGTCAGGAACAGTGAGGAGGAATATCCTGTGTCTCTCCTCCCCAGGGGAAGAACAAGAAACAAACAAACTCAACCCCAGTAACTACTCTGACATCTCTTAACGCACAAGTGGATGTTGTGTGGTTGTCATATGCCCAGTAGGCTCCTCTGCAGACGGCCGGACGGACTGCACGTGGCAGCAGCCTGGGCACCAGCTAGAACCCATCCCTTGGGAGGAGCAAATGAGTGGCTGGGAGGGAGCAAAGCCTACCAGGAACCCTGAGATCATTGCAGTCCAGGGGTGGAGAAAAGGCCGCTGGTGTGGGGAAGATTGTTCACGGGAGGAGGCGGACTCAGAGTCTGTGAAGGAAGCAGTTTGGAGATGGGAGATGTCTGCTCCTAGGATGGGGGTGGGGCGCTGTGACTCTCGGGATGGACTTAGAAAATGACCAGGATAAGGAAGGCGTCTACCAAGGGGACTGGGAGGGCTGGCTAGAGCCGCTCCTACTTAGGACTCCAGACAAGGAAGATTGGAGAATGGTACCGATTGGCCCAGGGGGCCGCACATATACAGCTGTCAACATTCAGCAGGTATTTGGCAAGCGCCTACTGAGCCAGGCGCTGTGCTAGTCCCTGGGGTCCGAGAGACACGTCCCACTATGTGCCTGCCCTGCTGCCAGGGCAGGGTGGAAGGACTGAGTGAACAGTGACCACACCAGGTTGAGGCGAGAGCCGGTGGAGCTTCAAGAGCTCAGGGGAGTCCGCGGGGAAAGCTCTGTAAGGAGATCTGGTCCTCTTCACATCGGCCACCTTCTCTCTTCTCACCCCACTGGAGCAAAAAAGGACAGGAGTTCAGATGGGACATTAAGCTTACTCATCACATTCTAATTGTTTCAAAAACAGTAAAGCATGTACTTTATGTAGTAAAACCAAATTAAACACTACATTCTTGGCTGCTTTGGATAGAAGAGTTTACTTAGCTCAATTAGCATTTTAACAATAAGGGGGGGGAAAGGGGTGGGGGGTGGGGACACCAACCAGAAAGCATTTTTTTCCTAAGAAGCAGTAGAGGAGAACGTGGCTCTCCAAGCCCTGGAGTGATTGCCCACCCCGTTCATCCAGCAGACATTTTATTTTGGTGTTTGATCATCAGATGGAGTCCAGCTGGGAGGACGTGTAAAGGAAGTCATTTCAAACCACAATTTCTCTGTGGTCTTTACAGTGTGTATGTGAGAACCGCAATCACTACTTCCTAACCCCAAAGTAGGACACGGAGTGAATCGGCACACAGGTGGTTCCTTCTGCAGGCCTTCGGGGTCTGAGGGAAAATCCCTAAACGACATGTGAAGTCTGAGGAGACCAGTTCAGGGAACGCCAACTGAGGCTCCCAACAAAATTTGGGGGAATGGAATGGAGACTATGCAGAAACCCTGACCTCAGTGGCCATCAGGAGGGACAAGGGACCAACCCCAAGTAAAGTCTGGACACAGTCTCTGAAGGAATTCCAGGCTGGGGACTGAAGTCCACTGTCAGCACTCAGACGATTTCAAAGTCTGTCCCAGTGTCACCTGGGGACGTGGCTGGCTGCGAACACGGAATCCTCAACCCAAACTGCAGTGGATGGTTAAGTCATTGAAAGTGAGGTGGGTGTCTGTCACTGGTGTGTGCTTTTGCCTGTCAGTTCCCCAGTCACCTGGGAAAGTATGCTGATGGGAGACCAGGCAGCATTTTCCTTTCTAGCAAACCTGTAGTACAGCATTCTCCACAGGGGAGGATTAGTGGTAAATGACAGACTTGAAGCCCCCTCCCCTCTCACCCCAAGCAAGCTCTGCCGGTCTCTCAATCATCTTTAAACATCTTCTTCCCAGAAGTCTCACACATTCTCCTGGCTTCCCTCCCACCTCAGCTCCCCTCCGATCTGTCGGCCTCAGCAGTTCCCTCCCCCATTCTCTAATCTTCTTGGGGAAGAGAACAAGAAGAACCACATTTTAAACTAAATTTATTTTTCTTTCTTTGGGCCCCCAGTTCACATTTCTCCCTTGAGAGTCTAGTGAAGCCTCTGTCTGGTATCGGCCACCTCTTACATTTTGGGCCCCACACTCTCCCTACAGGGTGGCCCCCACCTCCCCTCAGGTGTGTGGAATCAGAACGCCCCTTCCCCCTAGGGTCACAGCAGCTCAATCACCTGGGAAGGATACCGTGCAATGCCAGGGCAAAATCGCTCCCTGTCTCCCTCATTTTGTCCCTCTCCCCAGCAAGGAATGTGTAAGTAAGGTCAGGTGAGTGAGTTAAAGAATAACAAAAAGATAAACAGTCAAATGGGGTCCTAACTCTCAGGTCAAGACAACAGGTATTTATTGGGTGCCTCCTGCCATTCCATTTATGGAGGCCCTGATTCCATGTCAGAGTCTAATGCTGGGTGTCAGAAACAAGTGACTTCAGGGCTTATATCTGTGTGCCCAGCATTGATTGCTAGGTATGAAAAGGGGAATTAATAAAAGTAGAATCCATAAGCAGACGTGTGTGTGTGTGGTTGCTGGAGGCAAGAGTATACAATATAATGCTGTATATAAAAAAGTGATTGGGAGAAGAACAACTGAGCTGGTGCCCCAGGAGATGGACGAGAGGAGGCAAGAGCTGAGTTTGGAAGATGGCAGTATTTACATTATTGAAAAGGAGGGAAGGCAAGAACCAAATAGAGCAGCCCCTCTCAGAACCTTCCTCCTCCCTTCAACTCCTGCCTGTGTCAGATTGCCCTGCAGCCTCTGGGCCTGTCCTCTGCAAAGGGAAGTGATACTGGGCTACCCGGCTGCACGACTCTAAAGGACCCATTCTGGTGAGGGAGGCGGCTGAGCAGTGGGACTCAGGAGAGGTTGCCCCTGCCCTAGCTACATGGCCAGGCCTGTGGTTGATCCATTTCCCCTTTTAAGAGGAAATTAGCGGCAATATCAATCTGAACAAGGCACTATACAGGGAGAGTCACAACCTGCAAATGGAAGGGACGGCTGTCAAGCACTCAAGGTGCTGGGCCTCTTGGCTGCCTGGTGAGAGAAGAATTTGGGGAGGGAGGAGATGAGCTCTGTGGTGTTAGGGCCTCGAAAGAGCAGGAGCATTTGATGATTAAATTTAGTTAAAGAAGAACTAAGCGATATACGATCAAACGGGTTCCAGGAGAAGCTGGGATGTAGAGATAGGCATTGTCACGCAACCCAAACGCTTTCCCTTAATCTTGAAATGGTTCCGTAAATATCTGGGCCTGACCTTCTTCTCTGGCCTCATGAACTGTAACAGTGCAGCCCTGGAAACAGGTAGAAGAGGTGGGTACCCTGGGTGTGACTGCCCGGGGAGGGGTAAGAATAAAATCAGTGCAGTCAGAACAGAACAAGCATGTATTGGGTCCTTACTCTTTGCAGGCTTGAGAGCTAAACACTTTGTATTCCTGGTTCCTCGTCAGCCCTACAACAACCTTGAGCGGTAGATGTGGAAAGTGCCTACACAGAGAGGTTCAATCACTTGCCCCAAGGTTACCTAAACTGTTAGCAGTCCTTTATGCCTCCCCATAAAGAAATTTCTGCTTCCAACAGGTACTGCGTGGAGCTAGAGAGAATGTTACTGGAATGATCAGGGCAAGAAATTGCAAGCCCGACAATAGGCCATTCTCTTCTTTCCCAGTTGAAGCTTTTTTTGCCCTAAACAGCCTCGTCTCTCTTAGTTCATGTCGATATCTTGAGCTTAGAGCCTTAACTGAGATGACAAAAGCACGAAGACGAATCCTGTACCCCATGACAAGGGCGCTGTGGACAGAGCACGAGTCTCCTCTAATCCTAGACTAACAATTCTCAACCTTGGAACTATTGGCATTTTGGACCAGATAGTTCTTTGGGTTTTTGTTTGCTTGTTTGTTTTTTGGTGGGGGGAGGTTGTTGTCATATGCATTGTGGGTCATTTAGCAGCATCTCTGGTCTTTATCAACTAGCACCTTCCAGTTGTGACAACCGAAATGTCTCCAGACATTTCCAAATATTCCCAGGGGGACAAAATTTCCCTGCTCTAGTTCCTCACCCCCATCTCCTTGAGAGCCGCTGTCCTAGACCAACCCCCTAAAGTATCTGACAACCCTTCCCCCACCCTGAGCTAATGTTGTCAACCTTCTGTGCCTTCTCATTAAATTTTGCCCAACTGCTTCAGCAGTAAATGCTGTGACTATGTGGGTGACAGCAGATCGGCGGGACCCCTGACCTCCAGGCACTCCCAGGGAACCCAAGAACAGAGCCTTCTTCTGAGAGGCCAGTTAAAAATGTTTCCAATCAGTTCTCCATGTTTTCACTTTTTTGACCTACCTCCCCTTCAACACCCTGATTTTTTTCTCATTCATGTACAGGAAAAGGAATACGAATCCTGGATGTCCTAAGAGATGAAGAAACACTGACACTATTTCTCGTGAAAAACATTGGCCTTTCTGACTCAGTTGTCCACCTTCTGGTAAACTCCCAAGTCCGACCAGAGCAGGTAGGACTTGACATGAATCCGGTCAGTTGTCCCTGAAGGGGAAGGGCAAGCGTGAGCCTGAAAAAGACAAGAAACACAGGCATTTTTTCCTTCTTGCTTTCATACTCAGAACCCATGATGCATGCGACATTCAGAAAAATACCTCGGGGTCACTTGAGATGATGAGTGTTCCCCTCCTAGGATTCTGAGTTGGTATAAATCCTGGTAACAGAACCTCTCCAATTTTTATGACAAGAAGGAACTTATAGATCATATGGCTCAACCTCCTCTTCTAGCTGTGGAAACTGAGGCTTATTCGTGTATTCATTAAATATTCATTAAATATCACAGTGGGAACAACATGGCCAAGGCCCTGACTCTAGGAGCTTATATCCAGTGGGGGTGACAGGAGATAACAAAGTCAGCAAAGGAAACCATGAGTTTCCAGGTTGAGGAAAATCTAGCAGGGTCAGGAGTTTGGGAGGCACTGAGGGGTGTGGGATGGGGAAGGTTTTAAATGAGGTTGTCAGGGAAGGCCTTCCTGAGGAGGTGGTGTTTGAGCAGCCCTGACTGAAAAGACGGTGGCCATGGAAACAACTGTGAGAGTTCCAGGCAGAGAAGCCAGCAGTACGAAGGGGCAGAATTTGCTGAGCTAACTCCCAGGTAACGGCAGCACGCAGAGTAGACCCCTGATTTCCTGCACCATTTCTTCTCCGTGCCAGGCAAACTCCTTCCTCTTATCCCCCTTGCACAGTATGGCCTACTCCCGCCACCACCCCCCAAATCTATTTCATCTATTTTCATACTCTCTTATATTTATTCAGAGCATTTTTACCATTGACACATGACTTTCACGTCTGTTAGCTGTGTGTTTTTCACATGAATCCTGACATGGGTCAAACAGATGGGGAAACTGAGGCATCTGGTGACTGAGTGATTTGCATGAGGCTTTAGAGCTAGAAATTGTCAGCATGGCAGTGGAATCCAGGTCTTCTCATTCCTAATCCAGTCGTCTGTGCTCCATCCAGTTCAGTGGTCCCGTAGCATCAGCAAGGACTGGGAACTTGTTTGTAATGCAAATTCTCAGGCCCCACCCCAGACCAAGCAGCAATCTGTGTTTTAACCAGCCCTCCAGGTGATTCTGACAGGCTCCAGGGTGAGAACCACGGCTATAGTTTGGGGCCTTACGGCTCCTGACCCAGCATTTTGGGTGTGTGTGGGTTCCTAGTGGGATGAACTCAGTGAGAGTGCAGGGTAAGCAGCAGTGAGAGTGCAGACACCCTTCCGCGCCTTCTGGCTAGGTCTGTACCTCCCACCCAGACTCCAGGGGAGACCAGACATAAACAAGAGAATTTTGGGGCCTGTGTCAGTCCTGAGATAAAGGTCTGCACAGGGTACTGTCTCAGCCCAGAGGAGGGAGGGGCACCCCACCTGCCTGGTTGGGGCTGGCTCTGCTGAAGGGGGTTTATACCTGCTTTTCTGGCTTCTCAGACCCTGAGGTTTTCACCGAAACTAGACAAGGGGAACTGAGGATAAGCCCTGGGGGCTGTGTGTCAGGGCCCTTGGAGCATGGCGCCCGCAGTACCCAGGCCTTGGCTGCTGTGGGCTCCTGGCGAGGCCCTTGGAGTCAGGCCTGGCTGCCCCACTCTACTTCCCCTCCCAACCCCACTGAGGGGGGGGGGGGTGGAAGCAGCATTGATTGTTCATTTTCCCTCCTGCTTTCTCTTCAGCTCATAAAACTCAAGTCCTGGAAATGCCTGTCATGACTTCCAGTTGGTAATAAAAGGGAGGTGCAGATAAGGGCAGGAATTTAGGGGAAATTTCTTTCCAATGTCTCAGAGACGTGACATTTGGATCGCTAGCTGCTGTGCTACTGGCGTTAGGGCTGAGGCCTTTCATGGGGGGAGAAGGAGCCAGGATCACTGGGTTATGACTTTATTTAGTAATGAGCTAATGCGTCCCTGACCAGTGAACCCAGAATTTAAGAGGAGCCCAGCGGTCCCACGCTTGGAGATGCCATCCATGCCCCCTCTTCACCCGTGCCACCCGCTTCCCAGCTGGTTGCCTCGTGCACCTGCCTCCTGATCTGTATGTTGGTCTTGGTCTCTGTTCAGCTTGGTGGATCTTTAACAGCATGTCCAGTAGAACCTTCCTCCAAGATGGCAGTGTTTTCTCTCTGTGCTGTCCGCTGTGGTAGCCAGTAGCCACATGTGACAGGCAGGCACTTGAAATAGGGCTAAAGCAGCTGAGGAACTGAATTTTAAATGTAATTTAATTTTAATTACTTTCAATTGAAACAGCCACATGTGGCTTACAGCTCTCTAACTGATCAAACATGGAGTTTTGTTCTTTACCATCAGACTGGATATTCCTCCTGGTCCTTTCTGCCTAGTGTCTGAGCATCTTTCTCCATCTAGGGAATTATTAGATGATGGAAGTGGTACAATTCTCTGGTTCATCCCTCATCCCACCCCTGCCCTAGCCCTGTAAACTCCTGGACTTTCTTCCTTAAATTGTTCATAAACCCTCCTTTCTTTGTCCTGACCTCTGCTTCTTCCCTACTCAACAAAGAGCTAACAGGTAATGATTAAGCACAAGCTGTAGGTTCAAATCTCAGCAAGGGCACATAGCTAACTGTGTGACCTCTGGCAAGTTAATTCACCACTCTGTGCTTCTGTTTCCGCATTTGTAAAGTACAGATAAAAAAAAAAAAAGTTCCTACCATATATGGTTGTTGTGGGGGGTAAAAGAATTAATATATGTAAAGCACTTAGAAGAGTGTCTGGCACACAGTAAACACTCAATAAATGCTAGCTATTTTTACTAGTGATTCTTAAACCCCCTCTTCTGTGCTCTGGTTTCACTATATCCAATCATGCACTTACCGCTGTTTATATGCCTGCATTTCCAGTTAGCCGGTGAGCTCCTTGGAAAGCAGAAAACTCACCTGATTCTTTCTGTATCCCCAGTAACTACCCTAGTCCGGGCAGAATGGGAACTCAGTGAGTGAGTGCTGAATGAATGAGTGAGACTGAGTGAAAGAATGAGTGGGGACTTTCGTGGTGTCCCAGCTTTCCCAGTAGTCTGCTGTGTAACCTTCTCAAGTCACCTAACCACTCCTCCATCACTTTTCTCCCCTGACATATTAGAGGTTTGGTCAAAATGAGCTCATTGGTTCCCTTTACCTCAAAATGTTCAGACTCTGGAATCAGGGCTGGGGGTAGGCTTTTGCCTGGAGATAAGAAGCAAAATATGGGCAAAACAGGAAGGCTCCGCTGGAATGTGTACCCAGTGACAGTCCCCTGAGATTGACGAAGTCCACACCAAGCCAGCATCAGCCATGACGAGTACCTCGTTTAAGTACCAGGCTTCCATCTGTGGTCTGGACAGTCTCCACACAGAGGGTAGAGGGTAGCAGAGCCTGGGCCTGCTCTGCTTTGCAGCCTGGGGGGCTGGGGAAGCCATGGGGAGATTGCAGAAGCCAGGGAAGCTCGTGAACCTGTTCGTGGTACTCAGGGTCCTGTCCTCTGCTGGGAGGCCAGGACTCCAAGGGTGTCACTGTGCTGGGTGGCCAAGGATCCCTGGCCAGGGTTGAGGCCTCCTTAGCCTCTGGCGGCCATTATGGAGATTGTCCTTCAAGAGTCACTGTCCATGAACTCCACAGGAGCTGTAGGTTATCCAGGGGTTAGGGTCATCAGACAAAATAAAGGATGCCTAGTTTCATTTGAATTTCAGATAAACAAATACTTTTTTAGCATGAGTATGCCCCCTTTAGACTTTATTTGGGACACACTTGTACTAAAAAATGTTCATTATTTATCTGAAATTCCAATTTAACAACGTGTCCAGTATTTTTATTTGCTAAATCTGATGAGAAAGGAGAAGGGGGTTGGTCATTCTCCATAAGTCCAAATGCATTCTAGCCACTCCCCCACCTCAGCTTCAGGGACTACGTCCTGATGGCCCCTTGGCATTGTGTGCTAAGAAGGGAATCTCTCAAATTTTAAATGGCTCTCTGATGAAATGTGGCTTGGGAGTAATTAGTTTCCCCTTGCTGCTGTAACAAATTACCATAAACTGAATGACTTAATGGTCTGAAAGTCAAGGTGTTGGCAGCACTGTGTTCCTTACTGGGGTGGGGGGCGGTGGTGTAGAGGGAAATCCATTTTCTGCTTTTCAGAGACTGTCCACATCCCTTGGCTTCCTTTCACCTACAAGGCCAGCAGCGGCCAGTCAGGTCTTTCTCACATCGCCTTACTCTGACATTGTTTCTTCTGCCTCCTTCTTCCACGTTTAAAGGACTTGTGATTACATTGGGCCCACCCAGATAATCTAAAATAATCCTGTATCTTAAAATCAATTGATTAGCAAATTTAATTTCATCTGCAATCTTAATCCCCCTGGCCAAGGAACGTAATGCGTTCACAGATTCTGTGGGTGAGGACGTAGACATCTTTTGGGGGCCAGTATCCTCCTATAACAGGCAAGCTTCCAGTGTTGCTTCTCCTCCCTGCAGTTTGCTCACGGAGTCCCAGACTTGCTTCTGAAGGATGTCGCCTGCAGTGAGGCCCTCCTGGAGCGCTTCATCATCTTCAGCCAGCGGCACGGGGCACGGACAGTACGTGACGCCATGTGCTCCCTCTCCCAGGGCACCCTACAGTGGATGGAAGACACTCTGTATGCCAACGTGGATTTCTTCAAGCTCTTCCATGTGGTAAGGGAGATTTTGAGCTGCTTGCCCCTTGGAAGCTCATTCCTGGGGCAGCGGGGCCTGATTGCAGGCCATTGGGGGCTTGTGAATTGACAGTCGGGCAGGGCATAAGCCTGGTGTTCAAGAGAGTCCTTGAGGAAGCTCCAGGCTCCAAAGCCCAAGGACTCCTGACTAGTGGCGTTTCTAAGCATTGGTCCAGTCGTCACCATTAGGTATGTGGCTGCGGCAGATCTGAGTTGACCCCAAAGATGGGATAAATCCTCTCCACCCTCTAGCAGCATGGAAAGGAGAAGGAGGCCTGGTTTAACTCCCTGCCCTGTCATTTCCCAGCTAGGTGATCATGGGCACCGTAGCTGACCTTTCCTGGTCCCATCACTCACCTATAAAACAATATAATATTTATAGACTGATAGGAAAAGATACATGAAAAAACATATGCAAAGCATTTAATAAATTCCAATACAGAAGAGCGTCACTCTCCCTCATCTGGGTCTGTTCTTGACCCCAAATACTGTTTCTGGGTAGAAAAAAAAATAACAGAAAATTTCATAGTTTCAAAAATTTGGAAAGCCCTGATCTAGCTCAACCCTGTGTCCTGGAACTGCATCCCTTCTTGGGACCTGATATCTCTTCTTTTGCTAGAAGGATAGGACGAGAGGTAATTATGTAAGGGAATTTTAGAGCAGCAGTTCTCATATTTCAGAATATATGAAAATCATCAAAGAAGCTGGTAAAAGATGCAAGTTCCCAATTCCTACCCCCAGAGACCAATTTAGGAGATCTGGGCTTGGCCCAGAGTCAGTCCTATAACTTTAGGTAATTCTGATGTAGTTCACTGTAGGTCATTGTTTAAGAAACACTCAAAATTAGAATCCTTCAGAGAGAGTAACATATATAATGATTCCAGCATTGAATTGTGGTTTTTCTTGTGCCTGCATTTTAATTTCTGGAAATGTGTTATGGGAAATGTCAGTCACTAAGAGCTTGGTTGAGAAATTTGTGTTTTGCCTTTTTATGGTTACTCTTTCAAGTCCCAGAAAACCCCCTCTCAGCTTGTTTTTAAAAAGCCAGCTGAAGTCTTTTTAAAATTAAACAAAATAAAACAAGACTGCACAGTTTCTAGCAGTGTTCACACTTCACCCCTTTCAAAGTGTGACTTTTCTTAGAAGGTTACTCTACAATGTGCCCAGCTCATCAAGGTAGTAGTACAGTTGGGACCTGTGGAGGCCACCACCACTGAGAACCCAGGAAGGACCCCAGGAAAGGTTTCTCGGCTCCCCACACTGCAAGGAGAATAAAGAACCATGGGGTTCAAACTTCTCTGTCCAAAGTTCCAAAGGAACCCAATTTTAGACACACTCCTTGTTTTATTTTCAGAGTCAGACAGAATAGTGAGTAAGGTGAGAACCATCCTTCTTATTCTGGGCGGTGAACACCAGCACAGCTAGGAAACCAGTACCTGTGTTTGCAGAGCTGTTGGCGGTTTCCTGGGTCCCCAGGATCGTGCAATCCTCCGGTCACTAGAAAAGCGGCAGGGTCTTACCTCTCTTTTTCAACAACCTTGGCTGCTGGGATAGGTAAATGTACCTTTGTGGCATGACCAGCAATTCTGGGGGGCAGTTCTGGAAGTAGCCGGATAAAGGGGGACCTGGGTAAGCTGTTTCATTAGGAACTGGAACCCAGCACTGGCTTCAGAATGTTTATTTGATAGACAAGAAAGACCAGAAAGTCTTTCTGACCTTATATGCTGCTCTGGCAAGTACTAGAGTTCAGAAGCCAGAGGAGAACTTGGGCCAATCACCTTCACTGACCTGAGACGGACCCTGCATGCTCGCTCACCACCTCTGTGCCCGTGTCCATGCACTTAAACCTGAACTGGGCCCCTGCGAGGTGCCAGGCATGAGCGGAGGCCAATGCTCCAAGCATGCCCCTCCCACCCTCGCTGAACTCTGTTAGCAAACAGGCCATGATGCCACAGAGGGCAGCTTAGAAACGCCAACATTTGGACCCTGGATCAATTGTTCCCAGCCAGGCTGCACATTGAATCCCCTGGGGAGCTTGCAAACACTGTGAATGCTCCGCTCCCACCCCTGGGTTCTGATTCTGTTGGCCCTTAGTATTTTTCAAAGCTTCCCAAGATCATTCCAATCTCCTGCCAGTTGAGATTTACTGGCCTAGAACATAGGAGTTTGATTCACAGTCTCAATCTCTATACAGCAAGCATCGTAATAATAATATTACCCCAAATGCCTCTAAGGCTTTGAAGCACTTTCATCTGATCACCCATAAGACCAGGGTGCTGTGGAGAATCATGCTTTCTGTGAAGCCAGCGAGCGGCCCCAGAGACGGCTTAGAGGAGAAACCTAGTGGGAGACAGGCCGAGAGGACTGCCCGCCCGCCATCTTCTTACTCCTGCTCATCTCAATGGGGACAGACCAGAACAATACAGGACCCATGGGCCCCAAGCAAACAGGACAAACACCCAGTCCGGTGCCCTTCAAATGTGCTTCTCCGTCTGACAAATGGACAAAGTGGCTAAACATTTTTTTTTAATTACTAATAAGGAAACCTAAAAGAAATTATAGGCATTAAGACAGGATTTTTGCTTTTATTGCTTCTATCACTGTTTCTAGAAAAACAACCCTGAGGCAGCACAGAAAGGCTCAGGGCAGACCCCCCACTCCCACCCTCTGAGAGGGGCATCGGGGAGGCAGGGGCTGCTCTGAGGCCAGGGGCCGGGGCCTCTCTGAGATGAGGCTGTTATTGCAGCTGGTTGGCCAGCAGCCACGCTGAGCTGCAGTGTGGGGAACTCTGGGCCTTCTGCTCTCCTGGGCTGTTTTCTCATACGCCAGTGTATAAATAAGGTTTTATGAAATGCCAAGTCAGTGCTCATTAACAAAGAAAGAGGGACAACCCCGGTAAACCACTGTGATGGCACCTGGCCTTGTTGTGTAAGGAGCTGGGGAGGTTTCTGGAGGGTGGGAGCGCAACGCACCAGCAACTGGGGAAGCTGTGAGAATCAGAGAGGAGGTTTGGGGGTTTAGCGCCAACTGGGGCCAGCTGTATTTTTCCTCAGCCCCTTGGAGTCAGTCAGTGTTGTCATCTTCAAATAATCCAAATAGAAGACCATGACCTTATTTCACCCCACCCATCTCCTTACAGATACTTACACACTCTCAAGCGTGCAAGCACATGCACGTGCGCACACACACGCGCGCGCGCTCACATTGGATGCCCAGTGACCTAGGTGAAAGAAACAAGCAGCCAGGTGGTTGGATTTTCTCCAGGGAGATTTAGCCCTTCTTGGTTTCACCTTGGTTGTGAATTGAAAGAGCTTGTCTTCACCTGTGGTCTTTCAGGCTTACCGCCCCAAGCTGGAAACCCAGCAGCTCAGACCTGGGCCCACAGTATCGTGACTGCCAACATTACCTGAAATGTTTCACACCTCATAAAAAATGGTGTGTCAGTTTCGGGAGAGGGGTTGGGACGTTTCCCATCTGATTTGGCCCGAGGTAAGCATGCCCCTCCTCCTCCTTCTCCTCCCTCTAGATCCTTCCTGTTTTTTCTCCACTCTGGTGCACAGCTTTGAAATCTTGCTGAGAAGCAAATCTGTCCCTTCTGCTCTGATGTTTATTTGTGGAAGTTCGGCAGGGGAACTGAGGCGGGTGCCAAGACCTGCCACACTGCTGGGAAATCTGAGTTTCCCTCCCTACCCCCCGTCAGTGGATGTTGATAGAGGAAATCTGGCCTCCCCGGCATTTGGGCCCATGGTTTTCCCCTTTGCAGTCTCTTCCAGTGTGGCATGATTCAGCTTTCTTTCCTTCCCCTCAACTATTACTCTGGCACGGTTTTTACCTTACTGACTTCATTTTACCTGAGTCTCTTTGAATATGGGGTGACTGAACATTGCCTTGCGGGAAAGAAAAGACCCAGTCTTGGGTGCCCTGACTCCATGCTCCTTTCATTGCCCTGCTTTGTTCTTGGCTCTGCTCCCTAAATTCCTGAATCAGGGTGAATCAATGTGGGTGGACTACACACTGCCTGGTATGAGCTGGCCATGGTTTCTGCCCTCTGTGATCATTCATTGAGGTTTGTTAAATTTCAACTATGTGTTTCAATTGGGGGATGATACTGCTGCGTCAAAATTCTCTGGAAAAGCCCCATGTCTCCAGGATTTTATAGTGAGGTCTCATTAATGACTTAACTTCATGATTTCCTCTCCCTTCCAATAACCTTAGTCTTTGGTGTATCAACTTTCTCCCATTTCTGTGTGACGGTTTTGGGAGGGCAGAAGAGACAGGAGTGAGGCCCAGTGCCAGGAGCCTGGAGAGGGGGTGGGAAGGCAGGAGGGCTCCCAGGTGAAAACAAAGTCAGAAAATAGGGTGTTTTTTGGTTTTTTGAAAATTATTAAGCCACAGCAAGCACATTTTATTTTCAGCTTTAGTATAATATTTGTTTCTGCGTACATCTACAAAACTGTGTCTATGACAATCAAACTCTCACCTGTGTAAACAGATTTCAATAAAGAAGACGTAAAATGGCAATAGGAGAGAGGAACATTAATGTGCATACATTAAATGTACATTGGGCCCATGGGCTTGACTGACCTGCCTTGATTTCTTTCAGGCTCCAGACATACAGTGGACCAGGGCTTATTTTCATGACAGATCCTATGCTGTTTTTGTGCATTTAAAGAGACAACAATACTGAGAGGTCAAAACTAAAGTCACTTAGGACACGAGCAGGCCCCAAGGCTGCTCTTAGAATAGCGGGTCCTGCGGTCCTGTTCTTTGTTCAGTACATACAGATTTAGTGCCAGGTATTAGATAGCCATCAGGTTCTCTCCAGGGTCAACTGGTTTTAGGAAGAATTTTGGCCTCTTATATTTCTTGTCTTTATATAACAGTAGTTCTTAACCTTCTTATGGATTAGGACTCCCTATGAGAATCTGACAACAGCCTTAAACCTTTTCCCTAGAGAAATACAAGTTCACACAGACACACGGGGGCTGGGGACTCATGGAACCTGTGCAGCCAGATGCCAGGCTAAGAGCTTTTGCATTAAAATTTCTTTCCTACCTCCCGTTAATATACGTCCTTTTCTAACGGATCTCAACATAGCCAAAGATTCTTCCTTAACACTCATTATGAAGTATTCGGCTTCTCCCCTGAGCGTGGGACCCACTGGTGAGAGGACCAGAGCGTGGGCAGCCCTCGGGAGCACATTTCTCCTGGTGGCCAGGCGACTGGGTCCTGGCTCTGGGTTGGCCCCTAACCTGCTGTCATTTAAAAGGATCTCAGTTGCCACATCTGTAAAATCGAGATAACATGACCCATGTTATGTATCCCATGAGGTTGCAGTGACACTCCCATTAGAGAAGAAATGGGAAAATATTTTTGTTCTTATCAAAGCAAGAATGCAGCTGCTTTGCCCCACTGTTCCCCCATTATTGTTCCACTCCCAGAAATGTCCTCCTCAAACACTTAGGTGGGACATTCTCCTTCCACAGACCCCTCAGATTAGCAAGAGGTCTGTCTCATAGAGTGACCTTTGGACTGCCGCTAGATTCCAAACTCAGTTTTGCTTTCATCAACCATAAATACTGGGACTGAAGTCACAATGGAGAGAAAGGGGCCTAGTTTCTGTTGAGCCAAAGAAAGTCCCATAACTTGTCTGTTCACATACCCTAGAGCCTACCCTCTCCTCAGACACTCTGTCCCCTCCAGTCCCGGGAGACAGCATGTTTCTGTGACCTCTCCTATTAGAGATAGTTTGGCATTTCCCTCCCACCTCTGAGTGATTTAGTCTAAATTCTCTCCTCATGACGCATTTCCTGGTACTCAGGGTGTCCCCTCTGGTTGCCCCCTCACCACTGAAGCCAGCTTCCTCTCTTTTCATCTGATGCTTAACAACTGTCAGGTTGCAACAAACATGCTTTAAATCCACATTCTCCCAGTTGCCTAGCAACAACTTCCCTACCGGATAAATCTGGATTTCCTGTAGCAGCAGCCTAGGACTGAACACAGCGGGTCACACTGTCTGTCCACCACTTCATCTGCTTTTCACCTCTGTCTGGGTGCTTTCAAGACAGCTGCCCATCCTTCGCCCCAGAATCTACTGGTTCCCAGACGCCATGTCATCCTTGTAGACATGGTAACCTAAGGCTACCTATGTACCCTTGTGTTAAGTAGATTCTCAACTTAGAAATCCACACTGTTTTCCAAATGGTGTTCTTTGAATCAGAGAAAGTGAACAAAAGTCAATTCATAAAACGTTCCTTTTGTGTGCTGGCTGCCTGGCATCTGTTTAATTAATCCATTGGATCCAAAGCATCAGCAAATACTGCTCAAACAAGACTTTTTTTGTAGCTGATATGTTTTATGCTGCCTTCAGAAAAAATATTTTGTCCCAAAAGATAGGCATGTTTCTTGTCCCATGAGAACCCAAAGAGAGATTTTTGACTAACCATAATCTTCTTGGCTACTGCATAGGGCCTTGTATCCACAGGATCGAGGCCCAGGGACCCCTCAGACCAACCATAGCTGATGGGAGATAATAGAGAAATACCCTTCCCATAATCCTATTTATATATCCAGTCTCCTTATGAGGTCTAACCAGACCTTGAACTTAGGTTGGTGGTGCTGGGCCAGTTGTGACGTGGAGGTGTTACTTGTTATTTGGGAAATTAAGAGAACTTGTTTGGCATAGGAAGCAGTGGGTGTGTGTGTATGTGTATGTGTGTGTGTTACTTGCCATTTGTTCTATGACCTTTTTTCCAGAAATGTTTTTACATTTCCATTCAAATAAACTTACATTCTCTTCTGATTCTTTTGGCAGGAATAATCCATGAGAATTTGAATAGATAACGGGGGAGGGAACTAAAGGAAGAGGAGAGTCCTGGGAAAGTTAGTTTAGAATTTATGGCAACATCATTCAGACAATTGGTGATCAGATTTTATGGAGGGCTGGCTAGGAGGGGTTGGCACTATTCTGAGATGTAAGTGGTATCTAAAACGAAGGTGTTAGTGCAAGATTCTTATCATCTTGATGGGAAAGCGCTCAGAAAGAAATTGCAGCTATAGTACCAGGCAACAGCTGAGCTCAGTGAATATGTGAATAATGAATATTATTAAATTATTCACAAGATTGAAAAAGAAAGTGTTAACCAGACACAAAACTGCACCTCAAGCTGCTGTCTCCCAAATTCCTGGTCTTGTTTTTATCTGGCCATCTCTATAGTCACTCTCCCTTGCTGACTTTCCTCACATTCTTCCCTCCACCTGGATTTCCTGGCCCTCCCCTTCCATCTACAAACTCTGCCCTCACCCTCACTGGTGTCAACTGGTCTTTCAAATATCAGCTAAAGTGTCACTTTCCCTGTCCCCAAGGTGGAATTGACCACACCCTTTCTGTAAGTCACCATCATACCATAGAGATACCCCATGGAGCCTAAAACCTCAATAGACTGTCTCTTTTCCACTAGATTATAGTTAATTTACTTATTAATTAATACAACACATCTGTGTAGTATGTTCTGAGGATATTTTTTTAAAAAGCCTATCCCTATGCTTAATGAGTTTATAGTGCAGTGGAGAGGCAGATACATTAAAAATCATAGCAAACCAATATAAGAGTGAAAAATGAATGCACTGAGAATTCTAGGAGCAGCTAGGAGGGTCCACCTAACCCAGGGGGAAGGGAGGCAGGTAGAGAATGGTCATAACGGAAAGAAGACCTTGTGGAGAAGGTGAGTGGCTTCAGACGAGTTGACTCTGGTTAGTAGGTCAGGATGGAGTGGAATGGGGCAGGTTGGCGGTTCATCTATTAGGCCCTAAAGCGGTAGTCATAGCATCTAAGAGCTGCAAGCTTTGCAGAGGCCTACAAAAGTGTGTGAGACTTGGAAAAAACGAATTATGGCTCTGAAATACCAGAATAAACTTTAGAATTGAACTTAATAAACATTAAATGTTTAAGGAAGATAATATTAAACTTTATTGTTAAATTTAGTATTCATAAAATTTGAAATCTGAAAACTAGTTTATTGTTCAGGTTTCCCCACTTTACAAACAGTCCCAAGTATTTGCAATGATTGCTGAGAAAACATACCAGATCATTTATTAAATGAATTACACAAGGTCCGATAATTTCAAAAACAAAATTAAGAGCCTAAAAAATGTATTTATAGATATCGATCTGTATTGGTAAATAGATATTGCCACATATAGATAGGACTAGAGAACAGGTGCTTTTCAATATGTTGAATTTGACGTGGGATGGGGTTTTAAGACCAGTGTGCCTAGAGCCTATGGAGGTAAAGGAGAGGGAATGGAGAGATGTCCTCTTAGGCAAAACACAGCCACAGATAATCTCCAGCCCACAGTAAAGTGAGGAAAACAGACAACAAACTTACAAAGAAGGGAAAGTAATTAAAAGTGATAGGAGCTGGTGACTGCTTGATGTTTAATCTCTTTGGACACATGAATGTGACAATTCCTTATTTTCTGTGCCTCTGGGCTCCTAGCTCCTTTTAGGTACCTTCCGATCATCTAGTACCTGATTGTTTTTTCTCTGCACAGCGTCTTTGGACTCTGGTCCTTGATTCCAGCTTCCTCCCAAAGCAATATTTTAGATGTTCCTTGGCTATCTCCTCTGTAAATCAGAGGGCTTATCCTGCCCCACACTCAGACCCGGCACGACTTCCTAGATCTCCAAGCTGGGGATTTTGACACTGGGATTAGAATTGGGAAAGCTCAGGATGACTCCCAGGCTTCTAACTTTGGTGACTGGTCAGAAGGTGATGCCATCACTGAAGAAGGGCATCCGGGAACAGAAGCTGGTTTGGGGGAAGGTGACGTGATCAGTTTAGGACAAGTTAGATCTGGGCAAATGACCAGCAGACAGTTGGATGTATAAATCGGGAGTTCTGGGGAGAGGTCTGGGTTGGAGATGGAGACTAAGAAATCATCAACAAAAAGGTAGCAGATTAAATGATAAAGGGAATGGAACTTCTCAAGGAGAGCGTGCAGAGTGAGAGGCAGAAGGTATGGAGGCCCTGGGGACCCTCAACACTGAAGGGGAAGGTGGAGGCAGGGGAGCTCATGGCAAGGCAGACAAGAAACAGAGCAAACTAGGGGAGAACAGATGTCAAGTGAGGAAAAGGACATGCCAAAAGTGTCAAGAAAGTCAGAGAGGTCTGAAAAGACAAGAAGCCAAAGTATCCCTTAGACTTAAAAACTAGGAGGAAATGGAGGGTTCTAGTTAAAGCTTCTTAGTAGCATGGTGAGGGTGGGAGACATGGTGAGGAAGTAAAGCCCCTGAATGTGGACTACTTTAAGTGCAGGAATACAGGTGGTGATGGGGGGGGGGGTTAGTTAGACTATAGCTACAGGGGAGGGGGTGAAAAGGGATCAGAAGTTCTGTCTTTCATATGTGAGAATATTGAGCACATATACATAATAATAATGATTGGAAGCCTAAAAATACATCAGTGACATTCTTGAAGATACACTTCATAAAGGCAGGACTTTGCCTTGCTCATTGCTGTACTCCCAGCAGCTGGCACAGAGCAGGCACTCAATGTATGTTTGTCAAATGTGTAACTGTGTCATTTAGAAATTGCCATTGGGTATAACAGGATGCTGGAAAAACAGTGGGTTTCATTTTGCTCCCAAAGCAGAGTCCTGTGGTGGGCCATGCAGGAATGCTCTGGAGGCTCCACAAATTTTCTCAAGAACCAGTCTCCTCCTCTTTTCCCTCAGGCATCTCTAGCACGATCTCCAGATGTCTGCTGTACCTCCCTCAGCACATCAGTGTTCCAGGCAGAGGGACAGTGAAGGGCAGAGGACCTTTTTTCAAAAGACCTTCCCCAGAAGCCCCACCCTATGACTCCTCCTAATAGCTTATTGGTCAAGATTATATCATATGAACACCCCAAGGGAGGCTGGGAAATGTATATACAAGGGAGGCTGGGAAATGTAGTTTCTTAGGCAGGCATTATCACCTTTAGCCAAGTTGGATAGACAAACAGCAGTCTCTGCTGTCATAGTGAGAATCAAGTCACAGCAGAAGCAGAAGGGAAAGGGTCAGGAGCCTATGTGCAGAGATTGTCCTCAAACAGAAGGGACTCTGTTGCTTCTGAGCATGGGTGTGATGTAGCTCATTTTGGGGGCAATGGACAGGAATGTGAGGATGACCACTGACGTCAGTTTTCTCAGTGAGAACAGAGGTCTGTCCATTTTTGTATCTCTCATGTCTAGCACATGAATTCAGTGCTAGTCAATGTTTATGGAATATATTTGAATTATCAGGACTCTTTTAGATAACAAGGTGATGAAAATGTGGGGTGGGGAGATGCTTTTCTCATATCCTTGGAGTGAACCCTTAGTCTTTAGGGAAAGCAAAAACCCGACTTGAGACAGGGTATTCTACAATCCCTGCCATACAAGCTAATGCGATTAAAATACAAACTGTGTTCAAAATGCAGAAGTCTGTGGAATTGTCAACCAGGGGAAAGATGGGGAAAAAAAGTAAAAGGTTGTTTTTTCTGGAAGGACACATGACAAATTGTTAGTAGTGATTACTCTTGGAGGGTAGCTACAGATTGCAGGGAAAGCTTTACCCTTCATGTAAGTAAGCAGGTATTACTTTTATCTTTAAAAAATCTAAGTGCTATATGATTCAGAACTACCTGGGCAATAAAACTGATTGAATTAGTAAAACTGGATAATTATGAAATTTCAGAAAATGGTTAACTTAGCACTCCTTCACTGCACTTACTTCTAACAGGATCTCAATGTGGGGGAGTTTGACTTCATAATGAAAACACCAAAAATTATTTGCTCTTTTTGAGAACACAACTTAAAAGTAGACTTATCTTGCAGAGACTTTTCTAACTGGACGTTGATGAGTGTATCATAGCCTCTAAGGCAACCTTCATTCCACTGCCCAGTATTATAATTCACAAATGTTTCCTGAGCTACTATAAAAAAGGCAATGGATAAAAAAGTTTGAGAGATACAAAGATAAAAAGATAGCATCCCTGCCTGTGATGGTTCATTTTATGTGTCAATCTGCCTGAATCATGGGATGCGCAGATATTTGGTCAACTGTTATCCTGGGTGTTGCTTTGAGGGTGTTTTTGACTAAGATTAATATTTAAATAAATACCCTAAGCAAACCAGTTTGCCCTCCTAGTGTGTGTGGACCTTGTCTAATCAGGCGGCGACCTAAACAGAACAAGAGGACAGATCCTCCCCCAAGTAAGAGAGAATTTTTCGTGCCTGACTGCCTTTGAACTGGGACAGTGGCTTTTCTTCTGCCTTCAGACTCAAACACCAGCTCTCCTGGGTCTCCAGCCTGTCTACTCACACTGCAGATTTTGAGACTTGCCAGCCTCCATATGCATTAGCCAGTCCCTTATAGTAAGTCTCTCTCTCTCTCTCTCTCTCTCTCTCTCTCTCTCTCTCTCTCTATATATATATATATATTTATTTATTTATTTATTTATTTATTTATTTATTTATTTATTTATATGTATATAGTTCAACACATATACACACACACAATGTATGCATATATATTATATACAGTAAGTCCTCACTTAACATTATCGACAGGTTCTGTGACTTTAAGCCAAAGAACATGTAACAAAATCAATTTTACCATAGATTCATTGATATAAACAAGAGTTAAACTCTTATGGCATCTCATCAGCATTATAATAAAACGACATTGAACAAAACGTTATTCAAGGACCTGCTGTGTGTATATATATATATATATATATATATATATATATATATATATCTCTTATTATATCTGTTTCTCTGGAAAACCCTAATATACTGCCCTAAATGAGCGTATCATTTCATGGAGTATCATGTATATAAACAGTTATAACTGATTTGCTTGTTGCTATAATAAGAATATTTATTCATTCATCAAATTATATATAAATATATATATATATATATATGTATATATATATATATATATATATATATATAGAGAGAGAGAGAGAGAGAGAGAGAGAGAGAGAGAGAGAGAGCCAAAAAGAGGTATACACATTTTAAGAAAGGAAAAAATTATTAAAATTGTAATACTCAATATACCAATAACAAAAGATGAATACAAGTCACATTTGACGTCTGCAATTACAAGAGGTGCTCAAAGTGGTTACCATCAGTGTCCAGACACTTCTGACTATGGAAAACTGCTTGAGCGACGTTGACCAAAGTGTCCACTTGTATACATTTTTTTGGCACTCCCTCGGTATAAATGTAAATAACAGACATGGTTCCTGTCTACATTGAGCTGTATAAGATGACAAGTAAATAACAGAATAATTACCAGTGGTGTAGCCTGTAAGGAAGGGAAGAACGTTCCCTAAAACACAGAACAGGGCAGGGTGAGCAAAGGAGCATAGAGAAGGGAATGTTATCTAAATCTACCATGGCGACAATTGGTTTTCAAATAGATAGTTGTGTTAGGAGTGAGACTTGAAGGATGAGAAGTTTGCAGGCAGAGAAGGGCAGGGGGAACGGTGTGCAGAGTGAGGAGGCATGAGAACGAGACTGCCATGCATGTTAGGGAATGTAGGAAATACAGGAAGAAGCCCAGCCTGTGGGAGGAGAAGCAAGAGAGAAGGCTAGAGAGGGAGCACGTACCAGCCCGTAAGAGACCGTATGTCCAGGGCTGGTATTGACCCTCTTTCCTGGAAGCAGTAGGGAGCCATGGAAGATCTTTGGGCAAGAGAAGTGACATGATTGGATTGGCCTGTTAGGTAATTCAGGCTACATTGTTGGAGGAGGTAATTCAGGCTACATTGCTGCACATTGGAATGGAGGAGATTAGAGGCAAGGGACCAGCCAGAAGGCTGTTCTAATACAATGTTCTGGGAGAGAAGCAAAGTGAGCCTGAGCAAAGGCAATCCTCGTCAAGAAGAAAAAAATATAGGAGAGAATATTTACTTAGTCTTCACTTATTCAGCAATTTATTTATTTTTGCAAGCAAAAAAACCCCTTTTATTTTAAAAACTTTATTATAGAAATAAATATAAAAAAGAGAAAGTATTATAATGCAAGCCCATGTAAACCCATCACCCAGCTTCAGCTATTATCATCATTTGGCTGTTCTTGTTTTATCTGTTCCTCACTTTTTTTCCCTGAAGTCTTTTAAAACAAATCACAGACTGGATCATTTCACCCTTACATACTTGTTTACGTATCTCTAACGGATAAAAACGTGCTTCTTTTAACAAAACTACAATGCTATAATCACACCAAACAAAATTAACAATAATTCCTTACTATTCTCTAATACTTGGTCATATTCACCTGTCCTCTGTGTCAGCTGGTTTGTTCAGATCAAAATCAAGAGAAGGTCTACACATGACATTTCATTAATGTATCTCTTAGATCCCCTTTCCTCTATAATAGTTTCACTGTCAATAGTTAGAAGAATTGGCAGGAGTTGGTGATAACTTGCCATTGGCATACATTTTTTACCTGCTTGCTTCCTCCTTTATACCGATTTTTCTCAGCCCCACCCTCCTATGGGAAAAATAAGAATTAACATGCTTTGCCCAGTATACACAGAAGCTATTGTCAAGGAGTGTGAAATAAATCATACCAAGACCAATGCCTAAGCTTAGTGTTAAGGTTAAAAGATACTTCTCAGTGGTATAGTTTCAATGGTGCCTTCGCTGTTCCTTCTTCTGGAAAATTTTCCTGTCTGCTTTGTAGCTCTCATGCATAACAAAGCCTTTCATCTTACATGAGAAAATAAGCCTGAAATGCTAATGTCCCAGGAGTGTGCCTACATTTATTTTTCAATTTCAGGTCAGAGAGAATGTGAAGACCCCTGCACCTACAGCAAGGAGAAAGGGGAGGCAAGGCTGGTCAAAGCCTAATTCCACCTGCTTCAGTGCTTTGCCGTAGCTCGATCCATCCACCTGTCATTTAGGAGAACCACACTGGCAAATAAAAAGCTGAGGTTGTGGCTTGTGGTCCACAAATACTTGAATCAGAATTACATGTCGAGCTTGTTAAAACGCAGGTTCCCTCCAGGCCTACTCAAAATGCATACTAGAGTTTGAAAAACACTGTTTTAAAACTTAGAATTCAGTCCTGAAAAGACATAGGATCAGTGATTCAATCAGTTTTGAAACTATGAAGAATGAAGTCATTCATTCAGGACTTGAACTTGGTTTCCGGAAAACAGGGTGTTCCCAAGAGGCTCTGGGACTCAGAGCCAGCAAGTGGACTTTCACATTCCCCACCACTGTGGAAAATGCACGAACAGTTGTGTGTTGTCACATGGGCCTGAGGTCACCAGAACACTGCTGCCAACTGGAGACTCTGCAGGAGAACTTCTCTCTCTTTAAAGCTACCAGCAGCCGCTTTGAAAGAAAGGTGATGTGACTGGTCAAATCTTACATAAAAAGTAGCGTCGCATAGAGGAAGCAACCCAACCTGCCTTAAAGGACACAAAGGGAGCAAAGTCGTGAACAATGACGAGGAAGTCTGCGAGTGTATATAAAGCTGGTGGTGAACAGATGGGGGCAAGCATAGGCGGCCTTCCTCCACACTCTGTTTTCCTTCCACCAGGAATCTTGTCTGGTGTCACTAAACCAGCAGTCAGAATCACTTTGGCGTGTTTAATGTCACCATGAAACTATTTCTGATTGACTAGCTCAGCAGGGTGACTTGGAATAGAGCCTTTGATTTTCCCAATTAGATAAAAGAAGTTTGTTTCTAAAAGCAATCTTGCAGAAAGAAAGGGTCCTGATCAAAAAGAAGGAGGATGTTTCAAGCACACAGGAGATCAGATATGTGTGTATGATGTAGGATGTATGTATATATATATAATTTTTTTTAATATATATTTTTCCTATCAATTACAGCTTCCTACACTCCTAGACAGTAGTTCCCAAGGTATCGATCTGAGATCCTGGGGAAGAATATTATCTGATATGTCACCAAGAATTCAAGAGGTAAGTGGCCAGATCATAGTTTGTAATTCCATTTTATCTTTCCACCATTTTACCATTTTATCAAACACAATTTAATTGTACCTCAAACCTGTTCATGGAGAAACACATTTGAAATTTCCATCTAGCGATTTCAGAGCACTTGTTCATGTCCTACATCATCTGTGCTCCTGAGTTGGAAGCAAAAGGAGCGGAACTATCGTGATTTCACACCTAGGAAGAAATGCCACCTTGTCTGCTGTGGCACAGATTGTCATTAGACTGACGATCAAATCTAAGTCTTTCCAGTGTGGAGGTGGCCTGTTACTATGTTTTGCTCTTAAAATCCACATAAATCTATACCACAATAGTAGCAGCACACATTTATAGAGGGCTTACAGCACTAAGTGGCTTACATATATCAACTCATCACAAGGAAAATAACTGATTCTTTTGTGCTGTTTTGTGAATGTTGTCCACATTTTAATTAACATCTGGTTGCACAGCCTTTGCCCTTATAGAAACTGATATTTCACGCAATAGATGAGAGCAGCTGGGAGCATGACGATGCTATGGCAGCTGCCCTTGTGCAACGTATGGTCCAATAGGGAAGAGAGATGTAAAATAAACAATTACCTTCAAGTGTGATGAGTATTATTAAGGGACGCAAAAGGTGAAAACCATTTTCCCCGAACTTTTCCCTCCTCCATTATTGTCAGCTGACTTGGGCTTAGCCAACCTGGAAAACTGCGTGGTTGGGATCTGTTTTCATAAAACTCAGCTCAACCTGGGCAGAGTGTGAGCAGGGGAAGTTAGGGCAGAGTGCTGTGCAGGGAGAGTTAGAGAAGGGCCCATTTTTCTAATGGCCACCTGCTATGGTGGGAGTCTCTGTTTAACATTTTTCACAAGCATTTTAAAAATTCACGTCAGTAGAATAGGGTTAAAGTTGATAAAGAATGTAATTAAAAAAGAAATCCCCAGTGCATATCAACACTCTTAATTCTGTGCGGGAGTTCCAGAAGATTCCTTGTCTGTATAGATAGCAAGTCTGAGCCTTTCTGAACTAGGTTGAAGCAGATGGCCTACTTTATATGAACCGATACTAGACCATTTGACCCTGGAACAGCCCCTTCATTTCTGAGTGCTTTGATAAACAAGCAGCATAATAATAACCCCCTTACAAGACTGTCATAAGACTTACTGTTGTTGAAGCAATTTGAGATTCCGACTTTATTATTGAAGCCTAGACTGTGATTATAGGCATGACTCACTGTGTGGATTCTACACGGTGCTCAGTGCTTTCAGAGGGCAAGTGTTGGCATGTGGACAAAGAGAGGGGATGACAGGTAAACATCACTTAGTGCAGTAGGGGAACTGTTTTCAGTTTCACCTGATTGAATCCTAATGGTTTTTGAAATTCCCAATTGCCTTTGAAAATGATTAATAAAGTGTGTTTGGGGAATAAAAGCAGCATTGTTTTTATTTGTATTTTCCCCTAAAGCAAAGCCAGGTAGCATTATGGGAGTCGAGACCCTGGCAACTCTGGGAGCACTCAACTTATTTCCCAGCATTACAGGTCTACCTTCAAAGGATGAGGCCAGCTAGTGCCGTGGAGAGGAGAGCACCAGACTCTTCTTAGTTGGGTGCAGAATTTAAAAAGAGTTTTTCCAAAACAATAAAGTGTTTTTCCAAGTGTGGGTACTTCATCTATTCTATATTTGCTTGGATCTTCACACGCAGACACACACACACACACACATACACACACACAGAAACCACAAACCACACATTTCAGGAACATGGAAGAATTCACATTTGGTAAAATTAAGCTAATTTTCCAAAGAACATAATTTTCCAAATATAAGAAACTAAATTCTAAATTATTTAGCAAAGAAATTTGCTCTGACTTTGCCTTTCTAGGACAGAGCCGTTCCTCCATCATTTTATTTCCCAGTTTTTCCCAGTATCTCCATCTTGATGGAATAACAGAACCCACGAACTGGCTCATAGAGAAATATTCTCTGCATTCCCCCACGGACACATTCCCAAGGAATTCAAGTAAAGGGGACTGGAAGGCAGAAATGATATTAAAATGCTTTGGGGATTCACTCTTTGATGTTCTTTAAGGCTCATCCTAGTTTCCTCTTAGTCCCTCAGTGGATAGCAGTGTGTGTAATTTTACAGCTGAATTAAAAATTGCTTAGACTATGGATGTTTTCTTTTAAACGTGGTAGTCAAATACATATGTGGAGGTCTCCCTGTACTTTAGAGCTTTGGCGTCATGGTAGATTGTGATTCTGACTGCTTTAAAATAATCCAAAGCCTTTGCCTTGCCCTAGTTCATCCATCGACCAAGTGTTCAAGACCTGTTGCGGGTGACCGGGCCCCTCATGCAGACTGGCGGTCCGGAGACCTTCACACAGCTGACAGGCATCCTGTCTGACCTCCTGTGTGGCTACCCAGAGGGAGGAGGCTCTCGGGTGTTCTCCTTCAATTGGTATGAAGACAATAACTATAAGGCCTTCCTGGGGATTGACTCCATGAGGAAAGATCCTGTCTATTCTTATGACAAAAGAACAAGTAAGTTCCCTGAGTCCTGTGTATAAATCGGGCTCTGATGTTGGTGAAGCTGATGGTTTGACACGTCCAGGTGAAACCAGGGTTGGAGGTGACTCTCCCTTGGTCTTGTTGAGGAGCCTTGAGCAAAGAGGCTTCTCCTCCCAGAAAGTCCAGTTCCCCTCATAGGAGGGAGGTGGCGTGCATAAAGAGTTCCGGGTGTGAGCCATGGAAAGAACTGAGACCCACTTGGCAAGGGAACAGAGAGGACATTTCCCACTGATCTGATTGAACTCGGGTTGCGTTCTAGAGGAAGAAAAGAAAGATAAATGAGGAGGCAGCCCAGAGTTGCAAGCCAATCTCAGGTCAGAAGGGCCCTGGCAAGTAAACATGGCTGTGGGATGTTTTTACAAACACAATGCACTGAAAATCTGTGTGTGTAGTACTGAATTACGTTCCACATGGCAAGTCCCTGGCAAGTCCTCTTTCCCACCTTTCACTATTTGTTTTGGCTCCTGTGGGGTAAAGGAGAGTGGAGTGGGGAAGAAATGCAACGGGGTAACCCTCTTGTTAAACATTAAAGAGGCAGCAAGACACGTACGGAAAGTCTTTGGGCCCTAAGATAGCCACACACAACCAAGAAGTTAAGCAGCTAATTGAAGAGAAACTGTTGAGACTAAAGCTGAGATTCCAGCGGGAGGCCTCGTGTGGCCTCTCGGTCCCTTTCATCTCCGAATGGCCTCTGTTCCTTACAATAATCACAAGCAGGCTTCTCAGCCTCCTCCTTCTGAAGCAGAATAAACCACAGGGCAAGCCCCATCCTTTGTTTCTCTGATGAGGCCCTTATTGAGACGAACTGTGGCATTTTGTTACTTACTAATGATGAGCTTGTTATTGGTGGGGTACAGCTTATTAATTTAGGTTATTTGTCAAATCCTCCCGCATAGAGTTGAATAAGACATGTGATGTGAACACACTAATGACCATGTTTAGCTCTGAGCAACGGGAGTTTCAATAAAAACTGTCCCTTCTCTCTGGCAGCGACCTTTTGTAATGCATTGATCCAGAGCCTGGAGTCCAACCCTCTGACCAAAATAGCCTGGAGAGCAGCAAAGCCTCTGCTGATGGGGAAAATCCTCTTTACTCCAGATTCCCCTGCTGCACGCAAGATACTGAAGAACGTAAGGTCCCAGCTGGTCTTGTCCCTTCTATATTGGACCATTCGGAAAAATGAGAGAGGGGGTGGGGTGAAGGGGGGAGAGAGAGAGAGAGAGAGAAAGAAAGAGAGAGAGAGAGTGAGAGAGAGAGAGAGTCTGTGCCCTCCTGCTGGGAGGCTTCTGTTTGTTTTTTTGCTAAGTATACTTGGAGTTCCTCTGCCATCCACAGTCATCATCAGGATGCTGTGTGCCCGCACCCCTGCTTGGGTCCTCCCCTCTCTATGCAGCCTACACTGAGGTTTTCTTTCTCAGCACCTGAATTATATCCATAATAGAAGGGTTCACATTGTCTGAATCCCGGCTACCTGAAATAGATAAAGATTGGGAGGAAGAACATTTGCTCATACAGAGTCCAAATCTAGCTTTAATGGGGTTGTGAGACAGTAGCATCATCAATATTACATGTACCTCTGAGATACTAAGAAATTAGATTCTGTCAGTCTGGGAGGCTGGGAAATAGCAGGTTGTTCTGGGGAAAATATCAGTAGACTGAGAAAACTAAGACATGTCCTTGAAAAGCCTTTCCTAAACATTGAGAGTTTGTGACATAAGCAGGAAAGATACAATGAAAGGTTATCTCTCACTTTTTTTTTTTCTTTCCATTCTTGTCTCTGTCTATCTCTGTCTGGTTTTAGGCCAACTCGACTTTTGAAGAGCTGGAGCGTGTCAGGAAGTTGGTCAAAGCCTGGGAAGAAGTGGGACCCCAGATCTGGCACTTCTTTGACAAGAGCACACAGATGACCATGATCAGAGTACGAATGGCAGGGAGAGGGGAGGAGAAGGGTCAAGAAAGTTCCACTTGTTTCCTTGTTCCAGTAAAGGGTTAATCACTGCTGGAGTTAGATCAAGATACAACACGCAGGGCCCAAGGGCACTGGTTCTAGAAGCTGTCACCAAGTAGAGTCACTAACTTTGGGTGGGAAATATGTTTCTTGAATTCTGGAGGAAATGTAAAAACTGCCCCAAGATGAGTGGCTTCGTGAGGTTTCTTGCTTTTATGAATTGAGGGTCTCAGATTCAAAGGGACATTTCCCCAAAGGCCCAGCTCTGTGACTGAAAAGATAGTTGAGTGTGTCTGTCCTCATTTCCAGCTTTGCAAATCCAGGAGATTAGTGTCCTATAGCAGAGATAATTAAAAGAGAACAAAAGATCTATAAGAAAAAGAAAGCTTTCTGTATACCATTTTTCCCGCCCCTCTCCCCCAAGCCCCAACATATGCACCTTCCCTCCATAGAGACCTGTGTATTTGGGGGGAAATGGGACATTGATAGGTACATCTTATGATGGAAGAAAAGCCATTAGCTTTTTAAGGGAGCTTTAGATTCTCTATCCTTCTTCATTAAAAATTGGAAATGGCCCTAGAACAAGACCAAAAATCCTGTGGAATTTCTAAATGCTGTGACTTGATTGCCTCTTCCCAAGGACACCCTGGCGAACCCAACAGTAAAAGCATTTTTGAATAAGCAGTTTGATGAAGATGTTACTGCCGATGCTGTGCTGAACTTCCTTTATAAGGGTCCTCGAGACAGCCGGGCTGACGACATGGCCACCTTCGGCTGGAGAGACATATTTAACGTCACTGATCACGCTCTACGCCGGGCTAATCAGTACCTGGAGGTAAGGGGCAGCAAGCCACCTGCGGGCCACACTGGGCTCCTTGAAGACAGTGTGGTGGGTGGGGCCAGAGATCTCTTAGCAAGTCAAGTGCTCTCGGGTGTCAGCTCTCATTTTCCCCACTGAAGAAGCAAGAATTCCCCCAGCCCCCAAACAGACATGGATCCTGTTCTCTAACAGCTTATCCACACTGAAAGCAGTTCCTCTGCACATCTCCTGCCTCCTGACAGCTCCCCGACTCCTCCTTCCTTGCAGCCCCTGAAGTGTCTGTGTCTGTTCTGTGTCTGTTCTCGACCCTCTCCTGTCCACCATTGCTTCAGTGGCCATCATTGGCCATCAAACCTCGAGTCTGAGGTCCCATGGCTTGTTGGCCACTCCCACCTCCAGGTTCTGCCGGCACATCAGACTTATGTCCAAAAACAGATTTGTGTTCTCCTTCCCCCCAAAACTTATCCTCTTCTGGCCTTTCTTATCCTGATTACTGCGCTCAGCATTTTTCCAAATTCTCAAGCTAGAGATTTTAGGGTCACCCTTAATTATCTTTCTTTTCCCTCTTCCACGAAACAGCTGTAATTTATTGAGTGTTACTTTGTGCCAAGCACTGGGCTAAGTGCTTTTACACGTGTAAATGAAAATAATTGTAGACTATAGTAAAGAATTTTTAAAAAATATTTATTGGGTAAAAAGAGCTGCTTCCCAGGAGACAGATCAAGTAGCAATCTAAATTGTATTCTGCTGAGACAAAGGGGAGGCTGCCTTTTATAGTGAAAGTTTCTGCCCAGGTTCCCAATTAGGTCCATTTTATGTAAACAATGTATCCAAATTTGTACACTTCTGATTGACCTGAATTTCACTGTCCTGACTGGTTGCCATTATGTGGTTATTATGGAGCAGTCCTGATTGGATAGGGCAGATCTTCATCCATTGGTTGAAAGATGAAACCAGTAACTCCCTTATAATAGTTGATTCAGCCCATTTAAAGGAGCAGGGCATAGTGTGGGAAGCTGAGAGTTCAGTCTGAGGGTCTTCCCAACATACAGAGTACGTGAGAAGCCCCTGTCAGCAAACAGTTGCCAAGCCCAGCAGATCAATTCCTTCTCAGGGTTCACATCAAATGAGTCTTTCTTCTCGGGTTTACACACACGTTAGCTCCTTTAATCCTCACAACAGCTCCATGAAGTGTGCACTATGCTCATCCCCATTTTACAGATGTAGAAGTTAAGGATTAAAGATGTTAAATAAGATCTCATCCCACACCTGCTAGACAGGATGCAGATCTGAGTGTGCCTGGATTCAGAGCTTGCCCTTCTGACCCCTCTCCTGTCTCTGTCGTGTCCACTCGCACGATTATTCTGCACCCAATTCAATGCATGGAGTTTTTTCCTACACCACCAAGCAATTCTCCAACACTAACTGGGTGTCAACTCAGTTCTGACACTGTCTACCTGGAGTGGCATCACATCTCACAGATTAAGGGCTCAGCCCCACAGCACTGCCTACCCCCCAACTTTAAACACCAATCACAAATCCAGGTTATCCAATGGGCTATAGATCAGAGGTTTCCATGACCCCCTTTATGCGTTAGATTAATTTGCTAAAGCAGCTCACAGAACTCAGATTAACAATTTACATACTAGGTTACCAGTTTGTTACAAAAGGGTATAACTCAGGGACAGTCAGATGGAAGAGACGCATAGAACAAGGTCATGGGGAAAGAGTGCGGAGTTTCCATGGCCCCTCTGAAGCCCCTCTCCCCAGATCTCCAAGTGTTCACCAACGCTGAAGCTCCCAGAACTGCATCCTATGGGGGTTTTATGGAAGCTTCATTACACAGGCATGACTGATTAAATCACTAGCCCTCTGCCTTCCCAGGAAGGGAGGTAGAAGGAAGGGGAGGGTGGAACTGAAACATCCAACCCAGTAATCACCTGATTGTCCTGGCAACCAGCCCCCATTTTTAGGTGTTTTCCAAAAGTTACCATTAACACAACAAAGACAGCTTTCTGGTGCTCAACACATAGAAAGTTCTAAGGATTTTAGGAGCTCTGTACCAGAAACAGGAACAAATGCCAAACATGTATTTCTTATTACAAGTCATAGTATCACAGTGAGCTTGGTCTATCTCCTAAATATCTGTCAGCTCCAGCTCTCTGTGGCACAGAAGCTTTGTCGTCTGTCCACCAGCCTATTCTAACTGTTTCCGCTGGGATTCCAAGGTCCAGTTTCTGTTGGCTCAGGCATTTCTCCACACTGACACCAGAGCTACATTCATTCCAAACACATGTCTGCCAGCATCACCTTCACACTTAAAATCTTAATGACTCTATCCCCAAGGAACACAGTCTTTCCAAACCTGCCCAGCCCTCCTTCACAGCCATTGCTCACTCACACCTCTACTCTGGCCCTTTTACCACCCTCAGGCATGCCCTGACCTCTCCTGATTCCACCCTTTGCAAATGTTGTTTGTTCATTTGTTGGAGCCTTTTTGCTTAAACAAAAAAGAGGTGTATCGGTTGACATATCTTGGAAGGTCAGGGCGTCTAGGAATTAAATGTTACCGTGAGACTCTCCGGCTCACCTTGCCACTTGCGTCCTCCCTCTTCCATCTCTGCCAGGCCCTCTTCATTTGATGATGTGTCAGTAACTCATGGCCTTCTGTGGTCATCCTCGCACCAAAAATTCTGCTGGAAGTGGGAGTGGCTTCCCTAGAGTGTAAGCATTACTCCTAGATGGTTCTCTGATTGGCCTGGCTCTTCTACCTGTCCCCGACTCCCTCAGGGGGTTGTGTACCACGATGGGGGTCTGGATCATATGCCCACCACAGGGAAAAGAGAGTTGTCTTCATCTGAATCTCATGGACTGAGCATGGACTGAAGTAGGGGAGACTGTTTCTTCAAAAGAAGAAACATAAGGCAGAAAAGCCTGAGATGACTTTTTCTTCCCCATCTGTTGAGCTTTCCTATTCATTCATTCTTTGAGACTCAGCTCTAAGTGTCATGTCTGCTTCTACTCACTCCTCTGTGCTTCCCTGGCCTTCTCTTCAGACTTCTCTTCAACCCTGTTCATGTTAGATTTGAGTTACCTGTTAATGTGTCCATCTCTGGCTCATCGGCAAGACTGGAGTTACTTGGGGTCAGGGAGAGCATCCCAATTATTTTCAAAATCGTGACCTCAAACTCCCAAAGAACCTCTCCATCTAAGGGCTTGTCACACCTGCCAAGATCAGGGGGGCCAGGTCAGAGCCAGGTCTAGGCCTTGTGTCATCTGGAACCATTAGAAGGTAGGAGATGTTGTGGGCAATAGGGTAAGGAATTAGGGTAAGGGCCCCCAAGAGCAAGCCCCCTCCCTCCGACTCCTGGTTCTGGAGGATAACTAAATAGTGAGAAAAAGCCTGCCTTCATCTGCCCCACAGTGCTTTTGAGGGCTGTCTGCTGCCCCTAGTGCCACCAGAGTTTCCCCCGAGTATGGGACCTTCCCTCTAGAACCGTGGAAGTGGCAGCACAGGCTCCCTAGGTGACCTTCCAGAAGGAGCCAGGTGTAACATCAGCAGCAGCTCCAGAATTCACGTCATTACAAAGTGATTCCCAACCTGTCTGAGGGCAAGAACGACCTTGGGTGCTTTTTACAAAACAGATTCCTAGACACCAACCCAGATCCGCTGACTCAGAATTTCCGCAGATGAGGCCTGGTCATCTGTATATTTGCACACCTATTAGATTGGTGGGGCTTTCAAATCCCCTTGTATAATTACTCAGTTGATGTCACCCTGCCTCTGTCACTAAGTCCCTCTCCTGGCCATGCTTACCACCATCCCCTGCATGGTTATACTATAGGCAGAACTCTTGACGGGGGCGTGGATGGAGGAGAAGGGGTCTATTCTTTTATTCTTGCAGAAGGGAGTTCAGTGGTTCTCACAATGGTTTTGACAGGTACTGTCAGTAATAAAGAATACTTCTTGTCAAGTGTTTGACTTGACATTTGCATGGTGGCATAAAGGTCTTGTTTCCTTGAAGGATTATTGTTTTTCTGTGTAGCTTATGCTTAATGTAGCACCAGGCACCCAACAGATACTTAATATATATCAACTGCTTAAATGGTTAAGAAGTCAGTCTCCGGAGCCAGGCCGCCTGGGTTCAAATCCCTGCTAGTTGTGCCTCTGTTTCCCCCATTTGTAAGACGGGGATATTAATCGTTCTTTCCTAATAAGCCTGTGATGAGAATTGAGTTAATTCATGCCAAGCACTTGGAATAGTTCCTGGCATACAGTAAGCACTTAATAAATATTAACTTTTAAACAAAATACAAACCAACAAAATTACTGCTTAAGAGGAGGAAAATGGCATTAGTGAAATCAGGCCCAGCCACTCCTGATCCTTCTCTGCTGATTACAAAGCTGCTGATTCCATCCAGCTTCAACCCCCAACACTTCCTGAGGACTCTGCAATCCCATCAGCAGAGCGAAGTGCTCCCAGGCAAAGGCCTGGTGGCCACAGGTCAGGTCAGTGGCCTCCCCCAGGGGTTCCTAAGAGGGGTTGTGATGGGGCCAAACTCTCAGCAGGTGATTATGATGAAGTTTCTGATCTTCCTGCCCTTGGGGGAGGGAGGAGGGAAGTGGGGGGAGGGGTGACATGAACCAAAAGGAGAAGGTAGGAGGGGGAAATGTGCAGTGAGGAAAAATAACAATCATTGCAGTGGGTCCTGGATTTCTCTGCTGTTCTTGTGTGTTGGAAATTCTGGAAGAGCCTTGGAGACCCTCAAGCTCCCATTCTCTGGACTGCCGAGGAGCAGACAGGGCATGAAAACCCCTCGTAGGCGGCTCTAAGGGTCTCTCCAGGACAGGGCAGCAAGTGTGTTCCTTCACAGACTGTTCACAGCTTGACTGAGGCTCTCCTTTTCAGTAATATGACTTGTCTGAAGATCTGTGAGAGCTTCCTGGACCAGCCTCTATGCTTAGTTCCCTACTTATGACAAAAAAGAAAAAAATCCTTTAAGGAAAAGTAAGCAAAAAAAAATTTTTTAATGAAAAGCATGTCAGTCTAGGTGCACTTAGATTGATATTGAGCAGTAATAGAAGTTCTGAGAACTAAGATCAACGACCTTTAAGCCTTTTGTCATTATAGGAAAAGGAGTGATTCATTAGGTTGTCTCTTCAACTAACAGAAGGGCTAAATCCCCTTTCTTTCTGCTTGGAGTGAGGCCTTGGTTACTGGACATTCCATTGAGTGGCCTGGAGGAGGGCCATTCCCCAGGAGCCACCTTGCTGGGTCACTTGTATGTGATGTTAGACTACTGCTGGTGGAAACTTCTCACCCATCCAGTGAGGACAAATGGGCCTGGATCTCTGCTTCTTATTAGCTGAGTTGCCCTAAGAAAGTCACTTTACCTTCTAAGGCTCAAGTCTCTTACCTGTAAAATCCAGGTGGTAACACAACGGACCTTACAGGGTTGTTGTTAACAAAATAAGAGAAGTGTGCCGGTGGTTAATAGTGTTTCACACTCATGCCATTGATTAGTTAGGCACGATTGTAAATCCTCTGCCTTCCAGTCCTCATCTGTTAGGAGGCGGTGGTGATATCCTCCTTTCCAGGTGGCTGTGAGGATGAAATGGGAAAAGGCTGGGCACACAGCAGACGTTCGGTGCATAGCAGCTCTTACTATTAACCTCCTGAATGTCTCCCCCTGAACCACAGACCAAGTAAAGAATGTGCCTTTTCTCAGATTCCAAACTTTGTGTACACATCAACCAGGGACTGTGAAGCTACTCTTTATATTAACCCTAGTGAATCGGCTTAGAATCAGGAATGTCAGACCATTCCTGAGGGCCCAGTAGATTGGGCAGCATTCTGGCGCTTCTGTAGATGAAGGTCCAGTCCTCTGGACCTTTTCTTGTCCTTGGAGCACCTCCTCAGTAAGAGGCTTCTACAACCTCATTCATCCCATAACCATGTTCTGTCTATTCCCTGAGGCCCAGCCTTCAGCAGCAGAGAAATTAATGAATGATACGCAGACCTTCTGGTCAGAAGGTAGACAGTGGACTAGGGAAAGGGGTGATGGTGACATCTGGGGAGCTTCATATCTCTAACATGTGGGAAGATTCGTTTCTACAGGCCTTCTGATCATCCTCTTCTCCACATCTAAGGAGACCGAGGGCAAATGAGTCTTCATATCGGTAAATCTCTTAAACTAGTATGTGTTTACTTGTATAGTCATCATTTACATGTGTCTTATTCATGTATTTTTTTCTTCCGGAGAAAAGCACATTTAGAAGAATGAATAATGTATCTCACTGATTACCCTTGCGTTAAAACAAACATACACACCCCTCCCCTTTGATTTCTTTGTTTAGGGAAATGTTAGGCCTGGCACAACTGCAATACTATTTAGAGGTCACAGTGTATTCTAAGTTCATAGCATATTTGAATTTCAGGTCTTGAATTTCACATCAGGAAGCTGAATTCAGCCAAACTTTAATATGATAATAGCTCTGGTCAAGGCATAAAATTGTGCATTAACCAGTCACAACTACCTTTCTCTAAGTCTTGGAAAAACATGTATTTATTAACTGTTTGTTGCTGTGCTGTCCAACACAATCAGTATATGTGCATAACTCTTTATTATCTACTTGGTGATTATCTTGTTGATGAATTGTCAGTAGTGGGATATTTTGTACTACTTTTCCTTTATACTTGGCATGCTCCTGGCCACGTGCCACCACCACCCAACCAGAATGCACTCGGGGAGTGTATTTTTCAGGCTAGCTTAAGAAAAAATAAAAATAGAATTGGGAAGATAAAGCTACTGATCCTATAATGTTCTTTAGCATCAAATGAATAGATGTTTGCGGAGTATCTTTCCTATTGCTTTCTTCTGTTGATTCGTTGACGCCACACGTGCACTGGCAGGCTAAGGAAAAGTTGGAGGAGAGGTAGGCAAGGTACATAAGTCTACACCATGAGTGCGGTATTATTTCAAGAGCCATGATTTGGATCATTAGCAACTCATGGACAATAGTCTCATTTAATGCCTCATCAGTCTCTCAGAAACATGGGACTGGGCTGAGTAAAGAGGACACAGGTGGGGGTGAGCTGGGGTCATGGGTGGAGGGAAGGGACTGGTACTTGAGCCTGCTATGAGCCAATCACTACATCAGGCATTTTTACATGTCACCTCACGCAGGGCTCCTAACTACCTGCTCAGGAGGCATGATTGTTGTCATTCATAGAATTAAAAACTGATGTGCCTGACATACCACAGCAGATGAGCAGGGGTTCCAGAATTCTAGGTCACACCTGTCTGACTCCGATGAGGATGTTCTTTCTCTCATAATATGCGGGGCCCGTTAGTAGGGGACTTAGGAAGAATTGTTCAGATAAATTGTATAATGAGTCTTATTCATATACATCAATTATTTGATAATCCTGGGAATGACTGACACTATTTTGATTGGGTCTTTACTGCTAGGTTTATGGTAGAAAACCAACATGATTTGAGCTCATTTAGTCGTTCGTTCATATATTTGCATGTATTGACTACCTACATCTGAATAAATACAATTAATCCCTGACCCCTAGAAGCTCACTTTCTATGGGGACAGATAAGCATGGCGTGAAATAGCACCATGGTAGTGGGATCTCAGAGGACAGCTAGAACAGTCATTCAATCTGATGGAATAGAAACAGGTTGCCGAAATCCAAGGTCACAATGTCACAGATCCTCCAAGGATTGTCAGTCCTTCCTCCAGATGATCTCTGAAATCCCTCCTTCCTCTCCCTCTCTATGTAAGGCCTGTACCATTTCTCCTCACTGGTCTCTGGGCCTCCAGATACTCGCTCCTTCCATTCAGTTCCCACGCTGCCTCCAGTGAGATCTTTCCAAAACCCCAGTGTCTCCATGGTGTTCCCACCTAAAGCTCCTCAGCGGCCCCTCATTACTGTAATGGTGAAATCCATCCCAGGCTAGCCACTTCATGACTCTTCCACGGTAGATGGGACGGCATGCAGCTCTGGGCCTCCCGCCTGACTGGCTCACCTGCTGCCTCTTCTGCTCCCCTACGGGACTCAGCTCCTGTCTTTCAGGCCTTCTATGCACCATATTCCCTCCATCGTAGCCCTTGAGAATTACTTGTTCATACGTCTCCCCACCTCCATAGGTCTGAACCCCTAAGGGTCCAAATTGTCTTAATTTATCTTTTGATTTCCCAATTAACTTAGTGGAGCTGCACTGGCATAAAATAGACACCCATAAATGCCAAATTAAAAATGAAAACACATTTATGCGGGGCCTTAAAGATTGAATTTGCTGGCCAAGCAAGGCGGAAAGGCCATTTCAGGCAGAAGGAAAAGCATTCGCAAAGCGCAGGGGTGTGACTCTGTAAGACAAGTTCCAGAGAAGCAGATAGTGTGGGCAGGGCTGTGGCTGCACATCAAGGAAGTGGGTGGGCATGGGAGGAGCAGCAGCGTCCAGAGACGGGGCTGGAAAGGGCAGCGGGCCTGGCTGTGAGCAGCTTCATCCTGCAGTGACCACGTTGTCTCGCGCACTTATTTATGGGTTCTGTGATGGTGGGCAACATCCTGAAAACTGGGGTGACACTGGAGCTGCAGTCTTGGTGGTGTTCCCCGGGCCGGGTGATCCAGGCGTTCAGGACCAGAATATGCTCTGATTGGCCAGTGCCCGGCTCTGCTGACGATTAAATATTTTTAATATAGTAGCACCTACTTCCCAGAGTTGTTGGAATGATTAAAGACGAAAGCCTTGCGAGCTGAAGTCCCCGGCAGTTGTCAGCCAGGTTGTTCTGTCTTCCCTTGGAGCCCGCTAGACAGCAAGACTTACCCGGGGGCCTTGTCCCAGGGTGAGGCTTTGTGCTCCAACTTGGCCTTTTTATTTGTTTCTTTATTGTGTTTGTTTATTTTAGAAACAGACATTTTTTAACAGCTGTGCATTTCCTGTCCCTTTGTTTCCCAGTCGGTACATTTCCTCACTCTTTGTGATGGAACGCTTTTAGATGTCTAGTCACGGGCCCAATGTGTTGGATAAAATTTATTGCACTGCCTTGGGCCTCTGTCTCACCATCACAACCAACTCTAACAGCCCAAAGCTATTTTATCCGTTCGTTGGCTTTTTCCATGTGGTGGGAAATGAATCTTGAGTATTACAGTCTAGATCTGCCAGGAAATTCATTCTGGGATGTTTGCCCACATCCACTGGCATTTTTCTAAAGGAATGGCAGGTGTCTACGTTAACACCAGCAGGACCACTTCAGGCCTCCATTGGCACCATCGGCCACTTTGTTCTCAGCCTGAGTTTGGAAGTTCAAGATGTAAGAGGCAGGATTATAGAACCAACATCTCTAAGGGTGGGTACAGGGCCTCCCTTCTCCCTGAAGACTCACCCGCCACATGTCCTGGGTATATTCGTCAAAATGTGTCAGCCTGGGTGCCAGGCCCCTTTGATTATCAACTTCAAACAAAAAGTGAGATTTTCTTTATTTCTTTGCTTCCACTGGGCAACGTTTCCCACTTAATAGATAATTTAATTTATCTATTACTTAATGTGTTTGAATTAGAGTCAGAGAGGTCACAGTTGAAGAAGGAAGCCTGCTGCTACTGTGGCTTCTTCTCCCAAGGTGGTGTTTGATTTAGCTGTGTAAACAAATGATTGCATTCTCCAGCGGTCTTGGTCTTGAACACAGCTGCCTGCCCTGGAGAGAGAGCTCCAACCTCTGCTGCCAGGGTGAACTCTGCTTACTGGTGACTATCAGCAAAACCACCAACAGAGAATTGTAGGACTTGTGTGGACTTCACATGGTGGCAGCCCTGCCACCTGGGTTTTGCTACAGCAGTTGGGAACTGAAGGGGACAAAGAAACTCCTTTTCTTGGTCAACTGTCTTTGGCTATCACAGAGCTATAGGGTTCTCTTTGAGTTGGTGATCTCTGGTTGTGCAATTTGCCCAGAATCTGCCTCGGAGGCGTGAGACACTGTCTTCTTATTCACTGACAATGCCCTTTGAATTCTTCTCCCCATAGTGGTGCTGTCTTTATATTGTATTCCTTACACTGGCCGGTTCTTATCGGCCTCTACTCTTCCCTAACATCCATGATCACACAGTTTCTCTCTGTGTAGAACTAAATAGCTTTTACAGATAGACTCCAGGGCCTCAGCCTCATTAGAATTTACTATGTTTTAACTTACAGCTAATCAGACCAGACCAAATACATATGTCAAAATCAATGACCTTGGCTAAGGGTTTAATCATTCATCTTTGCCTCCCAAATACACTCATGCACACACACGAATAGACACACTCATTCACCACAATTTTAACTTCAGGGACCAGAGCAAGTACCAGCAGGGAATGAGGCCACTTGGCTATGAAGTAAGTGGCCTCCGCGTAAGAATGCAAGGGTGCACGTGAGTTATACCTCAGAGGACAGCCCAGGGACTTCTGACTCAAGTCCAAGGCAGCTTCCACCATTGCTCAGCCTTGACCTCAAGCAGATTTGGTGAGTTTGACACTCTGGATTAGCTTCATGACACCTTCCTCTGGGTGGAGTTGTCTGATTTTCATCTAATGGCCTGTTAGCTGCTAGTGAACACCAATGGGTTAGGCCTCCCCTCCTCCCCTCCCGCCATTGCTCAGGTGGGGTGCGGGGCTTTGGCTTCTGTCCATAGCATTGTTCTAACCAGATGCAGTGCTGCAGATCAGCTCAGGATGAGTTGTGTTCCTAGACATATTATTTAAAGAAAATAACTGCCTTCCTCCCTGGATAAACAGCTGTCATGAATGAAAGGTAACCTGACAGGGGCTTAAAGCCATTAGACTCTGTTGACTTTCAAGATGTTTTGCAAAAGCAGTAATAAAAATGGCATTTATTGAGACAGTTTAACTATGTGGTTAAAACACAGGCTCTATCCGGAGGATGTTCACTATGGCTCATTGGGCCTCATAAGTGAGCTTGGAGTGATAATTGTAACTGACTTCCTCAGGTGGTTGTGAGAATTCAAAGGCTTAATCCAAGCAAAGCCCTTGGACAAGTTTGGGACACATGGTAAGCCTTCAATAAGCATCAGCTTTTGTTCTTACCAGGAGGCACTGGCTGGCTTCACAAATGCTGTCATGTGATTCTTAAAACAGACTTTTGACGTCGGGCATATCTCAGTTCTACAGAGAGGGAAACAGAGGCCACACAGGTAGGAAACAGCAGAGTGGGGATGGCCTCCGAGGCTGTTTGCCTCTTAAACGTTATGCTATCCCACTTTCCAAGATGGGGAAGATAACCAAACTTTGAAAATGGGTCAGATGTTTCAGGGTAGAAATGAGTGTTTGCAAACCTTTTAAGTTTTGTTTTTCCAGAGAGTATCAGGGTACCAATCTAGGGGGACACAGCAGGAAACATGACTGTGAATCAGGCAGCTGTGCCTGATAAAACAGCCAGGATGGAGCCCACGTCACCACAGGACTCAACAATGTCACTGAAAACATCAGCCGCTTATTCCCGTATGGATTTCCCTTTAAGACATGAAAGGGGAGTTCAAAGAGCGTGGGCTAGCCAGCTCAGAAAGTCACATTATGAAAATGTATTTGTTTTTATTAGCTGTTTTGCTTCACTGAGAGTTATTAGCATCTTAGCAAAAATTCGCTTTTTACTAATTTCTCCTGGTTTATCATCTGTGTCTGGGGTGCACAGGATTGCTTTCAAAACACGCAGCTGTAAAGCTGTATTTCTTGGAGTATTCGAGGCTTCTAAATTTAAATCAATTTGATTCAGTAAACACTAATCTAGTTGCTTTCATGAGAAAATAGTAAGTATTCCAGAGACCACAGTGAACAAGACGTGGCCTCTGGCCTCAAGGATCTTATTGCAGCTAGAGCGGTGCTGACCTATACAGTAACCAGCAGCCACAGGCAGCTTTTTAAATTTAAATTAATTAAAGTGAAAAATTCAGATGCACTAGCCACATTTCAAGTGCTCAGTGGCCAAATGTGGTTACTGGCCACCATATCGGTTAGGGCAGATAGAGAACAGTTCCACATTCTAGAAAGTTCTACAACATTCCACACAGTGCTACTCTAGGACAAGAGATCTTCCTGTTCAGGAATTCTGTTGACCCTACTTTGTGCTTAAGAATGTGACTTACTCTTAGAGCAATATGTGGGGAACAGCACCACCCTCAGGCTTGACACTTGAAGACATGGATTCGGGTTCTGCTTCTGACCTATACAGACCCTTTGCCCCTCACCTCTCTGATGCCAGTTTCCTCACAGGAAGCAAGGACGTCAGACCACAAGATTTCTGCAACTCCTTTTGTCCAAATGCCCTGTAATGCTGTGAGTGAATTGGTAGAGCAACGTGTATGTGTGAGTGTGTGTGTGAGACAACATGCTACAACTAAAAGAAACTGCAAAGAAAAATTGCATCTCCCAAAATAATTTTTGCTTTTTATTTTACAAATCTAATTTCAGATTCACTCTGATTGTCAATTCTAAAATTTTGTATATGTAGGACGAAACTAGCCAAACTGACTTTAAAAAATGAGATTATTTCATTATTCGTCTTTGTAGAATGCCGAGGTCTCCCTAGAAGAAACATAAGTGTGTGTGTGTGTGTGTGTGTGTGTGTGTGTGTGTGTGTGTGTGTGTTTTAAATATACCCTAGCAGTTCCATTTTGATGCCTCCTTGCCCAAGCAGCATACTGCCAACTCTGTCCCCATAGCAGTGTTGTTGAGCTAAGTCCTGACAAACATTGGCAGCTTGATCTTGGCGCCAGAATACATATTAGATTCCGCACCAAGAAAAGGGGGAGGGAAAGCATAAAGTAGCAAATCTTATATTATTTCTGTGTAGAAAACAATGAACATTTATTAAGGACCTTTGGTACTTAAGTCCTCCATCTCCTTTAAGCAGTGGCTAGTGTTAGTCTGGGCAACGCCTGTTTGCAAAAGCATAGCTGGCTAAAGAAAGTTTATCATTTCCCTTAACTCTGTGACTACACTGACTGGTATTTCTTTAAAAAGTATCAATTCCATTTCCTTTTCAAATAACTATCTTCTTAGTATGGTGTCCCTGAAGCCTTAGCCCTATAGATTTTCTCCTGTACCTGTATTCCTCGTTTTCATATCAGCTGGAAAACTAGTAACTTCCTTTGTTTTCTTTCTTTTCATCTAGAAGACTGAGAACATTACTGGGGACTGGCTCCCAGGGTTTGCAGCCTGAGGCAGGACATTTAGTTCTTAAGGCTCCAGGAAGGTGGGTTTGGAACAACGCTGTCAGTAAAGAGTTCTGGCTGACCGTCTGATGCCCTGGGGTGGGATTCAGCAGTGAGGGGTTTTCAGTGAATGAGTTGGGTTTGCCGGCTTCGGCTTCTTACGGACCAGTGCAGTGGGAGCGTGGGTCTCTGGTCAGGTCCTTATGAGTGCTCAGTCCACCTTTCTCACTTCTTCGTTTCTCCTGGTAACTGTTGTGGGAGCAACGGAACTGGGGAAGTGAGCCTCTTTGAGCCTAAGTCTCCGGGACTGCAAAGTGGGGATAAATACTAACTGTGCTCTCCGACTTTACAAGACAGTTGTGAGCATCTGGGGGGCCTGTGGACCCGGCTCTACCTGTGGCTCCTGGTGTGGGGGGAAGAACTCAGGGCCTGGAGTGGGGATGTGGGGAGAGAATCCAGAGTCTGCCCCTTTCATGCTGCCTGACCTCTGGCAGGTCTCCTTCTGTTCAGTTTCCTCTTCAGTAAAATGAGGATTCCAGGTAACTCAGCCTCTGTGATAATGAATTTGTTCCTTTAAGCCTGCATTACATCATCCACAGCCTCTGAGCCGCTCTTCCTGCTTCCCCTTGCCCCCCACCACCCAGTGATCGTTCAGAAACATGATCTGGTCCCATATATCATACCCCTGCTGAAAAGCCTACAGTGACTCCTTAGGGCTTCTGAGGGTTTGCTCACAACATGCTTGATTTTAGCACGGAAAGCCTCATGTCCCAGGAAACCCCTCTGTGAGTTGGTCACACTACGAAGTCCAGCACAGCAACTGGTCCAGTCCCCACCTACCGTCCCAGGGTTCATCTCTCATCACTCAGCTCTGTTCACCTATGCGCTTCTCTGCACGTTGGAACTACCTGATGAGCATTTGACAAAACCTGGTGCATTGGCCCTGCCTCCTGAGAACCTGACTTCATTGCTTGGAGTGGGGCCTGAGAGTGGGTGTCTTTTTAAAGCTCTCCAGTGGCTCAAAAGCACAACCAAGGATGGGAACCACTGCTCTGTTTTTCCAGATCTCCAGATAACCCATGTTCCCTGTGCCTGAGCAGACATTTCCCCTGCTTTCCTCCTGTAAGTGAATTCCTGCTCATCTTCCTTATTATACTCAGGAGTCTTTTCCTCCAGGCAGCCCTCCTGCACCCCTCCAGGTAGACTTAGGTGCATTCCTCCACTAGGTTCCCTGACTACCCTGGGCTTGCTTTCATCAGAGCTCAATCATTCTGCTTTACGATTGGTGGTTTATTCCAACCCTCTTCTTCATTAGATCTTGAATTTCCTTCAGGAAGAGATTTTATCTTTCCTCCTTGTAGCCCTGGAGCCGAGCAGGCTCTGGCACATTGCAGGCTCTCAGTAAGTACTTGGTGAACAAATTAATCAAGACAAGGCCATCTGACCTCTTGTGAGTTACATTCTAAGAAAGAAACAGTGACACAATAACCCTAGTGTATTATAGGAACAAGAGGTTAGGGAAAAAACAGATCCAAGTACACTATAATACTTTAACAAATCTATAAAAGTGGGCAACGCTAATATTCAAGTTAAAAGAAATTCTTAGTTTTGCTCTTTTGTGGGTAATGATTTCATTTTTTTCTCTTCCAGGGGGGGAAAAAAGACACATTAGGAAATTCCTCCTTTACCAGTATTACTGGTCATAAAATTGTGATTGGAAATGATTCTCTCACTAACTCGTTTTGACCTTCTGGTATTTTCTTTCTTCCTCCTTGATCTTCCCTCAGCTGGCCATCCTAGTGTGTTTGCAGAGTGGCAGAAATGTTCACTGTTTCTCTCTCGCTTTAAAAATCTTTTATCGGCAGGCTTTCTGATCTTCAAAGCAGCCTGCATTTAATGTGATCCACACTCCCTAGACTCCCCATGCTGGGGAGTGGAGAGCTGTGAGTATTTTTGTCATTTTGACGACTTGCGTATTTGGACAGCCTTGGACAGCCGGAGAGTACAGTTCTCACTAAATCTGCAGGATTTAAAGCAAGTCAGCATTTCCTAGCTCCCTTTCACCTATAAATCTAGACACATTGAAAAATTGACACCAGACTCTGGAGTTAAGTAAACAGTAAGTTTATAGGTCCCCTTGCATTTGACCCATCCCCTGGGGCAGCAGCCTGCCCTTTATTGCAGTTGAGTCTTTGCAATTGGTGTTCTTCAGTCTCTCAACCTTTGTGATTATCTGCAGTGCTTGATCCTGGACAAGTTCGAAAGCTATGATGACGAAATTCAGCTCACACAACGAGCCCTGTCTCTGCTGGAGGAAAACAGGTTCTGGGCTGGTGTGGTATTCCCTGACATGTATCCCTGGACCAGCTCCCTACCACGCCACGTGAAGTACAAGATCCGGATGGACATAAATGTGGTGGAGAAAACCAATAAGATCAAGGACAGGTGATGTTTTGGGCAATCTCAGAAGGCCCTGGGCACCCCCCGGGATGATGTATGAGGCAAGGAGAGGAAACACTCATTTCCTCCAATGGCAGGAGAGTCACTTGGAAACGTACAGAAACACTGTGGCACCAAAGAACTAAACTAACCAGTTGGTGGGACCAGGAGAGCTCAGCTACCCTGTCTTCACACCCTCAACTCTGCATTTGTCCCTTTCTGGCCTTTGTGCAACTTGGAGATAGAAACTTCTAGATACTGAGTTACCTTCACATAGAGATTCTGCCAGTGGGGTTTCTCCAAAGTCACTGGCAAATTACTTTTGGTACAGAGTAAGGGCTGAGACTGGACTCAGCCTCTAAATTCATGATATGAAATTAAATAAGAGGAAATAAGAAATTTTGTAAAGCTCAAATCAGAGTCTTTGAATGAAAGCAATTATGAACCACACTGTGGCTAATATTCATAACTGAGATTTAAAACATGAACTAGAAAATAGAATCAGATAGCTTGGAAAATGTTTAGGGCCAGGTTTCAAGAGAGTGAGTGCTGAGTCACCTCGTGTTTGTGAAGTGTGTGTGAGCTGTCCATTCCCACACACCCTTTGCCCCCCACTGCGGTTTCTTCTTAGGTACTGGGATTCTGGTCCCCGAGCTGATCCCATGGAAGATTTCCGATACATCTGGGGAGGCTTTGCCTACCTGCAGGACATGGTTGAACAGGGAATCACGAGGAGTCAGGCCCCAGCTGAGGTTCCAGTTGGAATTTACCTCCAGCAGATGCCTTACCCCTGTTTCGTGAATGACTCGTGAGTGGGAGGCGCCCAGTCCCGTTTCTGGACAAGCTAATTGGGTGGCTGGGTGGGGTGGGTGCTCCCCAGCCTTCAAACTCTTTGGAGAGAAACCGGGGACTGGGACCGGCTTGGGGAGAATGGAGCTCTGACCGAGGAACCTGCTTCTGCCAGGCTCCGGGCAGGGCCAGATAGACAAGTGAAGTGGCAGGGAGAAGGGAGTTGGCGTTTTGGATAGAAAAGGGAAGGTGAAAATTAAAGCAAGGGAAGTGAGGTTAGGGGAGGGGACAAAGGCTCTTTAAATTTCTACTGCGTAGTATGTTTGGTATGTGGAAGGATTCTGGCCAGAGTGTTTGCCCAATGATTGCCAAATTAGCAAATGAGGACTCTGCATCGCAAGTAGGTCCGGTTCCTAGGAGCCTCGGAATAATGCAGCTCCTTCCATAATTAACATTCCCATGATGTATACTTAATGAAAAGGTAGAGGAATGTGTTGGATGAGCTCATGTCGTCCCTCCCTGCCCACCCGTATCCCCAGGCCTGAACATTTGTTGGCCAGTAGCAAGCTAAGCAAGTAGCTTACTGTTTTCTGAATGTTCATTTGAAGGATGATAGAAAGAGGAACAGAGAGGCCGAGGGGCTTGGGAGGGCTCACTTACCATGGTGGGTGGGGGCAGAACCCTACAATGGGCTTAGGGACTCAACACCTAGAAGAAAACTGGGAAGTTCACCATAGTCTACATGTGTGACTGCAGGGTTCAGGGATGAGAGAAACACGCACCACCTAAAGAAAGGAAGAGTCAAATTGCCAGCTGGCAAAACAGTAAAATAAAGCCAAGGATGGGCACAGGAAACTCCCTCTCAACATCCTAGTCCGATCGGTTCTCCTTCCTCAGCTCCACAGAAGACTAAAGAGATAACAGTGGCTATTCTGCAGTCAGTTTGGGTTTGGACAATACACACAGATGTGAAGTGGTGCCAGGGAGCAAAGGCCCAATTCCACTTTTAGAATCAGAAGAGGAGTGGCTTGCAGGGAAGTGGGGGTAACAGCCAGGAGGCAGTAGGGATTCTGGCCATTCAGTGTGGGAGAGCCCTCTGGTGGCAGTTCTCAGAAGAGCAGGCTCTATGAATTTATGGTTCTCTCCCTAGGGCCATCTTGAGTGAAACCCTCCCGTGCTGTAATTGGGCCCTTCCTGTGATACCCAATAGTTTTCAATAGATAATAATTCCAGGGGCTTTACTAGCACATCAAGCACAGGGACATCATGTGTAAAGCTCAGAATAAAGTAATTCCATGTTATAAATCTACCTTGCTTTCTGAAATGGATATCCATGGATTTATGCCATAGGTGCATGGCTGGTGGAATCAGTGGCTGGTGGGATCACTGATTATTTATTGATAGCCTCCTGAAAGTGCCACACTCATTAGTTATTTTGTGCCTCATCCTGCATAACTGGGGTTTGATCCTCCCGGGTAGACCGTGCTACATGGCTGACCCCCTTGGGGAGCCCAATTATTGATCTCACCACCACCAGTTCCCTTTATAGTCCACCTTCTTGGCCTTCAGTGTCAGTTAACATATATCTGTCTACTCCAGTCACATGCCACAGCAAGTCTGCAGTCTTCTCCTAGGAGATCTTACAAGTAGGTATATACCGTGTAACAAACATAGTATGTTTTATTTAGACATTTTACTTATAGGGCATTCATCTAGGCTGACTAAAAAGCTACCACCTTGTTGTAAAGGAAAACTAATCCTTCAGGGCAAAGTGCTATGTATTAAGACTCAAGCCTATTTTTCTACCTTTCCTTTCACCTGGGCTTTGTTCTCAACGCATTCGCTCAAAACAATTTACTCCACCTCTACCAGGTACAGGGCATTCTGCTATTCTGCTTCTCTCCTCTTGCTTCAGTTTCCTGATCATCCTGAACCGCTGTTTCCCTATCTTCATGGTGCTGGCCTGGATCTACTCCGTCTCCATGACTGTGAAGAACATCGTCTTGGAAAAGGAGTTGAGACTAAAGGAGATGTTGAAAAATCAGGGTGTCTCCAACACCGTGATTTGGTGTGCCTGGTTCCTGGACAGCTTCTCTGTCATGTCAATGAGCATCTTCCTCCTGACAATATTTATCATGGTAAGCCAGACGGAGAAGGCCCAGGAATTTTCCAATAGCTTTGTCCCTCCAATCTTTCTTTCTGTTGATGAACTTGTGCCTGGATCTGGCCACCAAGGATAGCATGACATGTAGCTGCCCAGCCATTTCAGACAAGGTGGAAGATACTGGGAGAGACAAAGTCTTCCTCAAGGAGCCAATGTATCATAACACCTTCCCTGCTCCCACTCGCTGCCCAGGGAACCACAGTCTACATAGATTATCCAGCCCCTTTCCATGGACTATCTGGAGAAGCTGCTGTTAGCAGAGCCCAGCATAGGGTGATTATATGTGCAAAGGGTTCTCTCTTTCCAAACAGAAGAAATGAGTCTAAGGAGTGTTTTCTTGGGGTCACTGCCCCAACCACCAGGTGGGGTGGGAATGTGGAGAGCTTTTTCACCATATTAGAAGAGGAGATCTCGACTGTTGATTAATTATCTTTGTGGTCTCACCACTAACGTCTTGACCACTGAACATTCTGCTGAGATTCTGCAGAATCTCCAACATCTCTCTGTTTCAAAGGATGGAATTTGGAGTCTATCCTTTCTCAGTGATAGGAGTTTTCATAGCCTCAGATAGCATGCACAAGCCCATCCTTTGCAAAAGTGCAGTTCCTCACAAGCTAGGTTTGGAAATAAAACATTATTTCACAATTATTTCAGATTATTTCACACTGCTATCCTTCATTTTTAGTGCCTCCACAGTAGATGATTTTTTTGTACTTGTAGAATGATAAGGACATAAATCTAGGTAGTTTTTATATTTATTTGATGGGATTTGATATAAGTTTTAGACTTCAGGCTTTGCAATCTCCTGATACAGTGTCTCCAAGCTTGTTCTGCCTCTTTACCATCATCATATTACGTGACCCTTTGCACGAGGCGGGCTGACCCGCAGACTCTGGTTAAGTGTGTTCCAGCCATGCTAGACCATACATGGTGCCTATTTGATCCAGGAATGTTCCATCACATATCCTGTCCAACCAACACATACCCATTTAAACCTTGCCCCTTCTCTTTTCAGTAAAATGTGCTAAGTCTGAGGGGTTTTGATTTTACTGTTGCACTGAGATCTAGTGAGCTGTGGCCTTAGCCAAACCCTGTGCTAGAGCCTTATCAAAACCAATGCTGATGTGGAGGTCATTCTGCTCAACCTGACCCAACCCAGCTGTGACTTTAAATATGCAAAGGATCTCAGAGCTCCACAGAGATGAGGGGAGAAGCTGAGTACTTTGTCTTCCTTTAAGGGTCTCATTCCTTCTCATCCTTAAGTCTGCTACTTGCGCCACTACCAAGACATTTGTGCCCTCAGAACTATAGGAGTCAAAATGCAAAACATCATTATGCAAAACACTTATGCATAAACATGTGCAACATCTTGCAATGGCCATGAGACTTGTGTCTGATAAGTGACACTGAGATCTGCCTTCCTAAGAATGAGCATTAGGACTTCAAAGCTTCTAGGATGTGAGGTAAAGAATGTTCACCAAGAGTTTCGTGCACAAAAGTGTTTCTCCTTGTGGGAACCAGAACATTGTTCTAGTAATGACGGAAACAGAGCCTTCCACACCAAAATAGGATTTTCCTTTGAATGACACGCCCGTCTTTCCCTAGTCCTTCTTTCTCACCTCGACTATGCAGGAAAGAAGCTGGAAGCTGGTACAATGGAAAGGTTCCTTTGTTAATTCAAGCTACTGAGAACCAAAACAGAAAAGTGGTCCTTAGAGGAAGGCAAGGCCAGTGAAACTGTTGGGTCGGCCAAGTGAATCTCATGTTTGCCTTAAGTCAATGAGAAATTACGTAGCCCTAGAGGTTTGTAGGATTTTGCTTTGAGCTGAGATAAGAAATTAATTTTATTCTTCTGACAATAGCAACAACCACCTTAAAATTATTTTAGCCAAAAGCCACAGTTTCCGTTCTGGACTTGCTTTTATTGAGTTGTGTGATTAAAGAAAAGGGATGAGCTTTCCCGGGTGATGTGGAGACCTCTTTGACACAACATTAGGAGCTCTGATTGCTAATCTTGTCTTTAGATTTCCTCAGTTTAGTTCTAGTCAAGAATGGCTCTCTTCCACCTCTCTTTGTCATTTGTTTTATTCTATCTTTTAATCTGTTGAGCAGGAGAACATGAATGGAGGAGAAATGGTAGCAATAGCAGCTAATTAGCACATTTGTTCTACTCAACTCTCAAATGCGAGGACAGGCATTGCTAATTGGTCTCTTGTTTTAACTAAGAAGAACCCATGCTGCAGGGCACCACTACCAATTAATCAGAACCAACTCAAGGAATGAAACTTATTTGTACTTTTATGTTCCCAAGAATAGGGCGACCTATATGTTCCTCATAGGATGCCATCGTAAAGAAGAACCAAGAAGGTCGAACCAATTTGAGCATCTCAGTGTATTCTATAATGTCATTTGGCAGCAGTTCATTAAAAATATCTAGTTTGGTTTTATTTTCTACATAGCTATCGTGATTGAATCATTAGTTAATGTGAAAGATACTAAGTATTACTCATGGATTCTACGGTATTTGCATGATATTATGGATGGGGGATTAATCTACTGCCAAGTGATGTGGATTAATTACTGATATTTTCAGTAACTAATGTGAGTGGCAAATCTCAGAATGCAAGCACAAATGATTGAATCAGCTGCCACACCCCGGGAGAATGTTAAACTTTGTTGAGTGCTCTCCCATTTCCCTCTTTTCTTTTTTTTATTTAAGCTTTTATCTATTTCAGTGTGTTTTTCCAGCTCCCATCAGCTCCAAGTCAAGTAGTTATTTCAATCTAGTTGTGGAGGGCGCAGCTCACAGGCCCATATAGGGATCTAACCAGCAACCTTGTTGTTAAGAGCACCGCGCTCTAACCAACTAAGCTACCAGGCTGCCCCCCTTCTCCCTCTTTTTTTCCTCATCTACTCAGTATATCCAAGAGCTGTTGATGCTCCAAGACCCCCTATGCAGATCTTCTTCTCTGCTCAAATCCCACCAAAGATTTGCTTACTTAACACATAATAATTACTTGGTACTGATAATATGTTACCCTCCTAGGGAAAACGACACATAGGATTTGAGGAACCCAACACATTGGGTCTTAAATATGGAAACTTAGGCACCAACAACAGCTGGTGGGAGAGATCCTTCTGGGGCAGAAGGTTTCTGAGGGCCCCAGAACCACTGCACAGAGGTCACCCACTGAGAAGGATGGTGGCCCTGGATGTGGATGGGAATTATTGACTCAAATGGCCTCTTTGGTTTCAGCATGGAAGGATCCTACAGTACAGCAACCCGTTCATCCTCTTCCTGTTCCTGTTGGCTTTCTCCACCGCTACGATCATGCAGTGTTTCCTGCTCAGCACCTTCTTCTCCAGGGCCAGCCTGGCAGCAGCTTGTAGTGGTGTCATCTACTTCACCCTCTACCTGCCTCACATTCTCTGCTTCGCCTGGCAGGACCGAATGACAGCTGACACAAAGATGGCTGTGGTGAGGGACCGTGGGCTCACTCCTGGCACATGATACAATTGCTCCGAGAGGTCTGTAGCAATCCGAGAGGTTGGCCCGCTCTGTGAAGGGATCTACTTTGCCTTTTGGCTCAAAGGGGTGTAAGGTTCAAAGGCACGGGGCAGAAGTGGGGGTGACCTGAGGGTTCCTCACCACCAATCCTGCTTGATTAGTCTGCCCTGGGAAGTAATTGAAAACCAGTTCAGCTCATAGGTCCCTTTGTGTGTCCACAAGAGGAAAACATCCAGGCCCATTTCACTCAGTTTTCTTTTCCTAGCATTTGAGAATATTCAGAAGAAAGGGAGGTTGTCCCACTAACTATTTGGTCCATGACTTAAATCCATGACTGTACAGTTCCCTGAATTAAAAGGTTTTGTTTCTCTGCAAAAGCACTTACTTCAGTTGGGGCAGCCCTACCAGTGCACGCAGAAAGGGATGCAGAAATGAGCTAGTCTAGAGTCAGGCCCTCTTGCTGGGGGAGGTGTCAGAAATTGATTTTTGATTGCCCAAGAGAGCCTTAGTTCACAATTCCCAAGCACCACTGTCTTTTTCTCCAATTGTTTTCAAATAGGCCATTTCCACCCCTCCCGCCTCCCCTCCCCCCATTAACCTGTGGGATGCAGTTGGAGCTTGTCCACAATTCTCTGTGCAGTGGAGTCCAGAAAGGACTACCACCTGCTTCTGGTTAAGGAAAGATCTAAGGTCTAAGTTGTTCTCACATTCAAACTTATTTGGCTCCAGAGCTGCCAGGGCATCTGCCTTTTATTTCTCATGTTAAATAAGAAACTAATTGCTACTATTTATAGCACCCAGTTTTCTAAAATGATCACAATGGGCTAGTAGCAAGAAATTCTTCCTCTGCCTGGGGAGAGCGGGACAATCTGATACACTGTGTAGATGGCCAGTCCTGTGAGGCCACAGCTGGCTTCTTGTGTGTGTGGATCCACCAGGAAGCAACAGTTCTGGCAACTGTGGTCCAAGGCTGGGCTGAGATTTTAAAAATGATTTTTGTGAACATATAGGTAAAGAATCCCTTCTTTTTGCAGAGAGACACTCTGAACCCTCCTTGGGGTCCTCTAAACTGTGGGGAGACCTCTGAGCAGAGGAAATGGGAAGAGCCCATCTCTCTGCCTGTGCTTCCGTGCTTTCTGTCAGGTCAGGGGCCACCCATGAGATGTGGCTGGGGATCTTCCTCTTCAGACATCTTTCTGCATGCTACCTGTTCAGTTGACTTGTACTCTCCACAGAGAACATAAAACAGTGATTGTTCCCAGTCTGAAAATGGGAAAAACTGAGGCTCTTCTGGCCTTTCTGACAGACCTCAGGAGGTCATGAGACCGTCCCCTGCGTGACTCCCTAGCCTGCCCTAGAAAACTGATGACTTTGTGGACCCTTTGAATAGGATTCTCACAAAGCATCTCAACTTAGCTTCTTTGTTCTGCCAAGAACTGTGTGATCTTAAGAAAGAGGTAGAAAGAAGTGGGAAAGATAGGTCGGTGAACACGAGGACCCTCGGCCCTTTCATGTGTTGTGCTTATTATATTTGTCCTCCCTATTACACTACTGTGTTCCATTGAGCAGATGAGAGGTGGCCCCGTGGGTAGTGGGCAGGGGTCTCTGAGACCTCAGAGGCATTCCTAGAATTCTCTTCCTGTGGGAAGACTGCCTTAACCTCTCCCTGGGGTGGCTTTACACCTGGGCACAATGTGCACCCTGTTTTGTCCCTCCTTCCTACCTGTGAGCCTTTGGGTGTCGTTGGGTTGGGTTAGAAACCCTCTGCTCATTTTGGACACTCTTTGCCCCACTGCAGAGCCTGCTGTCTCCTGTGGCATTTGGGTTTGGCACTGAGTACCTGGCTCGCTTTGAGGAGCAAGGCCTGGGGCTGCAGTGGAGTAATATCGGGAACAGTCCCATGGAAGGGGATGGATTCAGTTTCCTGATGGCTGTGAAGATGATGCTCCTTGATGCTGCTCTGTATGGCTTGCTTGCCTGGTACCTTGACCAGGTGTTTCCAGGTAATTGTCCCTCTTCATAGCGTAAAGGTATTTGTGTTCTTCATATCTCCAGCCCTCCCCTTTCATCTAGTTTAAATCTCATCCTGTCTAAGCTGCTTCAGTTTGGGCTCTCAGAACCAGCATTTGAAACTGAAATCCAGGAGTCAAAAATCTTTCAGTGGATTCTGTTGGTTCCACATTAGAAATAGATCCAGAATCGGAACGCTTGTCACACCTCTACACAACCTTTCAGTCCAAGCCTCCTCCTTCCACTGTCACCTCCTGCCAGTCTGTTCTCTTCACTGTAGTCAGAGATCCTTTCATATTCTCAGTCAGACAGTGTCAACGTTCTGTTCAAGTCCCTCCAGTGGCTTCTCCTCTTGTTCAGAGTAATTCCAATGTCCCAAGGCTGGCCTGCAAGATGCTTCATTATCGGCCTCCAACTATCTTCCTCATGTCCTGTCCCCCCATGTTTCTCTGCTCCAGCCACACTAGCCTCCTTACTGATAGTTCTTCACTCAACTGAGTTTATTTCCTCCTCAGGACCTTTGCACATGCTGTTCTCACTGCCTGGAGCATGTTTACACACACACACACACACACACACACACACACACACACACACACACACCTCTGCAGGCTTGCTTCCTCATTTTGTTCAGGTCTCTGTTCAAATGTCATTTTATCACTGGGATCTTTCCAGACTGAAATGTCTAAATCCCTATACAAATAACATTCTTTTAATGCTCCTGTCCCCTTATTCCTTTTTTTTTTTAATCACCATCTGACGTGACATTTCTTCATGCGTTTGTTTATTGACTCTATGCCTAGTAGAACCTGGGCCCATGAGAGCAGGCCCACGGTCTGTTTTGTTCACTGTTATAATTTCAGTGCCCAAAGTAGTGCCTGACTTTTGGTGGGTAAATATCCGATTCATCTGCAACATGGAAAATCAGCTCTTAAATCAAAATGGGCTATTTGCATACTTTTGGATTTGCTGTGTAGAAATCAGATTTTCCTTCGAATTAGTCTTTCCTGGTAGCTAGAGACGTCCCACCTCCATCTGATGGTCTCCAAGCCAACCAACAGCCACCTTGTGCCCTGGCGTCCTTGGCTGGCTCTCGACACCGTGGCTGGGAGCTGGCAGGGGAGAGAGAGGCTGGGTCTGGTCCCTGGAAAGGGATGAACTCACAGCTCTAGATCATCTCAGGGCAGCCTGTGCTGGCAGAAATATGTCGGCAGCAAGCCTGAAATAGGGGAAAGATCACTAGGCTGAGTCAGGAGGCCAGGGTTTGGATCCTCGCTGTGTGACTGTATTAGTTTCCTGGGGTTGCCATAACAAAGAATCACAAACTGTGTGACTTAAAACAACAGAAATTTATTATCTCATAGTTCTGGAGGCTAGAAGTCCCAAGTCAAGGTGTTGCCAGGGCCACATTCCCTCTGAAACATACAGGGGAGAAAGGATCCTTCCTTGCCTCTTCCTAGCTTCTGGTGGATTCTCAGCAGTCTTTGGCATTCCTTGGGTTGTAGATGCGTCACTCCAGTACCCCATCTTCACGTGATGTTCTCTCTATGTGTCTGTCTTCACGTGGCCATCTTCTAATAAGGGCACCAGTCATACTGGATTAGGGGCCAGTCCTACTCCTGTATGACTTAATCTCCTCTAATCACATCTGCAACGACTCTATTTCCAATAAGGCCACAATTCTGAGGTTCTAGGAGTTAGGACTCTGGTGTCTTTTTTTTCTGATACCACTTCTGATACTAAATGTATCACTTTTCCCAACACCAGACAATTCTCCGATATCAACTGGTGTCCAACAATTCAGTTCAGTTCTGACAGTAACTGACCAGCATTAGTGCTGACCCCCCAGGTTCAGTCCCACAAGACTGCTCACATGTCAGATGCCAGCTGCACATTCAGTGCCCAGGCTACCCACACTTGTGTTCAGCTGACGACAAATTCAGAGGTTCTCACAAACCCCCATCAGGTTCACTAATTCACTAGAACAACTCACAGAACTCAGGAAAGTGCTTTACTTACAATGACAATGTTATAATGAAGAATACTACCCAGGAACAGCCAAAGGGCACAGATGTGTAGGGTGAGGTACGGGAGGGGTGATGTGTGCAGCTTCTCTACCCTCTCCAGGGGCATCTCTACCCTCTCCTGGCACCTTGACATGCTTACCATCGGGGAAGCTCCCTGAATCTCCCTGTCCAAGTTTTTATAACCCCATCTTCTATCCCCCTCCCCTCCCCAGGGGTGGGAGGGGGTGAGGCTCAAAGTTCCCATCCTCTTTTTACAAGCTCTGACTTCCTGGTGACCAGACTCCATCAAGAAGCTATCTAGGGTACCCATGGAGTCACATCATTAGCATAAATTCAGGTGTGGTTGAGAAAGGGGCTCATTATGAGTAACAGAAGGCAATCCTATCACTCAAGAAAGTCTCAGGGTTTTAGGAGCTCTATGCCAGAAACTGGGGACAAAGACTAAGTGTGTTTTGTATTCTACCACAGACCTCAACATAACCATGTTGAGGGTGGGGGGCAGACAATTCAACCCATAACAGTGACTTTGAGCAATACATTTGACTTTTCCCAGCCTCAGTGTTTTTTTCACTGGCCATTACAAGGAGATGTAATAGGTAAAAACCAGTTGGATTAAGAATGAAATTCATGCACAATTCAAGAGCTTATTTTAGCCAAGCTAAAGCTTTCGTTTGTTCGACAACCATGTACTGAGCAGCACTTGTGTGTTAGCTCAACACCAAGTTCTGGGAAAAGGTGGAAAAGACAGAACCAGGCCTGCCTTGGAGGAGCTTACAGTTCAACCGTGGCCATAAAACATGGGGTAACTATTAAATAAGCAAAGGCAGTGTTCTTGCAAAATCAACGTTTTATAGGGAGCAAAGCTTGCTAAGCAAACTGGGCTAGAAACCTGGCAGTCTTTTCCTTGAAACCCAGATCATTCCAGCAGAATGGGGTGCTTAAATCAGTGGTATCAGAACCAGATTACCTGCGTTATAATTCCTGCATTTCTATTTAAGTAGCTGTGACCTTGGGCAGATGATTCAAACTCAGTGTGGCTCGGTTTCCTAATCCACAAGAATACTGCTATTACCTATCTCCTAGGGTTGTTTTGAGGATAAATTATTTAATCCTCATGGAAAGCACTTATAGTAATACCTGATACAGAAAGGGCATCTAACAAACGTCATCATTATTATTATCTGGTAATTGTTGAAAAGGTCTTGATTAAATTCTTTAATAAAATGTTTTCTTAGAAAACTAATGTCAACAAGTCTTGCTATCGCTGGTCCCACCCAAAGCAACATGACCTTTTGAATTACAATATGTTGGAAGGAGTAAGTAGTCTTTGTGGTATCCCATGAATAGCCGTGCAATGGCTTATGCAGTGTAAATATCTATGGTGACAATTTGAGGTTCAGATAGATAAATTCTAGATTTTATAGAACTGTCATAATGCAGGATGACTTGGACTTTTTCTCTTTATTTGCCTGTCTATTTTTTAGGGGACTATGGAACCCCACTTCCTTGGTACTTCCTATTACAAGAGTCCTATTGGCTTGGTGGTGAAGGTGAGTATTTTTAATTTAATTTTTTTTTTAATTCCCCAAACTTTAATGTTTGAAACTAGCTTCTTTGCCTATGTGTGGGATATGCATGGATTACACAAGTGGCTCTTCTGTCAAGTGTTTGATTCCTGATTACTCTGCTGCCTCCTGGGAGCTCTGCCACCATCCAGCCTCCGGGAACCCAACTTTGGTGAGTTGCTGGGCATTGACAGATCCTGTGTCCTGTACAGCTTGTGCCCAGTGGATTAAGTTGCCCCAGTAAAATAAGGCCAAACCACTGCAGGGTGCAATTGACTTTTGCAGCTTCTCAATTTAAAGCAAAGAGATCCACAGATTCCTGAAAGAAAATTTGCACTTATCTTCTGCCTCCCCTTCTGTTGTTTTTTTAAAATTATTATTATTTTTATTTCTCTCTACCTTTTCAACATATAAATTAATTCATTCTCTTAAGGTAAGGACCCAGCCAGAGGCTGGGTCAAATTCCCAGAGGATCCCTTTGTATTGAGCTTTGTGGTGGCTAGGGAAGGTTAAAAGGCCATTTGCCCAGAATGCATCTTAGATAAAATTTACCTTTCTACTAAACAGGACAGGAGGCTGAGGGAGAGTTCTAGAAGTGGGGGAAAACCACAGATTCTATAATGAGGTATGAGAAGGCAGACAAATTCCTGACCTGAGAGCTGGGGACTCCCCTGAAGCTGAGAGGTTCTGGAAACAAACTTTCCAATCTGTTTGTTCCTCACCTACTTACTTTTTCCTTTGTATCATTGGGCTTGGGCCAGGATTTATCCTTTAAGCACTTAGAAGTTAGATGTTTGTTTTCTCTAGGGGATTAACCTAGGGCCTTTAAAAAGGCTTGGTGGGTTTTTTCTTTTCTTTTTTTTTTTTCAATGATTCAAGCAAACAACACTTCAACAGCTCAGTATTTTTCCATTACATTGGTTTGTCTGTCTTGTCTATCTATAAACTTTTAAATTTCTGCTATAATAAAGTTATAATCCGTCATAAATGGGGATTTTCAGCACAAGAGTGTGTCCCTGGAATTTTTCTAATTTCAATACTGTGTTTCCCCGAAAATAAGGCCAGATCTTATATTAAGTTTTGCTCCAAAAGACACATTAGAGCATATTTTCAGGGGATGCCTTATTTTTTCATGTACAACAATCTACATTTATTCAAATATAGTCATGCCATCTTCTTCTGGAACATCATCATAACATGCTGAATGCGTCCATCTGGCTGACAATCTTAACTGGGGCTTATTTTCGGGGTAGGTCTTATTTTCAGGGAAACATGGTTTATTCATTGACTATTATGCCCAGATATTGTGGGTGTTTTATTATTTTTCTTCTCTACAATCTCAGCAGATACACTGCCTCTCAAAAAAAAAAAAGTAAATTTAAAAAAATCTTAAGACAAATGTGCTCCTTCAAAAATGAATCACATATTGTTGCCAACAGGAGCCAAATATTTTTCACCTGTCTCACAGGCTAGACTCAAATAGATTCCTCAAGTCTCTCTAAAATCAAAAAAGAGCTGAGTTTCTCCACCTAACCCCCTCCTTTCACAGATTAAGAAATGGAACCCAAGAGTCATCCAGTGTTCTGCCCAAGCTCCCATCGGTCACTTGGGACAAAATCTGGAACTGGGACCCACTTTCTGGACAAGGAACTCACTCCAATGACTAAACTATCAGAATATTTCCCCCTGCTATTTTATTGCATGTTAGTACAATGTAATAGCTAATAAAGTGATCAAAGATCTGTGGGCAATAGATTTAAAAATCATTTAGGAAGCACAAGTGGAAATACTGGAGGGGGCGGGTCCCTGGTCACCGGGCTCATTACTTGCCATTCCAGCACACATCCTGCAAATCTACTGAGAGCAGCGTGGACAGAGAGGTCCTGACAGCTGCTGCATTCAAACCTCATCCTGCCCAAGTGGGTGCCCTCGAGGCCGGAGGGTTAATGCTTGGAGACAGCGTTTTCCTTCTGCCCTTGCGATCCTCTCTGGCTGACTTGCTCTCCTGCTTCTCTTCCCCTTCCAGGATGTCCTGATGTCCTTTTAAACCAAATGGCAAGGTTACAAAAAAATGCCTCTGTGTGTGTGTGTGTGTGTGTGTGTGTGTGTGTGTGTGTGTGTGGCATGTGTGTGTTTACACCATACTTCATAATTTGTGCGAACCTGTACCTCAACCATGCTTAGCTGTGATGTTAATCCCAAAATATTTGACTGTCCATAAAAGTGGATTTCTCAGGTAAATCATTTCTCAGTCTGTAAATTAAGCTGGCTGCCCATCATATCACCTTGCACGCACTTTTACTCAAGGTTTACTATGACTTTGACATGTTTGCGATGGCAGTGAAAAGTATTGTTGTTGAGCTAAGGAAAAGTAAACCATTTCAAATTCAATTTTGGTTTTGTTAGTTTTTAAAAATCACAATTTCTGACATTGTGACCCCCTCCTGGCATGTTAAAAGGATGAGGTGAAACTCCTGTTATAAAACTCCCTCTGGGCCGGGCAAAGGTCACACAATCCAGCCTGCTAGGGGCATCGCCGGCCACTTTCAGAACCTCACAGACCCACAGGCCAGAGGTTGATGGGACCAGCTTGTGCCTGGTCCCTGGGAGTGCTGACTTGGCCTTTTGAGGGAACTATGTTTTCCAGTTATGGTAGGAAACTGCTATCGCCTGTCCTCCCCTCCTTTCCTGCCATTACTGACTCACAGCTCTCACCAGGGGAGTAACAGTGGCTTCTGGTTGGTGCAGGGTGTTCAACCAGAGAAGAAAGGACCCTGGAAAAGACAGAACCCATAACAGAGGAAATGGAGGACCCAGAGCACCCAGAAGGAATACATGGTAAAAACCTCAGTCAAGAACGCAGAGGCAAGGAAAAGGCTCGGGATGCTGCAAAGGGCCTGAGCAAAACTGGGGCGAAATGGAACCCAGGAAACTGACTCTCTCTGTTGACAAGGGTTAAACCTGGTAGCTTCTTTAGGGTCCAGCTGCACGTGCGTGGAATGAATGGGCCAGCCAGACATTAACGCATATTTCCTGGAGAAAGCAAATACCAAGTATGTGGTGTGTTTGTGCCCTTGTTAGGCAAATCCCAAGTGAGTTGCACAAATGTGCTGACTTCCGAGGATTTAGCAAGAACAATAACTTGGGTCACTGGGACTTAAGGCGGATATGAGCTATAAGGAAAGACAAAAATAAATGCTTCTGTGCACAGGGGGAAAGAGACTGTAGTACTGCTGACTTCACTCGTGGTTTACAAATCTAAGAAGCCCATTCATTCAAGCCATCAAAAGCCCTTCCTGACCATAGAGGTTACCTAATGATTCCTGAACTGATGAAGTAGGTTTGCAAGTGTTTCCCTGGCCTTTGCTCCCCTTGGCTTCCCTCGTGAATCAGTGCTGTACTGTTTCCCCCCACGTTCTCCATGCATTTCCCTGTGGATGCTAAAATGCTGTCCTCACCCTGGCTTTAGAGAAGGAGCCTAGCCTCCGGACTTTGCCCAGCGTCGTATGAGAGGGTCCGGCCTCCGTGCCCATCCCAGGTGCCATTTCACAGAGCTGAGGTTAGGGGCCTGCAGATCCTCAGAGAAGTGGTTTGCGGCCTGCAGTGCCTCTGGGAAGACCCTTCTCCCAGAATGGCATTCCAAGGCTGAAAATCAGAGCATTGGCGCTGGTCCCATCTCTCTGTTCTAGGCAAGGCCAGGAGGCACAGAGAGAAGAACCACTGGGATGTTTTTCTCAGGGGAATACTTGCTCGCATTATAATACTAAGATGACAAGTAGTGCTGTGCAGAGTGAACTGAAGCAGGGAGAGATTAGAGGCCAGGAAGAGGGTGATATCACGGTCATGAGGGTCTGCAGTGCAGGGCAATGTGGGGGTAGAAAAGTGGAGGGGTTGAGTTTGAGGGACAGTGATGAGGATGAGTGGGCTGTCCTACCCACTTAATTGGAGAAACTCTGGAGTCTGAGGAGCAAGAAGTCAGCTTTAGTCAAAGTTGCCTCGAAGGTTTGAGCGAAGGTGACCAAGAGAAAAGCAGATCCAAGAAGGGATCTGAAGGAAACTGTTGTTTTGGGAAGAAGATGAGGAGCTTGAACTGCTGCCAGAAATCCATGAGGAAATACCCCACAGACTGCTGGAAGTGAGGGCCTGGGGCTGAAGCCTGAGTTTAGGGCCGACTCTCCATATAGACAGTGAGTACGTTCTGAGTTTGAATCCCAGCTCTGACACTGATGAACCTTGTGACTTTGATTGGACACTTGATGCCTCTGTGTCTTAGGTTTCTTAACCTATAAAAATGGGCATAATATCTACCCCATAGGGCTGTTCAAAGGGTGAAATGAGGTCATCTATATAAAGCACTCAAAACAGTGCCTAGCACATCGTAACTGCTCAACAAATGTTAGGTACTATTGTTACTAATATTATTCTGTAGTTGTTCTGATAAAGGTCATAGCTAAAGCCATGGGGACAGGTGAAATTATAGGCAGAAGACAAAGGTCTGAAGAAAGAATTTGGGGGTATTAAGACGTCATATTTACCTCATGTTCATTTGTTTCCCTCCAAGACTCCTTCTTTGAACGTGAGCTTCCAGGCTTGGTTCCTGCGGTATGTGTGAAGAATCTGGTCAAGATTTTTGAGCCCTGTGGCAGGCCAGCCGTGGACCATCTTAACATCACCTTCTATGAGAACCAGATCACTGCATTCCTTGGTCACAATGGATCAGGAAAAACCACCACCTTGTAAGTCTTCAGGCAAAGAGGCTGGCTGGCCATTCCATCCTGTCATTTTCTGATTCCATTCTTTTCCTATTAGCTGTATTCTACTCTTTCCCAGTGAATTTTAGTGACAAAAATGTGCTCTATATTTGTGTCCCACTTCAGTATTCAATGCTCCCTCACATATATTGTTTTATTTGATCCTTACAAGAAGTTGGAGAGGGAGGTGAAGTACGTTTATTGCCCCCTTTGTGTGCCAGGGAAGTGGACATTAGAAAGGTGAAGTGACTTTCCCCGAGGCCACCAAATCATAATGGTTCAGTGGGGGCAAGAGCCAGGTCCTTCCACAATTATCTCTGGTCTCTGACACTGCAAGCGTATTCCCCCACCCCCCACCTCTCCAATGTTACTATCATGGATGGAAGTGATAAAATCATCATCTTCACCATCATATACACTCAGCCTGTAAATTCTACTTATTTTCAAAGAGCGTATGTTTCCTACCTATGAGGGTTGGTGGTAGTTCTGGAGAAAGTAAAAAAGTTGCAGTCTCTAGAGGGCTAATAACCTGGTGATTGAAGGCCAAGTTCAGGGACGATGAAGACTAGACATAGGCCCCTCTGCTCAGGAAGCTTCCTTCCCTTTGCTAAGGGACCTGAGCGCCATCTGCTGAGAAGGAGAACGTAGACAGCTAAGGTTTCCCAAGGAGCAGCAGAGGCGGCCCTCTCAAGGGATAGGGAACCCATGTGATACGCAGTCTTCAAGTCCTTTGGCTTCTTTCAGAGCCCCAGGAAGGAACAGCAGTGTACACCCTGCGCTGGAATGTTCTCCGAGGGCGGTTCAGCGTGAATGGAATGTGGGGCTGGTGCCATTATACTTGGTTCTGTTTCCCTCTAGTGGTTGATCAACAGAGATTTCAGCTTTTAAATACAAATTCAGATAGCCTGAGATAGTATCTGAACTCAGGGACAGAGCTAGGTGGGGCAGCACTAAGTCCGTCTCATTTCTCTCCTTGTTGACAAATATGGTCAGGTTGCCTAAAGCTCCATCGAGGACCCCAAGGCTTCTCACAGGCGAAGACATTACTTCATCGACTGCTGAAATGCAACTTCCCCTGGGGGTTGAAACACAATGTTGAATAAAAAGAATATTTTTGAGTTTTGCTTTATTGCTGGCACTGTTCTCGGTGCTTTTTGGGTATAAACTCATTTAATTCTCACAACAACCCCATGATGTGGCATCATTATCTCTCATTTTACAACAACAACAAAAAAGACAAACATTACTATTGGGTTCTTTATGCTTTGGATCCAAAGATGATATTGCTGGTTGTAATTCTCATGCCTGGCTTCAATCAATTAATCAGCAAATACATATTGAATGGCTGGGCTTCTCATTAAGACCCTCCCTCTATGTTTTATAATGGTGACATCAGGCAAAGCATCGCCCCATGCACTGAATACCTTTCATGGAGTCCCTAGAGCACCAGGAGCTGTTGGTTCCCCACAGCTAATGATGGTTTGGGTTCGATTGTGACTGGGGTGCTCCTAAGGGCCATCCTCTCTGACACTGACTTCTGCGTTCGGCAGGTCCATCCTGACGGGTCTTTTGCCACCGACATCAGGGACTGTGCTCATTGGGGGAAAGGACATTGAAGCCAACCTGGATACAGTCCGGCAGAGCCTTGGCATGTGTCCCCAGCACAACGTCTTGTTCCACCAGTAAGCAGGACAGGAATTGAGACCCTCCCCAAGCCTTGTCCCCGCCCTGCCCTGCAGCACACATGTTCTCTAGAGGCCCACCTCAGGGATGCCAGCTCTGGGAACAGGAGGCAATACGCTTACTGGGTTTTCCCCATGTTCAAGGTCCTTTGTACTGCTTGCCAAGAGAGGTGTCCCTCAGAGCATGGGACTGTGCCTGTGGGGCTCAGAGAAGCTGAGGTGCCCCCCTCAGAAGAGTGATACCCCTTTTCTCTGACAGGGTGGCCAGCCCTTGGGCCCCTTGCTCAGCCCTGAAGTACTCCCTCTCAGGGACCAAGAGAGGAGATCATTGTTCCTTTTCCCTCTTAAGCTAGACACTAAAAACTGACTTTTTCAGGAAGATTTTCAGTTGCTTCCCCTCCCCCCCAAATGTTTATTTCTTATCTAAAAAGTTATATATAATCACTGAAGAAAGGAAGAAAGGACATATAGATTAAATGAAGAAATCAAAAGTCGCCTGTAATTTCACCACCCAGAGATAACCACTATTAATACCTTGGTATATAATTTTTCTGAACTTTCTCTTGTGCATGGATAGATATACATATATATTTTAAAATTATACAAGACAGTAAAACGCTACAAATAATTTTGTAGCCTCCCATTTTTAAAAAAAGCGTGATTGCATTTTTAAACTAAGATGTCATGAACATCTTTTCGTGTCATTATACATTCTTCTATAAAATACTTTTTTTAATGTTTATAGACTATGCTGTTGTATAAAGGTACTACTTAAGCTGTCCCCTCTTATTAGCTATTTCAGCTGGGTCTGTTTTTGTTTTGTGTTTGTATGGTAAATCACGCCATGACGAACATCTTGATTGCTAAATCTTTGCGCTTAGCTATTTCTGCAGGGTAAATTGTAGAAGTGGAATTGCTGAGCCTGTTGCCTTTCTTCTTGCTCCATCCCCATAGTCTCACGGTGGCTGAACACATCCTGTTCTATGCCCAGCTGAAAGGGAAGCCCTGGGATGCAGCCCAGCGGGAGATGGAAGCCATGTTGGAGGACACAGGCCTCCACCACAAGAGGAATGAAGAAGCTCAGGACCTCTCAGGTGCTTGGAGTCAGAAAAAGACAAGACTGCTGATGGCACGTCCATTGTTTCCCAATGCACAGAACTCGCGTGCGCGCACGTGTGTGTGTGTGTGTGTGTGTGTGTGTGTGTGTGTGTGTGTAGGCTTATAACCGGAAATTTCCTAAGAGTTGGAATATCTCTCTAAACTTATTCTGAGCATCTATGAGCACCGCCCTCCCCATCATTTCCCACGTGGAACATAGCAGCCTGGGCTACATTTGTTCTGATGTTTATGTGTTTGAATTAAAAATGTGAGAACAGCCTTCAAAAGTTCTCATCCTAAGAGGAAGGGGTTGCCCTTTCTGCATTTAAAGAGACCTGTACACCACTAGGGTTTGAATGCTGTATAAACATATAAGGGGGCAGCGTCAAACCACTGCCCGACTACAGCACCCCCCATTTACGCTGCCTGTCCAGGGCCTTTTTCATCCTGCCCTCCACGGCCCCTGTGACACCCCCTACCTTGTGCCTCTAGGTGGCATGCAGAGGAAGCTGTCCGTTGTCATTGCTTTCGTAGGAGAGGCCAAGGTGGTCGTTTTGGATGAGCCCACCTCCGGGGTGGACCCCTATTCGAGACGCTCGATCTGGGACCTGCTCCTGAAGTATCGCTCAGGTAATGGCCACTGCTCAGTGCCCTGTGCTCTCACTGAGACTTTATCTATGGTCCCCACTTTCTCACACCTGGCATTTTGAAAGTCAGGATAGTAACAGCCATAACTATACGTAGATGGAGCTCTATCAGTGACTTGGGTGGATCTAAGTTCCCGTGGAAGCCTCCTGCGATTTTTACACAAATGTAAGTAGAGTCAAGGATGGAACAGCCTATTTACCCATGTTTTAGAAAGGTCTCTCAGCTTGCAGCCCTTCTGCCTGGAACAGTGGGTACAGCTCTGTGTGAAATTCCCCTTTGACTAACGGGACCCAAGTCACCTGCAAACATCCCAAGAAGCTCCACAGCTGTCAGATGACCATCCAGGGCTAGGTGTGTGGGCGATATGCCCATATTCAGTGCTCCAGAAGACTACTGCAGATAGAAAGGTCTCAAAATGGGACATTTCGATCTGTATCATGGCACCTTCCAAGCAGAGGGTGCAGATCCAGAAGAGATAGCAAGCGGAGCTGACGGTGGGTTCACTCCTGTGGTCAATTTGCCATCCTGGAATCCCCATTACCATTTTCTTTTAATGACATTTCCAGCTAGTATAAAAGTGTGTGTGTGTGTGTGTGTGTGTGCACGCGCACGCGTTTTGCAAAGATTATAAATGCTGTGCTTAATGATACAGAGACTATATATAGAGAACTCAGTAGACACTGACAGACAATAATAAATATGTCCCATATATGGTGATTTATTTGAATAAGGTCCTGTGCCTGATGTAAACGTACTGTATGTGACAGCGCTTTACCCCTTGGAGGAGGCTGCACAGTGTTAGCTGTTGTCATTATTATTCTGGTACTCTGGACTTTGCTGCAGAATACTTGCTTTTATTTATTAACTCGCAGTTTATGAACCCATGTAATGGGGAGGTTGCTGTATGTCCTCCCCCATCCAGCCTGGCCCAGACCTGCCGGTGAGTCCCCGACCCCTGCCCTTGCAGGCAGGACCATTATCATGGCCACTCACCACATGGATGAGGCTGATCTCCTCGGGGACCGCATTGCCATCATTTCCCAGGGAAGGCTCTACTGCTCGGGCACCCCTCTCTTCCTGAAGAACTGCTTTGGCACGGGCTTCTACTTAACCTTGGTGCGCAAGATGAAAAGCATCCAGAGCCAGAGAACAGGCTGTGAGGTATGTGTCTGCCAGGGAAAGAGTCCATGCTGGTTGAGCAGGAATGCACAGTGCGGTACTGCCCTTCTGGACATTTCTACCCAAATCAGGCTCCAGCTGGCAGAATCGATCTCTTTGTTTCTGGGGCCATCTGTAGATTTTGATAAACTGACACTCTGAACACTCCTACAGATGCTTTACCCCAAATGAAACCACTAGTTTTAAGTGACCTGAGATTATTGTACTCCAGAATCCTAAATAAACCACGCACGTTGTATGCTGTGACATAGAAGTGAATGTCTTATTCTGCAAGGTTATACTTTTTTAAGGAGAGTGATTGTTTGAGCTTCCGTTTTCCATTCCAACACTTATGTTCCTTAATTAAACCCGAATGCCACTGGCAAATGAAAACCAAGAAAAGGCTTCTTTGAGAACTAAAACCTAAAAACAATAAGCCAAAAAAATACCAACCAGCAGAGACCTCCTCGGCATGTCAGGAGACCCAGGTTCAGATCTGGGCCGCAAAATAGACAAAGTGTGTCATCCAAGGCAAATGACTTAACTCGTGTCATTGTTGGTGTTTTTGCACACAGAAAATAAAACAGATAGTCTCTGCTTCCACTTCTTAGGATTTGGTGAAGACAAATAAGATAAAGTATTATGAATGTGCTCTGGGCTCCTTGAGAATAGTCATCGCTCACATTCAAGTTGTCACAATTACTATATTGTAGCAGCTTTTATGAGTCTGGCCCCTGTCATTTAAGGGTCTGGCTGCTTCTGGGTTTTCCTGCCCTGGGTAGATTTCCACAGCCCAGCCTACATCCATGGGGAGGGCGGGGTAGAATGTCTCGCACAGTCAGACCTACGTCTGTCACATAAGTAATGACAAGCCAAAGGGATCCTTTGAGGTTCTGCTTCTCTCTGTGCCTGACTCACACACTCTGCAGGATAAAATCAAATAGTCGCACCTTTAAAATGCTCCAATGAAGTAATAGATTAAAACCGTGAAGGAAAATGTGTGGACCACACTTGGTGAGAAACAAATAAGGCACGGTGGTGACAGCAGTCGACATCAGGGAGATGCTATCATTGAAGTGACTGGTGTCCATCTGTTGTAGGGGTCCTGCAGCTGTGCCTCTAAGCGTTTCTCCATCAGGTGTCCAGCCCATGTAGATGAGATAACTCCGGAACAAGTCTTGGATGGTAAGGACGGCAGCAGGCAGTCATCTCTTGGTATTGTTGGGTGTGCCTCCTGTTGTCACGCATTTTAATGGGAGCAGAGAGAACACTGTGTGTACTTCTCAAGTCCACGTCATGCATTTGCTTATCTTTTTCTTTGAGCTCCTTTCTCCTCCTCCATTCCCAAAAGGATTTAAAAGTCATGGACCCAAGGCTCTCTCCCTTTAATGAGGCTTCTAGTCTTTGTCACTCTGTGCACTTGACCGTAATTAAGCCTCCATTCCTGGGGTCCTCCTGGCCTGCCCCAGGCCACATTCCAGAGTGCCCGAGAGATGGGCTTCTAAAGATGCCAGGTGGAGCCACGATGCTGCACGGCTCTCACAGTAAACTTTTCCAGAGAGTCAGATTGCACTGAGTGGGTGCCAAGTCTGCGGAATATCGCACATCCCTGTTACCCTCCTAACTTTCCTCTCAATTTACCAGTTTTCCAGCAATTCTTCCTTGGGTTAGGGTGCATTATACCTCCAAAGGGGTGCCCCCACCTCCAGGGCAATGCAGAAGAGAGGCTGTCACTGTAGAAGCATTCTGACCTCAAGGACCCAGAGTGCTTGTCAGAAACTCTTTCCATTCTCCATTAATGCCCACCTCCCAACTCTCCTCTGGACTGTCTTTGCAAATGGAATACCACACACCCCATATACCTAAATATTCATAGGAGCACAATTAAACCTGTAGACTGACCCAGGTTAATGAAGCACGAAAGTATCTGCTTATCAAAGAAAAACAAAGTTTCCTATTTAGCACATTTTTTCCCCTAAATCTGAGGAATATATAAACTAAAATCATGCAAAACAAGAAAATGAGACAATGTTTATGTACTATGCTTTAAATTTGAGGGAAAATGCCCAAAGTCGTATCATATTTACTCTCTTGACCTTTTTTTGCACTGGCGGAACCTGTGGTGAGCATGACACATCCTTTTAGGACAACATTTCTATGTTGTTTTCGTAGCCTGCTTTGCTGTGGGTTCCTCCCTGTTTTCTGAGGTTCCTTCCCAGGACAAATCTTGGTCAGGAAAGTGATAATTTTTCAAAATGAATACTAATTACTGTGGTGTACCAAAGTCAAGTTGGAAACAGAGCCTGCTATCTGGGGTGATTTTTAAAAAAATATTCCTTTATTTCTAAATAAAGTTTTATTTTCTTGGAATAGAATAGGGATGCTATGAATAGTGAGAGGCACAGTAAGTAGTTCTGCCCCAAATCAGAGATCATTCTAATCCCCAGTTCACTCCTGGGAAGACTTTCCCCTCACGTGCATTACCATAACTCACTCACAGCCCTTCCTGGCATACGCTGGCAGCCCTGCTGCCCTAAAGGACCACTTCTGTAGAGGCTGACACACACATCTAAGACACAATTCCTGGGAATCCAGCAGCTTCAGGTTGGATTTCCTTCCTAAGAGAACAATGAACGTGACCCCTAGAGAGCTGTTAGGGCAGAGCTGCTTCCTCACGCAAGGAGCCCTTCGGCCTCTGCATGAAGTCATCTCTGAACGAAAGACAATTGTGTCCAGCTTGCAGGTTTGACATAAAACAAGCCTTCCAGTCCAGGTAGGCAGAAGGATTGGGGTTGAAAGCCACGAAATCCCTCCACATGGGTCATGTCTTAAAGAAAGAAAAGGAACCCACTGGATAATCCTGACCCGTGAAGACTACTTGTGGTAATACACACGAGAGCTGGATTCAGAGCCTCCTAAATCCCTTTACCTTTGACCTGCCTCTCAAGATAATGGGCTAGGGAACTGCCTCTTCAAATGCATGCTTTAAACTTTTTTAAATTAGATTTTTAATTTTAAAGTAACACATGCTTGTGCATAAAACTCAATTCTGACTGTATGCAGGTATGGGGTCAATACTTGATACCGGACACTGCCCCACGCCCCACGCTTTGCAGTCCATGCTCCATCCCCGTGGTCCGTTTCCACAGCTTCCCAACCCCCTTCTTCATTTCCTTTGAGCTGGGCATTACTTTTTTGGTTTGTTTTTTGTGGGGTTTTCTTTGTGTTTTGTTTTTTTTTTGAGGAGGCTGGTGCAGTCACAAGGAAATTGGCACAGTCCTCCAAAAAGTGAGACCAGCCTGGGTGTGTGATTTAGGAAGGGGAATTCTCGCTCAGTTTAGTTACCAGTTCCAGGTATGTGCCTTGGGCAAGTCCCTTATAGCTTGAGCCAGACCAGGAAAATGAAAGCAATTTGACTCAACTCTCAGGCTGTGGTGAATAAAAACAAGCAGCAATAATGACGAGGGCTTTGTTACCTGAGATAATGTTCATCCTAACAATAGCAGCTAATACTCACCTGTGCACCAAGCACAGCATTTTCAATGTCTTATGTATATTAACTCATCTAGGCCTCGTAGATAACAATTAAGTCAATGCCATTATTTTCCCCTTTTCACAGATGAAGAGATTAGGCTATGACCTACCCAATGTTGCATAACTTGTAAGGGACAGAACATTCGATTGAACAAACTGGCACGGAGGTGTTACATGACCTCCCAAGGTTGCACAGCTGGTTAGCGGGGGCACTTTTGTTCCATCTCCCTCTCTCTCCAGTGCCCATCAGAGGGCCAACTAAGCTAAAAACAGACATTGTAGAGTGTCAGCCCTCCAAAAGAGTCACTCCTGAGGAACAAAATGCCCCTTCCTCAAATGGGAGGAGAAAGAAAGTCACAGTGTTCCAGGTTCTAGAAAACAGCGTTGACCTCCGTGCTTCTTCTTGTCCCAGGGAATGTGAATGAGCTGATGGATGTGGTTCGCCACCATGTTCCAGAGGCAAAGCTGGTGGAATGCATTGGTCAAGAACTGATTTTCCTTCTTCCAAATAAGAATTTCAAGCAGAGGGCATATGCCAGCCTCTTCAGAGAGCTGGAGGACACACTGGCTGACCTGGGGCTCAGCAGTTTTGGAATTTCTGACACTCCTCTGGAAGAGGTAAGACAGAGATCACAGCTGGTTTCTGTCAGGTACCAGAAGAGGTCGTTCTTTGTAAAAGTCTCACACTAGAGGGAAGTTTTGTAAAGGCAAAAAGCCATAAGCCCCACCCAAGCATGACAACTATCTTCATGTTTGGCTTACTTTCTCCTGCCCTTTGTCCATATGTACACGTTTTCTTTAGTTGTGGTCACCATGTGCATACACTTTTGTATTTATAGAAGACTGTGGTCTTAGACAAAGTGTCATGATGTGTTTTCTTCTCATTATGAGGCAATACCCCCCCCAAATTGAGCTTGGCTTAGGGTTTTCTGAGAGAGGGAATGTCTAAACCAAATTCTTTCTCTTTTCCTTCTTGACAGATATTTCTGAAGGTCACAGAGGATTCTGATTCAGGACCTCTGTTCACTGGTATGGTGCTGGAGTTTGTAGCTTATTCCCTCACCACATCCCTCCCCTACGTTCTATCTTGAAAATCTAAGGAAAAATTCATGAAACAGCAAAGCAGACAAACAGTCCTCCATAATATTTATTTAACCCCCAAATAACAGGCATTTGGCATTCTTGGTTCTTTTGAAGGACAAATGGGGGTAGGTCTGGGAGGGAAGACTGGATGAATCAGACGGGTAGCTCCCCCATCCCTGCGCTTCTTATCCCACTTCCATGTCTCTTGGTCCTGCCACGTCACCATCCTCATCTCCTCCCTCTTATCTCCACCAGGCCTCAGGTTGGCTCCTGTCTGCGTGAGTGATAGCCTGCAGAGTCCTTAGAGATAATGGTGACAGTAAATACAACCCAGATGCCAGCTAGGATCCCCTGACCGCTTTGAGATCAAGATAAAATTATTCTGAACCCTCCCATAGTGCCCTGTGGAAATTTGAAACTGCAAGGAGCATAATTCCGGTGGATTCCGGGGGACTCTCGTCTATATATGGGAACCTCAGTACCATCTAGCCGCGTCTGTGATTTCTACCCAAACCCCCAAGGCACACAGCATTCATGAGTGCAGTAGACTTTACTGTGGAGGGTGGGGGTGGGCAGATGAACATGTAGGAGAAGTTACCTGCCACAGCACTTCAGATGGAACAACAGGCATCCACCCACCCTGATAAAACCATCTCCCTGGCTCCTTTATCCCCATTCGTGTTCCTCTCTCCTGCAAAGCTATGTGGCAATTCTCCTTTGCTGCCTCGGGCTCCTGCCACTGGTTACCTCCCTCTACCCAATGTGGCATATCGCATTGTTTTCCTATGCAACAACTGTTTTCTCCCTGTGGCATCTCTGGTGCCAGCCCTTGAGATAATATGGTTTTCACTTGCTTCGTAAGTGATTCCAGAAGTTTATTTGTCAGCTATGCCTAGAGCTTCCAATGGTCAAATATTCCAGCCCGGATGTGCTCCATGACCCAGGTAGGTTGTGTGGTAGCCAGAAGAGGTGGCCACCTTGGCAGAGTGGGGAGCGAAGGGCAGTCCTTGGGAGGAAATGGGAGCAGCACACCACAGGGCAGCAGGTTTTCTTCCCAGCTTTGCAGACACAGAAACTGAATTCTCTCGACTCAGCCAAAGTCAAAGACTTACATTAACCAAGATCAGAATGAAAATATGCTAATTTATTTCAGAAGCTCTGCTGGATTCCAGAGTTGGGGCTTTCATCTGCAGAGAATACTTCTTTTTAGTAATTAGGCCCTCTCAGGAGAATGAATTACACATCAGAAGACTGCTCAGCCTGGGCTAGAATGGAATGTTCCAAAGAGATAGTCAAGCATAGTGGTTAAGAATAACCACAAGCATTAAGTCCAAGCTTCATAATTTGCTGACTGAGTAGCTTTGGGTAAATACTTATCATCTTTGCACTTCAGTTTCCTCATCTGCACAATGAGGGGAATAATATTATTGACCTTTTAGGGTTGTTGAGAGAATTAAATGAGTTAATACATGCCAAGTCTTAACCCAGTATACAATTTCTGATTAAGATTTAACAACACCCTAATTTCAACATTTACAAATCATCTCTTACCTCAAACTTGTATAGCCCTCTATACTTTAGGAAGCACTTAACATGCATTGTTTTATTTGGTTGTCACTATAATCTCATGAGGTGGATAAGGCAGGGATTAGCCCTGCCTGGGGGAAACTGAGTTCACACAGCTTGGGTGACTTGTTTAAAGTCACAGGCTTCTGAGTCTTGTTCCCTGGTTTCAGCTTTCAAATCTAAGACCCAGGAGACCAACTTCTCACTGTCTTCCAGTTTTCAGATGGCTAAATGCATCTGTTTTGAATTGGCTCAGTTTTAGAGGATGACATTTTCTGATCTAGTCTGCAGAGTCTAAAGGAACCTGTCCACTGGGGTCACATGTTGTGTGGTACCAAGAAGGTCAGTGCCACTTCTCAAGGGGATGGCTCACAGCCAGTGACCACTAGAGGGCAGCAGAGTCAGGACAAACTGGGATTCTAATTGTGAACTTGGCTCTGGCTAGGAGAGTGGACTCCAGGCTGGATGGGGGCATCAGGGATAGACATGATAAGAGGCAGCAGGGGTCCAGAGGGAGGGCCGGCCACAGCAGACATCAAATCTGAGCCCACATCAGGAGAAAATAGACTAGAGAACTAGGACTCTGGCATCCCATAGTCAGTGAGCCTGGAGTTCTCTGCCCTCTGAGCAGCCCGTCCTGCTGCATCGCAGGTGCCTGAGAACACTAGCTGAAAGGATGACAGAGCTGATGCAACCCCCTTTGCAGCTGCCCTTGTCCTGGGATACTTTAGAAGGGTTAAGAAAGCAGCTGGGGACCAACGAAAGATTCCCCAGGCTTTCCCTTTATGTCCAACAACACATTCTGCAAATGAATATTAAACAGTAATGACAAACTATAGCTTCAGCATAACTGACGACTTGCAATGGTTGATAAAGCACATTCACGTGTGTTAACTTATTTGATCTTTATAACAACCCTGTGAAATGTTCTCATTTTCATTTAACAGATGAGTAAACTCAGATTCAGGTAGATAAATCACTTAGCCAAATTTATCTAGTAAGAGTCAGGATTTAAACCCAGGTCTCCTAACACCTAGTTCATTAGTCTTTCCACTACTTCAAATCATACAAAGAAGACTAAAATCACCCTTCTCACTTCATCCCCCATCCGTTACCCAGCTCTACCTGCAGTGTTAACCTCTGTCAACAGGTGGGCAATCTTTCAGAGCTTGGCAGTTATATGTGTGCGTATAAAATATCATGTTTCTTTGTATATGATATATGTACTCGCTAACATAAATGTGATCTTATTACACATATCGTTCTGCAACTTCATTTTTTAAATTTAGTTATACGTTTTAGACCTCTGTCAATGCATTTAGGTCTATCCTGTTCTCGTTAACTTTCATAGAGAATTTTTAAGTGATTTCAGGCAATTCTGTCTATAAATGATTTACACTGAAAAAAAAAAAAAGAATTTTAAGAGTTTGTTAACCTCCCTGGCCTGAGATTTTGTCACTGACTTCAATGGACGGAAGACCAAAGCAGTAAGAAAAAAATAGCATATGAGATTCAGACCTTGTGCGTGTTTTTCTAAATTATTAATTCACTCTCAGGCAGCACCCAGCAGAAAAAAGAAACCATTGGCCTGCGACACCCCTGTTTGGATCCTAGCAAGGAGGCCACACAGACTGCCCAGGGCTCCAGCACCTGCTCTGCGGAGGCAGCTCCTCCTGCCGAGGGCCAGCCTTCCTCGGGGCTCCACACGGGAGCTCGGCTCGTCATCCAACACGTGCAGGCACTGCTGGTCAAGAGATTCCACCACTGTGCCCGTAGCCACAAGGACTTCCTGGCCCAGGTATTGCTGAAGGGTTTGGCTGGGCTTGGCGGCTCGCGGCCAGTGCCTGCCTGCCCTCTCCTGGCCTCTCCATCCTCTCCCAGGCTTTTCTGTGCATGTGGGCTCAAACGCAGCAGGGAGCACCCTCTTTAAGTTTTCTCTCGGCTCTGTTTCCTCCTTCTCAACCTTCATTTTGATTCTTGGTTAGCACAACACTTTTCTGTAAGTATTTGACCTCACTTAGCAGAGAAAATAGAATAATAGTGAACATGTTAATATTATTTTTACAATGAAGGGTAAAGTCATGTTTTCATTCATTTTTGCAATGACCCTACATATCCAACTCGTTGTCCTCTTTTTTTCTTTTTATGCTTTTTTCTCTAGAAAAAGAAACTCTTGTTCACCTCTGGCTAAACACTGGCCTACTCAGTGTGCAGTGTTGGCCTGCTTCAACCATTCTTCAGTGGTTACCAGATCATTCCATTTTCTCCTACACATCTGACCTTTGCACGTGCCGCCCATAATGTTCCCCAGAAGCCTGAGCTTCCACCAGGGCCCAGTTATGAGGCTTCAGGATAAGTGTGTGTGTGTGTGTGTGTGTGTGTGTGTGTGTGTGTGTGTGTATTCCGTGTCGCCATGTTTATTTTCCCACAGATTGTGCTTCCGGCCACTTTTGTGTTTTTGGCTCTGATGCTTTCCATCATCATCCCTTCTTTTGGTGACTATCCTGCTTTGACCCTTCACCCCTGGATGTATGGGCAGCAGTACACCTTCTTCAGGTGTGTAGACTCGTCCCCAGAGGTCATCATTTGCCTCCACGGGTTCCGAGGCTCCTAGGTCACATGCTGCTTGGTGGGGCTCTGACCTTCCCACTCCCTGGGACAGTCACCAATGTGGTTGGAGTCCTCAGGCACCCTCAGAAAGGAAATTAAGGGAACTGCCACTTGGGAAAGGTGATCCCAGTGGACAAGCAGAATTGCCAGGAATAAGGAAAGAGAAAGTAAAGGTTGGGTGAGTGCTTGAAGCTCCGTCTTTGTCAGATCCAGACATAATATGCCATCAAATCACTAGGCATGTTCAGGGAGCCTACCCCCTTTCCAGGAGACCTATAACCACCCCAACATAGCATTCTGTACCCTGTGTACATGCCTGGCACATAGTAGCCACTCAATAAGATGCTTGTCGAGTTGCATGTTGACTGCTTTGTCCCTCTGTCCTAGTCACATGTCCATTGAGTAAGCCCCTCTCACTTTGTCCAGCATGGACCAGCCGGGCAATGAGCGGCTCGCAGCACTTGCAGAGGTCCTCCTGAACAAACCAGGCTTTGGCAACCGCTGCCTAAAGGAAGAGTGGCTTCCGTAAGTCCCTGTGCACCCCTGCCCTGTGCAACAGCTGCCCTGGGAGACCAGATGGTGGGGTCCCGGGGTGGCAAGGCTGGGAGAGGCCCCAACTCAATCCTGCTCCATATTACACAGACACTTCCGTCTCCCTGACCAGCACTCACCCAGCTTCTCCTTCAGCACCTGCATGCAAAGGTGTTTACTACCTCTCAAAAAGCCCCTCCATCACTGGACAACTCTCTAGTTCTATAATTTCCAATATTAAAAGTTCCATACTAAGTTGACATATGCTTCCCACAACCTATTTAAAGGAATCTGAACAGGGTTAGGAGGGAGACGGGAGATGTGCTGTTGGGTATTTGAACCTAGATGGCATTAATTACAAATATGGCCAACTTTCCATTATTGCTGTAAGTATAGAGAAGGGCGTTGCAGAGGGCAGTTGAAATCCACCAAGAATTTTAAAAGGTCAATACAATTTTAATGCTTTTTCGTCCAGTATTTTTCAGAGCTATTGATAAGGACCAAAATAGATTAATTTCACATTCCTCTTTTATTTCTTCTCTTAACCACTAGAGCCACCAGAGGAGAAAAAAGAGATAAAACCATCCACAAACTAGATGACTATTCCCTAGCCCCACACCTAGTGATTCAAAATACTTTCCTCGTCTTCATGTTTCTTGAGCACAAACTAACCCGTAAGAGAGTAAGAAGAAAACGCGTGGGTCTGAGGACAAGGAGAAAAGGCTGTGACGCAGACAATCGGGCACGATGTCTCATTTCTAGGGAGCTCTCTCAACTTTCGAGCTGACTGTGAAATATTTTCTTGTCTTCCATGAGGGAGTACCCCTGTGGCAACTCAACCCCCTGGACGACCCCTTCTGTGTCCGTGAACGTCACCCAGCTGTTCCAGAAGCAGAAATGGACGCCAGACTACCCCTCACCTTCATGCGAGTGCAGCACCAGAGAGAAGCTCACCATGCTCCCCGAATGCCCCCAGGGTGCAGGCGGGCTCCCGCCCCCTCAGGTACCATGACCTCCATGGAAACCAGGGGCCCTGAAGCTGCCTGTGAAGCATGGCTTGGGGGAGATACATTGTGCCTCCTGAGTGTCTAGCCAGCTAACATTTCAAACTGACAGCTGAATGAAGGGCTAAAGGAGGCTCTGGGTTCTCTCAATGGGGCTTCCCAGAGGGCCCTGTGCAGCCACTGGAAGGAAGTCATTGACCAAGAGCTTCCTTTTCCACCAACTACTTCCTGTTCAATCTAGTAAGAAAATATCTTTAAACATTGAAAAAATTATGCGTCAAGTATGCTCATTATAGAAAAATTATATAGGAAATATAGATAAGTCAGAAGAAAAAATCATCCTATCACTCGGAGACAACCACCAATAACATTTGGTTTTTATCCATTCAAACTGGATTATATTCAAAATGCTGTCTCGAAACCTGCTATTTTCACTTGCTAGCACATTATGGACATATGTCCCTGTCAAATACACATCTACATCATCCTTTTTAAAGCCTGCATACTATCTCACTGTTTGGGTTTACTTTAATTTATTTAACTAATCTCCCATTCTTGGACCTGTGGGTTTTCAGTTTTCTCCATTATAAACAATATTGTAGTGTCCATTCAAATGCATATATGTTTGCACACTTATTAACAATCTTAATTAAGAAGCTTGCCATGTGCTGTGTAACTGACATGCATACACATGCACACACACAACACACACGCATACACACAACACACACACACAGCCAACAACCTGTGTTTTGCAGGGACAGCAACAATCTTGGCTCTGAGTAGCATTCTCTCTTGGGGTTCTGAACTCCAGAATATATCAGTGAGCTCCTCCCGGGGCTTTCAGAGACAGAAGGGGCCTTTGTCTTGGGTTGACAATGACCCCCCAGCTGACGTGCACAGAGTGGGCCCTTACGTGGTCATCTCTAATGATTTGCCAACAAATGAATGATTCCCAGACAGGCAGTGTGACATAATGGCACGAGCACAGGCTTTGGCATCAGAAGACCATGGGTTGGTTACTTGGTCTCTCTGAGCCTTAATTTCTCACTTATAAATTGAGGATAACTGTAATTTATTTCATAGCATTATTATGAGAATTCAATGAAATAATGTGGGTAAAGAAACTGTATTATTTAGAATTAGATTCAACTCAATGATGACAACCCAAAACTAACAGTGGATAAAATAAGACACACTTTGTTTCCCTCTCAGGTAACAGTTATGGGGGTGGTCCAAGACGCTCTGTTTTCTGCTCCTCCATAGTAAACAGGCCTCAACCTCTTCGGCCAAGATGGCACAATCTGCTTTCCAGGCAGCAGAATGAAAGAAGGGATGAAGAAAGAAAGAGGGCAAAGTGTGCAAATACTCTATCTTTTAAGAACGATTTCCAGAAGCTGCCACACAGCACTTTCACTTATACAGCTTTGGCCAGAACTGAAAGTCTAGGGAGACTGGGAACTGTAGTCTTTATTTGGGTGGCCTTGTACCCAACAAAACAGTCTATTACAATGGCAGACGGCAGAAGGGCAGAGCAGGTAATGGGGACAACTCAATTCTACCATATCATCAATCACAGTGCCTGGCTTATAAATGATTCTGTGTTTATGAGCATCTTATCTTTCTCTTTTCTCTTTTTTTATGTGCTAAAAGCATATACCTTTATATTTCTCAAGCACGATTATTTTCCCCTTGAATCATAACTCGGCCACTGCAGCATCACTCGGGGAGCTTGTCCCAATTCTCTGTACCCCAAGATGAAATTGTACTTCTATTGGGTTTGTTGAGAGCCCCTGTGGCTGTTTCTACTCTAATACATCCAGCCTCAGGACACAGAGGCTGTGACAATGCACCCTGAGTTCTTGGCTAGGGCAGCGAGGGAAGGCAAGAGTAGCTATGTAGAGATTCCATTTCCTCGGTGAATCCTAACTGCACAGCTGCCTGTCTAGCTTACAGAAACTTATTTTCAATGCTTAGTCCTCGGTCTCTGGGGGGAAAAAATTTAACAGGCCACTACAGCCAAAGTCCTGGAGAAAGGCAAAGCATTTCTATGATTTTGTTTCGCTTGTGCATTGCCTTATCATTTATGCCTCTCTTGGGAGCAAAATTGAACGTCACCCATCTGTACAGAAGCTGCTTCTTCCTCTCTCTCTCTCTCTCTCTCTCTCTCTCTCTCTCTCTCTCTCTCTCTCTCTCACACACACACACACACACACACACACACACACTCTCATAGTTACACCCACTCACTCAAACACACTTTCTCATTCAGCCTGGAATTAAGCCAGAGAGTATGTACGGGCTTGGTTCAGAGGTAGTAGACTGTCCTCATCTGGAAAACAGGGTGGGGGATGCAATCTTCTCTGAGGTCCCTTCTTTGAGGTCCTAGCATTGTTTGATTGGTGGTGGGTCCTGAGGCGGAAGTGCTCCATCCCTGACTTCTAGAATACATAGGGTTCTAGTTACAGGAGTATTTTATTTAACAGAATTTTTAGAAAACAGTTTATCATAAACGTCCCAGACACCAGCCGTTGTTCCAGCCTAGATTCCACCAGAGGAGCTTGACAGTTCCCACTGGGTGACAGTCTCAGCTTGAGAAACTTGGTGATGGAGCAAAAAGAGTGAAGGCTATGGAGTCAGACAGATGTAGGTTCAAATCCTAGGTCAACCAGCCGCAAATGCTGCAACATGGTCCAAGTTTGCTAACCTTGCTGAACCTCACTTTCTCTGTCTGTTTATTACTACTGTAAATTAAAGTAATAGTTCCTCTTTCATAAGGGTATGAGGATTAAGGGATATATTATAACGTATGTGGAACACTTAACACAGTGCCTGTCACACAATAAGCATTCAGTAGATCCTAGTTTCCTCCTAGCATTAGAGAGAAGAACGAGGTATAGAAAGTGAATTGAAGAAGCAAATGGGAACATGGGAGGGCGAGTCATAAAGTGAAGAAAAATGAGAATGTTATGTGATGATGGTGGTTTTAACACCACCCAAAATTCCCTCAGCTACCCAAGATTTTCTGACCAGAAACTAAACACTATGTATTCCCAAATTTAAAGTAATAGTGCCACCTGGTGGCCACATTCATGCTTCTTAACTCTCCAATGTCTTTTTGTTGTTGTTGTTGTTCCAGGTGTACAAAACAATGTAATAGTTAGACATTTCACCCCTCGCAAAGTGATAACCCCCTCCCCCAATCTATTGCCCCTCTGACATTATATATATCTATTACAATTCCATTGACTCTATTCCCTATGCTGTACTCAATATTGTATGTCAACTATAATTATATATATATATATGTATATGTATATGTATATGTATATGTATATGTATATGTATGTATATGTATACATGTATATAAAATCATGGGATATGGAGTCCAATGTCTTTTGAGTACTAGCTTCCGATCCTAGATGTATTTTGAAGTTATTTGTAAATTGTAAGGTACTGTTTGAATTCTTTCATCTATGTCACAAATTTATTGTTTCTACTGTATGCCAAGTACTATTCTGGGTGCTGAGGACACCACAGCTAACAAGTCAGAGAAAGTCCTGACTCAGAGAATTTATATCAAACAGGTATACCAGACAAAAACAAGTAAACAGATCAATTAGAAAATTTCAGATGAGGACGTGGCGATAACACAACAGTGTACTATAATAGAGAGTGACTAGAAACACCAAGTACCTCTCTGAGGGATACAATTTGGGCTGAGGCTTGAATGATGATGAGCTAACTATGTGAGGTTGTCCAGGTAGCATTTCAGACAAAGGGAACCACCAGTGCAAAGCTGCCTCCGGAATGAGGCGCACATTTGAGAAACAGGAAGAATAGGCGGGGAGGGTGAGAAGGAAGAGGAGAGTGACAGCAGGTGAGTCCAGAGAGCAAGGCAGGGCCAGATCACGAAGGCTGTATCAGCCTTGGTAGTGAATTTGGATCTGATCCTAGGGTGTATTAGAGTGTGCTACGCAAGGTGGCTGGGGTATCTGATTTACATTTTTAAAGCTCAATCTGGCTTCTGGGTGAGGGATATCTTATGGAGGGCCAACAGTAGAATCGGGAAGACCAGTTTGGAAGTTTCTGTAGAGGTCTAGGCGAGGTGTAGGTAGAGGCTTGGGTTACGGTGATAGGGGTGAAAATGGAGAGATGCAGATGTACTAGAGATTGATTTGGGAGCTAGAGCTATCCTGTCTTGTCAATGAATTGGAGAAAAGAGAGGGATCAAGAATGAGTCCCACATCATCGATGCGGGGACACGGGAGATGCCAGGGCTTTCTTTGGTAGCTTCATTTTCCACCAGCTAGTCCATAAATAACTTTTGGGGAAGAACAAGCAGTTTCACAAACTGTAAGGCCTCAAATCCCAAAGCAATTAATGCAAATGTCTTATTGCCCCAGAGAATACAGCGCAGCACTGAAATTCTCCAAGACCTTACAGACAGGAACATCTCGGACTTCTTAGTAAAAACATATCCCACGCTTATACGAAGCAGGTATGAAGAGACCCTTTTATGCTTTGTATCCTGGTTCCCTACAGAGAATAACTAAGGACAGGAGATAATTTATTCACATGATTTCTCAATAATTAGGGCAGTGGAATTTGTTTCTTTTTCCTCATGTGAGGCCCTCATCCAACAGAAAAAGCAATTGAGATATATACAAGTACAATGCAACGGAGGATTAATTTTGTTTTTATTTTTTGTTTTGTGTAGGCCAAGTAGCCTTAACGTTTAACCCATGTGCTATTAAAAGTAAAATACGAAAGTCTACAATTTATTCAATAATGCAACCTCATATTTTAACTAGTTAAGACAGAAAAGGTTTGGAGGGATGCGGAAGAGTAAAGGGGAAAAGGTAGAGGAAAACAAAAAAAGAAGGAAAAATAAGAAGCAAAAGGGAGAAAGGAAAAAAAATAGACCAAGATAGGATAGAGGCAATGGGATACTGTCTGAGTGAGCCCACAGGTTGGCCAGGTTAGCTGCACCTGTGACACTCTTCTATCGCCTGTATCACTGCCCTTTAATATGCCAGTGACCTCTTGTATAAGTGTCTACTTCTCTCAGGTCTGCAGCTGTTCTTAGCAAGACGCAGCTGGGGACGAACTGGTTTCAGCAGCCCCTGTCAGCTATGGAGAGAGTATCCCAGGGGACCCTGATCCAGGCCTCCTGTGCTCTGGGGTTTTAAAATTTAAAAAAATACTGTCTAATTTTAGTAGTACTTTCAGTTGCTTCCCCTGTCAGAGCCATGCCCAAGGAATAAATGAACTCAATTAACTAGAACACACTGCAGATGGCGAAAGCAGCTGCCAAGGAGGCAGTGTCAAGCCAGCAGGTAGCAAAAGAAAGAGCGCCACCAAGCACAAAAATAAAAGCAGAGTGCATAGAATTTATTCAATAATGTGATAAACAACAACCATTCCAACCTTTGTTCTCAGCGGCAAATTTGCAATATGGAATTTTGGATTTTGTGCTTGGTGATAAAGATAGTTCATGGACTTAAACTATGAGATCTAAAATTGGCATCTTCTCATCTTATATCTTGTAATTTTACCCCCGGTTAGCTGGAAGTCTGTCTCTGAACTTTGGGCTTGGAGTAAGTCAGAACTTCCCCCAAGTGTGCAGGTGATTATTAGAGCCTCATTGGTGCAGGTGGAAGAGGAGAGGGCTGCAGCTTTCACTCCACACTGCTATGGTCATTGTCATATTGTCTGGTTCCAGATGGTCTGACAAATGACCTGACAGCAGGGCCACCCAGAAGGCCCAGCATGTGGGATGTGACTTGGAGAGTCAGCAGTAGAAAACATTGAGGGTTTTTTCTGCATGTGTATTCAGGCTTGGCTCCTGGGCTGGGGAGGTTTCCATATTGCTGGGATATCAAGAAATGCAGAAATGCCCCTTAAGACTGAGAAGCCCCAGTGGGTGTTTGGGAAGGAACGTTAACACCACTGCCAGCCCTGTGATATTCATTGCATGATTTGTTTTCACTCTCAGCTTAAAGAGCAAATTCTGGGTCAACGAACAGAGGTAAGAAACTATTTTTATCAGAAGTGAAAATCTCAAATTGATCTATTTAAAAGACGTGCCCATAGAAAAGCCACACCTCAAAGCCATGCAGACGGAATGTTCTGTATGTGCTCAGGAATCACAAGACACATCCTGGAAGGTATGTGACCAGGGACACCCTGGACCCAGAAGATGCTCCATGCTAGACCTCCTTGGAGTCCATAGCTGGGAAGTGGTACTCCCTGAAGACGTGCTCCAGAGCGTTCTCACTCAAGGGAGAGTCCAAAAGCTCAGAGCGTGTAATAGTTTACTCTGCCAATGAAAGGACACATGACCTGCCACTCCTTGGCCCATTCCTTTTAAGCCCCAGACTCGCCCCGTTCCTGAGGCATCCTGGAGGCGCGAGTGATTCCAGAGGTTTGGAGAATCCTCCAGGGATGTTCTAGAAGTGAGCTGGCCTCCCAGGCTCCCTCAGCAGCAGGGCCTCTAGAATGAATGTAGAGCTGATGTTGATTTGATTCTAGACTATAAAAGTGAAATCCAACTTTTTTAGGGCCTTAGTGGGAGCAGAACCTTGGATGGGAGTGGGCAATTTGAGTCCCTGAAAAGTAAAGGTTAGCAAATTAATTTTGTTTTGTAGAGGAGTTTGGCTTTCATCCTGCCGTTGAAGAGTTTTAAGCCAGAGAGTGACACACCCAGATATGTGTTTGAGCACGCTCACTTGAGACTTCCAGAGGAGTGTGGAGCATGGGTTTGAGCGGGACAGACGCAAGGCTAGGATCCCAGTTAAGGGGCTAGAGCTTGAATCAAGGCAGGAGGTGGTGAGGGGCTGCCCGAGGAAGGGCGGAACTGAGAGGCACTGAAAGGTGGCACCGCAGGGCTGGGCCTGATCAGATTAAGGTGAGTCCAGTGCTGCCAGAAATCCCTGTAAAGTACAGAATAGCACAGGACAGGAATCATTGTTGGGATGTGGGGAGGTCAGGGAAGACTTCAAAGAGAAGGTGATATATGACAGATGAGTCGGAGTTGGCCTGATGCTCAAGAAAGGGAAAGGCACCCCTAGCAAGCTAGCACCCCTGCAGAGGTAACCGAACCCATTGAGAGCTCACTCTAGAAGTGATTGGACATAGCCGAATATGCCATTCAAGGAAGGGCATGAGGAGGGGTTGAAGAGAGAAGCAGAGACCAAGCTCAGAAGGGATCAGGATTTCATCTGGAGGCAATGAGGAAGCATTAAAAGCTGGTTTGTAAAGTGGAGACATGTCACTCGCTAGTCCAGACACTTTGCCCAAAAGCACACATTTCCCTACAGAAACCGAGAGAGCTACGGGCCAGCATGAAGTAGCACAGACATTATGGTTCATGACACTTGTCTGAGGACTTCTTGTTCCCTTGTCAGGTATGGAGGAATTTCCATCGGAGGAAAGCTGCCAGTTCTCCCCATCACTGGGGAAGCACTTGTTGGATTTTTAAGCGACCTTGGCCAGATAATGAACGTGAGCGGGGTAGGTAAACAGGCTGGAGATTTGGGCAGGACTTTCACTGTGCCATGAAACAGAAATTATCATGACTGCTAAGAAGAAGAAAAAAAACCCTCTCGCTTGTTCCTTATGGTTTTCTAGGGCCCTATTACCAGAGAGGCCTCTAAAGAAATGTCTGCTTTCCTTAAACATCTAGAAACTGAAGAAAACATTAAGGTACTGGCCCCAGGTAACCTGCCCTAGAGCTAAAAGTTCACATGAGCTGGTTCCTTTATTTTTATTTTCCCAGCTTAATTAAATTCCATCCCTTCTCCTGTTGAAATCTAGCACGGAATGTCTTCCAGCTGCCAAACCCTTCCTCCCCCTCACATTCTTTTTCCTGCAGTTTGTTTTTCTTTAAACAGCTGTTGTTAGTGCAGCGCCCCTGGTGTCCTGTCCAGTGCAGCCTAACAAAGCCCATCTCCGCCCTCTAGGTGTGGTTTAACAACAAAGGCTGGCATGCCATGGTCAGCTTTCTCAACGTGGCCCACAATGCCATCTTACGGGCCACCCTGCCCCAGGACCGGAACCCAGAGGAGTATGGCGTCACGGCCATCAGCCAGCCCCTGAACCTGACCAAGGAGCAGCTCTCAGAGATTACAGTGTAAGCCGTCATGGCCCACGGCCTCTCGGCTCTCTTGTGACCCCCTCTTCTCTTTGGATACCCTGAGGGGATTTTCACTACTGTGAATGGCTGGGCTGGATGGCAAGGTGTTGTTAGTCAGGAAAATGTGATCATAAGACTTGTGACACTTCGTGCACCAAACTGCTTGACCATTCTTTCTCCTCATACTTAACCGTATTAAGAAAGGAAGTACATATTTGGTTCCGTTCCCTTTTGGCTCTTGATAAGAAGTTGCTCCCGGAGCTTACACAAATACTCTCCTTTCTAGCATGCAAAATGACTGCCGGGAACTGGGAAAGTTCAATAAATCTCTCATCTCCCCAGCAATAATTATCTCAGATTCCAGTAATTTCCCTCAGAGGGTCAGGCTTCAGAGATGTCGACGGAGCTTTGCCTTCCTCAAGCTTAGACTCTTACTGCACACCTTCAGGCAGTAAAAACATCCATCTTGTTCAATTTGTAGTGTGTTTGGTGAGATGTCTTTGTTAGCATAAATTTCTGGTTGGCGGTAAGGTCCTCAATTTCCTGTCCCCGTATACTCTGAGTGCCCTCAACACTGGGCCCTGAACATACCAAGTGTCATCGGCTGAAAGTTGGGCCCTGGCCCCTTGGGGACTTCCTCTGGACACCCTCCAAGGCCCTTGACTGAAGAAGGGACATAGTCTGTCCTGTGTTTTCTCACTCAGCCCAAGTTTCTGTACCTTCTGCCAGGTCTTTTGAATCTAAAATATGAAAGAGGAGTCTGTGATTATAAAATAGTGTATGTTCATTAAATAAAGTTTGGAGAACAGAGTTTAAAGACCTTAGTATCTATAACCCTACACAGTTTAAGCTATTTGTTCTAAACCTTTTTGTGCGTGTCCGTTTCTGTCATTTGTTTTACTCTTACTACGTGTGTGGGTCATGCTGTCTGTACTTTTATCAGGACAGTGACTGGCGCCTGCAGGACCTTTGTGGGAATTAGTAAAAGGTGCTTCTTTCTCTAGATGGGCACTGTCCCACATGAGGGCCATGACTTACATGTGAAGTTCAGGTTGGATTTCAGCCCACACTTGCCCCCCTCAGCTAGATGCCTTCTGCTTCCTCCAGGAAAGGGGGAATAGAGCCGAGTCCTGTATAACCGGCCTGTTCTCTTTTCACTTAAACTGACGTTATGAACATTTCCCCACATTATGATGTATTTCTTGGAAACATGTTTTAACAAGATAACTTACTTCTTTTAACAAAAGAAATAAATTTCATAGACCATGTGACTGTCTGCATAGAAAAGTCAAGAGAATCTATAGACAAATTATTAGAACTGATAAGAGCATTGCAGTATGAGATTAATATAAAAATCCACTTCTACATACCATCAACAGATAATTAAAAATGTAATAAAGTTTATCTAGACTTTCATGCTAACATGGAAAATATTCAGCATTAACATTAATATTAATATTTAATATTAGCATGGAACAGGAAACCCAAAAATATCCACTTAACCTTGACACAGTTTAAAACAATTGAATGAAATGACAGACATCAGGCTAGGGATGCAGATTCTGGAAGCTGTTACCTGGGGTGGGTGAGGCTCCCCAGAGCGCCTGACTTTGTTCTCCTGCTTCTGTTCCTCCTTCTCTCTCTCTCTCTCTCTCTCTCTCTCTCTCTCTCTCTCTCTCTCGTTCTCTCTTTCTCTCCCCCCCCCCCCCCCCCCCCCGTCTGTCTCCCTCTCTCTCCTATCCTGCTGCAGGCTGACCACTTCGGTGGATGCTGTGGTTGCCATCTGTGTGATTTTCGCCATGTCCTTTGTCCCAGCCAGCTTTGTCCTTTATTTGATCCAGGAGAGAGTGAACAAAGCCAAACACCTCCAGTTTGTCAGCGGAGTGAGCCCCACCACCTACTGGCTAACCAACTTCCTCTGGGACATGGTAAGTGTCAGGTCATGGCACCTCCCTCACCTCCATGGGTCCAAAGTAGGTGGGTGCTGTGCCTGCTCTGACTGAGGGGACACAGCAGGGTGGGGCTCTTGCACTGCCAGGGCTGCTGGAAGGTGCTGTGTCGAGGGCCTTGTGTATCTGTTGTCTCTTGACATCTTCTTAGAAAGGCACAGAACTAGGACCCTCAAGCTGGGGAAGGATGTGGGGCTCAGCTTAACAGCTGCTGTGTGGGGGGCTCTGTGTGCCCTGCCACAAAGGGCCTTCTGGCCCACCAAATAATCCTTGCACTGCAGGCATGAGGCGGGTCTTCCTGGGAATAATCTGGAGCTGAAGAAATAATACAAGCTGTCCTGCAGCATACGTGCTCTTCGTAAATCCTGCCCCACCCCTACAGGGGTAGGGATGGAACTTCTCCTGCGGTAGAGCCACTGGATACATATAGGACACCCAGTTAAGTTTGACTTTCATGTAAACAATGAGTAATTTGTAGTGTATGTTCCACTCAAGTTTCATCAACTGCCCAAAATGTCTTCTATAGAAAAGGATCTAACTCGGGATCATGCATTGAGTTTAGTTTTCCTGTCTCTTCAATCTCCTTCAGCCTGAAATGTTTCCTCAGTCTTTCCTTGACACCCATGACCTTGACATTTTTGAAAAATCACAGGCCAGTTATTTTGCCGAATGTCCTTCAGTTCGGATTTGCCCATGTTTCCTCACGATTAGATTCAGGTTACAGCAGCAGAATCACGAAGGAGTGCTCTGTTCTTCTCATTCCTATCACGTAGCTTTTGCTCGCAATTTGTCCTCTTACTGACGGTCACTGGATTAAGATGGTGTCTGCCTGGTTTCTCCACTGTAAAGTTCCTCTCTTCCTTATTATAATTGATAAGAATTTGGGGAAGAGCTACTTTGAAGCTATGCAAATGTCCTGTTGTCACTCTTCTCATTTATATCTATATGGGATCATGTTTCCTGTGTTAGTCAATGGATTACAAGCTGATATTATTATTGTTTATCCAGATGCTCTAATTATCCCCAGTTTGGCCAATGAGAGCAACTTCAAGCTGGTTTCTGCCTCCTCTTGACTTGTGTCCCCATCCTCCTTGAGCACCTCCAAACTCTCTGGCACAGCAAAATATTCCAGATTCATCCTCCACCTCCCCCAAGCCCTATGTGAAATCTACCATTCCCTCCAAGGAGCTGTGGTTCCTTTCAGCGGAAAATGACCCTCAAAACCAAGATCTGGGTACTACATATGTTCATTCCCACTGTGGTCTCACTGGTCCCAGGCCTTCTCAGTGGAGACAACTAGGGGAGATATGTATATATATACATAGATAAACACACACTTATATCTATATTTCTATATCTATCTATACACCAAACACTGTGAGCTCACAAAACCTCTAGTTCCAATCCAACACCACAGGTTCATTCTGACTTTCTGTCTTTCCATATTTGTAACTCCTTTCTTCAAGAATGAGAAACTGATTGCATTCCCCAAATTGACTTTCGGGAATGTAATCAGTTTCCCATTCTTGAAGAAGGGAGTTACAATAATGTTGTAAAGATTTTGTAGGGTATCAGATGGGTACTTGTCTTGTTAAGGAGACCATCTCAAGGATGATGTAGATGCCTGATCACTGCACTGTACACCGGAAGCTGAAGCTGAACAATAATGGATGCCAACTATAATTATATATATATATATATATATATATATATATATATATATATATATATATATATATTTATATATATAGTTACAAGAAGTGGAGTACAGCATTAGGAATAGAGACAGTGGAAATGTAATGGCTGTGTGAGACGTCAGAGTGGTAGTAGATGGGGGAGGGGGGTTGTCATTGTGTGAGGGATATAAATGATAAATGTCTAACTAGTACATTGTTTTGTACACCTGAAACTAATTAAAAAGATGTTGGAAACCAAGAAAAAAAATGAGAAACTGGCTCCTATTATCCCTGGCTTCTATGATTTACCTACCTAACAACACACCTGTATGTAATAAGTCCCCCATCTCTGCCACCATCTCCTCCCCCATGTGGACACCCTTCTCTCCCTGCTCCAGCTGCACCCCACATGGAGGTGCTCCTCCTTCTGCTCTGGCTCTGATACCCACCAGATCAACACCGTCCTCACCCACTGGGGCTCCATCACCCCACCAGCCTGCCCTCTGCAGACGCCCTCCTCACCCTTCTCAGGTTCTCATCCTGTTCGGGACCACTGTGACTCTTCCCCTATCCCCATCTTTACCTGTCTGTCCTAACGGCTTTAGAACAGAATTCTGTAGGAAGGGAAGAGAAGACAGAAAGTGATAAAAGGGTATCGTCTATTTGAGCTTCATGAGACCAAGAACTATATCTTAAGTTTTTCTGAATTCTGAAGACGTACTTAGAAAGTAGAATCCATAGGACTTTGTGACCAATTAGAAAGAGAATGAGAGATGTGGTGGAATTTTACAATTCATTATTTTGAAAGATACAGACTGAAGGTCACCTGTGCAGGGAGGTGGGGTAAGATGATCAGGGACAACTTAACATATGTTTACTAAGCAAGAACTGTTTAGACAAATAGAATCAGAATCCCAGACTATGTGTGCTGGGGGACCCGGGCACAGGCTGTTTGACAGAACAGGGAGGAACGGTCTGGAGAGGTAAAGTGCCTTGTTGTCCTCTTCTGTCTTCAAGATGAATTATGCTGTGAGTGCTACACTGGTGGTGGGCATCTTCGTCGGGTTTCAGAAGAAAGCCTACACCTCTCCAAACAATCTTCCTGCCCTTGTTGCACTGTTCATGCTGTATGGGTGAGTGGTTGGAGCCATTAGGTAATGCCACCGAAAGGGAAGCCAGGGGAGGGGTGTGTTCTTCTGATAGAAAGCCAGGGTCCCTGGTGGCAAGGTTAGCTTCCAGACCCTGGCAGGTTGTGTGGCTGCTGACCAGGAGTCTGCCTGGCTTCTGTTTCTGACTCCACCCATGGAGGTATTCCTGAGGCCCAGTCCACTCAGGGACAGTGGAGCGCCCCCTTCATGTTCTGTATCTTCTTCCACTAAGACTATGGCCTGACTGAAGTCTGGGAACCTGCACTCCCCAGTTGCTCACCCAGCTGTGATTCTGAAATGACTAATCTGTCCAATTCACTGTCTCCGCCTGTACTGGCCAAGAGTTATTTACACACAGTAGAAGACTCCAGCTGAAAAGCCGTTTCTGAGTCAGGGCCCGAGGGTGTCACAGAGATTAATTCAGTAGAATTATAGAGCAAAGCATGCAACTTTGTGTCCAGGCCTAGCACTTACTATCTGTGTAACTGCGGACAAGTAATTCACATCATATGGGCCTCAGTTTCCGCATCTGTAAAATGGAGATAATGATACCTGGCCCTTCCTACGTGGGCCAGTAGAGTCTTACCAGAGCAGTGGTCTCCATTGATCTCTCTTGAAAACAGAGATTTCAGGAACCAGCGTGACTGTGACAGTGGACTGTGAGGATGAGCCTGGTGGGATCTCAGCTCAGCTTGCTGATCCAGACTAGAGTGAAAAGCACTGCAGGGCCACGAATGCTCCTATGTGCTGTACAAGGCTTTATAATTTACAATGTACATTCGCAGCTCCTCACAAAACCCCCATGAGGAGGTCAGGGAAGGCATTACTATCTCCATTCAAAGATGAGGAACGAAGAGCAAAGGCTGGAGTATCTCTTTGGTCTCCCTGGGACTCTCGCCATTTCAAACATATCACCTCATGCGTGAAGGGAATGTGTTATATCTAGGGGTACAGCAGATGGAATTGAAATCGGCACTCCGTCCCACTGAGCGGTGTCATTTCACACAGATGGGCGGTCATTCCCATGATGTACCCAGCATCCTTCCTGTTTGATGTCCCCAGCACAGCCTATGTGGCCCTGTCTTGTGCTAATCTGTTCATCGGCATCAACAGCAGTGCCATCACCTTCATCTTGGAATTATTTGAGAATAACCAGGTGAGCATGACTTCCTTGGCTTTCTTGTTTGATTATTAGGGTAGCAGAGAGTATGTGATGGTCAAGCAGAGCCATGGGCAAGCAGTGTCAGGGCAAGCTTAGTGCATAAATGGATGTTGCCCCTTCCTTCCTTCCTTCCTTCCTTCCTTCCTTCCTTCCTTCCTTCCTTCCTTCCTTCCTTCCTTCCTTCCTTCCTTCCAGCTCCTTGTTCATGTGTGTGCTCTGAGTATCATGGTTTTCTGAGTTCATTCTGCAAGCTGTAAATGACATTTTATGATCCTAAGCTTTTGTGTTTTCTAACTCCTTCAAGAAGGTTTCCTTGGGGACTTTGGGTGTTAGGTTTTCTACATATACACATAGGTAATGCATTTGTGTGATTTCAAAATTTCAAAGGAACAAAAAGGAGTACAATGAAAAGTCTCCTTTCTGTCCCCTCAGTAGCCTCGTTTCTTTCTCCAGAGGCAAGCTCTCATTTGAGTTTCTTATGTGTTCTGAAGACGTTTAAGCAAATATATACATACATTCTTTCACCCACTTATACAAACTGTAAGAGAATAACGTATACTATTCTGCATGGAAATTAATCCTGAGGACAGGATTAGGAATTTATGGTGCTGAAGGACTTGTTTTTATGAGCTAGACTGTCCAGCTGTCCCATTCCCAGTCTTTTCTTTGTCCGGAAAGAGCTGTGTAAATGTCAAACTGAGTCTACAGTGAGGTTCCCCAAGGGGCTGCCTGGCTAGAGGCATCTCCTGTGAATATTCCAAAACTTCCCTATCTGCTTGACAAATCCCTGCTACGGCCAGCCTGGCTGCTAGGCCCCCTCTGTGTGCAGGCCTTCCCTTAATCCCGCCCAAGGAGGGCATCCAGACACCACCCTGCAGAGGAGGGGGCAGGCGGGCTTGACTCCCATTCCTGACTATCCTGCTTTTCTGTGTTTCAGACGCTGCTCAGGTTCAATGCCATGCTGAGGAAGCTGCTCATTATCTTCCCCCATTTCTGCCTGGGCCGGGGCCTCATTGACCTGGCGCTGAGCCAGGCTGTGACAGACATCTATGCCCGGTTTGGTGGGTGGCAGTCACAGCCCATGGAGAGTGGCCCTGGGTCCTCTGGGGCTGGGAAGGCTGCCGTGGGAGTTCCTGTGCCAGACGGGCAGCCTGGGCTGGGGCAGGATGGGGGGGGGGCTCCTGATTGGTCCAGGCTGTCCTGCCACCTAAAAGGGACCAGTGTACCTCTGTTTCTTTGGTTGGGAAGCCACAGGAGGGGTCAAGGGCAGGCTTTCCTCTTCTCTGCTCTGACCTGAGGAGCCAAGATGAGACTTGGATTTGATTCTTGCTTAATCCCTGGTCTAGCTGGGCCGAGTGTTGTCGCTATGTCTTTATGGGGCAGCTGGGGCAGCCAAGTGGATCTAATTTCTGTCACTTTCTGGTGGCCTCCATCTCCAGGTGAGGAGCATACTTCAAATCCATTCCAGTGGGACCTGACTGGGAAGAACCTGGTTGCCATGGCGGCAGAAGGGGTGGTGTACTTCCTCCTGACCCTCCTCATCCAGCACCACCACTTCTTCCTCGCCCAGTGGTACGTCCACGTCACTGTCCTGAGGGTACCAAGGTCCAGGGTCTTGGCTTCACACCCATGTGTTGTCTTTTTCCTTATGAGCCCCCCACCATGATGGTTTTTATGTTCTCAAAGCCTGGCTTACTCTGAGTAATGCAAGAAGAGACACATTAATTGACACAAAAGAATGTGTGAAGAACGTAAATCTTCAAGTACTTAAAATGCAGTGTTATTAGTTCCAATCACTAGTATTTAATCCCTCTCATTTAATCAATGGATACTCATTTTAAATTGAATGATAGCATTGCAAATGATCATGGTTAAAGAGTGTCCACAGTGCTAGGAAATAGCTGTATGTATTCACAAGCAGATAGGCAGAGCAGGCCCCTTTACTAATTAGAGATTTGACAGTTGGGACAGGTCCGGGAAAGAGAGGAATATGGGGGTGATATGAGATAAGTGCCTCCAGGAGCAGTGTGGAGGGGCAGAGCAGTGGTGGTGCCCCTGGAGGCATGGGAGGAGGCTGCTGAGCATAATCCAGCCCAGCAGCACCATTCTTCCCCAGACCCCACCTCATGTGGGCGCTCAGGGTTCCACAAGGCAGCGCCTCTGCAACCCAGGCCGACCTTCACTGGCCAGCGGACTGCATTGAGCACCACGGGACCCTCAGAACAAGCTTTCCTGGACAGTGTTTTGCTTCTTACCTTTTCACCCTCTCAGGCTGAGTCTGGTTACTTGTAAATAAAGATTCAGAGGACTGTTTCTGGGTGTTGATCCCTAGGGAATTCAGTTATTGGAAACACATCTTCCTCCCTACACCCTGGGTTGTGAGGCCTGGATGAGATCACGGCGACTAGAAGTGAGGGCTGACTCTGGACTCGAGCACTTGCCCTCTCTGCCCAATGCCTCTCCTGTTGGGAGTCCTTTTGAGAATTCAAGTCTTAGAGAAGGGAGAGCCAGCCTGGGGAAAAAGTGAGGGGATGGGAGGAAGAGGCAGAGGACAGTGCCGAGGGCACTTCCTGTCCCCGTTCCTTCCTCCAGGATTGCCGAGCCTGCTAAGGAGCCTGTCGTGGATGAAGACGATGATGTGGCTGAAGAAAGACAAAGAATTATTCGTGGGGGAAATAAAACTGATATCTTAATTCTAAACAAACTAACCAAGGTAAGAGAATAGGTGTAGGAGAGTTAGTTTGGAGATGCCAATCGGACCCAGATATGGCACGACGCTGTAATTTGCCTTCTACACAACAAGCAGTGTGCCTATGCAAGCAATTTGTTTTTCTGATTTTATGTGGGGTTATCATCTTTGTGTTTAACTTGTCTTCTAAGAACATTGAATTCCAATGCATTTTCCTAGTATTCGTCTTTGGGCCTCAGCCAGCACCACTGCAACCAACCTCACCAATCTCTCTGCAGTCCGTCTATACACAGTGGGTCAGCTTCAAGATTCCTCAGTGCTCACAGCACCTCTTTAAATGCCCATGTCAGTCTGTAACCTCTTCGTGTTGGCAGTTTTCGCCTAAACCATCCTTTGCTCTCTCTTGCCCTTCCCGGCTCTAACCCTTTCTGTCTTCAGTCCAGTTTCTCTGATCTTGCAGATTTATTCAGGCACCTCCAGCCGGGCTGTGGACAGGCTGTGTGTGGGAGTTCGTCCTGGCGAGGTGGGTACTCTGCAGATCACGTTTTAAGGGGCTTCAGAAAATCTGCCCCCATGCATGTCTCTTCTCCCCTCTAAAGCCAAGCTATTAAATAGAAATAAAACGCAAGCCATCACGGGTCATTGCAAAGTTTCTAGTAGCCACAGTAAAAAGGTTAAAACAGGTGAAATTAATCTTGATCACTTATTTTATCCAACATATCTGAAATACTGTCACTTCAACATGTAATTCATATAAAACATTATTAGTGAGATATTTTATGTTCTTTTGTTGTGTTTTTTTCTAAGTCTTCAAACTCCAGTGTGTGTTTTACACTTACAGCATATGTCAATTTAGACTAGATGTGGTTTTAGTGCTCAGTAGCCACTGTAGAGGAGGAAATATTCTCTTACCTACTACCCTCCTATTTCTCAGGCTCCATAAATTGTCCTAACAAAAGACACGTTAACAAGAGAAAAACAAAGATAAGTTTGTTAGTGTGTGCCTCGCACATCTAGGAGGAAACATGACTCAAAGGGTTGGTTAGAATTGGGGCTTGTATAGCATCTTAGCAAAGGAACAATATATTTTTAGAGAACTGACAAGACAAAGGAAAGGGACCTTGATTTCTAGGTCGGCCAATTGTTAGAAGGCAAGTATATGGGAAATGAATGGTAAGTAAAAGCTAGTTAGTAAAATTTGTTATGTAGGTTCCTCTGGTGCCATCTCCTAGCTCATAAGGATCTAAAGTTGTCTCCAGTGATTAACTTCCGTCTTGGTAGAGAAGGGAGGGGGGACAGCTTGTAAATTTATGTCCTGCTTTTAGGCAAATAGGGGGAGGGCAGAGAGCTTTTCTTGTATTTGCTTCTTCTCAATTGCCTTCAGCTCAAAATCATACTCACGCCAAAGCGGCACATTTGATGTGGCATATTCTGCCCCCTACACCACACGTGGCTAGTGGTTTCAGTCATGGCCATACAGGTCTGAAGTGCCTCCCCCCACCTACACACTTGCCCTAGGGCCTGGCATTCCAGACCCCCTTGGGTTCGAAGGTGAGGCCCGTTCTGTGTTTTTCCCCTCAGTGCTTTGGCCTCCTGGGAGTGAACGGAGCTGGCAAAACCACCACTTTCAAGATGCTCACTGGGGACACCGCTGTAACCTCTGGTGATGCCACTGTAGCAGGCAAAAGGTGAGTGTCCTGCTCGTCCTGTCTCAGGGTACCTCTCGCAGGTCCTGTGCCAGGCCCCCATCCCAGCCTAGGGAGGGTGAGCAAGACCTGGTATCTGAGGGTGACACTGACTGAGAGCCTGAAAGCTCTGAGCAGAGGGGTGGCCCTCCCAGTGGGCAGAGTCCGAACAGTCTGAGACATAGAGCCTCTGGAAAATTCAACTGAATTGCGATTGTTAAGACATTCCTCTGTTCACATGGCTTCTCAGAAGTCGGGGAAGCACCGAGTCAGTGCTTCTTACTCTTTTTTGGGTCGTGGACTCCTTTGAGCATCTGATGAACACTTGCACCTTCTTCCTATAAAAATACCCCATTGTCCCCCATTACCCCTCTCCACAAATTTTTGCAGAATTTCCGGGAATTTACTGAGCCCTGAAGCTTATGATCCTGCAAGACCCCTGGGCCCCAGAACCTCTATGATGAAGCATCCTTTCTCTGGGTGGTGTTTCTAGGTGGGGGCAGGTGCAAAGGTTGTCGGGGCCTTAATCTCCATTGGCTATTTCTGTGCTGATGCTTGGATTACCCAGGTCAAGGAGCCTTTATAAAGGGAAAATTGCATGTGCCCTTGGATTCCAGTGGGTACCTGCTGCTCTCGGTAATAAGATGTGAGTAAACAGACCGGTCCTCTATGGGCACAGGATGGAGAACATGAACTCATTTGCCTCTTTCCAGGCTGCTCCTTGGACAGCAGAGCTCACACACATTAGAATTGCCCAGGGGAGGCTTCTGCCTTGGTTTATAAATGGAGTTAGGCACTGCTCATCTGCCTGACTGAGACCTCCTCTCACCTAAGAGCCATCCTCAACATTACCCAATGTCCACTGAGCAGGGGGAAGACTGAGCATGCTTCACTAGCCCAGGCAGGATGGTCCCCCTGCCTTCCCCAGCCATCCCTGTTGGGTCTAGAGCAAATGGATTGGCAGGGGTGGAGCCAGCTCAGGGCTGGATTTATCTCATCTGCAGATCCAGCTTAGCTTGCAACCAAGCCAATGACTTTACATGGTAACAAAAGAAGTCTTGGGGGACAGAGGGTGGAGGGCAGGGGGGATGCAATAGAATTTGCCGTGAGATATCAAATTATAGTCTAAGTGAGACATAATCTGATGCCCAAAAGTTAAAAGCAAGATGGAAGCTAGAAAGAAACTATAGCTTTAAAACACAGAATTGGGGTTTTCCGGTTTGGTAGCTCCTGTGAATTTGGCAAAGGGCCCTCCTTACTTCCCTGGGTGGTTTTAATTGTCCCGGCCATACCTGAAGTCATTTTTGTCATAGTGAGGGACTGCATGGCCTCTTTCTGTTTCATCCTTTATTCATAGACCCTAAATTATAAAGGAAGGGGGAAGAGATTGACTAGTCTATGGGCAGTTTGTTTTTTCATCAAGGAATTGTATTTTCTAGTGGGGGAGAATATATTAGTCAAAGGGAGTTGATAGAACTCAGTTCACTTTATCTCTTCTCACTGCCAGCCTCTTGCTCTGGGTGTGATCTCTTTTGTTCCTCGTTCATTGACTGTATCTCTGCCAATAAATACAGATGGAGAATTGACTTTGATTGGGAGGCCTGTGTCTTCTCTAGCTACTTCCCAAATGTCTGAAGGGGATCAAAAACCACTGTTCATATTTTAAACCTGCTTTCTTTTGTTTTTAACCTGACATGTCAAATGATCTAATCCAAAACCAAAGTTAACTTGTGTAGCAGGCATTCAGTTTATCCTAGACAGGGAAATTTGGGAGGATATGACTGGATTCAAAGCTCAGAACTCCTGAAGTTTATCAGTTTCTAACCAAAGGGCCCCTACTTTGTTTCCTCAATGTTGTGCACATTTGTAAAGCAAAGTAGGAGAAGCTTCCTTACTCTGTTGGCAAAAGTCCTCCAGCCCAGCTCTCTGATCACCTCCTATATAAAAGAAACTTGCTAACTGCTTTTTCTTGTTGTAGTATTTTAACCAACATTTCCGAAGTCCATCAAAGTATGGGCTACTGTCCTCAGTTTGATGCAATTGATGACCTGCTCACAGGGCGAGAACATCTTTACCTTTATGCCCGGCTTCGAGGTGTACCCGCAGAGGAAATCGAGAGGGTAAAAATTGGTTTGTAGTGGCCACTTAGGAATTTGGTAAACCATAAGGCTATTGCATGAAACTGCAATTATTTAGAGATGGGAAAGCTGTAGAATGCTATCGATTCATTCATTCAACAAATGCTTACTGAGTGTCTACTATGTGCCAAGTATTGTTCTAGAAGATGGGGATAACGCAATGAGCAAAACAGACAAAAATATCCTTGTCCTCATATGTAACAAAACAATGTATGTCTGTCCTTCCACCCAGCAATCCCACTTCTGGGAATTTACCCTGAAGGTGTGCCTCCCGCAATACAAAATGCATATGGCAAAGTTATTTATTGCATTTGTAGTTGCAAAATATTGGAAATTACCCAAATGTTCAGGTATAAGATGTTCGTTGAATAACTTATGATACATACATACAAGTCTTAGGCAGCTGTTAAAAAAAAAAGAAAAGGAAAAGCTCTGTGAACTAATATGGAGTTACTGTACTTCCAAGAGATATTTTTAAGTTAAAAAAGGAAAGTGCAAAAAAGCACATGTATAATGCTCTTTATGTGAAACTAGAAAAAAATAAGAAAGCATACATATGTCTGCTTATCTTTACAAATAGAAAGGCTAAACCAGAAAACCATGAATTTCATCATCAACAAGAAGGAACCGGGTGAAAGGGAAATGGGAGGGAATGGCACTTCCCTGAGGATATCTTTTTGTATAGTTTTGACTTTTGGAAACATGTTAATGTTCTACATATTCAAAAAATAAAACTAAGTAAGAATTGGAAGGCGCAAAAATGAAAACAAAAAGAAAATCATAACACTGAAGCAAACTGAAACAAATAATCCAATTTTATTTCAAATAAATATTATCATCATACAAAAGGGGAGGAAAAGAACTAATACAAATAACTGATGACACAGTACTTGACTTTGTATCCTTAGTCTTAAGCAAGTGGAGCAGAGGGGAAAAACTACAAATTCTGAGCTCCTTTTAGTCCATTATTTGTTGTTGTTTTTTTATAATTGCACGGGCAAAGCAATTCTGAAACAAATTTTACATGTGGTGTAGGATTAAGTAAATTTAAAAGTAAATTGTGTTAATGTTGTTGAGGGCCAGAGTTCTCACTACAGAAGAAGTGACATACAAATATGGAAAGGGAGAAAGCAAGAGAGACCCTATGGGGATGGATTGGAATTGGAGATACCACTGTAAACTCATGAAATATTTATATGCATGAGTTGGTGCATATGTGCTCCTATATATTGCTCTTAGGCATGTATATGCATACGTGTGTGTGTTTGTGTATGTGTATGTCTGTCCTCTGAAAGGGCTAAGAAGAAAAGTAGCCCAGTAACAGTGAGCACACTTAGTGCCCATATTTTGTTATCTAATACCGTTCCTCACTAAAAGGAACTGTGACTCGTCAAACAATTACAAATTCTAGGGCTGAGACAGCATAGGTATTAAATTAGCCTGGAACATCTTATTATACCAGAAAGTAAAGAAGTGCTTAAAAAGAAAAACAATAGATACATGTCGCAAGTACACAGGAGCCATCTTGAAGGGATCCCAATAGCCATATATGGGACAATTTGAACATCAAAATAATTAAATACCATGATAAATTATAAAACACTGGGGTGGTGTATAGTAATTTATAAGTCAATACTATTAAATATATAAATAAATAAACAGGACAGAAGGAAGGATTCTTGCTTACAGTGAGAAAACAGAGACAATTGGTTATGTGGAGGAAGTTATGGAGTTGAAAAATCATTTTGCAATGTCATAGATTGGATTGTACAAGAATCACCAATGGTTGATAAATCTAGGGGAAATTTTTTTATGAGAAGCAAAATATTTGTGTGGTTTAAAAATATCTCCCACAGATTGCTTATTGGTTGTGAGGTGGAAGCACAATCACTTTACGATGGAGAAATTAAACAACACCTTAATTGGATAATCAAAATTAACATTACCTTAGAGGTGGATGGATATCTCAGGCCACTATATGCAATACCCTGAGAAGGAACACAACTTCACTTATGTAATATTCTGATTGGGAATGTAGAAATCTGAATCTTCTGAGGAAACATCAGATAAACATCTGTCCTGCCCTAAGTTACTTGGACATAAAAAAGAATGAAATCTTACTATTTGCAGCACCATGGATGGACCTAGAGAGTATTATGCTGAGTGAAATAAGTCAAACAGGGAAAGACAAATACCATATGATTTCACTTACATGTGGAATCAAAAGAACAAAACAAATGAACAAACAACATAGAAATAGACTCATAGATACAGAGAACAAGCTCATAGTTGTCGGATGAGAAGGAGGTTTGGGGGTGCTGGGTGAAAAATGTGAAGGCATTAAGAAGTACAAATTGGCAGTTATAAAATAGTCATGGGAATGTAAAGTACAGCATAGGGAATATAGTCAATAATATTGTCATAATGACGAGTACGTATGGTGCCAAGTGGGGGATCACTTCGTAAATTATATAAATGTCTAATCACTATGATGTACACCTGAAACTAATGTAAACTAATATGGAATGTCTACTGGAATTGAAAAAGAAAAAACTCTAAAGGAACATTCTATTTAAAAAACACAGGGGCTGTATTCTTCAAAAGAATCAAAGTCAGGAAAGGCAAAGAAAGATTATGGAAATGTTCCTGATCACAGGAGGCTAAGTAGACACGATGACTGAATAATGGACACCAGGCTGCATCCTGTACTGGAGAGAAAACAAGGCCATTATTGGTCCAACTGACAAAACGGAACTGCGAACAATAGATTCAAGCATTATGACAATGTTAAATTTACTGACAGTGATAAGTGTACTGTGTTTATGTAAGAGAATATCCTTATTCTTAGGAAACCGACACTAAAGTATTTAGGAGTGAAGGGCCATGATGTATCTTATCCTCAAATGGGTCTGAAAAAATTGTGTGTGTGTTTGTGTGTGTGTGTGTGTGTCTAAGAGAGGGAGAGAGAAAAAGAGAGTAAAGGGTTTATGAATATTCTTTGTACTATTCTTCTTTTTACATGTTTCTGTAAGTTGGAAACTATTCCAGATAAAAAGTTAAAAATGGAGCTTACATTCTAGTGGGAGGGACAGACAATAAATAGACAAATAAACTATACAGGACATTTGTGAGGGAAAAGTTCTCAGGGTGAAAATAAAGCAGGGAAGAATTGTTGGGGTAGGGTTTGCCCTGTTCGATAGGGTGGCCCAGGGAAAACCTTGCAGAAGTGACTTCTGAATGAAGACCTGAAGGAGCTCAGAGAATGGGCCGTGTGGATGTCCAGGGGAAGAACATTCCAGGCAGAGTTACAAGTACAAAAGGCAGACACAGGGTGGGTTTGTCTCCAGCGACTTCCCTCGTTCTATTTCTATGCCCATATGTGAGCGAGCATGAACGCTCACTCACACACAGACACACAGACACACACACACACACACACGTATTCTCTATCGTAGTTCCCTGTTGAGTTCCCTCAAAGCACTGTTATAATCTGTCATTATTCTCTTTATTTCGATTAGCACACAGGCCCCATCTCTGAGTACAAGGTCAATAGCAACATTCACCATTATTCTCCAGTGCCTAGTACAGAGCCTGGCTCATAGTGGGTGCTCAATAAGTATACATCTGATGAACAAGACCTCAAGTGTGACCTGATTGAGGGGTGGAGTCAATGGGACCCACCATCTTCTCAAACTGACCCTAGGATTCTTCCTCTCCCCCTCCTAGCCATAGTCTGGGACATTGGGTAAGAAGCTCTGTTCTGCTCTTTGTAAGGCTGAAACCCATTTCTCAGAGGGCTGCACCCATCAGGTGCTGAGCTGACGAGGACACACTGGGATCTAAGGCACAGAGTGGAAAGGTGAAGCCTGGCCCCTGAAGCTTGTGGCCAGAGAACACGAGCCAGCAGGTGGCACTGTTTTAGCTTAGTTTTTGTCTGTCATCCTAGACCTGTGAGATCTGGGAGATCAAGACTTTGAATCGGTGGAGGTTTGGGGTGTTTGGTTCTTTGTCTCTCCTAAATGGGATTTCTTCCTCTTCCCTAGGTGGCAAACTGGAGTATTCAGAACCTGGGCTTGTCTCTGTATGCGGACTGCCTGGCCGGCACCTACAGTGGGGGCAATAAGCGGAAACTCTCCACAGCCATGGCCCTGATTGGCTGCCCACCGCTGGTGCTGCTGGTGAGGGGCACTGTGACCAGGGGCTGGGACATAGTGGTGGCTCTCTGGGTTTGGGTCAGCAGATTAGAAAATGCAGCAGTCTGTTTCTGTCTGGACTGGTCCCTATTCTGCCCATTTTGAGCAAGTCAGCCCAGTGTCTGGTTCACAGCTCTTAGGGGAAACTTGAGCCACACACATTCTCACTCCGAGTCCTGGGGCATCTCTTGTGGGGCCACAGGCTCACAACAGGGAAGTTCAGCCCCTCTGTGGAATGTCAGTGTCTGCTCAGAAATGACTGCTGCCTGAGGAGGCCTGTTTGGGACTGAAGTGGACAGGAGCATTGGCCTGGGTCAGAGTCTCATGTGACTCGGACTTGGAGCCTGAATCCCCCATGCCCATAAGGTGGGGCACCATGGGTCGCAGGACTTGGAGGGAGCCAGAAAAGGCACCTGAGCTATCTCACTGCCTCATTGCAAACATATGTGTAGAATCAATGGCTCATGTGACTGTCACCGGAGCCAGACCAAGCCCAGGCCTGAGGCCCCCACGCCCGTGCAGTCTGAGGTTTATGAGGGAAGGACTTGAAGGGAGCAAGAAAAGGCAAGTACATGGGCTATCTCACTGCCTCTTTGTAAATATGTATAAGGTTTGGGGGGGTGGGGTAGGGTTGTCTGTTTTTAAAGTAATTCTACCATTGCCTTACTCAACCTTAACCCATTCCTGGGATGACATGGTGGTATGATTTCATTTCACTCTCTTGATTCATCCCCTGCCTTCTATGCTCTGCACCTGGGTCCCAGGTCTCACCACGCTGGGGAGTGACGTGGTGCACCGTCTGACAGAGACAACGCTCAGAGGAAGTCAGCCAAGGAGGATGCAGTAACCAGTGGAGGCTGGCTCCAAGCGTGGCCCCTGCCCTCTCTGCTTCCCCACAGGACGAGCCCACCACAGGCATGGACCCCCGCGCACGCCGCATGCTGTGGACCTCCATCGTGAGCATCATCAGAGAAGGGAGGGCTGTCGTCCTCACATCCCACAGGCAAGGGATTCCCAGGGGCCGGAGTGGAGCAGGGGACAGGCGGGAGTCCCCGCACCCCTCACCTCCTCTCTCCTGCCCCACAGCATGGAAGAATGTGAGGCCCTGTGTACCCGGCTGGCCATCATGGTGAAGGGCACCTTTCAGTGTCTGGGCACCATTCAGCATCTCAAGTCCAAGTAAGGAGATGGTGGGGCAGGAGGCACCTTTGTTGCCTTCCTGGGGAGCTCCACCAAGCCCTGTACTCTCTACAGTCTCTTGGGAGTGTCCTGTGCCCCCTCACTGCATGGGCAGAGGCAGGGAGTGGCCAGGCCTCATTCTGCAGCAGCAGATGGAGAAAGCCATTGTGATGAAAGAAACTGTCTATATTGGGCTAATTGTCTGTGGTCGAAGGCTCCCCCAGTCTCCAGGTGGAGGGTTCTGATTGGGACGCATGCAGAGCCTGGCTGGGATGAGGGAACCTAGTACCACTACCTCATTATCCCAACAAATCCAGCACCGATGACCTAATTAATAAGAGGCCACAACCACCATAGGAATGATTAGGAGACCAAACAGCCTGAGAATCAGTTTTCCTTTCTGGAATATCGTATGCTTTTGAGTTTGAGAAATGACCGTGTATTATGCAACAAACCAGCAATGCCAGTAACCTTCAGTAGGGTTACCCTGTCCCCATAAATTGTAAACTGCTGTAAATCATGCGTTATTAATAATGGTTTGTGCGCCAAACCTGACAATCCATTAAAAAAAGATTAGGATAATAATGCCAGGTTCCCTTGCATTCTGGTATGCATTATAAACGAGGACGGGTGCATTTATCACTTGTTTGTTTAACGAATGCTTTTTGAGAGCCCAGAATATAAAAATCACCGTGCTAGTTGGTAAAAGGAACACACATAACCCAGTTTATCTATGCCGAGAAGCACCCAAGGGAGTGTGTTGCACAGAATACATCATACTTATATGCATTGGGGCAGATTAGTGACTGAGAAACTTCTGGTTGATTAGCTGTGTTTGAATATTTGACACATGATTCTTGAGCCACGACAGCTTGGACACTGCACAGATATTAGGGGCACTTCTGTATGTGAGGTCATCAAACATGTGTCAGCACCTCCCTGTGTCTGCTGCTGGACACATGACGTTCCCCTCTCCTTTCCCTCTCACTTCTCAGTATCCCCATGGGAGAGGCGGTGAGAGGGGACTGTCCCCATGTGGAGGGACAGTCGGTTTTCCGCAGCTAAAAGGTAGAGACATTTTATTGTAGAAGGCCATAACCCTTGATCCTGTTACAACATTGAAAGAAGTTATACCTGACACAGTTATAGCAGGACGTAAGGGTGTAGGGAAGCCAGCTGGCCGTGTACACACGCTCTGGCAGACCATTCTTTAGGCATGTGCCAATGACCGGCTCACCTGGTGAGGGGAGGAGGGAAGCACCAATCAATGGCGGTGGCCCTGTCTGCTCCATGTGTTCTGGACACTTCTACAGAAAATGCTGCCTTTCCAAGCCTTTGCTCCCACCAGGTCTCTTAAAGGGCCAGGCAGCCTTTCCAGCCCTGAGTGAGCACTGGGCCCATGTGTTTCATGGGCAGGCCTGTGACCGCTGCAGCGGACTAAAACCACCTTTGACTTCAGCAAGTATGTGAGAGGGATAGGAACAGGGAACATCCATGCTTCCAGGCGTTGGACAGAGGACACAGGTCTGGTGACCCTCTTCACCACACACACACACATTTAGATCTCTGAATTTGTATCAAACTATCTCTCCAGGAATTATTATAGGTTGTTTACTCTTAGTTTTAAACACGCACACCGGTCTAATAGTATGGACTTTTAATCTCCAATAGTTTTGATGAGTCTATTCCTTATTTTGGGACTGCCTTACACCCAACTACTAACAGGCCTGTACCACGCCACCATGGCCATCCCCTAGGTTTGGAGATGGCTACATCGTCACAATGAAAATCAAATCCCCGAAGGATGGCTTGCTTCCCGACCTGAACCCGGTGGAGCAATTCTTCCAGGGGAACTTCCCAGGCAGTGTGCAAAGGGAGAGACGCTACAACATGCTCCAGTACCAGGTCGCCGCCTCCTCCCTGGCCAGGATCTTCCGGCTGCTCATCTCCCACAAGGACAGTCTGCTCATTGAGGAGTACTCGGTCACACAGACCACGCTGGACCAGGCAAGTCGCCCGAGGGGTGCCATGTGCGGAGCAGGGCTGTGCAAAGACTGGGCTGGACCGCCTAACCTGGGCTGGAATCCACACAGGAGGGAGGCATGACGTGCCTGAGTTTTAACACTCTAGTCCCTCTGTCCATTAGGGTGAAATGCCGTATATCAGACATTATTTTCTAACACTATTTCAGTTATCAGCAAACTTCGTTAGCTTTATACCATCCTTCCCCACTATACTCTGACTTCATTTTATCCTTTCTGGTTTGTGGTGGTAGCTTTACTTATTTTCTTTTTTGAATCAACTTTACTGATGCTTAATTTACTTACAATAAAATGCACTCATTTTTCGATGTACAATTTGGTGAGTTTTGATAAATGTGTGTGCCATGTGTCAGGTTTTTTGTTTTTTTAATGTGATCACTTTTTTATTGTGGTAAAATATACATAACATAATTACCTATTTTAAGTGTGCGATTCAGTGGCATTAAGTACATTCACTTTGTTGTGCAAGCACCATCACCACCATCCATCTCCAGAAATTGTTCATCTTCCCAAATTGAAACTCTGTATCCATTAAGCAATAGCCGCCTCCAAGCCACTGGTAACCACTGTTCCACTTTCCGTTGACTACTCCACCTACCTCATATAGGTGGACTTATACAGCATTTTGTCCTTTTTTGTCTAGCTTATTTCATTTGACATAATGTCCTTAGTGTTTATCCATGTTGTAGCAAGTGTCAGAACATCCTTCTTTAGAAGGCTGAGTAATAGTCCGTTATATATATAAATATAAATATAAATATAAATATAAATATATATATATATATATATATATATATATATATATATATATGTTATGTTTTATTTATCCATTCATCTCTTTGGACATGAGTTGTTTCTGGGGGTTTTTGTTGTCGCTGTATGTTTATTTTAAATAAACATCCTTAAAGACTGTTAGGAGAGCAGTGGAAATAGACAAGCTCCCTTTGAGGAGCTGCCGCACCAGCACCTTCTCAGCCGTAAGCAGATGAAGGCAGGAGCAAGAGTCACGGCCACACGGCACATTGAATGAAGAACAGAAAAGACATGAGATCAGGATCCTGTTTAGTTTTTTTCTTTCTTCTTTAGAGGTTCAGGAGGATGCTGCTTGCTGAGAGCTGCCTTGTCTTGAATACCCCAAGCTCGGGTGTCCCAAGTCCTTGGGAAGTTCCATGGCAACGCCTTTATCTTAGCTCAGAATTTGAAGAAACAAGCCCCTGTCCAGGGCACTGGCGGCTGGGCTTCCTCGGGTCGGCCAGCCTCTCCTACAGTACACAAGCTGCTCTGGCAGGACTGTATATGAACTGTGAAAGAGAGAAACAAAGTGGGTGGTGGGTGAAGGGTACCATTTTTCTGGAAACATCTATCTACTCTTGCTTTTTTCTTGCTTCTAGGTATTTGTGAACTTTGCTAAACAGCAGACTGAAATTCATGACGGCCCTTTGCACCATTGAGCTGCTGGAGCCAGCAGACAAGCCAAGGTACCCTGCTCCTCTTTCACAGTCCATTACTTGAGGCAGATCCTCAGCTTAGGGGCCTGTCCCCTGGGCCTGAGGGGTCAACCCATACCACATCCTCTCCACATCCCTACCACTTCCCTGCCACTCCTGACTCCAGTTCTGTGATAAAAGACTTTTCAATCCGCGTTTGTATGGGTTCATTTTGTAATCAGGAAACCACTTGGATGGTATCGGAGGGCTTTTTTGAAAAGAACTTCCCCATATGTTTTTGCTTAGAGTGAAAAAGAAAAAAGAACTTGGATTTTGGAAATAAGAAGCAGGGAAGATAGAGAATCTTAAAATGTCTTAGTTGTTGGGATACTTGATATCCATGTCTGGTTATGTGTTCGGAAGGGAATTAACTGGCACTTCATTTCAATGGTGGACACATTTGGTTGGAGCAAGGATTGCTGTTTTAGGAAGAGGGCTATTTGTTCTTTATAAAAATACCAAGATGATAAAGGAAGAAGCAATTCAAGTTATGTATCCTGGACTTGATTACTCTTGGGATACGTGCTTCCAGGTTCCTGCCCTGGAATGGCACCCCAGCCCCATGTAAGGAGCACTCCCACCCCATCTCAGTTCCCCAGACACAGAGAGAGACAGAGAGAGAGAGAGAGAGAGAGAGAGAGAGAGAGAGAGAGAGAGAGAGAGAATACTGAAGGAGACACCAGGAACCTTGGCTTAAGACTGGGATTTTATTTATTTATTTTTCTTATTTATACTTTTTATCTTTTCATTTTGTCTGTTTTTCAGTTACAGTTGACATACAATATTATATTATGTCACGTCCCGCGCGACGAGTGTTGTGGGGAGCGAGGAGGGTGGCGTAGGGTTAAGAGAAGACAGTAGCCATGAACAGAGTGAAGCGGGGCCTCGGGGCCTCGAATCTCAATGAATGACTGGGCGCCAAATTGGGCCTACGCATTAGCTTGTGAGGATAAGCTTGTCAATCTCAAGATCCGTGAATCATATACATCATAATAGGAAACTGATTCAAGCCAATCACGCTTGCTAAATCTCAGGATGTCTGTACTTCCCCAAGGGACAAAACCTTTATGCATATGAATAGATGGAAAGCACCTCATTGAATCACTTCCCTTGCAGGTTGTGGGAAGGAATGCAGCCACAGAGACAGAGGCTCTCCTTAGCCTGGGGAAGGAGAGGGGGTTGTGCCCACTTCTATGAACACCGTGGGTTTTCTTGTTGGTCCCCACTCAACTGTGCCTGGCTTGAGTTGTCCCCACCATGGGGAATCTTACTCATCATGGCTGATCAGCCATCTTTCTGGGGCCAAACATGGAGACATAAGGTGCAAGCACAAAGGTGAAGCAAAGTCCCTGAAAGGATCACAGACTCTCCTTGCTTTAGGGGCAGGTACGAGGACACAGACGGGTAGGCTGCTGCATGGCAACAATATTAGTTTCAGGTGTACAGCATAGTGGTTAGACATTTATATAATTTATGAAGTGATCCCCCTGATAAGCCTAGTACCCACCTGACACCACACATAGTTATTACAATATTATTGACTATATGCCCTATGCTGTACTTTATTTACATCCCCATGATTATTTTGTAACTGACAATTTGTACTGCTTAATCCCTTCACCTTTTTCACCCAGCCCCTCCCCCCCAAGCCTCCTCCCATCTGGCAACCATCAGTTTGTTCTGTCTCTATGAGTATATTTCTGTTTTGTTTGTTGTTGTTTTTTTAGATTCCACATATAAGTGAAATCATGTGGTGTTTGTCTTTCTCTGTCTGATTTATTTTACTTAGCATAATAAAACCCTCTCAGTTCATCCTGATTGTCACAAATGGTAAGATTTCATTATTTCTTATATGGCCGAGTAATAGTCCATAGTATATATGCACCACCTCTTCTTTATCCAATTGTCTAGTAATGAGTACCTAGGTTGCGTTCATATCTTGGAGGGGCTATTGTAAATAATGCTGCACTGAGCATAGGGATGCATGTATCTTTTCAATTTAGTTTTTTGGGTCTCTTTGGATAAATGCCCAGAAGTGGAATTGCTGGGTCATATGGTAGTTCTATTTTTCATTTTTTTGAAGTTCCTTCATACTGTTTTCCATAGTGGCAGCACAAATTTGCAATCCCACCAACAGTGCACATGTGTTCCCTTTTCTCCACATCCTTGCCAACACTTGTTGTTTGTTCATTTGTTGATGATAACCATTCTGACAGGTGTATGGTGATATTTCATGTGGTTTTAATTTGCATTTCTCTGATGATTAGTGATACTGAGCATCTTTTCATGTGCCTATGGGCCATCTGTATGTTCTTTTTGTAGAAATGTCTATTAAGGTCCTCTGACCATTTTTTTATCAGATTGTTTATCTTTTTGGTATTAAGTTGTATGAGTTCCTTATATATTTGGATATTAACCCCTTATTGGATGTATCATTGGTGAATATATTCTTCCATTCAGTAGGTTGTATTTTTATGTTGATGATTTTCTTTGCTGTGCAAAAACTGTTTAGTTCGATGTAGTCCCATTTGTGTGTGTTTTTGTTTTGTTTTGTTTTTATTTTGTTTCCCTTGCCCAAAGAGACATAGCCAAAAAAACTGTATTACTAAGAGCAATGTCAGAGAGTTTACTGACTATGTTTTCTTCCAGGAGTTTTATGATTCTGGGTCTTACATATAAGTCTTTAATCCATTTTGAATTTATTCTTACATATGGTGTAGGAAAGTAGTCGAATTTTACTTTTTTTGCATATGTTTGTCCGGTTTTCCCAACACATTTACTGAATAGACTGTCTTTACTCCATTGTATATTCTCACCTCCTTTGCCATAGAGTAATTGACTGTCCAGGCGTGGGTTTATTTCTGAGCTCTCTCTTCTGTTCCATTGCTCTATGTGTCTGTTTTTATATCAATGCCTCTTTTGATTACTATCACCTTATGGTATAGTTTCATATCAGGTAGCATTATACCTCCAATTTTGTTCTTCTTTCTCAATTGCTTTAGCTATTTGGGATCTTTTATGGTTCCTTAATGCCATGAAATCAGAGCATTTTTCCAATAAGCAAAGATGTGAAAATCCTTATTTCCCATACAATTTTCATTTTTCACATTGTTTTTCTTTTTTTGAGAAAAAACAAATACCACTAATGATTTAAACACTCCTTTCCAAGGTTGTGCTTATAATGGATATTTCCCCTTCCTCTTGACCAGTAGAGAGCTAATGGTTACTTGACTTTTCCCACCATCTTTCCAGGGGGCCCAGAAATGCCTAAGTAAAAGCACCTGTCCAGGAAAAGTTAGTTTTGCTAAGATTTTCCAGCCACTTTTTTTCATTTATAGATCCTGTACTTGCTGTTTATACCTGTAGAAAATTATTCTTTGAAAGCCACTTGCAGTTATAAATCCCTTTCATAACTCAATAAACACTGGTAGTTGTAGTATTACCTGCAACTACCAGTGGTCTCCCCACCCCCACCTGGCATAGTCTCTCTTAAAGGGCTAATGCCAGGTCATCTCTTGGCTTGGGGAAGGGGCTCATGGTCTGTGAACTACAACAGTTAATTCCAAACTCCCCCCCCCATTGGATGTGACAATTTTTTATGTTGTTTGTCATATTTTAGCATACAAATATTAGAAAACCTACTGCAACACGTTTATTAAATTGCTATATTTCCAAACTCTGACTTTATGACATAGTACCTTTACAAAGGTTTGTAAAAATCCTTCTGTATGGCATTGTAATAAATAAATGCCATGAAACAAATAGTAATTACATTCCTGTTTACATTATACCACTTTAAAAGAATTTTCTTTAAAGTATCCTACAAATAAGAAAAAGGTCATTTCTCTCAGTTCTAGAAAGTTCTATTAGATGTTCACAATTTGCCTCTGAACAAATGTGAGAGCCCCACTTCAGAAAGTTCAGCAGGTGAGAGCCTTCACCCAGTCTGTGAGTGAGGACCACACCAACATTTCATTGTCTAGAGATCAGTGTGTCTCCTTATCAAGAATGTATAAATTCTTAAAGGGCTCAGTCCTGGAAAATATATTCCGAGAGGAGATTTTGTGGAATCTATTTTATAAAAACACGTGAGGGTCAAGGTTTTGGTAGATGACTAGATGGTAGGTAGATGATCGGTCAACTTTAGAATCATCCTGAGTGACCATCACATGTGTTTTCCAAAATCAGAAACAACTCAGATAAATTTCTGATTCTTATTCTTACACATTGTTACAGAGTTTCTACATATAACTTACATCTTTATCAATTAGTTTCAGGAGTACCTGCAGCCTTGATTGGGATCCTTGTTCAAAGCATGTTCTTAGCTCTAGAGACCATGTCTCTCAGTTAGAAAAGTCACTTTGGTGTCACCAAGGACAGGAGTTGGACTTAGTGCTCAAGCTTTGATCTGGAGCCTGCTATCCCCAAAGCCAGCTTCAGTATCTCCCTACTCTCCCATCCCCCAGTCTTTTTTCACGCTTTTCTGGAACCACCTCTGTAGGAAGTAGACAAAGGGAATTATGCACTTCAATGACGACCTAAATTATGACTTCTTGGCTTTTAAGACAGGAAAAGCTTGGTAACTTTCTTGGGCTAAACAACAACCCAAAGACACCATGACAGCCTTTGGAAACCACACAAAGGGTGTAGCTTCCGTCTAAGATGTAAGGAAGCATGGACGTACGCAGAGGATGTGAACCTACATGACATCTGCAACGTAGAGCCAGAGAGTTCTGAGGAATCATCTGTTCCAAAGTTTTTACAGACAAGGAGACAAGCTTAGCCCATAACTTTGGTGAGCTGACAGAATTACAGAGTCCTTGGCTGAGCTTCCTTCAGTGATTGATTGACGGCTTTTTAATTTTTAACATCCCAAAGCCATTGCACCATCTCTTCAGAAAACCGAAATGACGAAATCCATCGGATCTCCTTCTGCAGATCTGATCTCCTTCCACACTGTTCATTTGCCATAGCTGGAAGGGAGGTCTGGACAGCTGGAAGTGCAGGAGCTTTTGCCGTGTGGTCATCCGATCTGACCAGCCAGCATAAGTAAGGCATCGGCAGCGGAAACAAGCACATGTGGGACTGACAGAGAACTCCAAAGGGGGCTTTTTCAGAAGGAAGTCAAAACTGACTGGCTCACCTGGGACACCTGATGCTGAAACTGACCCAGCCAAATGAATACAAAACCCTTTTCATCCAAACCATAGAAGTAGGAATCCTGGTCCATCTGACTAGTAGCTTTGACCTTGCTATCACTCTCACCTCAAGTGGATCTGCCTCTGTGTGTGTGTGTGTGTGTGTGTGTGTGTGTGTGTGTGTGTGTGTGTGTGCTATTTTTAGGGAGAAAATAAAATACAAACATACTTATCACAAACTATCCCAATTCACTACCTCCCTGACGTTCACCATCTGGTTTTACACATTCTTTGTGCCAGTGCAGTTTCCTGTCATGGGAGCTTCTGTGCAAGTTATTGCCACAGGAGTGCAGTCAGGGCAAGATTCTGCAACACTGGGCTGGAAGTGATGGACTAGCCTTGATGTTTCATGTCAAGTCTGCTTCATAGGATTTGAAGAAAACACCCAGCTGGCAATGGGTGAACATTTTCCATTGCTGGGTGGGTGTTATTTGAATCTAGATTTCACGTCTGTTTGCCCAGCTTATTTGAGTGCCTACCTCATAGGTATAATTAAACAGGAGAAGAAGAGGCATGGATAAGGGAGAGTGGATCTTTGGTTGGCTATGAAATCCCACGTGTCTTTGTAACTGTTTAAATAGGTAGAGGTCTCATTCGTAGTGTCGTGCCATTTCCACAGTGCTGACATGTGTATCTTCTGTAGTGACGCTTGGAGGCAGTAGCTCACAGGACATCTAATTGTTTACATGTAAGCTCACCAACTGTCAGAAAATAGCAGTTTTGAACCAAACCATTTCAAAAGACGTGTGGACAAAAAGAGCAAACTGACTTCCTTGCCAAGGCAGCCTCCTCCATGACCCATGACCCACAGATGGGCTTCCTAATTTAAACACTTTCTAGAGCAGTGTCTCTCAAAGTACATTACACTATGGCTATACCCCAGAATCTGGAGTGTGGCGGTTGGGGGGAGGGGAAGGAAGAGGAAGAGAAAGATGCTGAGACTCAATAACTGTTACTGAGAAGGGGACGTGAAAGAAAATAAACATAAGATAGTGACACTTTTCCCTGGGCAAGGAAAGTCCTGTGCTTCTCCAGAAGCAGACAGATGGCAGAGGGCTATACAACTTTAAATCCTACACAGGTACTGCTGGCCACTTTGCAAATAACTGTAGGGATTACAAAACTGGTAGCCTCAGAGCTTAATCTGGTTTTGACTTTTAAAAAAATATCTACCAATGACCAAAGCCATGAAACCATTTCATCGAAGGTTAGAATAGAGGTTGGGAAAGCTCAAGAGTGTGCTTTCCCAACTCATCATGCTGGTGCATCCCAGCTTGGTTTATAATTTAAATTAGCAACTATAACATCATGGGGGAGAAGACTAAGCAGGAAACAGGGTCAAGCTGTCGTTCATGGTGGATTGTGAGTGTTTTACAAAAGGCATCACAGACTGGAAAGAGTCAGGTATACATAATACCCACTCTTCCTTGGGGAAGAAAGTTCACTTTGGCTGTCTGTCTCCACTATACCTCAGCTCTCCAATGGCAAGGTCTGTGTCTTTTCCTGTCAGTTTTCTCAGCTCCTGACATATAGAAAACACTCAGCAAATACTTGCCAACTGAACAGTATAAAAACCCAGCAAAAAAAATGTACAAAAATGAAGTAGGTCTAAGAAAATGATTCCTCCAATAAACTAAAGACAACAGCAAAGGAGCAACGGGGGTGCCATGCTTTTAAAAATATCAGTCACAAAATGTAAGCAGGAAAAAAAATCGAGGAGGAGGAAATATGCCTACAGTTTGCTTGGGTTTGAGGAATAGTTAAGTCAGAAGCTTGGCCCGAGTCTCCTGAGAACATGCTAGTCTATTGAAAGATCTCCCGATCTGGCTTAATAAGGGAGATTTACAAAGAAGGGGAGAAGAAAATGGAGAGAGTCAATTCAGAAAATAAGACCACTCAGGGGATGTTCCAGGAATACAACTTGCTGCCAAGTTTTCTAAACTTCCAGTTTTCCTCTGGGGAAGTTCAAGTGTTTGGAATAGCTGGTATCAAAAGAGAATCTCTTACCATGAGTAGAAAGCTCATTGAGAACTTCATTTGTATCTCCTGCTACGGCTTAGGAAAGAGAGAGGAAGGGGAAAGTAGTGCAGACAACAGGTCAGCAAAACTCTGGGCTTGGAAGAAGAGTCTCCGTGACACCTTGGGTACCTGTACCGGGGCCAGCAATGAGGAGAAAGTTCTACACCAACCGGCCAGTCGGCCTTGTGGAGAAAGGAAGACGTTTTCCCCTAGAAATACTGCAGCAGCATCCTTATGGGATGGCTGCTTCAGGCCCTGGAGGACTCAGCCCACTGGGCCCAGCTTATTCGGGCTTGGTTTCCTCCGTGTGGTAATTTAATGCCTCAGCAGGTCCCCTGAGATGAACAGTTTGTGACTCCTGATGTTCACAGGGCATAATTGCTACCACATTTTACCAAGGTGGTTGTCAAGTTGGGGAAAGCTTAGGTAATAGAAGTTTCAGATTCATAGAACCACAGGCTTATAGAACTAGAAAATACCTCAATTTTTAAAAAATCTAACCCTTTACATAAATGTTTTATTTTGCATTGTTTTAATGGGAAAGGAAAATGTGTCCCAGAAAGATGAAGTTACTTGGCTGGCCCTCAAGCCTTCCCGACAGGCCCCGGGCTGGTCCTCCTCCAATTACTTCACTCCCATATTCGAAGAGACATGCCTACCTGACCCAGATGGTCTAAAGCCTACTTTTGGGGCCTAAATGGGGACTCTTCCTTGGGTCAAAGGTGGTCTTTGATCCTGAAGGCTCATGTCTACACATGGCATGTGAGGCTCTTGGAAAACCAGGAGAGGGATGAAAAGAGGGGTAAGCTATGGGACAACTGGTTCTGCACCACCATAGTCCAATGTGGAACGCCAAGAAAACCAAGAAGTCGAAATTTGAACTTAGGTCGTAATGAAGGCCATTATTTAGCAGTTTTGAGCTTGATTTATTACTTTAAGAATTGAGACATAGATGGTGTGAGGACTCCCAAAATGTTCTCTGTTCAGAGCCTTTCTCAAAGCTCTGTCACACACTCGGCTTTCTGAGCAGATGCCTGTGTTGAGGCTCAGATGTGTATGTCTTGTGAGTCAAGCTTTGCCCAAACTAGCCATTCAAGATCTTGGCCTTGTATACTTTGGTAACTTTCATGAAGGACCATAGTTTATTGGAGCCAAATCCCATCTAGGATGATGCTGAGTTTCAGGAGGCATAAAAGCCCTGCACAGACCACACCTGGTCAGACAGCATTCCCAGCACACAGCTGAGCAGTGCTACTGGTCTCATTTTCTACCAGAGCCCAGCAACCTCCGTGGTCTTGAATGATACTGATCACTGAGTTGTTCTTATGGCTACTAGAGAAGAAAAGTGGTAAGACAGAAGGGAGAGAGGAAACTGGGGGAAGCAGAGGAACAGAAAATATTCAATGCTCTATGTTCTGGGAATAAAGAAGCAAACAAGACACGGCCTCTGTCTTCATGATCTTAACATTCTTAGGCTGGAGTCCACAAACTCTCTGTAAAGGGCCAGAGAGTAAACATCTTCCACTTTGTAAATGATAAAGTCTCTGGTAGAAACTATTCAACTTGGCTGTTGTACCACAGAAGCAGTGGACAATCCATAATTGAATGCTCGAGGCTGGATTTGGCCCCCGGGCCATACAGAGCCCACCCCTGTTCTAATGAGTAAGAAGAGGTTAGTGTTAGAGGGGTAGCAAAAGCAGCTCTGGTTTGAGGGACCCCATACCACTTGTTTCCTTTCCTCTGTTTTATAGGAACTCCAGCAGATGTTCAAAGATAAGTCTAAGCATGGAGAATGGGGATGATTTTCAAGCTCAAGAAATATCATTCTAGCTCTCCACTCTTGACTAATGCCCAAGTGTACAAGACGATCGTTAGTGATAACAACTGACAACAGCCAGCCCACAGGAAGGTGGAACCGAGTCTGGGTTTTCACCTGCCTGCTAGTCATGCAACAAGACACCTTATGGGCATAGTATCAATTCCTACCTATACCAGCAGGTATCTGAGACCCTGACTCCAAACATCCATGCCCTTATAAAAGAGACCCCCAAAGAGTTCCCTTGCCTCTTCTGCCACATAAGTTTACAGAGAAAAGACAGCCATCTACAAACCAGGAAGTTGGTCCTCACTAACATCAAACCTGCTAGCATCTTGATCTTGGACTTCAGCCTCCAGAACTGTAAGAAGTATATTTTTGTTGTTTATAAGCCACCCAGTCTATAGTATTCTATTATAGCAACCCGAATGGACTAAAATAAAGGGGAGAGAGAAAGAGGAGAGGGAGAGAGAGACAACATGAATGAATGAATGAATGAATGAATGAATGAATGAATGATAGGAGCCCACTCAACCCTGGGAAGCAGGAAGTAGGAGGGAGAAGCACAGCCTTCTCAAAAGGATTCACTTAATCAAGTTTTCAATACTCTCATGCCCCTCAAAATTACATATAAAATCCCCACTTGGCATTAAAGACCTTTAGTGATTTGTCCTCAGTCTATCCTTTCAGCTTTATTCCTTGTCAGTCTCTATGTATGTGTTATACTCAAGCCAAACCAAACTCCTTAAAGGCCTTCATTTTTTTGTCTCCCTGTCTTTAATCATTCTCGTTTGTCTTCCTAGAATATCTTTCTTTCTAAATTTCACTTTAAAATTCTGTATTCAGCATTAACAACGAATTATCTACATGAAAACATCAAAAAACAAAGTCCATTCTTTCTGTCTCACCATACACAAAAATAAATTCAAAATGGATCAATTCACTCTTTTTAAAAAATAAAAAGCCATTTTTATTTAATGATTTTTAAATGGCGAAACAATCACAAAGTTACAGAAAAGTTACAAGTGTAGTAGAAATAATTTTTTCTTGAGTCATATAATAGAAAGCTGCTGACCTGATGCCTTATTATCCCTGAATAGTTTGTATATTTCTTACAAAAAGTACATTTTCCTACATTGTCACAATATAGCCAGCCATTAATGTCAGTAAATTAACATGTTTATGTCCGCACCATCTAATCCTCAGACTCCAAGTTTCAGCAACTATCCCCATAATGTCCTTTATGGCGAAAGCGACTGATTCAGAACCATGTGTTAGATTTAGTTGGCATATCTTTTTGCTTCTTCAGTGTGGAACAGCTCCCCAGTCTTTTGGAAGATTACAGGCCAGTAAGTAGTAATTTTCCTCAATGTGGTCTTGTCTGATATTTCCTTCTTATAAGATTCAGGTTATGTATCTTTGGCAGGTATATCTCAGGAGTAATGCTGTTTTCATTGCATCTTGTTAGATGGCACCGGATTTTTATTTGACCAATTATTAATATTAACTTTGATTACTTGATTCCTTTGATTCCTTGATTACTTGATAGAGGTGTCTGTTAGGCTTCTCCACTGTAAAATTACTCTTTTCCCTTTTGTAATGAATAAGTATTTTGCGGAGATGTATTTTTGAGATTATGTAAATTATGCCATTCCTCTTCAAATGCTTAATATAATCGTTTATTTATTTACATCTGTATGGATTCATGGTTTCATATTTTAGTCAATGGGTTTAATTTATTACTATATTATTTACTTGAATTGTCCATTTTCCCCTGATTTTGCCAGTGGAAGTCTATCAAGCTGGCTTCTGCATTCTTTCAACACAATTTACATCATTCTTTAAGCACTTCCTTGCTTTCTGGCAGAACAAGACATTCCAGGTTCATCTTGCCATTTCCCCACCTAGAATCAACCATTTCCTTTTAGGTAACATGCTATTTAGAAGCCAACATCTAGATTTTCTCAGTGGACCGTTAGTGTTTATATATGTGTGTATGTATAGATAGATAGATGATAGATAGATAGATAGATAGATAGATAGATAGATAGATAGATAGATAGATAGATAGATAGGTAGATAGATAGATAGATAGATAGATAGAATGGGTGTGTGTGCATGTGTACATGTATTTGTCTTATATGTCTTTTGAGAGACTATATAGAGTAGTGACTAAAAACATGGCTCTAGAACTAGACTACATGGGTTTAAATCCCAGTTCCACCACTTGCTGTTCAATTTAGGGGAAAGATTCATTCATTTGAATATATTAAACAAAACATAAAACATTTAAAATAAAAAGTTGTGTTCCATAAAACAAAATATACTCTAAAAAATAAAGACAGGCCACAGGCAGGGAGAAGTTATTTTTAATGCACATAATACACAAAGAATTAGTGTCAGATATAAAGAACTTCTATGATTCAATATGATAAGACGACCTAAAGAAAAATGAGCAAAGAATATGAACAGGCACTTCACAGACGAGGAAACTCAAATGATCACTAGATATATGAACAGTGGGTCAACTTCATTAGGTTTCCTCAATCAAGGAAATGAAAGTCCAAATAACAATGGGATAGTCTTTCACATCTATCAGGTTAGCGAAAATTAGAAAGTCAAACAATACTATCTTAGTCCATTTGGGCTGCTATAACAAAGTACCACAGGTTGGGTTGCTTATAAACAACAAAAATGTGTTTTTCACGGTTCCGGAGGCTAGAAGTTGGAGATCAGGGGGCCAGTACAGTCAGGTTCTGGGGAGAGCCTTCTTCTGCGTGGCGTACTGCTGACTTTTCCTTTTATCCTCACATGGTGGAAAGAAAGCAAACTAGCTCTTTGGCCTCTTCTTTCTTATAAGGGCACTGATCCCATTTATGAGGGCTCCAACCTCATGACCTAGTCACCTACCAAAGGCCCCACCCTGATTCCATCACACTGGGGGAATTTCAAGAGACACAAGCATTCAGTCCATAAGAAATACCAAATCTGGCAAGGTCATGGGGCAATGAGAACTCTCACAACTGGTGAGAATGTGTGAAAGGGGTCCCCAAGACCCCTTCCATGTTCAGAGACTGGCTAGAAGGACTTACAGGACTCAGCATATAGTTGTACTCATGGCTAAGATTTATTAAGCAACATATGACGAATGCACAGACAGATCATAAAGGAAATAGACCTGGATGGAATCTGGTGGGGTCCATGCATGAGCTCCCTTATGCTTTCTCTGGCTCATGAGGGATCACACAGAGTCCATTCATTCCCTAGCAGTGAAAATGCAGCAATAGGTATGTGATGTTTCTGCCCCAGGAAGCCCATTAGAGACTCAGCACCCATGGATCTTCTTGTGTCTAACGAGCATGTTCCAAAATTCCAGACTCCCAGAAAGAAAGCAGGTGTGAAGCATAAACCAGTGTTTGCACAAACAGTCTCGTCACAGGACACTCCCCCTTATCAGTGAAAGAGCACTCCAGAAATCTGTTCCCAGACACCAGCCAAGGGCCAACCTTGCCAGCAGGCCCTTCTGAAGACACCAGCTGCAGGCCTGCCACGTTAGCCCTTTTCTGCAGACAGTGTGCATGCATCTGACCAGTTTGGACAGCAATTTGGAAACATAATGGAGTTGAAGACGTGCATATCCACCTGCCCAACAAGTCTCCTGCTAAGTGTAGTCTATCTTAGAGAAACTTGCACATGTGCACATGGGGACATGGCTCAAGTACGCTCCTCACAGCCTTGTTTCTAATAGCAAAATATTTTTTAAAAAACTGAATATTGAGCAACAGAATGAAAACTGAATTGTGACCTCTTCATTGCAATGGATGTTATATGTAGCAATGGAAATGAATGAACTAGAAATATGTTTCAAAACAATGTTTAGCAAAAATATCTAATGGTGGAAGGATAGGGATAGCAAGGCCTTTCCTGGCCACTCAATCTAAGATTTCAACTGCCCCAAACCCATCCCAACATCATACGCCCTTACCTGCTTTTTCTTATGTCCTTAGCAGTTATCTTTACCTAACGTACTATATGATTTTATTTACTTTTTTTGCTTATTGTCTCTCTGCCTCTCTACAACTCCAAGAAGGCAGGAATTTTTGTTTGATTTCTTTATTTTTTGTTATTGTTAATCAATCCACTTTTTCATTTTTAAATTCTTGACATTACAGAACTAAACTGAAATTTATTAACATTCCACTCTAACATTTCCATTTCCATTTCCATTTCATTTCCATTTTAACAAATGGAAATAAAATTCATGAGTCCAAAAATAACAAAACAAAATTAAATTATAAAGCTAAACATGGATCCCAGCAACAGCTGAACAGAGAATGTGATTTTTAAATTTTTAGCAGATGATAAAGTTGTGTAGAAACTGAACACTCACAAATTATTTAACACTTAGAATGACTGACCAGAAATTATACAGTGGATCATGGGAAAACGGCAGAAAGGGGTTATCATTGAACCTATGCTGTTCCAGCTGCATTCCATGCCCTTCTCAGAGGAAAGCCTCGCACTGATGAGCTACTGGGCCAGACTGATACTGTCAGCAGAACCAGTGATGGTTACCTGCCTACCAGAAGAGCCTTCCACTGCATTGGCAATTTCCATACATCTGGCCCTGGACATCTGGCAGACCTCGTTAATTAGTGTTAGTGCCTTGGCACCTGATTATGCAGCCAATTAAGCTATTTGCAATTGCAAGTTGATGCATCCAAACTTGCCCAGTAGCCTTTCACCCATGGAGAACAAGAGTCACTCCCAGCAAATCCAGTCCCATCATGCATCACGGCACAGTGATAATGTTGTCTTGCCACCTAGTTCAGCTTGGCCAGATTGAGCAGAGAAATGGTATACTGTCCTTGAATTGGGTAGGTACCTACAGGTGGTTTCTCTGGGACATGGGTGGCATGGGGTTAGGCCACAGCATGGCTGCACTGATCTTGGCTGCCCTCACAGATGACTGGCTGGCATGCACTGCTATGGGATGGCATGACTCTCCCTTGAGAGATGGGGAGAGCGTCTCCAGCATTGGCACACTTGGTGGCAGACTGTGGCACACCAGCTCGGGGGAGTTGCACAGAATCGTCCCCTCCCCCAGTGCCTAAAACAGTGCCTGGCCATAGTAGCTACTCAATAAGTTTTTGTTAAATTAATGAATGAAGTATGCTGACATTTTAATAATATTTAAAACATGTAAAAGTACTGAAGATTATTTATAGATGCATGTATAGACAGTAAAAAATATTGTGACATGCCTGGGGATTATACACATTGATTTCAGGAAGTGATTGCTTCGAGGTGGGGAGAAAGGGGAACGAGATCAGGGAGACACAGAGGAGGCTCAACTGTATGTGTAATATTTAAATATTTAAAAAGCATCTGAAGGAAACAGGGCAACATGTTCAGAAGTGACAAAACTAGGTGGTGGGGGCATAGAGATTTGTAAGATTACTCTCTACATTTTCTGTATGCTTGAAATAGTTCATTTTTTTAAAAATCGCCTGCCTTATACCACCAAGCACCAGCCCCTGCCATCACCACCACTCATCAGAGGCCGCCTTTCATTCCCATGAATGTTCACAGCAGTGTGTGAGCAACCCTTATGGATGACACTTTACTGCACGTCTGTCATCCCCCTACTACATCGTAGCACCCCTGATATTGAATCTTATCATTGCACCCCTCCATGATCTTTATGGTGTCTTACTACGAAATGGATTTTCAGTAACTACTGAATTGGGTGGAATGAAAATGCTAATTTGGGAAATGGCAGGCAGAACTGGCTATGTAATGTTGGGGGCCTGATGCAAAATGAAAATAGAGGTACCTTGTTTAAAAATTATTGAGAATTTGAAGATGGCAAAAGCAGAGCATTGAATCAAGCGCAGGCCCTCTGAGTGTGGAATCCTGTGCAGTTACACAGCCTTCACTCCCATGGAGCCGGACCTGAGGGCAGTCTCGGAATGCAGACCTCGTGAAGTATCTGAATGACTGAGAAGGCTAGGATGTGGGGAGGCTGCTGTCTATGCACCAAAATCCATTCTCTCCGTCTTCCATAACCACAGAGTAATGAATTGGTGCGTAGTTGCCCAGGTAGGGAATGCATTCCCCAAGCCTTGTAGGGAGGGGTGGCCGTGTCACTAAGTCCACTCCAGCAGAACAGAGTGGACATGTTGTGTACAGCGTCGGAGCAGCAGTGCCCTCCATGTGGTCTTCTCCACTCTGATGAATGGACCTTGACCTAGCTTGAACCATGGAAACAACCTCAAGGAGCCAGGAGAGCCACAAGATAGAAGGACTCTGGGTCCGAGCGAGCGAGCGAGCGAGCGAGCGAGCGAGCGAGCGAGAGAGAGTCAGAGCTGCCTAGCAATGTTGCATAGGCACCGTTAGATCATTAAATGGCCCAGATTAGTGTGTGTCTCTGGTTACAGCACCTAACTTGGTTGACTTAAGTGATGTGGTAGAAATATCATTGTCAATTCCCCCAACAGCCAAAAAATAAGCCCTTCTAGACTGAAGCCAATGCTGTGACAGGCCCCCAGGCCCTGTGCACTGGCAGTAATAATGGGCCCTGGGACACCCTCAGGAAGGAGTTTGCACAGGAGAGGTCAACTGTGCTCTCCATCCCAGGTGGAAGCACATATGCTCCTCCAAATAAACTCAAGCAGCTGCTTAGGATGTTCAAGGTCCTCAACAGAACAAGTCTGGAAACCCCTGCATAGAAGTACGGATGTCCTCAGGGGGACCTAGAACCCTTCCTGCAAACCTGGGATGAGCTGTCCTGCGCTCAGCAGCCCGCTCCTCACTAACCGTTCAGAACTCTTTCTCTCGGACTCAGAGTAAGCAAGAGCACTAGACCTGAAAACCAGGTGGGCTGTTTCAGACGGACCAGGGGAAGAGGTTGTTTATCAGCATGATTGAAACTCCGTAAAGGCATCTAATTCCCAGCAAGGCTACAAACAGCTCCCAAGACATGTGAAGCACTAAATCCAGCCAGCTACTCATGAACTAACAGCCAGGGATCAAGCATCAGGTGTTACATCACACAAAGCCCACAGCAGGAGCACGCGTGTGCGCGCGCGCACACACACACACACACACACACACACACAAATCGTTCTTTGGCAAAAAGCCTTGGCTTTCATAACCACATTCTACTTGAATATGCACAGGAATTTGGTTTTTTTTTTTAATACCTATAATGAATGAATATCCATGCCTGATATTTCTATTTCAATGAAAAATGGGCCAGCTATCTGACCGTGCTCAGGCAGAGGGAAACTAGGGTATCTGACCCTGGACCTTGCAGAAAGGAACATGGAATTTGCCAAAGCAAGCAGCTGTGTAGCCGAGAAGATACCTGTGAAAGTATTTTCTGTAATTGAGTTTTTCAGCAATATTTTGCATGTCTTTAGGAAACAACCTGGACTCCTTATTAGAGCCGGTAAAAAGGGGAAGGTTTAAGGACCTTGCCCGAGGCCAGAGGGAGACTCCATGTCAGAGCCAGGATTAGACTCAAGTCTCAATGGCCCCAGTCCTGTCTTCGGTCCATATTCACACCTTTTCCCTTTTAATTAAAAAGAAGAGCAGACAAACAGGCTGGTATCCAGCAAAGGCCAAAACGGCACGTATATGCTTGTCAGACCCTCTTCTCAAAAGCACAGGATTTCTACAATTATCGCCAAAGAGCTAGAAGGAAGGAATGGGATATATTGCCGTGCTCAAAATACTAATGAGAAATGCACCTTGAGATGGAACAGCAGTGTAGCGTGGAGAAGGGGTTTGCAAAGAAGCTGAGACCGTGTGCAGAGAGATGAATGAGGGAGCGACTGTACAACACGTGGAGGTGGGCACACACCTGAGGTCGTGCACAGGGCCCAGGACACAGGCTGGGGGACACAAGGACAATTTGCCTTCACGATGCTCCCCATCCGCATGTTCTATGGGAAATCCAGTGAACAAACATTGTTTCATTTGACCTTTTGTTGAAGTGAAAAGAATGGCAGATACTGGCCCAATGGGAAATAAAAAGACAAAAAGGATTTAAGAAAGCTAAAGAAACATGAGTGGTGAGACATTTGGAATAAATATTCTGGTCCTGACACCCCCTGGGGATCCAGGCACAGACTCAGTCAATGCAGGGAGGCCAGACCCAAGCTTCGGGTCAGAACAAAGATGAGAAAGGCGTGCAGAGAGAGGTAAAGTAGGCAGTGGTGGTTAGGAAGCTGCATCTTCTATCAGAGACAAGTGCAAAAGGAAAACGTTTCACAACTTTGGGAGTGTTACTCGAGTTTCAAACATGCCAACTCCTAGGCTCACTATTTCATGATTTGACTTCATTGTGGGGTGCAATTGATGAAAAAGCGATGATTTATGGTTAGCCAGAGCAGGAAGAGAGATGGTAGCCTTTTTAAAACCATAAAAGCCACAGTCAGGAGCAGAGTCAGAGAGAGAGGCGGAAACAAGAGAGCTTGCTTCCTCTCTTCACACTTGGCTGTGTGAGGACCCAACGAGAAGTCAGCAGTCTTGCAGCCCAGAAGAAGGCCTCCCTAGAACTCAACCCTGCTGACACCCCGATCTCCGACTTCTAGCCTCCAAAACTGTGAGAAATAAATTTCTGTGGTTTATTTTTAAAAGGGAGATAGAGAAGAGAGGGTGGTAAGAAATTTATCAAGGGGTTCCTGCCCACCAGGCCTAGATGCCCACCCTCCTATAGGTGTCATGTTCCCATAAACATACACCCAGGGCCTACCACTAACCTTCAATGGATTGCCCCAAACAAGGCTTTCATTATAAAACCTCATCATGGATGCCTAGCACACCATCCCCAGAGCTCCTGGAGAGTGGCGCTTGCCCTGCCTTTCCCAGTCCTCATGGTTTTTTGCCTAGTTTTTGTCCGGCTCCTGAATCTTGATAATGGTGTGTTCATGGCCCTGGCCCCAATGGCTGTCTTCAGGACCTGATCTTTGGAGTGCCAACCCTTGGTACACCAATGCTGACCCAGACCTCTGTTTTCTCCATGGAGGTCCTGGGGTAGGACCTCTATCTTAGTTTCAGCCCCTGGGTTTGCCAACTCCCAGTTGTAGACCACCCATCCAACACCCCCTCCATCTAACTCCAGCCCCGTGAGTGTGGTTTTGCAGTTAAGACAGGTCCCCACTATGGTTGTACCTCCATTTGTAATTTGCTGCAAATTACAATTTGCCTAATAATTTCTAACAGTGTGTACATGGTGAATCTCAGAGCCTGGGTTTATTTCTTTTTTAATCTCTGTTGTCCTTGAGAGACCAGAATTTAAAAACAACTACCACAGCTACTACTTGGATTTTGTTAAGAAGATGTACTCAACCTACATAGATCAAGGCTCTGATCCCTCTAACTTGAGAACTTGATTCATTCCCAACTGTTTCTGAGCCTCTACAAAGGACCAGGAGCATAGTTCACACTGAGCCACCAAGGACAAAACACGCCCCCGTTCCCATGGAGCTCGCAGTCCAGCGGGGAAAAGGACAAGCCCCAAATGGTTATGACTCAGTGTGAGCACTACTGAGAGGTCAGTAGAGGAGGCAGGACTCAGCCAAAGGAGGTGATAACTGAGCTAATAGTTAAGAAAAATCAAAGAATAAAATGGGGAAGGGAAGAAAGTGGGAATGGGAGGGAGGGTGTTCTAAGCAGTGGGAGCAGCTTCATTCTATGAGGTGCGTCAGTTTGGCTAGAAGTAGGGGGGTGCCAGATGGGCCGGTGCGTCCAGGGGAAAGAGAAGATGGACACGAGCAGATCCACACCCTGGCGGGTGGTGTACTCCAGGCTAAGCAGTCTGGGCTTTATTCTGTAATGTACTTTGGTTCTCAAACTTTAGCATGCACGAGAATCAGTGGGGAAGCTTGTTTGAACAGTAGATTCCTAAACCCTCCGTGCAGAAATTCAGATTCAACAGGTCAGGGAGTGGATCCAGAAATCTGCATTTTAATAATCACTCCTTTCGCTGGGTGAGTTTAATGCGAAGGTGATTGAGTGACACTTTTCCAAATACAGCTGCAAGAGACATGGAGCCATAGAGGAGCGGCGTGATCAGATGTGTTTCAGAAAAATCACTCTGGCAGAAAGTACCTTGTACATGCTTACTCAGCAAAGCCCCTAATCCTTTGATAATTTCCCAGTGATCTTTTGTTGCCCAGGGACAGCAAAGCTCAGAGTTGGCTCTGAAAGAGACAGTCTCCTGAGAAGAGAGGCTGCTGGGAAGCTCATGCCTGAGTGCTCCTGGACTGCTCTGCTTTGGACCTTTTGGAGCCCAAATCTCAGGGCAACAGGGTGTGCTGATTATGAAAGCATGAAAACCCTGGGGCCCCAGGTCCACTGGTGGACTTCCAGATTCTGGAGGGCACAGACTCTGCTGGGGGCTGGAGCAGATCCAGGTCTCGTCTAGTCAGGCTGACAGCACAGAACCTGTGCTCATTTGGCTAACAAATGCCCAGGGGGAACTTGGGTGCAGGCCATGTCAGCTCTTCACCCCTGAAGTGCCAATTACATCGTTTCCCAGAACTGAACCCGTCCTGATTAACGTTGCCTAGTTTCTTGCAGTCAATGGTGATACACACATTGATAAATAGTTTGTGGTGGCTACAACAATAACATTCTAACCAAAAGCCTGTCCACTCATTTCTTGGAAATGCCTAATCGATTGAGCTGGATTTCTGCTACTCAGAGCCCCTCACCACCCAGCCACCCCAGGATCCAGGCCCCAGGAGCCTTCAGAGCCCAGAACCTGTCCCATCCTCTCATGCCTCTTCCACAGCAAAAGTCCCGTCTCTCCCAAAGTTGGACAATGCTACAGTGAGTAACATTTTGTTTCATATTCTACCATCTCGTAGGGCAAGAACCATGCCTTGGGCTTCTGTTTTCTGGCTCCCTGCTCCAAGCAGCTACTCAGATAAGCAGGTCTGAAATGAGCAAGAGGCCTCTGTATGCGTGAGCTGGGCCTCACTTTCAACTCCCCAGCCAAAGTGCTAATAGCTCAGCTCTGCAGCCACCCACTCACCAGCCTCTAAACTGGGACATTAGTTTCCCAAACACTCCCCAGAACTTTTTTTGGTTTACGCTTAGCAGGGTTGCCCCTTCGCCAGCTGAAATCTGACTGGGATTTTCTGGGATTGAGCCTCATTGACTTTCCAGTGGGACACCATTGAGGATCTAGAGAAGAAAGTGCAAAAAGGCAAAAACAGTCATAGTCATGTTGAGGTGCTTTAAACAGCCATTAGGAGATGATTCCATCTAAATCAGCTACCAGGGACCTAGCTCAAACACTTTGGCTTTTCTCTGTCAACTTTTCCATCTGTTTCCAGGCCATAAATGTTTAAATATCACTTGTGTGTGTGTGTGACCTAACGACATTTGTGAGTCTGTAGTAATACCTTAAAAAAAAAATCTAAGAAATATCAACCTGATATTATTAATTGAAGGGTAAGTTTCAACACAGGTATCAAAAATATTTATAGTAATGAGTTTCTAGAGAGTTGGTCATTTGCAATCAACTTCCAATACCGTGGTTAAAGCTTGAAGAGATGGCCATCAAGATGCTATTCTACTCTAAAGAACTAAAGTCATAAAGTCACTACAATTCATTGACATTATGAGTTGAGTGGTTGGCTGTCTTGGTGCAGAGGCCAATAGGTCGACAATTCAAGGATGACTGTTTCTCTGCTACCCACAATGCCTGGGGTGTGGAACTGGCCCAGCTGGTGGACACTGTCACCATTCATTCTGATCTGGGATAAAGATACCTGAACTCTCAAGAGAACTTTAAGATCTATGAATTGATATGTTTTAATAAAAATAGACTTTTAAGTAGTCTTCAAAATAACATGTTTTTGTCATTTTATAGTTATTTTGTCAAAGGTAAGGACATATGTATCGGGCACTTCCACATAAAATTCATTTCATGTCATTTAATTCTAAATATTATTATTCCAACTTTAGTTAAGAGGATTAACCTAGGGCTCAGAGAGATTCAGAATCGTCTAACTGGTTAGTAGTAGCGTGGGAATTCACCCAGCTCTGTCTGCCCGAGGCCCCATAGTCTTTCCACCATACTTTCTTTCCATCACACCGTATCTCTGCTACCTGGGTGTCCTGCCTTGTCCTGAAGACACAGCTGTTTCTCATACTTATGGAAAAGAATTCTGACCTAGTGTAAACAAAAATTACAACAGAAACTCTACTTATTGGTCATGTGTGGCCTACTGGCCTAGGATGTCTCCTAGCATATTTATACCAATGCCATTAAGGCCAGAACCAAAGATCAGGGAGCCCCACTGCCACACTTCTGCCTTCCCAAGTGCCCTCGGCTTGCAGACACTACTCAGAAACACACAACTATTTTTCAGACATCAAACGACAAAACCAAGTTTCCAGAGATCAATGTTTACACACACACACACACACACACACACACACACAGCTGAGCTGCCCTTCATCTTAGCCATACAAAAGGCTTATTGTGCACCTGGCTGGTTCCTCTCAGAGATTTTCTTTCAGGTGGGTTGGGCTGAATCCTTCCCATTATCAAACTGTCATCTCTGTCTATAAACTCTGACTTCCCCAAGCTGTAATAATCACGTGGCAAAGGCTGTGATGCTGTAACCCACCCACGGCAAACAGAGAAGGCTGAAAAGACGTAATAGGACTGGGAGGAACATTATTGTGTGTCAAGTTCCTATTGTCAGCTAGAAGCTTTCAAAATAACTCTGTTAAGTAGTTATTTTTATCCCTCCTTTTAAAATGAGGCCACCCAAGCTCTGGGAGGTTGAGTGATTTGCCAAGCTCATACAGCTAATGAAAGGCAGAGTAGGATTTGAACCCAAGACTCTTGCTTAACACCCCTATGTTATCTCCTTTTATTTAATTTCATCTCATTTTCATTTTATTCTATTCCATTTCAAATTAATGTAATTTACTCTTCCTCACATTGAGATGAAGGTATTATCATTCCTACGTCATAAATGAAGGAACAAGTTGCTTCCGAAAGAGGTTTGCCCTCTGGAACACTCAACTCAAGCACTTTTCACACTTTCTTATATAACCGTTGTTAATACGTAAGTCAAGACTTTTAGCAGAACATAGTAGAACATAAGCTCCTTGAGGACAAGTGCCTCACAGTGAGTGTTTGATCCCTTCGTACTTCCAGGTAGACTGTCTTCAAATAGCCCTCATGTTTTAATGGCATAACCATTGCCTACATGGTAATGATGCAATAACCTACATCAAAAGAAGCATGACTTATAAATCAACATCTTAACTAAAACTCAGATTTAGAAGCACCTGATGTGCTTTGTCTTCCTCAGCCTCTAAGCTTCTTGGCTAAGACTTCCCTGATTGCGAATAACAGAAACCAATCTGAGTCAGTGTCAGTAAAACAAGGGTTTTATTGGGTAGATGAAATCCAAAAACTAGCACAAGACAGCTTATAGGACCTCAGTAAAGGAATTTGAAGACGTGCCCTCTACTGCTTAGACAGCTTACATGACTCAATTCCCAACTCCAGGACTCTATCCAAAATCCCAGAATGAGAACTGAATGGGTCCAACTGATCAGTTACAGTGGGAGTAGGGTTACCTGGTAGAAACAGGGCTTCCGGGACTTACCCCTATAAGGTTGCAGAGTTGTTAGCAAAGAGAAAACTCACTCCTAAATATTCATTCACAAAAAAATATCTATAGTAACTCCAATTCTAGGCAAAAGATATAAATACAGGTAGCACAATATAGTGGGGGGAAACACTATGTAAGAAATCAGGAGATCTGGTTCCCATGAATTCTCTGCACTGGCTTTGGGCAATTCCTTCCTCTATAAAATGAGGAGTTAAAGTAGATGACCAAATGACTTCCAAAGCCACCTTCAATTCTAAGTCTCTTTACATGGTTTGTGTAACCGTCACTTCAAGGAGATTTTGACACAGCTATCTGAGGAATGTACGTGTTTTGACGAGCCCAAGGTTTGCTTGAAACTTCTTCCTGTGAAACAACCAAGTGCAACGTCTCAAGAATGTCAGCATCCAGCTCTGTGAAAGGTCAATGTGACGATTCCAGGTGTTCAGTCTGGCCTCACAGACCCCACTGAGTCTTCTAATGGGACTTCTCCACACCTGTCTATTGTTCCATTTGTCCTCAGCTCACCTATCAGACCACATGACTGCAATGTCACGTTACTGTGCTGGAGCTTCAGCCAGTGCTTTATTTTAATCCAGCCTCAAATTAACTCCGAACCTGATTCAGTTAGTGCTGGCATTACCCAGGCGTCTGATGCTAACCAACTAATAGAACTCAACTCATTATTAGAAGAGGAATAATGAATCAAGGCAATTTGTTTCAACCCTATGCTTTGTTTTTTATCGTGCCCTCCAGGTCCTTTCTTTTAATGATTCTATTCTGCACCAACCACAGTATTTGAGTTCTTCTGAAACTAAATTCGCTCTCACCTGAAACACATTTAAAATTGTAAAACATTTGCCCCGTTACTCACCTATACTCCTAACCCCCCTTACTCTACTCTGCTTTTTATTTTCCCATAGCATTTATCACCTTCCAACATATATAACATTATGTCTATTTTTATTGTGGTTTTCTCCCACCAGACTGTAAGCTCCATAAAGGCTTATTATGGGTATCTTATCTTATAGTGGTATAATAAAAATATATATATATTTGGTCTTTGTCGCTGTTTCCTGGCACAGAGCTCCTAAAACCCTTGGAATTTCCTGAGTGATTGGAGTGTCTTTTGTTATTCATCATGAACCTCTTTTTGACCACAGCTGAGTTTATGCTAATGAGGTGACTAGTGATAGGACCCCAGATAGCTTCAGGATGGGGAGTGGTCACCAGAGAAGCAAACCATGTGATTAGAGGGTTGGAATTTTCAGCCCATTCTCAACTTCCAGGGAGGAGAGAAAGGCTGAAAATTGAGTCCAATCACCAATGGCCAATGATTTCACCAATCCTGCCTATGTGATGAAACCTCACATAAAAATGCCAAACAGTGGGGTTCAGGAGCTTCCAGTTTGTTGAAGTCATCCACATGCTGGGAGCCTGGTGCACCTAGACGCCACCAGGACAGAAGCTCCTGTACTTGAGAATTTTCTGGACCTTGTCCTATGTACCTCTTCATCTGGCTGTTCATTTATATTCTTTATAATAAACTGTGATCATAAATGTAAGTTGCTGAGTTCTGGGTGTCATTCTAGCACATTATCAAACCTGTGGGAATATCTTGGGAACCCCCAATCTTGTAGTCAGCCAGGAAGAAATGTGGGACTGCATTCGCGGTTGACATGTGAAGTGGGGCAGTTTTAAGGGACTGATCTCTTAATCTGTGGGGTCTGTGCTAATTTGTGACAGTGTCCAAATGGAGTTGAATTGTTGGACACCCAGTTGGTGTTGGAGAATTGGTTGCTATTAGAAAATGACACACTTCTACTCCTAGAAAAGTGCCTGGCACATGGTAGTCACTTAACTAATATTTGCTGAATAAATGAATGGATGGATGTCATCTCCTCTACACAAAACTGCCATTAAATTTCTCCTATTTTGACCATCTTCTTCGGCGTCCCCACTTCCTTCCTAGTGTCTTTCTAACAATTCAACAAATAAATATGTTTGAGTCCTCAACAAGTGCCAAGCATCATTGCAGTTCAGCCAGTAGGCATTGAGGACATTAGGGTCTTAGAGCAGCTCAGAACTCAGATTTTTTTGCCCACCCCTAGGGTAGGGCCCGGCCTTGTGGACAGGAGAGTCCTGGCCCTCTCTGAAACTCAATGCTCCTGACCCACAGTGATTCTTCAGGTTGTCCCCACATGCAGTAAAACACAGCCCTGAAAACATCCCTCTGAACCTCCGAAGTCTGGACTAAAATCACATGGGAAAGGCTGGTGCTAAAGACACAAGGTATGAGATTCATTCTCAGTAGGAAGCACATGGGACTCCACGCTGGCCAACAGCACAATCCTCTGTGTTTTCAGCAAACAAGCTTCTCCGAAGTAGGGCATCCAAGAGGCAGCTGAGTCGCTCTGTCCATCTTTTCTCTTAGCTGTTAGCTTCTACACTCAACTCTACGGGGAATTTTAAAGAAGTTCCACTTACTACACGACATTTACAAGAACGAATTTCAGATAGATAAAAGCATTTCACAAATATACAACTCCTACATTACTAGAACAGAAATATTATTGTAATCTTGGGGTGGAAGAGTCCTTTATAAGCAAAAAGCACAGAGGTAATAATGGAAAAACCAGGCAGATTTGACTAAGTTTCAAAACATTTTAAGAACAAAAGACTAACAATGTTAAAGATAAACTGATACACGTATTTTCTTTTTATTGAATGTTTTTATAAAGTTTTTAATAAAATACAGCTAACATACAGTATCCTGTTAGATTCAGGTATACACCATAGTTATTCAACATTTATATACCTAAGGTAGTGATCGCCATGATAAGTCCAGCAACCATGTGACACCGTACCACACTATCACAATATTATTGACTATATTTCTTATGCTGTACATTGTATTCCCATGACTTACTTGTTTTATACCTGGAAATTCGAACCTCTTATTTCCCTTCACCTTTTTACCCCCTTTTAAAATTTTTGAATTACAGTTGACATTCAATATTATTTTATATTAATTTCAGGTGTACAGCATAGTGGTGAGATGTTTATATAACTTAAGAAGTGATGGGCTGGCCCGGTGGCTCAGGCGGTTGGAGCTCCATGCTCCTAACTCCAAAGGCTGCCGGTTCGATTCCCACATGGCCCAGTGGGCTCTTAACCACAAGGTTTGTTGGTTCAACTCCTCGAGTCCCACAAGGGATGGTGGGCAGCTCCCCCTGCAACTAGCAACGGCAACAGCAACAGCAACAGCAACTGGACCTGGAGCTGAGCTGTGCCCGCCACAACTAAGATTGAAAGGACAACAACTTGAAGCTGAACGGCACCCTCCACAACTAAGATTGAAAGGACAACAACTTGACTTGGAAGAAAATCCTGGAAGTACACACTGTTCCCCAATAAAGTTCTTTTCCCCTTCCCCAATAAAATCTTAAAAAAAAAAAAAAAAAAAAGAAGAAGTGATCCCCTTGACTAGTCTAGTACCCACCTGGCACTATACATAGTTATTACCATATTATTGACTATATTCCCTATGCTTTACTTACATCCCCGTGACTATTTTGTAACTACCAATTTGTACTTTTTAATGCTGTCAGCTTTTTCGCTTTGACTCCCAACCCCTCTCCCATCTATCGCCTCAATAATCCAGCACCCATCTGACGTCATAAATAGTTACTACGGTATTATTGACTATATTCCTTATGCTATAACCTACATCCCCAGGACTACTTTGTAACAATCAATTTGTATTTCTTAATCCTTTCCCCCTTTTTTCACCCATTCCCAACACCCCTCCAGTCAAAATGTTCTCTGTATCTATGAGTTTCTGTTTTGTTTGTTTATTTATTTTGTTCTCTAGATTCCACATATAAGTGAAATCACATTGCATCTGTTTTTCTCTGTCTGACATACTCCACTCAGCACAATATGCGCCAGGTCCATCCATGCTGCCGCAGATGGCGAGAACCCATTCCTTTCCATGGCTGAACAACACTCCATTGTATATATGTACCACCTGTTTATCCATTTATCCATCGATGAGTACCCAAGCTGCCTCCACATCTTGGCTATTGTAAACAACACTACAACGAATATATAGATGCACACGTCCCTTTGAAGTAGTGTTTTGGGTTTCTTCAGATAAATACCCAGAAGGGGATTACTGGATCCTTCTTTGTCTCTTGTTATAGCCTTTGTTTTAAAGTCTATTTTGTCTGGTGTAAGTTTTGCTACCACAGCTTTTTTTTTTTTTTTTTTTTCCATTTTCATGAAATATCTTCTTTCTATGCCTTACTTTCAGTCTGTGTATGTCTTTTGATCTGAAGTGAGTCTCTTATAGGCAGCATATGTAAGGGTCTTGTTTTGTTATCCATTCAGCCACCCTGTCTTTTGATTTAAGCTATTTACATTTCAAGTAATTGTTGATACATATGTATTACAGTAATTGTCATTTTATTCTTTTTTTTTTTTTTTTTTTTTTTTGTCTTGAAGTTCCTCTAACTTTCCTTGTAATAGTACTTTAAAGGTGAGGAACTCCTTTAGCTTTTTCTGGTCTGGGAAGCTCTTTATCTGTTCTTTGATTCTAAAGGATAGCTTTGCTGGGCACAGGAATCTTAGTTGTAGGTCCTTGCTTTCCATCACTTTGAATATTTCCTGCCAATCCCTTCTGGCCTGCAAAGTTTCTTTTGAGAAGTCAGCTGACAGTCTTATGGGGGCTCCCTTGTAGGTAACTAACTACTTTTCTCTTGTTGCTTTTAAGATTCTCTCTTTGTCTTTAAACTTTGGCATTTTAATTGTGATGTGTCTTGGTGTGGGCCTCTTTGGGTTCATCTTGTTTGGGACACTCTGCACTTCCTGGGCTTTTATATTTATTTCTTTCCACAGGTTAGGGAAGTTTTCAATCATTATTTCATCAAATAGGTTTTCAAATCCTTTCTCGCTCTTCTTGTTCTGGTACCGCTATGATGGGAATGTTGATATACTTGATGTTATCCCAGATGCCCCTTAAACTCTCCTCATTTTGGGGGGATCTTTTTCTTTTTGCTGTTCTGATTGGGTATTTTCTGCTACTTTATCTAAATTGCTGATTTGATCCTCTGCTTCATCTCATCTAGTGTTGATTTCCTCCAATGTGTTCTTCATTTCAGTAACTGTGTTCTTTATTTCTGACTGATTCTTTTCTGTTTCTACCTCCAGTTTTACATTTCCTATCTCTTTGTTGAAGTTCTCCCTGAGATCATTGAGCATTCTCAAAACCAGTGTTTTGAACTCTGCATCTGGTAAATTGCTTGTCTCCATTTTGTTTAGTTCTTTTTCTGGAGCTTTGTTTTGTTCTGTTATTTGGGACATGTTTCTTTGTCTCCCCATTTTGGCTGCCTCTCTGTGTTTGCTTCTATGTAATAGGTAGGGCTGCCATGCCTCCTAGTCTTAGTAGAGTGACCTTATGTAGTAGGTGTCCTGTGGGACCCGGTGGCACCGTCTGCCTGGTCACCAGAGCTGGGTGCTCCAGGTGTGTCCCTTGTGTGGGTTGTGTGTGCCTTCCTGCTGTAGTTGAGCCTTCGTTGCTGTTTGCATGTTAGTGAGAATGATTGACCCTTGGGCTGATTGGTTGTGAGGACTGACTGTGACTACAGTGGAGGAGCTGGGTGCAAGGGCTGACCCTACAGAGCAGGATTTGTCTTAGCAGGGCTCTGGTGTCTGCCCACTCCTTCCCTTGGGTGTGTCATCCTTGGAGGCAGCCAGGTGATACTCTGGCCCAGTCCAAAGCTGGCCACTAGGCCTGCCAGCCCCAGGGCCTCCTAGGAGGGGACCAGCTGGAGGTCAAGTTCAGCCACAGTCTGTGCCCTACCCGGAGCCACCTAGCATGAGTCACAAAGCAATCCGCAGATGGCCACTGTCCTTGCTGTGCTTGGAGGTACCTCAAGAAGCCAAGTCAAAACCCAAGGCAAGCTGTGACTAGTTCCAGGCTTAGGGCTGCTCAGCCAGAGGTATGGACATTCCAAAGCCAGATGCTGCTTGTTTGGGTTTTGTGAAACTTTGAGAGAGTTTAGGAAAGTCTTCAGCATGAGCCAAGGCAGGCCATTTATAGGGAGAAGCCAATGGAAGTGGCTTGGATGTGCCTGAAAGTTAGGTGGGCGGGGCCTGAGGGAATCACTAGGGCGGGGCAGAGGAAAGGTGATAGCCAATTTGACGCAGACTCAAATATGGCATCTGCTGGTGTCTGCACATAGGGAGGGGGAGGGCTCAACAAAGAAACAGTAGCTTCAGCCAGCTTCTCTGTCCAAGAGAAAGCTGCCCCTCCAACCCTCAGTCTGAAGCTAAACAATTCAGTTCCTCCCTTAAGTCCTTGTTACCTTTCAAGCTGCTGCCCCAGCAGTGGAGCTCAGAGCAAGTGAGTCCTGCAGCAAGTAAGTCCATGTATGGGTCCCTTAAGAGGAGCACCTGGGGGTGCAGCCACCCTCCATCTCAGCCACTATCTCTGCTGGTTTCACAGCCAGAAGTTATGGGGACTTCTCTCCCCAGCACTGGAACCCTGGACTGGCAAGACTGGTTGGGACCCCTTGCTTCTTGTCGGGGACTCCCACAGCTGAGATATCCCTCCCAATTTTCAGTGGTCACATGCGGGTGTGGGACCAGCCTGTTTCACATCTCTGCCCCTCCTTCCAGTGTCAGTCTTGAGTGGCTTCTTCTGTATGTCCTTAGTTGTAGGGCTTCAGCTCAGCTGGACTTCAGGTGATTCTCAGTAATGGTTGTTCTGTGGTTTAGCTGTCATTGATGTGGTCCTGAGAGGTGGTGGGCACTGTGTTTACCTACTCTACCATCTTGACTGGAAATCCCAAATATTTTCAATATAGATAAATTAAAAGGTTAATAGTGATAATATATAAAAAGCTTCTACAAATTAATATAAATCCTTTGAAGACAAAAGACAGGAAAGATGAGATTTTCTTTGTGAGGGTGGGTAGTGGCAGAGAAAAGGCAAGAGAACAATGAGAGAGAGAAGAGAGCATCTCTCCTTCCACTTGACCCCAGACTGAATTTGAGGTCCCTACAAGAGGCATTAGCAGCAAACACTGATGGTAGGATTCAGTAGACATGTCTTAAGTCTCGGAATCAAAGCAGAGCAGTCTTGGGGCCCCTGTTGACACAGGATGTTTGGCACACGGTGAGCAGATGTCCCTTTCCCCAACTCTGCCTGAAACTCAATATCCCAACTCTGCCAACCAAGGATTGGAAACTTTGGAGACAGCACCCATGACATGGACTGTGGTGTTTGGCTTCTGTGAAATTCTTCAAGCTTCTGTGAGCGGTGGATACAAAAGAAGCATTGGAGGAGGGGAACAGAGAAGTTGTCACACACAGCCACAACCAACTAATACATGCGAGATACCCTTTTGGGAACTTCCAGAAAGAATTGGAGGACATTTTGAGGGGCCCAGGGGTCGGTTTTTACTTGGGATACTGAAACAGAAAATGTCTGGATATACATATCTATCCATTTGCTTTAAAGTCTGGAAGGATAATGGCTTTTTTGGGAAGAAATGGGATTAGAGGAGGCAGGAAATACCACTTTCTATTGTATATGCTTCTGGAATTTTAATTTATAAATAAGAAATATATATTACTTTCATAGTAGTAACATACAAGAAGATAGTTCCATTTAGAAAAAAAATACACAAGATATGGTATTTGGCTTTTAAGGGTTGAGCCCTTTTCTGCAGGGTGCTGTCCCAGCATGAGCCCACAATAATGTCATCTAATATATGTTATAAACAGTGGCAGGAAATAAAGCACAGAGCAGAGCAATGCATGGGAGCTTCCCTGGCCCCAGTGGCAGGAACCAAACCACATCCAAAGGCAAAATCTGGTCTGGTGGCTAACATGGAGCATGAGGGTTAGTTATTACCCCTAGCCTAGATTCCTTGCCTTATTCTGCCTCCAGATTTCTTAGAAAGACACCTTCTTTTGTGGGCAGTCACCACAGGGTTCAAAGGCTTTCTCTCTTAAACATGCTTAAACTGAGAGCTCCTTCCCTGCTGCTCTCATGAAAATAGCCAATGTTTCCATTAAGATTCACAAGGCCTGGCCCTGCCTTCCTCTCCAGCCTCATTCCTCCCAGCTTCCTGCTCTTGCTCCAGGCACTAAACTAGGTGTGGTTCCCCAAACTGTCACCTCTCTCTAACCTGGAACCTCTTACCTGCCCCTTGGCTCATGATTCCATTACCCTCCTGCAGAGAGTTCTCCCGAGGTGAGATACCATCAATTCTGCTCCCAGAACGCCCTGCGTCATCCTCTGAAACATTACCGCTCTGTAGAATGGCCGCCTGAGTATATGTTTGGCCCCCACCAGGGTGGTAGCTCTTTTGTTGGCAAGGGTGTAGTATTACCACAGTAGCCTCCAGCTCTGGACATAAAGCTCCATAAATATTTGCTGAATGAATAACCTACTGTTCTGGGCTAACCCTTCAGGCCTCCTCAAGTCAGGCCTCGCTGGCTCTCTTGTAAGCTCCTCACAGTTCCTGGGTGAAAGAAAGATGGTGGCAAAACTCCAACAAAGGGCTGTACTTACTAAAGTGTCTCTTCCCAGAAGAGAAACTTGAACACAAAAAGAGAGTTAAATGCCAACAGAGGTAACTGGGATTGCAGACCTCCCACATAAAGTTCTCAATATGTCAATTAACCAGGAACAAAGAGGAGATACAAGGCCTGGCAGGACCAGGGAAAGCAGGGGACTGGAGTGCTAGTTCTGAGTCTACCCCAAACCGCTGTGACTTTGGTCAAATCCCATCACCTCTCAGGCCTGTCTGTCCCAGGGTCTGTGAAGTAAAGAACTGGGTCAGGTGCTGGCTAAGATCCTAGGAGGGGAGATGGGAGAGAAGCTGACCAACCTGAAAAGCACATCGGTTGGGCTGTACCACCCAACCTTGACCTCAGCCCTGGATACAGCCCAACCCAAATCCTCCTGCCTAAAACAAACTCTCTTTGCAGGGAACATGCACAGTCTGGGTCACAGGGCAAAAAATCTCACCAACGCCCTTGCAGTTGGTACTGTTTACAGAGAAGGAAGTCTAGACTGGAATGGTGGTAACTTTCCTTTGAGAGAAAGGACACTTGACTCCTCACACCCCATTTCCCACAATGCAAGTTTTACTCAGAACTGATTTCTACCAAGCCATGCAATAACTGCCCCCCGGGCAGGGCTGTTCGCTAGCCTGAGCCTCCCTCCGAGAGGCAACTCTGGAAGCAAATCCATGCCCCTTTTCCTGTGCTGGAGTTGGGAGGCTGCAAACTATGTTACAAGGAAGAGGGGGGGGGGGCACATCTACTATTCCCACTGATTTCACTAAGCTGGGGAGAAAGAGAGTTTTTTGATATTTTTCCTCTATTCTACTAAGTATACAGGCTCAGGTATCAATGAGACCTGGGTTCAAGTCTCAATTCTGCCACTTTCTAATTATTTGACTTTATGCCAGTTTCCAACCTCTCTGTATGTCAGTTTCAAATCTGCAGAGTGGGACTATAACGTCTACCTTGAAGGGTTGGTATGAGAATTAACTCAGACAACATCTGTCAAACACACAATACAGGGCCTGCCTAACAGAGTACGGTAAGTGCTTAGCAACTGTTAACAGCCTGGAAATATCTGGCACAGAGCAATAAGGCTGATGTTTTTAAAAGAATTTCCCCATGAATCATGGTCAGGAGCAAATCCTGATCCCACAGCCCAGAATTCAGGTCTTTTCATGCCACCCACTCACCACCCAATCGTTCCAGCTACTTTGTGTTAAAGAGCTGAGAACTCAGAATTATGAAAATGAAAACCCCCGTGAAAAAAAATGAAAGACTGGCCTGTACCTGACCACAGTGGCAGACCCCAAACCCAGGAAACCACAGGGCTCAGATCTGAAGTTTCTTTCTGCCCTGGTGGCACAGCCCTGAGATCAGGCTGCCCAAATTCAAGTTACCGACTTTGATCCTGACATGCCACCGCCCCAGTGAGCTTTTGCTTACTCATTGTGGAAGCTTCAGAATAGTTACTTTTCAATCTCATGAAAAATCTCTGCAGCCTGCTTTGTGGGGCAGTTAGTACCAGGAAGTTGTAGCACGGACAGGATACATGATAATGGATGGCACCTGGAACAGAGAGGCGGGTCCTCAGGTGCCTCTGCCAGCTCTGGGCCAATAAACCTTTTTGTTCTGTTTGGGTTAATTTCAGTTTCTTATATTTAAATAAAACCAAAGGATCAAGTTAAGACTACTACTCCTGATGTAAGTTAGGTTCCTCAGACAAACTCTCCCTGACTTGGTTAATAAACAAGCCAGTGATTAAGCTGCTCTAGCACATTCTATTCTGTAGCCAAAAAGGGATCTTCCCTGTTACGAAGGATATAGACGCTAGACTAGTAGCTTCTTTATTACTACAGTCTGTAGTATTAGTCTCTGTCCAACTTCCCCAAGTCTGTGTCTGCTGTATGTGGGGCATAAAAAGACCCCCTCCAATTCCAAAGTCACTTATCAGACACCACCAGGACCCGAGCAGACCCAGAAATGAAAGGAGGCTTCTGGGGCCCTGCTGCAGGGGTTTGGACCATGAAGGCATGGTGCACGCCAGGCACTGTGCCAACTACTGCACATATATCGCCTCAATTAATCTTCATAATAATCCCATACACAGGTTGTGGGGACAGAGTCCCAGAGAGCAGTTTCCAGGCTCTCAGCCTCACCTGGAAAGGTTCTGGCTCAGTTATTAGATGGTCATCAGCTGTAATCAGATGGCCATCCACTGTGGCTGGGTGGCCATCAGCTGTTACCAGTTAGGCGTTGGCCACTGTTATAACTGCCGTGGCTAAACTCACAAGGGCGGATTGCAGTTAGCAAGGGGTTGCTTGGTTGGCAGAGAAGCAGACGGCAGATTGCGGATCTTGTGGCTCCTGTTTCTTGTGTCCCCAACCCAGCCTCCAGCAGGAATATAGTGGTATGACTTCCCTGTCTATGGCTCTGTTGGTGTTCCTTTTTGGCCTCACCATATCCTGCGTTCTTGTGTGGGGAGCGGGACCAGAGACCCTGCATGACACCGGGATTATTATGTGTGAAGTCTCAGAGAGGTTAACTGGCACGCCGAAGAAATTGCCAGAAGCAAGTCTTAAACCCCACGGCCCGATGTAGGAGGATAGCGCATAATACTGCCTTTACCGTTTTACTACAAATTACAAATGTTATACATTTCCAAAAATTGGGAGATGAGTGAGCACTGGAGTTACTTGGAAAAGGGCGAAGGATTTGGAAGGGCCCAGGCAAGGGGGAAGAGGCAAGGAACCCACGTGCTGGGAAGGAGTCTAACGTGTTCAGGAAGCCGGGGCAAGACCAAGTGCAGACTTTGTCACTGCAAAATTTTCTCTCGTCCCTACTGCAATATATCTCATCTGTAAATTAAAGCCTACCTGAACATGTGTGGATGAGTGCTGTTAACACACCTATTAATTTTAGCAGCTCTTGGAAATGCCTCCTCCCGCAGCTCAGAATGAAAGAGCTGCAGGACAGGCAGAGATGTGTCCTCCCGCACGATTCTCCTCAGCCAACCTCTGCTGACTTCTGTCCCCTCTGAGTACCTGGGGCACTGCGAACTGGGGTGGCTCATGACAGCTTCTTCTACAAGCTCTTTAGACTCAGAATCCTTCTAAAAAGAGAGTGGCTTATACTTTGTGGTTTGGAAATTGCACTATACAGATGGTTCTGTGCAAGTTTAATTTCTTCACTCTTTGGCATTGACAGAACATTGTTGCTTTGTTTTTAACAGACTTATACAAATCAAATACATAATATTGCTCTTAAAGTGGAGGTCGTTTGTGTAACTAGTTCAAGATTCATAACAAGACACATTCCAAGTTGTCCTGACACAACCAGAGAGACCGGTCACTGTCTGGCTGAGACCCCAGCTCCCTGTGGGAGAATGTGGAGCCCGTATAGTTAGCCCCCCGGCTCCCAGATAGCATGAGTCTCTCCCTCCTCAGGCCCGCAGCCCTGGGTCTGTGCCTCTCCTGAAATCTCTGCCTCAGACCTCATATTATAGCTCTCTGTGACCAGGCCACCACGGAGGAAGTTCCTGGGGGTGGGGGTCATGCTTCATCCACTCTTCCAACAACTGTGCCTTCATGTCTTCTGAGGACCAAACAAATTGCCAAGCCTTGGATACACTTGTGAGCAAGACTGTCCTGGTATCGGAAAGGCATCATGCTTAAGAATATAGACTCTGGAGTTAGAATTCCAGCTGTGCCACTTGCTAGCTATGTGACCCTGGGCAAGTCACTTCACCCTGTGTATCTGTTTCCCTAAGTATACAATGGTGATAATAACTCCCTACCCACAGCAATGAGAGGATTAAGTGAATTCATATATGTTTATGGTTAATACCCAGTAAGATCTACATATAATTTAATATTACAGATTGTAGTGATACTGAAACAGACTGATACAATAAAATGTAAGGGTTCTCTATGGCAAGTACAAGATATGTTAGGAGGACACAAGAGGGGTGCATAAATCAGACTTAGGAGGGCTTCCTAAAAGGCGTGGCACTCTAAACAGAGACTTAAAGAATCGGTTAACTATAACTAACTTATTACTATAATAAGTTAATGACTTATTACTATAATAACTTATAACTATAATAATCGGTTAACTATAATAACTTATTACTATAATAACTAACTTATTACTATAATAGTAATCAGATGTGAGACAGGGAGAAGAATGATCCAGATTGAGGGAACAGTACATGGTAAGGCTTCGAGGCAAAAGTCCATGCTTTCTTTGGCAAATTTGCTTTCTTTAAAAAAATAAAATGAAGACTAAGTCAGTCACTAAGTAACAGTTGTTACAGAATTTATAATGTGCCTTCTATCCTTTGAACCATTAATGTGCAAACTGCAAAGAATTCCAAGTCAGATCACAAAGAACAAGTCAGAACTAAGTTCATCTTTGAAGTTTATACCAACAAGGTCAAAATGGCTCACAATGTCTCTTTTATTTTCAGTAGAAAACAAACATTTATGGACCTCCAATTTTCAGGTTAATTGAATCATTTCTTGGAAGAGTTCTGATCTGTAGACTCCCTAAGACAAGACATAGAGCCTTCTTGGTTTTTATTCCCCACCACCGTTCCCAGCACCTTGCACGTGGTAGTTACCCAACAAATACCTCTTTTTTTCCTTTTATACTCGAATGCACTGAATTTTTGTTTGCGCCCTAATTTTTGTTGTTGTTGTTGTTAACAAATGCTTTTTCACTGGTGCGTGTTCAAATGAATCCTGCCAATGCTCCTGGGTTCTCTTCCCATTCAAGGTGCAGAAAACAAGTTTGGGCCTGCCTCTGATCTCTTAGAGCCCCAAGCTAATCTCCAAGATGACCTCACTGCAGAGCTGTGTTTTATAATCAGCTAGCAAATCTCAGCATGAACTGAGAGGGAAGGTTGGAAAGACAATAAAAATACAAACAAGCCAGGATTGTACTAGTCATGTCAGTTCAGAGAATCAGTTGAATCCATGACTGGTTTCAATTTTAAGAAAACTAAAGGGAGAAATTGTCCCAGCAGGTAATAATCCTTTTCAGAAGACAAGCAAAGCCTATTCTTATTAACAAATGAGGAACGGTGGTTTCTAAGATAATAGAAGTAGGGAAGGGACTTTAAAATCCATCTAAGTCAGGGATTTTCAAACAGGTTTTTACTGAGGAACACTTTGCTCAAACTAAATACCACCAAGATGTGTAAACAAGAAAAACACACTGAGACAAAGCTTCTCTGGTTGAAGGCGGGATCCTGGCCTCATTTCCAGCTATTGCTCCCCTACTGCTGAGCTCTTCTAAAACCACTCATTTTCAGTCTAACCCACTACCTGCGCCATTGCACAGAAAGAAAACCTGATGCTGAGAAAAAAATACTTGTCCAAGGTCACACAGCTAGTTGCTAGCAGAGCCAGATGAGTCCCTAGGTCGACTTACTCCAAATTCAGCGACCCTTCCACTATACCACATGGGTGGTAGGGGAAACAAGCTCACTGACATGGAGGACGTGGCTGATGGGAAGTACATGGAGCATAAGAGGAGAAGCATCGCCCCATCAAATGTACAGAGGGACAGGCAAATGAAAGTCACACAGTGGCCACTACGTAGCTGCTTGGGGGCTCCGAGATGCCTGCTTAAATGAGAAGCATGTCCCATCTTCCTGCTGAATCACCAGGCTGCGGTGATTTGTTTGCATAGTCAAGTCAATAGACATGAAGTGAGCATCTGCTGTTAGGTGCTGGACAGCGTGCTGGATCCGGCAATGCAGGAGTGAGGGTGCCGCAGTGTTCATGCGGGGTTTCCAAGGAGGAGTTTGTCACCAGGTAGATAGGAGAGGAGGGGCAGCTCGTTCAGAAACAACAGAGACAGATTTTAAACAACGGCAAAAGGTGCTCATTTGCAGTTTAGAAAAATCTGAGGTGGCACTGTGGAAATCCACAGCAGGAGGAGGCTTCTGCAATGGTTGAACAGAGGGGACTAAGGGCACGGATGGAAAACAACGGTGGTTTTCAAGAGGAAAACCAGTATGGGGAGTGGGAGTAATAAAGCTCGGAGGACTCCACTGGCTACCGTGGTTCTTGGGAAACTGCTGGAAGGTGGTGCTGCCAAGTTAGATAAAGAATTGTGTCAGAGGGGAACTAAGGAGCCAGCTTTAGCTGTGCTGGTGGGCCCTCTGAGTGGAGATGTCCCGTAGGAGATGAGTGGAGGGGTCTGATGGCACATACAGCACAGGGCTGGGCGCATGCCTCAACTTCTAAAGGAAACGGCACTGCCTATTTCCCCTGTGGGTACAGAGCTTGTTTGAGCCCTCTGTTCTGAGGCTCTTTAATCAGTAGGATTTACTGAAATGGTGTGTTGGATGTTTTCTTTTCCCCTAAGCTATCTAGTAGAATCCAAACCCTATCGACTTTTACCACAAAGTAGCTGGGGAATGCAGGCACACCCCAGAGAAATTGGCTTCCTCTGGTACATCTGAATTAGGAAGCAGATTTATTTTAAGCAATGGTGAAAATACATGGCATTGAAAAGTATAGAGCACATGTCCAATTTAGCTTTATCCCATTCTCTTATGGAATAAAAGTATCACCATTTTGCAAGTGAAAAATATATAATATGAAGAAGATAAAAGTATACTTGCCAAAGTCAGGGAACCCTGTACCTAGAAGTGAATTAGGTACACAAGTGGTCATGCAATCAATGTGTCTTCACCAAGAAATCTATGGCACTAAGACATAACACTCAAAACTGTGGGAGATATTAAAATAGAAGAAGTCTAAGAAATAGCACATCAGCTCCAGTAACTGATAATTAATTGGCTAGATAAGTAAATATAAAAATGAGAATCTAAGGACGTTTGTGACAAATGTCAATAGAAATTAAATGTCACAGAAATTCAGAGGTCGGAAATAGAAGTTTAGCCAGAGTAAGGAGGAAAAGTCTCATGGGGAAGATGTGCCATCTAAACGTAGTGTAGAAGGACAAGCTGGGTTTCAACAAGCAAATAAAGGAGGGGGCAGCGAGGATGGAGGGGGAGAATGGACTGAGGCATGGAATGGCCACCACTGAATGTGGCAGGACACAGAGAAGAGGAGATTCTGGTTGAAGCAGAATCACTTGGGAGTGACCTGACACAGAACTGGAGAGAGTCTGAGGGTCCTAACCCTTGCTGGACGTTATCATGGAGGTCACGGGCATTCCCGGAAGGGAATCTGAGCAAAAAAGGACATAGGGCATCAAAGAGGTGGGAGTTTGGGGATAACCAGTCAAGACTGCTCATTATTCGTACTTCAAGGGCAAAGAGAATGGGGGCATGAGAGGAGTGGAGCAGAGAAGAGGCGAAGGTAGCTTTGTGAACAAGACAGCATGTGAGATTGGGCTGTTTTGGATGTTGAGGTGCAAGAGCAAACTCAGGCTGGAGAAGTGCTACAGAGGAGAAAAGGCACAAAGTCCAATTGCCCTAAATGTTGGGTGCGTGTAGGAAGTCAAAGGCATGAGGCAAAAGGCAGACCAGAGCCAGGAGCCCTGGCCTACAGAGAATTTGGACTTTACCCAACAGGCAGTGGGACTCCCTGAAAGTGGTAGCTAAGAGGGCTTACTAGACCAGAAGCTGTGTGGGAGAAACATTTGCTAATGATAGCCCCACTGTTGATACTTGGCAATATTTACAGCATTTCAATGCATAGTAAGGATGGTTGCGACAGATTGGAAGAAGCTACTGAGGCTGGCAGGAGAGGTGGAAAGAGCCAGGCACCAGGCAGTGCCTACCTAAATTGGAACGCGTGCACTGGGAGGAGAGGGGACATGAAGGACTTTTGGAGTCTGACCTGAAAGTCTGAATGTGTAATTGAAGAGGAGGTTTGGAGGTTTCGAACGCACACCTTCACAGACCTTCCATTTCCATCAACTGTGAACCATGCCAGCATAATGTGTATACTGATGGCACCCAACCTTTCCCAATACATATAAGGACCCACCCCTCTGGCTATTCTTAAAACCCTCTTTATACACATGCTTGAAAGGTACTCTGAGTGCAGTAAGAACTTCTGGAAACATTCTTACATTGTGAGACGTACCGTCTTTACAGAAAAAGTAAGGAAAACATACTGGTGCCACTTACAGGATTATCAGGAAATAAAATGTTGGTAGCACCCCAGAAGCCAGCTATCCCAATCACTATCCCACCCTTACTCTCAGAACTGACCACTCTCCTGAATTTTGTAACTGCCATTTCCTTCCTTTACTTTAATACCTGCATATGCATTCCCAAACGGTAGAGAATCATTTTATCAATACAAGCAAAATCATACTGTGAGAATAAAATAAATGATATAAAATAGCATGATGGTGTGCCACTGGATAGAAGACAGATCAATAGAGGAGAATTGAAAGACTAGAAACAGAACCAAGTATTTATATGAATTAGATGATAGCTATTTCATATCCTTTATCAAAATAAATTCCAAATGGAGTAAAGATTTAGTGTAAATACTGGAATAATAAAAGTGGAAATAGAGGGAGATGTTTATGTTATCTTGAGGTAGAAAGGCCTTTCTAAACATAACACCAAAGGCTGGAACCATAAAGGAAGAGTGTCAGATTTGTCCATAAAGAAATAAAAATAATGATAAACACAGTAACCAAAATAAAAAGAAAATGCCAAACAGGGGATGACATAAGACTAACAAGTCAATTATGTCCTTAGTTCTTACAAATCAGCAAGAAAAAGCCACTGTGGTCAAAACGTGGCTAGGACATTTTATCAACTAGCTATTGGCACAAAATGATTAATAAATAGCCTCAAAATTTCATGGCATAAAGCAACATTTATTCTCACTTATAATATGCAGGTCAACTAAGGTCGATTGGGCATTGGGTTCAGCTGTGCTTGTCACAGCTGCAGGTTGGGTCCACGTCTGTCCCATATGTTTCTCATCCTTTGGGCCTGCAGAATGGCCAGCACGTGTTTATATCACAGTGATGGCAGAAGACCAACTAAGCACTCCCCCATCAACTCAATATCTTCTAAGAAGTAAAAAATTTTATATCTCTAAATATTATAATACTGTTTCTTCTTTTATCTCTGAATTTCAATACTTATGATAATAAACCTTTGCTTTCTCAGTTGCCAATTATTCAGAAAAATCCTTCTTTTTGGCAAGTGGGCCAGCCATTGGGAAATAGCATCGTCCAATTCAGTTTTTTCACGTCACAAATGAGATTCTGACACCAGAGAAATTTCCCAGCTTGTTGAGGTCCCTCCACTGGTTACTGCCTGAGGCCTGTCCCTGCTCTTGCGCCGGGCTCCTGGTTCCCCAGCAACCCAGGGTTTTCTCCAACCTCTCCTATTTTTAAATGGTAATTCTTCATTTAATGGTAAACATACTATTCTGACTTTAGTCTGAGTTCGTCTTGGGATGGGGTCATCATCAGGGACAATTAAGACAGAATCCAGGTTACATTCCACGGTGCACTGACAGCTTAGACTTGGTCCTAATGTCACGGGTACCCAAACCAACATCTGGCAATGAAATGAAAGGCCCAAAGTTGGCTCAACACTAGTCAGATTTTAAATATAACCTGTACAGAATTAGCAAGTATTAGCAAGTTCTGAATACATTTGAAGGTCATTTCTTTCATCATTTAGTATTTCCTCGGGGATTTTGGATGACTCGCTGGGGAAAGCAGCCAACATACCATAGGTTACATGAAATAATATGTAGAAGTAACTAAAACTTGAAACCAGTAATTATAGTTTCCTTGCCACAAAATTTTAATAGTCCTACTTGTCTTGTGTTTTCTTAGTGAATCATGCAAAAAAATGTATGTATCTGTTCTTATGGCAGCTAACTCTTAGCTGTTTATGCCACACATGCTAAGAATTTGCATGTTATCTCATTTATATAACAACTGTATGAGTTAAGTGCTAGGGTTACCCCCATTCTATAGATGAGGAAACCAAGGCTTAGAGAGAATAAAAAACTTACCCCGACACATGCTGCTGGCAAGTGTTGGAACCAGGGTTTGAAGTAAGGTTCTCTGACGCAATGCTCTTGCTCTCTGAACCGTTCTACTCTAATGCTTCTGTGGCCAGCTATCATCTATCATTCATCTATCTATGACTATAATCCTCAAAAATGTACATCAGAATTATGAATTTTTTCCTATTTTTAATCTCCCTAGAACTTTTAAATATTTTTACATAAAAATAAATTTTAAATATGTGTATCATACTTATGGGTGCTCTTTCGTGTATATAATTGCAAACTAAAGTTAGCGCTTTGCCCAAATGTGTAAACACTTGTATCAACGTCCATTTAAAAATTATAGAGTGATGTTTATCAGAGAGGAGAAAAAGATTTATCTTACATATTTAATGTAGTAGTACATTTCAAATGTGAGTATAAGAACAGAAATGGTATCAGTCAGGGTTCAACAGCAGGAAACAGAAACCACTCGATTTTAACCAGAAGGTGTTTAATACAGAGAGTTAAGTGCTTACAAAATTGAAGGTTGGACAAACGGGCTCTGGACTGGGCCTCTAGAAATAGCTCCCAGAATGATGCTGCTCAACTGTCCTTCCAGGAGAGCTCCTCTTGTGCCTTAATAAGAAGGGTGAGCAATTAGGAGGCTGCCATTGAATCTGCTGAGTTTAAGAGCTTATTGCCATCACCATGATCCAGGGATCAGAAAGTGGCCCTAAGTGCCCCATGCTGGGGATAGGACATCGGACCATGTCTGCAGCACAACTCAATAGCTGAAGACACAGGAAGATGCCCTTCTTCATTGTACCTTTGAAATCTAAAACTAGTACATGGAATTAATGTAATCTAGGTTGTACCCAGAATGAGAATTGCAAGGGATCCTAAGAATTAGGATCTGTTTAACTTCCAGGCTCTGTTGTTCAGAAGAAATTCGGAAATTGAGTGCCAATTTAAGATTTCCACCACATTATAAAATAACATGGAATTCCTATGGCTGTGAGACACTGTGGTCTGTGTCCCATTGAAAATCACCACCTCACTAATGGGACAGCAGTCTCCAGCGCTTCATGTGATGTTCTCTAACTTGCTCCACTGGAATTGCTACACAAACAGGAACCAAGGGAGAAGAAACTTTGCTTGTGGATTTTTAAAAATAACTACCTCTTGCTAAAAGCTTGTTAATCTCCAGGGGTTACATACTGTCAATAGATATGTGATAGCAGCCTTGATTAAACATGTTTTAAGGCCAAAAGAATATGACAAGAATTAGCAATGTTCTTATCTGTGTATTAACAGACTGAAAATAATTTAGTGTCATAACATGGGAAAATGCTTACATATAAAATTAATTTTAAAAGGATACAAAATTATATAGAGTATGATTATAATATATCATAAAATAACAAAATCTTACTAGTAATCAAGAAATAATGAGATACCACCTATTACCCATCAGATTGGCGAAGACGGAAACGACAGATAATATCTAGTGTTGATGATTGTGGGATGAAATGAGTAGTCTTGTGCAATTTAGATTTGAGTGTAAATTGGTTCAGTGGTAGCTACTAAAGTAGAAAACATGCACATCATTCAAGACAGTGATACTACATTTGGTTACCTCTCCAAGAAAAAATGTTCCCCTATGTACAAATAGGCAAGTACTAAGAATGTTTATGGCCACATTGTTTATTCTAGCAGAAACCTCAAAACATCCTACCTGACCATCAACACAGAGAATTAATCATAGTATGTTCATGCAATATACTATTAGGTTGTTTGTAATATGGATGAGATAGACATCTATGTACTGTATTTCCTGTTATGGAAAAATAATATTGTTAAATTTAAAATGAATTGCATATAATAATAATATATTCACATTTATGTTAAACACACACAAATGCATATATAACTAACACTCGTGGGACATTTACTACATGCCAGGACTGTTCTAAAAGCTTTATTTTTAACTCATTTAATTCTCAGCAGTCTGGATCCAGAGTCCATACCTCTCAGGGAAGAGAAAGAACTGGAAATCAGACGAAGTTTTGAATAACTCCAAAGTCACAAATTTATTTAATCCTCATTTTCAGGTGACATCGTTGTTGGATTTTCCAGAAAAGGGTACCATGCCCTACTCGGGGTGAAATATTGGAATTTCAGGATCCTGATGCCCAGAATTTTTGTCATCTGGTTTCATGAGAATGATACCAGGGCTTGATCTGCTTTACGAAGGTGAGCCAGAGGGATTCTCAGAAACGTGTTGCCTTCTGAAAAAGAACTCTACACAGCCTCATTAAAAATCTGCTCACTCTCCTTGGTAGAAGTAACTCAACGCTAGATCTTCTCTTTCCAGTAATGGAAAACGTAACAGTTGAGGCTATCAATGGTGCAACTCAAGTACAAAATGCCTGGGTGTAGCAAGGAACAGATTATAGGCATTGTTATCAAGATTGCCAATCTCTCATACACTTTATCACAATATTTTTTTATTTTCTTCATAGTCTTAAATATTCATTGAAATCATTTTTAAGTTTTATTTATTATATGTCTTCTGCACTAAACGTAAGGAATATCTGTCTTGAAGAGCTAGTCCAAACTCCTTAGAATGGTCCTTAGATAACATTAGATATTCAATAAGATTTTCTGAATGATTAAATAAATGTTATTCATACCATTTATTTTCCAGAGATCGTGTTGTGCTGTGTGTGATAAGGCCTGTGAATAGCTGATTTCACTTCCCTTTCTCTGGCAGGCACAACCCATTTAGGATTGCCCAGACTGACTGCTTTCTTAGAAAGGGTGTTCTCTCTTCCCATCCTTTGATTCAACTCCACAGTGTAAAGGGCCAGGGGGAGGTGAGGCCACCATTGGAAGAAGGGGAAGTGGGGGTTGCTTGGGGCCCTTTTCTCCCCCTGGGTTCCAGCAATAATTTAGCAGTGGCTGAGTGAAGATAATTAATCTGGATGATTTTGACCTCAGAAAGTAAACAATGGACCCTCATCCCAGCTCATCTGTTTTGCTCTTACCAATATGGAAAAATAACATTAAAAGGTTAGTTGCTACATTTTGTCTCCCTGACTTTTCTCTGTGCCCTATTTTTTATTTTGCTTGCTCTAAGTAAATCTTATCAGTTTTTCTAACCCAACCATGGTAACCTGATTTCTCTCCTTTCTACTAACTAGGGCAAAATGAAGGCACACGTATTCTGTTTTGATGCATCTTCACAGCCTTCATTCACCATGGGCCGGTTCTCACTAACCTATGTCTAGGTGACTACCAGAGTCTTCTCACTGGTCTCTTGGCAATTTTACATACTACTTGCAGACTTATTATATTTGTACCCCATTTTCATGGGGTCAACTACAATAAAATTTTACATTTACTTGTAATTATATGATTAAAATTGGCCTCCTCCACTGGATTATGAATTACATGCAAACAGGGATAAAGTCACTTTGCTCACTGTGAATCTGTAGTGCCGAGTCCACTACTTAATGAGTATAAGACATTTGAGAAATCTATTAAATAAATATTATTATTAAATATAGATTTTTTTCTTATCTACAGCTTCAAGTCAATACTCTGCTTTACTCAAGATCAAGAGTCTTCTTAAAGCAAACCTGAAAGCCTCTGCTTGATGTTTATGGTCCTCCATTAATCACACCCTCGTTCTCTTCCCCTTTCAAGGGGTACCTCTGCTCAAGGTAGGTGTCTCCCTTCTATTCTTGTCAGAAAATGTTGTGGTTATTTCCACTCCTCTGCCCTGGCCCATGTTACATTCCAAACCAAGTTCTGTTCCTTCAACTCATATGACAAATACAGTGACAATTATATTATTTCGAAAGAATTTGGGTTTTAGAATATTCCTAGAGAAATTCTTTTTAAAACCCTCATTTCTAGAGTAGCTATGACCCCAATTAGTGGCTCCTGAATATGGTAACATGAACATAGCAATTACCAATTTCAGGAATTAAGCCAAAATTTGAGACATTAAATCTATTTTTCCTTAATAATAAAATGTACCAGGTGACCCCTTAATAAAGTAAACTGAATTTTAATCCTCAAATTTCATTAGTCCTTGTATAAAAAATAGACTCTAAATGAAAATATGATCACCTCCTCTAACAATTAATATATCCATAAGACTATTTTTTATGTTTGCTTTAATCTATACACTGACAGCTTATTAGCTCCTGTTGGGCTTCCAACAGTACATTATAATGTTGTAAGTGTTCTGCGAACAAATATTTTGAGGAAATTATGGTATAGTGTATTACAAGCCAAGCGAGGAGAGTGGTTTTTAAAGGAGAACATGGACAGTAGTATCAGATCCTAGAAAGGTCAGGAGAATAAAATAAAATAAAACATCAGTCAAAGTTAGTGACTCTTCATATTCATAAACATTTACAGAAGAAGTTTAAAGCATCTGAAACCAAAAGTTTCTAACCCCAAAGATGGAAATGTGAACAATATTACTTCTCTTCCATAGACCAGAGAAAAAAAGACTCACTCAAAATAACTGTATATAATAAAGTTCTTCTGATTTTGCTTTCCCTGTTTTTGTCACCAAATAAATTCAGAAAATTAAGTTTCCCTGTCTCAAAATTACGGTGCCATGGCAAGGGTATCATTAAGTATAATATATAGTAAAATTAAGCTGTACTGGCATAAAAAGCATATAAATCATGCACACAAACATTCAAGAATTAAAATCACTGTAATAAATACACTTTTTGTGTCATAGAGTAATTGTAGTATGAAAGAGTAAGGAGTTTGAAAATAAAGGACCTAGGTTTTTTTATTGGGGCCCCAAAACTTATTAATAGTGAGATTTTCAACAAAATCTGAAAATTTATCTGAGTTGCTATGAAGAGTAAATGAGTTTACATATATAAAATTTAAAAACATCATACAGGGCCAGCCTGGTGGCTCAGGCGGTTGGAGCTCCGTGCTCCTAACTCCGAAGGCTGCCGGTTCAATTCCCGCATGGCCCAGTGGGCTCTCAACCACAAGGTTGCCAGTTCGATTCCTCAACTCCCACAAGGGATGGTGGGCAGCGCCCCCTGCAACTAAAATTGATCTGCCTCCCGGATGGCTCAGTTGGTTGGAGCGCATCCTCTCACCCACAAGGTTGCCAGTTCGACTCCCGCAAAGGATGGTGGGCTGTGCCCCTGCAACTAGAAAACGGCAACTGGACCTGGAGCTGAGCTGCACCCTCTACAACTAAGATTGAAAGGACAACAACTTGACTTGGAAAAAAAAAAGGCCTGGAAGTACACACTGTTCCCCAATAAAGTCCTGTTCCCCTTCCCCGATAAAATCTTAAAAAAAAAAAAACATCATACAGTGCTGCTGTGAATTCATGTCATGAATTTGCCAATGTTGTAAGAACTGGATTGTAAGGGGGAAAGAGCAGAGGCATTTATAATAGGAGCTCTCCCTTACTGAGCATTTACTATAAGGCCTTTTCATGAGTTCCCTCATTAATTCCTCACACCTACCCAATGTGGTAGATACTATATTAGGTGAAACCATTGGAACTAGCCATTTCTGTAGATCAAAAATAATCAGTTATCAGCAAATTCATTTGGTTTGAACTATCATCTGCCCAGATTGGAGATAGTGAAAGACAGAAAGACTAAGTTAAAATAGCTGGTACCTGGCTGGTAAAGTCAGGTTTGAAAGCCATACAGGTTTAGGTCAGTGACTAATATGCTATGTAAATACCCAGCAGAGAGGTATTTGCATGAATTCATGCATGGTATTAGAGAATATACAAAAAGTCAAGAAATGATTCCTCAGCACATTCAGCAAAGAATCAAATTTTTACACTAATTAAAATAACCCATGTTTATTCCTGCTTCTGGGATTACCCTTCTCCTCAATGAATTCTTACTCGCCTTCATTCAGCCAACAAATATTTACTCAAAATCAGGTTCAATTTCTAACTTCCTAGTAGAAGGAGCTTCTTTTCCATCCCTCCTCTAATTCTTACCAACTGCAATTCATCTCTCTTCTTAATAGCAGTTTGCCTTTTAATACATCTGATTACTATCAACAAAAGTAAGAGTTTCTTGAAGAAGCTCAATAAATCTTCAGTTTGAGGTGCATACTAAGTTTACCATATATGAAATTTAATAGGAGTAAAGAATCACAAAATCCTCTAAGGGAATGGAAAATAAAATCTTCCCTGATCTCACTGGTTTAAGTATTCTCTTTAATCTGAATTTATCTGGAAACTGCCCTGAGATAGTTTTATATTATTACGTAGTGTTTCCTATGCTTAGGCCTTGTCTGTGAAACTACCGTTTAAGCTTCTCAAGGGCAAAGATGAGTTCTTATTCTTTGCTTCCACACACTGCCCAGCAAATCGTGTAAATCAATAGGCCTTTAATTAATGGACATAAAGAAAAATTAGCAGTTTGGGTGAAAGCCTTGGAGAAAGAAAATGAAGAGATAGGAAAGAAGAAGAGACGCTTATGCATTAACACCTGCTTCTGAGAACTAAAACCAGCTAGTATTTCAAAGTCTTGGTAGATATTTTCACTGTCATTTTAAAGAGGTGTTTAAGGAAATCACCAGCATGACCGCCTATTGGCTGGGAGGCAAGACCGCGAGCGCAGTTGGTGACACTAGGTGGAGGTGGGCGGGCCTGCGCGCCGCCCTCTGACCGGCAGGGGGAGCACTGCCGAGCGCCGGCCCCGCCCCGCCCCGCGCGCCCCGCGCCCCGCCCGCCTCCCGGCGCCACGCCCGCCGCAGTCCAAGGGCCAGTCACCCGCGGGCCGGCGACCCGCAGCGCACTCGGCGCCCCGCCCAGCCCGGCTCCGCCGCGGGACGGGTAACGGTTACGAAGCACTTTCCCCGCCGCGATTTCTGCTTAGTCATTGTCTTCCAGGAAACGGCGCCCTCAGTTGGGAGTCAACTCTCGTGCGGCGGCCGCAGTAGCAGGAGCCGCAGCCTCCAGTGCGTCTTTGCCGGACCTCCGCTCCGCCGCCGCCCGGCCTCCCGCGGGCTCCAGCGCAGGCCAAAGTCCCGCCACGCGGGGCGGGCAGCCTCGCGCTCGGCTTTCCAGCCTCGGGCACCGTGTCTGCGGGGCGGCCTCCTTCCCCGCCTGCGGCGCCATCGCCGCCTGGCCCCCTCTGTCGGCCGCTGCCATGGACACCGACAGCCGCGCGGCCGGGGCGCTCCTGGCGCGGGCCCGCACCCTGCACCTGCAGACAGGGAACCTGCTGAACTGGGGCCGCCTGCGGAAGAAGTGCCCGTCCACGCACAGCGAGGAGGTGAGGGCGGGCGAGCGTTGCCCGCGGAGACACGGGGCTTCCGGGCCTGACCGCAGGCCGCGCCCGGCGGCTCCGAGAGGCGAAGAAGCGCCAGGAGGCATGGGCGGGGGGCGGGCTCTGTGCGCACCTGGCGGCGCGACGTCGCACCCAAAGCTCCTGTTGGGGGCAACGGGTCTTAAAAAACTTGGCGGTGCAACTTCACACCGAGTGACGCCTGCATCCGTGCTTATGGCTGATATCCAAACGCTCAAACCTGTCGCATCCCTCTCCCTGGCTAGGGGGTCAGACAGGACCAGTATTTCGCTTGGTTCCGCTCCCTTCCCCACACCGTATCCAAGTGAAAAATAGTTTAGAGATTAGTTTTTCGAGGGTTCAGATGAAGTAGTAGTAATAACCCACTTAGCTTTTAGGATGTTGGTTTCTCTGTTGCTGTGAGGCAAATGATTAAACACTCAAATTCAACTTTGGAATACAAAGTATATATTTATTTTCGAAAGATTAATCTGCCTTTATTTGCTTAAAGATTAATCACTAGTTTGAAGTGGCAGAGATTAGTCTGGAATTATACATTTGTTTCATATTTGTTACATAGCTGGTCATTCCTGAGCAGACAATCATTGACTGCACAATTAATTGCCAAGGCATATTGGTGGTATGGGACAATTTTAGTGTTTAACAATAATAAATAAAGCACACCTTTAATTTAGGAGCTCTGTGACTTGGGGCAAGTCACTCTTTCTGAGTTGGTAACTTTAAACTGGGATAATAATACCTTCATCAGATAGTTGGAAAATAATATATGAAAATGCTCATCATGCAGGAATTTAATTCCCTGTTTTCTGGTTCAATCAGAAAGATAAATCTTGATTAAGAGAAAAAATGTCCCAAACTGTGTCATCATATGACGTTATCAATTGTGTTTCTAGGCACTGTCTGCTCTTTTATGTAAGATGTTGGTGATATGCTTTGCAGCAGCACATGACATCCCTGAGTGTGCAATGGACCTCTGCCCAGGTCTGATGTTGGGAGTGGGCACCCATCAGGAGATGAGAACTCTTGGTTGTAACTTTAATAGGAATCAGTATCTGTACCATATTCTGTGTCCAGGTTCCAGCTCAGTTGGTATGTCTTGTTTTGTTCAAACCACCCCATTTGTACTGTTTCTCTCAAAGATAAATATTTCTGTAGTTAGTTCTAGACCTTTAATTTCCCCCAGAGCTCCTGGTTCAGGACACCATTTTGCACATATATTGATAACATTGGGTGAATTTTTTTTCTCTTATCTCACTATAACACACTCTAAAGTGGTGGCTTTCCAAGTTTTATTTACTGCAAACCCAGTGAGAAATGCATTTACCTTGCAGTCCAGTTCATAGTTTTATATATATCAAAGGTTTCATGAAAGGCTATTAATCCTTACTGTATACTACATATTCTGATTTTTTCCCCCATCCTATTTAAAAATTATTTTTACACTTGATTTCTTAATGTAGGAATGAGTCACACACCCCAGTTTGAAAAATTTGTTCAAAAGGTTAATTGTGTGTTTTATTTTGGGTGCAGCATAAGAAGGACAAAACTAAAGAAGTTGGAAAACTTGAAGATATGACAACATATTGTAGGGAAAATATGACAGCTTACTTAGAATAGGAAAGGCATGCTTTGTTTCCATGTAAAAAAGAACTTTGTAACAACCAGGGCTTCAAATTGGGATAGGCTACTTGGAACAGATTAACCTCATTGAATAAAGAAACTAATAAATCACTCATTAGTGAGAAAATTGACACATTGAGTAGAGAGTTCAATTAAATTTTCTAAAAGGTCTCCTAGTTCTTAGGTTTGTTGTTTGTTTTTATTCTGTGATCGCTGCCCAGATCTTTTGTTTCACTAGAATTTTATGAAATCAAATCTGTGTGTTTTTTTTAAATGTGCTATTATAGGATTGTTTTACCCAGTTACTTGTGAGGGTATTTGACCAGTTGAATCATGTGGTATTTTTAAAACTCTCATACAACCCCAGATTTAACAGTACACTACATTATGATGATACTTATCTTCAGTTTGATACCACGTGATAAGAATGAAGAGAGCAGAGAACAAAAAAGTACAAGGTTAATGTTCAGTCAATACAGATAACGTATAAAAGATTAAAAAATCACTAGGTTTGTGATATAGTCAATGAATTTTTCATTATTGTGACATTGGACTGTTCCTTGATATTTCCTGACATTTTGCAGAATCCAAGGTTAATTAAAGAAATGGTTTCAAGAAGGGGAGAATACTCTGAAAATATATGTATCTTCCTGAATTGGGGAATTCACCAAGAAAGCCTTTAAGTATGCAAATGAGCCATCCTTCCAGAAGAAAATTTCTTCGAATTCTCCCAGGATTTGAGCAAAAGCACTCCTAATAGAATTGTTAACTTCCAGTCATTTCTGCTGCCTCAACTTTTACTAATTTTTAAAAGAATATTGACTGTAATTCTGTCTGGAATGATTATCAACTGATTTTTATCTACTGACCTGGATTTGATTATATTTTCCATAAAGATACAGACCTTGTAAATTGAATTCATGTGGGTTATTGTAGGTAACTTAGCACAGGTAAAGCTGGACTTAGGTGACTCTGAGCTCTTAAACCGATAAACCAGTTGTCCCTTGCTTATATCAGTTTTTATCATAAGCAGTCATAGATCACATAGTGAGTTCAGAAGTTTAGTCTCTGTTGTTGATATTAGGAAAGTGCTTTTGCAATTTAGAGGCTTGCTCCTAGTTACTCATTTATTTTTTCATTGGTTGTCCATAGAATGCAAAGCACTGTGCCTGCCCTTGGATATTTATAAGGTAGTGATTTCGAACTGCTAGTGTTGCCCATTAGTAGTCATAAGTCAGTTTAGGAAGTCATGGAGCAATATATTTTTTCTAATTAATAGAATAGAAGCCATCAGAGTGCCTGGCATGTGGTGAACGTAAATATCATTTTATAAATTTTTTGTTTTATATGTAGGTAGGTTCTCACTCACTATGTGAATGTGTGCCTTACTTTGGACCACTATCAAATAAGTTTGAAATATACTGATACAATAAATAAAAGATGTATAAACATTTTAATGAGTATACAATATACTTAATGTTAGTTACAATATATGTAATGTTAATGTAAATTTTGTTTATATAAGAAAGCGTTGAAGACAGGTTGGAGGTGTACCTGAGTGTTAGGACATGACATAGGGACTGACATTATGCAAGTTAACTTCTGTAAGATATGACTGTGGTGGTTCTCAGACTTTAGATTCCATATTGATTACGTGGGCTGCTTGTTAAAATAAAAGTTCTGCCCTTGTAGAGTGATTAAGCAAGTCTAAGATGGAGCTCAGGAATTTGAATTTTAACAAACACCACAGGTGAATCTGATGTAGGAGTTCCTCTGGCCTCATTGAGAGAATTATTTGTTTGTCTTTGAGGAATAGAGCATAGGGGTTAATCTAGTCAGGCTGCCTGGGCTTGAACCCATGTTCCGGCATTTATAAACGTTATTCTTGAATTTTTTTGTTTATGAATGCTCTTATGTCTCAAAAGTTTGCTTAAGTTTTTATTGGTACAAAAACACTTTGAAAGTAATTAGATTACTGCTTTAAGTCAACATTTGAGAATTAACAGTAGGATAAAAACATCTAAATTTATTTTTGTTGAAGAAAACAAAAACCTTGTGGAGTTATTTACTTTGTTTGATATTTCCTACTGACATTTTTCCAACTTATCAAACTAAAACATTATTACCATAGAAGTGCAGAAAAAAATAGTTTGGTTAACAGTTTCAAAATACATTCCTTTTGCAGCTTCGAGATTGTATCCAAAAGACCTTGAATGAGTGGAGTTCCCAAATCAGCCCTGATTTGGTCAGGGTGAGTAAAATGTGTATGAAGTAGTCACGCAGTTCAAAGGGGAAGTGAAGTAAGTGCAGGATATTAATTTCCTCAGTTTTGATAGGGAAGTCAAATAGACAGCATAAAACTTCTTGTGGCTGATATGCTGAGCTGGCAGCCTGACTCAGTAGGCTTCAGCATCAAACAAAATCTGGACTGCGTAGTCAACTCTTCAGCTGGACAAGACACTAGGATTCTCTGCTTAGTTCCCACCACAGTTTCCTCACAGTGTATTTTTGTTCCAGTTTATATTTGGTCTAGTAAAGGAATGACTACCAAACATTTTTGGTTGGTAGATGGCTTTGGTAGAGTATCACCCCAACAATATTGTCACCTGAAATAATTTTTAAAATGTCTGTTTCTGGTAAAACAGTAAGGAACTGTGTTTCATTACATGTCAGTATATGGCTGTTATCATAAATGTTAATATACGGAACACTCATAAACCACTCTTTTGGGATTCACCTTAGCCAAAGGCACATAACAAATTACATATACTTCTTAAAGCATAGAAGAACTCATGTGCTGGACATACTTATTCCCCTGGGCATACTGCAAGGTTATAACTTGATACCTTGGTAGGTAGACATTGATTAATGTCTACTATCAGTCTCTTTTTCTCTGATATGCCCATTTACTCTATTTATGCATAACCAGTAAACACTTAACTGTACTGATCCAGACATTTGTAATATGCTCAAGAATTGTGAGAAAAACCTCACTGTTTATTTTGTTTTAATCTTGTAAATGTGAGTTAATATGTTCCTGATTTATATGTGCTAAGATTTTAGCATTTTCCTCATAAATTATTCATTATACATTGAATGGACTTTACTTTTTTTATTGCACTCAGAAAAAAATGTTTTGGTTTAAAATGTTTGTGATTAATGTAGAAAGTTTTTAATGTGTCATTGTCAGATGGATAATATTATTTTTCATTAGTTTTTTTTCTAAGTAAAATTATATACTATACTTGTGGTTCTAACTCCTCACATGCCTCACTCCCCTAATTTGTTTGGTTTTGTTGATCATGCATCCCTCTGATTACCTGATCAAAATAAGACACTTCTCCCCAGAGAATGGATACATATACACACACACACACACACACACACACACACACACACACACACAGTGTTTTACCTTTATTTCAGGGCTTTAAAAACCTTATGAAGCCCATTCAGACCTCAGGTAAAGATCCCTGTTATCTTATGGGTCCTCTGCTTCCTAAAGGGCATTATGGACAGTAGAAAATATACAGCTAATTAGAAACATTAATTTTGTATTTATTGTAAACATCGTGTGTTTATTATAGGAGTTTCCAGATGTCTTGGAATGTACTGTATCTCATGCAGTAGAAAAGATAAATCCTGATGAAAGAGAAGAAATGAAAGTTTCTGGTAAAGTCCAGCCTTTACAATTCATTATGCTATACAGTGGAAATGGTAGTGAGGTTTTGTCAGGTGTGGGAATAAGCCTTGATTTGCTTCTGGTAATGAGTGACTCAGTCACTACGTGTGGGGAAGATTCTTTTTAAATATAATTTTAATGTCAACTCTTAGAGGGAATTAATAGGGGGTCAGTATTGGCTACTTCAGTGGAATCAGAATAGAACTTCACCTTGCTGTTCTTCACAATGCTTTTATTAGTTCATATGTCAGACTTCAGAGCTGTAGAATGATTAAGATGGAGGAAATGTAAATAGAGGGAAATCTTAAGAAGAGTGTCTACCCAAAGCCCTCTCTTCCTGATGAGACACTGCCAAACAATGCTGTGATTACCTGGGAGTATAAAAAGAAGTCTGGGCAACAAGTTGCATGAAGAGAAATAAAATACATGTTACACCCATTCAACAGATATATCAGATGATGACTTTTCAGAGACTCTGCTAAGCTGAAGGAATGAAAGATGCACTGTTCTTGCCCTCAACTTATCGTCAGCATAGCACAGTCATTAAAAGCTTGAACTTGACTAGATTGAAATTCCTGTGTGTGCAGACTGGTATAATCTTGGGCTAACAAGTTATATAACCTCTCTGAGACTCAGTTTCCTCATCTGTAAAAATGGGGATGCATCTGTTTCACAGGCTTCTTTGTAAGTTATTAATAGATGAAATAACCAAAGAAGTACTTATCCCAGTGCTTGGCACAAAGTGCTAGGTAACTATTATTTATTACCATTTGTGGATGTGCTGTGGTTGTTATTATTTTTATTGGAATGAACATGAAAAATAAGATAGGACATTGTTTTTTGACTAATAATAACTACCATTTATTGAGTCTTGCTTTGTACCAGGCACTGTACTTGGCACTTTTTGGTTATATTTCTTATAATTCTTAAAATAATTACAAGGTAGAGCTATTATCCCCATTGCACAGGTGACATTAAATAACTTAAAAGTTGTCATACAGCCAGTAAGTGGTTGAACCAGGAATCCATTCAGGTATATCTGACTCCAAAACCCATTTCTTTCTATTAATTTCATAGTGCTGTTTGAGTTGAAAAGGAAGTAAAAGCAACATTTTCTCTGTGGTTGATTGCAGTTCATCATGGTTTAGATCCATCTTGGAGCTCTTACAAGTTGTTTTCAGTCCCTGGAGGGCTTCAATTTTTTGATAGGTATCAAAATTCTCCCCATATGAAGAGCATTCCTCTCTCCACTTATCTAAAATGGTCTGTTCTTTCAGAGCGACCATTTCAAATGGCACGAATTTATGGCCAGAGCGATTGTGGTGGGGGGGTTTTCATAGAGTATAATTATAGGAGCTAATGTTGGACCAAAGTGAAGATTGACTCACCTGGTAGAGGAGCTGTGATGTCTTTTAAATAGATAAGTTGCATGAGGAAAGCTGTATTTTAGGAAGATTATCTAGCAGTAGAAAGGAAAGGACAAATAAAAGAAATGTATAAAGGAAAATTGGTTGTATATGTTGAGTGCCGGACACTACATACAGTATTTCATTAGCCTGGTTTTTTCTTCATTCCCCTTTTGGGTTTTCTCTCTTCCTGCTCTCCTACTACTCCCTCTATTTATCTGTTAAATATGTTTAGATTTTTTGAACACTGGATTTATATAAAGTAAATATAAATGTGTAAAGTTGAGTTGAAATTAAGCCAAAGCCTCAGTCTTATAAATATAGAAAACTACTCAACGGAGTTGAAGAAAGAAATGCCAATTAATGTGGTCCTGGGTAGGTGTATATTGTACCTACTAAATGAGCAAATATATATGTATATATTTTTAACAACATTATATATATTATATGTTATGTATATTTTAAATACATTGTATATTGTTAGGAGAGCAACTCTTTAACTTTTAGTGGTACCAGTCTTTTATATAAAAGTAGGAAGTAAATAAAATAGAACAAGACTCACAAAGCAGCTCATATCTGTTGACTCATCACATTTCTGACAATTTGTTCTTGGGAAATGCTTCACCATGATGTTGAACAAAAAAGTTACCAAGATGTTTATTTTATTATTATATGTGATAACAAAAAACTGGAACTAATCTAATTGTTTAAAAAACAGAAAATGTAGTAAATTATACCCTATCGAAATTACAGAATAATGTTCAGCCATTAAAGATGAGTATGTAAAATTTTTCATTGTAAGTATGTACAGAGTACATAAAAATCTAAACAATAATTGCTTTCAGTGATGAGACTATTGGCAATTTTTTTTGTCTTTCTACTCATTTGTAGGTTTTCCTTATTTCTATAGGGAATATATTATTATGATTTTAAAAAGTTAAGATAACCAAATACTGCATAGAGATTTAAAAAAATATTTATTACATAAAGGTAAACCAAATAGAAATAGAAAAAAATGTTATACCCTGCTTCGTATGACCAAGAACAAGAAGGAAAGGTCTAAAAAAATTTTTTTAAATGATTGTATTAAGAAGGGACTTCCCCCCCCCCAATTTTCTTATTACGAGCAATTTTTATTTAGTCTATATATATTTTTTTAGTTTATTGGGCAAAGTATTAATAATAATATGCTTCATTAATGTTTAATTTATAAAAATGTACATTTTGAGTAAGTTTCTATATGTATCTGACCTGCTTTCTAATAAATGCGAAATTAATATTTTGTTTTGTTTTGACAAACAGATATTTACTGGCAGTTAACATATAATTTAATTACAATGGAAATATTCTTTTATGTTGAAAATGAGAACTATAAAATTATGTGACTAGGAAAGAAGAAATAATTTTTTCAGGGTTGTCCATCATCTTAGTATTACCAGAGTTACTACTGTATAGTAGAATGTTGCTCAAATGTAGTAATCAGTTTTATTTTCTTTATTACCCAGCAAAACTGTTCATTGTAGGATCAAACTCTTCATCATCAACTAGAAATGCAATCGACATGGGTAAGCAAACATTTAACTTTTTATCTTTATAATGGACTTTAAATTAGTATAGGTGTATTAATTATACCTTGTGTTTAGGTCCACATAAAAAAGAAAATGAGCTCATACCGATTTTACCTTTAAAGTTCTAGCCTAATTTTTTACAGCTTCTGTAGAATCATATCAACTTATGTGGGGTCATATTTTGATATATAAGAGGAATATAAAAGATGTAACATAATTAAATGTTAACTATATATTTGGAGATAGAAATTCTCCTTAATGATATTCTTAGCCCTTTTAATACTATAGATGAAATACCAAAAGCAACAACAAATAATCATTTTTATCTATTTTCAGTACTTGATTTAGGTTATTGTGGTATTACAATTATTCAGTATTTTTTCTTTTAAAACATTCTTCCAGTATTTATATATGTTAACAGTTAAATAATTAATTAGCTCTTTAATATAAATGTAGACTGAACAATAATCATTAAAAATAAACTCCTAAATTATTTTTGTAGAAATTATCTACCTCTATAAATATAGATTATAGACATATAGAAATATAGACCATCATATAGAAATGTAGACCATAAATTCAGTTTTTCGGAGTCTCAAGCTTATTCTTTACTATGACTTCCAATTACAGAATATGAGGTCAGAATTCTTGTGATCATCCACATGAGATACTAGAACTAGAGAAGAAAATGTTACAAAGATGAGGAAGCTACTAAAAAATCTTGGGGCCTAGGAAAAGAAGAGTCCTGTTTCCCCAGAAAAGAGCCGATAGTAGCTGTCAGTTCCCCAGAGGCAGGTCACAGAAACCCACACAGACTAAGTAGATGAATGAGCACTTATACTTTCTTAAAAGATGGAAATGACAGGTAAATTACGAAGCTGAATGAAATAATCTGTTATATAGAAAACTAGTGAATATTATGGACAGAGTTCAGTGGGATGCTTGAAGGACGTTAGAAATACTTGTTTTTATCATGTAACGAACATTCATCCTGTTTGTGTTTTCCTTCACATCAGCCTGTTCAGTCCTTGGAGTTGCACAGCTGGATTCTGTGATCATTGCTTCACCTCCTATTGAAGATGGAGTTAATCTTTCCTTGGAGCATTTGCAGCCTTACTGGGAGGAATTAGAAAACTTAGTTCAGAGTAAAAAGATTGTTGCTATAGGTACCTCTGATCTAGACAAAACACAGTTGGAACAGCTGTATCAGTGGGCCCAGGTAAAGGATGGCTAGATCACGGGATGGCTAGATCTGGGAGGGGGGCACTCTGGGAGGGGCCTGTCTTTTACAGTCTTTGTTGTGTACTGTTGAGCATCACACACATAATGGACACTCACTGTGGGGTGACTATTCCAAATATCAGAGTTTTGAGGCAGGCTTTATATACAGTCTTGGATTTTTTTCTCAAGTATATGTCTAATTGAACTTAATCTAATTTAAAATGAATGACAAAAACACTAGAAATGTATATTGAAGGATTCATAGCCAAATGAATTAAGGCTATTTCCTTTCGTTTTACTTATGTGATAAAAATATTACTTTTTTCTTCAGGTATTATTAGGCCATGGTTGCAATTTTCTAAGTAAGGGAATATTCATATATAACAAACATTTTGCCGACTCTTACCTAAAGATATGGAAGACTTAGTTCGTACAACTTGATATGGAGTGAGTGTCATAAATTCCTCACTGCCACTGTCTGGCCTAATAACCTACAAATTATTAGGGAAGCTGCTTAGTAGTATTTTGCCCTTACATTCTGTATTTTTCTTTATTCCTTTTCATCCCCAGCCTTGTCCTTTTCAGAGCTTTCAATTTCTTATGGAGAGGAAAACCCTAGACAGAGAAAATGTTGTCTTCTTTCTTTCTTTGACTTTGTGGTAGATGGAATGTGGCTAAGAGCCTGCTGAAGAGACTTGGATGATAGAGATGTACATATAATTAAGCAGAGGAGCTATCAAAATGATCTAATTCTTCTCTTTTTCAAAATGTGTCTGATGTTATACTTTAACATTAAATGTGCTTATCATTTGTATTTGATCCTCTACCTGTAAGACATATTCCCTATGTCCCTATGTAGCTGGAACCATCACATTCCCTATGTCTGGAACCATCACACTTACAATCAAGTTTGTTTCTAAGGCAGATGTATTAGGTTGCAGGTTCCAGCAGGAGACTTTTTAATAGTTTAGTACTATATTGGCTTTTCCCTAGAGCTATTTTTCCTTTCCCTGTTACCAGTCACGAGTTAGAAAAACATACAGTAATAAATATATTCATGTAAAAGTATTTTATAAACTTTAAGCATTGTAGAAAGTGATATTTCAAATTTTCTAAAATTGAGTCCTTTTATAGCTTTCTACTTTTTGTAGTACTTAATTTAGTGGCAATACCATGATTCTGTGTTTTGTTTGTTTGTTTGTTTGTTTTACTTATAGGTAAAACCAAATAGTAACCAAGTTAATCTTGCCTCCTGCTGTGTGATGCCACCGGATTTGACTGCATTTGCTAAACAATTTGACATACAGCTATTGACTCATAATGATCCAAAAGGTAAGACAGATTTTCATTTATAGAATTTCATCATGAGCTTTAATTTTACAAGTGCTACGTGTTAAAATTTAATTTCTAATTATGTACAGTGATGTACAATGATGTTACCTAGAACTATTCTTAATGATTAATTCAAAACATATGCCTTTATTTTAGTTTCAGAAAGTTTAGTTTTGTCTTTGTACCAATGGGGAAAAAAGTAAAGTGATCATTTCCTGAACATTAGTCTGTTGAGGTTTATTTATTAAGCTACACAGGAAGCATCTTTTAAGATATTCTAAATAGTATCATATATAATCACGTCTAGTACAGCAAAGATTGCACGAAAGAGCCACTTAATTAAAGAGGATAAATACTATCTGGAAAAAGAGGCGGATAAAATTTAATGTGAAACTTAAGCATTGTAGGATAGGTAAATGATTAGGTATATTATTAATCGTTACTATCAAGACATAAATGTTTGGTGCTAATCAAAAACATTATTTGATTAATGAGAATGGCTTGTCTGCCTCCTGGAGAATAATTTTTTTTGTCAACATTTTACAAGAAAACTAGGAAAGCTGAGAAGAGAATGTCTTACACTTTATACTATTTTTTAGCAGTCTGCTCCATTCTCATTTTTTCACTGTTTCATATGGAGGGGAGGAGGCTTTTTACTTAGTAAATATATGGGCTCTATAAAACAGTATTTTGGTATAGTTAAAAGTGAGAAATACAATATCTTGTGAAAATTTTAAATCTCCATGACATTTTTATAGAAGTTCTAGTTTGATAAATATTGGGGGAAATTATATTTTATAGATGATTTCTGGAGAAAAAAACATTCATCTTTTATTTCCATGTCTAAAAAGATGGCATTATATTTGTGGTTTGATTCAGTTTATTTTTAGGATGCTTATGGATAACCTCTTAAGACTTTATACTGTTTATATTAGCTGTCTGCCCCATTCTCATTTTTCACTGTTTTTTAGGAAGAGGAGGAGAAGGAGTTTTAATAATTATTGTTCATCAGATGCCAGGCGTCATGCTAAATGCCTCAGAGAGATTATCTATAATCCTTACAACAACTGAAGTGAGGCATTTTATTGATGAGGAGATAGAGCCTCAGAGTTTAAGAAACTAGTCTAGGTCACCCAGCTGGTAAGGGGCAAAGTTTGAACTTGGACCTAGGTCCTGGCTGAATTTGCAGCCTTCTCCCACTATGCTGTACTATCTCTATGATGTGAAACATTAGTATTATAGTACGTATTTCAGTCTGAAAACCTTACTTTCTTATCAGTTTCCATTAAATAATACCAAAATAGGAGGTAGTAACCTTTGCCTCCTCCTTCCAATAAAGCTTTCACAAGTAATTAGATTCATTTTTTTAAGAGTCATTTTAATGAAAATCTAATAAAGAATTGGTATTGGTGATTCATTCTATAAATTTTAAATTTCTGTGTTGGCAGATATATCAATTTATCTGTTTACTTTGGGTAGGGGGGGCTCTTCCAACAGTAATTATTACCAACAGCAGTTGTTACCAACAGCTAATGGATGAGTCTGTAGCCCATTCTAGTTCCACTTGAAAAATATCCTATTTCCAGTAAGAAAAGAAATAGGAAAAGACTAAGGTGTCTAGTACTTTATTTCCATGTTATCTAAATATTGGCGTGTGGATTATGTGCCGATGCATCATTGTTATGGCAAAATGTATGGTATGTAACTCTCAAGAGAGATTTAATCCTTATTTGTATGTTTTTTTTACTGACATAATTTGACACTTGGAGTTTTAAAATTTTAATTCTAAACCCTTTAATTAAAATTTATAGGCTGATCCTGCATATACCATTAATGAATTTTCATACACTTGGATCTGTAAATTAAGCGATTCTTCTCTTAAAAGCTTTGTTGTGTTTACTGATTTGAAGGAGTTAACATAGTTGAATTAAAAGTATGTAGTTAAGTTATAGTAAGTTAATGAATAACATAGTTCTCTGATTTTGTGCGGTTGATGTAAGATACATCCAAAGCTATAGCGAATTTTTGTAAGAGTTTATTTGAGCCAATGCCAGGAAGCACAATCTCAAATGCTCTGGAGAAAGACAGTTTTGTGATTTCTTTTTCACGTTCAGCATTAAGGAGGGAACATAAGAAAGTGAAGGTGGGATAAAACAAGGCAGGGGTTGGACTCCAGGATAGTTGACAAGATTATGTGCTCTCTTGAGGGTGGTTAGGTTTCCAAGAGGTCTGAAAAAAAGGTGTTTAAAAGATATGTTAACCTAGATGCACAGAAACAATGGACAGGGGGCTTGCTTAAGGAAGAGATAAACCTTTCACTAAGAAGTTATGTGCCTGGGACATGATTTCCCAGTTAGGAATGACCTGCTCAGTTAGGAATTTATGATCAGATCACCCTGTGAGGTTACTTTCAGTTAGATTTATTTCAGTGCCCTTTTTTCATCCACAGTGCCTTTTTTATTTTAGTTTTTTTAGACAACCAAGTTGTAAAATATTTAACTCTCCTTTTCATCTAAAATAGAATTTTGTTTATAAGTCCCCTAAAGACCTACCTGTGTTCTAAAACTACCTTTACTCCTCAGAAAGTGTTTATTTTCCATTCCTCTTTGTCCTAGAAGTTGCGGCAACAGTTTGACTACAGTCAGGATAAAATTGTGAAGTAGGTGATCCTGATTTAGAACTGTCCCCTTTTTATTTGCTTTACCCCTCCCCCAACTCCCATTAAATCTAATCTGTATTATGCCTCATTCCCTCAAGGTTCTCTTCTGTTAAACAAATCCACGTTAATGTTAACTTTTCCAAAGAGACCTTTGCATTCTGTTTATGAAAACTACCATTTACTAGCTGTGGCAAGTTATCTAACCTCTCTGCCTCAGTTTCTCCTCTGTAAAGGGGGATAGTATTACCTATCTCACAGAGTTAACGTGGATTCAATGAATTAATACATGTAAAGTACTCAGAAAAGTGCCTGGCACATGATAATAACTAACGTTTACTGAGTTTACTCTTGATGCTGTTTCAATATCACAGCAGTTCATTTGGGGCAAATGGGGTTCTTTAGTGCTCCCAAATCGCATTGTGTAGATGGTCACTTTATTTGTATGGTTGGTTCTGACTCCAGTGGAATCTTTCCATATTGATTGATCTATGCAACAAGCACCTACTATGTACCAGGCATTGTTTCTACATACCAAATCAGACAAATCCCAACCCTTATGGAATTTATATTCTAATGGGAGGACACAAACAATAATATAAATGTTAAATGTGATAAATGGTGGTATATGCTATGGAGAAAAGTTGGCTGAGGGGGAAATGTGCCCAAGTTAGGAATTGTTGTTTTATATAGTGTGCTATAGGAGGCCTCTCTGCTAAGGTGTCATTGATCAGAGACCTGCGAGAAGGGAGAGACCCAGGTGGGTATCTAGAAGAAGTGTTCAGGGAAGAGAGAGAAGCTGATGCAAAGCCCCCAAGGTGTGAATGTGCTTGAGGATTTCAGGATACAGCTATGAGGCTAGTGTGGCTGCAGAAGAAGTAAGGAGGGGAGTGGCACATCAGAGCAGTAGTAGAGGGCTTGGACAGGATGTGGAATGGGAAAATAATGATTTCATCAAATAGATGCAAATTAAAAGGTAACCGTTGGCAAAGGTGCTTCAAACGATTGCTGGTGCTCCTGAGGACATGGGTAAGATTGGCACTCTAACATTATCAGCTGCTGGTGGAAGCCTTTCTGGAAAGCAACTGGCAATATACTGTGTATCAAGTCTTCAAAATGTACTTTCACTTTGACCTTGTCATTCCATAACCAGGCATGCATTTTAAGGATGTTCATCATAGCATTATTGTTGTTAGCAAAATATTAGGAAAAACCTAAATTTTTCAGCCAACAATAAAGAAATGTATAAATTACGGTATCTATATGATGTAATATTAATAGGGAGAATTATTAAAAATGCTTTCACAGAATATTTAATTACATGGGAAGTATTCATAATATAAGTGGGGGAAAAATCAGTAAATTAGGCTGTAACTACAGTATGATTTCTAGTTTTTAAGATATTGAGAGAGAGATAGATATAGCAAACAAGTTGGAAGGAAACACATGGTAATAGAAGTGGTCCATCTCTGATTGATAGACTGATGAGTAACTTTTTTTCTTCATTGTACTTTCCTGTAGTTTCCCTCGCAGTACATTAGAATCACCTGAAGATCTTCAAAAAATACAAATACCCAGAGGTTATGAATTAAATAGGCTGGGGTACAGGTATAGATACTTTCTGAAAAACTACTGGGTCTTTCTGATATTCTGGTTCAGTTTCACAGCACACATGAAGAATAAGCATATTTTATATTCAGTTTTGAGATGTTTCTTTTGTTATATTTAAATGCTTTCCTAACTAAATAGTAAAGTGCTTTTGTTTTCAAATTTAACACATTTAACTTGTTGTCGTTTGTTTTAAGAACTGCTTTCTGAAGCAACTTTCCAAGAAGCTCTTCAGGAAAGCATCCCTGACATTCAGGCACACGAGTGGGTGCCACTGTGGCTACTGAGATATTCAGTCATCGTTAAAAGTAGAGGAATTATCAAATCAAAAGGCTACATTTTACAAGCTAAAAGAAGGGGTTCTTAACTATGACTTAGGATCATACCCTACTGACTTGTATTTTCCTTGAATATAAGATAAAATTGAGATGTGTAAAATCTAATTACTGCATTGTCATTGAGGCAGATATTTAGTTATGTTTCACAATATGTTATCTGACAAACTTTGAATACTTCTCTTGCTTCCATATCAGTTCACTTACATGAACCACTGTATTGTTTTCATTAAACTATTGTTTTCTAATTGAAATTGTCTATAAAGAAAATACTTGCAATATATTTTTCCTTTATTTTTATGACTGATAGAAATCAAGAAAATTTGTTGTCAGATATATTTTGGCCTAGGCATCAGGGTAATGTATATACATATTTTTTATTTCCAAAAAATTCATTAATTGCTTCTTACTCTATAGTATAACTGAGCAATTTAATTGCTATTGTTAAAACTGAAATACTGGAAGATATTTTTCCTGTAGTTGATGATCGTGTCTCAGATGAACTGGAGTAGCTGGGATCTACGCAGTAGTGTAAATAAAATTCATTTCTTCAATACATGAATAGAAACAAATTTTTGTTTAAGTTTGCTTACTAACTTAATAACCTTGCTTGCAGTTTACCTATAATAATTTAACCTTGTATTCTTGTGCCATATTTTCTCTTGGTATTCTTTACAAAGACAAACCAAAGTAAATCTAAAAAGGAGACTAGCAGCTTTGAAATTATTATTTGGGGGTTTTATAAAAGCAACTATTATCACCTCCAGATTCTTTTTAATTCTTGATCCATCCTTAATAGTTTGCTAGTCATTCAGGAATATCCAACAAGTATTGAGCACCATGTGCTGGGCATTGTGGGCTCTGGACACAGGATGGACACAGGCATTAAGAATCAGTTGTTAAATATGTGATATTTGTTTCCCACTAATAACTGACTACGGGGGACTAACAGCCAGAAGAGGGGTGCAAAGAGTCTTTAATTTAGGGCCGATGTTGTCTATTTAGATAACTTTATTTGAGATATGGACTTAATTACTTAAAAGCAAACTATATAATAAAAACTTTAGGGCTAGAAGAGACTATAGACCATTTGATATAATTCCTCATTAGTTTAAGAACCAGAAAATAGCAAATAAATAAGCTGTGACCTTTGATATATACTATCGATCTCCTTAATTCTATAAATTTGAAAAGTTCTTCAAAAATCTCTTGTATCTCAATCAATACTTTTAAACCATGTATTTTCATATATGGTTTATAAAATTAAGCTATCTATATATATAAATGAATATGTAATCTGCCCAACTTTTTTCAACTTGGGAAAAGAACTGTGGTTCCATATTCAAAGTAAATACACTTTTCCTATCAGTAAGGTTTTGTGGTTTAGCTGTTGGATAATTTGATCATTAGAATTATCATGTGAAATCAGCTGATTTACCTGTTAAAACTTGTTTAGACTTTGAGCTTTATATAATCTTTAATTAATTGTATGTAATGTTATTGAATGTATATAGTTAACATTTTTATTTGGAAATGTACAACATTTTTCATGTAACATAAGTCTTAAACAAATGCTCATTTTAATTTAGGCCTATACAGTGAGTTGGTCAAGATATTTTAAGAGGAAATTTTAATATCACATTTATTGTTTTTAAAACCCTAGACTTACAAAAATGGATTGTTTGAAGGGTTATTTTGAAAATTAAAAAAAAAAAACACTTACATTGCTAATAGATTTCAGAGGAGATTTTTTGTGTCCCCACTCCTGACAACGAAGCAAGATTATAGATTCATTTTGTGAAGGGGATCATGTATGGAATTTTTAAATGAGTTTTTTGTTTGTTCCACCTCTCTATACCTTTAATTTCTGTTCCTTTAAAAAACACTGATTTTTTAAGGCTTTATAATTTTCCAAATTCATGTTCACATTTTTTTTGTGACCTATCAGAAAATAGCAGATACTTTTCAAATATTTAAGGACTTAATGTTTAAAAAGCCATAAAATAAAGGACAGTGATATTACCAAATAATCGCTTAAAGCTAAGTTATCAATAGTATCTATAACAGGTATGTTTTCAGGGGAGATGTATATCCAGTGACCCAAAGTAGAATGAATTGATACAATTGGTTATTTTCAGTAAACATGGAAAGAAATTGCAGTTTATTATTACATTTCCAAAATAAACCGGAGCCTTACTTTAACAAAATGTACTGTACTTTGGAGTTTGTTCTGTAATAAGTCTATCTTGAATTCCCATTCAAGAAACTAGTCACCAGAAGGAGCAAGGTGACTTATAAAGTATGTTCACATGGTGTAAATTTTGAAGACCACTTCAAAATTGTGCCAGTGTGCTAGTAAAGGATTCATTTAGGGATGACCCGTGCTAGAACTTGAATCCCAAATAATAGCTAATAATTTTCCCATTCTCAGAGATCATTTAGACACCTATATGTGAAATGGAAAATAAAGTTGTTCTATTTTGAATGGATGGTTCAGACTTTTCCCTACCAAAGCCAAGTAGTAACTGAAATAGAATCTTGATTTTCAGTGATAAAAGATCCAAGCCTCATTTAATTACATCTCTTTTCAGAAAAGATTTCCTTTCTAATTTTTCCACCTAGCATTTTCAGTATTTGGGAATGTGAGTTATAAATTTATTATAGACTGACAGTTTATCTTTCTGCCAGTTGTACATTTAGAGTAATTTGAAGTTGTTTTCATGACATTTAAACCATTTCTGTTTTTATACTGAAATATACCAACTTATGATTCAGAACCTATTTTTTAAAAGCTAACTTCCTAATGTACCAGAACTAGTACCTGTCATTTTCCTATAAAATTGGTGATGGGATATGTTAGTTTTATTGTCAGTTTTATTTTTGAAAAATATGTAACATAACTTTTCCCTACCAGATAATTCTAGTTTTATGTATCTGTAATGGTGTACTATAAAATACAGGCAAAATATAAAGCGTTATTAATATTTTAGTTTTTAATTTTATGTATGAATTTAATTAAAATGTTTAATTAACTGAGTTGTTTAAATAGTTGGAAGCATCCTGAAACATTATATTGATTTTGAACTCTTTGAACTCAAACTGAGTAGGATTTGAAAATAAATTATGAATAATTTTTAAATATCCCAGCCATAAAGCTCTGCGTGCATTCATTCAACAGATTTATCGTGTGCTTACTGTGTAACAGGCACTGTGCAAGGTATTGGCAGATAGATACAGAAATGAAAAAACAACCCCTATCTTCTAGGAGCTTAGTATATTTGGGAGGAGAGCTCTGTACATGAACCAGAGCCATAAAAGGCTATATCTGATAATGATCGCAGTGGTGTAGGGATTGGGGGAATGTGGTAGGAAGTGGGGCTGGGAATTATCTATTTTTAGAAGGCTCCCCTGTAGAAATTAGCCTTAGGGTTGGATCAGAGGAGGAGGTGTGGGTGGGCATTCTGTCCAGAGGCCATTGTTTGCCTGGTTTGTAAATATGCTTTTGTTGAATGAGGAACAGTTTATATGTAAACTTAAGACATTCAGTGAAAACAGTTTCTTCAAGAGCTTATTCTTACAAGATAGAAAGGAATGTCTTCTGTTAAGACAAGAGTAGCTACTGTTGGAAAAGTCATGTTTTATAAGACTAAAACTTGCCCAGATCCCCTAACTATATCAGGATATAGCTTTATATAGTTTCCTACCAAAAAATATCAAAAACCTTAATATGTATCCCTTAGCAATGAATAAATGTATAAAATGTCATACAACATTTGTGTGTGTGTGTTGGTCCGTTATTTTAAGAAGGTTCATATTTTACAGTACACATTACTTATTTTGGGTCAGCTCTGTTTTCTCTGTGTCTTTGCTCACTGTTGATTCTTGCATCCTACTCCATTTATGTTCACTTTTTTCTTAAGTATGTTCTTAGTAATTACCAAAGGACTTTGGGCAGTAAACTTTAGGTCCTGTTTGTCTGAAAATGTCTTTAGTTTGTGAGTTTCCAAATACTTTCCCTCAGCAACTTGAATATTCCATTGACTTATAGCATACATATATACTCTTGCTAATGAAAATCTTGATTTCCTTCCCTAGAAATAATGTCTTTTTCTTGCATGCTTTTTTATTTTTAGTTGAAAATTTCAACTTATTTTGATGTGTATAGAATTAGAACAAAGCAGGACACTTAAAACTGACTGCAAAGTTTTTTGATAATAAATAAGAAAACATTGATAACTGGATTTAACTAAAATTTAAATCTTCTGTTCTTCACAAGACACTTAAGAAAATAAAAATGCAAGCCATTGACTCGGAGGAAATATTTTCTAATACATATTTCTAATGAAAAATAAGTTGGACATAATCAAATTTTTTATAAATTGCACTTCAAAGGACACTATCAGAAAGTGAAAAGACAACCCACAGAATGGGAAAAATATTTATAAATCATACATCTAATAAGGAACTTGTATCCAGAATGTGTAAAAGACTTACAACTTAGTTACAAGACAACCCAATAAAAAATAGCAAAATGTTAGAACAGATTTTTCTCCAAAGATAACATATGAAAAGCCAATAAGAACATTGAAAGATACTCAACATCATTACTCATCAGGAAAATGTAATTTAAAACTACAATGAAACACCCATAAAATAGCTAACATTTTAAAAGACCAACAATATCAAATGTTGGTGAGGGTGTGGGACAAGCAGAACTCCCGTATAGCTGGTGGGAATGTAAAATGGTATGACCGTTATGGAAAAAAACTATTTCCTACAAAATTAAATGTACACAACCAAATGACCAGCAATTCAAAAAAAAAAAAAAAAAATGTCCAAAAAGGACACATATGTTTATAGCACTTTACTCATAATAGCTGAAAATTGGAAACCACCCAAATGCTACTAACAGTTCAATGGATAAATGAGTTGTATTATAATCATACAATGAATGGAATACTACTCAGCAATTAAATAACAGCTGAATCTCAGAAACATGCTGAGTGAAAGAAACAAGACATGAAAGTACATATTGTATTATTTCCTTTACATAAAATTTTAGAACAAAATTATTCAATAGTTACTTATCTTTGCTGTTGTTTGGATACTGCAAATCTCTCCAAAGTTTGCAAGCAAAGTATCAGCTGAGATTAGTCTCACCTCTATGCGTGATTGAGGTTGGTCTGCTTCTAAACTCACTCATGTGCTTATTGGCTGAACTCATTTCTCACTAGCTGAAGGCCAGAGGCCTCCCTCACTTCATTGTCACATGGTAACTTGCAGCTAGCTTCCCGCAGAATGAACAAGTGAGAGAGAGCAAGGTGGAAGCCAGCCTTTTTTATAACCCAATCTTAAAGTGATATCCATCACTTTTGTGATTCTTCTTATTGTCACTAGGTTCAGCCCACACTCAAGGGTTTGAAACCAGGAGATGGGATTATTGGGGACCTTCTTACAGGTCAAACTTAATTTAAAAGTAACATTTTATATGTAATAATGCAGAGTGACCATGAATAGTATCTATTATTTGAAGGCTCATGCACTAAAACGCATCTTTTAGTTAATGCCTAAAATTCCAGAGAGAGACTCAACCCTTCAGTTTAAGGGTTTAATTAGTAAAATCTAGACTATCAAGGTAAGAGTCTCCCTTTGGACCTGAGTAATATGTACTGTATTTTTATACCGTACTTACTAAAAGTGGGTATACTGTATTTGCCCCACATCCACTTTGGGTAAAGAGGGTAGACAAAGAAAGTGTTAAGTTGGTGCAAAAGTAATTGCGGTTTTTGTAATTATTAACCTTTTAAACGCAGTTACTTTTCCATCAACCTAACAAATAGCTAAACAGGGCAGACATGGGAAACACATTTTGCAGTTTGGTCTGTGATCAGCAGACCTGTTGATAATAGACCAGCTTAGTCTTCTCAGATTATGAATATGAATTGACATTTTAATTTTGGTATTTTGTTTCTTGACCTTTTTAGATTGTGATTTTTGTTTGTTTTACTTTAAAGGGGCCATTCTCGCAAGTGAGTATTACACATTGATTTTCATATACTCTCCCAATTTTTCTATACCCACTCCTGCTACCTTAATTTCTATTTTCATGTATTTGCTCACATTAAAGTTTTTGCAGAGATTAAATGAGTTAACACACATAAAGCACTTAATGCCTAGCATATAGTAAGTGCTCAATACTATGATGCTGCTATTCTCTGCTGCTTTGACCACCAATAGGTACACTTTCCTTCCTCTATACCGGTCTGCTATCTCTTCAAATCTAACCTTTTTCTGTTCTTACTCTTAGTATCACAGCTACTTGGCCCTACCAAAATTCCTTCTTTTTTGCTCCTCACCACATTCCCAAGAATCAATGTAAACCTTTTCCATTCTTCTGAGCAGATGAATCTTCTAAAGAAAGAGGTTATCCAAAAATACCCTCCTCTTCTCTCCACTTTAACTTCCTGTAGTCACATTCTCCTCTCTGCTTCAAATATCACCTCTTCCCTCCAGCCTCCAAGGAGGGAGCATTCTTCTGTGGCTAAACCCTCCATCTCTGTTTTTTATTCCATTCTTTAGTTGGGATCAGGTTTGGCTGCAAATAACAGAAAATCCCCAAATAACAGTGGCTTAAAAAGACATGTTTCTCTCAGGTGAAGCAGATGTAGAAGTAGGCTATTTAGGACTGATAAGCAGCTCTACCGGTTGTCTGGGACCCGTGTTTTTTTCTCACTCCTCTGCCATCCCTGAAGTGTGTCCCTCATCCTCATGGCACAAAATTGCTGCTTGAAAACTAGAGAGCACAACTTTCCAGGGAGTAAAATGAAAGTAAAGAAGGCAGGCAGGATCTCCTCTCTTTAAGATGTCCCTAAAAAAACTACACAACATTCCATTTATATGTAATCGGCCAAAATTTAGCCACATCTGGCTGCAAGAGAGCTGTTTAGTAGGGAGGCGGCATGTGCCTACCGAAAAATCTGCTTTGTGACATTAAGGGGAAAAAATCGGTTTTCTGTTATAAAGAAGTAGAATATACATGTAGTGAGGCGCTCATCCTTTCTCACCTCCAATATCCGTCTACTTCAATCCCTTTACATTCCCCTCACTCATTCTAGCTCTCCACCCTTCACCCTAAAAGAAAACCAAAAGCCTCTCTTGATTCTGGTCATTCTCTTCCTTTCACTGCAAAAAAACAAAAAGTTATCGCTCTCCTTTACAATTTCTTTAACATTTCTTTTCTGCTTATTTCCAATCCCTAGCCACCACATTACCTTTAGATTATATGGCTTCTTAACTAGTCTCCGAGTTCCTGGAGTTTTTAACATAAACATCTTTACCCCAAACAAGTCTTTAAATTTTATTTATATTTAACTTCACAAATAATGTAAGAGTATATAACTAAAAAAACAAATAAGAAAAATTAAAGAAAACCAAAAGTATTACAAATAATGCAAACGTCTCCTTCTGCCACATCCCTGGCTACATTAAAAGCTTCATTCAGAATTGCCGAAAAATTTGAGGATGGATGGAGTGGGGCAGAGATGTGAATTTCCAAATCGTCCGTTCGAAACGGGACGAGGGACCTCTGTCACTGCGAGTTTCGTCGCCCCCGCTAAGGTCTCTTCCTGCAAAAAGATGCTCTGTCTTCTACCGCACTGGAGTGAACGTTAAAACCTGTACCCTTGGCGATCCCCAGGTCCCGGAGGGGCGAAGTAGGCGGGGCGGAAGCTGGTAAGAGATTCTCGCGAGTTCCGCAATCCTCGCGGAAAACGCGAGCGAGGCAGTTGTCTGACGCACTTCCGGGGCGCCGGGACAGTCGCGGCGCCGCGCTCGTGGCCGCGAGCCGGTAAGATGGTGGTTACCAGGTCAGCGCGACCTCAGGCCCGTATCCAAGCTACGACGGCTGAAAGTTCCGGGCAGAAGGTAGGAAACAGCAAACCTCCCTCATTGCTGCTTCGCAGAACGGCGCTCAGGCCGGTGGGGCGGCGCAAGTGTCCCGCGGAGCGTCGGGAGGAGCGGCGGAAAGGGCTGGAGCTTGCCGCGCGCTGCTGCGCACCAGGTCCCGCGCTAAGTCTCTCCCTTCGTCTTCACGCCTCACTACAGTCTTTTAAGGAACTCCTTCGTATGAAACGGAGAGGTTAGATAACTTGCTTTGAGTAGTTTAGCTCCGTAATGCAAATGCACAGCTCAAGCCTTTTAATTTTACTGCTAACACTGTACTAAGGATTAATTTCGGCCACCAAGCAAGAGCCTGATTTATGGGGGCTGGCGAGGGCACTGTTTTCACGTGGGGATGCTAGCTAAGGCACCTCCTTTCGGCGTGGGGATATCTGCGGTGACGCCGCTTGGTAGGTCTCAGGGCGCTAGTAAGGCGCTGCCTCTGATTCTGCGATGAAGGGAATGGAGCGTTACCTCCCTTATGTATGTAAATAAGGGCAGAGACCGATTCTATCGGTGTGTGTACCTAAACACATCTTTGCTCAGAGTTAATGTTCTTCCCTTTCCCGTGTGTCGGAATGTAGGTCCACCTAGCATATTTGACTTTTTTGAGTAGAGAAAATTTTCTATTAATTTTTTTTTTTCTCGCCAAAGTCATAACCAAGACTTGGATGAGGCGAGTGAAGCAGGGCCCTGTAAATGCAGGGGCAGATCTAGTATTTAAGCTTTTGATTTTTTTAAATGTTGGGTGGTGGTTTTCTATTCATCTGGTTTACTGTGTTTTTTTAGTGCCCTCTTAAGATTTGTTCCTGAGGGGAGTGCCTCACTCACTTTGCCTGCGTCCCAGCCCTACGTAAATTATCGTATTTAGCCGTGTAAAATGCGCCCCTGTGCATAAAGCACACCCATGTTTTTGGCCCAGACTTTCAGGGAACAAACCTTTCATTTTAATTTTTTAATTCAAATTTTTATTTGTTTACATTTGGTACTTGTTTTTGTATTATAAAGGAATTTATTGTTTTTTAATATATAACGGTACAATGAATTTTATGTAACAAATAATTACAAAGTACAGGAACAGATACAAGGTACAAGAAATTTTATGTGCTGGTAACAAATTGATGATATTTACCCATTATAGAAGGCCAAGAATTCTTTGTCATTGCAAGTTCGTCCTTAAGTTCAACAAAACCGATTATCATATACCAGGGTATTATTTTGCAGACAGGATTGTTATTGATTTCTAGAGTTACACTTTTAACTCATAAGCATAAATAAAAGAACTGAAAACATTTATATAGATACGGAATTAGTACTACCCATGTATAATGCACATCCTGATTTTTCCCTCACAAATTTGGGCCAAAAAAGTGCACATTATACATGGCAAAATACGGTAATAGTGTGTTTTCTCTGGCTTACAGAATTCTGCTGCTAAAAGAATTCAAGCACGTCTGAAAGGCAGGACGGAATCTCCTTCTGATGACTCAAGTACTACTGAATCGCAGAGCACTAGGAAACCAAGTCCAATCCCTAGAACTTCTAAAACTGGAAAGAGGAAGAGCAGAACTATAGGCTCATTACCCGAAATGAACAAACCACCTACTGATGGAGAGACCTCTGAAGCGGAGTCAAACTGTTCTTCTGTGTCTGCGCTCCAGGATACCATTTTAAGAGTAACTAGGAGAAGGCAAATTGTAGTTGCATGCACCCCAGTGTCCAGTGTTAGGAAAAGGCTGAAAGTAACTCCAAAAAATGAGTCTCATTCTGAAGAATTGTCTGAAGCAGAATCGCATGTTTCAGGTATTTCTAGAATTGTCTCTCCTACAGTAGTAACTACAAGAACCAGAAAACGTAAAGCTAAATCCCAAACGGATCCACGCCAAGAATCACATGCAGAAGCTATTTCTGATGCTGAGTCATCATGCTCAGATATTTCTGCATTTTCCGGAATTGCAGCTCGGAGAACAAGGAGTATGCAGAGGAAATTACAACCACAGCTGGAGGAGAAAGATACTAAGATTATACCAGAAAATGAAAAGCAAATGGGAAACACACCTACAAATTCAGAGGATTTAGATACCAGACAAACTTCATCTCATTTACAAGCAAGAGCTCTTTCTCAGATAAATAAGCCAAATCTGTCTAATAGTGAAATGTGCAATGACTTTGATAATGATTCCTTCCCTGGAAATTCAGGAAAAAACCTAACAGTGCAAAAAGGCCAATGTTTTAATATACAAGAAGAAAAACAGGCCAGTGTTGCACCTCTCGAAGAAATAAAGCAGAACTGTAAGAGCTTAGATGAAGAAGCTGAAGGGATGATAGATGAGGGGAAAGAAATTAATGAGAAAAATTCTGAGTTGAATCTTTCTGAACTTCAGGACACTGGCCTTCAGCAGTTACTTTCTCAAAGGCATTCAACACCCCAAAATGACAAAACTACATCAAAGCTCTCAAATCTGAACTGTGAGACTGTAATGAAATCATTAGCTCAAACATTTGCAGTTGTAGAAATAGACAGGTGGCCTGAAGAGAGCAAGAGCACCATGAAAACAAGTTACCTGACATTGAGTGATGGGGGTGGAAGTGATGAAGAAGAGTGCACAGTTCTAGCTGTCAGTGAAGACGTGAACAAAGAAAGGGATGTAGATTTTGAGTGTGATACCAAACTATACAAGTCTGAGCTTAACAAATCTCAGGATAAAGGTGATTCTGTTTTATTACTTCTCAGCAGTGATGAAAGCCAGCAGTCTGAAAACAGTGAGAATGAAGAGGACACTGTGTGTTTTGCTGAAAATAGTGGTCAAAAGGAGACATTAAATGGAGACTCAGAAAATAAGTTCTGTGACAGTCCATTGTTTGTAATTGACACAACTCCTGGATTGAGTGCTGATAAAAATTTTTTCTTGGATGAGGAAGACAAATCAAGTGAAGTTGCCACTGAGGAAGAAAAAGAAGATGAGGAAGAGGAGGAAGCAAGTGAAGAAGAACCATCAGACCATGACCAAAATAAAGATGATGAGTTTAGTGATGAAGACGACTTACTAAATGGCACAAAGTCTAAACTGTAAGTTTTACCTTTATTTTAAAAAGTATCCAACAGTTAATTTACCATAAAAATATAAAATAATAGAAAACGGGGATTGAGAAAATTACTGCCTCGGGTTCTTTCTGGAAGAACTCTTTTATCCAGCATTTCCTTCACTTCTGTGGATGCCTTTTCTAGTCATAGTTTTCCCACCAATGATAGCTGAAAGTGTCCTTTTTGATGATATATTAGAAATCATCTGTTAGGATTTTCCTGCATGACTGTTAAGAGCAAGGAAAGTAAAGTAACTTGTTTTTTTACTGTATGTTAATTGTAGAAAAAAATTGAAAAATAAAGAATGCCTGAGAAAAATAGTCACCTATAATCCCATCACCCATTGAAAAGCATTAATGTTTGGGGCTATTTAGTTTCTTTTTCTCTGTTATAAATTTCTTTTTCCCAGGCACAGGCCCTTGGTTGCAGTGTATCCACCAGAAATACAGGGATCCTTGTAAGGAACTATGCATTAACAGATGTCCAGTCTTCACTCTTAAACCAGTGAAGTCAGTCTCTGAGGCGAGGCTCAGGCATGCTTAGTTTTTTAAAAGCCACACTCCTACCTGGATAATGTAGATTTAGAGTTGAGAATCACTGCCAAGGCACTGCAATAAAATAACTTCACTTTCCAGTAGAGGTTGGTTATCAGAACTGTCAACTGCTTAGTATATATGAATAATTAGGGAAGAAAGTGACTGTAAGTCCAAGTGTACTTATAAAAAGGACCCCACAGTGATATAAAGTAGAAATTCTTATTACATAAATATAGCAGGAGCCGAGGGCAACTGCAAAAGATTTTAATTTGGTAGATCTTGGGTGTGACATTTATATTTTTAAAAAGCTCCAGTGGGAAATATGGTCATTGTTGTATAAAACTCCCTTGATTTAGAGGCACTACCAAATGCCTTTGGTCCAGATAAATATTCTAAGTTTGGATAACTTGGAAGTTCAGAGTAGAAGAACCCGTCTTTCTCATTGGTTTTAGAGATGGAGTTGTGTACATTTATTAACTCACTACCTATATATGAAGTTGAGCTGAATTGCCAGGTGTATCTCCTCCTCTTTTCTGTAATTCTTTAGAAAAACCTTTTTATGAAATTTATTGACATTACATGGCCTTAATCCTCTTAAAGAAAATCTGGAGAATTTGGATGTGCTCCCAAAAAGATACTTTGTTTAAATCATTATTCCAGAATTTTTTTTCTTAATGACTTTACTAGATTTAGTATTTGTTCAGTTTTTCAAAACTCCATTATAAAAATAAGATTTTTTTTTTTGTCATTGACGGTAAAAGGGGAGAGAGGAAAAAAGTGATTTTAAAAATACAGTCTCAGTTGTTTCCATTTTGATTTCATTGCTTGATCTTTAAGTGACCATTTCTCTTACAGTCTAAAGTTGACAAGCAGCAGCATAGACCCTGGTCTGAGTATCAAGCAATTGGGTGGTTTGTATATTAATTTTAATGCAGACAAACTACAGTCGAACAAGAAAACCATAACACAGATCAAGGAGAAAAAGAAAAATGAGGTAAGTTACATGAAGCGTCCTGTAAGTTTTCAGAGAACTAGCCAGTTACTTATAGAAATGGTTACTCCTTGGTAAGAGACTAATTTTCCTACAGTGAAATTACATGAGCATACTGTGCTCCTTTTTTCCCCTCTTTCCAGAACAGTCATTTTTTCTTTTTATAAAGTTCTAGCGTTAAACGATGACTCTCGAAAAATAAAGTAATACAGGATCAATGTTCCTCTTCTTGCATCCACTGCTTATGATCCCAGGGGTTGTGTTTTCTTTTCTTGCTATACTTTTGGTTCTTAACTGTTCTGGACCCTATTGAGAATCTGAAAGCTTTGAGTGCCCCCCTCTCCCACCAGGAAAAAGTGCACATTGCACATAGACATAAAGTTGTACATTTAATTTCAGGAGGAAATTATAGGGTAGTGACCTCATCCAAACCCTCAGCTTTAGCTACCACCTTGCATGGCTTTTTCCCACATCTGTTTTTTTAGCCTTGGTGCCTCTTCAGGTTGTTAAATTCAGGTACCTGTTACCTCTTCATATGTGCTCAGGCACTTGACCTCACTAATTGTCCTACTTGTGTTCCCTGCCTGGACCCCCTCCTCCTCTTGTATTCTCTGTCCTGGTTAATGATCCGGACAAATGATCAAAATCTCTCTCCCTTTTGCAGTCCGTCACTAAGCCTAGGCCAGATGCTCCTTACATTGTTTCTGCTCTGTTCCCTCCTTTTCACCCCACTGTTACTGGCTCATTCAGAACTTTAGTTTTCATCTTAACTACCCAGTAGCACCCTTACTCTTTGTCATTCAAGCTATTCTCCATACTTTTGCTAGATTTCTCATTCTAAAAACACAAATCTAACCTTGATATTCTCCTGTTTAAGTCCTTCAGTGGTTCCTCGGAGCCTTCAAGGTGTTTCTGTTCCTCCAGCTCTGACTGTCCACCTGCTGTGTTCTGGCCACTGAAGACTATTATTCCCTGAACATACCCTGCTCTTTCCCAGGCCCCAGGCCAGTGCAGCGATCATAGATCACTGCCTTTGGGAAACATTCTTGGATGCTAGTCCTTCCGCCAACCTCCTCTGTGTTTCTGTAACACTCAGTATCAATCAGATTCATTATTAATCATGTGGTATAATTGTTATTTCAATGTCTTTTATCTTTGTGTTCCTAAAACAGATTTCTCAACCTTAGCAATACCAATGTTTTGGGCTGGGTAATTCTTGTGGGAGAATGCATTGTAGCATGTTTAGCAGCAGCCCTGGTCTCTACCCACTAGATGTGAGTAGCATCCACACCCCCACACACGTACCAAAAATGTCTTCAGACATTGCCCATTTCTCCCAGTTGAGAGCCACTGTCCTAAAGCCAAGTATGGTACTTGATGCACAAGAAACTAGTAATCTGTTAAATAAATGTCATATATACTCTCTTGTTTGAATAATAGGAAAGTCTAAACTACTGTGCTACCCAGAAACTTATAGGCTTTAACCTGAATTGGGGATATCTTAATTGGTAATTGATTTTTGAATCGATAATGTCATATTTTATTGACTAAATTAATATTTGCTGTATTCCTGTGAGCTATTTTGAGAGTTGAGTAGTCTTCTTTAGTTCTTGCACTAGCGAAATGACTACCCTGAGACTCCTTTTAGTCACACAAACAGTATGACAATATTTAGTTATCCTAGGTAAGTAACAAACTGCAGAAGTCATTTAGGAAAAGATTAACAGACCTGACAACACAAAATTTTAAAACTTACGCAGTTATAAACAAAAAAGACCATAGGTTAATACCACTAAAATACAAAATACATTACAAATTAGTAAGAACACAACCCTATTTAAAAATGAACCTGAAAGAGGACAGGCATTCCCACAGAAGAGGACTTACACATATATAGCTACTAGCTACACAAAAAGACGATCAACAGCAAAGGAAAATAGCCAAGAGGCACCACTCACAGTATGCAAAAAGATAATGGTGGCAGTGTAAAGAAAAAGGCTGGTAGGAGTTCATACTATTTGTGAGATAGTTTACCAGTACCTATCAAAATTTAAATGACACATTTTGGAACCTGTCTGATAGATATAATCACAAATGTGCACAGGTGGTTACAGTGTTTAAAAGTTTAATGGATACTTTAAATGTCAGAAGAAAAATTATAGCAGCAATTTATAAGAAAGTTACTGATCTATGTATGAATTGACATTGAAAGATCATCCAAGATATGTTGAGTTGCAAAAAGCAGACTTATCTACATAGGTCTTGTTGGTATAATATAAAAAGTATATGTTGTTTAATAGAAATCTATTATTGCTATACTTATTAATAGTCTAGCCAGTATCCTCAGATCACAAGAAGCTGTTTTACCAATATCAAAAGTACTTAAAAACTAGTCAGGTTTTTTTCAGGGCTTTCAAGAGCCATCACTGCATTGTTCTATTGTCTTTATTTTCCAGTTTGGTGCAGGTACCTGGTTGCAAATCAGTAAGTACAAATGGACATGTCAGTGTAAATCTGATGTGTACAGATTCTAATTAGTAAAAGAACTTTGAATTTAGTAATCGATTTTATAGATTACCTAAAATAATCCTTCAGTTTGCCTCCTAAAACATTTTTACTGTGATATAAGGACAGGAACAACTTGGCAATAGCATGTCTGTGCATAAAGGTTAATATATTTGGAGTAGTCTTCAGTCTGAAAGATGTTTCCCTTATAAGGCAAAAAAGGTTGAAATTATATGACATTCTGACATTATTTTAAAACCAATTTAATAATTTTATAGCTTCTGAAGAAAGCCGTCATTACTCCTGATTTTGAAAAAAACTATTGTGTCCCACCGTACAGAGAATCAAAATACCAACTTCAAAAAAAACGCAGAGTAAGTACAGTGACTCTCATTATTTAGAATGTTTAGATGTGTTCGACTGTATGTGTTCAGCTAATACAATATGGTTGTAAAATTAAAAATATATTTCCAAAGAAAATTGTCATGGATACCTAAGGGCCCATAAAATATGGTTCCATAAACACGTTTTATGTGGATTTCACAAAGTGAAAGTGCACCAGGTGGTACACCGATACAGCTTTATTTTTTCCTTCCTTAAAAACAGTGACAGCCACCAGGCAAGGTCAGTGTCCACGCCTCTTGATTTATAGGTACTGTTCACTAAAGGCTAGGAATTCTGTTGCAGGCTGTTGTAGAAAACTTAATGTAGCCAGCCAAAAACCCTACTTTTTAGTCTGCCAAATGAGAGAACAGAATCTATTTTCTCTAGTATAATATAGGGATTGCTTCCATCTGATCTGACATTTCAACTAGTAAGCATAAAGATATTGAGAGAGCTTGGAGGAAATTTGAGGAAGGTGCTCCAGTAATATAGTCATTAATAGGAAGCCCCTTGGCACATGGTAAATACTTCATAATTGTTGCATGAGTGGAACAAAACAAAAAAAAATTAAGCAAATCACTTGCTAGGAGTTTCAAAAGAACAGACTTTTTTTTTTCCCAAAGAAATAATACAGATTTCTGGACTGTTGGAGTGAGTGACTTTGAGATATCTGAGTGACAGAATACAAGTATTAGTGTTTATATGTAAGCTCCAGAAGTGAAAATGTTTTTATACGTTATCTCTTGTGTGGGCTATTTTAGACAATAAAAATTAAAGCTGTGGGTTATTCGCCCACCAACTCATCAGTTCTTACTAAAATACAAAATTAAATTTTAGGAGCCCTCTTTTATGAAACTAATAATGCTTTTGCCAAATTTACCAGAGAAATCATTTTTGTGATTTAATTCCTTTTATGGAAGATAGTTTGGATACTAATACATTCTGTTACATAACCTTACTTGTTTTTAATTAATGAAATTTTCTGTGTGTACAATTATGGGGGAAATGAGAAATAGTTTATACACTGTTTATTAAAGTTAGAATTTTCCGTTTAATTGTTTTTTAAATCTGAATTTCAGAAAGAGCGACAAAAAACAGCAGGTGATGGCTGGTTTGGTATGAAAGCTCCAGAATTGACAGAAGAACTGAAAAATGATCTCAAAGTACTGAAGATGAGAGCTGGCATGGACCCAAAAAGATTTTACAAGAAAAATGATAGGGATGGCTTCCCTAAGTACTTCCAGGTATGAAGCAAACAGAATGTAGTGGTGAGGTTATGTGGATTTTAGTTTGGAAAGCACTATAGTGTGATCTTTCTGTTTACTCTAAAATAGATGAATATCTACGATGCACATCTGCTCAGATCATATAATAATGGTCAGAACTCAGCTCAGACAGCTACTAGCTTGTAATGGCTTTTCATATAGAGAGACAGTGTTGCAGATAGTAACTAGGTTCCTAGGTCATCGCTCTAAAAGTTACGGAATGTATAAGATCGGCGTGTTCCATGTATGAATAGTACTAGCCTAAGAGCAAGAATTCTTACGGGATGGATGGGGAAAGGGAATCATTTGTACCAAACTCTTCTTTTCAAGGTAGAGGGGTATCCTCAGGCAAATTCTCAAAATAACTTAAAAGTTGGTTTTCAAGGTGTTTTCATTCAGATGAAAGCCCAATGGAGTTAATCGGTGGCTCTCAAGTTCATTTTGCTCTTATTGATTACCTTTCATGTAACTCATCTAGATTGTTATTATACAGTAGTACTTTGCCGCTAGGTCTGTTCTCTCTCTAGTCCATCTTTCACATTGTAGTCAGTCATCTATTCTTTAAAACACAACAACAAAAAAAGGCAATCTGTTTGTGAGATGCCTCCAATCAGTGATATCACAGATGTCATTCAGTGACACCTTCAGTGATTCTTTGTGACCTGGAGGGTAGTCTGTACCCCTTAATGTGGCCCTTCACAGTCTGCATCCAAACCAGTTCAGCCCTCCCTTTTTCACAGAGCCCTCTGAAGTGCAAACACACTCAACTACTCAGTCTTCTCAATATGCAGACTGCTCTTGGCATTTGACTTTGCATGTGCTTGGCTCTGCCGTTTGTTTGGTGAAATTTTACTCATATAAATCCAAGCTAAAATATCATCCTTTATGAAACCTTCTTTATGTCCCTTAGCTAAATAGAATTGGTCAGTTAGTTTTCAGAGCCTCTAATGTTTGTTCAACATATACTATGTTACCTTTTCTAGTTACCTGTTTGTGGATCTTCCTTAAGACTGTGGTTTCCTCATTGCTAGGGACCAGATATTCTTTATCTTTGTTTCCCTAACATCTAAAACAGTGCCTGACACATAGTAGACACTTGGTAAATTTCACTCAGTTGAATGTATAACTAATGCAGACCTGTCAAGAAGAAGGTTCTAAGCTGGCAGCATTTATGATAACCTAGGAGATCAAATAGGTATGTAGAATTTGTCAATTTCATTAAATTGGAAAGCTAAAAAGAGTTTATCTGTCCTACTTTTCCCCTCTAGTTACACTGTTCATCAAGAATGTATGTACTGTCTAGCGCTAAATTATATAAAAGGAATTTTGGATATATTATAAACTCTAATGAGAAAATATCATTAGTGTGACCTAATGCAGATTGAATAGGTGATTGATTTTTGCTTTTTAAAAATGGCACAATTAACGTTTTGGTGTAATGTAAGCTTGTGTTTTTCATTCCTTTCTATAAATATACTTTGCTAGAGCCACCCTGAAATGTGAAAACAATGTGGCATTCAAGTATTACATAACTTATTTCAATCAATTGTTCATAGTTTGGAACCATTGTTGACAATCCAGCTGACTTCTACCATTCACGAATTCCAAAGAAACAAAGGAAGAAAACTATTGTGGAAGAACTGCTGGCTGATGCTGAGTTCAGAAGGTAAAGGAATTTATGTTTCACTTTATGTTGGCTTTCCTTTAAATTTGCATAAACTTTTTAAATTTTAGATAATTTTTAAATGTTTTGTTGCACAGTTTCTCAATAGCAGCACTATTTACATTTTAGATGGGATAATTCTTTTTTGGTGGGACTATCCTGTGCCCTGTAGGATGTTTAACAGCATCCTTGGCCTCTGCCCACTATATGCCAGTAGCACCCACACACACATACACACTCACATTCATGACAATCAAAAATGTCTCCAGGCATTTACAGATGTCCCCTTCAGGGCATAAGCATTCCCAGTTTAGAACCACTGCTTTAGAGGGAAGCTTAAAAATATTTGACTGGCTAGAAGAGATGAGCCTGCAAAGGAAACTGGGAAAGAAGAGCTAGCCAGGAGGGCACAGCGCCATAGAAGTCAAGGAAAGAGACTGTTTTAAGCAGGTGTAAGCTAGAGGAGTGGTTAATAGGAATAAATGCTGATGAGACATCAAATGAAATAAAAACTTCCTTTGCATTTAGTTACATGGAGGTCACAGTAACTGCATAAGGAGTTTTAGGGGAGTGATAGGGAGAAAGACTGCAGAAGATTGGAGAGTGAGTTGAAAATGAAGAAATGGACATAACTCTCTGAAGAAGTTAGGTTGTGAAGAGGAAGGGAAAAGCAGGGCTAGTAAATAAGGAATTGGAGGATTATGTAAAATGGAGCAATCTGAGTATGTTTAAATGTCCTTGAAGCAGCTATCTATCTATCTATCTATATATGAGATTTAAAAGCATGCCTCATACAGAAACCTCTACTGACGTTCCATGTTGGTTAAATAGCAAAAATGAAAATATTTATCAAAGATTTTAAAAATAATGTAGATTGTAGGCATGGAAAACAAACTTAAAATGTTATTGTAAGCTATTTAACTAGTCTGGGTAATGGTGAAAATTTTAGAAATAAGCACTATCAACATTGCTGTGATTTCTGAGATTGCCATCATCAAGATTAATCCACAGCACATGTTAACAGGTAAGTGTTGAAACACTACAAAGTAATCTTAGGATAAGGAAGTTGGGGCAGTAACCTAGAAATTTAGAATGAAACTTAAAATTGCAGGTTAGAGGTTCTTAGCAGTTCATTATTTCCCACATTCAGTCATTGAATACCTTTTTCACGGTGTTTCCATTATCTGTATACTGCCTACTTTATTTTAAAAGGAAACTTTACATTGCTACTGTAAATGGGTTAATTACATTTTTCCATATATATTAAGATAAATACATTACTTAAAATGAACATTGTCACCTAAATTTACATGTCACAGTATATGAAACGCTACTAGCCCATTTCTCCACGGGAAGTTTTAATCTTCCACGACCATCTCGAGGTTTTCTGTCTTCCCACCACTTTGGGATAGGGAACTTCACCATATGTATTTAATGCATCACATGTTCGTTAATAGGAAAGTCCTTGGGACAGAAGAAAATGTGCTTTTCTGTGTTGTATGTGGTTTTTGGTTTTGTTTCATTTTCAGTCTAACCTTAGGTTTGTTAGGAAGTCTGTGTAAGTTGTGCTTTTGGGATTGGGTGAGCTGTAAAGTTATGGTAAATAGCTTCTATTTTAAAGAGATTTTTAGCTTATCCTCAGCTTTAGTGATGTGATAACAAATTTATGTAACACAATGTGCTTTAGAACACAGGAATTTAATATGTTTAGAGAATTTTTAAACTTTTCATAATTGTGTAATGACAGGCTTTCTTTTGTTGAAGCTTCTACCTACTACATCATTATCTTTCTGCAATAAATTGTGCTTCTTTGGAAATTGTATTTCCAAAGCCCAATGAGAAAATAGTCTATAGCACCGATTCGCTGGTCTGAGGATACCTTTGAACTCTTAAAAATTATTGAAGACCCAAAGAACTTTTGTGTGTTACATTTGTCAATATTTACCATAATGGAAAATAAAATTAAGAAACTGAAAATATTAATTCATTTTAAAATAACAAATCCATTATACATTAACATAGTTTCACAAACAAAACAAAAATAATTTAGTGCATATCTCTTCACTGTCTGGCTTAAAGACAGTTGGAGCCTCATATTTGCTTCTGCATCAGTCTGCTATGATACCACACATTGTGTAGCCTCTGGGAAACTTCACTGTATACTCGTGAGAGAGTGAGCATGAAAAAGACAACAGTGTCTTGGTATTCTTGTGAAATAGTTTTTAACTAATGGAGTCTGAAAGGGTCTCATTCCCAGACTACATTTTGAAAACCATTGTTCTGTGGTATATTTCTTAAGATTCTAAGAAATATATTGTGTTTTCAGGTAACTGTAAACCTTTTTTCTTAGTCCTTATTTTTATATTTCTATCCCACAAAAATATTTAAAGCATTTGATATTCTCTGGTAGCTGGATGTAGTGCACGCATGGGTCTCTAGTGACAGTTTTCAAAGCTTCCCTCTACAGTTGCCATATTTTCTCACTAGACTAAGCTCTGTGAAGGCAGGGACTTTGGCTATCTGGTTCACAACTTTGTCCCCAACTCCTAGTATGGCACCTTACACATGGTAGAACTTAGTACAAATGTGACGAATAAATGGTAAAAATGCAAAAAGAAAAATTGAGATTTAGAAGTGGCCTCCCCTCCCCAAAAGATTACATTAACTTCTAATGTGTGGTGTCATACTTTATTTAGAACTTAAAGGTTTGGTTTTTCTTCTTAGATATAACCGAAAGAAGTACTCAGAGATCATGGCTGAAAAAACAGCAAATGCAGCAGGAAAGAAGTTTCGAAAGAAGAAGAAATTTCGCAATTAAAATTCACCAAGCAAGCCACAGTATTTTATATCCCCCCTTTATTTATTTACTAACTATGTTTTTGAAAACTAACACCATCACATAAATTAACATACACTGGTCCCATTTATATAATAGGGATTTCTGTTTGGAAAAAGTTGATTTGAGAGAGAATCGATCATGTGCCCCTTAGAATAAAAATAGGTGTGTCTACAACAGACCCACCCATGCTTCGACCCTTTAAGGAAAGAAAAGGAAAAGAACCTTAACCAATTTAAGATAAATGATGTTTTTGTAAAGTTTTCAATGCTTGGTTATTTACATAAAATTGAATTAAAAGACATTTAGAAAGTGTAAGATTTGCTAACATTCAAAAAGCTTTAAAATAATATGATCAAAGATAAATATAACAATATCATAACAATATTTTAATTAAGGGGGGTGTGTATGTGTAGGTAGGTAGGTAGGTAGACAGGTAGACGGAAATGCCCTTTCATCAACTGTAAATTCAGGTCCAGAAAATACAGAACTCTGTACAGGGATACGGGGTCTGCTTGTGGCCAGTATAAAAGTCATAGTTGAAACCAAAGGAATGGTACAAGTGTTCTTAGAGCAAATGTATGTTAGTATATATGATCAGAGAGCTAAGTGAAGCTGTAAAAGGAACTTAAAAGATAATGACGACAACCTAGAAAGTTTGGGTTAAAACTGATGAAAAGGGGCCTTCAAAATACCTTACAATCTTGAACAATTTCTAAAATTGCCCATCTTGTTCCAAAATGTTTTTAAGACAGCTTATAAAAAATGTGTACAACACAGCTAGTTTTTTGTTTTAAGTGAGGAAATTATGGGGAGGAAAGTGAGGACGGAAAAAATTAAATGAAGTCAAGATGAAGTTAATAAAACAATTCTGAAACTTAATAACTGCAACTGTTGATAAGAAGGGGCTTTGAGCTTTCTAGCATCTAACACAAAAAATCAGTTCTGTGTTCAGTGTTCTGTCATTAGATAAAAACATCTACTTTAGATAAACACCATTATTCCTGTTAGTAAGACCTAAGAAAATGTCTCATGGGTCCCCATAATTAAGGATGTCAGATGAAAGGTCATACTTGGCTGTCCAGAGGATAAATGGCAGGGTTTTAAAGAAAAGGAAAAGGGGTGAGGGGCAGAGAAGACTGTATAGAAAAGTTCAATAAAACCTTGAGTAATTTAAATTCATGGGATCCCACTTAGAAATAGCAAGTTAGAAGGAAACATGATTATATGAAAAATATTTTAACACTATTTCTGTAATATGTGCAGATACTCATCCAGTTCAGTCTCTCAAGCAATAAGTATTGTTCAAAATTACTACTTAAATTTTATTGAAAAGTTTTCAGTAAGGATTTAAACAAAAAATGCTTTCTAGTTAACCAATTCCCCAAGCATCTGACTAATTAAAATGTAAAATTCATCTTACTGTTACACAATTTTAAAGGGAAATGTTTCCACTTTTAAAAGTGAAGAAGTAATGCTTCCAATTACTAATAGCTTCCAAGAGGCAGGGTCAATAGCATGACCTGTAATTAAGTGGCATAAGAAGATGAGTGCTTTATAAAAGAAATGAAATACCTCAAAATGAAATGTGAACTTAGGTAGCAGTAGGGGGAGGTTCTGCAATGAAAAGGGTTATCAGTAAATACTGAACACTAACTATGAGAAAGGCAAACTATCATGTTTCCCTGAAAATAAGACCTAGCTGGACAGTCAGCTCTAATGCGTCTTTTGGAGCAAAAATTAATATAAGACCCAGTCTTATTTTACTATAATATAAAATCGGATCTTATATAAGACTGGGTCTTATATTAATTTTTGCTCCAAAAGATGCATTAGAGCTGATTGTCCAACTCTGAGCCAGTACTTTAGGCTCAGGTGATGGGTGGTGCATAGTGTATGTTCGTTCTAGTTACTACTGCATAACAAATTACCCCAAAAATTATAACTCATGATTCTGTGGTTCAAGGCTTAGCTGGGTGAACTGTGCTCTATATGATATTGAATGATGTCACTGGTGGTAGTCAGCATGCAGCTAAACAGATCTGGAAGGTCTAAGACGTTTTTCTAACAAGCCTGGCACCATACAATATTCTCTTTTAAAAGTATATCAATTGAAGTTTTTCTTCAATTGAACAGTATAGCATAAAAATAGCTATAAAACCAGAACATGATCCACACTTTGTGTGGCACTGAAGGCTCTAAGCAATGTTAAATGGGCTCAATATATATAGGAAGTGCTACTCCCCACGAGCCTCCTTCCTTGTCACCCCTCATAAGGTAAGAGGACTCATCAGATTGAAGTGAGCTCAAGATATTCATGGGGCTGTGTTTTCACAAATGAACAAGGTTGCTGTGTTAATAGGTCAGAAACCATGCTCTTGCCCTATTAGGGGTCAGGCCTGTCATCCTCTCTTCCAAACAAAGTGGGAAATTGGACTTGGGGGCTTTCCTGAGCCAGGCTTTTTCTATAAAACGTAAGGGAAGATGGGTTGTTTCATCACGGCTTACCTGAGAAGTCCTGCAATCGGAGTGTTTTTCTAGTTATGAGTGGTACTTTCCGATTGGCTACTCTTCCTTATGGTTACAACCTCCTTGGCAGGTTGCAAAGCAGGGACTGGTAGGATTCAGGCACCAAATTTCTGACCTCGAACCCCATGCAACGTACTGAAATTTTGAAGTCTTATTCATTAAGGGAAGAAAAAATGAAATACGGATGTGAAAACTATGGTTAGATAGAGTCCCAATTACCATGTGAATTTTAGCTGTCATGCAGTGAAGAATACTACAAATGACTTCAAAAATGTTCTTCGACCTTTTTAAATGATAGGAAAGAAATATGTACATATAGTCATCTATATGAAAAGAAATTTAATGACATTTTTTTCAGTCTGTTCCTCCTATATCTATTCCCCCACCCCTCAACTCAGGGAAGTTCAGAGGAGTAATGTACCAACAAACGAGAATACAAAACATACATTGTGGTTAACGAGAATTTTCCTATATCTTAATGTATCAGCAGTAAGACTTATTTTTTCCCTGAAATGTATGTATGTGTATACACATTTATATATACCATGTTTCCCTGAAAATACCTAGCCGGACCATCAGCTCTAATGCGCCTTTGGAGCAAAAAGTAATATAAGACCTGGTCTTATTTTAATATAAAACCAGGTATAATATAACAAAATATAAGATACATAATATAATAATACTGGGTCTTATATTAATTTTTGCTCCAAAAAAACACGTTAGAGCTGATGGTCCAGCTAGGTCTTATTTTCAGACCTTATTATACAACACGGTACATATACACACACCAAAATGGCTGAGACGATGAGTTAGTAGAACAAGTCATGGCTCAATTCTGGAATGTGAAGCTTCATCAAAACCTTAGCTACAGTCTCTTCTAAGTAGTGCTGGAAAAACTGGACAAATACATGTAAAAAAGAAAAAATTGGGCCACTTTCTTACACCATATACGAAAATAAAATGAGTTAAAGACAATGTAAGACCTGAAACCATAAAACTTCTAGAAGAAAATATAGGCAGTAAACTCTTTGACATAGGTATTAGCAATGTCATTTTGGATATGTATCCTTGGGCAAGAGCAACAAAAGAAAAACTAAATAGGACGACATCAAGTTAAAAACTTTGTGCACAGCAAAAGAAACCAAAATGAAAAGACAACACACTGAAGGGGAGAAGACATTCACAAATGATACATTTGATAAGGGGTTAATATCCAAACTATGAAAGGAACTTACACAGTTTAACACCAAAAAATCCAGTTAAAAAATGGCAGAGGACCAGATACGTCTCCAAAGAGGACATACAGATGGCTAACAAACATGAAAAGATGAGCTCTTCACATCACTAATCAGTGAAATGTAAATCAAAATCCACAATGAGATATCACCTTACTCCTGTCAGAATGGCTATCAATAAATCAACAGATAACAGGTGTTGGCGAGGAAGTGGAGAAAAGGGAAACCCTCATACACTTGGTAGGACTGTAAATTGGTGTAGCAACTATGGAAAATAGTATGGAGATTTGATATTGTTTAAAAATAAAGCCGCCATATGATCCAGCAATTCCATTTCTGGGTATGTAGCCAAAGAAAAAACTTAACCTCGAGAAGATAGGCAGCCCTATGTTCACTGCAGCATGGCTACTTCTAATAGCCATGATGTGGGAGCAACCTAGGGCCCATCCACCAATGATAAATGGATAAAGAAGACATGTATTATACACGTATGCATCTAAAACGGAATATTACTCGGCAATAAAAACGAATAAAATCTTGCCATTTGCAACACCCTTTAGGTTGGACCTAAAGGGTATTATGCTAAATGAAATGAAATTAATAGAGAAATACAAATGCCATATGGTTTCACTTATATGTGGAATCTAGGAAAAAATGCACACAAATGAACAAAGTGAAACAAACAGACCCATAGATAAAGCTGACGGTTGCCAAAGGGAGTGGGTGGGGGAATGGGAAGGAGGAAAAAAAACTGGAATTTATCTGTAACATCTTCCCTTCCAGCCAAATCTGCCACTTTCCCCAGGTTCAGCTATTGACAAGGTCATCACAGAAGCAGCCTTGATCTGAACGGTAGGTGTGTCGATCAATAGTGAAATGAAAGGATATTAACTGGCCCACTGCCTTTCCCTGTGCCTTGGTGATCACAACTTCAGCCCTTTTTATATTTTACCAACTATAGTCCTTTAGGGTCGACTCTTGGTTTTTCCTTTAGTGAAATCATCCTGATTTAGCCAAAGGGTATGAATCAAGATGATTCTACAGTCCCTCAAGCACAATTTCATCAATTCCAGTAACCCTCATTTTCACTCCACCTCAGCCAATCACTATCATGCCCTTAGACTCATTACTTAAAACTTTCAATGGTTAGGATTCTGAACTCTCACTATCCCAATCTCTGTTAGACTTCCCTCAGTCCCCTCTAACCCAACCTTGGCTGCAGTTTGGAATTACCTGCGGTGGCTTCAAAAATACAGATGCCTGGGCCCCACTCCCAACAATTGTGGACTCAAGCATTTCAGCCACTTATTGTTCCAATCCTCCGTCCCCATCAGGATACATTTTCCCCTAACCAATCTGGACCAAACTGGTCAGACATTTCGAAAATTCTTTGTATACCCTACTAGTCTCATTCTCTCTGTTACTCTCACCTGCCAATACCAGCCAGGGAAATACCCACTATTCCTTATCCATCCAGATTACTGAGATTTGGGGAAATACCATGAGGCTACTGACTTTCAACTGGGCTTCCACTGCTGCTCCACCATTCTTTTATTCAATTCTGATGACTTCTCACCAAATTCATTCATTCATTCTGCAAATCAGTCAGCCAATCACCACAAAATTGAATCCTATGCATTACTTAAGCACCACACTACACCAGTAAAGAGCCTCTACACCCGAGGAGCTCATAGGAGATAAAAAGCATGCTCACATTCTCCCCAGGGTCCCCCAGCACCCACTCCTACCCTCAGCAGATCACTGTCTCCTTCACTCAACCAGCCAAGGCCATCTGACTAAGGCTGCCATAACTCCTGGTGGCTCCATCTGTCTAGAGAAACTATTTGTACATGCATCCCAACTGCTATAGTCAATGCCTTTTCTCCCTCGGTCTTCATCTTTTCTGACCAGGAAATGTTAGACACTACTGACCTTTCCTTCTTGACACACCAGTTTCTCTTGGCTTCTGCAGGACGATAAACTTTTCTGTTTATATCTCTCTTCCTTCGCTGATTTTCTTACTCTGCCCACCACTTGGTTTCCCGTAATGCCTGCCCTCTTACCTTCTTTCTCTATAGTGACTTGAATATCTTCTCCCTCTCCTCCAGCTTCTGCTCTCACCTCTCTGCAAAAAAACTCCAAAGTCTCCATCCTTTTATCTCTACACGCCTGCTCCAGACACACATTTCCAATTAATGGTGTGATACGCCCATCCAGGTAGCACGAAGTCATCTCAAACTTAACATATCCAGAACCAGATACATCATGTTTCTGAGATAAGTGCTTAGCACCATGTCTGGAACATAATAGGAACTCAAAGGAAAGCTACAATTTCCCTGTTCTCCATCCTTCCCCCTGCCCCCATTGGGGGAATCTCTCTAAAACAGTTTTAATGATGCCTTTCTACATTTTTATCTTCTATGGCCCACCTCTGCTTAACAAAACATGTAGAAACCCCTAAATTCAAGATCTGATATTCAAGACCCTCTATAAAATGCCACCACAGATTTATGTTCACCATTCCCCTGCTCATGGCCCCAACTTCATTTGTGCTGGTCATATGCCGCTTCTCTGCTCTGCTCTGGATTGCAGGAAACCACTTCCCAGATTCCCTTACCAACTGCCTACCCAGTGAGACGATTACCTAAGACTGAATTTTCTCCACTGATGTACTCCACTGATACTCTTGAAATTCCCATTTGACTATGCTTATTTTTATTTTGTATTTAACAAACACCTATATAGCCCTTAGTGCCAAAGGCACTATTCTAAGGACTTACAAATACAACTTATGTACACACACATGTAAAATATATGTATACAACAATTTAGGTAAACTTAGGTAAACCTATCAGATAGGTGCTACTCATCATTTTATAAGTGAAGAAACTGAGGCACAGAGAGGTTAAATAACCTGCCTAAGGTCACAGAGCTAGTAAGTATAACTGTCATACTTTTAGCCACTCATTATAGCTATTTGCATACCTGTTTCAGCATCACCAGCAGAAACTGATGCACTTTCCCCCTTTCTTTTACAGTTATAGAACACATGAGTTTTAGCTGAGAATGTGGCCACCTGGGGAAATAAAGCATAGGATACAAGTGAAAGTGATATGTGCAACTTCTGGGAAGTGTCCTTCAAAGAAGCATGAGCTTGGGGTGGGGCTAGGTCCCTTTATCTTCTCCCCACTCACTAGTATGTTGACCTGATGGCAGGGGCATAAGCAATCATGGAACCTGGTGGGAGCTGCATTTTGAGGAAGAAAGAATAGGGAGCCTGGATCTCTCATGATCAAGTAGCTGCCATTTCCTGGACTTTCACGTGAGAGAACAGAAACCTCTGTCTTGCCAAATCCACTGGTATTTTGAGTTTCCTGTCACTAATAGCCAAAGATGATCCTAATTAATGACATCACCAATCCGTGGCTCTCTGTCCCTCACTAGGATGAACTCTTTAAGAAAATGCGATTGATCTCACTCATCTTTGTATTTCCTTCCAACATGGTTCCTTGCACAAAGTCAGTACTCAAAAAAGAGAGCGAATTGAAGGTGAATGAGGTTATAAAATATTTGTTAAGTGCTGATATAGAAAGTCTCAGATCAGAAGGAAGCTGTAGTGAAACTACTCCTGGCCACTGGTCTTTAGAGTCTGTATTGACCATAGCAGCAATAAGACAGGAGCATCTCCACCCTTTGGGGCAGCTCCCAATTTGTCAGTACCTTTCTGGAATCCTGGATGTAGGAGGCAGAGCTGTAAAAGAGATCACAAAGAAAATAGGTCTTCAAACATCAGCACCTTCACTTTTCCCTTCTCCACCTTCATGCTTTTTTCTCTGCCCTCTTCCTACTTGCCCCCAAAGAGCAGGCATTTTTTCCCCGTTATTCCTAGGCTGATCCTTTCACCTGAACTCCCATAACATCTTTGCATCATAATTTTTTCATCTATTAAATAGGGTAATTCATATTTGTTAGGATTTGGGAGGTAATTAAATGGCAAGTGTTAAAGTTGCTGACAAAAAGCAGGTGTTTAGAAAAATGTGAGATATATCCCTTTTCCTGACACCCTTCTCCTCTAGAGGAAACCTGCTCCATTGGTTCTTGGAGGTAACACTTTCTCCTGGTTTTCTTCTTCTCTGGCTGCCCTCTTGGTCTCTTTGAAGACATTCTTTGCCTGTCCTTCAAATGTCTGTTCTCTAGGTTTCTGTCCTCAACTGTCATCTCATACTCTCCCTGCAGGATCTCCTCTTTGTCCAGAGTTTTAAGTCCCATCTGTAGGATAATGAATTTCAAGTCTCAGCCTAGATTGGTCTCCTGAGCTCCAGATCTCCTCTTCTTTTCCTTCACTCTCTTTCTGCATACCTACCTTCTTTTAGTTCTTTCACTCAATAAATATTTATTAAGAGCTTGCTGTGTGCTTGGCATTGCATAGCCAACTGCCAACTACATCTCCAGGATATTCCATAGAGACCTCAAACTCAACACGTGCAGATCTTTTCCCCCCAAAATCCAATTCCCTCTCCTTCGTTGTCTCGGTGACTATTTTAGCATTCAACCAACTGCCCTAATTAGAAATGGGAGTAGGGTTTCCAGGTGGGAATTCCCATCCATTCTCAGGGATTTTTTTCGCTTTCCCATTCCCGAATCCCGAGATATAAACTGTTCTGTTCTCCACGAAGAATCGTTTCCACAAAGCGACAGCTGATACTACCAACCACCTGGGTTCAAGAAGCAGATTTTCCCGATTTCCCAACCAAGTTTTCTTAGGATTCGGGAATGGAAAAGAAGAAAAAATTCCCAAGAACGAGGGAATTCCCACCTGGAAACCCTAGTGATTAATAGGAAAAATGTCTAAGAGATACATTGTGAGTAGTACATTTATTTCCCATTGTGGGTATTACTGGGTTCAAGGAGCCTATTTTCCCGATTTCCTAACCAACTTCTCTCAGGATTTGGGAACGGGGAATCGAAAAAAATTCCTGAGAACGGGCGGGAATTCCCGCCGGGAAACCCTAAATGGGAGGCTTTTCTGACTTCCCTCACTCTCCGCTCTATATCCCTTAATTCATCAAGTCCCATCGATTCATCCTCCCTTGATATCTCTCCAATCTGTACACTTACCCATCCCCCCAAACCACCTCCCTAGTTCCAGCCCTTCTCATTTTTTTACCTATATGACTCCAACCGCCCTGCATTGGTATTCTGGCCTCTGGCCTTGTGCTTTTCCAGCTGGGATCCTGCAGCCAGAGGAGTGATACAAGTTACAGCTAATCACAACTGCTTCCGCCCTAAAAGCTACTCAGTGAGTTTCCATTAGGGTAAAGTCCACACTCAACATGGTGTACAAGACTTCCGGACTCAGTGCCTGCTGGAATCACTCTGTAAAGAAACACCTTGTTCACACGCTTCACTCTCACTAGAAGGAGCTACTGACGGGTGTATTTATGGCAGCGATCCAGCATGTAGCAGAGTGTAAGGGGATCAATACATGTTTGTTAAATGAAGTTAGGAAAATCTTTAATGGAAAGCAGTATCAGGGCTGCCTATGTGCAAGTGATCCAAGAAAAGGCATAAAATACTTTCCCCCCTTCCTCATTAGCATTACGGTTTTGTCTTTAGCTTTTTTACAACTAACGTTTTTATTAAAGGATAAGGTAGGCTTGTTATGAAAAAGACTGCAACATTACAAAGAGGCATACAGTAGCACAGGAGGCCCCCGCCCTCATACCACTGCCCCTGCTGCCCGGGCACTGTTAACTGTATATCTTTCCAGAAATGTTCGATGCACGCAAAATTATAGTAATACATGTTATTACTATTGATATTAGCAGTATTTCACACAGATGGAGTCACATTAAACATATTCACTTGCATATCAGCTTTTTTTCATTACTCTTGGACATTTTCCCGTAATATTATTATAGATCTTCCTCATTTTTTAAAGGTCCACATTGTCCTCAATTACATGACTCTACCACTCTCTCTTCAAACAGATCATTCATTGGTAGGCATCTAAGTTATTTCCTGTTTGGGGCCATTCTAAACAATGCTGCATTTATGGTAGATAATTAAATGTCAATCTTTTGGTATATGCAAAAATTGCAAATTGGAATATTAAAATAAATATACACCACAACTAAGTGGGATTCAGTTCAGGAATATAAGAAGGGTTGGATATTAGAAAATATGTTAATATATTACACAATATTAATAGATCAAAGGAGAAAATCTCCATTGATGACTGATAAATAGGGATATTCTCTTAATTTGATAAATGTGTGTATGTGGGCACATGTGTGCGTGCCCACACCAAAAGTTACCATGATGCTTAGTGAAGAAACATTCCCGTAAGGTCAGGAACAGGAAAAGTTAGCTCACTGTCACTGTTTTTGTGAAAAACTAACATCTAGAGGTACTAACTGATGCTATTACAAGAGAAACAATATGAGGCATAAAAATTACAGAGGAGAAGGTAAAATTATCATTCATCCTCCCTTGAAAATATATTTCCAGAAAACAACTTAATCAACTGAAAAATGATCTTCTCTTTTAAAAAACTGAGATATAATTCACATACCATCTGTGGGGACAGAGTCCCAGAGAGCAGTTTCCAGGCTCTCGACCTCACGTGGAAAGGTGCTGGCTCGGGTAGTAGTTGGCCATCAGCTATAACCAGTTAGCCATTAGCCGCTGATATAACTGCCGTGGCTGAGCTAGCAAGGGTGGATTGCAGTTAGCAAGTGGGTTGGTTGGCAGAGAAGCGGACGGCAGGTTGTGGATCGTGTGGCTCCTGCTTCCTGTGTCTCCAACCCAGCCGCCAGCGAGACTATAGTGGTATGACTCCCTTATCTATGGCTCCATTGGTGGTCCTTTTTGGCCTCACCATATCCTGTGTTCTTGTATGGGCAGCGGGAGCTGAGACCCTGCATGACCCCATACAATCACCCCTTTAAAAAGTGCACAATTCAGTGGGGTTATATGTAGTCAGAGTTGTGCAATTATCACCACTATTCCAGAACATTTTCATCACCCCCCCCAGAAAAACCCCATACCCATTAGTAGTCCCTTCACATTCCCCTTACTCCCAGTACCTGGTAACCACTAATTTACTTTCTGTGCCTATGGATTTGCCTGTTTTGTATATTTAATATACAGTTGACCTTTGAACAACAAAGGTTTAAACTGCGTGGGTCCACTTAAACGCAGATTTTTTTCAATAAATACCTGTAACGTTGGGAGGCTATTGATGTGGCAGGAGGACTTGTATGCGTTGGTCTACACCATTTTATATAGGGGACCTGAGCAGTTTGATCCTGCAAGTTTTGGGGGCTCAAAAGTTAGGGCTCAACGCCCTAACCCGTGCATTGTTCAAGGGTCAACTGTAAATGGAATCATATAATATGTGGCCTTCTGTGACTGGCTCCTTTCACAAGGAGAACACTCGCATAATGTTTTCAAGGTTTTTCCAAGTGGCAACATGAATCAGTAGTTCATTCTTTTTTACTGATGAATAATATAATAACATAATATAATATGAATATCCCACATTTTGTCTATTCATCCGTTGATGGATATTTGGGTTGTTTCCACTTTTTGGCTATTAAGAATAATACTGTAGGGTGGCCAGTTAGCTCAATTGGTTAGAGCATGGTGCTAATAACACCAAGGTTGCTGGTTTGATCCCCGCATGGGCCACTGTGAGCTGTGCCCTCCTTAAAAAAAAAATAATACCACTATGAACAATGATATACAAGTGTAAACATACATTTTCAGTTCTCTTGGGTATATACCTAGGAGTGGAATTGCTGGGTCATATGGTAACCCTAATTTTAACTTTTTGAGGAATTGCCAAACTTTTCCAAAGCGACTGTACCATTTTACATACCAATTTTTCCACATCATTGCCAATACTGTTATTGTCTGTCATTTTTTTATTATAGTCATCCTAATAGGTATATAGTGGTATCTCATTGTGATTTTGAACTGAAAAAATATTTAAATGGTTGGATAGTTCAATAAGATAGGTGGATACAAATTATTTAATGTATCAAAAGCCTTCATATACACAAACCATAACCAGTTAGAAAATATAATGAAACAAATGATCCAAACCAAAAAAATAAAGTAATAAAGTTTTTTTAAAGTCAAGATACATATAAAGAAAACTTTAACACACTCCTGATGAGCACAGAAGAAGAGCTGAGCAAATGGTAAGGAATAGGTGTTCGTAAAAAAGAAAAAAGATTTCCCCTGCTACTCTTAAATGGGAAGACTCAGCATCATTAGTTTAATTCTCCCTATATTAATCTATAAATAACATGACTACAACACAAATACCTCCTAATATTAGAGCCAGACTAGCTGTAACTATGGCTCATATAAAAGATGATACAAAATTACGGTTTTATCCACAGATCCAGCCTTCCTGAGTTCCCATCCTGGTATGCTGCGTATTATTAGCTTGGACAAGTTACTTAAATCTCTGTATCTCAGATGCCTCTTCCATGAAAGGGGATAATAATATCTACCTGGTAGGGTTGTCAGAGGATTAAACACATTAAAATGCATAATACACTTTGAATAATACCTGGTACATAACAAATGCTACATAAGTGCTAATAATATTATGTGGGAAAAATAATTCAAAAATAGGATAAAAAAAGTCTTTAAAAAGTTAGGAAGGAGGACTGGCCCTACTAGAATATTAAAATAGCACAATTCTGGTGAATCAAAATTAAGACAGCACAATGGAATAGAAGAGAGGATCCAGAAACCCAAATGCATATGAGAATTTAGAAAATGATAAAGGGAGCATTTCAAATTAGTGCAGAAAAGGAAGAGTGTTCATTATCAGAGATTCTTGGACAAAATTCCCACTTCACTATTTATACAAAAATACATTCCAGATGAAGTGAAGATTTAGGTATAAAAATAAAACCATAAAAGCACTAACATAAAACATGATGAAATGATTTAATAACCTGAGTGCAGTATAACCCCAAACCTAGAAGCCATAAAAGACTGATTGATAAATCCAAATATATGAATTTCTGTAAGACAAAAAATAAAATACCATAAACCAAAATCAAAAGACAAACAACCCAGGAAAGAATAATGGTAACACATATCACAAAGGGTTGGTTTCCTTAATACATAGAGAACTCGTACAAACCAATAAGAAAATGACCAATGACGCAATAGAAAAATAAGCAAAACTCAAGAACAGATAAATCACAAAAAGGAAATACAAATTATTTCACATATGAAAAGATGCTCATCTTCACTCATAATGACATGAATTCAAACTACAACTAGAAATCTTTTTTCACCTGTTTGGTAACGTGGGTGTGGGGAAATAGGTACTCTCACACATTGCTGGTGAGAGTAAAATGGGTACAATCTCTATGAGAGCAATTTGGCAAGATCTGTCAAAGAATGCACAAACAAACCTTTGACCCAGCAGTTCAACTTCCTAGGAATCTATCCTACGTATATATTTGCACTTGTGTACAATAATGTAAGCGCAAGGATGTTCACTAAAGCATTGTTTGTAATAGGAAAATACTGTATACTTAAATGTCCAGCTATTGGGGGCTGTTAAATCATCACGATACATATGTACAATGGAACAGGCAGCTCTATCTGCCTTAAGTGAAAGGGCAAGTATAGCATATTACCAATTGTGTATCACCTATGTCACTAACATCAATAAACATACAGCAAGATAATATAAAAATGCTGAGACATGCATAAAATCTGACAGTATTTCCAAGAAACATTTTTCACTAATGGCTTACAGAGGGAATTGCAAGGCTGGGGTATGGGAACAAGGCTGTTTACTTTTCCCTGTACCTTTTTTGACAATTTTGGATTTTGTATTTTTTGCGTGAAATTAAGCTTGTTTGTTGCAATGAATTTTTAAAACTCCATTAATTTATTTGCATTTAGTGAGGTGGAACTCTAATCTTGCCCAAAGCTATGACTTGTCGGAAGACGTATAAGACGTTCATACTTCCCTGGAGGAGCTGGCAGGCAGAGTGGACGGCCGACCTCTGCACTGGCCTCAAGGGGCAAGGGTGCGGACATTCATATCGGAAATAGAGATTGCTGGGCCTCACCCTGGTAGACTGAATTAGAGTCCCGGAGTGACGCCCAGGAGTCCGCATTCCTGCGAGGACCCCACTGGGATTCAGGTGGGTGACAATTTTGAAGCCTTCTCGGCGGGAGGGGCAATCAGCTGGCACAGCGAAGCAGCACAGGGTGTGGGTGCGTTTTGCCGTCCTTCCCTCGCTCGTCCCTAGGAGCCACCGTCGTGCTCCCGGCGAAGGGGTGTTACCCCTGGGGCGTGGGGGCAGCTCTCCCGGAACATCTGAGACCCCGTCCTCCCCCGCGCTCTCCTTTGAGCCACAACAGTGAGGCCTCGCTCGGTCGCCTCCCGGTGCCGCTCTTCCCAGTACCTGGATCAGGGTCCTAATCGGCGGGGCCCCGCCCCTAAACCGCCGAGCCGGGGTAGCTGAGGGGTAGGGGCCGGAGGCAGGGAACAGGACCCACGCGGTTGACTATAGGTGAAAAGGCCGCCGAAGCCCAAAGCAGAGCGGGAAGAGAAAGGGAATGGGAAGCGAGTTACACCGTCTATGAAAAGGAGAGTAAGCGGATAAATGATAGGGATAGAAAATAAGCTACAGGAGGTAAAACTACTACGACTCCGCCGGGACTCGAACCCGGAACCTTTGAATGCCTTCAGCCTCTAGAAGTCCAATGCGCTATCCATTGCGCCACGGAGCCACCTGTTGGAGTTTTTGCGCATCTGCTATATTAAACCAGAGGCAACGGCCGGGCGCCCTTCCAACCGCCCTTTCAGATGTAGCTGCCACCAAACGTGAGCTGTAAGCACCCGTCTTCCCGCAGCGACTGCCTTTCAACCAGATCAGCGAGCCCCGCGAGCGAAGGGAGGCCGCGAGTCTGCCGCGTCCCGGCGGGTCCATCTGAGGGCAGTCTCAGCCTGGCCTCCGACCCGCCCAAGCCGACCTACCCAGTGGCGCACAACAAATCACTCCCGAGCTCTCCCTCCCCTGCTCCCTTCCTGACGGAGCGCCCCGCCTACCGGGTCTCTCCGGCCCCGCGAAGCAGGCCGTAGGTCGGCCGTTGCGCCGTTAAGCCAGGCCGGTAACACCGTGCACTTACGTCGCACCTTTTAGCGGCGATCGCGAACGGCGGCCCCTCGTGGATCCCGGGCTCTTCCCTGGTCGCCCGTGGCCGAGACCCGCTGCCGCGAGCGTGGGCCGCGGCGACGTCTGTGTTAGTGCTTGTGCGTGCTTATTTGCGCGGGGCTCGGTAAAACGGAGTTTGGGTTGCATTTTGCTCCCCACAGACGCAGAGCCGAATTTCTGAGGCATCCGGGCCCTGGAGGACTGAGGGGGGCGACGCGTCCCGCACCGCAGCATCCTCGGAGAACTCGTCCAAGCGCCGGGAGCTGCCTCCGCTGGCGCCGCGCAGCCGCTCCAAGCCCGCGCTTCCGGAGCATGCGGCTGCGTGGGCGACAGCCGTGAGGGTGACTGCGCGCGTGGGGGCGCCGAGAGCATGCGTGGGCGGGCGGGCGTGGGGTTTCCCGGGGCTGGCGCACTACGGAGCCAAAGGCTGCTCGGAATATCGAGGTCGCTACGAATCAAGGGAGTGATTTCGGAGAGGCGGGGGTTCTTGAATGCCTCAGTAATCCTCATCAGTACAACCCCAAAGCCCCCTGAAATAGACAATCTAAATAAAAACTGCGTGGTTGCTATGCAACCACCAATGTAAGACAAAACCCCTCGCCTCTGGCTCCAATCAGCCTGCCTCTTTCCGTGCCCCCGCCTGGGTAGAAATTGCGGAGCTGCGACTCTGCGTATTCTTCAGGTCAGTCCGCAGCCCTCGTCTGCATCTAACCAGGACAAACCACAGCCTACCCTGTGGTCCACGCTATTTCTCCCTGCCCAGCATCTTCGGACATCAAAGCAAAGTCCTCTCCATCAGAGTTCTAAAGAGGGCCAGGTAGCTCCCAGGAAGTTTCTAGTGTGGTACTGTGTTTCCCTGAAAGTGACGGGGGCTTATGTTAAATTTTGCTCCAAAAGACGCATTAGGTCTTATGTTCAAGGGATGTCCTCCTGAAAAATCATGCTAGGGCTTACTCTTCTGTTAGGTCTTATTTTCGGGGAAGCACAGTAGGTATGTTTATATTCGTATTTATCCCACAACAATGCTATGAGCAGCTACTATTGTCCCCTTTATAAAGAAGGGAAACTGCGGTTAAAAGAGGTTAAATGCATTGTGTAGGACTAGCTACGGTGTTTCCCCCAAAGTAAGACGGGGTCTTATTCTGTATTTCCCCGAAAAAAAGTCCGGGTCTTATATTAATTTTTGCTCCAAAAGATGCATTGGGACATATTTTCAGGGGATGTCTTAGTTTTTCATGTACAAAAACCTGCATTTATTCAAATACTGTCATGTTATCATCTTCTGGAACATAATGTACTAAATGTGTCTGTCTGGCTGACGATATTAACTGGGGCTTATTTTTGGGGAAACACAGTAGTAAGTGTCAAGCACTGTGAAGAATCTGAGATTTTTACCCTCTTTGCAGGCTAACATGTCAAGGTCGCCAGTTTCATGGATGCTGACAGAACACACAAGACTACTGAATCAGAGATGAAAGACTATTACAGCAAAAGCAGTAGCCAGAGTGTCAACATGTTTGTGTTGGTTCCCTGAACCCCAGTTCTCACAGAAACGAAGCAGATGGGCCCAGATATGTGTTTGCACATAAGGTTGCATTACAGGAGAGAAATGCTAAGCTTGGGGATCCCACCATTTTATAGCAAGCAGTAAGCAAGCCTGCTCTTTGTCCCATAGGGAGACATTTCCTCATCTCTCAAGGTTGCTCACTGCAAGAATGTGCAAGAACGGGAAAGGCCGATGGCATTGTCTCTCCATACAGTAAGTGGCAGAGTCCGGATTGATGCCGGGCCTGTCTGTTTCATTTCACCATTATATAAATAAAGTTCCTTGACATCATGCGTTTTGTGTTTAACATTGTTTTGTCCCTTTTAAGATGAAGAAAATAAAACTCATGTCTTCATATGCATGAAGCAATTCTCACATGTACAAAATTAGCCCTTAAAATAGGATATGACTTTAAATCATATTTATTTAAACAAATTTCTGTTGAACTCTGCAATGTGCCAGGATTGATGGCATCTCAGAGTCTTCACTGGTCCTTGGAATTCCACATGGTAGAAAAGGGAAAAAGGGATGCTCAATGCCCCTGTAGACATACCATACGGAGGAATGCTGCCTGGGGACGTTGGAGCCAACTCTCCAATATGAGTCATTGATATGAATAAGTAACAATTCAGAATCATATAAAAGTTTTGGAAAGGGGAATTGGGGCAAAAACCTCGTGCTAAGGAAAGATATGTGTGTCCTTAATTCCGCTTCATGAATCAAAGAATTTTAGATATTTGATTCCTGTCACTAGTTGAGACCAAACAAACCCCTTGTCTGTGTCATGGAAAACATTACTATGATATGTGCTCAGCAGACAGTGTGGGAAAATCAGACTTGTGTGACAAACTGTGAACAATCAAGGTTGTACTTTTTACACCCTACAATTAGAAGATTGGGAAATCCACAGCAAAACAAGGGGTGTACGTGTTCTCTGACAATAAGCAGTTTGTAGTGAGGCTGGCTTCAGAGGCAGCAATACTAGCATGTAAAAGGAATGAAAATGTGTATTTAGTTGCCGTCGGAGGAGAAAGGTCCAGTAGGTTTTGTCTTTCCCTTTGCTAAACCTGAGATCTCGCTCTATTTTCTCAGGCAATTCATACAATAAACAGTAGCCATTACACAACCTGAACCAAGAATTCCTGCAAGTAAAACAATTATCTCTTCCTGCCAACAGAGGGAGCCAAAGCATGGTCTGTAACCAACTCGGAGCAAACTGATCTCTGCCCAGATGCAGTTTGAGTTCCCTGGACAGCAAAACCGTAAATTAAACACTACTTCATTTTGGTGTTTTAAAGTTCAAATCCATTATACACCTCTGGGAGTCTGCAATAACACTTTTCATGTTTGTACAGCAGAATTATTTTTAAGTTACTATGTTTTACTATTTGCAGTGCTTAGAAGCAGCTTAAACTTTCCCCAAGAGGTCTAGAAATCTCCTATATTGTTATGTATTTTCACTAGCCTTGCTTTGTTCCAGAGGGAAAAGGTAGTTGGAATACCAGTTTAATTCAATTCAGTGAGTATTTAGGGAGAATACAGTTGGGCCTCCTGTAGGAGACAGAGTGGAGGTTTAGGACACAAGGAAACTTCAAATTCCTTAGGAGAAATATAACCTGTGAATATGAAACAATGAGCGAATAATGCAAGGTAGCATATGAAAAAGTGACAAAATGTGATTGGACAACCCTACCAGTCAAATGTTTTTGAGTTTGCACTCCAAAATAATAAGCACTTACTACTATACTCATTAAAAACATACCCCCAAAAGAAATTATAAAAAGATAACATTTTTAAAAAACAAAGACTTTGGTAGTGGAGGTCGGGAGCACAGGCTGTGGAGTCAACTCCTGGTGGTCATGTCATGGCTCTGCCTCTTATTTGGTAGATATGATCCTTAACTTCTCAGAGCCTTCATTTCCTCATCTGAAAAATCCTAAAGTTGTGAGGATTGCAGGAATTAATCCTTGCAAAGTTTTATCTCAGTCCGGGCACATGGTAAGTGTGTGACAACTTTTTGCTGTCATTATTAGCAAGCCAGTTCTCACACATCCTGCAGGAACAAACCACAATTCAGATAACAGCATTTGCTAAATTTGTTGCAACCCAAGAAACATTCTCCACCTCCCTACTCCATCCTACCTGACAATAGGCATCATGTCCGCTATCAAACAGAACATTCAGCTTTTCAGACTGAAAACATCCACCCTCAGCTTCATGATTTCTTCGCAGTTCTCTCCCCAAGAACCTTGGATGGATTCTTATTTTCATCCACCTCTAACCACATAGTTTCCAAAAAACAAAGGTGTAGTCCACCCCTAAAGGACTTAGGAAGACATGTCTCTTGCCAGAAAAAATCTACCCACAGTATTTAAATCATGGCCTTTTTCAACCAAAAAAACATCTTAGCACTGAGTTTCTCCCAAGCCAATAACCAAACTACTAGGTGGTAAGGGAATAGGGGAAGGAAAAGAAAAATTTTCCGGATGAGGAAATTTAGATATTAAGATAGAAAAGAGGAACAAATGGGTCCTTATGGAAGTACAGCTGGAGATGAGGGAGATAAAAGTTGGGCAGGAAGGATTGAGGCCAGATGTGGTAAAGGAGGTGCAGGCAGGCTGGATTCAGGATGAGGAAAGTGGATTTAATGCAGTAGGTAATGGGGAGCTACTAGTTTCTTCTGGCATGAGAATGGACATGCTTTCGAATGATGAATTTAGGGGGTGGAGTTTAGGTGTACAGGCCAAGGACCAGGGAGACAGTATTACACCCCATTTAATTTGTATTTACTGTTTTCCTATGACTTCATCTCTTCAGCAAGCAGTGATTGAGGGTCGAGTTGACATACAAAGAGAACAGACACATGCCTGGCTTACAGCCTAATGGAAACAATGACAGGTACACAACTGTGATGCAAGGTAAAAAGGTCTCCAAGCGAGGTAGGTACAGTGGTATGGGATTTCTGGGTGGGGAGGGGGGGTGATCACATCCTGAGACGGGTAATTAAGGAGGAAGGCTGCATTTGGAAAGGGCTATTGAACCCAGGGCCAACCTGCACACAAGAAATGCTGGGCAGGGGGTTAGCACACAGAGTGGGTGATTTGAAGAAGATAGGACAGGCTGGGTAAATGGGACAGGCTGAGCAGTCCAGTGCACTGCTTCTAAAAGGGTCCAGCTAGTTTGGCCATGGTTGCAGTGGTGCTGGTGGAGAAGGTCACTGGGGTTCAGGGCACTGGTGACAAAGTCAGGCTTGGATCAGTTCCACGGTTCTGTGTTACCAGCTCATTCACAAGAGGACGAAAATCAGTTGAGTATAAGTGGAGCATGATCTATCCCCCAAAAGGAAAGGCTAGGGAAGAGCTGGTTGAAAGTCTGAGACTAGTAGGCTCGTGTTCAGAGAAGGGGCTAGTTACAAAGGGAAACTGAGGCAGAAACAGGTATATCATTTTCTGAGGCAGGTAGCACCAATAATCCCACACCTTGTGCTCCTTGACTGGGGCTGCTGACCAGGCTTCTAAGTCTAATAGAGCCCAGGAGGGATGTAGAGTCATCCTGTAGGTGGCAGTCACCACCTTCTATTGAGATGGCTGGACAAAGGCCAAGCCTGACCTGAGTCTTCAAAAGGAAACAGATTTTGAGCCTGCAGAAAACGCACTTACTCATTTAAGCACTGAGCACAGCTAAATGTCGGGCTCTCCCCTAGTTCTCTGTGGTGAAGACACTTTCCTTGCTCCCATGTACCTTGCAATCTTGAGCAAAGTCAGACAGGAGAACATGGATGGATATAGGAAATCAATTTGACTTGTCAGGAGATACAGCTGAGAGAGTCAGAGGAGCAAAGATCTGGAAGAACTTTGAATGCAAGGCTATGGGGCCTGGAATTGATTGGCCCATGTCCTCCAAGAGCTTTCCCAGACATTCTTCTCCAGCCTAGTCTGGTGGTGGAGAGGGGCTCCTTTTTTGGGTTTTCCAAGGCACCTTGGAAGCTCTATAATTTTCTATTTGGTTTTCTGTTTCCTCTCCCAGACTATAAGCATCTTAGGGGGAAGGAACCATGCCTTCTTGTGTCTAGCTCACAGAAAGCTCCTTTAGATCGTAGTTGAGTCCTGTAGGCAATAAGGAAATTACTTGACCACGTCCATAGCTTCTCTTCTGCATTAGGACCAGATACTCTTGAGAGCTAAGCATCCTTGCTTCCTAGTTCTAGGCAATTCTCCCCAAGGCTTAGCATAATGCCCTGAATACAGTGGGCACCTTATAAATGTTGCCTGAAAGGCTTTGTGGAAGCAGAAGTTGATCTTCAGCATCCTAATTCTGCTTTCAGTGACTCAGTTTGAGGGAGTGGGTCTTCAATTCCATCCCACCCCACCCCACCCACACCAGATACATGTCTCTTCCTTCCAAGTTCTCACCAAACAAAGGCATACCCCCACTTCTGGGCCCCACAATGGATAACCATCTATTAAAGCTTAAGTAATCTTAATTCTTTAGCAGATGTGAATAAAATAAGGAAGTAATAATACATTGTGCCAGGCACTATTCTGAGCTCTTTGCGTAGCATATGTGAACTTGCTTCAATCTCATAATAACCCTCCAAAGGAGGCAGAGTCATTGCCCCTGTCCCAGAAGGGAAAGCAGACCACAGGGGGAGCAGCAGAATTGGGCCAGACGCCTGTCCCCAAGTTCACAGTTACCCTGCACTGCAGCTGTTTCTCCCAGGAAAGAGACCATGAGAGAACCAGTGAGCAACTGGTAAGAGGTTTATTAGACCAGTGGTCCTCAAATTCTGCCGTACACTAGAATCCTGATGTCCAGGACGCACCAGAGACCTTAAATCAGAATTTCTGGGGGTGAAGTCCTGTCATCAGTGTTGTTTTTTTTTAACTGCCCTCGTGATTCTCAGATGCAGCCACGTTTGAGAACCAGCGCTTCCTGCCCTTCCCGTGAGAACACCAACGCTGGCCCAGGAGCACCAGCATCACCTGGAAGCAGGTTAGAAACGCAGGATCTCAGGCTCCACCGCAGACCTGCTGAATCAGAATGTGCACTTTAATAAGATTCCAGGTGATTAGTTTGCATCAAAATGTGAGAAGCACTGGTTTAGGGCTTAGATATTCAAACTCTCATTAGTCCACGTGGGCTTCTGTTATTAGCACTAATTTAAGTCTTTATTAAGTAGATCTCAAAACTCCATCAAATAGCTCAGAATCAATCTGATTTATTGGTCCAAAAAAATGACCTGAGGAAACCATGCCCTTTTACTTCCTACTGTGTGAGGAACTGAGGAAGAAAAGTTATATTGCAAAGGATGTCCAACAGGACCTAGGTTGAGTCCATTCCAGAACAGGCAGAAGAATCACTCCGGGCTGCCTTCCACCTTCTGAGTCAGACCAAAATGACGCGCAATCTCTGTTAGGTGCTGACCACACCTGGGCTCCCAAGCTGATTGATAAAAAATGTCTTCCAGCCAGAAGTGCCCAAGCTTTCAGGACCTCAGCTGTTTCCTCATGGTGTGGCTGTTATAGACCCACAAACAACAACTACAATCCATTGATTGTCTCAATGGAGGTCTTGTTACTTGTCATCAGCTTTCTGACTCTAGCGAGAAACATTGACCATTTTTAAGTTCTTTCATTTATTTGCCATTGCTTTAGAATGCCATTTGTTTGACCTCGTCTTCATCAAGTTCTCAACGCTGCTTCACAGCGCATGTATGAATAAGTTTTAAAGGCAGTGGTAATTTTCCAACCCTCATCCACTCTCTACCCTGTGACCATATAATCTCGTCATTAAACCTGAGACCACTGTCAGTAGGACAGACTGGCTCATCTCTGTAGTCAGTGGGAGGAGGAAGGAAGAGGTCTCAGAGAGGCATGACCGAGTGGGGCAGTGTGGTTTAGTGGGCTTTGGAGATAGTTGTAAGACCCTGGGAAATTACTTAACCCTCTGAACCTATTTTTACACTTCTAAGAGGGAGAAAATAATTTCTGTCTCTCAGGATTGTCATGAGGGTTAACTGAGCTGCTGACATACACCGACATGACAGGAAGGGATATAATAGTTATCTATTGCTGTATTAACAAATGACCCCAGATCTTAGCAGCTTAAAATAATAAAAATTGATTATCTCAAAGTTTCTGTGGGTCAGAAGCAGCCTAGCTGAGTCATTTACACTCAGGGTCTTTCCTGAGGTTGTTTGGGGCTGTAATTACTGAAGGTTTGACTGGGGCTGGAGGCTCTGCTTCCAAGATGACCCACTCACATGGCCTTTGGCAGGAGGCCTCAGTTCCTTGCCTCGGATCTCTCCACAGGGCTGCGTCCCCCAGAGTGAATGATCTAGGAGAGGCTCTAAGAGAGAGAGCAAGGCAGAAGCCACATGTCTTTTATGACCTAACCTCAGAAGTCCCATACCATCACTACTACCGTATTCTATGGATCACAAAAATCAACTCTAATACAAGGTGGGAGGAGACTACACAAGGGTGTGATTACCAGGAGGTGAGAATGTTGAGGTCCATTTGGAGGTCGGCTTCCACAGAATCTATAACATTAGTTCCTGTCACCTCTTCACATGGCAGCCATACTCTTCCCTACTCCATGCCAATCAGCAAATACCCTGAAAACAGTTGAAATGATTCAACTTTGTTCTTCTCACACTGCATTACTTTGGCGGCATTGGAAGCGTCCATCCACACATTAGGCTTGCAGTCACGACTCAGGAATTGGGACTAGACTCAGCATGTATCTCAGTGCATCTGAGAGACATGGAGGCTGGCTGGGCTGCTTCTTGTTTTACTATTCTTTTGTTCTTGCCCACTTTCCCCTTGAAATGATCCGTCCCATGCATTTCATTATGTCTTCAGAATGTCAGATAGACAGTCTCAAGCAGTAGCAAATATGCTGGCTAAAATTCCCTTCCTTATTCTGGAATATCTGCCCTTGCATATAAATGATTTACTTTTGGACCCCTGACAGTCTGATTGTATAACTGTGAAGTCATTTTGTATAGTGGTTGGGTCACTATGACTTTTTTTCTTAGCTCTCCAGTAACAGACTAAAATCCCAGAAAGGAAAGGTCTAGTTAATATCAAGTTCTCTAACATTAGCAACGAGGAGGCATAGAAAGATAAAGAGAGGATCCAGTCCTTCCCCTCTGTTTCTCTGGGAAATCCTACTTGGTAGCCAAGGGTTTGTCATGTTTAAGCCTGTGGGAATCAATAATGATAAATGGAAAGACTTCTGGGTATTGTCATAGCAGCTTCCATGCTAGAGCCTTGAACATGACTCATGCATGTGTTGAATGTATGCATGGAGACATGGATGGATGGATGAATACTTCAGCTGCAGTATGACCAGGGCTGATACCCAGCTGGTAGAGCCTATATGGAATAAGGGCCAGGATCCATTCCCATCGGTCAAGTCTCTACTCTGCTGGGCTAGCACCCACACTGTTCCTATACCGGTCATTAGAGATGGCAGCTAGTCTGGGAGACGTGGCCCACATTGCAAACTGGGGTACAAAGAAATGTTTCGAACCCAACTGATATGGCTTATTCTTCGGACTGGTTAGCGTCTGATTGGAGGGGAATCTGGGAAAAGCAGGACCTGGTAGTCTCAGAGATGCCACAAGATGGATCTTGGAGCAGATATCAGAACTCAAAGTAGGTAAAACTGAGAATGGATGCATACAGTTCCTGAGTATATCTGGAGGTGAAGCCTGAGACCGACAAAGGGGTGCGCAGGGAGGAGACCAGGAGCGAGAGGTGCGTGGCCAGAGGCTCTCTGAAGTTGAAGGGAATGGAGAAGGAGCAAGAGGGAGGAAGGTGGATCAGTTAGGTTCGGCTAGAACTGATAGCTGAACAGTTCAGACTCCAGTGAGTTGCATAGGGGAAGGAGCGAGATAAGCATGACCCCTCCCTTTAAGTCAGGGTTTCTCAGTCTCGGTACTATTGGCGTTTGGGGTCAGATAATTCATTGTTGTAGGGCTGTCCAGTGCATTGTAGGATGTTTGGCAGTTTCCTTGGCCTCTGCCCACTAAGTGCCAATGTAATTTCCTCCTTCCCAGGTATGATAAACAAAAATGTCCCCAGATGTTCCCAGATGTCCCCTCTCCGCAGAGAACCGCTGCTTTTGGTTGACTTCCTGAGGCTGCACCTGATCCCTTTTCTTACATGCCATTGATCAGAATTCAGTCACAGAGGCAGCTCTTAGCCACAAGGAGCTGGGAAATGTAATCTTTATTCCCAGCAGCCATGTGCCAGCTAAAAATCAGGAGTTCTCTTACTAGAAAGAAGGTGAGAAGAAATACTGGGCGATAATGCAAGAGCAAGGACTCAGATGGACTTGGCTATTTTGTCCCAGATCCCAGCTCCTCGCTACTGGGTAATAATGGAACAGCCTTAAGTAGGAAAATGTGTGATCTCAAGTGCAGCCCATGGCCTCCTGGATCTAAGAGGTGGAAATTCTCCTCCCAGAGGCTGAGCCCTCAGCTGTGAAAGATGAACGTTGGGTTTTCACTCACTGCCTTTCCCCATGTTGCCTTAACTCAGGTTGGAGGTATCTTACAAGGCACAGTGTATCCTTATGGCCCTTGGCTATGGAGTTCTGCTCTTTGTTTTAGTTCCCACCAGATGGCGGAAATGTATTAAGTTGGTGCAAAAGTAATTGCAGTTTTTGCAATTATTTTTAACCTTTTAAACCGCAATTACTTTTGCACCAACCTAATAGTATCTTCCCTTCCCCCTCCTTTCTCGCTTTCTCTCCTCTCCCTTCCTGCTTTCTTCCTCTTAGATGTGCTTATAAGAGGACTGGATGTCGAATCAGGAGACCTGAGCGCTAGCCTGGTTCTGCCACTTACTTAAGGTAAGTCACTCAACCTCTGGCTTCAGTGTCTTCATTTGTTAGGGGCTGACCAGATGATCCCCAGGGTCCTCCTAACTCCAAAATGCTTTGATTCTCCAAAGTCCACAGGACTGTGGGAGTAGCAGAGAGAGCCCCTCTCTGATGAGTGGCATCAAGACAGCCCCTGGCTGGGTCTGTCTGCCAGACTCTCTGGCGCTGTCAAGTCCCAGCCGGGCAGATGTCACTTAGAGTCCCCCCTACTGGCTTCAGATAGGCCTACTTTGGATAAATGGCACACTTGTCTTGCTAAAATCTGACCAACTGAAATCATGCCATATGTGCTCATTACAAACCTGTACTTGTGCCAGCCAGATGGATTGGTGATTCCTGGGCTCCCAGATGAAGTTGAAATGCCCCTCGTGGTGGCACAGCTGGCCTTGAGAGGCAGTTTTGTTTCATTTTTCAGATTCCCATGTCCTGTTTAAATTCTGTTTCTCTAGTTAATGTGTTTTCATTTCTTTATTTGTTCAATAAACCCTTCTTAAGCACCTGTTACTCTGTGGGACCCCAGACATACAAAAACAAATAAGCACAGAACCTCCCTTTCTGGAGCTGGCACTGAACATGCTTCCTGGTGTTCCACTATCTTACCTACTGGACTGTCCAGCCCATTTCCTTCCACTGGCTACTTGGCTCTGCTTGGGTTCCTCCACTGGCACGATGTCCCTTTCTCTGTGGATGTTTTACACATGCACATGCTCAGCCTGAACTGGGACTCTGCCCTGCCCAACACACTCATACACACACACACACATCCTTACCTCTCTCTCTGGCTATGGCGTTTTCATTCTTCAGGTTTCTGCTTAAATGTTCCATCTTTAGGGAAACCTTCCCTGACTGTCTCACCCCCAACCCCAGACTATATATTCCCAAAGCACCCTGACTTTCCTTTCCCAAACATTCACCATCTTGTAACTGCTCCTGCCGTCTTCTTCTCCTTCAGGACTGTGATCTCCCTGGCAGCACTGAGGAGCCCGGTCTCCCTCAGTCACTGCCAGATCACTTCCTGGCACACAGTAGGCCCTCAACAAATGAAGCATGAATGAATAATACATGGGTGAGTGAAGCTGTCAAAGGGAGAGATACATAGACACACTGTGGGGACAGAGCCAGGAGAGCAGTTTCCAGGCTCTCGGCCTCACGGGGAAAGGTGCTGGCTCGGTTATTAGATGGCCATCAGCTGTAATCAGATGACCGTCCGCTGTGGTTGGGTGGCCCTCAGCTGTAACCAGTTAGCCATTAGCCACTAATATAAGCGCCATGGCTACACTAGGGGGGTTGGCAGATGGAAGATTGCGGATTCTGTGGCTCCTGCTTCCTGTGTCTCCAACCCAGCCGCCAGCGAGAATATAGTGGTATGGGCCCCCCATCCATGGCTCCTTGGGTGTTCCTTTCTGGCCTCGCCATGTCCTGCGTTGTTGTGTGGGGAGTGGGAGCTGAGACCCTGCATGACACACACATAGCCTGTCAAGGGCTATACTAGGAATGTGAGCAAAGGCTGGTGGGGTAGAAAGAGCCCCTGGCGCCTGGGATAGGGAAGGGGTAGGTGGGAAGGCCCAGCAGGAAATTTGTACCTGGTCTTAAAGGAGTAGGAATGAGAAAAGTGCAGAGGAGAAGGAATGGCAGCCCCAGTAGAAGAAACAGCACAAGTGAAGACAAGAGGCGAGGGCCTCTGGCACCCCACGGCCTGGGAAGCTCAGTGGGGCAGACGTGAGCGTCCAGGGCTGGCAGGGGACGCTGGGAGCGCCCAGCCCTCAGTCGCCTTCTCACTGGACGGCCAGCCCACTCCTCTCTTCTGCTCTGCCTCACCTCACCCACCCTCCTGCCACCCCAGACACTGCTTAATAGCTTTCAGAAGCTCTGGGTCTGGAGTCCTGAGCTGGCAGTCCGTTCCAGAGAGCAGGATTCTGCCTCCCTCTCTCCCCTCCTTCCTTTCACTCACCACCAGATTCAATTCATATTTACTGAGCTCCTTCTCTGTGTCAAGAGTTGGAGAGTTTTCTTCTCTTTTTGAAACTTTGAAAGAGAAATCTAGCCTAAAACCAAAAATGGTTCCTCTGGGCTGAAACTATGGTCGGGGCAGCAGAGGAGGGGTGGCATGTGGGCAGATAAGGGCAGGCGTGGGCTCTGGCTGGATCCTGTAGTGGTCACAGATTTAGAGGGGCCAGGTTAGCTGAATTGCCTGGAACAGAAATGAGGCAAAGAAGGAGCAGAGCAAGCCTCTCTCATGTTGCATGCCCTTCAAATGACGCTCTGGCCTCTGCTCTCTGTGGCCTGGGGGCTGTTGGAAATGCTCATCCCGTGGGTGCCAAAGCTTTGGCCCTCGGGAGAGGGAGGCTGAGCTCAGGGTAAAGGGGCATCTTGAATCCCTACAAGAAGGGACAAGCAGAAAATGCAGAAAGGGGCTGCTATTTAGCCCCTAAAAACAAAGCAGAGTGGGCAGGATAAAGGCCAGGCTGCCCGTGGTAAACGCACTGCAGGCTGACGTGTGTGCTGGGAGCCACCAGCCAAGGGGCAGACTCAGGGGTGACAGCCCTGGAAATGAGACTGTATCCTTGAGGTTGACTTTGGGACATAGGTTTATCACTCAAATACTTTATCTTGTGTTATTGAATGGGTTTTGTGTGTACTGGTTCCCTAACTTGACCATGGGTATTGAGAGAATGTTACGCACTTATGTGTCACTCAGGGAATCCATTTCAGAGCTGACTGAACTCACAGACGAGTCTCAGTCAGCACATGTGAGTTTTGATGGATTGGTAGAGAACGGAGGAAGGTATGGCTTGGAACAAAACCCAGGTGTGCGGCTTGCAGCCACGCCTAACAAAACTGCCTCTCTCACAGAATCTTCTTCTGATGGCTGAGTCCTCCCATGAGGAGGGATTGCTCCTCGGGCCACCTGAGTACACAGAATGAAGTGCCCAGAAGGAAAACTTAAATCCTGATTAAGTGCATTTTTTGACGACACAGAAGAAATGAGGAGGAGGAAAGGCCCTGGCAGGCAGCTTTGGGCTTACGGAGGGCACCAAAAAATGTCATTTGAGGAGTGGGGAGAGGAGACAAGAAGGTTAGTGTGACAGGAAGCCTGGGAGGAATAAAGCCAGGAAGCAGAGTAGGAGGGAAAGCGAGCCACAAAGAAAGGAGGGGGACCTTGCGGGAGGAGGGTGAAGAGCCAAGGGGAGAGAGATGGTGCATCTAAGCACACGGGCGGCCAGCATGGGAAAGAAGAGCAGCCAGATTCCTGGTCAGTGTCTCTTCTGACACTAAGAGGGTGTCATCAGAGGTCCAGAGAGCATAGCCCCTGTCAGCCTCCATGGGGAGGGGTCCAGCGTGGCCCAGCTCTCTCCGACGGGTTGCCCTGCACACAGCTGGAGCCAGCCTCCACCTGCCAGCGGGCCACGGAGGAGCACTTACTCCTGGCTCCTCACCTGTGCATCCGACTGCCAAGTATCACTTTACAGAGGGGCAGCGGCATTGGGAATTCTGAGAGAAAACATGGAGAGTTGTTTCTATTCATAGTTTTATTCTTTGGGATCCCTAAGTATACTGGCAGGGACAGTTCACGAGACTAGTGCAAGGGCACTTTAGGCAGGGTGTATGGAGCAGGCAGGACATGGAGTGGGCCAGGCCCCGTGGGCAGGGCCTGGGGTGACAGCCTAGGGTTCGTTGGGTCATTCAACAAACATTTGTTGCATGTCTGCTAGAATAGAGCAAATGAAGACAAAGTCTCTATCTCTTGGATTCTGCTTTACATTTGCGATGACATTCTAGTCAGAGGTGATGGACAAGTGAACAGTAAGACACTTTTGTAGGTATATTACGAAAGTGTCTTAGTTGTTTGATTGGTCATGTTTACTGCTCACCCAGACTGAGGCTGCTTGGGGGTAGATCTCCTCAACTCTGTGGCAACATACAGAGCAGAAACACAATCAGTATGTACTTTTGGGTGTCAATACTAACTTGGTTTTGCACATTTTATGCATTTTTTTCCCTTTCATCATTTCCAAAATAGTCAATAATCCTTCAGAGTGAGATGGAAAGGAAGGCTTCTGAGGGTAGACTCCTCCAGAAGGACAGACAACTGTCTCCTAACTGTATTCCTTCCACCAGTGTCTTCCCTGAATTCACCTTCCTACACTCCTAGAGGAATCTTTATAACATGCTAATCTCATCATGTGACTTCCTACTTTAAAAATTGTGATGATAAATTGGTTAGGATGCTTGTGACTCTTAAGAAATAGAAGGCCCTGGCTTAGCTGGTGTAGCCAAAAAGACAGTTATCATCTCACTCAACAAGAAACCTGGGAAGGTGGTGCCCAGTAGGTGAACTCAGTGGTTCCAGGACCACAGCCCAAGTTCTTCCCTTCCTACTGCACTGCCATTCCCAGGCTGAATCCCTTCAGGGATGCACAGTGACCACTCGGGAGGCATCCAGCCACCAGACACCCAGTGGAAGAAGAGACACATTATCTCCTGAGTATCAATATCAGGGAGGAATGCTTTCCCCAGGCCCCAGCAGACTTGCCCTTAGGACTTGTGGGTCAGGATTGGTGGGTGCTTCCTCTTGAATTGCTGGCAAGGGACTGGCATATCCATGGTTTTCTTTGAGAAGCACAGGGCCGCGTGAGGGTAGATTTCCTGATCAAGAAAGGGGTTCTGCCTCACACACTGCTGGTGGGAATATAAATTTGTACAGCCACTATGGAAAAAAGTATGGAGGTTCCTCAAAAAATTAAGAATAGAGCTGCCATCCGACCCAGCAATCCCTCTTCTAGGTACTATCTACTTGAACAATTTGAAAACACTTATTTGTAAAGATGTATGTACCCATGTGTTCATTGCGGCATTATTCACAAAAGCCAAGATATGGAAAAACCTAAGTGTCCTTAGATGGATAATTGGATAAAGAAGATGTGGTACATATATATGATGGCATACTACACAGTCATAATAAAGATGAAATATTGCCATTTGTGACAACATGGATGGATATTGAAGGAATCATGCTAAGTGAAATAAGTCATATGGAAAAGGAAAAGAACTGTGTGATTTCACTCATATGTGGCATATAAAACAAAAAGCAACAAATGAATAAACAAACAAGCTCATAGATACAGACAGCAGAATGGTGGTTACCAGAGCGAAAGGGGTGGATGGAGGACGAAGAAGATAAAGAGGGTCAAATATACGGTGACAGAAAGAGACTTGACTTTGGGTGGTGAGGACACCATGGAGTGTTCAGATGTTGTGGTATAAAGTTAATACACCTGAATTAACCAATATCACCCCCAATAAATTTAATTTAAAAAAAAGAAAGGGGTTCTATTAGTCAAGGAGGCAGGGGTGAGTGGTGACTTGTTGACAGGTAGGTAATCACAGGTATCTGTTACAGATGACTTCCTCTCACTTTCAGGAAAAAACTCAAACTCTGTAGCAGGACATCAGAAGCCCTTCATGAGCGGGTCGCTGCCTGCTCCTCTGGCCTCATTTTTGTCAGCAACACCCATCTGCCTTTCTCCAGCCGTACCAAGTAATGCAATGATCTGAATCCTCTTTGTTCTCTAAGGTCTCAGTGCTTTTGCCCATAATGTTCCAGCCCTTCTGCCTTGTTCTTCCAGCCAACTCTTCTTCCATTACCACCCTGCTCAAGCACATGCTTTTCCAAAGCCTCCCTTTGCCCCACCTCCAGATTGAGTTAGAAGCTGCTCCTCTGAAGACGAGCACAGTGGTCAACCACACAGACTCTGAAAGCAGACTGCCTTGTTCAAATCCCATCTCTGACACTTACTAGTTAATTGACCTCAGGGAAGATATTTAACCCTCTGAGGAATCTGACTGATTCTTCTTCTGTAAATAAGCCTAACAATGGTAAAAAAAAAAATGGGTCTAATAATAGAATATTATTGGACAATGTTATTAGTTAGACAAGTAAGTTCGCAAACTTGTTGCTATGATGTTGCTGAATTTTTTTGATATCAGAGGGATTATTCATTATGAATTTGTACCAACTGGACAGTTAACCAAGTTTACTATTTGGAAGTGCTGAAAAGGTGGAGTGAAAAAGTTAGACGACCTGAACTTTTCGCCAACAATTCATGAGTCTTGCATCATGACTCACAATGCACCAGCTCACACGGCACTGTCTGTGAGAGAGTTTTTAGCCAGTAAACAAATAACTGTACTGGAACACCCTCCCTATTCACTGCATCTGGCCCCCAATGATTTCTTTCTTTACCTGAAGATAAAGGAAATATTGAAAGAACATTTTGATGACATTCAGGACATTCAAGGGTAATGGGATTCAAGGGTAATATGACAACAGCTCTGATGGCCATTCCAGAAAGAGTTTCAAAATAGGTTTGAAGGGTGGACTAGGCACCGGCGTCAGGGCATAGCTTCCCAAGGGGAGTACTTCGAAGGTGACCATAGTGATATTCAGTAATGAGGTATGTAGCACTTTTTCTAGGATGAGATCATGAACTTAATTGTCAGACCTCATACCTCGCTGGGTTGTTGTGGGAATTATAAGGTCTGTAAAGTGCTTAGCACAATACCTAGCACATCAAAAGTGCTCAGTAAATGCTAATTTTTGTTATTTGGTGGTGGTTCTTATTAGATGCCTCATGGAGGGGCGTCTGTCTGCCTGATGTGCCAGAATGTGATTCTGAGATATTTGATCACCTTTTAAAAAGCCCTACCATTTCACCACCCAGTGTATCTGCATGTTGAAAGATGGCCCTATAGTCTTTGGGGCGGTGGCCTTCCGTGCAGGCAGACAGTGTGGTATGTACTGCAGACGGGTTTGCAGCTGCCCTTACCACCATTCTCTGACTCTCTCTCTATTCGGAGGGCTGTCTCTCAAGAGAAATTCAAAGCACTCACCCATGATTTCGCAGAGCTCTCCCCTGGGCCTGCTCTTGTCGGTCATCTCCTGGATGGATCCAAGGACACTTGGCTCCTGGCTTCTGTAGGAGATCCTCACCTCTGATCTCTGAACTTCAAAGGATTCCACCTGAGGAAGATCACTGGGGGGAGTCTCAGGAAAGGATGGCAGAATCACCCAGTGACTAGACCCCTCAGAGTTGGACGAAAACCTCCCAGAAGCAAATGATGAATTGAAGGTTCTGTCAGGCCCAGCAGTACTCTTACCGATTTCTGCAAAAAGTGGGTACTCGAGTATCATCTGCAGCTGTCTTTGTGTGAGTGTGTTCTGGGTTTGGGGTTGACTCTTTAAAGACTTGGTGAAGTCACAGTGTTTGTGGTGGGTGAAGTAGAGACAGGAAGTACTTTCAAAGGACTAACCTCTCAGCATCTGCCTGAATTTATAAGTTGCAAAGGTCCGTTATTTAATGCAGGTTGTATTTTAGGATGAGGGTTTTCACCCACCCTTGAGTAGTCAGCTTATTCCTACAAAAAAAGACCCAGAAAACAGCTAAGAGTAGGAAGCAAACTACTGTACGCCCAAGTATTTTAACAGCTAAATGTAGGGTGGACCTTAGTAACAGACAGAATGGGAGGAATAACCTAGGAATGTGCCCCCTGCCCTAAACTATCTCCCCCAATGACTTTGACCCCTGCCCATTTGAGAGTCAGCCTTAGGGCTAATACGTTGGTTTTGATTCAAAATCTGCTGCTGGCTCGCAAAATGTGAATTGGTTAGCAAAGTCATCCAAAATCGACAACTCACAGAGGATATAATTATAACAATAATTTGGTACTTTTATATTTCAAAATTATCCTAACAGACATTTAGTCAGTACTTTTCTGTTTACAAAAGAAATCTCACCTACATTGATAATACCAAACAATTATTCAGCACATACTAAGTACCAAACACTGTTTTAAGTGCTCACATTCATTGCTCATTTGATCATCAAAGAATCTTATGGGTCTGTGGTCCAATGTCACCTTACTGTGTTACTCAAAACCACAGTTCCTCATTCACCCATTTTATTCCCCTCCACAGCACCTATCACTCAGACATCCTATATGTTTACTTCACTACCTGTCTATGTCACTCCACCAGAATGCAAGCTTCCTGATGGTGAGGATTTGTTTTATGCCCAGCACCTAGGACAATGCCTGGCATATAATAGGCCCTCAATAAATAGTTGATGAATGACCAATAGTGCTATTATACCCATTTTACCGATGAGGAAACTGGGGCCCCAAATGGTTAAGTAGCTTGCTCGATCACAGCCAGGTAGCAGCAGAACTGGGATACAAACCCAGGCAATTTGGCTCTGGAGACACATAACTGAAACAGTAGCTCAGGTACACGGCACGACTAGTCAAAAGCAGGTCTGAGTCAGGGGTCTTAAGTGGTAGGGATAGATCAAGGTATTCAGCTCGTAGGAAGGAGAAGAGGTGGTGGGCACTGAACACTAACATCAGTTCTTTGACACGTGTGCATTAGTTTGACCTGGCTAAGAGTGCTGGTATCAACCTGGCATGAATATAATCACACAGAAACCAACAGATATTTACTGAATCCCTTCTGTGTACAAAACACCGAACTAGGGGTTAAGAGTCACTTGGCAATTAAGTAGCTCATAATCTAATTTTTGTGGAGACAAAGCAGTAGCACATGAAAAATTAAATAGCAAAGTCAGTAGTATTAAGGGTGACATAAAGCGGCACATGGTTAATGGTCAAACCAGGAAGCCAGAGAACCAGTGCTTCACCCTACAGGAGGGAGGAGTCTCTGAGGCCTTGAGGTGGACTGGGCAGCTTCATGGAGAGAGCAAGGCTGCACCAGTCCTGGCAGAGCAGGAGGGCTGGGGAGCTTCAGGGGAAGGTGAACGGGTAGGGTGAGGAAGTGGGAGGAGGGGGGACAGGCGAACTCCTTGAGGGGAAAGTGCTGTGAAGCCAAGTGCTGCAGAGATGCTGGGCTGGGGCATCGGGGGGAAACAGAGCTAGTTAGCTGCCGAAGAGCACCTGGCCTTGGGAGTGCTGGAGGATGGACCTGAAGAGTGGAGAAGGGTCAAGTTGTGGAGGGTATTAAAAACCAGAATGAAGAATGTAATATGGAACTTATGGACATATGTCCACCTTGAACGGGGAAGCAACCCAGAGACAGGGAAGGAAAATAGAAGGGGAATAAAAACGGGAATGCTACCAGAAAGGATGTGGGGGACCAAGGGAAGCCTGAAGAACCTAATGGCTAAGGGCATAGGCTTTAGAGTCAGCCTGAGTTCAAATGCCACCTCTGCCACTTCTGAGTCAGGTAAAAACCCAAGCCACTCAAGCTTTCTTTTTCTTTTTCTTTTTTTTTTTTTTTATTGGGGAAGGGGAACAGGACTTTATTGGGGAACAGTGTGTACTTCCAGGACTTTTTTCCAAGTCAAGTTGTTGTCCTTTCAATTTTAGTTGTGGAGGGCGCAGCTCAGCTCCAGGTCCAGTTTCTCTTGCTAGTTGCAGGGGCTGCAGCCCACCATCCCTTGCGGGAGTTGAACTGGCAACCTTGTGGTTGAGAGGATGCGCTCCAACAAACTGAGCCATCTGGGAGCTCAGTGGCAGCTCAACTCAAGGTACTGTGTTCAATCTTAGTTGCAGGGGGCAGAGCCCACCATCCCTTGTGGGACTCGAGGAATTGAACTGGCAACCTTGTGGTTGAGAGCCCACTGGCCCATATGGGAATCGAACCTGCGGCCTTCGGAGTTAGGATCACGGAGTTCCAACTGCCTGAGCCACCAGGCCGGCCCCCACTCAACCTTTCTTGAGATTTATTTTCTCATCTGTATAATGATAAATACAAACAGAACCATTTCACTAGGTAGCTGTGCGGTCAATCTAATGAGATACTATGACAACATATGTAGAGCACCTAGCACAGTGCTCAATAAATGAGTTTTAAAAAATGGAATAATATTGATTATATTTCCTATGCTGTACTTTATATCCCCAGGACTATTTTATTTTTAAAACTGGCAACTTGTGTATCTTAATCCCATCACCTTTTTCACTTATCCCCCCAACCTCCCTCCCATCTGGCAAGCAACAGTTTGTTTTCTGTGTGAGTTATTTCTGTTTTATTTGTTATTTGTTTTGTTTTTAAGATTCCATATGTAAGTGAAATTATATGGTATTTGTCTTTCTCTGTCTGACTTATTTCACTTAGCATAATACCCTCTAGGTCCATCCATGTTGTCATAAATGGCAACATTTCATTCTTTTTTACGTCTGAGTAATTAATATTCCATTGTATATATGTACTTTCTCTATCCATTCATCTGTTGATGGGCACTTAGGTTGCTTCCATATCTTGGTTATTGTAAATAATGCTTGCAATGAACATAGGGGTGCAAATATTTCTTTGAAGTAGTGTTTTAAATTTCTTCAGATAAATACCCAGGAGTGGATTTGCTGGGTCATATGCTAGTTTTATTTTTAATTTTTTGAGGAACCTCCATATTGTTTTCCATAGTGGCTGCACCAATTTGCAATCCTACCAACAGTGCATGAGGGTTCCCTTTTCTCCACATCCTCGCCAGCACTTGTTTGTTGATTTATTGATAATAGCCATTCTGATAGGTGTGACATGGTATGTCATTGTGGTTTAAATTTGCATTTCCCTGGTGTTTAGTGATGTTGAGCATCTTTTCATATGTCTGTTGGCCATCTGTATGGTCTTTTTAGAAAAATATCTACTTAGTTCCTCTGCCCATTTTTTAATTAGATTGTTTGGTTTTTTGGTGTTAAGGTATATATCCTTATATATTTTGGATATTGACTCCCTACTGGGTTGATCACTTTGTAAGTTATACAAATGTCTAATCACTGTGTTGTACACCTAAAACTAATACAATGTATGTCACCTGTAATTGACCAATAAATAAATAAATAAATAAATAAATAAATAAATAAATAAATAAAATAACATGGAATAGACACTCTAGGAATGCTTCACTCTCTGTCCCAAGAAACAGAAGGTAAGTCCAGATCATGCTGGCCTCCCCTGGGGGTGACATTTTTCGGCCTCTGATTTGATGCCCTGGAACTCATTCATTCCCTCATATACGCAAGTGTACACTCACATGTAAGGCTAAATAAAACTCCTGCAGAAACAGGACAGGAAGCTGAAGCGATACCATAAAGTCACAGCAGGGATTCCTGTTACCAGGACAGTGTTGGTTTAGCAGGATGTAGAGGGACTAGGGAAACAGATGGCTGAATAGTAAATGTTGTGGAACAATCCAGGAAGGTATTGCCCTCCCAGGCTCAGGACAGACAAACTACTTCTATTATTATAGCTGCCTTTTTTTTTTTTTTTTTTTTTTTGGTTTCTTAATGTACTGTTTGCTATTTGCCCCTGAAGGCAGTTTCAGGACTTCAGCAAAATACAAGTTAGTACCTGTTTTTATAATTATAGCTAAGATAGTTTAGGGGATTTTGTTTTGTTCTGTCTTCATTTTTGTTGCATTCTTGAATCTTTTGGCCTTAGCTATGATGGTTATTTTGACATTATCAATCAAGAACTCAATGGGCAACAGCTTAAAGGCCTTCAATATTACCATCAATTGCTTGTTTAAACAGAGTTTTAATTTCTAAAGGATTTTATGAATTACTCACCAGTTAAAGCATAGCTAGAAATTGCAGCATAATTTCACAGTATTGCTTGGGGGAAAACATAAACTCTATTCTTCTGTCAATTCCCAAGCAGAAGTTATGCTATAGTAATAGAATAACTTAGGCCATGGTGGTCTTCCACTGTAGCTAATTATTTTATGTTCTTACTGTGTGCCAGGTGTGGCACTAGGTTTGGGGTGTAAAGTGGTGAACAAGACAGCAAAGTCCTTACCCTCATGGAATTTTCTATCCTACTTTCCCAAATGGAATTCAGCCCTTTGCATAACAGGATGACCTAATTATTCACCCACTTGTTCTTTGAGGAGTCATGATGAATTTGTCAATGCTCCCTTCACATTCTTCCCCAATATGCTTTATGGGTAAAGTGAATGAGGAAGCAGGGCAGGTGTGAATTGAACCAACATAAACCCAACACAGGCCTTGACCATGGCTGCTTAATGGGCACTCTGTTCTGACCTGCTCCCAACCAGTTGGAGACAAGCATGGTTGCTCCCTAATACACCACTGTAAAATTATGTTATAAAGTGACTCCTTATTCATGTTTCCTATACATCTGTTGGTAAATAGGGCATCTCTACACACATGGCCCTTTCTATGTTTTATTTCGTTTTCCACTCAGAAGCAGCCTGCAAAGCAGATGAATCAAGCAATGGTATCTCTCACATAGGTGAGAAGTCACTGCCGTTCAGTCTTGTAGATGAGGGGAGGCTGGGCAGGCGAGCCATTCGCTGTGGGCCAGGGCTCCTCCCGCAGCCTGCCAGTGCCTTCTGCTCTTACTTCCAACAGCCTAATCGGAGCACTAGCTTTACAAAGTGAGAGCATTTGTAAGCACCTGTCGGTGTGATGCTCCTTCCTCGGAGCAGGCTCAGAACTCCATTCATTGAGTCGTTGGTTTCAAGACTCCCAAGATCCCCCAAACATGAAGATCCACAGATGCTCCAGAGAATGGCTCAAGTTCACTTCTACAGACGCCTCTGCTTGGAAAAGTAAATGTGAGTAAGAAAAGAAATAACTAATTAATTTCACGCTGAGAAAGTTTCTTTCCTATCTCTCTTTCTTGGTCTCTTATGTCTCACAATTCTCCTTCTTTGAGCTTCTCCTTGGGGCCTACAAAAATGTATCTGAGGTGTCCTGGGAGAGCACTCAATAAGTATAAAATCAAAATGAGGAGGCTCTGGGCCAGGTGGGGGGTACTAAGCGTGGCTGAGTCAGGAAGGACATGAAAAGCCTGCCTCGGGAGGCACAGGAATCTTATTTGTAATGTAATTGCTGCTCTGCTTGTTTCCATCCACCAGCACACTGTAAACCCTCCCGGTGCAAGTGTGCGTCCTGCTCCTCCAGCGCAGAGCCTGGAGTTTTGTTTGGTGCTCAAGAAATATTTATTGCAAGTCAGAAAGAAGGCAGGCAGGCTTCTGGAAAGGAGGCAAAGGAAATGTGGAGAGAGACTAGGTCTGGATAAGAACAGAGTTTGCACGATTCCCTGGGGGTTAGCGCAGGGGAAAGCCGGGGTCCTAAGTGTGTGGGAAGCACAGGTTGTAGGGGTTGATGGGCGTCTGAGACAACGGGGCATGCTCGGCCTCCGCGGAAAGGGAATGCTCAGTCCCCCCAGCCTGGGAACAGCCGCGTGGTAGCCACTCCAGGGGATGAGGGTGCAACGGTTGGTGCACAGACCAATGGTGACCCCCAGATGGACCCACAGGGCAGAAACACTGAAATCCGGGCCTCCTCCTCCCCGAGCTCCTTCACAATATGATTCTGTGATCCTGTTGTTCACTGAAGTCTCAGGTAAGGAGGCAGCTCTGCCATAGCGGCTCAGATGGGACCCACTGGAGGCTTTGCAGGTAGTGGATCTCCGGGGCTGGGCCTGCGGAAGAGTCGTAGCAACCAGTACAGATATTATGCTTAAAGTGACGCTGCCTGACCCCTTTTGTAGGATCTTTTCACACTCAGCCACCTCTGTGAGGGAAGCAGGACGGGGACTGCCATGCTCATTTTACAGATGAGGAAATAGAGGTTCAATGAGGCTAAACAACTTTCCCAAAGTTTCACAACCAATAAAGTGTCAGGGTCTGTACCTCTGGGCTTCCGGCCTTTTGTCAACCATCTCTGCAGAGGCAGAGCAACTGCAATGTTGGAAATAGCCGTTAGAGGGCAGCCTTGACAAAGAGGCTGTCTACAGAGGTCAGAGCTTAGATGACTACAATCGGGACAGACCCACATCATGGACCACGGGTAAGAAACACTGAGAAGAATATGACATCATCTCCTATGATTTTCTTGCCCCAAAAATGCTTACCTAAATGTAATTCTGCAACATCAGGTAAACTTAAATTCAGGGACACTCTACCAAATAACTGACTAGTGCTCTTCAAAAATGCCAAGGTCAAAAAAGTCAGAGAAAGGTTGAGGAACTGTTCCAAATTAAAGGAAACTAAAGAGACCTGACAACTAACTGCAATACATGATTGATCTTTGATTGCATTCCAGGCTGGGGAAAAAAATAGATATAAAGGACATTATTGAGACAGTTGATGAAATTTGAATTTGGACTGTAGTTTAGATAATAGTACTCTATCAATGTTAAATTTGTACTAAGGTTGATAATTGTACTGTGTTTATATAAGAGAATGCCCTTGTTCTTAGAAATAGCTTAGGAGTAAAGGGGCACAGCGTCTCTAATTTGTTTTCAAATGATTAAGAAAAAAACAGAGAGAATGATAATGCAGTGAAAGAAATAGAGCAAAATGTATAATAACTGAACCTGGGTGAAAGGTACATGGGGTTTCTTTATACTATACTTGCAATTGTTCTGCAACTTTGGGATCATATCCAAATAAAAAGGCACCCCCCCGCCCCAAATTAAAGAAAAGCTGTCCTGGGGTGGCCGGTTAGCTCAGTTGGTTAGAGTGTGGTGCTAATAATACCAGGATTGACGGTTCGATCCCCACATGGGCCACTGTGAGCTGCGCCCTCCTTAAAAAAAAAGAAAGAGAGAGAGAGAGAGAGACTGTCCTGGTCAGAGCTCCCTCGTGGGGTGGGGGGCAGGGGAGGCTTCTTCTCTGTGAAAGTGACTTCAGCCACCATAGAGCCCTGACCTCTGCCCTGGGCTGGCCAGAGTGGCTGCACACAAAGGTCACCCAATCGGAGGGAGAACTGGCCTGTGCTGCAAATGTTTTGAGAAGAATGAATGTAATTCACACCTATACAGTGATGAGGAACAGTGGACCTAGCTAAATGCAGAATAGAGCTATGAAGTCTATATCTTGGTAGGGGCTGGGAAAACAAGCGTTCTGGGGCCTGTGAAATACAGAAAAATAGCATAATTTGGGGCAGATGGAACCACCATCTACAGCCTTGCTGGGGCAATCCTTCAAGACGGTAAGACGGCTAGAATCTGAATGAGCAGGGAAAAATTTTAACAGTAAAAAGATACTATGAGGATCAGCCAGAAAAAAAGGACATGAAGTAGAAAAAGCCCATGGGAATGGTGGAGAGCAGACCAGCGTACGGGAGAATCACCCAGAGGGTTCCCTCTCCCACCTGCCCCAGAATTCTTATTCACTGAGGCCTGGGATGGGAATTGAGAGTTTACATTTCTGACAGAGCGCCAGCGCCGCCAGTCTGGACCACACTCTGAGTTGCAATGGTCTAACAGATGATGGTGTCCAGCCCACCTTAGAGGAGCCATGGCTGTGAGGGACACAGGAGAGCCACAACCACAGTATTCTAAGAGGTGAATACCAAGAGTGATTGGGGTCACCTGGCTGGGCAATAACGGTTAGAGACGGACAGTGTTATGTAGGAAATGCCACATAAACTGGGTTTCAGAGGAGATGGGGTGGAGGAAGGCCTTCTAGGGAGTGGGAACTTCACATAAGCAAAGACCAGTCCAGTCCAAGTTCGTCATTTGGGTTCCCCTGGGGGAATAAGGGGCCAAAGTCAGGGCGGGTTCCCGAGAGTCAGTCAGGCCAGGAATTTGAACTGTGTTGGGAGGCAGTACTGAGCTTCTGATGGGGGATGTGACCACAGGCAGGGTTTTCAAAAGATTGATGGGGCAGATACGTAGGGTGGACTGAGGGACGTCTAGAGGCAGGGAAACCAGACAGGAGGCCCCATCTATAGGCTCCACGGGAGATAAGGGCCTGAGGTAAGGGCATGGCAGTGAGTGTGAAAAACAAGGGGGTTTAAGCATTGTAGTTAAGTGGGGGGTGGGGAGGGTTGAATTACACAAAGAATCCATTTGTTCTCTTAGGCTTTTGGCCTAGAGTTACCACCAAAATTGATATGAAGCATTCAAGTTTGCAAAGATATTTTTTTTTAAAGAAACAACCCACTAAATATGTTTAAAGGATGTGTAGAACTGAAAATTAAGTGTGAGCTTTCATATGAACATCTTCAATAGTCTTCCAAGCAGGAAGTGGGCAGATGGAGACAGTGATGTGTTGGTAAATATTTAACAACAGGCTGGGAGTGGAGGAGAGACCCGATTGGTAGCATTTGTCGATTTCCATGCTTTAAAAATCCTCCCACAATGGCTGATTTCAAGCTCCCAACATGATGTCAACCAGCTGGCACAATTGCAAAAAATATACTTTTGGCTCTTGGGAGGCAGTGTGCGCTGGCTCTAACATGCTCCTGAATGGAGACCAAATGCCAGGAACTGGATGGAAACACTAAGGCAAGAAGTGGGTAAATCACATCTCGGCATTGGTCCAAGGACCCAGAGAGAAGCCCACGGGCCTGGTGGCTTTGAGCAGCAAGCACTGCACATCAGGAAACTGCAGCTTTTCCCAAAGAATGGCAAATGGGAAAGGTAGGGTGAGTTCAAGGACCACCAACACCACGGCGATGATTTCACGTAACAGAGGAGAGGCATAAAGGAAAGAATCTTACACTAAGAGGAAGGAGACCCAGTTATGAGCCTCTGCTGCTTAGCAGCCATGTGCTTAACTGCCCTGAGCCTTAGACCCGTGCCTTTCAAATGAGGACACTACTAATCACATCCCCAGCAGGATGCATAGCTCAGAAGCATTCAACACTTATCAGAACTTCACCCATCCCTCCCCTTCCCTGCTAAAGCTTTCTGAGTGTCACCCCTGCCAACCTTGGGTTTCTGCTCGCCCAGGCCCTGTATCTGTCCAGGAGGACCCATCCCCCCATCTCCGAGGACTGTCCCACACACTCAGGGGTGGACCCTGGGAGCCACGTTCTCCAGTCAGCCACAGAGAGTGAGGCAGAGAGAGGCGAGCTGCCTGTGCCCCTGTCAGCTTTCTTCACCCAGCTTGGGTTCCACAAGAGCTGCACTCCCTGCCCTTAGAATCCAGTAATTTTCTGATAATTTTTTCCTTTGGCTTAAAATTGAGATTGTAACCCGTTACCCAAAGAACCTGAGACAGCCTTATGATCTTTGTTTTAAAATTCTGGTATAGACAAGAGACTGGGAATCTGGGTTTTGACCGTGGGCAAGTGGCTTAGCATCTCTAGGTCTTGATTTCTCATCTATAAAATGAACAGATGAATGAAACGGACGTAAGTGAATTCCAGCTCTGTATCTTTATGCTAATATGGAGTACGTTAGAGTGAAATGCCCATTCTATTTCCTTAGTTATAAATGGGTTGGTTTTGAAGTCCAGAGACCTTCATATTTGGGCAGAGCTGAGTAACTCCCTAGCCAATACTATTTGGGTCCAAGAGGTGGGTGTGCACCCAGCTGGCTCAGATCACGTGGTTGCAGAGGGTCCTGGGACGTGTGGGGATTGTGAAGGGCTGCAGACTGCTGGCAATGGCGTGGAGAAGGCTGATGCTATAGGTAGGTGAGGTTTTTATAAATATTTTTGAAGCCGTGCACAAATCCTAGGGTTCCTGATCCTGACATCAGATGAGGCTGCCCTGGTCCCGTTGTCCGTCTGCGTCTTTGAGAGGTGGATGGGAAGGGGATGAGGTGGGCACCTCGAATCAGGCATCACCACCTAGAGTATCCCCCCCTTGAAGACAGTTTCCTGTGCCCAGGAGAAACTTAAGGGGTTACTCTTGAAAAGTTTTTTAATTAAAGGAGTAAAAAACGAATTGCTATGGAAGACATAAATTAGAAAGAAGAAATGAAACAATCTGTTATCCAAAGATCCAGAGACGACTTCTAACACCAGTTTGATTTATAGCCCTCTAACTTTTTGCATGCCATTATGTTCCGCAGTCTTATCTCAGAAATTCCTCATTAAAAGATTTTAATTAATAATGTATGCAAATGGTTTAATATCAAATAATCCCAAAGATCTTATAATGAAAAACAAGTTATCCGCCCCACCCCCTCTACCCATAGTCCTGCTCCCCTGAGACACATTTTAAGCATTTCTATTTAGAATTCATTTGGTGGTTACACGCATATTTCTAAATAAGATGGTATTTATTAATTTAACACCTTTAGTGCTTTCTATTGACTGCCTACTGTGATAGTCGGTTCATTTCTATTTTACTCCTATCTCCTCTCCCAACTCTCCTAAATATACTATTTAAATCTCTGCTCAGAGCTTTCTCTGGTATGCTCTTCAACTTCAAAGAACACAATTAAGCCCCCATTTCCTGTTCCACCAACTATAGATGGTATCTTTTTATCCTCCCTTTGTAAGGTAAGGACAAGGCCCTCCCACCTTTCCCTTTACCTTTCCTCCCTTCCACCTCCCAACCTCTGTCAGCCTGTTCTATGCTTTGATATTTTGTTCTGGAATCGTCGTCGTTGTTTATATTTGCCTAAAGTTGATTCTAAGAGTTGAAGGCCAGAAAATAATTGTTTGTTTTATTTTGTCTATGTAAGTATAGGTCACAGCAGATCAGTCCTGAACTAGGATTGCATTGATTTCTTTGTGGGACCTTACTCAATAGAAAATGTTTCTGGAACAAATTTAACTTATTTTCTTTTTTTACATTTCACCAGTTTCCTTTATCTTATCCTCATATCACGTTTTCCAAGCTTTCAATCATGCTACTTTTCTATCGATTCTATTTTGTTCCTTTTCTCCTCCTCTCCAAAGACCAGACCAAACAAGAAACCTCTCCCTGCAACTCTCTGTGCTTCTTTATCTTCCTGCCCTTGTTTTCTCTAGGTCCACAGCATGGTTGCCATACTGCAGTTTCTCTTTGCTGTTTTCAATGATTAGAGTCACTTAAGACCCCAACAGTTTCCTTTTTCTTAGTTTACACTCTCATTTTGCTGGAGCATACCCTTGGGTAACTCCCTAGGGTGAACCATATAAGAGTTTAAAGTACTTTCATATTGCAAATTCCTTTATTCTGCTTTTCACTTGATCAATACATTAGCTATGTATAAAATTCTAGGTCAAACATCAAATCCCAAAGCAGAATCTGTTTTATTTTTCCCTCTCTCTGGAATCTTTTAGTGTCCACTCTTTATTCTTGGCGTTCTGAACAGTTTCTGTGATTGTGTTAAATGTGGATATTTTTTTCATTCATTGTACATGACATTTTTTGGGCTCTAGCATCAAAGACATATGCCCTTCTTCATTTAAAAAAATTAGTTAATATTTTTATTTTATAACTTCTTTTTTATTTAACTTTTTCTCTTTTTTTGGAATTTCTATTATTTGGATAGCAAACTTCTAGATCACTCTTTTATATCTTTTGTATTTTCTGTCATGTTTTGCATTTGTTTTAAACTTTTAAAATCTGTATTTGGGAGATTTCTTCAACTTCATCATCTAAGTCTATTATTATTTTGCAAACCTATTTTTAATTTTGAAGCGCTCTTTCTTGTATTCTGATTGTTTCTTTTTCAGAGCATCCTTTTCTTGTTTTACCACTGTGATATTATTTTCCCAGTTGTCCCAGATTTTTAGAAGTTTTTGTTTATTTGTTTAATCTTCTTCTGTTCCGTGAATTATCTCTATTTCCTCTAGAATCACATTTGCCTGTTGGTTTTTTTTTGTTTTTTTTTCCTTACTTTTTTCTATTGCTGACTCTCCTCCTTTGTCTGTTAATTCTGGTTTTTTTATTTCCATTTAAGATTAAGGCAAGAAGGAGACTGACAGGAAGCTTTAAAAGCATAAGCAACGCTTGTCCACTCTTAAGCTTCTCATTAGGAAAGGTTCACAGGAAGCCAGTTTGTTTTTTCTGTTGTTTTGCTTGTTTTGTTTTTTGTGGTGGTGTTGTAGTTCTAAAAGCAGGAATGCAGAAGGCTCCACTCTGGATTTCCAGACTCCATATTGGCTGCCCTAATTCTCCCCAGGTAATCTGTACAATTTCTTCAGAATTGAGCCCTCCAATGTTTGACCTAGAGACAGTGATTGGCGCCTGTCTAATCTGGGCAGACAGAGATGTCAGCTGCTGCATATAGAACTTCAGTGATTTTCAACCTCATTTGTATGCCTGCTATTGGGGATCCTTTCCATTTCCAGGCTGACACCTCCCTCAGTCTGTCCATCGACAGACTTGACCCCTCATTGGCTGCAGGCTACTCCACCTGCTGCATTTGTCAATATTCACCCAACCCTTTCCATTTCCAAGAAATTTATTGAAATCTCTGTCTGCTGATGGCCTTTTCCTGTTTTCTTCTTTATTGTGGGTTTATGCGATCTAAATCCTTTTATTGTTATTTTAATGGTGGAGTCTCAGAAGTTAAATACTTATGCTAAATCCTTAACCTGAACTAGAAGCCTGAAATAGCCATTTATTAATCAATTGCCATGTGGTACTCCATAACATGATTGTACCTTAAATTATATAAATGTATAAATGTAGAAACAATGTTGTGATGAAGAGCCAGGCAGCTAAATCGTTACATACATCCACGATTATTTATTAGACTAAATTGTGAGAAGAATTGCTGCATCAAAATTGAAGCATCTGGTTTTAAAAATAAAATTAAACATTTACCTTAGAGTCCAGCAATTCTACTCCTAAGTATCTACCCAAGATAGATGAAAACATATTCTCACCCAAAGACTTGTAAACCAACGTTTGCAACAGCTTTATTCTATGCACAAGGGCCCAAGACTGCACACAACCCAAATGTCCATCAGCTGATGAATGGATACAAAATTGTTATATCTTTATCAATAGAACCTATTCATTAGTAAAAGGGAAAAAACTACTGATACCATAACAACATGAATGAATCTCAGAAACATGCTGAAAGAAGGTAGACACAAAAGAGAATATAATGTATTATTCTAATTTGTATGAAATCTAGAATAGGCAAAAATAATCTATAGCGATAGTAGATTAATGGTTGCAGGAGTAAGGGGACAAGACATATTTTGGGGGATGATGTAAATGTTCTATATCCTGATCGAAATAGTGATTGTAGAGTTGTATATTTTTATCAAAACTCACCAAATGAAACTACATGTTTAAAATAGGTGCATTTTTGTATGCAGACTATACCTCCATAAACATAGTTTTTAAAGTAAAAATGTTTTATGTATTTTAAAATAATCCTTAGCCTTTTTTTTACTACATTTCTTGTAATATTTTCTTATATTTTCTTAATATAGTGTCATTGCCAAAAAATAAAAATAAAAAAACATTTTTGGAGAAATTTATTTTAGAAAGTGGAATTTCATCATAATTTCACACTGCCTCCCATTCCCACCCCACCCCATGTTACAACCACAATGGTCACTTTGGTGTTTATTCTTCCAGATTATCTAATAAATATACCAATATATATCTACATGTACATTTTTTGTGGAAACAGGATAATACTATACATCTTCTTGCAACTTGCACGAGACATTTTATGGCTTTTGTCTGATACAAAGGGTCCAGTTACTTTCCCCTACAGTGAGGGCCTAGCAAAGTGCCCTGCACATAGTAGGTTTTTACATGTTAGATTCAGTGTCCTCATTTGCTGGGGAGCATTTCCTCTTGCCTCTAGCGAAAATATTTTAACATTTTCAGTTATCGTTTTTTACTAAAATCACACACTCTCTAACTTTTATCTTAAGTTCTTATAACCTAAATTCTTTCTATTACTGAGGGGGAAGCAGGTCTAGGTGGTGTCTTGGGCAGTGGTTGGCACTGAGCAAATGACTTGGTGCGGATCAAGGGTTGTGAAGGCCCAGAAAGTGGGGTTCTAGGAGGGCTCGCGGTGGGGATAGGAAAGGTCTCTGCCAGCTGGAAGAGGCTCCAGTCTGAACAACCATCTCTGACTTGATTTCACTTTAAGTTTTCACCCACCAACTGTCTCGAATGTCCCCTTCCTTTCAAGCTGGTCACCAAACCAGCGTATCCAGTCACTGAGGATGGAGGGCTTCTGGCTAAGGAATGAAACACCAGCTTCTCCCCTTTAAAAAGCCATGGGCTGCTTAAATGGTAAACCATGAGTTTATTTCTCTAAGAAATAGACCCTAAGAAAATGTCTGAAGGGGTTACAGGGGAGATGGGTGGAGTATAGTTTTCTAAATTGGTACAAAACAATCATCTGGAGAGTGGTTGAAAATGCAGCTTCCCAGGCAAGCCCCATTCTAAGAAAGTTGGATGTAGCATGTAGTATGAGAATCTCACCTTGAGGAACATTGGCCTGGATGATAACTAAAAATGCTCAGTCATTGAACTTGAAAAGGATTTGGACGGATACCATACTCAATATGGAAGGGCTCCAAGGCCTTGCTTAGTTGGATTCTGGGACTGAATTAGGGCTCAGATCATCCATTGCCCTCTAATACTTGTCTCATTGGGTTGTGTTTCAGCCTTGGAAATCTGAAAGAAAAAAGTCTTTTCTTTTTAACGTAAAAAACTTTGTTTCTGTGCTTTAGGAGGTCCTGAATTGACATTGGGTCTCGTTCTTGACCCCTCCAGGAGTGTCTCTAGCTAGAAGTTTGATTTTTGACCCTGGTAATCTATTGCTGTGTAAAATACCACCTAAAGCTTAGTGACTTAAAACAACAAATATTAATTTATTTTCCTTATGAATCTGTAGTTTGGGCAGGCCTGAGCAGGGATACTTTGTCTCTGCTCTGCATGGTCTCAACTCTGGCAGCTCACATAGGAGGTGGAGGTCTCACTTTCGAGATGGCTCACTCATGTGGCGGGCAAGTTGGCGCTGGCTGTTGGCTAGGAGCCCAGCTGGGTGTGTGGCTGAGTACTTCTGCTCCTCTCAGCATGGTTCTTGGGCTTCCTCATAGCATGGAGGCTGGATTATAAAAGTGAGCCTCTCCAAAGAGTAAGGCAGGAAAGCATGGCATTTTTATGACCTGGCTTCAGAAGTCACATAGTGTCACTTCCACCATACTGTTACTTCAGGAAGTTATGAAGTCCTTCTCAAGTTTAAGGAGAGGAAAAGTTGTGCCACCACTTGGAGCATCAAGGTAACATAATAAAAATAGCATGTGGGATGGGAGATGTTATTGCAGCCATATTTGGAAAGTATAGACTGTAATAGACTCTGACCTATTTTGTATTCTGTTTATAGGTTTTTCTGGTGCATACTCACCCGTGGTTGGTTCTGTTCTATTTTATTTCATCCTCTTCACAGCACTGCAAGGTAGTTATATCTTTTACACATCCAAATGCAACTCATATACATGTGTGGTTTAGGTGACATATTATTTTAAACATCGTGAATTTTTACATAAGTATCTGAATTTCTGGCTTTTCTTCACAATTAGAAAATTGAATCCATCCAGGCCAGGCTTTCCTCATCTCACAATGGGCTGGAGCTGAGTCGTGGTGGCCCCCTTGGTGCAGGCCTGCCCTCAGGCCCTTTGCACAGTCCCCACCCTCCCTATCACCATCCACTCATTAAGTTTTAGGTCTCACAAGCATTCAACTTGGATGCTTTCTGCTTTACGAAAAAGAGACCCAGTTTCTGCCATAGGAATAACAAATAATAGCAACACCCTTTTGGGGGAGTTTTCAGAGCACTTTCTATAAAAAGCTACCTTTTGGGTTTTCTTTCTTTTTGAATCTGCTGTCTTTGGCAGAGACCATCAGGGCGCTGTTGCTTGTTTGAAGGGCATCTCTCTGCTCATTTGAAGAGCAGAAATGAGTGATATGTCCCATCTCCCAGAATGGTCCCTCTGCTCAGTTCTAGCCCCACCCCTCCCAGAGTGACTCTTCTGGGAATCCCCACGATTAGCAGAATTCTCCTTGAGGCCCCACGTTTGCCATCCTCACGGCCTGATAAACGCTGGAGCCACGTAACGTGGCATTTTCAACAGAGTATATCGGGAGCACCAATGTCAGAGTTTTCCAACACTGCAATCTCCCCAAGAGCCAAGTCTGCACACAAAGATTTTCCCTCTGAAAGATAAATGTCCACTGTTCAAGCCACAGCTCAGGACCAATTCTGAATATTCCTAACTGCTCGAGGCACAATCCTGCCTTTGTCCTTTCAAGGGTTCCTGGTTTTTTTGTTTTGTTTGTTTGTTTTTAATTTTATTTTATTAAATTTATTGGGGTGACAACTGTTAGTAAAAAAAACGTCAACAGAAAACTACGTGTTGATCAAACAGGCAGAGCATTGCCTAAGGAGAGCGTTCACTGTGCAATCTTTGTCTAGCCCTTCAGGAAAGCTCGGGCCTGAAAGGGCAGCGGGCAGGTGGGCCTGGCTGTGCACTGTGATCAAGACACTTTCTTCCCTTTTGGCTGGAGTTTTTCTTCAATTCTTTAATGCTGGAAAGAACTGCTTATCCTTAGCAGAACAGCTGCTTAGAGGTGGGAAAGGTCTGTGGTTTCACTCCTCCATTAGAGCAGGCTCCTGCACCAGGCTAGAACGTTCTGCAGCACGCTGTTTTCCATCTCTAATCAATCACATTCCCCACCAGTCAGCACTCCCCAGATCAGTAACTGTGATTCTAAATTTTATGTTACCATTCCTTTGCTGTTCATTATAGTGTGTTTTTGTTTGTTTGTTTGTTTGTTTGTTTTACCATCTATTTACTATCTATTTCTGTTCAACAAACCACCTCAAAACAGTGGTGTAAAACAATAGCAATTTTTTGCCCCTCACAAGTCTGTACTTTGGGTAGGATTCTGCAAAGAAAGCTCATCTCTGCTTCATATAGCATCAGCTGGAGCAGCTCACCTGAGAGCTTTTGGATCTACTCAAGATGACTCATTTACCAGCTGGCTGTTGGCCAAGGCCTGGGGCCTTGGTTCTTCCCACGGGGCCTCTCCACGTGGCCTGGGCTTCGTCACGACATAGTGGCTGAGTTCCAAGGGTAAACATCCCAAGAGAACAAACCAGGTGGACGCTGTATTGCCTTTTGTGACCTAACCCCAGAAGTCACATAGTGTCTATTAGTTGAAGCAGTCACAAAGTCTCACCTGGGCTCAAAGGGAGGGGACACTGACTCCACCTCTTAATGGGGGAGTGACAAGATCTAGAAGAGCAGGTGGGACCAGAAATATTGTTACAACCATTTTGGGGAAATACAATCTTCCACACTACCTTTGTACATACTCCTAGACAACATACTATTTATTTTGCCTGTTTTAAACTTTATAGAAACATTTATATTAAATATAGTCTTCTGCAACTTTGTTCCCCTAACATTGTTGGGAGAAGCTCATTCGTTTTTAGAACTGTGTAATATTTCATTGCAATCATTTACCACAATGTGTAATTGTCCATTCTTTTATTGGATATTTATGTTGTTTTCAGCCTTTCTCTCTTTTTTTTTCTTGGTTATATATTTATGCTTTTTGCTATTTTGTACAGTGCTGCTATAAACATTCTTTAAAAACTCTGCTAGAAAATTTGAGCCTAGGGCAGTGGTTCTCATTGATTTTTTTACAATGTCAGGGATATTCGGCAAATGTCATAGACATTTTTGGTTTTCATGAATGGAGTTGGGGGCTAGTGGCATCTAGTGAGCAAAGAGCCCAGGGATGCTGCTAAACATCCTACAACGCACAGGACAGCCCACGACAACAAAGAATTATCTGGTCCAAAATGTCAATCATGCTGAGGTTGAGAAACCCTAGCTTAGGGCATACATGTAGGGGTGGAATTCCTCGGTGACAGGCTATCTGTAGTTTCAAGTTTACTACATGATACTAAATAGTTTCCCAAGTGGTTGAACCAATTTATATTCCACCAGAGTGGGATGCTCCGCGTGTTTTGGTATTGTCAATCTCCTTCATTTTTGCTAATTCATGGTGTGTGTTTTTTTCTTTCTGAAATGTCTGTTCATGTGTTTTGCCCATTTTTGAATAGAATTGATTTGTAGGTATTCTTTATATATTGTGGATACTAATCTCTTGTTGGTTGTATGTGCTGCCGATCTCTCTAGTTTGCAGTTTGTCTTCTCACTTCCTCATAGTTCTTTTGATGAATAGAAGTTCTTAAGTTTTATGTAGTTAAATTCATCGATTGTATATGAGCCTAATCAATAGTGTGTGATTTGGGGGTGTTATTTAAGAAAGCCTGTCCAGCCCTGTGGTTCTCACTACACCCCAAGCCTCGCAGTCTGTGGGGCTCTCATCCCTTGCAGTTGGTAAGACCTGGCATTCCTCTTGCTGACCCCAGAGGTGGATGGCCCTCCTCATCTTCTGCCATGATTGCTTGGTCCTTGCAAGTACTGGGCTTCAACCTTCATTTCCTGTGCTTTCTTTGCTGAGACTGGACTCTTTCCAGGATCTCTCCATCCCTCTCCACCCAGCACTGGACTCTGTTGTCTGGATACTGGCCTTAAAATGAACGGATTTCTCTGGAACCCCAGTGTCCTAGCGGTGTCAACACTGCCGAAAATGCCCCTTAGATATCAGTCTTGCCCAGTCAGGACTGAGCACCAGTTTTCTACAGTACTGGGATAGGTTCATCTGGACCCATCTGAGACACTCTCTCCTAGGGCCTGGATCAATAATGGGGTAGAGCTGAAGATGCCAATGGTGCCCAAGAACATTGCTGCTCACAAGAAGGTAGCCCCACGATGAGCCTGTCTGCTCTGACCAGGCACCTTCAAGCCAGGCCTGCCAACCCAGTGCCCCTCAAAGCTGACTACAGTTGAAGGACAGCCTAGGCACTCTCTGCTCCACCCAGGGTGACCAACCCAGACTTCCCTTTGCTTCCTTTCCTTTCCTTCCTCTCCCCTCCACTCCCCTCCCTTCCTTTTCCCCTTCCCTTCCCTTCCCTTCCTTCCCTTCCCTTCCCTTCCCTTCCCTTCCTTTCGCTTTGCCCATACTCCAACCTTTGATGCCCCTTCCTCTTGGGCACTCTTACCTTCATAATTCACACTGGTCTGGGTTTTCCTGGCTTTGACACTCAGTACATTTACGGGCTTTGTGTGAAACTCACCTTTGGGCTCCAGCAGCTCCTGTCTGCCCAAGCTTCTATGACCCAAACCCATGGAATTGGATAAAGTTGAAGACATAAGTTTCCAGGTGTCCAGGTTTCAGGGACACCTGAATTGTCAGGCCAGGAAAAAGATAAATCTTAAGGTGGGGAACAATGGGTTGGTGAAAGCAAGAGGCGAAACAGCAAAACAACAGGAAGACATAGGAGGATGGATAGGTAGAGGGGACTTGAGAACCAAAAATGTATATGGTGGAGAGGTAGCGTGGGGGTCATTCTAGCGCACTCGTTAATAGCACAGTCTACAATGAGGAATCTCCCACCCTCACTGGTGGTGTGATCTCAGGCACATTATCCTCCCAGAGCCCTGTTTTCATCATCTGTAAAGTGTAGATGGCATAATAACTTGCATGATTATCTGAAGGTTAAATGATAATAAATATGCAAAGTGTTTTTGTAGTATTTGGCACAGAGTAAGTGTAACGGCAGCTGTTGTTGTCACCGTTAGTTCATAAACAGAATGCCAGCTGCCAAGTTCCTGTACGGGTGTGTTGGCATAGACCAGGGGTCAGCAAACTGTGGCCTGTAGGCCAAGTCCAGCTCACGGGCTCTGTCAGTACGGCCCATGAGCTAAGAATGGTTTCTATATTTGTAAATAGTTGACAAAAACCAGAAGAACAGCAGTATTCTATGATGGGTGAAAATTAAATGAAATTTAAATTTCAGTGTCCATAAAATTTTACTGGAATATAGCCATGCTATTTCTTTTGTATTGTCTTGCTTCCTATCCCTTTACAGAAAGTTTGCTGACCCGTGGCATAGGGGCAAATGCTTTAGTCAGCTGAACCTTGCAGAACTGGGCTGTCTCCTCTACCCCACAGCTCTACACATGCTGGTTACTTTTCTCTGCCTACCGGCCCTCCCTTGGGACCCCAGAGTACCATTTGGTCAGCCAGCTTTGTTTGACCCAATGTATCGTGTCTAGATTTCTGAACAATGAGGCTGAGTCATTGCAGGATTATACAGAAAAGCAAGGACAGGGCTGTTTTGAGATTAAATTGAAATAAAATGTGCAGAAGTGTTCTGTAACTGCAATAGATATTTTATTCAGCAAATAATGGTTAAATGCTATATAGTAAAGTTTCCATGTGTTTTTTTTTCTTTCTGTTTAGTAATATTAATGTGAATGTGGTCATGTTCTTTAAACAAAAAAATGTTTTATTAACCAGAATGCGTTAATTTCTGACCAGACCAAGTAAGTTTTTAAACCATATGAAATCATCATAACGTATGTCAAACCCACCCCCAAAATGGCGTTTTAAGCTTCCTTGTCCTGTTTCTAGAGAAAAATCATGGTTCCCGCCATCTTTTTTAATGCTTCCTCTTACCTTCCTGTTCACCCATCCCCATTTTCTTTTCCGGTCTCTGTGCTTGTGCTTTGGACCACTTGATTGCTGTGGGTGGCTGACTAGAGAGCAGATAAAGGTCATTGGGTTTGAAGAAGCCAAGTAATTGTGAGACCAGGGCTCTAGGAGAATCATCCGCCAGATTTTGAAATTCCCCAAGGTGATGGTAAGTGCTGGAGTGGAAGGCACACTACGACCAGTTCAATAACTATCAGAGGAAACCCAGCATCGATGTAGGGGGCATCCATGAGGAAAAGCCGAGAGGAGAAGAGGTGGATGGCATAAGAATCAAAGGGCAATTTTTTAAAGGAAGGGACTCGCAAAGCACCAGTAGAACTAGGACAAGGCTGGTCTCCTCTGCGTCCCCACAGCCTGCGGGAGAATGAGCAGCCTTCTCGGAGAAGGTGGTAAAGGAAGGCTGGGAGGAGCTTTCACGGAGCAGAAGAGCGCTCCAGAGAAAAGGCTGAGGTTTGGGGTGTTGTTTACCTAATGGGCGGCTCCAGAGGACATCCTGGGGAGGGGTGGTAGGGAATTCCAGGAGCGGGGGGGGGGGGGGGGGGGGGGGGGGGGGGGGGGGGGGGGGATGAGGTCAGTGGGAGAACAATTCAGGATGGAGGGTAAGGAGACATGTCCTGAGGGAGTTGCATTTCAGTTGGAGACGAAGGGTAATAGGAACCTGAGTCACCCTAGGATTAGCTGGCCCCAAATTCTAAATGAAATGCTGGAGTAAGGTTGTTCGCGTCCTCGGGGCAGGAAAAGAGGGAGTGGATTTGAGAAACCTGATGCCACGGTGAGGGTGGGAGGTATACAGTGCAGCTGCCACAAGCCATTCCCTTGTGTAAAATGCTTTAGCAAAGTGCCTGTACCCGGGAGTGCATGCATTGGTGACGTTGTCCTCATTTCCTGGACAACTTAAATACTGAGCAGTTACTTAAAAGTGCCGACGGAAGAGGCTCAGGTTTTAATGCCATTGTGTCAACATGACTAATGAGACCCTAGAATGCCCTTTGCCAGGTAACCATGGGGTTCACTTTCTTCTTCACCCATGTTTCTCTCAATGATGGACCTTCTCCGACCTTCGTACCCAAAACTGCCCTTCTCATCACTTGCTATCATCTCACCTTGTTTCATTTTCTTTTGTTCTGCTTATGTCCACCTGACACATTGTCTCTGTGATTATTAGTTAACTGTCATCCCAACTAGAATGTAAACCCCGTGAGGTCAGGGGCTTCCTTTGGTTCTCTGCCCTATTCCCCAGTGCCCTGGCGTAGAACAGACAGAGCTCAGTATTTGTGAACTAATCATCAGCTGGATGGATGGATAGATGGGGATGGTGAGCATGGGTACTCTTGCCTTCTCGCCATCCCTCAGGGATGTCATCTCTCAATAGAAGTTGGTGCTCCATTAATGATTCTGTTAACCCTTGGGGAGTCTCTCTTCACCATGCCTCCTATAACAAAAGTGAATTGCTTAAGATTCAGTGTCCACACTGTTTCTCTCAAAGTTTTATACAATTAAATCTGATTACCAGAAACTCAGTTGCTTGCTTTGACCACTCCCTCCCCCCATCTGGCCTTTCTCCTTATAAATGCTTTTTCTGATGTTGGCCAAGACATCAGAATCTGACATTAGAGTTGGAAAATTAGGACCCTTCGTATGCCCATATCAAGGCTTGAGATTTTCAATAACTAAGACAGTGAGAAACCCTCTTTTCCCCAAGAGCCCAGAGGTTGTGGGAGGATTGACAATTAAACATAAGATTATTAGTATAATTAGGACAGTAGAGGGGAGGAGGTACCTTCAAAAAGGCTTCTCTTGAGGAATGATTGCTGAACATTAAGCTGAAGGAAGGGTAGGATATAGCTGAGCAAAGAAGGATTTGCTGAATGTACACATCAGGGGATGTCTCCCAGGCTAGAGAAGTGGGGCCTTTTGGAGGAACTAAAATGCCAGCTGGCTGGAAACCGAGCAGGAGGTGGGAGTAGTGAGTAGCTAGAGCTGTGACAACAGACAGCCAGATTGGAATCCCAGTTCCAACCCTCTTAGCTGCATGATCCAGGGCAGGTGACCGTATTTTGCCGTGTATAATGTGCTCCCGTGTATAATGTGCACACACGTTTTTGGCCCAAACTTTCGGGGGGAAAAATCTTTCATTTTAATATTTTTAATTCAAATTTTTATATGTTTACATTTAGGTACTTGTTTTTTGCATTATAAAGGAATTTTAGCATTTATTTTTTAACGTATTATGCTACTAGAAATTTTATGTAACAAATAATTACAAAACACAAGAACAGATACAAGGTACAAGAAGTTTTATGTACCGGTAACAAATTTATGATATTTACCCATCATAGAAGGCCAAGAACTCTTCATCGTTGTAAGTTCACCATAAGTTCAACAAAAACGATTATCGTAGATCAGGGTATTATTTTGCATATGGATATCGTTATTGATTTCTAGAGTTACACTTTTAAACCATGAGCATAAATTAAAAAATTAAAACCATTTATATAGATATGGAATTAGTACTGCCATAATGCTACTATAGTACTACTATAATGCGCATCCTTATTTTTCCCTCACAAGCTTAGGCAAAAAAGTGCACATTATACATGGCAAAATACGGTAATTAGCCCATTTGAGGATCAGCTTCCTTATTGTGAAAGAGAGTAGTATCTAAGACAGCTCTTGGAGGCAATTTAGATAGAATGCTTGGCAAAGGCCTGCACAGAGTACGTACTCATTGCATGTTGTACTCCTGTGCTAACTAGAAGTACAGTGCCCAGCACCTGGGAGGTGGTGTACAACAGACAGGAATGAACTGCAGGCTCCTAACGGCAGCAGTTCTCTCCCCAGTCACCCAACTCTTCACCACCAAGAAACCCACTCCCCCTGCTAGATACTCAGTCCTTTCCTGGGTCCCCAAACTCAGACAGCCTGCCTCATACCAGGAAGACTGACCCACTGGAACTTTTCCCCATTACAGTCCACCTGACTTGCTACTTTAGGAAAACAGCTAAAGCCCTATAAGTGGCTGTGAAACTAAAAGGCCAGGTCGTTTTTGACTAAACTTCATTGGCTTGAGTCCAGATCTGGGTGTGGACTACGAAGGGTGAGGGATACTAGGGGGTATGGGATCTGGAGGTAAGAGCTGTCCCAGAACTCAAGTCAATCTAGGCTCTTGCCAGAGTTCTGGTGGCTCCAAGGTTTTGTTTTTTGGTTTAATTCAGGCTGAGAAACACTCATTATAATGAGTCCAGTAATTTATGGGTCCCATGGTAACAGTACCATTACTTTTTCCCAGAACCTTTTCAAAGAAAAATATTGAATCTACAGAAATGTTGAAGGTTTTCTGTAAGTACAATGAACACATGTAACCCTTTACCTAAATTCATTAATTATTAATATTTTGCCATATTTGCATACATGCTGTCTCAGGTTTCTTTTTTGTTGAATAATTTTTGTAGACAGGAAGTTGCAGACATAATGACACTTCACCCTAAAATCTTCAGCATTCATCACTTAAGAATGAGGACATTCCACGACAAAATACCAATAGCATTTTTCATAGAACGAGAACAAGTAATCCTAAAATTTGTATGGAACCATAAAAGACCCCAAATAGCCACAGCAATCCTGAGAAAGAAGAACAAAGCTGGAGGTATCATGCTACCTGATATCAAACTATACTACAGGGCAACAATAATCAAAACAGCATGGTATTGGCATGAAAACAGACACATAGATCAATGGAACAAAATAGAGAGCTCAAAAATAAATCCATGTCTATATGGTCATTTAATCGATGACAAAGGCAGCAAGAACTTACATTAGGGCAAAGACATACTTTTTAATAAATGGTGTTGGGAAAGCTGGACAGATTCATGCAAAAAAATGAATCCACCTTCTTATACCATGTACAAAAATAAACTCAAAATGGGTTAAAGGCTTAAATGTAAGACCTGAGACCATAAAACTCCTAGAAGGAAATATAGGAAGTAAACTCTCAGACATTACCCTTCGTAATATTTTTACTGATGTATCTCCTCAGGCAAGGGAAACAAAAGAAAAAATAACCAAATGGGACTACATCAAACTAAAAAGATTTTTCACAGCAAAGGAAACCATCAACAAAACAAAAAGACATCCTACTGAATGGGAGAAGATATTTGCCAGTGATACATCTGATAAGGGGTTAATAGCCATAATTTATGAAAACAATTTGTACAACTCAACACCAAAAAACCAAACAATCCAGTTAAAAAATGCACAGAGGACTTGAATAGATATTTCTCCAAAGAGGATATACAGATGGCCAGTAGACATATGAAAAGACATTCCATGACATAGCCACAATCCTATATCACACCTAGGAAAATTAGTAATTCAAAAATATCATCTAATATTCAGTTCGTATTTAAATTTTGCACTTGTCCCCAAAATGCATAGTTAATTTTTTTAACCCAAAATGTAATTAAGGTAGATACTTTACATTTGATTGTTAATGTCTCTTTAGTCTATTTTAATCTAATACAGTATCTTACCTTTCTTTGTTTTTCATGACATTGATCTTTTTTCTGTCTCATACAATGTTCCACATTCAAAAGTTGTCTGATTGTGTTCTCATAAGTAGATTCTAGCCAACCATTATTTAAAAAAAAAATCATTTGCATAGTGAAACAATTTTAGGACTTTAGAAATATGTAAATATAAAGTAAAATTTTCTATTTCCTTTTGCCCACCAGGCCTTTGTCCTAAAAGTACACATTGGAAGCAATTAACAGTATATCCCTCTAGAAAAATAAATGCCTTTGCTTGAATATATAGTTATATAGAATAGATCTGTTTTTCCATCATCTAGCTCCTTTTCAAGCTTCTACCCATGTGATAGTATTATAACCATTATTTTTCACCTGTTGTTTTGCTTAATTTATCTTAAATGATGTGCTACAACATTACATTTAAATTGTTTGTATCTTTTAAACATCTGTATAGTTTTCCATTATACGGATGTACCATAATTTGACCAGTTTTCTATTGATTGACATTTAGGTTATTTCTAGGATTTCTTTTTTCTATTACAAATAATGTTGCAATAAACATCCTTGAACATACACATGTTATAATTTTGTGATATAGTAAATTTATATAGGTGAAGTTGTTGGGCTAGAAGCTGTTTGCGTTTAAAACTTGGACAGCTTTATGGCTCAATCTGCTTTTAAGGTGCGCAGGGGGAGTTGAGCTGCAGTGCTAGACACAGAATCCTTTCTGAGTAGCATCCAACCAATCAAGATGGAAAACCCAACTGTAATAGTCTATGTTTTTCAGCAAAATTATAGCAGCGTAGATTGAAAATTATTCCCATGAATGAATTTATATGTACACATATGTATATAATGCTAAGTCCAAAAAGTTTCACACCAAATTGCATTCACGAAAGAATTGGACAAAGTATCTATTCTCTGTGCAGTAGTCCCCCTTTATCCATGGGGTATAGTTCCAAGACCCCCAGTGTTTACCTGAAGCTGGATAGTATCAAACTCTATATATACTATGTTTTTTCCTATACATACACACCTATGATAAAGTTTAATTTATAAATTAGGCACAAAATTATTATTAACAAAAATAATAAAATAGAAACGCTTTACAACTCCTCTTTGGCATATCTGAATTGCCAGCATCATTGCTCTTGCACTTGGGGGACATTATGAAGTGAAACAAGAGTTACTTGAACACAAGCACTGTGATACCACGGCAGTCAATCTGATAACCGAGAGGGCTACTAAGTGACTAATGTGCTGGTAGCCTATACAGTGTGGGTACACTAGACAAAAGGACGATTCATGTCCCAGGAGGGATAGAGCGGGATGGTGCGAGATTTCATCATGCTACTCAGAACGGTGTGCAATTTAAAACGTATGAACTGTTTATTTCTGGAATTTTCCATTTAGGATTTTCAGGCTTCCATTGACCATGTGTAACTGAAACTGAAGAAAACAAAACTGTGGCTAAGGGGCGGGGGGTGGGGGGGCACTGTATTGCTTTTAAGAATTGGAGGATGAACCTTTTTGAAACATGAATACTGAAACAATGGCGTGGAACTGGATGCACGAAAGGGTGGCCAAGGAGAACCTGTTGACATAGGGGGGATGTTATGACTACTGAGAAGGAAACTTTCTTATGTGGCTACATAAATTTCTGACCCCCAATCAGGGCAGAGGTTTCACTAATCTCCAAAACTAGACCTTACTAAGTGTCAACAATACTACAATACCAGAAGAAAACCAGCCATTAGTAGAGGGAAAGACCAAGAAAAAAATTTCTGTGATCTTATTGACTCATCTCCATACAACACATAAATTCTTCAGGGTATTGACACACCTTTTCAAATCAGTAAAATAATTTTGTAAAAAGCACCATTCTATCTGGCATATCCTGACATAGGGTGCTCTAAGATACACTGTTAAGCAAAAAAAGCAAGATGAATTAAAGCCTGTATAGTACGTTACAATTTATCTAAGAAAATATATGCATTGCTTTAAAAAAAAAAATGAAAAAAAGTAAATACCTAAACAACAAAAGGCCAGTAAGCCTGTGAATAGGTACTGAACATCATTAGTCATCAAGAAAATGCAAATTAGGAATCCTAAGAAAAAGAACAATGCTGGAGGAATCACACTCCCTGACTTCAGCTTGTACTACAGGGCAACAATAATCAAAACAGCATGGTATTGGCAGAAAAACAGACACACTGACCAATGGAATAGAATTGAGAACCCAGAAATAAACCCACATAGATATAGACAGATAATTTTTGACAAAGAAGCCAAAAGCATACAATGGAGAAAAGACAGCGTCTTCAATAAATGGTGCTGGGAGAATTGGAAAGCCACGTGCGAAAAGAATGAAACTAGACTGCTATCTGTCACTGTGTACCAAAATTAACTCAAGATGGATCACAGGCCTAAACATGAGACCTGAAACAATAAACCACATAGAAGAAAACATAGGTACTAAACTTATGGACCTTGGGTTCAAAGAGCATTTTATGAATCGACTCCAAAGGCAAGGGAAGTAAAAGCTAAAATAAATGAATGGTACTATGTCAAACTAAAAAGCTTCTGCACAGCAAAAGAAACCATCGACAAAATAAAGAGGCAACCAACTGAATGGGAGAAGATTTTTGCAAACAACGCCTCTGATAAGGGCTAATATCCAAAATATATAAGGAACACAAACAACTAAACAACAAAAAAACAAACAATCCAATTAAAAAATGGGCAGAGGACCTAAAGAGACATTTCTCCAAAGAGGACATACAAATGGCCTATAGACATATGAAAAAATGCTCAACATCACTAATCATCAGACAAATGCTAATAAAAACCACAATGAGATCTCACCTCACACCACTTAGAATGGCTATCATCAACATGACAAATAACATTTGTTGGAGAGGCTGTGAATAAAAAGGAACCCTCATACACTGTTGGTGGGAATGCAGACTGGTTCAGCTGCTATGGAAGGCAGTGTGGAGGTTCCTCAAAAAATTAAGAATAGAATTACCACATGACCCAGCAATCCCTCTCATGGGTATCTACCCAAAAAAAATCTGAAAACATTTATACATAAAGACACGTGTGCTCCAATGTTCATTGCTGCTTTATTTACAGTGTCCAAGACATGGAAACAACCAAAGTGTCCTTCCATAGATGAATTGATAAAGAAGTTGTGGTATATATACACAGTGGAATACTATTCTGCCATAAGAAAAGATGAAATAGTACCATTTATGACAACATGGATGGATCTTGAGATTATAATGCTAAGCGAAATAGGTCAGACAGAAAAAGTCGAGAACTATGATTTCACTGATATGTGGTATATAAAACTAAAAACAACAAAAGAACAAGATGAACAAATGAAGAATCAAAAACTCATAGACACAGACAATAGTTTAGTGGTTATCAGAGGGTAAGGGGGGAGGGTGGTAGATGAGGGTAAAGGGGATCCAACATATGGTGATGGAAAGAGAACTGACTCTGGGTGGTGAACACACAATGTGTTATATAGATGATGTATTACAGAATTGTACACCTGAAATCTATGTAATTTTACTAACAATTGTCACCCCAATAAACTTAGAAAAAGCAAATTAAAATTACAATAAGATAATACTAGACACCCATCAGAAAGGCTGAAATTAAAAGACCAAGTCGAATAGCAAGTGCTGGCAAAGATGAGACACAATCTTTATGCACTGCTGCTGGAAATGTAAAATAGAGCAACCATTGTAGGAAACTGGCAGATGCTAATAAATTTCAATATGAACATACCGTCTGGCTAGTGGTGTGCTTGTCCATGTTTAGCAAATGGCTCTGGGGGTGGAGGAGAGGGAAGTCCTGCTTTGTAACATGGCATAAATCTTCCCACTATGGCCGATTTTAAGCTAACGTGAAGTCACTGAAAGTAGAGTTGGGAAGAAATGTGCATATTCAGCCCCAAGATGTACAAGCTGGTTCCAGAGCAACTCTGCTTATGACCAACAATTCCACTTCTGAGTACACACCCAAGAGAAATGAATGCATATATCCTCAAAAAGATGACTTACATGAGAATGTTCTTAACAGCTTTATTCATAATAGACAAAAACTAGAAACAATCCAGAAATCTACCAATAAGTGAAAGGATAAACAAATTGTGGTATATTAATACAATGAAATTATATTCATAAAAAATAATGAACTACTAATACAACAGCATGGATAACTCAAACACCTTAAGTCTTGGAGTGAGGACAAGGTAACTTTCTGGGGGTGATAGAAGTCTATTTTCTCTTGATCTAGTTAAAGGGTGTATATGTTTGTCAAAATTTACCAAGCTGTACACTTACATGTAAAGTCACCTCAATAAAGTACATGTTGACATTAAACAAGAAAAACAGTGGTTTTATTTCATTTCAAAAAAAGAAGAAGAAGAAGGAGAAGAAGGAAAAGAAGGAGAAGAAGTCATGATTTTTAATGGTTATCTAGAGGGATGGAGGAAACTATAAAGAGACAGGGTAGAAAGCTATTACAGATTTCTCTGAATACACCTTGTTTTGTAGGTTTGATTTTGGAGTCATGTGAGTAATTTACATAAAATTATAGACTAAATTAAATCAAAATTGAAAAAAAAAGGCAATTCACTAAAATCAAAACAAAACAAAAAATGTTTCTAACTATTGAGTTGATGGCCACCCACACAGAGAGGAATTATTTCGAGACTTTTAACAGAGGAAATTGTAGTACATCCTGGTGGGAGATATCATAAGGCAAAAAGAACTCAAAAAAATTCTTAAACTTTTCAATATTCATGTTGTTAGTAATAACATTGATATTATTATTCTGAAACTTAGCTATGTTTTATAGGACAAAGCAAATAAGTAATTATGTTAATGTTAATAGAAACCAAGAATTTTACCTTAAGAGACAGGGATGTAAATATAGAATAAAAACTTTTATAAACATTCTATAATCTTAAATTTTAATAGAAAATATTTGTATGAACTGATAATACACCTTCTTATTTTGAAAACTCTCTTTCCTAGCTCTGTCCACTTAAAAGGTCTAGAAATGGTGACCAATCAAATGCAATGCATGCCCCTAGTGCCAGTTTATAGCCTCTAAATATTATTTCCCACTAAGGAACTAGGGCTCCTTGGGTAAATGGATGGTTCTGGTCTGAGATAAGAAATACATATGATGAATCTGGAATATTACAACATACCCAGAATTCCTGGGGCCATGTCAAAAGGACTCAGAAATCAACTTGTCAAGGCTCTGGCTCACTGACCACAAATGGGACAATTTAGATATGAATGTGAATAAGTGAAAAGGATTGAGACACATGATCATGCTGATAATTCACAATTTCATAATGATACCACTTGAAAAGATTAAATAAACACAGTCATTCACCTTTGGATGATACTGGGGAGCCAACTCATTGTTTTGAAAACAGGCAAGTAAAGAGAAAGAATATACCTTTGCCATATGAATTGAACTTTAGGGTAACCAAATACCCAAAATGGTTCCTTTTATAGGAGTATTCCAGCCAATATTTAAGAAGGAAAATCATAATATTGCAAGCCCCTAAAGAAATAGTGGTTCTAGGCAATGACGATTGTATTGAGCTTCCTGGACTGTCATAACTGAGTACCACCGAGTGCTGGTGGGACAGTGCCCACTCGGAAGCTCTAGGGGAGGAGCCTTCCTTTCCTCTTCTGGCTTCGGGTGTGTGCTGGCAACCTGTAGCCTTCCTTGACTTGTGGGTGCAACACTCCAATCTCTGCCTCTGTGCTCACATGGCCATCTTCTCCCTGACTCTGCTGATGTTTAAATATTACTTTTCTTAGAAGGGTTGAATTAGGGTGAGCATTTTAACCTGTTTATGTCCGTAGGTGTGGGGGTTAGGATTTCAACTTATCTTTTTGGGGGACACAGTTCAACCAGTAATAATCATCAAGGGTAGCTAGTATCACAGAAAGGCACAGGACACTATATGTTATTGCTAAAGAATTAAATTCAAATCAGACCAAGTGTAGATCTAACTACCCAGGTACAGGAAACAGAAGAGACAGAAGAGCACACTAAAAACAACACAGGCACATAACTGGCAAAGTCTAGAATGTGGGACATTCTGCAGGACCAATGACTTGGTTTCTTCAATAAATAACTTGCAAGGAAAAATCAGAGGGAGAGAAACCTATAAATTAAAATGGATGTAATAGACGTAGCAATCAAATCCAATGTATAGGTCTTATTTGGAAATGTCCGTACTTACTAGATATTCAATGATATAAAAGGATTATTGATAATTTTTAAAAACATACCTTGGCATAGTACTAGTGTTTAAAAAAAAGAGAGTTCTTAACTTATCAGAATATATACCCTCGGATAGAATGACTTGCTATTTGGGAGATGGAAGGAGAATTGGGAATGGCTTAGGTGTGAAATAGGATTAGCCATGATAATTAATGCAGCTTGGCGTTGGGTACATGTGGGCTCATTATACTATTTTTCTATAGGCTGCAATTTTCTAGCATATAAATTTATAAAAATAAAAATAGAGTGTGTTAATTCAGTGTTTCTCAACATGTGGCAGTATCAGCATCTATCTTCTGAAGACAACTCTCTACCCAGACTCACTGACAGCCACTGTTGGATATACTTTTGGAGGATATTGAGTTTCTCTTTTCAAGGGTATCCACTGCAGTTTGATTCCTGATGGGGAAATTTTGTCTCTTGGAAGCTCCTGGCTAGCTGACAAAAAATATTTTTCATTAGGCAAGAAAGGAATTTTAAAAAATTCTTTTATTATAAAAGTTCTATGTACATACACAGGGTAAAAAGAAAATCCAAAAAGTGCCCAAAAAGTAAGATCACTCTTCCCACCCCAATTCTCTTCTCCAAAGTTTCCGCTGTTTCAAGTTTCCTGTGACTCACTCTAGACATTTTTCTAAGCATATACAAAAATAAACACGATTTGGACCTTACTGGAAATACTATCTGCAACTCGTTTTCTGTTTACCCAGCAGTACATCTTAGAGAACTTCCATAGCAGCAAACACAGATGCTCTTCTTTTTTATTTCACTACATAAAAATATAATGATGTATTTCAGTCCCCAACAGGCAAGCATTTTCCCCCCCGTTATTTCCTCTTTCCGAGAATGTTGCAACGCACCTTGTTGTACACACAAAGAAAAGGAATTTTGTTGCAAATCTGTATCTCCTAAGAAAACCCCTCCTTCGTTCTTCCAGCTCAGGACAGGAAGCACCCTGTGGTATGAAGCAACCACACAGCAAACCTGGACCTGACCGCATCACCTTGTGATTCGCCCCCACTGGCAGCTCATCCCGGATCCTGGAGGCGCCGAGACGCAGGGCGTCCGCAGCTCTGCGGCTCAAGCGGACAGCTGCCCAGACTGAGCGGTGCGGATGCGCCCTGAGTCCCCTGTGTGTGACGTCCCCAAGCATCGGCATCAAGTCGTTAGGTAAGTCCGCTGGCTTTGAAGGAGTCTGGGGCCAGGGATGTGAGATTCACCTGGTTGCAGCAATTGTTCAGACGGTGGTATGTGTCAAGTTACGACACTAAAATGCTGATGTGATCAATGCCTCTGTGGCTAAGAGCGCTCAGTGCCTAGTGTTTTCGCCAAAAGGCAGTAGGATGAGTAGGTAAGCAGAGGAAGCTTTTATTTTAGTTTATTCTTTTACTTTTTAAAAAAGCGGTTTGTGTTTCATTCTCTGGAAGCCTTCTGTGTCAGCGAGGCTTTTCTTTTCTGCCATGTGGGACTTCAGGTGGGCACCTCTTGCCAGAAATGGGAATTTCCTGGCAAGGAAGAGCGGCAATTTGAGTAACCCTGATACAGACAAATACATTCACTTCAACAAAGCTTGTCAGGTGTCACTGAAGATGTGTGAGAAACCAGACAGGGAGCTATAGAAAATGCTCTTTAAAAAAGTATTCTCCAATTGATGTCTTTAGTGAAGCATTTGCCACCCAATCCCCTGAACTTGCGTAAGTTCGGGCCGAGGCTTCAGGAAAGAGAGTTTGGTTAGACCCACAGGGAAAGGGTTTGGGAGATGGTCTGTGTCTCAGCTCAGGCTGTGTGGGGCTTCCAGCTTGGACGATGAGTATTAGGGCGCAGAGCAAAATGCACATGACTTGTTTCTCCTCTTTTAAAAAATGCTTAGGGTGGCTGTTATTTGAAAAGTAGATAAAGGTTTATTTGCATAGTCCCTCAACTGAACACTGTATCTCCACTCCCTTGGTGACATTTGGCCAATCAACAGTTATTAGAAGACAAGCATATCCTTATTTGGAAGGGATCAATAACATTCTTGTTCATCTGACATATCTCATGTTTCCATATGGCATTTGGCTTAACAACAGAAAGTAATACAAAAGCATTGCACTAGTGGGGCTTGCATGGTATTCAAGTGAGGAATGAAATGGATGGTGGTGGGGAATGGATTGAATCTTGGGAAAGCGTCAGGTGGGAGTGGGGGGTGTCCTATAAGTTCACCAGAGGAAATGCAGGATGAGCTGGTTAGAAGTAGAGGGCTGTCCTGTTTCTTTTTGTTTAAAATTAACATCAAGGAAAAATGAGTTAAGAGGAAAAGAGATAATGATGGCGTGTTGTGCTGGCGTGGGTGAATAGACTGGTACACGAAACACTGGTCAACCTGGGCACGGGGCTCTAGACACAGTTTCCTGCTGACTGCCAGGATCAAGGTCAGAGACTGTAGTGAGCAGGGCCCAGCGCAAACGAGTCTCCAGGTTTCATGGGGCTGTGGAGAACAGTTCTGTCCAGAGATCAAGTGGATTAGGTCCCAAGTGAGAAGGACCCTGATTCTCTAGGCATTCATCCAGGGAAGCTTTCTGTTTGCTGCCCCCCTCCCCTTCCTCTCCCCTGCCCCACCTGCAGGGGTGTCCCGTTTCCTATCACCTGTCCAGTCTCCCTGAACAGCTTTTACATTCTGAACTAGTTCAGTTCCATAGAGAAGCTTTTGTTAAGCATTCATTAGCTTGTAAGATTTTTTTTCACCCTATGAAATTCTCTCAAGCCTTCTGACATTGTCAAGTGCCTCAGTGATTGGGTTTGAACAACTGTGACCTTCAGCTGCCTGAAGATGTGTAATACCATCCCTGTTGATTGTAGATTGAAACTTAGGGATCTTTTCAGTCAACAAGAGGAAATACTAGAAAGGGGTATAGAGTCCTCCCTTCCTGCCTTTGGTGTCTGTAAGCTAAGACCTGTTCTTCCAAGTAGCTGCTTCTAGTCAATCTTGATTCCAGTTCCTTTAAACAGATCAATTTCCTAAAGAGGCAAAATAACAGGGTGCCTGGTTTAGGAGTCAGAAAACCTGGGTCAGTGTTGTTCTACCACTGATTACCCGTGAGCCCTTTGGCAATTGTTCAGTATTTCCCCTTAAGTAAAAATGAAGGGGTTGAATCGAGATGCACAAAGATTTCAACAGCATGAAAGGAGGGGCTGAAACTGACAAGATTAAATGTAAAACAAGATTAAAAAACAATTAAATTTAAAACACATTTAAAACTGGGGGGCGGGGGGAGCTAATATTGCTATTCCTATAGAAAAGGTTCAGGTGCCCCTGATGTGAATCAAGAACGAGCTGTGGCCACCAGTATAGCCCACAATCGCAGGCAGCACCAATAGACGCGCAGCTTCCAGAAAAAGGAGATGCCATAGCTTTACTCTGCTCTCATCTGGTTGTGGCATCTCCTGCTTCCAGTCTCACATCTGCCTCCCGTCTTTTCTCCAACTTGCAATCAAAACGATTGTTCTTAAAATCGAAATTTGGTTGTCACTCTCCTGCTTACGAGCCTTCACTAGCTCCCTATTGCTCTCAGAATAGTCTCATACAATGTCCTTCATGGTCGGGCCCCTGGTGACCACTCCAGCCTATCTCTTGTCCTCCACTGACTCACAACCCTGACTCTAGTCGCTCCAAACCACAAGCAGTTCCCAGAACTGGTTCTTCTCTCTCTCCCCTCTAGAGTGCAGTTTCCAACACACACACACACACACACACACACACACACACACACACCGCCACCTGTCAGCTTCTCCATCCTCTGGGCTTTCAGAGTCCCTGGGTTTGCCTCTGTTATGGCACTTCCCACACCATATTGCAATTGCTTGAGAGTACACCGCACTCCCATCCCAAGACAGCGAACCCCTCAAGACAGAGATTTGTTTATTTCTGTGCATTCTCGGCATCTACTATGTACCTGGTAGGCAGTCAGTAAATATCTATAGAATCAACAGAAGGATAGGGGAACAACTGACAAAGCCAAGTGTATTCAGAGTAATAAGGATGGTGAAAGCTGTGGAAATAAGGATGAATGACAAATAATTGAAGAACCCTAAACAGTTTAGTCTGGAAAAGAGAGCATCAAGAGAGGTGCAGTAACTCTCCTTCATGTGTAGGGCTGCCACAGGGAAGTGGTATATGATTTACTCTGGGCTCTCCAGAGGGCAGAATTGGGCCCTCTGGTGGGAGCAAGATGGGCATGGTGCAATCTAAGAATCAGCTTTGGAGAACACTATTACATAATGTGTGGGGACATTTGGTGGAGGAAGGGTACCTTGCAGAGAAGGGATGGCTACTTGTGGACCTAAAGAGCTCAGTGGCGCTGGCGGCCCCAGCACCATCTCAGGAGTGCTTAGAAGGATTCTTGTGTTGGTTGAGGCATTCACCCCGATGATATTTGAAACTCCTGCAGAACATGGATTCTACGGTCTGCAGGTCCCTGACAGCTCTACAAGTCTGTGATTCTCTCATCTAGGTCACAACATCACACAATTTAGAAAACTGAACAGACGTTCTTATTTCTGACTTCTCTTCCTTTGCGGCTTTAGAGTATTTCACCTATTACAAATCCACCCAGGATGCCTTGCCCACTTAATTGTTCCATTGGGAAAGGAGATAGGGACATGGAGAAGTTATATAACCTGTTCTAGAGTTTGCAGGTTATACTACGAGGTGGAATCTTAATAGGAAATGGAACTCTATGTCGGAGGCATTAAAGCAGATGGCTTTTCCAGGTCTGTCATCACGTCATGAGCCAAGCTGTCCTATGAAGTGTCATGTTTCTTACCATTTTGCCTTAATCGCACTTCTAAAGTTCAAGAACACAACCATGGCAGAGTAGCTTGGGGACGGACTTTGGAACTAGATTGCTCATGTGACCTCAGGCAAGTCATTTAATCTGTCTGTGACCAGCTCCGTTTCCTCATCTATAAGATGAATATAATAATAGAATTAACGTTTTAGGGTTGTAAGGATAAGATGGGAACACAGTACTTGGGTATATTAAGTACTTTATATACCTAGTGTCATTAGTAATGTACTGGATGAGGACAGACTTGGGAATAAAGAGAATTGATTTCTCATTCCAGTGCTAAAGGTGTAGTGCAGTGGACTTCTGCTGTTCTCAGCACAGCCTCAGAAATTCCTCGGAGCTCCCACCGAGAGCCTGGGCTGAATGTAAAGGACGCAAGATGACAACCTTTAGCATAGAAGAACAAATTGGGGGTGGGTGCACCCCAATGGGGCTCATGAGCTGCTGTCTGTGGTCCTGAAACAATTTGTTGATTCTCTAGAAAACTGAGGGTAGGTTGGGGGATGCACCCATAGGCCCATGTCCTTCACCCCTCCTCCATAATTCCTTGCTTATGGATAGTCTTCCCACCAAATGGAATTTGGATAAATTACTGATAACTTTTGAATCATTAGTTTCTTTTTCTTTGACTACAGGTAATTCCCATCCTCTGATGTGTTCACAGGGACGTTGCCAGGTTACATGCCATCCTATATATATAACCCCTCCCCACCTGATGCCTGCCCAAGGAACACAGGCAGAAAGGGCAACTTAGTGGCAGCCAACATATCTTTGAACCTGAGCTCCCTCCTAGTAGAGTCACTGGGACTCCAAGCCCCCTGAAGGCACAGCCCAGCTCCTGCCTGACGGAGTCCTGGGGGCCTCACACAGTTTTGAGCAATGATTCACGTGTTCCTGAGGCTGAGATCAGAGCTACACGCTCCTCTGTCTCCAGGTGTCCTGTATCGGCCATCACTGCCTCGGCCATTGCTGATGCTGTACCTGCTTTCTGCTACTTCCCACCTGGCACACAGCGGCAGGCTCTCCCCCACCAAGGGCGCTGCTCTTCTGTTAGATACCTTGAAGGGTTCTCTTGCTGTTTCAACTTGGGATTTTCGTCAAGGACTTGGGATCGATTCCCAGTGGAGTCTGAGCCAAGGGACACTTGCAACATCCCCCAGCATCTTGCTCAAAAGCCTTTCTCCTTTCTTTTTCATAAGCCTGGACGGTGCAATCCATCACTGTCTTGGGATAAAGCCCGGGCTCCACAAGGCCCTCCCTTCCCAGGGGAGAGATGAGAGGCTCGCTGCCTCTGCCCTTTTCTTGGTGTCAACAGTTTCATCTGGCGTCCAGCAGCTCCGCTACATTCCCAATACCCTCATCAAATAATTCTCCTGGTGGCCCTTGAGGTAGGCAGCATCCCTGAGGGGACCCTGCCAACTGGGCTCCCTCTGGGACCCCCAATCAGATGTGAAAGTGCTTCAGGCTTTCTACACTAGGAGAATCCTCCAAACCTGATCGAGTGTTATTACAAGAAAAGAGTCCGAAAGAATTTTCCTTTTCATAGATTCATAAAGCAGAAAATACTCTTAATGTTGATTTGGCCCATTCTGGCTCCACGCAGAAAGAAAGAGAAAACCGATACTTCCCCGAGGGTGACATGTTAAAACACCCCCTTATAGGTTGGAGGTTGTTTTTTATTTCCCGGATGGCCACACCAATTCCTTCATGGTGCAATTTGAGCCATTTGCCTGTAGTTCTGTGTTTAAGGGGAAGCAGAGGGAAGAGGGCAGCGCGTTTTGGCTGGTCACAGTGTAATTCTCTCTAAGTTCTTATCCGCTCCAACACACACACTCACACATACACACACACACACCCTACATATATATTTAGTTCTAAACCATAATCACCTGTGTTCGACTTGGCTCTCAGAAGGGAAGAGGGAGCCCTGGGTATGCAATACCGTAAACATATTTCCCCCAAGAGATGCTTATGCAGCAATCCAGACATTCTCATTGCTCTGCCTTTTAATTAGTTCAGGGAGTTGCAACCTCACAGTGTGGGTGTGTTTGCCAGCTGTGCTTTTCGAGAAGTTATATGGTCTGTGCTCGTTCTGTCTCCTCCCTCGGTGTTAAGAAATTATAGAGCCGCCTCTCTTTGCTTGTCTTGGAAGTGTGTGCACTGACCTTACCCCACAGAACCTGGGACGCTCAGGGCTTTTCTGAGCCGCCGCTCAAAGGCCTGTGGGGAACCAGTGTGATGACACTCAGAGCTCAGATCTTGCAGCCTGCTGTCCTTGAGCAGGGCGGGAGTGGGTGGCCTTTGAGCTAAAAGGGGTTGCCTTCATCTATGATGGTTCAGTCCCTTTGGGCCGCATACTGCAGAATCAGTGCGCACAGCGGCCCAGAGGAAGGATTTTATGGCTCGAGGGGAACCTGCGTCTCTCTCATGGAGTGCCCTGTTCTGGAGGCTGCCAGATACCTTATCCCCATGAAAAGAGTGGCCCCGAAGAGCACTCCTGGCCTTCTTTCCTCCGAGGCTGCCATATCTCTACTTCCCTCAGGGGCCCTGGAATGGCTGCTTGGCTGAAGACTTTTTAATTTAAACTTTTCTCCTCTACACGGTCCCCTCTTATCTTGTTTATGCGTTCTCATTCTGGGTGACCAGATCATACTTTCAGCTCTAGTTCTAACTTCTCCACTTTGCCAAGGTTCAACACACACACACACACACACACACACACACACACACACCTTTAAGTGGGTGGGTGATGGTGTTTTTCCTGGCATTCTCCCACAGATACTTTTCCAGCTCAGCTCTCAGTGGCCAGCACCTCTCCGATTTGCCCAGATGGCCTGTGTCATTTTCTACACCACACTTTTCAGCTGAAACCCACCAGGGTACAATTTTCTTTCTTATCTCATCCCTTGGCATGCATCCCGCTGTTGGTTGCCTCCTGTCTGCACACTGGCATTTTTGGCAGCTGTTTGCATCCCTCCTGTCTCACTTGGTCTTTTGGGTAGGGCCTCGGCCAACCTCGCTCCTTGACACTTGGCTTCTCCAGGAGGGACTGCTCTCCACAATATTAGTCGCTGCCCCAGCCGTGGACCTGACACCGCAGACTTGCAGGTGGTCACTGGCTTGTCACCTAGTCGCACATATCACGTTGATTGTCACTGAGCATACCTCAGCAAAGCCTGAAGGGTACGTCCCTGTCCCTTGTGGGGCCTAGACTAAGGCAGAGCACGGAGAAAGGGGCTCCAAGCTCCCTGACAAATGTGTTTTCCACACCTAGAAATATGTACTTGTGTAACTTCGATCTAATTCCAGAAGATCTGTCTAATTGAAATGTTGTATTGGATGTTGTATTTATTTTTCAAAATAGCAAAGTAAATCAAACTATATGGATTTCTGAAATTTAATTTTTAGAAAGGATTGATATATTCATGTGGTTCAAAACCCCCAAACCATCCATTCTTATACAGTAAAAATTCTTTTTCCCAACCTTGGCTCCCTTCTGCTCAGTTTCCACTCTGCCTGGGTCAGGCACTGTGCTTGTTTCCTGCAGGTCTTTCTCAGTTCTTGTTGGATCTTTATAGTCTTGTACCAGATTCAAAATTAGTCGACTGCTTTAAACACAATGAATACGTGCTGGCGAGTTAAATAGAAAAGGAGGCCTCTTTCACTGTCACACATTTGTCGTTTAGGATTGAGGTACTGGCCACTCCCAACCCTGTGCCTATATAAATTCTGTCCCAAGGTCTTTTCTTTCTCTGTCTGCAACATAACCTTTGTTGTACTATAAATTTTATCTCAGCCATCTTTGTCTAAGTGTCTTTGTTTCAATGTCTTGAAGCTTAAAGCAGATTCCATTACTTGGGAGCTTAGTGAATTGGCCCCAGTTAATCAGATAAGCTCTAGAAAAATTCCCTGGAAACCTCCAACAAATGTACTTAAAAAGATCCAGTGCAATCAGTTTATCAGGACAAGATTACAGCTGATACCATCAAAATGGAGGAGACCCTGTGGTGTTCTAAATAACTTGATGAGGGCTCCAAGAAAGAGTCAGGAGTAAAGTGTGGGCAGGCAGATGCGCTTACCCTCAGGCTGGGTGTGCCCGAAAGCCAGGACTTTCTCTGGACCGAGGTCAGTGGACCAGGTAGCAGGAGTGACCAGCATTCTTAGCCAGAAAGAAAATTCATCTGGGCAGAGGAGTGTTTAGAGAGTCCAGCTGCCTACTTCCTGGCCTCTCTCACCTTTCTGTGTAGCTGGAAGGCAGCTGGCAGCTTGGTCATTAATCAGCACCATCTCTGAGACTGCCCAGGGCAGTGGCCATCCTACACACACACACACACACACACACACACACCACACTCTTAGTGCCACCGAATACATTTGTCTCAAATCTTCACTTCTCTGAAGTGTTTTTAATTCACTGACTCACTTGATTCTGGATTGGACTGGAGGAGTCCCCAGTGCTGTTTGAAGGCTCAGCTATAAAGCCAGAACCTCTCCCAGGGGTTTCTCTGTGTTTGGCCTGCTGCCCCACATATATCTATGAACTGGCACTGCATTTAAAGATGCTGACTGGCTGGTCTTAGCAATATCTTTTTGGATGTGTCTCCTTGGGCAAGGACAGCAGAAAACAAAAATAAACAGGGAACATTTGAGATCTTGTGCCCCAGAATATGTCATCAGTTTGGCTCAAACAAAGTCTTATAAAAATTCTCAGAAAATAAAAATAAACAAATGGGACTACATCAAACTAAAGTTTTTATGCACTGAAGGAAACCATCAACAAAATGAAAAAATAACTTATTGAATAGAAGATATTCAGAAATGATACATCCAATAAGAGTTAACAGCTAAAATATATAAGGAACTCATACAACTTAACACCAAAAAACCCAAACAATCCAATTAAAAAATGGGCAGAGGACGTGACATTTCTCCATAGAGGACATACAGATGGCCAATAGCTATAGGAAAAGATGCTCAATGTCACTAATCATCAGAGAAATGCAAATCAAAACCACAATGAAATACTACCTCATACCTGTCAGAATGGCTATCATCAATAAATCAACAAACAATAAGTACTGGCGAGGATTTAGAAAAAGGGAACCCTCATGCACTGTTGGTGGGATTGCAAATTGGTACAGCCATACTGTGGAAAGCAGTTTGGAGGTTCCTCAAAAGTTAAAAACAGAGCTGCCATACGACCCAGCAATTCCATTTCTGGGTATGTAGCTGAAGAAAACAGAAACATTATCTGGAAAAGTTATATGCACCGCTATGTTCACTGCAGAGCTATTTACAATAGTCAAGCTATGGGAGCAACCTAAGTGCCCATCGATATAGATGGTGACTGGATAAAGAAGAGGTGGTATATATACACAATGGAATATTACTCAGCAATGAAAAAAAATGAAATCAGGGCCATGTCAGCCAGTGAGTAGGGATGAGTCTAAAATGAGAGGCCTTAAGTGTTAAGGAATTTGGATTTTATCCTGAGAGCTGTGGAGAGCCATTGAGAAGCAGTATAATTATAGTGCATTGCTGGAGAGGGTGGTATTTGAAGCTTGTCTGCCTGAGTTCAAACGTTGGCTCTGCCACTTACTAGCTGTGTGACCTTGGACAGGTTACATAACCTCTCTGGGCCTTGGTTTCCTCATCTGTGAAATGGGAGCAATAACTCTGCTTCATAGGGTTATTGTGAGCTTTAAATGAATTTTACATGTAGAACACTTAGAACAGAGCCTGGCATGCAGTAAATAGTCAGTTTTAGCTGTTACAGAAATGTTTGGACAGTTAAGTGACATTATCATATTTGTCTTTTAGAATGAACACCACTGTGTGGAGAATAGGTTAAAGAGGGCAAGAGAAAAGGCAGAAAGCGGGAAAGGAGTAGTAATTAGGCATGGGATAGTGGGAGCCTGCACTAGGGTAGAAGGAAGGGAATAGAAATCGATCTGAGGGATTTGAGGTGGAAAGGAGAGGGCTAGGAATGCGATGCAGGAGGTAAGGAGAGACGAAGGAAAGATTGCAGCCAGCAGAGGTGATCAGAAAAGGCTTCTGGAACGACGTGAACCTCAGGCTGGCTCTTCCAGGGGTATCTGCAGAGAAGAGGGAGGGGACTTCTGGGTAGAGGAAGCTGTGTAGGAAGAGTACGAGGGTTTTTCGGAGAGTACTTGGGTTTGTGGATTTTCAATAGACATTTGCCATTTGATTATTTAAATGCTTAATTGGCAGAGCTGGAATGAAAAGTGAAGAGAAAGCAGTCGGCTTCAACAAACAAAAATTACCCCCAAGGCTCCTGTGGCCCTCAGTACCTACAGCGCCACCCCTGACCTGTCCCCGCAGGCCGTCTTCCAGCCAAGAACTGCCCCTGACTCCTGGGTGCCCAGATGGGGATGGAGCTACAGTCGGCTCAGGCCAGTGTTGCTGAGGAAATGAGCCAAGCACTGAAGGGTTAAAAGCTCTCTTTCTTTTTCAAAAAGGAGAGAGGGAGAGAAAGCAAGATCTTTCCTGTCTGTGCTGTGCCTGGCTTACGGCGCCTTCCTGTTGTCATAACGATTTTTTTTTGTTGGTGGAAAGGCCATTTCAGACCAGTGGGGCAATATTTCACCCTTGCCACACTTTAAATGCTGTTGTAGGCTCACTGTGTCACAGGCTGTGGGTTACATCAGACTGTACTCTGTGAGGTTCGTCGGAGGGATAAGGACAGGCTGATGTTACGTCTAATTCTGCACAGCAGTGTGGGGAGAGCGGTAGTGCGGCGTAGCACTTATACCAGGGAGTGCGCTTGGCTGGGCTTGGAGGCCCAGAGCCTTCCACAGTTCACCGCTCCTAATCAACCACTCTCTCACGCAGGCTGAAGAAGGGTTGGCAGTGGCAGAGAGCAGGACTTTTCTCCCATTTTGTTCTCACATAGCCTCTCCTTGGCCACCGCCCACTGTCTCTCCTCCCAAATGAGATGGAAAAACAAAGATGTGGCAATGATGCCAAGGGGGTGAACAGACAGCAGAGAACCAAACTGGACCCGGTTAAGTGACTTGGCGAACTCAAGTTATTTGGAGGGAGAAGATCAGATCAACACATATTAAGATAAAGATAAGCGGACATTGCTCCTAACTTTGGCCAACAAGTCTCTGAAGTCATTCCAGTCCTTTCCAGAAGCTGCACCTGGGCATTCCTCAGGGACAATGGGCATGGACTTACTTCTGTCCAGATGATATATTACCTCTTAGGAACTAACGAGGCCCTTTTAGTTTCTGTTGATGTTTTCGTTTAAAAATAATTGTTTAAAGTGTTTAGCAATTTCAATTGATGTTGGAAAATAAGTACAAGATACGAACTTGCTTCCTTAGCTCTTTTACCCCAAGAGCTCCCAGGGAGAAAGACAAGTGCAACGCAAAGCTCATGATGACTTGTACACCATAGAGTGGATAGTGGGCTCCCCAGGATGGTTTCTAGCATGTAGTGAAGGAGGGCCCTGTACTAGTTGGAGGTGGTAGGATTGGTTATTAGACCAGTGGTTGGTGTTGCAGAGACAGAGTAGAGAGGAAGAGGTTATGAGTAAGCACCCCAAGAACAGCACTGGATGACTGTGGCCACCCATTGTTTACTAGAAGAGGGACAACGCCTGCTACCACTGGCACACAAAGGAGGAAAAGAAATTCTGGGCACTACGTGCAACTAAAGAGCAGCTTAATTTGGTCCTTCATGGTTCAAGCTCTAAAACTCTAATGATCAGTTCTATACATTTTGTCTGTGCTGTTGACAGTTCTCTACGATCCACTCAAATTGTTAGAGACTCTAGATAGGAGAGCCACACAGCCCACGTGACGGGGACAAGTTCTCCCCTCTCTTACGTGTCAAGAGAACGTGAAACTCAGCTGCAGGCTGGCTCCTGACTGCGGGGAGTCCCATTCTGTTTGCTCTGAGCCCTGGGGTTAGTATGACTCCAGATAACTGTGGTATGGAATATGAAACAAAAAAACTGAACCTGATACAAAATCCCCATCCTCAGGTGTCATCTTAGATAACTTTAAATGATTAAATGTTTCCTCCTTTCAGAGCGCATGCATGTGTACTCATGCACCTACCTGCACACTCTTTCGCCGTGAATCTCTTTACATATTTATAAATTGCTGACTCTATCCATACAATGGTGATAAAAAGTCTGGCTCAGTGTCACCTCTGAGATGTGTGGGTCAAATGGTACCATGCGAGCCCTCTGCAAAGATGAAGTGCTATAAAACTGGAAGGCATCCCACTGATAACCATCATTTCATCATTTGTTATCTGATTACTCTGCATCTTGCCCTTCACGTTCAGAAAACAAAGGAGAGCTGGACTTTAGAGTTAGGCTCTCAATGATTGGTGTTACATGGCCAAAGCTGAAGGAATCCAGTAGGATGCAGGCGTGTTTTTCCCTGCAAGGCTGACTGAGCAGTTCTTCAAACGTTTGCAAGTACAGGGCAGAATTCCATCCAGCCTTCAAACCCGAGCCAAGATTCAGCATTAACAAAGCCTAAAGTTTCATTTCTTTGACTGTGGGAGTGCTACAATCGCCCTGTAAATGGCCATTCACTTTGTAGTTCAATAAGCACTTTGATTGAGAAACACTTTTACTGAGGGGGTGAAAAGTCCTTGGCTTTAAATAGCACATAATGAGCAGTGGCTCATGTCACCGCGTGGGCACCACATTCTAACCTGCCAAAGGTGACTCCCTGCATGGGGCACCCTAGTCACAGAGCCAATGCCTGATCTAAGTACGGAGAGCAGGGGAGTACATGTGCCCGTGTGTGTGTGAGTGTGTGTGCATGTCTGTGTGTGTGTGTTGGGAGGAAAGGGCAAAGCATTTTTTCACCCCCTCTTCTCTACAAGATTTCCTGATTTAAGGCATAGTAAAGCACCCTTAAGTCTAACGTGCAAAAGAGCCCAAATGCCACCCCAGTAGCCGACCATGTTCTGTAAGTTGAAGGTATTATAGAACTAAATAACATTATTATTGAAGAGATTAACTTAGTACAACTCACCTGTGATTCATCATGTGTCAGCTGTAGAGAGGTGACGTTCATAGTAATAAACATATTGCCACAGCTATACCTGCTGCCCTGTTCTTTTCCTAAATAAAACAACAACTGAACAAAACCATGCTGGAATCAAAACACAACAGTCCCTCTGCTTTGTCCCTGTTTAAAAGGCAGTCTCCTGCCAGCTAGTCCCTCCTCCATCAAAAGGGGTAGAGGAGGCTCCTTTGTTAGTAAAACGGAGTGTGGTTCTGTGTGTAGCAGACCCACATCCTGACCTCACTGGCCTCACAGCACTCCTCGGCCTTTCCCCCCTGAGACAGACGACACTCAGGAGTGTAGCCTTCATCACGTGCCATTCACAGAGCTCAGACTGCCCCTCCCAGCCCTTTTTCCTGTGTCAGAACAAACGAGAACAACAGTAATTGTACATATGACCATGAATCCGCTCTTATTTAAAAATCTTTGGCACTTCCTATTATTGATACCAAATTACTGTGACACCTCACAACCCGTTCACACCTGACGGTCCACCTGAAAGGCAGGAGTGAGAACGATCTTCATCTACACACAAGGGCAGGAATTCATCTTATGCTTCTTAGTATTTCTAGCGCCTGGCACCTGGTTTAGATCAATGCTGACTTGAATTGGCGGCTGTAGCCAGAGAAGGAAACGCCTCCCAACTCCCCACAGTTGAGCTCTGGGGCCATTCCAAGCCCAGGAGAGCTAGTTGGTTAGTCATAGCCCTTTTAGGAGCAGTACAGTCACGTAACAGCGGATGAGCCATGGACTCTACAGGGGATTTCACTGCTAGGACAAAGGAGCCAGCTCCCTTCACGCTCTGTGGTAGTGACAGTTTTAAGTGGAAGAGTTAGTGCTTACCTTCTTCCATGTCTGCCTTTGAAGAGGGTGGATTCTTGCCAGCAAGTGGAGCCTGAGGTCTGGGCGAGCTGAGTGTGCGGGTGGCACTGCTCAGAGAATACTGCATGTGAAACGCCCGAGTAGGTCTTTACGTGGCACAGAAGTGCATGTTGAGCATTGTTCCTAAAGACATTCAAAGACACATGCTTTTGTCTGGGTCCTTTGGGGGAATCTGCAGATTCAGGAAATATGTGGGTACCAGGGCCAAAGCTGACATGGATTTCCCCTCCCAGGCAGGGAAGGCCTTGCCAGGCCTGCAGCCTGAGCCACACAGCCTCGTGTAGGAGCAGTTGGGAGGCTGGCAGCCCAGGAGAGCTGGCTGAGAGCACCAGAGTGTGGAGAACCTTCTAGATAATTTGTCACAAGTATACTAATAGCTTTTGGGTTCAAGAACAAACGGGTCACACAGCTTTTGAGATTAGGATGTGTGAATAAGTTGCTCTGTGGATTATTTGTTATTTTCTCCCTGCAGCTCAGAAAAAAACGAGACCTGATGGGTTTGGCCTATGAGGCAAACAAAGCCAGGCTTCTGAAGTGAAGCTGCATGGCTGTTCAGCCTTAGGGATGGGCAGAATGGCGGCCAGGGTCTGCAAACCTCCCTGGTGGTACCACGCCAGTTTTAAAGTTTGACCAGGTTAGAAAAATGAAGAGGTTTCACTTCATCTCTTGAAAGAAGGGGATTGCAAGTGGCAAATGGGGACAGAGAGGAACTAGAAGAACCAAACAGGTTGGGAATGCGGGAAAGGCCCTTGGACTGGAAGTCCAGAGGTTTGTGTTGACAGCCTGGCTGTCACCCACAACATGGGGGGACTCAGCTGTAGCTTAGGGGTGGGCTTTGCAGTCAGGCCAGGCCCCGGTGTCAGTCTTGGTACCTGCCACCTCGTCCATGTATTATTACGTGAGTAAATCATCAGTCCCTCTGATCATCAGTTTCCTCACTGTGGGATGGGAAAATCATGACTCCTCACTGGGTTCTGGTCAGGATGACGTAAGCTAAGGGTGGGCAATGCCTGCCATTGTACCTGGAAGAGAGCAAGTCCAGTGCTTGGTGGTGTTCGTGTGGTTGCTGTGATCACCGTTACCGGGCGTGGCAGCTCCTTTTCCCATTGCTGCGTACCAGACAGCACGAATTTAGTTGCAAAGAAACAACTGTTTTATTATGCTCATGGATTCTGTGGATCAGAAGTTCAGAAAGGGCACAGTAAGGATGGCTCATCTCTGTTCCATGATGTCAGGGACATCGATTGGGAAGGTTCAAAATCTGGGGTATCTCGATGGTTGGGGCTAGAATCATCTGAAGCCTCATTCACGCACAGAGGGTGCTTAGCCTTGGCGGGACCTGAAGGTTAGGACTGCTGACCAGGCGGCCTACACAGAGTCTCTCTCTGTGGCTTCCCTACAGCATGGCGATCTCAGGGTAGTTGAACTTCTAACATGGTACCTAGCTTCTTACAGAGTGAGTATCCCAAGAAAATTAGGTGAAGGCTAAATTGCCTTTTCTGACCTGGCCTCAGAAGTTGGCTGCATTTTATTGGTGACAAGCAAATCTCTAAGGTTGGCTGTCTATTCCAAGGGAGGGCATTTCTAGATGGGAGGCGTGTTCAAGAATGTGTAGACCTGATTTAAAACCACCAAAGTAACTGCAGAAAAAGATAACGCTTTATCCTTACAGTTTAAAAGCCCATGCACTTAATCCTCACAGTACCTTTGAGAGATGGACAGGCCAGTAATACGACCTTATTTTGCAGATGTGAAAACAGGATCAGAGGGGCCAGTCCCTTCACTCCCCTGAGTTGCACGATGAAGAATTTATCCAAGATGCCCTGTCTGGTCCCTTTCAGCTCCAAAACATGGTGGTTTTCTGTTCCTTGCAGAAGGAGGCAGTCCTGAAAAGTTGGCTTTAGTGAAGGGAGCAGTTTGGCCAGGACTCCACTGTTCAACAGTTTCTGTGACTTCCTGGGGCAAACTAAATTGCTTCCACTTAGCCCACACCTGGATTCTGAAGGCAGCTAATTTTAAATTCCTTGGTTCAGTGCCAACTATCAAAAGAGAGTTGAAAGAATAATCTTTGCTCGATTGGAGTACAAATTCCTTCAATTGAGACCAAGTCTGGTACCTCATCTTAAGATAAGGAAACCCTCATTTATCACATATCTTTACGCTGAAACATTTCAACCAAAGCAGGAAAAACAAAAAATCAAGATTACCTTTAAGCAAATGACGCACTGAGCAAGTAAATACCAAGAATAAAGATTTTTATGACTATACAATCACTAAATTTGTGCAGGTGCAATTCACTTTACTCAATACTCGTGGTCCTGATTTGGTGAGTAAAAATTAAACATTTTAACATTAAGTCTATCATAATTGACTTCAGAGTGATACAAGAATGAGAGATTTCTTAAAAAAAGACTCCTATGAAAATTTACTTCCTAATTTCAATTTTATAAATTTGGGTTTTTGTAAACTGGATTTTCTTACAGTGTGGCCAACCTGTATCACGTGGTCTCCTAGTCACTGCTAAAGAGTCTGATTTTAGAAAAGTTTGGTCTTCTAGCTGTTGAAAAATCCACTTTGAAGATTGCATTAACCTAGTTTATTTTCTTTTACCTTATGATTTATATTTTTTAAAAAATGGGTGAAGGATCATCAGAGAGAGAGAGAGAGAGAGAGAGAGAGAGAGAGAGAGAACCATGAAGGGACACTGACCAAAATTTAAATCCAAGCATGTTCTTCTCTAGTGATTTTGGAAGCCATAGTGAGAGATTAGTACAAAATTACCACCATCATCCCAACCATTTTTTGTTGAAGGATCTAGTAACATATCTTTGAGGTGTACACAGTGCCCTGTAGCTAATGCAGATAGATCATCTTGTAATTCTAAACTAAATGATAGTTTAAACTTTTTAAGAAGGAATTTACGCTGGCATGGTATGATGGCATAGTCACACGAGTCCTCAGTCAAGTGTTCATTCAGCACTTTCACTGTGTCCAGCGCTGTGCTGAGAGTCATGGAAAACAAAAGAAGGTAAGCCAGCATCCCTGCCCTGTACATCCCAACCTCGCTGGAGGGCTGACACACACGCAGGCCACAGCGAACAAGCCAGCTTCCTAGACAACATTATATCAAGCAGGAATATAATTTCAGGCTTGTGATGCTATTGAAAAATAAGTAGGTCAGTATATCAAGTGCTATTAATTATGTAGCACAGACAATAAGGACAAAAGGAGAAGTAGTGGAGGAAGAAATAACATTAATGCTAAGGTTTTAAAACCTTTCACATTTATTATTTTATTTATTCCTGACAATAACCTTGGCGGTGGCTTGAGCCAGGACCATAACTCCTGTTTTATGAATGAGGAAACTGATGCCCAAAAAGGATGAGTGACTTTTATTTGCAGCATGTCATGGTCAAGAACCCAAAACTCTGGCTCCACGTCAGATACTCTTTTCCCTGCATGGCACTGACCCCAAATGTGACAGCTTTTTAAAAGGAAGGTTTTCCCAAGAGGGGATTTGAACTGATCCTTGAAGGAAGGGCAGTCTGCCAAGAGTGGGCATTCAAGGAACCTGAGAAGCTAGACAGGAGCCCAAGGACTGATACGCAGCATGCAGGAGGCAGAAGGAGACCATCTGGGCTGTAGTGGGTGGTTTTCATGGGGGAATAATATGGAAGAAGGTTGAATAGATAGAGGTGGGCTGGTTACAAGAGGGCTTGGTCTCTAGGCCAAAAATGGTACAAAGTCATTGAAGCCCACAAGTGATATGAAGGATTTTTAACAATATTCAATTGGACCCAGTCATCGTGGGAATTCATGGATATAAAGAAATAACCTTAAATATGGAAAAACAAATCACAAAAAAGATGGTCACCAAAGCTTTATTGGCACCCACTTGCCAATATTTGTTAGATTCGGTTAGGCTATGTTAGGTGCGTTTTATTTTTTATTCTCCTACTTCCCTAATTTTCTACATTTAGGGGCAGAGATGTGCTTCTAGATTCATGAATATTTATGAATGAACATCGTATGGGACCATTATAACTAGACCCTAAGTAGGTAAGTTCTTGACATGATTCATTATCAATGATCAGCATTCTCTTTAGGTTGATTGGCCATGTCTTTATCGTCTCCACATCCTATAGAATTGTTCTGATAAAGAATATAGTCAGGACACACACACACACACACACACACACACACACACACACACACACACTGGTTTAGAGCACAGCACCCTTGCAAGTTAATAGTCAATGGGTTATATAACCATTAAAATAATTCCATGTTTGTTTTTCTTTGGAAAACAAACCTGCTATTTACTATGAGTCAAAGACGATCATCAGGAAATTAGGACTATTAATGGCTGAGAGATCACCAGAGATAAACCAAACAGGCTGGAAAAAGCCAGGCAAGCAGAGCAAAGCACAGGATAATGCACCAGGCACACTGGCGAGAGCAAAAGATGGTGATTACTCTCCATTCTGGCTCAATCAGCACTATGGGCAATAATAGTGGGGGAAGGCATCCGCATTTGTAAAATAATGAATACAGTAGGCTGAATAATGGCCCCCAAAAGATCTCTGGAACCTGTCAATGTTATTTAGAGGACAAAGGGTCTTTGCACATGTGATTAAGTTAAGGATTGTGAGATGGAGCCGTTATCCTGGGTTATCTGAGAGGGCCTCAAATGCAATCACAAGTGTCCCAAGTGGCAGTGGAAGCGTTGACACAGACAAAAGAGGAGAAGGCAATGTGACCACAGAGGCTGTGATTGGAGTGACGCAACCAAAAGCCAAGGAATGCCAGCAGTCTCCAGAAGCTGGAAAAGGCAAGGAACAGATCCAGAGGGAGCACAGCCCTGCCAACACCTTGATTTTGGACCAGTGAAAATGATTTCAGACTTCTGGACTATGGAACCTGAGAGGATAATACATTTGTGTTGAGGTAAGTCACCAGGTCTGTGGCAATTTATTACAGCAACCACAGGAAACTAATGCAATGAAAAACTATACCATTGGAAAGATTCCTCTGGAGAAAAGGTAAGGTATGGAAGGAAGGGGTGTGCTCAGGCATGAAGTGATGAGTAGTTGTATGTTGAGAATTAAGGAAGGAGTAGCTGGCCCTGGAACTGACTGTGAAGAGTAAAGCGAGCTCCTTGGTTCCCAAAAGCCATCGTGCCCTTCTTTTCCCTACTCTACATTCAGTGCCATCATGTTGGTAGCTTGAAATCAGCTCTGGTGACAATATTTACACCATGGAAATTGGCAAACTCTACAAAAGAGAGCTTTTCTTCCAGAGAGCCAGTCATTAAACATTTTTCACTGAGTAAAGGGAAAAGGGACTGGCAAATGGGTTAGGTTTAGAATCCATGACTAGACAAACAGCATTGTTTGTTCATCTCATTCCTTGCATAAATATTTATGTACCATTAATAGAAACGGAAACATTGGAAAGGTGATCTAATTTTAGGGATATGAATTCATATGAATTTAGATTTTCTCCTGGCATTTACTATATTTATATTCTAGTCTATGTCACATACTGGGCCAGGCACAAGGATGCAATAATACTTTAAGACACAGACCCAGCCTCATGGAGTTTACAGTCAAGTGAGGAAGATAGAATTACAGTAGAAGTGGGTAAATCCTAATAAAAGTATGAGCATATCCCAAAGGAAATGTGTAGTAAAAGTGGGATGGGATGGGGACTTCCCAGAGGAGATGACCTTTGCCCACTCTGAAGGAAGAGTAAACATTTTTCCAGACATGGAAAATCATGGGGCGAGAGGGAAGTATCATAAATAGCAAGACTTGCAGTGACCCAATGGGGAGAAGAGGAGGAAGTAAACAGTGATGTATGGATGGGAGGTTGAGAGAGATTGTGATCAAAGGGGCCACTTCCCTCTACAGAAGAGCTAAAAGTTAGATTTGAAAGACCATTGAATGTGGCCAACTCAAGCTAGCCTGGACTGACATTCATAATCAAGGCATCTGACCCAAGAGACGAATCAGGCGCAATGCCAAAGGCTTCTGGGAGGAAATGGTTCTTGGGGTTGGGTGGATGACCCAGTTGGAGATCATGGAAATCAAGCCAGATGGAGGAAATAACATGACAATCAGAATGCAACTCTCTGTGAGAAGAGAGTAAAGAAGGGAGTGGGAACTGGCCAGTGGGAGAGGAGGCAAGCTGAGAACTGGAATTCAGAAGACGGTATGAAAGTGCAGGCAAGCAGGCTAGCCTCAAACAGTGAAAGTTCACCTGGCTCTGCACTCTATTAAGATGGGAAATTCTATGTCTACTGCTCAATTCCAATACCTACCTCAGTACCTAACATTGAGTGGGCATTCAGTAAGTATGTGCTGAAGAAATAAATGAATGAACTAGTATGGGAGGAGGAAAAGAGGCACCTAAGGTTCTATTTACTCCAGACACTGGATTCAGGACTCAGGGAAGCAGGCATTTCTATTCTCTAAAGGTAGGGACCTTTCAGTGAAGCACCAAGCTTGGCTCTCAGTCAGCAACAGAAATACGTACTTGATAAGTCATTACTGCTGGTGGATGGGTGAGACTGGAACAGGCAAGGATTTCCAAAAATCTAGGAAGCAAAGGCCTAGAGGTGTAAGTTGGTGTGTATGTAGGAAAAACAAGCAGTTGCATGTGGCTGGAGCATGGTGTATGTGGGGCAGTGGTGGGAGATGAAGCCCAAGTGTCATGTTGAAGGGTTCAGATTTAATCCTGGAAGCTACTGGATGATTTTAAGCATGAGAACAACAAGGTCAAATTTACATTGGGAAAGATAACTCCGGCAGCAGTGCAAATTGGATTGTAAGGGATGAAGCAAGAGTCAGGGAGATTCATTAGGAGGCTGTTTCAATAGTGCAACTGAGATCTAATGAGATCTTAAACTAATGTAGCGGTGCTGGCACACAGGAAGAGACAAAATTGAGAGATATTTAAAAGATTCAGTCAACGACACGGGATAAAGATGACAGCAAGGCCTGCCAATGTGGTGATGTGATCCTGTAACTCAAGAGAAGGATCTTTGTAGAAAGCAAAGCATGGCCCCCACACTGACCATGGCGATGCTGGGTACGGACATCACAGCTTGTACTGCTGGACACAGCACACTACTTCTAGAACCTGGCATAGCAGCATCTGTCCCCACCAGAATGAAGCCCTCCAATGGGTGCCTTTTTGAGCCTGGTTACCGACTCAAAGGTGGATTTCAGGTGCATCTGTTTGCCAGAGCCCAAGTCACATGCCTGCACCCTAGCTGCAAGAGAAGCTGAGAAAGTGACTATCTAGATCAGGGGTGTCCAAACTGCGGCCCACAGGCCAACTGCGGCCCATGATCCATTGTTAATTGGCCTGCAGCAAATTCCAAAAATATATTTAATTTACTTAAATAAACCAGATGAGGCAATATGTACTTCACCTCGAGTGAGTGGCCCGGCTGTTTGTGTATTTTACCGCATATGGCCCTTGGTGAAAAACGTTGAAAAAAGTTTGGACACCCCTTATCTAGACTATCTCTGCTTCCCACCTAAACTCTTAAGGTGGAGAAGAAGGCTGTTCAGAGGGTCTAGTCAGTGATGAAGAATGACAAGTGTCCACTAAATATATGAAGAATGCAGAAAACAAAGAATACCAAGGCCAGAACCATGGGGAAAGCCAATCGTTAAAGGATAGAGGGTGAAGATTCAGTGAAGCAAATCAAGAAGAAAGAACCAGAAGCTAAAAGGAGATGCAGAGGAGTAGGAGGGTACAGTGTTGCAGAAGCTTTGGGAAGAGAAGTCTTGAGCAGTGCTGGGCAGCCATTGGATTGGACAATTAAGAGATGGCCAGCAGCCTGAGTGAGAGCATTTTCAGGGGCAAGTTGGAGTGAAAGCCATCATATAAGGGTCTTAAGAGTGTGAGTTGTGTTAGTGAAGACAGAGAGTGTACAGATTACTCTTTCAAGAATGTTGGCTGGGAAGGGAAGAACAAAGAAAGTCGAAACTAGGGAGTGGTGCAGAGTAGGAGGGTGTGGATTTGGGTTTTTGAGCCAGGAGCGCCTCGAGTATATTTATAGGTGTACGTGCTGGGCCAACCCTGTGTTCCCTGAGGATGCCCATGGGCTGTGGGGAGAACCAATTTAGTAATGGCCTCTCCCTTTCGGCTGCTCTGAGAAAGTTGATCTGTTCCGCAAATGGCATTAGTGTTCTCTTTTAAGATTCTAAACTACCCATGAAGCTCTCCTTCTTTAGGGATTAAGAACATACAAAGTTTCAACTTTACATTTAGTGTTTGCAAATGTTCACTGCAAAAGGCATCCTGAAAGGGTCGGGGGCAGGGTACGTGGGTTGGAAGGGGACACTAAAATTGAGCACAAGCTTGTAACATCTCAGCCTGTAGCATACCTTTCCAACTCGCAGACAGGAATGGCACCCAGCCCAGGCTTTTTTGGCACATGGACTGGTGGCCATGGCTGACCATTTCCTTCTGTGCCTGTCCTGGGAGACTCAGCAAGTTGGATGCTGTCAACATCCTCCTACCCCATGTGCTTACAAATCCAAGAGCTCATCCACAGTCAGCTGCCTCTCCCCAGGGAGTTAGAGCAAGGAGAGCATCAGACTTCTGTTAAATTATTTGTTAAAGTTGCAGCCTTCTATCCTTCAAAGACCCCTAACTAAGCTCTAGACTCCACAAATACTATGTATAAGTAAATAAAAGCTTCTATCTTCTGAAGCATTCTAAGTACTTTAATTTATATTATCATATACCTTCAGAAATATGCCCAGGAGTAAAATCTGTGAATAGCCTTACTTTTCACATGCGAAACCAACACACAAGTAAGGTAATAATGCCCCCCTGCCCCCCCACACACACAGTTATGAGCATCTGAAAAGAGAACATGAGAGTCCAGCACCCTTTTTTCTGATGACCAAGTAATAAGAGACTATGAAAAGTTTAGATTCAAGGGGGAGAAAAGATGGCGGGTAGGTGGGAGAAAGACAAATGCATCTTTATCACCCACCTTTAATTTGCATGAAATATTTTAGCCCAAGAAGCCAATGTTTGGCAATTTCTGAATAACCAGCAGAGCCTATGACAAAGCAGTTCTGGAAGCAAATGAGCAGTGGGCCACCCTGCTCCCCCACAAACACTGTTGACAAAGGCTCTGTTCATTTGCTGCAGGGTGAAATAATCTGTCATCAAAGCGCCTAACTCCTTGTAGGCAGGCTGAGGCTGAATCCAACTGCCAACTCACATGGGCACCGCCAAGCTGGAAGCATCCCTCCTCTTCCTCTATGTAACAGACTCCTGACTGGTCCATCTTGTGAGGGACAGATTCTGCCCCTCATGGTGGTCTCCACCTGGGAGACTGGTCTTCTCTGGCTTTATGAAAGGGCCTGTTTGTGGGAAAGAGAGTTGCTGTCACCCATAAGTCCTCTAACCCCTGAATCCCCAGCCGTCCAACAGGGTGTAACTGCCATGTAGAGCAGACATGTGTGTGCCTGATTTGTAGCTATGGTTCCCTGGAGATAATTAAGTTAAAAAGAAATGCCTTTGGGTCTTGGCCCAACTCAAAGTCAAGTTAGAGAAGGCCTGGAAAGGGAAAGAGAAACTGCATGGTTTGGGTGAATTGCTTTCATTTGCAGTTTCTTTCTTCTTTCAGACACCATGTCAGCTTGCTTCCTAAGGGGATTTCCTTGTGGGGAAGACATGAAATCCATTGAATTTGGCTGAGCATCCTGTTTAATGAACACAATATATCTTGTCTCTGAGGGAGGTCTGGGAGAGCCACACCAGGGAAGGTGGGACAGGAGTGTCAATAGGAACAGGAGGGGCAGCCAGTTAGCTCAGTTGGTTAGGGCGCCGTGCTCTTAACAACAAGGTTGCTGGTTTGATCCCCACATGGGCCACTGTGAGCTGCACTCTCCACAACTAGATTGAAACAGCTACTTGACTTGGAGCTGATGGATCCTGGAAAAACACGCGTAAAATAAAAAGTTAAAAAAAAACAAAAAGGAACAGGAGGGCAGGCAACTGCCTCAGGCTCGGCCCCCTTGATGATCAACAAGGCAGGGAAAAACGAAGGTTGCATGGGAGGTACCCAAGAGTGAACCTAGAGGGAAGGAAGCCTGGGTGTGCATCTTGATTTCTCGTGGGGGCTCTTTTCAACCCCTGGTTCCCTGTGTGCAGAAGAGCCAGCCTCTTTAGCAGGTCGATGGCCTGTGTACCACGATTTGAGAGATTCGAGGAAGGGTCCCACCTTCTTTCCACACATTTGTTGCTCATGTCAAGTGCCACTATTGGAGATGCACTGTGGGCTTCTCAGTGCACCTCACCCTGAGGCCGGCTAGTTTTATGGAAATTACGGCAGCCCTTTTAGAATGTTTCCTGAGGGGGAAGGCTGAGACTAAAGGGACAGCTTCGTCTAGAGCTGGCTCTGCAATTGAGCTCCACGGGGAGTAGGTGATTTTGCCACTAAGTTCTAATGGGACTAAGACCCTCATCACACTCTAAACCTCAGCTCTTCTCATTTCTAAAGTGGGGAGAATAATGCTTCCCGAATAGGACCATTACAAGGGTGAAGTAAGATCACAGAAGTAAAAGCTGTGGGTAACTGTCATGTACAGTGTGGATGGGGAGGCTACTATTTGCGTCCAGCATGCTGCCCCTCAAGATTGGGTTAATTGGGCCTGGCAAGATTAGGTCCACAGATTTTCCCTGCACCTCTGTCACCTTCACCCGGCATCCTCACGCCCTTCCCCAGCGCCCTGTTACGTGATACTGTATTGTTGCCACCATGACACTGTAACCCTTCTTTTTAAGAAACAGCCAACAATCATGTAGACAGAGAGATGACAGGCACATAGACCAATCGACAATCTCTCTACAAAGAGATGCATTAAATAAATACCTGTTCATATGATGGGCAAATAATGAGGTCAGTGTACTTAGGAGTAAGTTGGTAAGTAGGGGCTTGTCTGTACTTCCTGGGTGATTGACTGCTCTCCACAAAGTCCTCACATTTTCCAAACAAAGGAGTGGACCTGGGAAAACACCACCTGGTTGGAACCGCATTAGACAAGTGCCTGGAGGAAAAGTCCCGTCAGCATGTTCCCCCTCCTGGGCCATCTTTTATTTAACAGTGAAAAAGGCTTAATGGATAAGCTGAAGTGCATTTATTTTTATGATGTGCCCGTGCCGAGGCTGTGTACTCCAGAGCAGTAGAATCTGTGATGTGTAAGATTTATGGAGTAGGTGGGGCTCTTTATAGGACAACTACTAGTGGGCTAGTGGGTTACTAGCCCACTGATACAAAAGGGTGACCTCCAGATCTTTTTCCTGGACTCAATTTTATCTCTCGCATGATTTGGTGCCTCAAATAAAACCCCGAGAAGGACCAATTAATTAATTTATCATCTATTTTCCATTCCCTAGTAAAATGAATTGTTTTAAGTGAAATTATACAGCATAATTTTAAAAAATACCTCTTGGTATAGTTTTAATTTCAAGTGTCTCTTGGGAATACAGCTTCCAAAATAACTTACACTCAGTTTGAGGGATCTTTGGAAAGTGTTGGCCTAGAGTTTGCTTGGCAGAAGCCACACTGGGGGAAAGGATTACCATAGATAAAGAAAACACAGCTCTGGACAGGGTCCAGCCAGCGTGCAGCATGCCTGGAGCAAGTTCATGAAGGGGCAGGTGGTTTGCAGCCCTGGATGCAGACTAAGGAATTTGAATTTTGCTGTGTTGGAAAAAAGGAACCAAAGGGGTTTTCAAACAGGGGAATAATGATCAGATGAATTCACAGAGTAAGGGAATCTCTTTGTCTGGAATTGTCATCCCTCTTTCTCCTTTCCACAACACAGCTCGAAAGTGTTCTTAAATTAGCCTTGGTTCAAAAACTGAACGCTTGGATGACCGTTTATTCCACCACTTTCTTTTGAGGGTCTCTGCTTCCACAGTACAATAGCCCGTGGACTGTCTCTATCCCGAACCAAAAGGAGATGCTTCCAGGAAGTGTGAAGAGCTGTCATGCCACATGACCGCCTTCCACTAGGGAAAAAGGCTCCTCACATGACAAAGTGGCTTAAAAATCATTTAGTCTAATGCAAATGAGAAAACTGAGGTTCAGGGAACGAGAACCCAAGGCAAGTAAAACACTTTAGCAGTCGTGGGGCACAAATATATCACATGCTTTATGCTAGGTACTGGGAATACATGGAAATAAGACATGGTCCCTGTTCTCAGGAGGGTACAGTCTGGTAGAGGAGAGGAACGCATAAACATATTTTAATAAATGACCTCACGAAGCATTTGGAATTAAAATAGGTGACTGCTATAGTGCTATTCAGCTTTAAATTTTTATGCATCTATAACTGAAAGCAGAGCCTTTATTGGGGTAATGAATGGAATTGGGTGCTATGGGAAAATAAGAAAGGAATACTTGGCACCAGCTGGAAGATCGCAGAAGGCTTCTTAGAACTGGTTAGTGTTAGAGCCACCTGTGGTGGCCAGTCTTCAAGGAGGCCCCCAGGGATTCTTGCCTCCTGGTAGTCACGCCCTCATCTCCTCCCACATTGAATCGTTTGCCAGCCTGTGTGACAAATAGAGGCTGGTGGAAGGCATGGTGGAGGTCACAAATGGCGCTGTAGGTTTTACCTAGTCTCTTGAATCGCTCTGGGGGAAAGCAGCCCCCAAGCCTTGAGGACACTCAAGCAATTCATGGAGAAGTCCATGAGGAGAAGAACGAAGGCCTCCTGCGAGCAGCCAGCAGCAACTCGTGTCAGCAAGTGGGAAAGCCACCATAGGAGCTGATCCTGCAGCCCCAGTCAAGCCTTCAGATAATGCCGCTCTAATGGACGGAGGCTACAATCTCACGAGGAATGCTAAACCAGCACTCAATTCCTGACTCGTGGAAACTGTGAAAGACAATAAATGATTGTTATTGTTTTAAGCCATTAAGTTTTGGGGTGATTTGTTACTTAACAATAAATATTGAACCGAGCACATGTGTTAAGAACACAGGTCTTCTGTTACCCAACCCAGTAATCTCGTGACTATTTTCAGTTTAGCACCCCAATTTTTTCTGATGCCAAATACCAACCAAATAACTTTGATTGTCCTTATGTAAAAGAAGTTGATATTCTAGTCAATAAATATGATTTAATATCATAGGTTGCATTTTTAAAAATAAGGAGTGATTTGGAAAAAGATTTATGGAGTGAAGCAGAATGTTCATTTTCTTTCCAATTCTACTCAATATGATGTTGGTGGAGTTTCAACAAGTGGCCTTTTCTTCAATTGCCTTCTTTATATGGTGGCATTTTGGCAAGAGTATTTCTTTTCTATGTGGTAACATTTCTGAAATAGTTGTATGTGGGTTTCACTGTTTGTTTTCTCAATAGTAGGTTTACAAAAATAGCTCCCTGTTTCAATTTGTAAAATAATGTGCTTCAGCAGAAACCCAGGATGGTTTTGTCAGTGTTTTTAACCACAGGAGATTTTTGGTCTGAGGATTTTAATTCTGTCTAATTTATTTTGGGGGAAAATTTCTTTCACCAAGAGTAGATGACAAAGATGGAATGTGTGTTAATGGATAACTGCTTTTAATAGGTGTAAATTCCATTTAGGCAGGCCTAGGTGCTTGAGCACCAATTAGAGAAAATGGAACCTGGCAGATGGAGAGAAGCTTACCAGAGTTCCCTGGGAACAGAGCTTTTAATCACCGCCCATGTGACAAACACTTAACCAAAATTTGGGAGATTATTAGAAACCATTAGCACTTGTCAACCACGGATATCAAGAACGCCTTTTGCTTTAAACTTAAACCATATCCTTCCACCTCTTTCCTGAGACTATGAAAGACTAGGTTTTGGTAGTGGCGCGGAAGCAACTCCACTTGCTAAAATTTCAGTCTAAGGAGCTCATTGGATTATAGCAGGAAGGGAAAATGGAGCAATTCAAATGTCCCTCACCTTAATCCCTTCTGCTCCTACAGTCTTCTGGTTGGCTAATTGTTCTCCCAAAGAGATGTCTTCACTCTGACCCCTGCACCACCCTCTTCTCTTTCTCCAATGCCCCAAGTACATTCGAAAGGACATCTTTGCGGTTGGGAATGCTATACCCAGATAGCTCTCCATTCTTCTCTCTACATTGAGGCATCAGGTTGTGCAGGTCAGTACATGGGCTCTGATTTAAATCAGGGCTCCATCACTTATCATGTGTTACTTAGACAAGTTTTTTAAACTCTCTAAAGCTAATTTTTAATCTGTCAATATGCGTTCCTTGCGGTATCATTGTGAGGATTAAAAAAAAATGGTTGGTGGTTGCTGAGCACTTGCTATATGCATCAGTATAAGCATTTTATGAATATTAATACATGTAATCCTCACAACAACCTCATGAAGTAGGCACTTTCATTATCTTCATTTAACTGATGAGGAAACGAAAGCACAGAGAGGTTAAGTAACTTTCCCATGGTCACAGAGTTACCAAGTGTCAGAGGGAGGCTTCAAATCCAGGCAGTCTGACCTGAGCCGATGACCCTAATACCACACTGTGATGTCTCCATAGAGGTATCAGGTATTAATAATAATATCAACTATTGCTATTTGACATGTTCTTCCCAAGTTGCAAGCTACTATTGTAGTCTGGGCCCTTCTGCCATTGTTGTCATTGAGATGTTGGGGGCATATGTGGCCCAACCCCCACCACTAACTGACGGTCTTAGAACTTCCTCCACGTACGGTATCTTGAATTACATCTGAGTCCAGTGAACATATTTTCTGAAGCCATCTGGCAGATTTGGGTGCTGGTCACTTGATGTCAGCCAAACAAGGACTCTAGAGCAGAGACAAGCAGGCAGAGAGCCAAGCTCTGCCCTGGGTCATCTGCAGCTGTTATCAATAAGCCGGTGGCAGAGGATGTGGAAGTCAGCAGGGGCACTTTTATCTGAAGCTGAACACAAGGCTGTCAGCTGAAAACACAGCCTGCGCTCTCGGGTAATTCCTAACTTCCTATCAGAAATAAACAAGAAGCCTGCTCTACTGAGGTTCCCACTTGGCTTCTCAGCTTGGCAGCCAGTCCCTAATGCCTATCACTGAAGACAGTAAAGATATTAGCCCGGGCTGCTGGACTAGAACAAAACGGATGGGAAAGGCCATCCTCTCCCTGACCTCTGCTCCTGGGAGCGACTGATCCTGTGGGAATCCAGATGCATCAGGGTTTGGGGGGCTGGAAGACGACAGACAGGAGTTGGGGTTGGGAGGGGGGAGGACTGAGCAGGAAGAGAAAAGGACAAGAATGCTGAGTGAGCAGAGGGGACAAGCCCAGCACCGCTTCTCGCTTGCAGCCCCTTACCCACCCCTCACTGGGAGTCCCAGGCCCACCCAGGGCTCACTGACCTAGTCCTCTTATGTGTGGAGAGGCAGCAGGGACATTCTCGCTGAGGATCTAGAGGCTGCACTCTGTGGGATTAAAATGGATGGTCCAGCTTGTGGCTAAGGCGGGAAGTCACCCTCCCCACAGCCAGCCCCTTGGGATTGCACTGTTTATGCTTCTGCTGTGGGAAAGAGTGTCTTTGTGCACATGCTGACTTTTCTAGGCCTGACATGCCACACTGGCAGCTGTTGTCCTTGTTGTGTGTCACAATGGTCACAATGAGCAGCTTTCCAGGTGACATGTAGCCATGCCGATCAGAAGGGACCCGTTCCTAGGGGAAGGGGTTGAGGAAGGGGAAGGGAAGTTCAGCTCACAGTTGCACAACTGGAAGCCTAGGGACTAACATATACAATAAGGAGGAAGGAAGAAGTTCAATATTTGACAGGAAAGTCAAAGTTGGAATTTCAGGTTGGAGGCAGTGCCAGGTGCAGACCCACAAGTCTTCTGAATGGGATCAGGGATCTGTCATGCTTAGAGAACAGAAGCAAAGTACACACACACACACACACACACACACCATTCTTCCCTAGGTTCCTAGTCTTTGGTCATGGCTCCAAGGTTAACCTGTATAGATCTGAAGGGTCCCAACTAAGATTGCCAGATTTAGCAAATAAAAATACAGGACATCCAATTAAGTTCGAATTATCGATAACAATGAATAATGTTTGAGTATGAGTATTCCATGGGACATACTAATGCTAGGACATTACTCATTGTCTATCTGAAATTAAAATTTAACTGGGAGTCCTGCATTTCGTCTGGCGACCCTAGTCCTAACCCTGGACCCTCCTCACCTGATTCAGGACGGCTTCTTTACAGCTATAAATGCCCCCAGACCTGATGCTTTCCCCACCAGCATCATCCTGCAGGCTTTCTTACACTTGGCTGCTGGTCCGCCCAGCCTGCCCAGGCCTGTGGTGAAGGACTTCACAGATGTGCTGTCAGAGATGCTGTGACCACCATGGAAGATGCTGGTGCCGGCGGAGACCCATCACTCACCTGCGGCCAGCTTTGCTGGACCTCAGTGCACTCCTTCCTGCTCGGCTCATCCTCGACTCTGAGATTGGCAGCAGGGAAGAGCTAAGCACAGCTCCATCAGCGACCTGCAGGGTGGACTCGGGGCGTGTTCCTACTGTGTCTGTGGCTTGTGGATGCATGTTAGATACGTTTTTCTCAATTTAATTTCACTTGTAATAGTCCTTTTTGGAAATGAGTATGAAAGGACCGAGTGTCAGGAATGTGCATGTTTCTTTATTGCATGTCATTGCATCCTCACAGCGATACTCTAAAGTGAGTAATATTGTCCCGATTGTGCAGGTAAGAAAACTGAGCTGCTACTGTCTTACTTTTGGCAGGTGCCAGAGCTTCAGTAGGAACTCAAGTCTTCTAAATCCAAGTCTGTGCTCTATATTGCTGCCTAATTTCATTATCAGCCACCCGAGCAGAAACTTTTGAATAATTAATTAATTGTACCATACATCACTCTCTCTCTAGTCTTTATCCCCAAGTCTTTATCATCCCGCCGCTGAAACACCTCTCACTGCTGCTATTCTTTAATCCAGACTCTCATCATGGCTTGAGAGGACTCTTGGATGACTTTCCGCTTCGAGCCTTTCCCTTCGCCAACTCATCCATTGGTCAAAACCTTGCTTTCTGAAAAGCAAAAACTGACCACTTACTCCCCAACTTAAAAATGGCCATATATCTACATGGCCTACAGCGGTGGTTCTCAAACTGAAGTACGTGGAAGAATCACCTAGAGCTTTTAGAATTCAGATTCTGCTTCATTATTAGGTCTGGGGCCAGGCCCAGGAATCTATTTTCACAAAGTTAAGGTGGTTCTCACGCAGTCCTCCATAGACCTCACTCTGAGAAAGGTCTATGGGATAAAATCCCAAATCCTAATATGACATCTAAGAATCCTCCAATTTCTGGTTTAATATCTATTTTCAGTCTCATCATCCAATTCTCCAGTCCTGGCCAAGAGGCCTGTATACAGTCAAGTGGACTCTCCCTGTCCTTTCCCCGCCTGAATGGCCATGGCAAGGAGCCTGAGGATCAGGGCTCTGGAGCCCGACAGCACGATTACTTAAACCACCGCCCGCCTCATGCCTTAGGTTCCTCAGCCATAAATAAAGTGGAATAGCATCCTTACCATGAGAGTGTTAGGAAGAGAATTACTAACTGTGAAATGCTTGGAACAGAACCTAGCACTTAGAAAGCACTCAGTGAAAATGAACCATTATTATTTTTTATTTACATAGCGTTGCTTGTTTTGTCTCCTCTTCCTGGAATTTTGTTCCCTCCAATTTATCATCTGGAAAAATTCCTTTCATCCTTCAAGGTCCAGTTAAGAAGCCGTAGTCTCTGTGAGATCTTCCTGGGCTCCCTCAGGTCCCATTAATTACTGTCTCCTCATCCATTTCCCTGTAATTATTGCTCTCTGTTCTTTGTTCACACTATCATGTCCTAGTAAGTAATCACATGTGCAAGTCTATCTACATACATGAACGCCCGAGGGCACCTACCTTTCTGTAGGACTTAGTACAATACCTGGCGTGTTTTGTAATTAAACTCTTCATTCCATAAAATGGGATATTCAATCTGTTCTTTTAAAATTGAAGTTTGGGACCTTTTTTCTTAATTTAATTCAATAACTGTGCTATTACATTAACTCGTCTTTCTTCCCACCTCGTCCTACCACACTCCCTGTTTTCTCTCTGCCGGATTCTCCAAGTTTCATCACTGTGGTCGGTGTGCAATGACTAGCCCGACTGGATTGCTTTGCATTCCAAGTGCCTTATTTAGGAGCCAGTCACAGACACGGCCCACTCACAGACACGGCCCTTCATTCTGGTGGCAGGAATGTTCTTCCTCTGTTCTGCCTACAGAATCCATAGGCAGGCTGCCAAATGCCGTGCTGCAGATGGACGTGTCTGAGTCTCAGAAGGAAATGTGCCTCCTACCAGCTGATGCTAGGACCTCGTTTGGTGGTGCAGGCTGTGGAACATAGCTACCTTGGACCCAGGACCACTTTATGAGCTTTTCATGGGCCCATAAAAATTCTGAGATTTGAAAAACTGTATGCACTTTTCAAAATAAGAATAGGAATCTGTGAAATCAAAATTGATGAATGTTCAATTAAATGTCTACATAATGTAATATGACTCCAGCTAGTCAACTGCATCTGGACTCACCTCTTACATGGTTAAATCTGTTCTATTTCACGTGGGGTGAGAGAACATTTCAGTGATTTTTGCTATGGGATGTGCTCTCCAAAAGCCAAAGCTCCTGTCACTTATGAAAGCGTCAAGATGGTCCCAGGTTCTCTGACGGAAGTCATGGCTTTGAGTGGCATGCACTTGAGAAGTGGGAGAAGAGGGTCCTTACTGTACAGTCAGGTCAGCAAAATTATGCTACAACTCAGGGTCCTGGCATGAGGTTCAGCATGTGAAAGAATATGAAAGAACGTTTATATAGAAGGTTTTCTATATAAACGTTCTTTCATATTCTTTCACATGCTTTCACATCTCAGCTTTTGGCATCAGGCACTGTGGCCTTAGGCCCAGCGTGGCCAGGTCCAGACAATTTCTGACCAAGCCAGAGGATGCACCAGAGGCTCAGACCAGAGGACCTGAAATTCAAATTGTTTTTATTCCATCAGCAAATATATTACCAAGCCCTGCTATGTGCCCAGCACGGTGCTAGTGTTGGAGAATTCAGTAGTCAAAAGGACAGGCACAGCCCCTGCCCTCAGGGAGTTTATAATCTAATTATAAAAACAAGCTTCCAGCCGCTAATCACAAGTGGGAGAAGGGCCTACAGGGTGCTGTAGGTGTCTGGCAGAGAGGTTCATCTAGTCTGGAGATCAGAGAGGAGTTCCCAGAGGAACTGGCATTCAGTATCGTAGCTGAAGAGTGAGTAGGCATTGGTGTCACCCAGGAAGCCCATGCTCCTTCAACCTGGTAGTGGGAGGCTAGGGATTGAATGTGCAGATTGGGGGAATTCTTAATGCCTCGTTAGGATTTTGGATTTTATCCTATAGACCTTTCTCAGAGTGGGGTCTCTGGATCACCAGCTTAAGAACCATCTTGAGCTTGCTAAAACAAAGGATAGTCTTCTGTGTGCCCACTATTCTGAAGCCCCTCCAGGCTGGCCCACTATCACACTGAATCTCTGCCTTGGTTTCCTGATTTGCCTTGAGTTCTGGGGGCAACTACAGCTAACTCTGCTTATTTTGCTGAGACCCTGCCCTGCCTGGATGTCCCGACCTCTGCCCATGATGGCTGCCCCGTAGGTGGCCCATGCAAAGCTGTCAGGCAGCTACCACCTGTTTACAAGCATCACCCCTACCCAGGAACTCCCCACCCACACCCACATCATCTGACCTCTCAGAGGTCAGCCCAGGCCAAATCACCACCTCATGTGCTTCCCTCCTTTGGCCTCTGTGACTGCTCTGTTGCAGTCCCACCATTTCCCTCGGGCTCATTCCTAAGTTTCAACCACATCATGTGGGAAATTGTACAGGAATGCAGTATGTTACAGAGCAGTGTGTACCAAACTAGGGCATCCAATGAACCCTGAAAATATATCCGTGCACCCCAGTTTGAGGGACACTACACTAAAAGATAAATGCAGGTACTTCCAGATGACATGATTGTAAATATACAAACACAAATGTGTGCCTTAAAACCATGTCAGTTCTCAGTTGTCAGATCACATGTTGTAAAATGTGTATTTTTTTACAACAGATCACATGTTGTAAAATATGTCAATCACATATTGTAAAATGTGTATTTTTTTAGATTGGAATCAAAATGAATAAAAAAATTAATAATTATTACAAGAAACGCTCAGGGTTAACCCTAGAATACTTTCTTGGACTCGTCAGGGGTTTGCAGACCCCACTTTGAAACAAGTAGCCTTAGAGTGTAGAGAGTGCCTCACCTTTGGGGCCTCGAGCTCTCCCATCTCAGAAATGGGTTTATATTGGCCACCTCTTACATACCTCCCAAATGTTGTAAACATCAGTTAGGTGAGGCCTGTAAAACACTTCGTACTCCATCTGAAGATGCCGTGTAATGACAGATGTATATTGTTATTTGTCTTCCTCTTGCCTGCTGGCTGACAGCCAGCCTGTTCACCTCAGTAGCCTCAAGCCAAGTCCTCCAATAAAGACCCAATTCTACTTCTCCCTGTACAAATGCCACAAGGCCAACTTTTCAAGAGAAAAGCCACTGGTTTCTCTTCCTCAGAGACCAAATTTTAAGTTTAGGGTCTATTTTTCAAGTTAACTTGTCTGCTGCCTACATGGCCTAATGCTTGAAAGTAAAGGTGTTTGAGTAATATTTAAACTATACCAGGACCCAAAGGTGGAAAGGAGTAAATGTACACACACACACACACACACACACACACACACACACACACTACCCAGCTGTGCTGAAGTCTCTGGGCAGAGGAAAGGGTGCTGACTTGTATTACCTTGTGCCTTTCATGAGGGGCTCAAAGTTCCTTGCAAGGAGTGTGGGGTTTGTTAATCCTTACCCCCCACTGTGAGGCTGCTACCCCAGTGCAGTCCTGGGGAGGGTCTCCCTCTAAGCTCTGCTCTACCCCCAGGCCAACGTCTTCTCGTTTCTGTCCCAACAGGGTGTGTTGTTAACACCTGTAACTGCCAGGGGAGGGGCCGCGAGTGCTGTGGGGGTGGGAGCAGGAAAAAAATATTTGGAGCTTTCAGTGTGCTTATTCCTTAGGGATTAATTTTTTCTCAGAAAGAAATTGAGAGGAAGCTACAGAGATTTCCCACGCATGCGTAGCCTCCCCTGTTACCAACCTCACTCACCAGAACGCCACACTCTTTTTTTTTTAACCGTGGATGAACCTACATGGACACATCATAATCACCCAAAGTCCGTATTTTACCTTAGGGCTCACTCTTTGTGTGGTATATTCTGTGGGTTTGCACAAATGTATAATGACATGCAGCCACCATTATAAAATCATAAAGAGTAGTTTTTCACTGTCCTCAAAATCCTCTGGGTTCTGCCTGTTTTTCAGACTTTTGAAAAGCAGCCTGGAACCTGGAGTCCAGTGAGGACCCACATCTCCAAATACCTTTCCCATAAAAGACCTGGTAAAGTGCTGCATTGGTCTCAATTTTGTATTTTGTGTTGCTGCTTTGCAGGGACCTCAGATACCAACCCCACTAATAAAGGGTTCTGAATGCAGGGCAAACACTTTTCCATCTTCAGTTATTTTTGGGGTGTAGCCGATATCCATCTAGAAATGGTCCTTGCTGCAGGTCGTGGAGGGGAGGGGCCCCATTTGGCAGAGCCTAGTGGGTACCGGTACTGGGGGATTCTGGAGTTGCTGCCCAGGGAGAAGTCAGACGTAAGGGGAAGGGAGACCTGTTTCTGTCCTCGAAGACATTTTCTGGGTTTTAAGGTCCTCGAAGACATTTTCAGGAGCAGGAGAGGCAGTGGGGAGCCACTGGTCTAGATCCGGGAAGGCAGGGCAGACGGAGGCCTGGCCATCACAAGGGCCCTGTTTAGAAAACACTATTTCAACTCCACAGCAACTGGTGAATTCATTTTTTAAAGCTCAGGTCTTTCCAATCAGATTTTCCTTTTCAATCCTCTTTCATTCTCTGCCCACCCCCACCTCTTACTGCCGCACTTTCTGTCCCCCTGGCTTTGTGGGCCATACAAAGCGTCCTCTGGCATTGAGCTTGTTGTCTAGGAACAGGTTTGGCCCCCAGGGCCCTGTCCTATGTCACCAGACCTGCTAATTTTGGCTCCACACTATGAAGCTGGTTCTGTGAACCTCTTTCTTTTCCCTAAATATGCTAATTAATTTTCTTTCTCACTTTCCCTGGAGAATAGAATCTCTCTTGGAGCTGCTGACACTAGGAAGACATCACCTGCCCAGGGGGCTTGCTCTTGCCAGTCTTGTTTCACAGCTTTGCCTGCCAGTCCCGCTTCTGAGCCTTGCCCCGGGGAGCCTCCGGTGTCAGAGCCCTCACTGCCTCCTTTGCCCAGATGAGGGGGGCAGGCGAGGAGAAGGCCGCTCAAAGCCTACAGCCTCGTCCCTGCACTTCCTACTCCCCTGGGGCCTGGGGCATTACTCACTGCTAAATAGGACTGTCTGTGAGCTGAGGCTGGATCGTAACGCTGTCCACACCTGACCTGAGCTAGAGAAGGAGCAGAGTATGGGCTTTCGAACTTCCTGTTGGAATCTTTTAGTCATGCACTGTGTCCAACGGAGAGAAAGTTGTTTGGAATCAGGTAGCACCTGAAATACTTTTTTTTATTTTAATATCTACTATTTATTTATATAAGACACAGGTTTCCTCCTGATGTTTTCATCCCTTTTAGGACATGTTTTTGTAGCTTAGCCCCTGACCTTGCACCTCCTTCCTTTCTAAACAACCCCCACCCACCATCTCCACAATCCAATAGGCCCAACAGAGTGCTGAGCAGGCCCAGCGGCTTTCCCCTGGCATGCAGTTGGTGTACTTCTCCCAGATCTTTAAAAAAATGGATAGATTTATCTTTATAGAAAATGTGCAAAGATAGTACAGAATTCCCCAATACCCCTCACTTGGTTCCACCTATTGTTAACATCTTACATTACCATGGAACATTTGTCACCCTGAGACACCAACACCGGTACATTCCTATTAACTGAGTCCACCTTTTATCCAGATTTCACTAGTTTCCCCTCAATGTCCTTTCCTGTTCCAGGGATAGCACATTGCGTTTACTTGTCCTTAGTCTCCTTCTGCCCTGTGACCGTTTCTGACTTTCCTTGTTTAGAGGACTTCAGGAGCTTTGAGGAGAACTAGTCAGGTATTTGGTAGAATGTCCCACCATTTGTGTTTGATGCGTCTCATGGTTAGGCAAAGGGGATGAGTTTTGGGGAGGAAGACCACAGAGGTGAAGTATCGTTCTCATCACAATACATCCAGGGTACATGTTATCAACGTGACTTATCGCTAATGCTAACCTGGATCGCTTGACCGAGTGCTTGCGTCTCCCTGCTGTAGAGTAACTCTCCCCCCACCCACCCCCTTCCATACTGTATTCCTGGGAAGCAAACCCACTCTCAAGGTGGTGGAAGAAGGAGTTAGGTTCCACCTCCTGAAGGAAAGGAGTATCTCATATAGTATTTAGATTATTCTGTAGTGAAGATCTCAGAGGGGTGTTTGAAGCAAGCTAGAAATTTCCTCCAGCAGTTACTAGAAGGCCAGTAGTACTGGGTGCATGCATTTTACAGGGCTGGTACCACAGATCCCAAGGAGAGCATCTCACCAAGCCATACCCTGGGGTTTTCAGTTCTTGGGTATTAGGTATTAGGTATTAGGGGAGCAGTTTGGACATGCAGACAAGAAAAATGTATACACATTGTAAGAAAGGAAAAAACTGTATTAATATATACTGATAACAAAAGATGAATACAAGTCACGTTTGACTTCTGCAATTACAAGGGGTGCTCAAAGTGGTTACCATCAGCATCCAGACACTTCTGATGATGGTGAACTACTGCTTGAGTAACATTGACCGAAGTGTTAACATCTCTTAAAATGTGTATACATATTTTTGGCACCCCATATAGATATAGAATATAACTCTACATGTAAAACCACTGAGTCATTCAGAAATGTTTAGCAAGTGTCCATGAGTGCACAGCACTCTTCTGGTAGCTGAAAGCATTGAGTGGTAAATAACACTCAATCTAGACCCCAGGCATTGCAGGGTGAGATTACATGCCATTCAATAAATATCTCTGCACCCCCACTGTCAGCTCAGTGCTAAGAACTGATAAAGCAGCAATTGCAAGTGCAATAGGAATAAAAAGGAAAGTTCAAGTTGCTGTTGGGGGAGTTAATTTAGGGGGTGTGAGAGTGGGGTTTCAGCTGAGAGGTAAAGGAGGAGCAGGAGCAAGCTGGTTGTATGGTTGGCAGGGGTGGGAAAAGCGTACCAGGCAGAGAGAACAGTATGTCTCCAAAACAAACTAGTGTCAAGAAAGACATCTGGAAGAACTGAAAGAAGGCCAGTATGTCTGGAACTGAGAGAGGTATATATAGAAAGGAAAATCTGTTTCCTGGAAAAAAATCACATGATAATTCAGTCATATGGAATAGTTTTACTTCCTTAAAATGAGCTTGTTCTATAGACTTTAAAACATAAAACTCAGTGATGTTTGAGCAATGGATTCATACTTTAAATATTCTGCTAAATTTATGTACAAACATCCCTAAAGTTTAAGTGTTTCAGAAATTAAATGCTTGAACTGAAAATGTGTATTACAGAGAAGTATAGAAATGACTGGAAGGGTATGTTAGTGTAGGCTGATGTGTCCCCAGTTCCCTATTTCAGGACAGAGCTTCTCATTTCCCCAGATGCTGGAAATGGTGGTTGCTGAGGGCTCACAGACGAGATTTCCTCAGACATTGCTCTTCTCTGAAGAGAGCTGCCCAAGGTTAGACCTCCTCCCATGGGGCTGCCCACATCCAATGACTAGTTGATGCAGAGAAACCAAGGCCTGGCTCCTTGGCCTGAATTTGAGATAACTCTGAAGGGCCATTCCAGTGTCAGGGCTCCTCGGTAGCCTGAGGTCTCTGTTACAACTGCATCACATTCCAGCTTTCCCTTCTGCTCAATCCCACTTCTCTCACAACCTTACAAGTATCATTTCCAACAGCCCTCACCTGCAAATCTCTGTCTTAGAATCTATTTCTTGGGGAACTTGACCTATAGCAGATATACATCGTGTTGGTTTCCTAGGGCTGCTGTAACTAATTACCATAAACGAGGTGGCTTAAAACAGTAGAAATGTATTCTTTCTCCGTGTTGGAGGCCAGAAGTCCAAAACTTAAGTGTCAGCAGGGTCATACTCCCTCCAAAGGCTCTAGGAGAGAATCATTTCTTGCCTCTTCCAACTTCTGGGGGCTCCACGTGTCCTTTGGTTTGTGGCAAACCTCATTCCAATCTCTGCTTCAGTCTTCATAGGGCTTTCTCCCTATGTCTGTTTAAACTTCTTCTCTCTTACAAGGACTTGTCATTGGATTTAGGGTCCACACTAATCCAGGATAATCTCATTTTGAGACCTTTAACTTAACCACATCTGCAAAGACTCATTTTCCAAAGAAAGTAGTATCTGCAAGTTCTTGGTGAACATATCTTTTGGGCAACCACTATTCAAGCCACTACGTACATGAAAATATTAAAAAGATTATATCCCAGAGTAGGGGTGGAATTTATAGGTGATTTAAATTTTCTTCTCTGTACTTTTTTTGTTTATTCCAAATTTTATATGGTGAATATGTATTACTTTTATGAGAGTAATTTTTTTTTAAGTTGGTAGTTTGACTGAGAGTGTACAATCTGGATTTAAAAGTACCTGCCCTCTGAGTGGAGGGAAGAGATGGTGACCACAGATATGCTAAAGGACTCTCCCATTGTAAAACTCCTGGATCCTGAATTCTTAAATAAAGTGTAATTTTAATACATTGCTGGGCTTACAAGAAGTATGGTAACTCTCTAAGTGCTCTTTCACCCTTTTCTCCTCAAAATTTGGGAGCTGAAACCAGAACTGTGTCTAGCTATAACAACCAAGAGTGAAAGTTGACCTGAGGATAAATGCCAACATAGGAGCCAGTCTGAGAGTATAAGCCTTGAACTTAGCAAGGTAAGGTTGCCACGTTAAACCCATAGACCTCTTATTGGTCTTAAGTGGTCCCAGATTAACAGCATCAGTCTGAGTCTAGACAGAAACAAATGCAAATTATCTCTGAAGGAAAGCGCCCCTAGTTTAGACCCATGGAATTCCCACAGATTAAGGTCAAGCAAATATAAGCTCATAATTAAAGATCTTCAAACACATAAGGAAATATAACTACAATGTACAATAGTAAAAGGGACAAACAATACATTATAAATTATTAGAAAAAAAGAGTTTGGTAAGGTTGCTGGATACAAAATCAATATACAAAAATCAGTTGTATTTCTAGTCACCACATATAAACAGTTAGAATTTAGTGTGCTTTTTTAAAGATACCATTTGCAAAGCAACAAAAGTACTATATTTCACTGAATCTAAGGCACCCTGAATGATAAAACGCACCATTACTTTATGCACTCCAAGAAAGATGCCATCAATTATAAGACACAACCCACATGATTTTCAAAAGTAAGAGAATTATGTGGAGAAAATTATAACTTTATTGAAAGATACTAAAAAAGACCTAAAAAAAAAATCAAGAGATAATCTGTGTTAATGGACACAATATCATAAAGATATCAATTTTTCCCAAGATAATTCTAAACTTTAGATGGAATATAGTGTTAAGAATAGCCAAGAACCAGGATTTCTGGTCAAGATGGCAGAATGCTGTGCTTACCTCTTCTCATGGACACATCAAGATTATGACTAAACTACAGAACAACCATCATTGAGAATCACCTGAAGTCCAGCTGAATGGAAGCCCTACAACTGAGGGCATACAAAAGAAGCCACCTTGAGACTGATAGGAGGGGGTCAAGACGTGGAACAGGCTCATCCCACACCCACTTATTATCATTAAAAACCAAGAGGGATATCTTGGCTGTAGAGTTTCTCTCTAGAGGAGTGAGAGGTCTCAGCCCCATACCAGGCTTCCAAGCCCAGGGTTCCAATGCCAGGGAGAGAATCCCCCATTACTTCTGGTTGTGGGAACCAGTGGAGATTGTGGCTAAGTGATGAGGGCAGCTGCAGTCCCAGGCACTCCTCTTAAAGGGCCTGTGCACAGACTTACTCAGTGATGGACTCACTCGCTCTGAGCTCCAACACTGGGGAAGCAGCTTGAAAGGCTCCAGGGACATATGGGGAGGAACTAAGTTGTCTGGCAGCAGGACAAGGGCTGCAGGGGCAGCTTTATCCTGGACAGAGTAGCTGGCGGAAGCCATTGTTTCTTTGTAAAGCCCCCCACCCTTCCAGCATGCAGTTGCAGGCTGCTGCTATATCTGAGTCTCCATCAACTGGTTAACACTGTTTAGTTCACTCTGCCCTGGTGATTCCCTGAGACCTGGCTCCACCAAACATTTGGACTCACTCAATCCCCTTCCAGTGGCTTCTCCACACAAACATCCTGTCGTGGCCCATGCTGTGGATGTTCCTAAAATCTCTCAAAGTTTCACAAAACTCAAACTACCAACATCTGGTTTCAGTAGTTCTTTACCTCTTGCTAGCAGCCCCAAGCCTGGAACTAGCAGGAGCTGGTTTTGGTTTCCAGCTTGGCCTCTCAAGGCACCTTTTGTGGCTCATGCTAGGTGGCCCTGGGCAGGGCATAGGTTGTAGCTGAACTTGAACTGTGGCTGGGCCCTACTCAGGATGGTCTGGGGCTGGTATGCCCAGTGGGCAGCTTTGGACTGAGCTGGAGCATTACCTGGCCACCTCCAAAAACAGCACACCCAAAGCACACACTGGGCAGGCACCAGAGCCTTACTAAAGCAAATCCTGCTCTGTAGAGTCAGCCCCTGCAACACACTCCTCCACTGTAGTCACAGACAGTCCTCACAACCAATCAGCCCAAAGGTCAATCCCTCCCATTGATGTGCAAACAGCAATCAAGGCTCAACTACAACAGGAGGGGACACACATCCCACACAAGGGACACATCTGCAGCACCAGTCTCTGGTGACCAGGGAGCCCACACCACTAGGCTGCACACAAGGCCACTCTACTAAGACTGGGAGGCATAGCAGCCCTACCCAATACATAGAAACAAACACAGGGTAGCAGCCAAAATGGAGAGACACAAAAAAAACACAAACTCAAATAAAAGAACAAAACAAAGTTTCAGAAAAAGAACTAAACAAAATGGATACAAGCAATCTACCAGATGCAGAGTTCAAAACACTGGTTTTAAGGATGCTCAGTGATTTCAGGGAGAACTTCAACAAAGAGATAGGAAATATAAAAATGGAGGTAGAAAACATAAAAAAGAACCAATTGGAAATAAAGAATACAATAACGGAAATGAAGAATACGTTAGAAGGAATCAACTGTAGATTAGATGAAGAAGAGGATGAAATCAGCAATTTAAAAGATAAGGTAGCAGAAAACACCCAATCAGCACAGCAAAAAAGAAAAAAGAATCCAAAAAAATGAGGAGAGTTTAAGGGGCCTCTGGGATAACATCAAGAATAACAATATTCACATCATAGGGGTACCAGAAGGAGAAGAGAGAGAGCAAGAAATTGAAAACCTATTTGAAGAAATAATGATGGAAAACTTGCCTAACCTGATGAAGGAAAAGTGGGTAAAAAAAGGGGAAGGGATTAAGAAGTACAAATTTGTTGTTACACAGTAGTCATGGAGATGTAAAGTATAGCATAAGGACTACAGTCAATAACATTGTAGTAAATATGTATGTGTCAGATGGGTACTAGATTTATCAGAGTGATAGATGGGAAGGGGGTTGGGAGGCAGGGTGGAAAAGGTAAAGTACAATTAAGAAGTACAAATTAGTAGTTACAAAATAGCCATGGGGATGTAAAGCATAGGGAATATAGTCAATAATATGGTAATAACCATGTATAGTGCTAGGTGGGTACTAGACTAGTCAGGGAGATCACTTCTTAAATTATATAAATGTCCAACAACTATGCTGTACACCTGAAATTAGTACAAAATAATATTGAATGTCAACTGTAATTGAAATATTAAAAAAGGGGGAGGAGTGAAGAGGAATAAGAGGTTCAAATTTCTAGATATAAAACAAGTAAGTCGGGGCCGGCCCGGTGGCTCAGGCAGTTAGAGCTCCGTGCTCCTAACGCCGAAGGCTGCCGGTTCGATTCCCACATGGGCCAGTGGGCTCTCAACCACAAGGTTGCCAGTTCAATTCCTCGACTCCCGCAAGGGATGGTGGGCAGCGCCCCCTGCAACTAAAATTGAACATGGCACCTTGAGCTGAGCTGCTGCTGAGCTCCTAGATAGCTCAGTTGGTTGGAGCGCGTCCTCTCAACCACAAGGTTGCCGGTTCGACTCCCGCAAGAGATGGTGGGCTGTGCCCCCTGCAACTAGCAACGGCAACTGGACCTGGAGCTGAGCTGCACCCTCCACAACTAAGACTGAAAGAACAACAACTTGAAGCTGAACAGAACCCTCTACAACTAAGATTGAAAGGACAACAACTTGACTTGGAGAAAAGTCCTGAAAGTGCACACTGTTCCCCAATAAAGTCCTGTTCCCCTTCCCCAATAAAATCTTTAAAAAAACACACCAAAAAGCAAGTAAGTCATGGGGATGTAATGTACAGCATAGGGCATGTAGTCAATAATACTGTGATAGCATGGTGCGGTGTCAGATGGTTGCTGGACTTATCATGGTGATCACGTCGTTAGGTATATAAATGTTGAATAGCTATGGTGTACACCTAAAACTAATATAATAGTGCATGTTAGATATATTTTAATAAAAATATTTTTAAAAAAGAATAGCCAAGAAACTTTGAAGATGAAGAATAAGGAAGAAGAAATTGCCCTACCAAATATGGACCTTTATTATAAAGCTATAATCATTAAGACAAAATGTATTGATGCAAGGATAGGAAATTGGCCAAGGGGAACAGAATAGCAAGCCCAGAAACAGACCTGCCAAGAAAGATATGGAGCTTTGAAATAAGACAGGGGATGTTGCATCTGTCTGGGTAAAGGAGGGACTGGTCAATATGTGATGGCAAGATACTTAGTGATGAATGAGGAAAAAGTTGGATCCCTACTTACCTCATACCAAAAATCAATTCCTAACAAATTAAAGAATGAAAGCGAAAACTTTTAGAAAAAATACTAGGGGGTATTTATAGCTCTGGGTAGAAAACGATTTCTTAAATAAAGCACACGCTAATCCTCAAAGAAAAGATTAATAAACGACATTAAAATTAATATACCATAATATACCAAATTGGGAAGTACACATATAATCAATACAGGATAGGTTTCTAGACTATATAAAGGATTCCTACAAATCAAAAGTAAAGTGACAGATAATCCAAGAGGGAAAATGAGCAAGAGGTATAAACAGGCATTTCTCTTCTCTTTCTCTCTCCCTCTCTCTCTCTCTCACACACACACACACACACACACACACACACACAGGTAAACATATGTAAAGATTCTCAGCCTCATCATCAAAGGAAGTACAAGTCAGGCTGTGCATTTTAAAACCATCGCAGGCCTTACCTATGCTTATTTTTGGAGGCTTCTTTTAAAAATATTTCACGTATTATAATGCATCCATATTCACGGTAAACTCATTCATTCAATACAGATTTGTGAGTACCTACCAGGTGCCGGGAAATGTCGTACTTGGAATGTATCTGTGACCAAAAGAGACAACGTCTCTCCTTGGGAGCTTACATTTGGTGGGACATGGGCAGTCAGTATAAGGAGATAACTCTGTAGCAGTGTGACAGAAGGCAATGGGTACTGTGAGATACAGAGGAAAAGTAGCACAGGGTAAGAAGCAGGACTGAAGGCTCTGTCTGAGGGATGGCATCTGAATGAAGTGTGCCTCGTACTGGCTCCCTAGTTCATTGGCTCCCTTGGGCCCTTCAGGAGATTACTTCTTGGGGTATCAGCTGATAACAGCTTAGAGGGCATGCTGCTCTCAGAGATACGTGCGGGTAGGTGGATGTGGGGAGCAACCCTTGAGGACCCCTCCCGAGCCCTGTCATGTTCAGATACAGATGGCAGGTCAGAGGTAGCAGAGGCGCAACAGTGGGGTGCAGGAGGCAGACAGGACATTTCATCACCCTCCTGCCGTCTTCTCCCACAGCCCATCCCAGAGAACGGGCTCATCTCTCAAAAGACCCACTAGAAAGGACTTCCAGAGGAGAAAATTCTCTGATAGCCATGCTGGATGGTAGGAGGGGACTCAGGGTTGCTCAGACTGGACAACCAGTCACACTTGTAGATGCCGCCTCACCGTGCTGGTGGGAAGCAAGTATTTTCTGAAATGTGGTAGCTTGATGCACCCCCTCGTACAAGAAAGAATTTAAGGCAGCTTTCTGAACTCTGCAGGCTCTGCTTACGTGTACCAGTTGGGTGGCGGTCTCTCTCCTGGGAATTTCTAAACAACCCAACAAACAAGGGCTCCTGTTTATAGATTGGTCTGAAGATAGTGGGAGCGGGCGCAAGGCACTGTTGGCCAGTGATGGACGCAGCCTTCAGGAAGTCCCCTTACAAAGGGACAGGTGTGAGGGCGGCCTTTTCTTTACAAATGTCCCCAGCCCAGGAGGCTGGATAGGAGCTGCAGCCACCAGTAGCCGGCATCTTCACTAGGGCCTCTGCTTCCCTCTCAGCATCCCTGTTTTCACTTTGGTTGAGCTCCCCAAGCACCAGCCAAGGCTCAATGGGATCAGTTCCCAGCTCTTGTTAATCGCTTTATGGCCACCTGGACCTGTTCACCCAAAGTCCCTTCCACCCTGGACAGAGGGTCAGTCCGTTTCTTCCAGGTCTGCAGGGAAAGAGGTACTGCCATGAAGTCCCCAGAGGGAGGTAGCTGAGTGGCTTCTCTTTCACACTTGAATGCAACTTCTCTTTGCAATTTGAGATCACACAGGATGGAAAATATGAGCAGGGCAGTCTTTCTAGCGTGAAAAGCCATCAGCTTTTACCAGACAGTGGTTGGGCGGGGAGGGGCTCTATTCAGTCCCACCTGTTTAATACTCCTGGCCACCTTCACCGGGTATCACTCAGCCTCTTTTCCTTTGCCTGCCCTCCTAGACCAAATTCAAGGTCCTGTCTCTGAGACAAGTTCCGTTTCTCTGAGGATGTCTAGTCCCCAGGGTCAACCTTCCAAGTCTTGTTGTTCTTGTGGCTTATGTGGCAGAGAAAGATGGTTCAGGCTTTTGAGACAGAAATAAAAATCAAACAAAGCAAAAGCAAGCAGGAAGTCAGTATCCATCCTTCAAGTTATGCTCTCCTCCCAGGGCACTTCCCAGGAGAGCTGCCAGGAAGACTGGGTCTCAGGACCCTGGGGAGGGCATAAATGAAGGGCTCCTGAAGGCTTGAAAAGGACAAAACCCCAACTACAGCCAACAATGGAGCCATTTGCATTCCTGGTGGGGAGGGCGGGAGAAGGGACCATTCCATACATTACTCCCTTGCTGTCCAGGGTGTCCACACCCAGACGGCCTTTCCCTAAAGAAAACAGGCCTGTCAACTATCCAAGGTGTCTGTTTGTCAACAGGGCAACTCAGCAAGAGGGCACTGGGGTGTGTTTTTCTATGTCCAATCTCCCTGCAAGGTCAACTTTCCTGGCTCATACTAGGTAGCACTCTGCAAGGAGCATCGTGTTTCCAGAAGTCGGTGTTTTGGGGAAAATTGTGTTTTGCCAGCCATACCTCTGGGGCTGCTCCTGCAGCTGGGGTGGGGGTGGTGGTGGGGTTTGTTGGCTCCTTTCTCTCTTCCAGGCAGTCTGAGGTCTTGCCTGGGAGCTTAGCGATCTGCCTCCAATCACGGCTGCCTCTTTGTTCCTCAGGCAGTGACCTTTATTGACACCATCCCAGCACCACCCCTCCCACCCTCTCCTTGAATCCCTTATTCTTTTTCCCCTTTCTGGGTTGGAGTGAAGGGTTTTATGCTTTGGGTCCTAATCCTGTCGCTCTTAATGTGTGACTAATTCCCTCCCCTCCCCCTCAGCTCCCAGCAAAGAGGAAGGGGCCTGTTTGCCCAAGAAGGGGTCTGCGCCCCTTGCCGGCAATCAAAGCACAAACACATTCCTTTGGGTGATTTCCTGCCCTGAAAATCCAGCCCTGGAACACAAGCCTTCTCTGTTCCCTCACAGATACCAGCCCCAGGACCGGGACTTCTGTGAGGATTTATGATATAGAAAGTAATGTCACCGTGCCAACCTGCCAGCGCCAAGTGTGAAAGAAAGTTGTATTGTTCAGACAATAGGACTCCCTTCCTAGAGAAGAGGTCACTTCCCTAAGAGCCTGTGGTCCTCTGGGGGCTGCTCTCTGTGAAGGGTGTGCGAAGGTGACGCAGTGCAGGATGGAGGCCTTATTATCCTCAAAGCACCCCACAGACCCCAGCGGGGTCAGCTTCAGCTGTCTGATTTCTGAAGTAAAAAAGCACATAATTATGGTATTGTTTGGCTGCCAAGAATTCTGGGTTAATCTCAGTTTTATTTTGACTGCTACCTAAAATAGCCTGTCCCCAAGGACAGCAGCAAAGGCCCGGAGGCCAAAAACAGAGAGGCAGGCTTGAGATGCAAGCAGGCCCTAATCTGGAGCCCCAAATCAGGGTGCAGAGTTTGGGGGAGGTTCACAAGTGCATAAGATCAGGCACTGGGAGCTGGGGTCACCCCCATGACCCCTCCACCCTGCCTTTCCTTCCAAATTGGCCGAGGGCTATCTCCTCCCTCACTAGACCTAGCCTGAGCCTGTGGGAACAGCAGTGATGGCCAGTCCCCAGCACATTCTTTGTCCTCAGACACATTCGGCATAGTCCCTGAGATAGTTTGGAGTTGTGCTGTGACCTGGGGAAGACAGAGCAAAAAAATAAATAAAAATAATGATGATAATAATAATAACTGACATTACTGAGTGCTAGTTACATGCCACACAGTTTTTAAGTGCTCGTGCATGTAGTTAATTCCTCTGTCCTTACAACGAGTCCTTGTGGTAGTTTCTCTGGCTGTCTTCTTACCTGCCCAAAGTCACACAACTGGTAGGTGGTAGAGACAGAACTTGAACCCCAGGAATCCTTCCTGCAGGGGTTACCCCCTCCCTGCTTTACCACACAGACTCTCAGGAGAAGAGTGGTCACAGTACTTAATGGCTGAAAAGAACAGCTCCCACTGGCATCTGTGGGAGGGAAGCATTCCGTGCGGAAACAGAGCCACTAGAAGCATGAGCCTTACAAGCAGAGCTTCTCCTTCTTGGAGCACATACAGAAGACTTTCCTTAGATAGTCTCCACTTATTCGGAACAACAAACATTCACCGAGACTTCCACTCTGTTCCTGAGGTCTCTGGGCCTGTGGGCCCTGGATCTCTATGAAAAATTCAATGACATTGAAAGGATAATCAATCACAATATGAGGTCATGCCTGCTTCCATAGAGGAGTGCTTCCTGTGTGCAGTCAAGGAAGGCTTCTCAGGAGAGGGGATATTCAAGTTCGATCTTAAAGGATGTTGGGATTCTTCCAGGTAGACAAAGTGCAGATGGACTTTCTAGACAGAGGGAAGAGCATGGGCAAAGCCCTGCTCTATTCCACCAAGCTGAGATGTTGTTCCTGAAGATTCTGAGCCATAGGCCCTGGGCTCCAATTTGCAGGATACGGCAGGAACTGAGTAACCATCCCCCTTCCCCTCACTGTTGGTCCCCACTGTGCTGACTTCAGAGGAGTCTTCCCTCCCCTTCCTTCCTGCCCCACCTAATTGTCTATGAAATTTTCCTAGCCTGAGGCATCCATGAGCTTCTAAGACATGCAGAGGTGCCAATCCAGCCACTGCCAGTGGTCGCTATCTGCCCACTGCTACCAGGGGCAGCATCACCTCAGCCAGCAACACCCATGCAGTTGGCTCAGGCTCATTGCAGCTGCCCAACACCCTGATGCCCCGTCGCCCCCACCGGCTAGCACAGGGCAGGGCAGGCGGCAGCTCAAGAGCACAGGGAAAGGCACAGAGCACGGGGGTTCCAGCACACTTCTTCATTCTTTGCTTCGAAGGGAGAAAACAATCAAAGACAAACAAAAGGACAGACTCCCAGAACTAGCGTGTGTGGTACTGGGTGGGGTGAGTTCCTTTTGCTCCTTAGAATATCCTCTTCTACCTTTCGTCGTTGTTGTTCATGTGTTTGAATGAAAGTGGCTCTGAATCCCTCTCATTGGAAACAAACAAACGAAAAACACAAAAACACAGGAAGGTAGGAATTTTATGTTCTTTGTTCAGCCCTTGCGTGAAGCAGACAGAAGGGCAGAGGAGTTAACGCTCTCAGGTCGCCCTGCAACCAAAGAGGAAGGGAGCCGGTGGACAAATCCCCCAGCTTCCTTGCCCGTGGTCGGATAATTTTAAGGTGTGTTCTACACAGTCTCTGAGAGAGGCCCTGGGAGACTGAACCCAAGTTTCCTACGGTGGTCACCAGCTCACAGTGCACCCTTTATTGGCATTTCTCTCTTCCCTTCCTCACTGCCTCACGGTCCTCTGGGGATCACCCCCCGGAGCTGTGTTGCACTGCTTGCACCCAAATCTCTATCCGTTTGATTGTCTGTTTCTGGGGAAACCTACACTAAGGTAGGCAGGAGTCAGATCACCCATGATCTCATAAGGCCAAGCTAACAAGTTTGAATTTATTCTGTAGGTGATGGAACTTCTGAGGGTTTTAAGCAGGAGAAATGTGTGTTTCAGAAACAAAATTAGTGGCAGCGTAGGAAGTAATACCCAGTTCCTTGGACTTCCAGTCCAGTGCTCATAAGTCAACTCTATACTGTTTCAGGCTTTGGATGTCAGAATATGCACATCTTTTTTTTTGTTTTTAAGTCATTTATTGTTCAATAAGTAACAAATGCACATGGTACAAAATTAGAAGAACACGAAAGGTCAGATCTATTTTTATAACTGTTTTCACCATTAAAGGAGCACTTAAATAGCCATTGTTTCTAGATTGTTTTAAACCACAGCAGAGCTAGCCCTTGACTGCTAAGGCCACTCCTGCTTCTCGCCCTTCCCGCTCCTGCAGCCCGCCCTGGGATCTTACAGCCCTCACTGTCTGCAGGCCTCTCTGCTGGAGGTAAAACAATTGTCCTCTCACTGGAGAAAGATGCTGACATTCTTGGTCCAGAGGAAACTTGGCAGTGTTGGCGGACGTTAACATCCTTGGAGGATGCCATTTTCACCCCGCCACCATATGTAATTGCAAATTGGCTGAGCGCTACCCAAATGCATTAAGGTGTGCTGCTGTTTCTGACTGAAATCTAAGTAGGGCATAGTCAAGGCCAACCCTGCAACTTTTATCTATTAGTTGGGAAGAGGAGGGGATAATGATTCATAACACCCCAAGTCTTTAAATTTTTCCCGAAGAGCAGCCATCTGTCTATAATGTGAGAGAAGAAGTGCTGCCAGGTTAATTGCCCTGGATCAGCCAAACAAACTGCATTTATTTAAGTCAAGGCAAGTCCATAAATAGTTTTTGTCTGTCTGCTATGGGCCAGCTCTGAGTTCAGCTCTCTGGGGTATTCAGGTAATAGTGAGCCACCAGCTCAGGCACTCAAGGGGGCAGACTGGTGAGGTGACAGGTCCGGCGGCTTTTGAACCAGGCAGGTCTGTTGAGAATCCCAGCCCCACCGGCCAACTAAGAAATCTTGGGGAACTTAGTTATTTCTCCAGAGCCTGTTTCTTCACCTTTAAAATGGTCCTGCCTATTGCACAGGAGTAGGTGAAAATACCAAAGACAGTGCTTTATTGTCTTCATTTTTCCCTTGGGGAACTTACAACCTAGCCAAGGAAAGAAGACACGCACATGAAAAGTGAAAAAAAAATTAAAATAAAATCTGTAAGAAATCATCAACAGTTCGAAACAAAACAAAAGAAAAAGAAAAGAGAAAAAGATATACACAGCAGTGATGAATTGCCAATGGCAGCTTGGGGCTGACATACAAAGTACTTCACATTGAGTGGCTTAAATAACAGCAATTTACTTTCCTCACGGTTCTAGAGGCTGGAAGTCCAACATCAAGGTGTCAGCAAGGTTGATTTCTTCTGAGGTCTGTCACCTTGGTTTGTACATGGCTGTCTTCTCCCTGTGTCTTTACATGGTCTTTCCTCTGTGCCTATGTCCCGATCTCCTCTTCTTATAAGGATACCAGTCGTAGTGGATTAGGACCCACCCCTATGACTTCATTTTTACCTTAATTATGTCTTTAAAGGCCTATCTCCAAATATAGTCACATTCTGAGATACAGGGGGTTAGGACTTCAACATCTGAATTTTTGGGGAACCCAGCTGAGCCCATAATGTTTGCTCTAGAAGTTCAACAGGGGAGGCTAGCAGGGAGGGCAGAACAAGAAGGCACTTCTGGTTTGTCATTTCGTTTAGTCTTCACCCAGGACAGAATTGCAGTGCCTGGCACATAGTGGACATGCAATAAATATTTGTTGAATGAGTGTTCAAAGAAATGATTATTCTATACAGTTTTGTCACTGGACCTAGTATACAGAGATAGCAAACAGGCAGAATGGATGGCCTTCATATTCGAAAGAGGTTTTTCCTTTAAGAAAACATTCTGATCTGTAAAGGCACAAGTCAAAAATGGATGTGACAGAAGTTTATAAAACTGTGAAAGTCGTAAGTAAGACTATTATCATCTTTAAATCTTCACCAACTATTGCGTTACCAGAAGTAGAGAACAACTGTTGGACTTGATGCGGTTTTAGAACATATGCACAAAAACAAGGAAAGAAAAAGGAATGAACTCCTATTTGTGATCAGTACACGTAGAGAATTTTTTATCCCTTAAAACACTAGAGGCTGAAAATACAACCAAGGCAGGGATAGATTCGTTGAGCTCGCAGGAGGCTGATCTCAGCACAAGTTGACTCCGATTCTTTTGGGATTTTGACTTCCATGTTGGAGACAGATAACTGGTTGGGTAGATCATGGATCTAACCACATATCACATTTCTGTGGTTTTATGTTCCTTCAGGGAGCATTTAATATGTGCCCGCTCTGTACCAGGCAGTGTTCTAAGGAGCGAGGACACTGCAGCTAATATGATGTCCTAGGCCTCAATGACCCCCACTGTAGAGACAGAAACAGATGTGGGAAGAGAGAAGTTGCAGTTTATGGAGGTAAGTTCCATAGCAAAAATATGATTAAAGGGCTTTATAACTTCAAAATTCTTGTGACGATAACTAAATGGACAGTCTGTGCATTGAAGGGACTTGACAATATTCGATAAATAAATAAATGGATAAAAGATACCTGGCAAAAGATACTAAAAGCAGGGACTCAGTGCTATATGTTTCTTACCAGCATGAAACCTACCTATTTACTTTTGAAATTAAGAGGAAGTTAAATCTATAACAGTTATTTGTCTTTCTCGTTTTTTAATCTTCCCTTTCCCCCACCTGCATTTTAGAACTTCCTAAGAATTCAGAGAATGTTTGTGGGTGGATGGATGGATAGTTGATAATAAAAGAGTAAACGAATGAATTTTTTGCTTCTAGAACTGGGCAGATTTTCCAATAGAAATGTGTTAATCTTTAAAGGCTCAAGATAATCAAATTCACCAAGTAACCATTTCTGAGATCTCCTGGTATGGAAGTCCTGGAAGCTGTCTTGACTCAATAACGAAAAAAAAAAAAAAGCAAACGTATTTCAGTTTCTAGAACCGTTGCTTGTGAGGTTTTTCATCTGCATTTCTAGAAATTCTGTAGAATAGGAAGTACTATAGAATTGCAAACTGTAGGCCAAAGGTCATATTGACTAAATATTGATTTCAGCGGCATATACTAAAGAAGGAAATCCTACTCCGGTGACTTCTCACTCTCCATATACTGGAATAAGTACCTTTCAAGCTGTGCGTTGGTCAGGAGGGCTGTCCCTCTGGAGAGCCTCAACATAATTCCTAGGGCCTGGCATTGTTGACGACTTCACCAGGAATTTCGTTATTGGAAGGCAGAGGTCCAGGAAGGAATCTTGGACCAGGAATCTGGACATCTTTAAATGAATTTTCCTTATGAGAAGCTTCGTCTTAGGTTAATGTTCATGAGAAAATAGTTTTGGGGCTCCCTCAAGTTGCCTCTCTCCCTCTTCCCATCCTGACTCCCCATCCTCCCTGCAGTAACAAACTTCCCAAAGATGAAAGCCTCGCGTTGCCTTGTCCAATAGCCCCATGTGGCATTTTACTTGTAAGTTCATTAAAATAAGATACAATTTGAAATGCAGTTTTTCAGTCATACTAACAACCTATCAAAAGTGCTCAAAAGCCACAAGGGTCTAGTATAATAGCCACCATAATAGACAGCACAGAGAACGTTCCCGTCATTACAGAAAGTTCTGTGGTGCTGTGCTGTCCTAGCGGAACACGAAAACGAAGAGCCGAGGGAGAATATGAAGAGCTGAGTGATTTTGAAAAAACACCAGTAACATCTAGACCAGCCTTACAGAGAAGAGAAAGAACATTCCAGCAGGAAGTTGCTAACAAGAGGAAATGAGTTTTAAAATGGGGGAGAGGATACAAGCTTTGGGACTAGATCCCAGATTTCATCTTGGTTCTACCTTCCACCAAGTGTGCAGCCATGAGTGGGTTATGTGAACTCTCTGAGCCTGTCTTTTCATCAGGGAAATGGTGGTAGTAATAGAAGTGATGTAAGAATTAACGAGATAATTAGTGTAAAGTATTTAGCGTGCTGCCTGACATATGGAAAAGGGGCAAAAACAGTAAGATGGATTGGAGTGTGTGAGGAAGGGAAAAGGAGGTGTAAAAAAGGAAAGGGGAAGACGCAGAGATGGGACAGCGGACCTGGGAAGAACTGTCTAGAGCAGGGGTGTCAAAAACTGCGGCACGCGGGCCAACTGCGGTCTGCAATCCATTGTTAATTGGCCCACAGCAAATTCCAAAAATATATTTAGTTTACTTAAATAAACCAGGTGAGGCAATACGTACTTCACCTCGAGTGAGTGGCCCGGCTGTTTGTGTATTTTACCGCATATGGCCCTTGGTAAAAAACTTAAAAAAGTTTGGACACCCCTGGTCTAGAGGATTAAAAGCTGGGCGTGAGCAGTGAGTATTTTATGGTGGCTGGAAGGCAGCCAGTAGGACAGAGCAACAGAAGGCAACTGGACCTTCAGAAAACTGAAGGGAACATGAGGAAGATCCTCTGGCCTCAGGATTAAAGACGCTTGGCCTGGTGGTGGCAAAAACCACCTGTGATGGACAGTCTTCCTGTGGCAACAGGAATTGTACTGCTAATAGAAGCTTGGCTATACTCACGTTTATGCCAATGGTTGTGTTCAAGAGACCCAGAGAGATGTGAGACAGATGTGGCTTTCCTGGGATGGGCAGGTGAGCCAGGGCTGGGGCTGGAAGGACCAGATGTCAAGGTGATGCCAGGTCTTAGGGCAAAGGGAAGGGGAGGATTTCATTTAGTATCTGCCACTATGCCCAGCACCACTGCACTGAAAGCCTACAACAGTGCTGAGGGGTAGGCACCCCCATTTTGTAGAAAAAGAAACTAGGGCTCAGCTGGATGAAGGAACTTGCGCAAGGTTACACAGCTGGTGAACAACAGATTCAGGATCTCAACCCTGGTCTGTCGGATTGCAAAGCCTACACACATCTGCTGTGGAAACCTTTAAGCTCTGAGAAGGGCAAAGAGATAAAGAGAGCGAGTCTGAAGAGAGTTGGCATTCCATGTATTCATCACTACTGGAGTCCAAGGCCACGTCGATGTGGTGGAGTCACAAACGTGAATGAGACAGGTTTCCTGTCCTCAGGGTGCTCGCGTAGCAGTGAGGGAGACAAGCCCAGAGCGAAGTACGGACCTCTAAATGTAAAATGTTCAAACTCACTCATTCAAGAAATACTCTTTTTGTGGAGCATCTACTGTGTACCGGGCACTGTGCTAGACTCTAGGGATGCTATGGCGTGTTGTAGTAAATTGTCTACAAAAATAGCTGCAATTTTCCATTCCCATTATCCACACCCCTTTGCAGCGTGACTTTGCAGCTTCTCCCATTAAGAGGTTGTATCATCTATTTCTCTACCCTTTGAATCTAGGCTGCCTATGAAACTTGTCTTGGCCAACAGAAAGTGATGGAAGTGATGTTGCATCTCTTCCAAATATTTCAAGAGGCCTTGCACCTTTCCAGTCATACTCCTGAAACCCTACAGCTGCTATGCAAACACATTGTGCCTCGCCTCCTGAATGATGAGAAACACATGGTCCATTCACTTTCATTATTCAGCCAATGGCCAGCAACCTGCCAGCCAGATGAATGAGGCCATTTGAGATCCATCAGCCCCAGCTAACCCAATAGCTGATGCCGGACACATGAGAGAACCCAGGTCAGCAGGACTCCAGCACATGGAAAGACACATAGACAAATGGAAAAAAAATAAATGAATACGTTTTTAAGCCACTAAGTTTTCACAGCTAACACTAATTGATACACGAGCTAACAGACACTTGTTCTCAAGAAGTTTACAGTCCAATGGAGGAGACAAACTTTAATTACAAAATCTTACCAATATATATTCAGGAAAAGGAAGTGGTAATTAAGCCAGCCTCGCATGCTGGTCCCCAGTGACCCCCACTTCCTGCTAGTCACACCATGTGTAGTCTCCTTCCTCACTATACCAGGGTTGGTCTGCCTGACCGACAGCATATGGCAGAAGGGATGTTGTGTCGCTTCTGAGATTAGGGTACAAGAGACTTGCAGCTTCTGTTTTGAGCTTCTCTCTGTCTTCCTGACCATTCAATCTGGGAGAAGCCAGCTTCCATGTCCTAAGGATGCTCAGGCAGCCCATGGGGAAACCATGTGGCAAGGAACTCAGGTCTCCACCAACAGCCCAAGAGGCATTAAGTCCTACTAGCCACCAAGTGAGTGAGCTCGGAAGGGGATCCTCAGGCTCCAGATCACGGAAGCACAGGCTGACAGCTTGAATGTAACCTCTTGAGAGACTCTGACCTAGAACCATTCAGCTAAGCTGCTTCCAAATTCTTGGTCCAAAGAAACTGTGAGATAACAAATTTTGTTGGTTTAAGCTGGTAGCTTTGGCGATAAATTTTTACATAGCAGCAGATCACTAACAAAAGGATTTAATTAGATAAAGCAGGCAGAGGAGGTGGAATGGTCCAGAGAGAGGGAATAGCATGACCAAAGGTCCCAAGGTAGAAGGAAACACAGCATATTTGAGAACGGAAGGAAGAGCAACGGGCTGGAGTTCAGAGAGCAAGCCTGGAAACGTAAGGCTGAAAGGTCAGTGGGGACCAGTCCATTGGATGTGCCTTGTGGGTCTTATTAAGAAATGTGCCTTTAGGAGCAACAAGAAACCACATTATTATGGGACCGGCACTGAGGGTCCAAGAAAGCCCAGATTCTTTGACTAGTAAGAGGACGAGGACAGCAACACAATTCTAAGGTATGTTGTCCTTCTTTGGCCTTACTCACGAATTGTAACTATTAGATTTGGGAAAACGCTCTTAGAAACCAAGTTAGCTGTCTCCAGTGGGGTTTGCTTCTCATCTCCCTGGGACCCCCATCCAGATACCCTGGGGGTCAGTGGTGTGGTGGGGATGATGGGTGAGCATCAGAGGAGGAAGAGAGTATACAAAGTGTGGAAAAGAGAAAAGCGGCAGGAAGGAAAAGGGGACAGCAGAGAAAAAGGAAGGTGGCTGGAGAGAGAGAAGTGCAGTGTCTGGGAGGCGAGGGAGGGCGAAAGATGAAGAAGAAAGAAAGAGGGTGCAGATGCCACAGACAAGTCTAGGGAGTTTGCAAAATCTTTGCTTACAGAGTTAGATGTGTGAAGAGGGAGTATGAGGCTCTTAGAGACACTGGTGTTCAGAAAGCCTGAAAACTTTGGTCATGAAAGAGGATATGTGAAGCGTTCAAGAAACGGAATGGTGACTTGGATGGAAAATACAGATTGAGAGTAGAAGGAGCTAAGTGAGTTAGGAGAGCAGCTAACCCTGGGCTAGAAAGCCATCACGGCTCGGGGATTTGAACTAACCGCCGGGTGCTGGGCTGTGGCTCATAAGCCCTCATTCAGGGTTGCCCGTGGCTTCTGGAAGGGCTGCCAGCTTCAGGGAATTCTTCCCATCATAATAGCCGTCCCTTAAGGAAGAATAGTGAGATTCGCAGCTGGAATGCAGGTGATGTGTTTACCCAGGGGCCAGAGCTCAGTGGGCAAGTCAAGCTCTGCACCAAGGTATCTGATTAGCCCTGCTAGAATAAGGTCTCTCCAAACTAGTGGCTTTGGGGCTCACAAGTACCCTTCCAGAGGCACAGAAAGAGGTGGCAAACACCGGGCCCGCAGGGGGAAGGCTTCTCAAGCCCCAGCTGTGCCAAGCAGAGCAGAGCTATGCTTGCCCGGCGTCTAGGACTGGTCCCCCATCAGGTGCACAGGCAGAAAAAAGGGGCACAGTGCAGGGAAGGAGGCCACCTCTTGGCCAGCTTCTGGTGGTTCTCTACCTCTCACCCTTTCACCCCCTGTCCCACCAGGAATGGACTTAGACTGTTTCAGAAATACTGAGACACCTGGACTCTTATTTCATTCCTTTGTGCATTTGGTCAAGCTGGCCTAACCTTTTTTGTCCAGTAAAAAGAGAATTTTTAAAAAGCACAACTTTCCCTCTAAATTGGCCTTCTTTTTTCTCTTTCTATCTCTAGTCCAGGGGCTCTTATGCTCCCTCCTTCTTGCTGTTCTAAGGGAGAATTAAGAGGAGGGCTGCCTGACAAGCATTCACCACTGTCAGTGCTAATCTGATGCCAACAGTTGTAGACATCCTTACACAGGGTCTCCCACACTGAGAAAGGAGTCTCTGTGTTCTGGGAGCCACTGCAAACACCTGCAGAGACGACAGCCCTGCTCCACTGAAGCGCAAGAGACACATTTTAAGACAGAGCGTGTGACAGAATATCAGTGCCTGCTCAAAACCACTTCTCAGAGAGGCAGATTCATTGGCCTCTCTTTCCCTTGAGTGTGCTTTGAACAGACCGCAGACTGGGACGGTCAGAAGGAAGGGAAAAGAAATGTGGCTGTCACTCTTGGGGTCAGAGAGCCCGTCTTATTGAAAGGATGAGGGAGACATGCCCTCCTGGGAAGGCCTGGGGCTGTCGCATATACCTGAGCACTTAGGAGTACTCCATTCCCCGAAGCCCAGACACCTCTGGTTCCTTTCTCCGCTGTGGCTTTGAACCAGATGCTCTTGGAAGGGAAAAAGCTCTAACTTCATCTGGGCTCCCTTCTCTAACCACAACGAGGACTATTTTCACGACATTATGGCACTTCTTCTAGTAATTCTTTTCATTGCCTTCTAATGTGCAATCAGTTCTCCTCCTGGTACTAAATTTGCGACCCCTGTTTTTACAAGGCTGAAACTTAAAAGCTGATGCCCCACAAGCTCCAACAGAAAGCATCTGGGTGTTCTAATCACTGCCAGCTCTTGCTGAAAAGCAAAACAGCCCGCCAACCTTCTCCTGAACACTGGGCACAGCCCTGGGAGGGGCGAGGGAGCCCCATGACCCCATGGTTTTTTTTTAAAAGATAGAAGCATGGAAGGAGAACTGACTCTGGGTGGTGAACACACAATGTGATATGTAGATGATGTATTACAGAATTGTACACCTGAAATCTATGTAACTTTACTAAACATTGTCACCCCAATAAACTTTAATAAAAAAAAAAATAGAAGCAATTCTAGCCAGTTCAGGTATGTCAGAAATTATTACAATGATTGTCACTACGTAAATATCAATGCAGTTTGTGAATAGGGTAAGTTATAAATGGTGACACTTAAAAAGATTAAAGGGGGAACTGAAACCAGTTTCTGTCAGTCAAAAGTTTCATTCAGCCAGTACAACATCAGAATTTGCAACTAGTATTTTCAAAGCTCTTCACATCTTCTGAGGGTAACAGGATACTGGAGAGAGAATTTATTAACTAAAAACATGGAGATGAACAAGATCCTCACAGATCGCAAAGAACACACTGTTGGAGTTTAGGAAAGTGGTATGTGAAACTATGAGTGTTAGCAGCAAAACCAGACAAAGCCAGGTGAGGTATCTCGGAAGTGAAGATGGTTCTTGGATTCATCATACTGCTTGTCTTTGACACACGGAGGGTTTAATTTAACATTAGTCATATCCATCAGAGCACAGACTGGGTTTAAAAGACCCCGGAGCAGGGGAGAAGTAGCTTGGTGACAGAACAGAGAAGTTTTTCCATTACCGAAGGTCATAGTGCAGGGGATAACTCTTGACTTACTCTTTTCTCCATTCACGTTCTACACAAGTGAGCAGTTTTAAAAAAGATGCTTATCTCCTTCCTTTATTTTAGCAGCCCCTGAAGTTCCGTTTCCTTCTTGAAACCTCTGACTCAATGGCTGGAGGAATGCTCCCCCCACCCCACCCCATCCTGTCTATGCATGCAACTTTCGTGACTCCCCCTTCACTCACCACCTCACAAAGCACACACAGTACGTTGCTTTAACACACTGTCATTTGCTTCTTTGTTTATTTTACATACGTGGGTCATCTGTTGGCTTAGGTAAAATTTAAATCTGGCTGAGTTGGTATGGCTAGTTTTTTCAGTGTTCCCAGAAGGACAATAGTATGTTATATCCATATAAACATGTAATATATTTTTTTCTTTTTGATAATAACATTTGGCTAATCATTAAAGTTTGTGGTGTGGTCACCTCTCAGCCTCAGGTCTGAATGATCTAGGATTGGAGACTGTCAGAACTATTACCATCATCGTCGTTTTAAAGCATGATCATTTATTCTGGATTATGCACACCTACTGTATTTGAATGATTGTTATTGCTTCTTATTGTGAATATTTTTTATTGTTTTCTTATTGTTTTATTACTAAAGTAACACAGAACACAGAAATTATGGAAGATAGAAAAACACCCTCTTGGTGTATATACTTTTAGCATATTTTTCAACGTATCGAGATTGATTTTCTTTCAACAATAGTGGTATGTTGTAATTTGTTTTAGAGCCTATTGTTTCACTTAGTAATTGTCATGAATATCTTTCTATATTACTATTCTTCTGTAATAGCGATTTTAATGGCTGAGTAGTATCCCATTATATAGATTTTATATAACCAATTCCCTATTATTGAACATTTATTTATCAAACACTTACATAAGCACTTAATATATGCTAGGCATAGCTATAAATTCTATATGGATATTAACAAACTTAACCTTTGTAATAACCCTATGAAGTAAGTACTATTATTATCCCCATTTTGCAGATGAGGCAAGGAGAGGTTAAAGAACTTGTCCAAGGTCATACCCATTTGAAAGTGATGGTGCCAGATTCAAACTTAGACAATTTGGCTCCAAGTCTGTGCTCCTAATCACCCACACTTTGCTTGCCTCCCTCTACCTCTACTGAAAAGTAAAGACCTTCCTTTACCTGGGAGAAAGCCTCCATCTACATAAGGCTGCTCTGGCCAAAAAGGGAACTGGTATCCCGTGAGTCACTATTATTTAGAATTAAGCTGAGACAACTGGCTAGAAGCATGTGGGTGGGATGGGCAGGGCTAGCTCCACAGCCTCAGGAAGGCAATCCAGGAAAGGCCACAGAGCCTAATCCAACCAGGCTGAGGACCAGATTACTCACCCTCTGGCAGAACCATGGAAAGCTGCCCCAGCCTTGCCAGAGCTACTTTAACTTCCTCACACCATACTGAGAAGGCCTTTCTTTGCATTCCATAGAAGCTGCTGCATCTGACCAAAGCCAGCCTCAGGAGGTTGGGGATAGGCAAGGTAGGAAGCCCCTGGCCCACAGCTGCAATGCTGAGCCCATGGAAACTGCGGACGGGCTGTGGGGTGATGCTGATCCAGCCTAAGAAGTGACTTTTGGGACTTTGGAGCTTAGGAGAATCCCCTGACTAACCTGCAGAGGCTCCAGGGTGGTTGTTTCCTGGGTGATTCTGGATCCTTACTCATCGTAGCCTGGAGACTGGGTTTTGGATTTGGCCGACTCCTTTCCTATTCTATCCCTCCCAGTAATAATCATGTGACGTCCTACCTACCGATGATAGTCGTTCTCTTTTAATTATTTAATTCTCACAACAGCACTGAGGTATGACAATAGTTAACAATATTTATCCTCATTCTAGTGATGAAGAAAGGGAGCCATGGAGAGGGTAGGTAACGTGACATAGGGGAAAGGGTGTCTGGTGTGGGCAACACCACAGGGCTGTGACCTTGACTTGAAACTGTACCTCAGAACAAACTACCACACTCTGGCCCTGAGAAGGTAGCTGTGGCTAGAACAGAAACACTAGTTGAGCCATCTTGCTCCCCTTATCCCATCACTTCTGAGAAGAGAAGTTCTGAAGAAACAATAGGAATTCGATGAGGGAGAGCGTTAAGGAATTTGATGACGGAAGCGGTAACAAGTTGTACTTTATATAAGCACCTTAGGCAACTGTTTGCAGGAGCTCAGAGAAGATTTATATGAAATAACATTCATACTTCCCTCCCTGGGAGGTCTGTCAGTGTGCCTTCATTCTGTCTTTTACAAAAGAACCCCAGAAGCACAGACACCACATCCAAAGTCAAGGTCACAGCATAAATGGCCCTGGGGAGCCGTGATTATCACTACAGCCCTAATACCTGCCCCTCTAAATGCTCATGATCACAACGCTTAGATACTGTACAGTTCAGGAAGTTCTCTCCACACGTAAACCCCACACCCTGACTTGCCACCCAAGTCAAGACTCTGCCCCTTCTCCTAGCTGGAAACAACCCTGGGTGGAGCCGGAGCCAACTTCCCAGTCTAGGAAGATTAATTTGATAACAGTCTGAAGAATACAGAAAAGATGCTTTAACTAAAAAGACGGGCAAAAACTGGCTTTCCTATCACTAAATGGCTATTGGGGTGTGTCTATGGAGTTTGGGTTTTTTTTGTTTTGTTTTTAGAAATGATGCATTGTTTTATCTGCTAACGTCCTTAAAGATTGATTAAGTGAGTCAAGAACTATAAAAGTGCAATATCCAATACGCTTTAAAAAATGAAAACAAAGAGTTGCTGCTATCCTAGTCTGAGCAACCGTAATGTTATTGCCTGGATTAATGCGGTAGCTTCCTCTCCAATCTATTTTCCCCGTTATGAGTCACTTAAAAGTGCACTAGATTAGGTCACGCTCCTGCCTAAAAACTTGCGATGACTTCCTATCACACCCAGAGAGTGTCCCAGCTCCTCACAGGGCGTTCATGACGCAGCCCCGGCTCTGTAGAGGCAATGCAGCACAAAGGCTGAGCTCAGCTCCACAGCCACACCACCCAGCTGACACCCGGGCTCCCTCCCCTCAGCAGCTGTGTGATTTTGGCTAAGTGTGTCTACTTGTCTGTGTCTCAGTGTTCTCGGCTGTGAAAGGTGGATGGATAATAGTACCCACCTCATAGATGTCTGGCACTTAGGGAGCGCTCAGTAGCCACCAGCTGTTTTTCTTACGACTTTTGACCTCACCATTCTCCATTTCCCACACCCTCCAGCTCATTACACTCCCGTCACACCAACCTCTTCTCGACTTTGCCAATCTCATGCTTACATTTGGACCTTTGCTCTAGAGTGCCTGGAACTCTCTGCCTACTCCCCCCCAACCCCACCCAAGCCTGTGAGCTGTTGGTTTCTTCTCATTTGGGGGTTTCAACTCAAGGTACCTCCTCAGAGAGGCCTTCCCTGACCACCCAATCTAAATTAGCCCCAAGTCACTCTCCAGCTCATTGACGTGGTCTATATCTATAACATTAGCCACAGGTGGCTCTTCAGCACTTGAAATGTGTCTCGGGTGAACTGAAGAATGGAATGTTTAATTTTATGTAATTTTAAAATTAAGTTAGACTTAAATTTAAATCACTATGTGTGGCTAATGGCTGCCATATTGGACAGTGTATCTCTCACCCCTTACCTGACTTTATCAACTTCAAAGCACTTACTGCTCCCTGAACTTCTCTTGCTGATTCATTGGCTGCTATTTATGGTCAGTCTCCCCAGCCAGAGTGTGAACTTAATGGAAATAGGGGGATCTTACCTGCCTGGTTCACCACTGTCTCCGCATGCCTAGGAAAGTGTCTGGATCTTTGCAGAGGCTCATGAAGATTTGTGGAATGAATGAATGAGCATATAAAAGTACTTTGTAAACCATAATGCATTATATAAATGTAATATATATTACCACTATGGACATACATAATTAGAAAGCCTGCTTAGGTGTTTCCCTTTTTACAAATCCCTACAGCACACACACATGCACGTGCGTGAACACACACGCACACACACACACAGCTGATCTCTAAAAACAGTTTTAAAACGTAGTTTTCCAGGTGGCCAGTTAGCTCAGTTGATTGGAGTGTGGTGCTAATAATACCAAGGCTGCTGGTTCAATCCCCACATGGGCCACTGTGAGCTGCACCCTCCTTAAAAAAATTTTTTTAAAAAGTAGTTTTCCTATTTTATAAATGTATTCTTCATTTCTCCAAATAAGATCCCTCATCACTCAGACTGTATGTATAATCAACGTCCACTCTGGCAACTAAAGGAGGGCTTGACCTGACCAAAATTCCATTTCCTGTAACTTCTGAGCAGCCCTATCGACTCTATGACACACCTGGGAGCGCTTCTGTCTGGCGCCAGCCTCCGCAGCCAGCCCTGGACCACAGGGAGCAGGATCCCTGCACTGGTCTCCAGCTCTGCTTGTCTGCTTCCCAGAGATCACAGCTCTGGGCTTAACTGGGATCAGGTCTGAAGCCTCTGAAATGCGTGGGTAGCCGCCACTCTGACTGTCATGAAAACATGAGTATTCCTAAGGGGAACTGCAGTATTCTTGAAATTAAAAACAAGGTGGGAGCAAGCCCTCTCCTTCCTGTGGGAGTAGCTGAATCAGAAGTGTGCTGAAATCTGATGCCCAGGGCTCCTGGGAGGGCTGCGACCTGGTGGGTTCAGTGCCACTGGCCGGTGTCCGGTTTCCAAAGAGGGCTGGGGCTGTTATCTGACCTCCAGTCTTAATGAAGTGTTTTGGCTTCCAATCTGCCTCCAAGAGAGCTCTGTGACTGGAGCCACAGAGTCAAATCAGGGACAGGGCACATTGTTGTCCCCACCGTGCCTAAGCCCAGGGACTCCAGGGGCATGGTGGCCAATGCCAGGTGCTTGGTCTGGGAAGCAGGTCAGCTCACTGTACAAAGCTGGACATGGTCCTCTCCTGACCCTGAGCCCAAGCTGATAAATTGGGGGCACAGAGAGGAGACAGTCGGTCTGCAATTGTTGTTTGAAGACTTCTTTCTGGTCCATGTGCTTGGATTGCTTGTCAATACCCTCCCTCCTTACCTGCATACCTACACATCTACACCTAGACACACAGCTTCTTCCTGGAACCTCAAACAGAGTTCTTGGACCAAGTAAAGGAAGTGTTAGCAGGGGCTGCGGCTTCAGGAAGGGATTTATTGCAGTGTGTGGGTGTGCATGGGGGGTCTCACGTGTCTTGGCCCCAAAACTTTCCACCATGAGAATTTCTCTCCTAAATTACAGGTGGGATGGGCCGTATCTTTAGGAGGGGTTAAAGCAGTGTGTCTCCTTTGTGGATAAAGCAGTGTGTCTACTCCTCACCCTACCCCAAACCATAGGTTCAGGTATGGCCTAGGTTCTTTAGCAACATTCACCAGCCCCTTCTCTGGGCCAGGACCCACCCTGTCCCTCAGGACGACTCAAGTGCTCTCAGTGGGGAAGGCATCTATCAGTTGGATGACTGGTGGCTCTGGGACACAGGAAGTGGCTCTTCCGCGTAAGGTACCCACTACCTGACTGGTGAGTTACCAGGAGAATATTGGGCCCCAGAGTAATCCTCTGTGTCCTGTGGGCCTGTAGACACTGAAAATAGAAACAGTTCTTCTGAAAGAGGCCCTGGCGGGGTGGGGGGCGGGACCAGGAAGTGGGCAAAGAAGGCCACCATGCCAAACAGGCTGCCAGCCACACTCCACTCTGTACTGCTCTGTCTGTACCACGTCTCTGTTGTCCTGATGGCTTTATATTGTATCGCTTTTTGTAAACATTCGTTAATTTTTATTTCTTTTTCAAAATATTATGCCTTTGTGAAGAAATGCGCCAGGCGAGGAATCTGTGGAGCTTTTCTCACTGCCCAGCCCACCTGACACTTGTGGGGAAATGGGTGTCCTGGGGGATGGCCCGTTGACTTCCATTCCAGCACTGGGAGCTTGTGACCATGGGGCATCCCATAACTTAGGGCTCTTCCTCCTTTCCCAAAGTCGCATTTTGCATCAGGTGAAGGGCCTTAGACCCCCTAAGAGAAGTTTAATAAAGGAGACAAATGACAGTGGAGAATGCACCTCATGAGCTCATGTCAAGGCGAGCGAAGGATCTCACAATGATAATTGTGTCTATGGTTTTTGAGCACCTGCATGTGCCAGGCCCTGTGTTTGGTGCTTCCCTGCCACTATTGTGTTTAAGTCTCAAAGGCCAGTCCAAGAGGTGACTACTCTTTTTATCCCCGTTTTACAGTGGGGAAACTGAGGACCAGAGAGAGGTGAAGGAATTTGCCCAAGGTCACACAGCCTCAAGCGGCAGAGCTAGTCCTCAAGCCCATGTTTGGCTGAATCAGAAGGCTGTGCTTTTCCCCACCACCCCATCCATCTCCCACTGAGGGTTCCCCACAGCCCTGCTCCACGCCCGCCCGGGGCCAGGGACACAGCAGACATCTAGGCAGCCCCTGTTTCAAGATCTGCTTTCCTTCCCAAAAGGTCTGAGAATCAAAATCCTCTCCACTATTGTAATGTTTCTTCCTGTGGAATCTGCTGGAAGATCACTCTTGTGTCCATTTGTTCTCTACAGGAGACTTCTGTAAGGCAAAGATTATGAAAATATTTGCGGCCTAGGAGGGAGTACTTAGAGTCGTGCCAAGCACTGCTGGCTGTGTGAGGTGCCATGTTCCTCCTGGCTTCTGTTTGGATCTGTCTCCTGAGGAGGGGAAAGATGAAGAATCTAATGGAAGTTATATTTAGCTTTCCATGAGCCCATCAGGAATGCTCAAGCACAGTACAGAGTCAGACAGATAAATAGGTATTTAAGGATTTTGTAGTTCAGAGCATTCAGTGGGATCTGGAATCTGAGTTAAGTGCCCTTAGCACCTCCTGGAGTCTTGGGTGTACTCAACCCCTGGGGTGGAGCAAGGGCTCCAGGTGCCAGTCAGAAAACCTGACATGGGGCCTGGCTCTGCCCTTGGCAGGTAGGCAGGCAGGTCCCCTGTCCCCCTGGGCTTGTTTCCTTACCTGTGAAATGGGTCGGGGCAGCAAGGTGAGTCAATCTTCGAGAAGCAGAGCAGCATCCAGGAGCCAGGCTGTGTGAGTTTGATTCCAAGTCCCCTTCATAAGAGAGAGAAGACTTTGGGCAAGTTCCGTCACCTTCCTGGGTCTCGGTTTCCTCATTTGTATTTTGTATGTGTGTGTGTGAGAGAGGATTAACTGGGTCTCTACATAATGTCCCTGGAGCAGTGCTTGGCTATTACGTAACAAGCACTCAATAAACATTGCTATTATTGTTTACAGCCCCTTCCTGCTCTCACATTTTATTAGTTAAACTGTGAGTCTTGGCAATTTTCCCTGAGAGATGATACTTTGGTTGAGCAGTGGGTTGAGAAGCTGGCTGGAGGGAAAGAAGGTTCTTCCTGGCTGGCTCATATATAATCACCTCAAGAGTTCCACTACCCACCTCTCCCTGCCCCTCCCAGCATAGCCCAGGTCCCCCGATCATAAGGTGCAGCTTTAATGCAATGATTTCACCTGTTTAAAAATCCCTGGGAGAGGCAGGGGGTGTACTTTCCCCAAGAGTGTCCTGGAAGTATGAACAAGAAGGAAGAAGATTGTATGGAGATTTGCCTCAGTTGCTAAAGCAAAACTCCTCAAGCTTTTTCTGTTCCTTTTCACTATTTTAAGTTTCTCTCCCCCTGAGGGAGATGCTTTGCAGGTGACACATTTGGGTTAAAAATCCCCATGTGTCAGAGGCAGAGAGATGGGGAAATTCAATTCAGAGCCCTAGCTTACCAGCTGGCCAGGGTGATTTCTTCTCTCTGAGGTTCAGTTTCTTCATCTGTAAAATGGAAATAATGATATTTATCATTAAGTATCAAGGGTTGTTAGAGAACTAAATATGACCATGTACATACAGCACAAAATAGGAGCTCGGAAGAGCTAGTTCCCCCTGCCCTGGCCTCCCCTCCATATCTATGCCTAAGAGAGTCCTCCGCTTGCCTGCCCACCTTCTGTCTCCAGCCGAAAGGGCAGGAGGCAAACCCCAGGTTCCCTTAGGTTGTGTGCGATTAGCTTTCAGAACAAGGCTTTAATCATCCTAGGAGTTCCCTTGCAGGTTAGAACCTGTGGGCTGTCACCAGGAGTGGATGCTGTTTAGGTGAAGCTATAAATAGGAAAGGAACAAAGAGGGAAAACTCAGCACACAGCTCCTCTCACCTGGCATTCAGCCACAGACTGGTGGCCTGGCTCTCCAGCCAAGGTCTCTGCTACCAGCTGAGCACAGTGGTGGTCACAGGCGGGCTTGGGAGACTGCCTCTCTTTATCAGGTGTCCTCCACTCTATTCAGGAAAGGGTCAGTAGGGATTAGGTGGCTGGGGCCACAGTCCTAAGTATACTAGCCTTCTTTTCTCTGGCGATGGAGGCCTTGGATGGCTAGGGGTGGGCTCGGAGGGACTGGGATGGTTGTGAAGGGGAGACAGGGAGGAGTAGGACACAATTGTGAACCTGGGTAGTCACTCCGGAGGCTGAAATTCTGAGCCCAAACCTAGTAGGAGCCCTGAGGCTCCCAAAACACTTGTCGTCTTCTGTCAGACCCTGGGTTTCTTTTGCATTCTCCTGAGCCTTGTCATTGCTGCTGCCGCCTTCTCTATCAGGGTCACGACAATCCCAACTGGTGCCTTTTTGCAGATTAGAAACAGTCACCTTTTCCCCCAGCAAATACAGTTCTGCGCCAGGACATATAGCTTAGCAAGTGGGTACACAGGCTGGATTTCAGCCCCCATTTGCTCCTTCAGCTGAGCAACCTTGTGTAGTGAACAACCTGTACAACTGTATATGGTGGCCCTCTTTTCCATTCTCTGCTTTAATGATCTGGATTGGCCACGCTGCTCTTGTTGCTGTGTCCTCTGAACTTGCTGTTCGTGCCTCCACTATAGCCTTTCCCATAGCAAGGCTAGCTTTTACTAGGTTACAAAAGATAGCCTGGCACTGTCAGTGTTTCCAGCCCACCTTTCAAGGAGTCCCACCAGGGCTGGGTCTGAGGACATTTGAAGACCTCCACAGCGTCCAATTCAACAGTATTCTTTCTGATGTTGTTCAGCACTTCAGGCCTAGTCCCATCACCTATAATAGTATGAATCCCCTGCAGATCTAAGGAGCTCCTACAGAGGCCGAGGGCAGTGTCCCCTCTATTAGCTATTCAAGAGGGTACACCTAGAGTCCTGGGGGCTCTGGCATTAGTCTGGGCCTCTTCACTTTTCCTCCCAGAAGGGCTGGCAGGTTGGCTTGTAAACAGCCCTCCTAAAGGCCTGCTCCGATCCCTCAGGATTCCTGAGGGGTACAGGAATGTGGATTTGTGGCCTCCCTCTCACCTGGACACCCATAAGTACAGTATTCCCTCACCAGTGACCTGGCCTTTAGGGGTCAGGGTGGTCCGAAAACATGACATTTTATGATTCTAGCTCTCCCCCTCGCTAAACCCACGGTCTCTGCCAGAATATCTGGACCACCTGTTAGACGTGAATGGTTTGAAGCCAAGTTTCTGGTAGCTTTGCCAATTACCAGGAGAGGCCACTCCTTCTGAGATAGAGACAGAGGTGGGCTGATCCCTGGGTGGTCCTCGTGCTTCACCCTGAGAGGCAGAGGGAGGGGAAAGCTGGCTTCAGACAGATTCATAGGTGCAAGGAAAAGCCAACTCTTGGTCACTGAGGTAACAACTAGGGGTGGAGAGAAGCTGTTAACCAGTAAAATAATCCTCAGGCTTTCTCTCTTTCCACAGTTAATAGCTGAATTTGCCACTGTAATCTGGTAAGTGTAGGGTGTCATAAAAACACTTTTAAGATCAGTGAAAGGGTGTTACAGGAGCACTTTTGAGGGGCAGTAACTCCTCTGTATAGAGCCAAGAAAGAAGTTGTGGGAGCATGATACCTGGGCTAAGGGAGGAGAGAGGGGTGGGCGTTGTTGAGAGAAAAGAGGGAAGAAACTGTGAGCAGAGACATGGAGGCATGGAATAAAGTGATGAGTTTCGGGGAGCCATCCTGAGGAGTTTGGATTTCAACTTGTGGGTGGTAAGAAGCTCTTGAAGGGCTTTAAGTGACAGAAAGATGGGATGAAGCTTGCATTTTAGAAGGATCACTCAGGTGGCTGAGTGGAAGCCTGACTGGAGAAAGGCAGACTAGGAGATGGGCGAGCAGCGGGGAGGCTAAGGGGTGCACGCGAGGGAGGATGAGGACCTGTACTGGCGTGGCAGTGGGGAGAAGGAGAGCAGCACGCGAATCTTGAGACTATTTAGGCATAAGGTCCCCAGGACTGGTGAATGGCTGGCTGTGTGTATAATTGTACGGGGGCAGTGATGGAGAAACTGGGATCCAGCATGGCTCCCAGGCAACTGTTTGGATGGAGGTGCCATCTGATATATAATACAAGAGAAGGGGGAGCTGGCGTTGGGGTTAGTTAGGTTTGGGATGTGCTAATTTGAACTGTCTGCACCAAAGTTAACATTTAGCAGACCATTTGGATATAAAAAGTAAAGCTTGAAATGCAGATTGCATTAAAGCTATGGAAACACGTATGATGATGAGGGACAGTGAATCCAAGGACCTGGATTCGTCCACTTTCAAGATGGTTGGAGAAAGAGGACCCACAGGGAAGACAGACTGGAAGCTTTTGGAGAGGTAAGAGGAGAGTCAGGGGGAAATGGTGTCTCAGAGGTCAAGTGAGTAGAAGGATTCACAAAGGAGGAAGTGGTCACCTCTGTCAAATGTAACAGAAAAGTAATGACACGAGGTCTGAATTGTGTCCACCGGGCCGTGCACTATGCAAGTCATAATCAACCTCAAGGAGAGCCATATCAGTGGGGGCGGGGGGCTGAGGCAGAGGCATGTGCAGAGAACTGCAGAGCTTTTGGAGACAGAAAGAAGAGAGATCAGATGGTAGATGGTAGAGGAGAGCCTGAAGTCAAGCGAGGTGTTTCAGATGAGGGAAACGCAAGCAGCTTAATAGGCTGAGCTGGAACCGCCAGCTAGAGGGAGAGGTTACAGACAGAGAGAAGAGAAAGAGGCCACTGACAGAGTGAGTCAGCCCATCAGTGGGGAGTCCCCCTGTCAGATGGAGCCAAGAACATACCATACGCGTTTACAGGGAGCAACAGGAGTGAGACCTGATCCTCGGTGGCTGGAGTGATGTCAATTCTATTGCAGAGAAAGACGGTGGGCAGCTGAAGTCTGATGGCTTCATGGTCTCAACTTCTAGTTGAAGTTGAGCTCAGCCGAAATGGAGATTGTGGATTTGTGGTGGGGTGAGCCTGCAGGGTTGTGGGAGTTTCTCTGAAGATCTCGGATGCTGCTAGCTCCCTGGATGTAGGAAAGGAGAAGGTGGATGAATCAATCTAAGATCTGCTGAGTAAGTACAGCAGAAGGATGTGGGTTCAGGCTGGCAACAAACTAGCTCATATGGTCAACCATGGTTGCAAATGGGCAGGGAAGGAAGGAAGCTCAGGAGGAGCGATAGACCAGAAGATGAAGATGTGGGTGCATGAAAGGGTTGTGGGTGCAGAGGCCAGGAGCCATGAAGCCAGAGTGTGGGAGGGTGAGGGGATGTAGGCAGAAAGGGGCTACTGTTATGTATTATGTCAGGGGAAGCTCCGTTCCCTGTGGGGCCAGAGATTGGGTAGGTGACGTAGAGCACAGATGCAGGTTTCTGGAGTTGGGAGGTCAGTGTGTGCTTTGAGGCTGGGACGTTGGAGGTGTTGTCACAGGATAGGGGTGGGTGGCTTTGAGGATTGTAACAAGCTCCAGGGTGAATTAGGAGTGTCTGACAGCAGGGGAGTATAGTCCAGGGTTTCTCAAATGTGTTTTATCATAAGGACACATGGTATCTTGTTAAACACTGGGTTTCTGGATCTCCAGCTGGGTCTCTGCAATCCAGACATAGAGGAAAGGAGCCTGGGAATCTTCATGGTCAAGTTTCTCAGGTGATTCTTATAATCAAACAAGTTTGAGAATACGGATATCAGGAAGGGGTCAGTCTCCAAGGGTGGACAAGGGGACTTCAGAAGAATGGATAAAGGAAAGTATTGGAAGACGTCCTGAGAAGGAAGCAGGGAGAGTTGTGCCAGGTAAGAAGAGAGCTATGGAGAGGAGTAAAGGGGAGAATCTATGCCCACAGGGCTAATATTTTGGATGGTGAGTAAAGATTTTACCCAGAGAGCTCTACTACGAAAGAATTGTCGCAGACTCTACTTCTGGTGTCCTGAGGGAAGACTGAATAGCACGCCCTGGAACAACTGAGCATTGAATTAGTTGTGGGTCTGGGTTTGGATCCTCTCGTCTCTGAGGAGAGTCTCACCTATAAATAGTAGGGTGGTTGAAACTTGGATCAGCTCCTCGGCCTCTCTTTCCTCTAACTGGCTTTCCTTTTCCTGTGCATCTTTCTATGCCCTCATTGTCTGGTTCTCTTCCTGGCGGGGCCCAAGAGCAAATGGCGAGTACTTGTCTCAGTTTCAAACGCAGAGGTGCTTTATCAAGTTACCTCATCTCTGTTTCCAAACAGAGCCAGTAGAAATCTAACAGGAAGGAGTTGACACCATTCCCCAAACTGTATGGGCTTAGATAATCCTCCCTCGACTGGGAGGTCTCTTTTCACCCCTTGGTGATTCGTGCAGACCATTTCCGGATCCTGGAGCTGGCACCAGGCGGACACGTAAGGAGTTGACAGCCAGCAGTGTGGTGTGACTTAGAGGCACCAAGGACACCCTGCCAACCCCTTCCCCAATCACCTGAGTACGTCCCTCACCTGAAATTCCACAAGGAGCCAGGTAAGGTTGAAACAGCCAGGTGTGGAGAGAACCCAGACTTTAGAATCCCCGTCAGATCTATATTCCCGTCCTCTGACACTTTCTAGACACGTGACCTTGGACAACTTAACTTCACAGATCCACACCTTCTTCATCTGTATAGTAGAGAAAATAATACTTATTACCTCAAGGCACTGCTGTGAAGATTAAACAAGCAAAGTACACAGAGTGTCAATAATAGGTGCTCAAGGGACAGGCAGGGCCGATCGCCATAGGTCACTGTGGGCTGCACACGGCACTGAGAGCCCAGAGCAAATGGGTGATGGACAGTAAGGAACGGGGAGGAAGAGTCCCTGGAGCTATTGTTGACTAATTTCTGTCCCTAGTAGTTAACCAATTATCAGAGTCCATGTTTACAGAAACGTCTTACCTGTCCTGTATTTCACCTTTGTTACCAAAGGTGGTGCGTAGGTGTTCCTTAACAGTACACTCTGAATTAAGAAACAAAAACCACAAGTCTAATCATCTGGAACATAGTCTCCAACAAAGGCCAGTATGACTCATTTCAGAATATGTGAGAATTATTCACTAATTTCCTTCCACATGGCACATTTGTCACTGCCTGGTCACTCCGTGAGGAAGTACTCCTCTAACACCCTCAAGTTCGTAAGAGGTCACATGGGGAGCACACAGGGGTTCAAACTTCCTGGAAATGCTGACAACTGAGCAGTCTGCCTCCTGCTCCCATTAGGGTGATCCTTCAAGTGGAAGGTTAGGGCACCACATGGTTTTAAACTCCCTAAGCCTAGAACAGGAAAAAGGAATTTCTTTGCCCCAGGCTGGCCGGGGATGATGAGGATGAGACTGGCGCATTTCCCTGCTGGAGGGTTGCTGAGCCAGGGCAGGGCCTTTCCGACGAGTCACCTGGGAAGCTAGGTAGAATGTGGGTGAAAGTCAGTTGGTCTGGGGTAGAACTGAGGATGGAGCATTTCTGGCAAGCCCGCAGGGATGACAGGGCTGCCACTCCCAGACCACTCTTGGGTAGGAAGAACTCAAGGATAGGGAGTTTGGGCTTCGAGGCTCACATCTGTGAACCTGTCTGTGTGGTTTCTGGCCACGAGGGAAATGCAAATGTATGTGGAAGCCCCGACTGTAGTCCCCAACCCACTGGAAACTCCCACCCACCCCCACCCTGTGTCTGAAACTCCGCTCAAAAGTCCAGTTCACAAATACCTATTGAATACCTGGCCCTGAGTTAACCCAGCTAGCTTGCTGCTTTTAAGTCATTTTTCTATTCCATGCCATGCTCAAGCAGTTTGGCCCAAACTCTCCTGCTCACTCTGAGAAACAGGGTTCACGCTGGGTAATGACAGAGGTAGTAGAGTCAGGGAGTTCCGTCCAAGGGACTGCACATCTTAGCTATGTGAATTTGGCTGGTTACGCTGCCTCTGTTTTTTCATCTGTAAAATGGGCTTAATAACCTTCATCTCTCTGGGTTGCTGGAAAAATGAACTGAGAGGCTGTGTATAAAGCTCTCGATCCAGTGCTGGTAAACATAGCTATTATTCAAATTTAGGTTGTGTTTCTTCCCCCAGAATCCTTGGTGCTCTGCCCCTCATTGCACATACCTGTACCAATGCTAAGGGTGCTTGTCTCTACTCTTACTACTTGGTAACCTCGGTACTGTCAACTAGGCCATTCGAAGGAGTTCCAAATGGTTACCACCCCAGAGGAATGCCCCACCTCAACCGAGAGAGAGAGAGAGAGAGAGAGAGAGAGAGAGAGAGAGAGAGAGAGAGAGCTGGGGAGGGAGGAAAGGGCCAAACTGATGGCCTCGTCTAGCCCTCCTACTTGCTGTCCCAGCTGCTCTTGCACTGGGGTTTAAGGTGTGTGGCAAGCACTTCATTACTGATAATGCAGTATCAGATTGTAAATAATTTATTTTTAACATAACTGGCAGGCACAGACTGTCTATCATAATACCACTTTCACACATTCCAAATGGCTGTTTAAAATTTTATTTTGACTTTTCATTATGGCATTTTTCAAGCCTATACCAAAGTAGAGATAATAGTGTAACAAATCCCAGCTTTAATAATTATCCGCATTTTAGCAACCAAAGGGTGTCTGACTGAAAGGAAGTTGTGGGATCGTACCTCATGCCCCGGGATCGCTCGCCCCCGGCACTCACATGGGAGTGAGCTGTACAACGTTCGTGTCTTGTTAGGAAAAAGGCTGAGAACTCTGGGTCATTCTGATCCGTTTCAGGTTGTCATCTCTTCTCTCTGGAGAATGGTAATGACCCCTACCTGGCAGGGATTGACTGAGCCTGAAAAGTGGGTGGCATAGTTGGAGCCGGACAAGTGGACAGTCCTTCCTTGGCTCCGGCCTGACCCCCAGTGCTCTTGAGTGGAAAATGAGGGAGGATCAGGCAGAGGCCGGAGGCTGCTGAGCTGGGGGCCGTGAGCGAGGCTGTGCTCGGGACCCTCCCACCACCTGCCTGCTCAGGTCGCCTGTCTCCTCCAGGGTGGCTGTGTTCTGGTTTGCAGAATGATGACTGTTGTAAAGATAAGAACCACAAACAACTGGAGAGAAAGGGACAGGACTGTGTGAACCCCACAGGGAGGGCGTCTGTCACATTTGTCTGTGAATTAGTTTAGCTCTAAAGTATGGAGGAGGCCATTTTCCTCACTCAGAAACAGCAGTGTGTGAATTGATGGAACGTTTCCCCCACTGGCACTACTACTACCAACCTCTTATCATTGCTATAGCACATTCCTTTTGAGAGCTGCAGTCACCACTTCCCAACCATGACATCCCACCCCAACTCAGGCAATGGAAAGAGGGTGAGATGTGGAATGAGGAGATCCAAATTTCTGTCTCTGTTGTTTAATTAGCTCAGTGATCTTGGGCAAATCCCTGAACCTCAATACCCTGATTCTGAAAAGCAGGATGATGATTTTACCCCAGAATTATTTTAAAACTCATACAAATACAATTAGTTTTTTTTTCTTAGTTGGACTGGCTTTAGGCAAAACTGTGAAAAAGGTGAAGTGTTAGTTCAGCATTTTCTATCTTCTCCGTCTAAACCAGTCCCCCTTCTCCACTAACTCTTACAGATGCTGGCACTTCACCAACCAAGAAAATAGCCAATTAAATTAATATACATTAAAGGGCTGATAATTTAATCTCAATAGAGGAACTCGTCAATACTTACCAAGGGCTCGCTGAGTGTCTGGCACCAAACCTATTTTGTGTAGTTCTCACAACAGCCCCATGAGGCATGTGGCTATCATCCCCCGTTTTACAGATGGGGAAACTGACGTGCAAGTAAGACACTGGTTAAAAGACACACAGCTAATCAGCAAAAACTGGGATTCAAACGCAGATGTGCCTATTTCTAAAAGTACTGCTCCTTGTTTATTTATGTGATCTTTTTGAGGCACTATAAACCTAGTGATTAAGAAGAGCACTGGTGTTGAGGTGAATGAGTGTTTTACACATTTTGGATATTAAACCCTTATCAGATGTATCATTGACAAAATCTTCTTCCATTCAGGAGGATGCCTTTTTGTTTTATGGATGGTTTCCTTTGCTGTGAAAACACTTTTTAGTTTGATGCAATCCCATATGTTTATTTTTCCTTTTACTTCCCTTGCCTGAGGGGATATATCAGTAAATATATTATGAAGGGTAATGTCTGCAAATTTACTTCCTATTTTTTCTTCTAGGAGTTTTATGGTTTGGGATGTTACATTTAAGTCTTTAATCCATTTTGGATTTATTCTTGTATTTGGCATAAGGAGATGGTGAAATAAGTCAGACAGAGAAAGACAAATATCATATGATCTCAGTTATATGTGGAACCTAAAGAACAGAATAAATGAGCAAACTAAACAGAAATAGTCTTAGAGATATAGAGGAAAGACTGATGGTTGCTAGATGGGAGGGGGGTGGGGATGAGGGAAAAGGTGAAGGGGATTAGAAAGCATAAATTGGTAGCCACAATATTGCCATGGGATATGAAAGAGAGTTTGGGGAATATAATCAATAATGTTGTAAAGATTTTGTAGGGTGTCAGATGGGCACATGTCTTATTAGGGAGCCCACTTCATGGATGGTGTAGATGCCTGACTACTGCAGTGTACACCTGAAGCTGAAGTTGAATAATAATGAATGTCAACCATAATTTTATATATATATAGCCACAGGATGTGGAATACAGCATAGGGAATAGAGTCAATGGAATTGTAACAGCTATATATGATGTCAGAGGGATTATCACTTTGTGAGGGGTGTAAATGTCTATTACATTGTTTTGTACACACAAATCTGTGAAGTTTTTAGCAGCTGAGTATCCTGTGGACTCAGAAATAAATTGCTTTAAAAAAAAAATTTTGTTTTTTTATTACATCAAGTCTGAGCCAGATGGCCTGGGTTCAAAGCTCAGCACCTTTACATATCATTGTGTGCCCTGGGCAGGGACCATGACCTCATCTATAAAAGGGGATAAGAACAGTGCCACCTCATAGGATTATTGCTGGAATTCAATGAGTTAACATACATAAAGCTCATAGTAAGCGCTATGTAAATTATCTTTAATTACAAGAGCAATCAGTGCTCAGTGGAAAAAATTCATAAACAGTTTAAAATAACATGAAAGAAAAAGCAAAATCCCCTCTCGCTCACCTGTCAATTTCACCTCTCAAACAGTTTGATGGGAGGAAATTCTTTCAGACATTTTGACATGTAGATGCATAATCCCACATAAATATATGTTTGCTATTTTTACATTAATGGGGCAACTTGCTTTTTTCACTTAACAGTACTTCACAGATATCGTTCTGTGTCAGTACCTAGAGAATTACCTCATTCTTATCAGTTACATAGCATGTGCCATGGTATATATGTGCTCTAATGTAGCCATCCCTCTGCCGATCAACACTTTTTTTTTTTTAATGCAAGCAATGATACCACAACTATCTTAGTGTGTACAGGTGAGTGAACATTTTTGTGAGACAGATTCCTAGAAGTAGAGTTGCTGGGCAAAGAGCACATTCAGAGCTAGTGTTGTATGAGGTCATCCATTAAGGATTAACAATGTTTTATAAAAGAAGAGGACTACAGAGAGAGAGCAATGCCTAGCACAAAGAAATGAGCAGCTAATGATGGAGGTTTAAGTGATAATGTTGCTAGGAAGATTTTAAGATGGTGGGTGAGTCCCACCCACATCTCACAAACCAAGGCTGAGGCCTACTTGTCTGGAAGACCAACAATCTCAAAGATTGAATGAGCACATCCAAGCAAGTTAGGTTTTCCTGTCAGTCTGGCTCCTCCTGTGTAAGGGAGCTGGTAGGCTTCATGTTCCCATCATTTCTTCCAACTATCCAGGTTCCTTCTTCTGTACTAGAACAGTGTTAGCCTGGCTCAACTCCACCTGCCACTGGGGCGGCCTGCAGCATCTAAACTGAGCCCTTCCTGTCATAACTCAAGATGGCAGCCAGGTGACCATTGCACTAGTTTTACATACATTTGTTTCTTCTCTCTTCATTTCCATAGGAAAGCTTTTTTTTTTTCTTCAAAACGCTTCTGCTCCTTGATTTTCACCAGCATTAACAGTCTGTCCCACAATGCTTTTACTCTCTGCCTTTGCATTCCCATGGCACGGGACCTCTGCTGCAGCGTCCTTCTCTCACTCCTTATCTGGTATGTTCTCCACAAGGATGACGCACTCACCTTCATATCTCCTCAGACTTGTGATGCTTTCCAGGGTAGGGCCTCAATGAATTTGTTGTTTAAGTGACATGTTTAATAATAAAAATAATACATGCTTACTGAAAAAAAGTAAATAAAAAGAACTGTGTAAATACGGAAATTAAAGTCATTTGGAATTCCATAATTATCCAGAACTATTTTGAAGTATTTTCCTCCAATTGTTGAATAAAGAAGTTACTTAATGCATAGCTGGTCATCAAATTAAGGAAGTAACTGTGGAATGAGGGTGTAGAGTTTGGTCCTGAAACGGGTGGTTCAAATGCAGACCATCAGGTTGAGGTGTGCTTTGAGTAGGAAGTGAGCCTGTGGTGTCAAGAACTCCATGTCTTTTTCAGTTACTTGTTCGTTCACTTGGTAAGTATTTATTGAGGATCCATCCAGCTATAGTGCTCCTACAATGACTTCTCTAGATGATATGACTGAGTTTGCAGCCATCATATAGACATTTTGCAAGTTAAGTTGACTTCCCTGCATGGTAGATTGGGGATTCCCATGACCAAGTCCATGGCTAGCTATTCACAGGGCAGGCTCCAAAAATGCTGCAAGATTTGCTGCTGTCGTCCATGTAAGAGCTGCCAGCTCTTTGTATCAGTGGCTTGGTCACATATGAACTTCAGGGAATTCTCAGTCTGCAATTGTTCAAGGTTAGATTTTCTGTTTGGTCTTTATCAATTATAACTTAAATATCTGTTGTTCCTTGTTACCATTTAGGTCTGGGAACAGCTGGAATTTTTTTTAAAACTTTTATTTATTTATTTTTTAAGTATGTTTTTCCAGGACCCATCATCTCCAAGTCAAGTAGTTGTTTCAATCTAGTTGGGGGTAGGGGGGCAGCTCACACTGGCCCATAAGGGGATCGAACCAGCAACCCTGGTGTTACGAGCATCGCACTCTAACCAACTGAGCTAACTGGCCACCCTGAAAGCTGGAATTTTTAAAGTTATTCTTCCTTCAAGTGCATTTTACCCTGCCCCAGCTGTCTGTTAACTAGCGATGGAGTGGGACTCAACAAATTACTTTGCATCAGGAGGGGATCGACTTGAGGTTGAATGCTCCCTGACAAAGCTTCTCTCCCTGCCCAATAGTCATCAACTCCATATCACTGGTTATATTGTCTTTTCATATGTCCCTTTGGCTGAAGTGGCCCAGGGTTTTGCTGTTTAAACATTAATGGGGAAGCTGAATGTAGACTTGAAGAAATTTGAATCCTAAAATTATTTATATCACTGCCCACATCCATGGCATTATATTTATTTAGCTGATAGGGAGCTCTATGATATAATAGAAAGATGAAAGGATGAATGATCTAAAAGCTTGGAGTTCATTCATTCATTCATTCATTCATTCATTCATTCATTCATTCAATAAATGTATATTGACTGCCAATAAGTGCCAGGCCTCAAACTAAGAACAAAACAAAAGCAAAACCAGACATGGATCTTAGAGTCTGTAGAACAACAGAAATAACAGAAATAAATGTGTAATTATGAACTGTGACAAATTTCAGGAAGAAAAAGAGGCTGTAAGGCACATATAACTGAGGTATGTGATCTGTTCTGGGTTTCAGGGAAGGTTTCCCAGAGAACAGGACTTCTGAGCTGGGATTGGTTATTTAATTTGGTGCCTCAGTCTTCTCATTGGTAAAATGGGGATCATTCCACCCCCATAACTCACAGAGACATTGTGGGAAAAGTGATCATGAACATGAAAGGTTTAGAAAAATGCTCAGTACACCTAAAAGTGAGTGTGTCGCTCTCCAGCCAGAGGCAGCTGTTCCCTGCCTTCTTCATCTGTCATCAAGCCAGGCATTACTCAGGCATTTACACTGTAGACCTTTGATCATTTTCCTTTACCCTGCCAGGCAGCTGGGGTTGGATAGACCTGGGGTTAACCTTGCTTCTGCCTTGACATCTAGTGTGAATTTCGGTAAGTTCCTTAATTGCTAAAACTCACTGTTGTCATTTGTGAAGTGGGGTGCAATAATAGTGCCAGCTCATGGCTTAAAGCTTGTAAAGCACTTAGCAGATTGTGTGTGGCTGGTCGTTATTCCTAAACCAATTGTAGCTACTGTTATTGTCATCGTTATCATTGCTAATTATTAACTCTTGCCAATTAGTCCTTGGTAATAACTTTGGTCATTTTAGTCCTTCCATTCCCACTGTCAAAGCCCTTGTCATGTGACAATTGCTAGTCTTGTAATCAGTGTCCTTCCTGCCTTGGCTCTCACATCTCTAGTTCATTCTACAAAGCTTCTAGAATGAACTTCCTAAAATAACAGTGCTTTGCATATATCACCTCTTTTCTTTGATGTTGTCATTGAAAAAAATATTTGCAGCTCATATCACAAAGAGCTGAGCTTCCTAATATGGAAGGAGGTCCTAGAAAATTGATACTAAAACAACTTACAAATGGATAGAAAAATGGAAGTACAAATTCCAAAAAGAAAAACACAAATGGCTATTAAACATGAAAAGATGAGCAGCCTCAGTTATTATAAGAGAAATGCAAATTTAAATTGCACTAAAATTCATATTTTACTTATCAGGTTGACAAAAACTCAAAAGTTTAATGACACATTCTTGCCAGCATGGGTAAATAGGCATTTTCTTACATTGCTGGGGAATCGAAATTGGTTCAATCCCTATAGAAGGCAATTTGGTGTTACTTAACAAAATTACAAAAGCATATACCCTTGACTCAGCAATTTTACCTCTGGAAATTTATCTTACAGGTATACTTGCACATATCAATGATATATGTACATGATTATTCCCTGTAATGTTGTTTGTAGTAGGAAATGATTGGAAATAATCTAAATGTCCATCAATAGGGCACTGATTGAATAAATTGTGATACATCTCTTCAAAGGAATACCATGCACCAATATGGAAAAATCTCCAAGGCATAGTAAGTGAAAAAAAAGCAAAGTGTAGAACTGTAGGAATAGTATGTTACTTTTTGTGTAGGGATGGGGGAGAACACACACACTGAAAGAAACTCTGGTACGCATATACAATATTAATAGCAGTAGATATCTGTGGTGGGAGGGGCACTGGGCAAATAGGGGACAGAGTTAAGAAGAAGACTTTTCACTGTATACTATTATATTTATATTTTAGTTTGTGAACCATGCAAATATTCCCTAATCAAAAGATTGTATTAAAATATTCCTATTATTCATCCATTAATGTATTGAGCACCTACTATGTGCTAGGCTCTGGGGATAAAGGTAGTTGTGGTATGGTAGAAAGTCCACTGAACTTTGGTTAAAATACCTGATTCTGCTTTGGCTAAATTTCTGACTCGGCTTCTCACTAGCTACGGACCTTGGCCCATAGTACACATGCAACGAATATTTGTTGAATGAATTTATGGTTGAAGTTACTTAACCTTTCTGAGTCTGTTTCTTCCCATATAAATGGACATCAAGATGCTTCTTATCTCCCAGGGGTATTGTAATGACAAGTGATAGAATAGGTCATCAATTCTAGTAATAGTTAACGATAACTGCTATCTGCTAGGCACTTTCACATCCCTGACTTCCTTGACTCCTCAGAATAAATCCTCAGATTTATTCCCTCACTCACTTATGAGGAAATGGAGGGACTAAGAGGAACGGTGACTTGCCCAAGGCCTCTCTGTGTGTTGTGTTCTGGTCTTTCTTTATTGTTACCTCCCCATGATGCACCACACCATAGAAACTTTACATAGAATAGGTGCTCAGGGAATTTTGAAAATCAAGAAAAACCAAAATAAGTTTTACCACTGTTTTCAGTGACACTCCCGAGCAGCAGAAAGTCGGTAAAAGCATTTATGATAATTCAGTTTGGAAATATACCAGCAAGTCTGTTTGACATTCAAAGCAGTAAATACTTTGGGAAAATCCAACAAAAATAAAAAGTTTGTGCTTCTAATGAGGTAGGGAAGCTAAAAACCATCCCACAAAACACCCATAAGTAAAATGTAGAAACTCATTCTTAAGGATGCTGCATTTAGAATCTTGCAGACTTGCCAATAGCTCTTTCTTAGGGGGATGAAAATGATATAAAATATACCCAACATGGCACAATTTTAAAACATTTTTACTGGAGTAAAACATACACGCAGAGCAGTGCACAAACCAATTAATTTTTATAAAGTGAGGGACAGTTAATTTTTATAAATAGGACATATCTATATAACCAGCACCCAGGTCAAGAAAAAGAACACAAGCATACATTGTTTTATTGCATTTTGTTTTACAAATTGAAGACAAGACCCTCTATCAGCAAAAAGACTGTGACTCGCTTTATTGCAATACTCACTTTATTGCGGTGGTCTGGAACCGAACTTGCAATATCTCCAAGGTACCAATAGTACCAGCACTAACAGCCCACCCCCTGTGGGCTCCCCTTCCATCACTACCCACTCCTCAACATATCACTATCTTCACCTTTAACATCATAGATACTGTCTGTATCCTTTGTGCCCAGCTTCTTCCCTCAACATCATATTTGTGAGAGTTATGCAACTTGTTGAGTGTAGATGTGTTAGTAGTTCATTCATTCTTATTACTGTATAGTATTCCACAGTTTATTTCTCCTCCATTGATGGACGTTTGGGCTGTTTCTTTGGGGGCAGTTATAAAGAGAGATGCTATAAACATTTTTGAACATGACTTTGGTGAATCTGTGAAACATCTCTGTTAGGCATATACCTAGGGATGGCATTGCTGGGTCCCAGGCTACCTGTTAATTTAGTAGATAATGCCAAACAAGTTTCAAAAGTTCTCTAATTTTAGCCATTCTGGTGTATGAAGAGAGATTGCAACTTCAATTTGCATTTCTGGGATGATTAATAGTTGAGAACTTTTTCATGTTTGTTGGCTTTTTTTGAGAAATACCTATTGAAATAATTTGCCAATTTTCAATCGGATTTTCTGCTTTTTTCTTGCCGATTTATGTGTTCTTTATACATTCTGTATACAAGTCCTTTTTTTTTTTTTTTGGATATATGTGTTGCAGTTATCTTTTCTCACTCTGTGGCTTGCCACATTGCTAATGGTGTCTTTTGATGAACAGGAGCTCTTAATCTTACTGTTGTCCAATGATCACTTCTTCCATTACAGTTAGTACTGTATGTGATTAAGAAGTCTTTACGTACCTCAGGGTCATGAAGATTTTTTTTTTACGTTTACTTTGGATAGTTTTATTGTTTCACCTTTTACGTGTATTCATAGATTTAAAATCCATCTGGAATTGATTTTTTGGTATGGTACGAGGTAGGGGTCAAGGTCCTTTTTCCTCCATGTTGATCCAGCATCATTTACTGACAAGACTGATGGTCCTTTCCCAGTGCGTCATAGCCGCATCTTCGACATAAATCAAGGACCATATAATGTAGATCTCCTTCTGCACTCTCTATTCTATCGGTCAGTCTGTCTGTCCTTGCTGCCAGTTACTATTTCTGCAGTTTTATAATAGGTGCTGATATCTGATAGTCTAAGTCCTCCAGTTGGCTCCCATTTTTCATCCCACCAAGCCTTCTAGTTACTGAAGTGCTTTTACCTCCCACTTTGCTTTCAATATGTCCAGGCAGGTGTGATGGATTTGCCTGTTTTCATGGCTTGGTTATTTGTGGTTACCTGGATCTTTGTCCCATCAAAGCCCTTTAAACTGAAAGCCAGCCTGGTGTCTGCAGTTGAGCAAAGCCGATCTGCTGGGTAATTAAATAACGTTGGGGAAGGGGGAGGAATGGATTAGGTTGGGTTGTCTCTCGAGAGGAGTATAGTGAGGAAGGGGTCGATCTTACGTTTGAGGATAGTCTTTTCGGGGCGATAAGAGGAGAGCCAAACTAAAATCTGAGCAGAAGAGTGCAAAGCGAGGTCACTGCATGTAAATATCGCGGGGGGTTCCGCCAGGCGGTGCGAATCGGCTCGCCGGGGTGGGGCCGCGAAGCCTCAAATCACCAGTTGAGGGCCAGAGTGCGCGCCTCTGGCTCAGAGCCGCGCTTGCCTTTGCCAGGGCCGGAGCCGTCCGGCGCACCGGAGAGCCGCGCGCGGGCATCTCGGCGGGCGCACCCTGCCGACCATGAGCGGCCCCAGCTCCCGGAGCAGCCGCGGCGCGGGGCCCTCTGTGCGGAGCCTCTGAGCCCCAGCCGCAGAACCGAGCGCCGCGCGTGGAGGTGAGTTTCCACCCGGCGCCGCGCGTCCCGCCGGGTTGCTGAGCCTCCCGGAGCGTCTCGGCTTCTCCCTCCCCATGGAGGACCGGCTGGGAAAGTTTTTGGAGAAAGTTAGGCTACAGGGAAAGTAGAGCCGGCGCCCTCCTCCAGCCCCCGCAGCAGAGTTGCCGCTTGGGGACCGCAGCGGCTGAAGTGGCTACACGGGACTTGCGCCCTTGGGGGCCTCTGAGCGGGCTGGGATTTCCCCAGACATGGCCTGCGGCGAGAGGCGCCCAGCGACTTGCGGCGAGCATCTCTGCTCTTCGCTCTTTAGCCGCATCTTCCCTGGCCTCTGCCCGTCCAGGTTGCTCGGCCAGCCGCCCCTCTCTCTCCCGTCCCTCTGTCCCGAAGCCGGCGGGGTCAGGGGACGCGAGGGCCAAAGGGCTCCGCTGGAAGCCCTGGGCTTGGAGGAGGAGAGTTTCTCCACTAATCTCTTGGAAAGTTTGCAAAGAGAGCGAAGGAGCCTGCCGTGTAACTGTTGACAACATCTCCCTCCCTCTCCCTTTGTTGGGAAAGAATGAATAGTTGGTTGTGTCGCTCGCTCGGCTTCAGAGAGGGGAGGAAAGGGGAGGAAAGGGGAGGTGAAGGCAGAGAAGGGGGGGAGTGGGGGGAGAGACGAACGGACAGACGGACGGACGGACGGTGGGCGCGACAGGAAGGAGGTAGATCTCAGACCATCTGTCCTTACCGGCTGAGGCTGCCACCCCTTTAAAGGTTGATCAGGTGTAGACATTCATCCGGGAAAGATCTAGTGGGCTCCGAAGTAGTTGGCGAGGCGGCGTGTTCCGTGGGGAACACGGTGGGTCGTGGCTGGGGTTTGGGGGAGCCTGGGGTTGGAAAACTCTGTTTTTGGTGTTAACTCGCTTGCAGCAGGGTGCGAAAGGGAAAGCACGGTTGCCTAACTTCGTCTGTGCTTTCGCCTAAAGCCATTAGCTGAGATAGGAAATAGAGCCAGGCATTCGGAGATTCTTTTAAACCTAGACTCTTATCTCCCAAGGCTACGCACAGCTCTCCAAGGAAAATACGTTGGCGGAGGAAGGTCAGTGTGAGAGCGGATAATCTCCCTGCGTGTTGCCAAGGACTGGGGCGAGATCCGAGAAGCGGAGGGAGGCCTCCGCGCGGGGGGCGGGGTTCGGCGCAGTGGGGTCCGCAGTGGAAGGGGCTGCCGAGTTCATAATGGGGAGGCCACAGGCCTAGCGGTTGTACGCGGGTGTGCAAGGGGACGGGCAATGGAGTATAACGTAAACAACTTGCCAAGCCAGGGGCTCCCTCACTCCCACCCCACTCTAACTTGGTCTAAACCGCTGCTGACATTTCTAGGGTGACTAACCAAGATCTCAATCTCCCTTATTCATATAGAAAGGACTGCTTGTCAACTGGATGCTAATCTTAAGAACCTTATCATGTAAATCCTGTTCTGTGTTGCTTGAAATACAACCCATGGAAGAATTATTCATACTTCAATCATTTGGCTAGACTTCATAAGTTTACTTCAAAAATAAAGGGATATCCTTAATTTTCAGACCCAAGTAAAACTTCATTCTAAGTTAATAAGCCAATTTTATGTGTGCCATCGCCTCTCCCTGTCTGACGCTGCAGAGAAGATATAAAAGTACTTATCTAAATTGCCAATTCTCTTCTGTGGTCGTAATGGGGCAGTAGAAGCAGTTACATTTCCAGAGTTTAAAATATTATGGAAAGTTCTGAAAGCCCACATCACATGACCATCTGAGTTTGACGTCAAAATCTCATTTCAGCAATAAAATAGACAAAGCCAAGCCAGTGGGCTGCTTATTTCTGCCTCGACTTCCATGCGCTCATCAGTTTTTTTTGAGACATCCTGGTAAAGCAAGAGAGTCGTACTGCTACTCACAAGCGTTTCCAAGCACAGCCACTGACCAGAGTCAAGAAGGCAGCACGTGAGTCAGGAATTTGTCAGGCTTGCTCTTGTCCCTATTGAGATTTCAGCTTTTTGAATGCTCACGTCGGTTTTATATTCATATCAAGATATAGAGTCTTTGACTTTTGTACAGTCATGCACCAGTTTACCAACAGTGAGGCATTCTGGGAAATGCATCGTCAGGTGATTTCATCATTATGCAAACATCATAGAGCGCACTTACACAAATCTGGATGGAATAGCCTACTACACACCTAGGCGATATGATACATAGCCTATTGCTCCTAGGGTACAGGCCTGTACAGCATGTTACTGTACTGAATACTGTAGGCAATTCAAATAGTAAGTATTTGTGTATCTAAACATATCTAAACACAGAAAAGGTACAGTGAAAAATACAGTGTAAAAGATAAAAAATGGCACGCCTATATAGGGTGCTTACCATGAATGGAGCTTGCAGGACAGGAAGTTGCTCTGGCTGAGTCAGTGAGTGAGTGGGGAGTGCATGTGAAGGCCTAGGATATGACTGCACACTGCTGTAGACTTTATAAACACGGTATACTTAGGCTACAATAAATGTATAAAATAACTCAAGATTAAATCAAACACAAGAGAAAAATAATGCAATTAAGAGATGGTGTAAACACAAGATGTTTGAGGCTGCTGCTGATGTAACGGCATTCGGTTTTACAGCAAATTGGTTTTGTTATAAGTAGAAAGAGTACACTCTAGAATAAGGATAAAAAGTATAGTAAATATACAAACCAGTGGCATAGTCGTTTATTGTCATTATTATGTATTATGTACTGTACCTAGTTGTATGCACTGTACTTTTATACGACTGGCAGCACAGTGGGTTTGTTTACACCACAAACACATAGCACAGTGTGTTACAATGGCGATGACATCACTAGGTGATAAAATTTTTCAACTCCATTATAGTCTTATGGTATCACTGTCACATATGCAGTCTGTCATTGACCGAAATGTCATTATGCAGCGCGTAACTATATATTTCAAGATCTGGCATTAGACTGAGTCAGGACACTATTTGGAGTCAGGACACTATGTCTGTTTACCTGCACAGTAGAGAGAGATGAAGTCTGAAGGCCAAAGTCTCAGCTGAGTTTTTTCTTTTAAAGACTGCATACGTGCTCACTTGGTGTGCCTGTGTGTGTATATCTGTGTCTACATCCCACTTGGTTTGGTGCATTTACATCTATTGCTTTAGGTTAAAACATTTCCCTCCTCATCCTTCCTGGCTGCAGTCTTCCCCAGAAGCAGTGATTTCATTTGGGAACTCTTGTAATCGAGGTACAATGACAAGCAAGACAGACATTATCCCTAACCTGCTTAGAGGAGACCTGCTATTTATTGAGTGCATGCTATATGTCAAGGGCTTTCCATACAATCACATTTACTTTTCAGAACAACCTCAGGCCATAGGTATTGTCAATGCATTTTTACAAATGAGAAACCAACTGCCAGAGAGGTTGAGTAACTTGTCCCGGGCCAGACAGCTAGTAAGTCAATGACAGAGTAGGGATTTGAACTTCTAAGTGTTTGACTCCAAAGCCTAGGCTCTGAGACCATGTCTAATTTTAAAACATTAAATAATACATTAAAAGTACATGATGACTAGGCACATCAAGACAGAAACATCTGCAAGTGAAGAAAAGATGGGAGCCAGAGACTGGAGACTTGGGTTTAGTCTCCACAGTGCTCTTCTAAGCACGTAGTCCCACCTGGGGACTTTGCATTTACAGAATCCCCTGCCTGGAACTCCATTCCGATCTTCTGTTGATTGATTCCATCTCTTTATTTTCAGATCTCATGTCATTATTACCTCTTCAGAGAGGCCTTCCCAGACCACCATAATCTAAAATAGCCCTCCATCCCCAGGCAGTATGTTTTATCATTGCCTCCCATTTTGTGTTCTTTAGTGCCCTTCCTACGGGGCTATGACCCAGTTTGTTTTCTTGTCTGTGTTGGTTGGACTCCTCCATCACAGTGTAGGCCCCATGAGAGTAGGACCTTGCTTAATTTATTATATCCTCAGCCCTGGCACATTGTAAACCCTCAGAGAATATATGTTGAATGAATGAATATTTATATTTCTTATCTGAAAAAAGGAAGGGGCTTGATTCTCTGAGATTCCATCTACATATAACATGCTGAGATTCTGCCTAGTGGTCAAATGTGTAAGTGGCTTCTCTGTCAAATGAAAGAAAGTACTTACTTTGAACCTAGAGTCCAACTATACACCATGCACTTTCATCCTGTGGATTATCCCTGGGCTCCTGGAGTCTAGAAAACTTAAAAGTAAATAAAGCTCAAGTAGGAAATAGAGCTGCCCAAACGGTTGTAAATGAGTTCCTTCCACCAGGAGCTCCCCCTTTCATCCCCTGCCCCACCTTTATTTTATTTTAAGTTATTTTATTTTATTTTATTTTAAGTTATGTCTCTGGGCTGGGCCTATGTCCCTCACCAGTGGACTGATTCACGCTTGACATAGGATACAGGGTTGAGCCAATCTTTCCAAGTCACTAGATATAGGACAAAGCTGTATTTTAATGGGGAAGAGTTCCAATTTAGAGACACCCAGTTGTAGAGGAGAGCCTGGCCCACATATTTCCAATTTGTCTGCAGCTCAGAACTTTCTGGAAACTTCAACTTGCATGATCTTCTCCCTTTAGTTATAAACTCTGCTTCACTTCCTTCAGGTCCTCATCCCTTCCTCAGGGAAGCCTTTCCTGGACACTAGATTAATCTAGATCTTGGTCCCCACTCTGTGTGCTGCCATAGCAATGGGAATCACCAAACTATGGGCGTTACTTACTGTCTGCTTCCTCCATAGAGTAGTAACCTCATGAGGACAGTTATTTGACACTGTCCTACACCCAGCTCAGTGTCGGCCACATAGAAGGCCCTCCTTAAATGAGGGTTGAATAGAAGAATGAATGCTCTATTGATAAATGATACTTCCTCTTTGTCATTCTCTTCCATTACCCAGGTAAACAAACCTGAGTGTAAGTTGCTCTGTACCAAAGAGACTCACTTATCCAGTAGTTGTCAGCCCTGCCTCCAACGTTGGACAATACTGGGGCCCTTTAACCAGACTGCTGTCTGGGTCCTGCCCACCGAGATTCTGATTTCATTGGTCTGAATGGTGGCTTGGGTGTGGGGATTTTAAAAGCTTTCCGAAGGCTTCTTAATGTTCAGCCAGGTTGAGAACCACCATTTAAAGTTTTCAGAATTCATTCCTTGCTTTGGTCCTTCTAGGCTTGAAGCAGCCATGGTGAGAAAAAGTAGGGATATAATTCACGGATTTATGGTTCCTGACAGTTTAAGAGGTACTTTCACATATATTATCACATCTGATAATAACAAGCTAAAGGATCTACTCTCTGGTTTAAATATTCCCTTTATGTTGATGACTCTTAAAAATCAACGTCTTATTCTGGCTCCTAACTGCACACACCAGTATCTAACCTCCTAGAACAAACTGTCCTAATGGTACCTCACATACAACAGCTCCTGTGGGGAGCTTATTACTCACTTTCCTGCAGGTGTGTCACAGCACTACTTCTACAGCACTACAGTACGTCTTACACTACTCGGTGTGTTACAGCATCACACCATCTCATGGCTGTGGCCTTGTCCTCTCAGCCAGAGGCCTCCAGCTCCTAGATCTTCACTCTGTCCCTCCTTCCCCCCCCCCCCGCCCCCCAACCACCACTGCCCCAGGTCAACTTCTTCATTGTTCCTTGCTGGTTTGTTGCTATCAGCCTGACTGACCTCTCTGCCTCCCTTCTCTCCCCTCCAGAAGTACCAGAGTTACCTACCTAGGCACAGACGGGATTCTGTCCCTTCTTTCCAGATCTTCCCCAGCACTTACAGTCAGGTCCAGACACTTTGACACAGCCTTTAAGACTTTGTGATCTGATCCTAAGCTGTGCTTATTCCAGAAAATGCTTCCCGACCTCTCCATTCCAGCCGCATTGCACAATTTGCAGTTTCTTCAGCCTGGGGGGCACCTCCCTGCCTTTATGTATCTGCAATTACAGCATCATCCTGGAAGGCTTTACCTTACAGTTTTCTACCCTTCAAAATCTTTCATCGCCAGTGATGCCCTCTCTGAGATCCTTCTTGAATCCTTTGGTCAAAATTAATTGTTCTTTTCTCTAGAATGTTAAGGGCCCCTATTGATGAGTCCCTGTCGATGGTCCCCATCTCAGAGTGCATAGTCAGGGGTTGGGGCTTAGGACTTTTTGTGTCTTTGCTTACCTGATATGGAGTAGACACTTAAACGTTTTGAATTGAAAGTAGAGGGCAGGTGTTAACATCTCTCAATATCAGAGAAGAAACTGAGGTAACTTGCTGAAGGGCATTCTAGAACACTTAGGCTCAATCTTGAAATCTAGATAGATCGGGGATAAGCAGAGAGGAAACAGGCTGCTGGAGACACCGGAGCCAGGGTAACGTTTGCCCATCATACTAGCCTAGAGATAGAATTGATCAACCATGTGGCCCTTTGTACACAAAGAGCCTCTGTGGGGTGCTCTGGGCCTCCCTACAAGGTTCTTTGAAATGATCCAGGCCTGTCAATGGAGCAAGAAGGTGCTGATCGCTTGAACAGGTGAGAGTTCACAGCTGTGGCGGTGGGGGGTATGTAGCGTGAGGAATCCTAGTCAGCTTACATCACTGGTGGTCAGGCAGGGAGGGCTAGGGAGTTTGGTTTCTTTTTTAATAACAATGATTAACGTTGAGCAAGTGCTGACAGTGTGCCAGGTACTGGTCAGACCCGGGAGGGGCCCACACGGGAAGGGCCCTCACAGCCCTATTGTTCTCACCCTCTGTGAGCCAGGCCTTCTGTGTGGTCCCAGTTAGACACGGAGCAGACAAGCCCCAGAATTACCAGGTTTGACAAAGAACTGAGGACAGGGTTAGGATTATATACCTTGAATGAAGGGTCTCCTTCCACCCAGCGCCCAGCACTTGTGTGTTTCTCTCTGTTGCACGTAGAAGCAGTGGATCCAGTTGTTTTTGTTGTCAGTTGTTTCCTTTGCACACTGTGCTGTCTTTATCCTGGTTCTGCCTCTTGCACTATAAGCTTCTGGAGGGCGGTGTTCTTCTTGGGCGTCTCCAAGCCATGTCCCCGAGTCCCCCAGTTCCTTTGTGGAACTGACTCTGCAAGGGGTGCTATGAAGTGAGGATTTTCACTCAGAGCCATTCTCTTTGCAGTGGAAAGGGTGGTCTGTGTGAAACGGGGGCTGCAGGGTATGAGAGCAGACTGCAGAGCAAAGGCAAGTTCTGCTCCCCAGCCTTGAGGAAGCCCAATGCACTGCGCTTAGCTATGCTGCTGTGTTGTCCAGACCAGTCTGCTACCATGACTAGTAGGATATATTCTGGATCCTTATGTCTCCAGGGACTAGCCCTCATTTTTATTCAGGCTCGTGTTTATTTTCCTGTATATATGTTGGCCTTAAAAATGTCATATAATTTGGTTTAGATCAAAACCAGAATTTGTAATGGGGATTTTAGGGGTGCCGACTTTTCTCAATGTGAACATTTCTACTAGTGGTCCAAACTGGAGACAATTGTTGGGGCTACTTTTGTACACAACCTCAGGTGCCATTTTCTTTTTCTTTCCGTGCCCCCGCCCCTTTTGTTTTTTTTTCTTCTTTCTCGTCCCTTTCCACTTCTCCCTGATTATGGAAGCACCTGTATGCACTGCCTAACCCTGATGGTGACAGGCAGATTCCTGATCCCTCTGGGGGACAGTGTACACGGAGCCCCCATCTCAGTGGCTTTTCTCTGCAGCTGAGCCCACTGATGTATGGAGAAGTGGCCCACCTCCTGACCCCTGACCCTAGCCTGTCTTCGTTAATTAGAGCACACTGATTTATTTATAAGCACCAAGTCTTTGCCAGAAAAACTGCCCCGTTGCCCTGGGTAGCACAACTGAGGGGCAGGCTGGCACTGAAGGCCTTCTAGCAGCTAAGGAATTCCAATCATCTCCGCCTGTTCTTATCATTTACAGGGTGGTAGAAATCCGCGAGCTGGTTATCTAGCATATTTATAACATTTTCTCTGCACTTATTGCTGAAACCTTGAGTCCCTCCTCAGTAGTCCTTTTTGTTAGTCGTGCTTTTCCGTCAGCTTCAGTCACTTGAAATAATGAAACAGCTCATGTGCCTCCAAAGTCTCTGAAATGTGTTTGCCCTTTTTCATTGGTGGATCTGCTGCCAACCAGGAGAACTCCTCTGTGATATCAGAAAAAGGAGATGAGTAAACTTCCTGTGTGTATTAGATTTCACTAGTGAAGCCAATCAGTGTTTGTCTTTTAACGCTCCGTGAACATTTTCTGTTGTTAGGAGGTATATTTGCATTTCCCTTTGTAAGTAGGAATTCGCTCCTTGTGATTATCTTAGATTTATACCTTCACTGTTTTCATTCCCCTTTAGAGTTGAGAATCATGGCTGCGGGAAAATTTGCAAGCCTTCCCAGAAATATGCCCGTGAATCACCAGTTCCCCCTGGCCTCGTCCATGGACCTTCTGAGCAGCAAGTCACCTCTCGTTGATCATCACACAGATGCCTATCAAGACGTGTCTATACACGGCACCCTTCCACGGAAGAAGAAAGGGCCTCCTCCCATAAGGTCCTGTGATAACTTCAGTCACATGAGTACCCTTCCTCATTCCAAATCCCCGCGGCAGAACTCACCTCTGACCCAGGACATCATCCAGGAGCACCCACTGCAAGACCAGAAAGGCGAAACCTTCACCTCCAGGTAACTTTTTTAACTTCATGAGGGAAAATGACTTGTCTTAAAGGGTTTTTTAACAAAGTTGTTTTCTTGGGGAAAATGTCAAACATGCCCAAAGTAGAGCAAATCATTTAATTAATGTCCAAGGACCCATCACCCTGTTTTAACAGTTATCCATACATGGCCAGTTCTGCTTTGTCTATTCTCCTGCCTGCTTCCCTCCTCTAGTATTATTTTGAAGCAAATTTCAGACTTTATTTTATTTTATCTGTAAATATTTTGGTATGTGTCTTTCAAAGATAAGGAGTCTTATTTAAAAATATATAACCATCATATAAAAAACTATAACACTTAAAAAAAGAATCATTTCTTAGTATCATTCCATATTTGAGAGTATTTTCAAAGCCAACTTCTGATATCATTAAGTCCCTCAAAAAGAATTTGTTTTTTATCGTAACATCAGATGCTAAACTACATCCATCCAATTCTATAGCTATGCCAGGATGTCTATAAATTAGGACCTGTATCTCCTTGTATTTAGTCACAACATGCTGAAATAAAATTTTGTATGGACACATCATCGGGTCAGCTTCAGAATATAATAGAATTGATTTCTCCTTCTATCCACCAAGGATCTGGGTAAATACACCTATGGTTGTAAAGGGTTCTTTTCTGGCTTTGTGATCGAACTGGCTGTGATGAGCTTCTGCTTGTTACAGCTGGTTTAGAAACTTTGCACTCCTTTTCCTGTTGCGGAGGATCAGCAACCTGTGATGCTATCGGGCAAAGATGGGGGTGGTTTCTTCTGTTGTGTCTCTTTTGGTCCAACCCTGTAGCAAAGAAACCCACTTTGATCCTGGCTCATCTATTTGTTCAATATCTGTATATTGAGCACTCACATTAATTAGAGTACACTGATTTTATAAGCAGCAGTGCTTCACCTGAAAAATTCTGCTCAGTTCCTCTGAGTATCTTAACTGAAGGGCTGGTCCAACATTGAAGACATTCTAGCAGCCAAATCATTCCAGTAATCTGCTCTTGCCCTTTTACTGGGTGGAGAAATATGTGAACTAACAGGATTGCAGTAGAACATCTGAAACAGTGTCCTCCCAGAGCTAATATTCTAGTGAAGGACTCGGGTAATAAATTAAAGTAGATAAACAAGATGATTACAGATTACAGTAAGTGTTATAGAGGAAATAGAGTGATATGCGGGAGATTTATTGGGGTTGTACCTTTCCTATAGGGTGGACAGGTCTCTGAGGAGATGACATTTAAGCTAAGACCTGCATAATGAGAGAAGATAGCATGGAAGAACCAGTGGAAGGCTGTTCCAGGCATGGGGAGAGCAAGTGCAAAGAACTGGGGTTGGAACACGTTTGGCATGTTTGAAAAACCCAAAACGAAGCTGGTGTGGCCTGTGGCTGGACTATAGCAACTTGAGAGGAGAATCCTATAGATATTGGGAGAGAACTAGACAGACAAGAGTTCAGAATTAGCTTTAGTATTGCAGTAGTACAAGAAGAAAATAAGTGGAGGCCCAGATAGTCTCTGTAGAAAGCATTAGAGAGCTTTGAACTGTTTCTCACATCAGACCAGAAGTTTCCCCAGGGTGAACCAGGTCCATTAGAAGGCCCTGGACCTGCTCCAAAAAATGTAGGTGGGTGACCTCCCAGGTCAGAGAGCTAGCAGGTGGCGTGCTGATGAAACAGGTAAGTGTGGAGGTACGTTCCGTGTTTCCCTGAAAATAAGACCTAACCGGACCATCAGCTCTAATGCATCTTTTGGAGCAAAAATTGATATAAGACCCAGTATTATATTACATTATATTATATTATATTATATTATATTATATTATATTATATTATACCCGGTCTTATATTAAAATAAGACCAGATCTTATATTAATTTTTGCTCCAAAAGACACATTAGATCTGGTGGCCCAGCTAGGTCTTATTTTCAGGGAAACACGGTACCTACGCACAGTATTGTTCATATTGCATCATGGGTACTTAACAGGCGGGATGCAGAATGGGAACAGTCATTGCTCCCCGTCATGAGGGTTAGGAGGCAGCAAAGAAAAATCACTTCTGGTCAGCCAAAAATAAGCATGAATGCCAGGCTGCACGAAATGGAATCAGATCCAATTGTTACCTGGCTTCCTATGACCACTTTTTATTTTTTAATTTAAACTCTGTACTGAGCTAGATGTCTACCATGTACCACACACAGACAATTCACAAACTCATTTGTTGACGTTCTAAGGCCCTGGCTGGGGGCCAGCTCTTCCAAGGGGAAACTCCAGGGGGCTGGGTAGTAATGGAATCACGCTTCCTATCTTGAGGAAGTTCTTGATAAACACCCAAGGTCCAAACTGTCAACCTGCGAGAAGTTCAAAGCTTTGTGATTTGGAAACTGAGTTGGACAGAGGTCAGCTCTCTGTAAAAGATTTTATCAGGGTGGACGCAAGTCCTGAGTTTGAAGTCCATGCGGTGGAAGACTTAACAAGCACTGTCGATTTAGGCTTGTTTATGATTCAGAACAATGTTCGTCCAGAGTCATGTCTTTCTTCCTTAATTTAAAATATCTTATTGTTAAGGGCGAATACAGGAAGGAACAAATGCATATCCTTTAAAATTATGCTGAGTAAAAAGGCGCATGGTTTTGTGTCAAAGGATCATGAACTCCTACCCCGCTCCTCAATCGTCTTATTAACATATTTTATTTCTCAAACATTTTTTTTAAATCTCCTGAAGTGTTCCCAATTTTGAAGAATTCAAAGTACCTTAGATTCTATTTTTTTTAATCGTTTTAAGTAGTCCTAATAAGATTATGAGCTGTTTCAATTCCTTTTAAGAGCAAGCCGCCGTGTAAACAAAGTTTGTGCAAGTGAAAAGCTAGAGACATGCAGAATGAATGAGAACCCACGGTTCCTGGGAGGGGGGTTTGGCTAAGGTGCCACGAGGGAACTACCAGGAGAGAGAAATAGTGTTTCTGTTCCCAACTCGTCGCTTACAGCCGACATGGAGCTGTGAGATGCCAGCCGCCCACCACTCCAGCTCACTCGCCACTGGAAGCTGGCAGCCATGTCTGTTTTGAAGTTAGAGTTTTAGATCTTTGGATCTAAGACTAGTTAGGTCTGCCTTTAACAAGATTATTGATATTGGGGGGGCTTTTTACAGGTAAACATTTTTGGCCTTACTTGTTTCTTTTCATAGAGAATTCAAGGGTTAATTTTATGACTTGCCAATATGTCACATCTGAAAACCTTCCAATTGATCACACTGGGTGTTGGCATGACGATAGTGGGGCCATCATAGAGAGGCGGGACCCGCTCGTCATATTTATCCTGTCTACATGCAGAAGGATGCCTTTCTGACGACATCTCCTTGTCCTATGAAGTACTCTGATAAGTTGCAAGTTTGCTATTTTCCAAATAAATATGTTACCATATTAATCATTAAAAGTCACTTTTGTTGTTCTGATTGAATATTAATTGAATATCTACCCTGTGGGAGGCCCCGGACAAAGCAGAGAAAGTCTCCCCTTTGACCTAAAAATTTGCACTATTAAGCTATCATATCCACATGAATTATTCTCTCTTACGTTCTACAGTTTTAAAATATCTTAAAGGATATGGTCATAAGTTGCCTTGTTTGAACATCATCATCCTGAATGAGAGACACAGCAGATTTCACCATCATCATCATTATTTCTCATTTCACTGTGAGAAAAGGTTCAGGGATGTCGAGGCACCTGAAATCAGACCATGACCGTGGTGGGTGACTGAGCTAGGACCAGAATGCAGAAAGTACGTACTATAGTGCCTTCCCCAGACACTGTGCTCACAGCCTCCCAGGAATGTGGGCGCCAGCTGTGGGCATCGTCTGAGCTATCCTGTTGCATGGAAAGCTCAGTCCATGTAGTGTGAAGGCAGCGCCTCGGACACCCGCCTTGGGGAGAAGGGATCCTTCATTGCCAAGAGCCAGGCAGAAGGCAGGCTTGGAAGGGGGAGTTGGTCTCCTCATTCGGAGACTGTATCTCTTGGCTTTGTTGTTGTCTTGGCTGCCCTTGGATGTACTTGTGGTTTTGAAAAGTAGCCAAAGCGAAAAGCCAGAGCGCTCTTAAACCTGCTGCCTGATGTCACAGAAGGAGCCTTTGTTCCGCAGGGGGAGCGAGGCTTCTCCGACAGGTCTGCAGACAGGATTTCCTCTTGACATTAGCCTTGTCAGGTGTCACTTTGATTCATTTATCTTCAAGGATAAATGTATTGAATCTGGGACCTTCCTTGGGCTGAGAGGGGACTGGTTCCTGTTTTTGGATGTCTGTGTTGCTGGGGTGGCTGAAGGATCAACGCTTGGAGATGATCCGGGTCTTTTTCCTGCCTGTGGGTACGTGGAGGCACGCATTCCTGGGAACAGCTGCCTACTGCCTAATTCCTTCTGCCGCTTGTGCTGTGGGAGCTCGTGGTGGGACAATGTGAGGTTTCATTCATTTGTAGGAGTGGAGCTGACTGACTGGTCACAAGTGTTGTAACTGTCAGGGGCCAGAAAGTCTGCAGAATTATCCCAAGTTACAATCCAGTATACTTTCCCAGGCAGTAAGTAACCTACCATGTCACAGTGTCAGTTCTACAAAGCTGAAGCAAAAGTGTGAGGCACAGCATCCGTGCACACTCTTCTCTAAACATTGATTTAAAGACTTCACTCTGGACTACGTCAATGCGCTCTTCTGAAAAATTGTTCTATTTGTTCCTCTTCAGAACCATCAAGTCGTATAACGACTGGTTTCTCCTTAACAAAGCAAGGTGTCCCCCCGCCCCCCACAAATAAATCAGTCTCCAGCTCAAAGTGAACCAGAAGAATCCAAATGTGAACGTCCACGTGCAAACATCTGCAGTTTATTTGTATGTGGGTATGTCTGCTACCTACAGATTGGAAGCTTTTCATGCACAGGAAAAGTGGGGTTTAGAGTTGAAAAAAAAATCTAATAGATTAGTAGTTTCTATGTAACAGAAGGTCATCTATTGAGTTAGCAGAATGACAGTGGCTTAATGGCCAAGAATGCCTCTACGAAGTAATTGTCCAGGCATTGATTTTTCATTTATAAAATTTCAAGTTGAGTTTTAGTAACATATTGAAATGCCCCTGAGTGTTTGAATGCAGCTGTTGTGGATGGGTTCGAGAATTCTGAGGAATGGTGCGTGTCCATGCCCCAGGGGCCCCGGCAGTGCTGAGGCCTGGAGCAGCTGGGTCAGAGGTGAGCTCAGCCCCTGCTGGGCATCTTGCTGGCCCCAGGTTGAGGGAGCCCAGAGAACGGGACGTGCCTGTAGGTCCACCAGCTGCCTGACAGTCCTAAATCCTCTACTGACAGGGATGATTTGAACCAAAGGCTGGGATCTGTGCATTCTCAGCTGTTCTTCTGGGAAAACGAAAGGATTTTTTTTTTTTTTTTAACTGATTACAAACCGCAAGCAAGAAAATGATCAGAGAATCACACAATGCAGTCCTTGTTGAGTGGAGCTGCTCAACATCTTCTCTGCCCATCCCCAACCCCCTTGGACAGACGTGCTTTAAGTCATGTCTTTTCAGGCCTCCTTCGTGCTGTTCAGAGAAGGTCAGGTTTTTTTTTGTCTTCTGTGAGTCAGAAACTATAAGAGTTTTTTGCACCTCTCAGTATATGTTAAAACGTACTGTAAACAGAAGGTGCTGTGTAATTACAATTACTTGTACTCTTATCACATGTGGATTTGGGAGCCAACCCAGCCGGGCCAGAAGATGCAAGCTGGAGAAATGGTAGTCGCTACTGTTGATTGGAAGGAGACCAGCCTTGGGACCGGGACTGGAGCCACAGGACTGATAAGGCCTCGGCCACGGCCACCCTGCTCTTCACAGCTTTGTAATGCTGTCACCACCCGGTCTGTCCCTAAGAAATTAACTGTTGGATTGGGTGCAGAATTTTAAGCTCTCTCTTCTTAGAGGGCGCAAAGACAAGCAGTTATGGTCTTCTTGTTTTAAGGATTGTGCTCTTATTTACAAATTGTAGAAGTGTTTGAAACCTTTCGTAATCAACCTAGTCTTTGCCCAGCCTGGATGTCTGTGGTTTCAGGTTCACCTGTAAACATAGTAACCTAAGGTAAGATAACTCCTGCTGTGGAGATGAGGCGAAAAAGCGAGATACGTAACCCAGAGGTCTCAGTTCAGAACTAGAGCTGGTTCTAAACTTTAAGATGGGGGTGAAAATACCCCCTCTGAGGAGTGCTGTGAAGGCTCACTCGTCACTAGATACGAAGGCCCCTCCGAATGTCAGCGCTCTGACTTTCCACACTTGAGCCTCTGGTAGTCTGAGAGGAGCCGGTCATGTCCCTGCTCTCAGCTCCCACCTGATCCAGCTCCAGCAGTTTATTCTTCTCCTGCCCCCACTCTGCTGTGTGACACCTGCCCCTGAAGGTGCCTGTACTGGGACATCCAAAAAAGCTGCTAGTGACCTAGACACTGATTCTAGCAACCAGACCTGGTGGCTTTGTGACCTTGCATTAGTTATGATCCCTTCCTGAATGTCTACATCCTCAAAGGGTAGCTGTAAGGTCAAATGCAGTCCCACGCAAGGGCTCCTAGCACAGAGCCTGGTGCGGAGAAGGGGCTCAGATGTTGGTTCTCACCTTTCCTTCCTCCTGGAAAGCGGGAGCTAGGAGGCCCCTAATCCTCACGTGTAACCTGAGATCACGTTCAATGCCTACGGCTCCAGTGGGAGAAAGTTTCCCACATGTTGACTGGCGGGAATGCTCTGTCTCGGTTTGCTCTAGGCCACCCTGCAGCCCTGAGTCTTGGCCACCACTCACAGGTACAGGTGTAAGAGCCTTGCCCTGCACTAAAGATCAGCATACCATTGTGCTGAGACACAAAACAGAGCCTGTCCTCAGGGGACTGGCCCAGTCCTTGTGCCCTTGTCCCTGTATTTGATGCCAGTGTCTTCGCTGTTTATTCTTCAGTGACTGTTTATTGAGCTTATTTTGTGTCAGGCATTGTTCTGGGGAATGACATAGATGTGACCCTGTGTCTTAGGGAGGGCCCAGTTTAGAGGCCACCAAGACAAGGACATCAACAAAGACAGAACTACAAAATGAGGGAGGTCTGAGGAAGGTAACATCGGAGAGCCCCGAGGCCGTGGAATCAGTGGGGGGAAGGCCTCTTTGGGGGCGGGGACATTTGAAGATTTAATATAAAAAGAGAATGTAAAATACTTCATTGATACTTTTTTATGTCACTATGTATTGAAATAATATTTTTGAAATATTAGGTTAAATAAAATGTTATTGAAGTTAATTTCTCCTATTTCTTTCCAATTGGCACTAGAAGATTTAAAATTACATCTGTTTTTCACATTGTATTTCTATTGGTCTAGACCTTGGCAAGAAGTTTAGGTTTTCTCCCTAGGGCAAAGGGAAACATTTAAACAGTTGTAAGTAAGGGAGTATCCTGATCTGATTGATTTTTTAAAAGATTCCTTGGTCTCTTGTGGAGGAGTAATTGATGGAAGAGGAGGGACTGGAGGAAGGGCAGGAGGTGGTTGGTTGCAAAAATGCAGGGAGCAGGTGGGGGTGTGCTCCAGGACTGTGGTGGGGGAGATGGAAGTGGGTGGATTCAAGATCTATTTTGCAGGTAGAGAGTCTACCAGACTTACTGAGGGCCGGATGTGGTGGGGTGAGGGAGACGGACAGGCAAGCACAGCTCAGGCAGCTGGGTGGGCCAGTTACTGAGATAGGGAAGATTGAGAGAGGAACATGGCTTCCTTTGCTTGGGGCAGGGGTTGATGGTAGATTGTTGCAGAATCCAGGACCGGAAAGAACCCAAGCGGCACTCTGAGAATTAGGAGAGTCAGCTTTATTACGCAGGCGGGCTCCGTGGGATCCTTCCCAAAAGACTGAGCCCCTAGCAAGGTTTGGAGCAGGTTTTTATGGGTTGGGGACTTCCTTGAGTCGGAAAAGGGGTAGGTATCGTCTGGTGATTGGCTCGGGGTGTGGTTTGAAGGGGGTTATGCGGAAGTGGGCTGGGGCTTAGGCTGGGGACCTCTCTCTCCACTCGGGCCACCATTTTAGGTCAGTTCCACATGGCAGGGAACCATTTTAAGGTCAGTTTCCCCATCAAGATCACAGAGAATTGAGACTTCTGTTTTAAATATGATGAGTTTGCGATGCATGCAGGTTTAAGTGGAGGTGTTAACCATCTAGTTGGTATTGTGGAACTCCGGAAAGAGGTCTGGGCTAAAGGTTGTAATGTTATGAGTCTGCATAGAAATGAAATGGATGCCATCACCAAGGGGGAGATCTGTGTAAAGCAGGTAGAGAGGGACTCTAGGACCGAGTCCTGAGGAATGCTGGGACTCTTCCAGGGAGTCAGCCGAGGAGGCTGGGTCCTTGGTTTGATGGGAAGCAGAGAAATGACACAGGAGCTGCATAGGGTTGGTGTTCAAAGGAAGGTATTTTTCCTTTTTTTTTTCTTTTTTTGATGAGGCAAAATTCAATAGGAAAAGATCTAATCTTTTAAGCATGTAATAAAGCAAAGCACATGTTTTCATTACTTGATTCTTTTTATAAAACATTTTTTACTTAATGAAAGCAGACGTCCCCAGGGCCACCCTCCCTGTGGGCCTGTCAGCAGCATGGTGATTACGGTCCTGCAGTTCCTTCCCTGACGGGTCCCACACATTCCTGCTGGCTCGTGGACAGAAGAGGTGTATGGACAACTGGTTGGGTTGGCGTTCAGGCTTTTGCCTGTGGGGTAACGGCTGCTTTTCCAAGGTTTAGGTGAGCGCCACCTTGAGAATGGATCCCTGCCCTGGAAGGCAGGTCTGGGGCATCTGTTCCTATAGCTGTATGGCTGGATGAAATCTTTCCTGTTAGAGGCCTTATGGACCATTATTTCAAAACCATAGCACTTTTATTCTGCCTTGAATTTGTTGAGAAGAAGCTTTTACAAACACATGCCTTTCGAAGGAGTTGGGGAATGGTTGGGGGCAGAGTGGATGGGACTGGTGGGAGCAGAGGAAGGGTAAATAGATACCACCCAAAGAAAGCATCTGCTTTTATCAAAAGTGCTGTGTTTGGGCTTCGTCAGCCTGAAGCCTGATGATTCACTGATGCCAGACCTTCTGTGCCTGCCAAAAGACATATTGGCCTTGATACGGTTTTTCTTGTTCTTACTCTATTCAGTTTGACCGACTGCTGCCAAGTTACAATTTCAACAGTGGCTTTTAGCTTAATGCTGTCACTAGAATTTTGCTGAGCACAGGTTAACCCATGACCACGTCAAGTTTTTATCAACCAGACCACTTTGTATTCGTCTTGGATTCCTATATAGATTCATCATAGCATAATATGTAGGATATTTAAATGGCGCTGTTTTAACACGATTAGGGAATCTGCCTGAGGAGGCGGTTTAATTGCCATTCTTTTAATATATGTCATGAACACATTAATCAGGCATTGCTGTATTTTCAGCTGAGATAGAAACTGACTCATAGAAGCAGGAATTGGCTGTTGAGGCGGAAGAAGCAGGAGTTCTAGAAGTAAGCAGGACTCAGAATCGCTGACAACCAGGGAGGGAAATGTGTCCTCATCTACAGTCTCCTCTGAGCTATAGGAAGAAAAACTCCCTAAGTTGAAGGAAATGATAGAAACAGTCTCATAGCCTGAGGCTCTGAAAGGGAAACACAGTTTAGGTCACAGAAAAACAACAGGCTGACCACAATTCGAAGGAGGTAAAGGTATGTGACCATCCAGGTAGCCCTTGTGTTTCAGGATGTATATGAAGGACTCTCTCCAGCTTGGCTTACCTACGTGCAGGATTCTCCAGGGTGTGTGTGATGAACTCGGGCCATTCTAATGAATTTGTTTGCAAGTATGTGGAACCTCTACTGTGTGCCAGGCTTTGTGCAAGGTGCTAGAGATTCAAAGACAGGCCTGGGGCTTTGTTCACTAGAGGAGTTCATGGCCCTAGGAGAAGGGGATGCCGTTTTGAACCATCCAACCTCACTAGTAGCTGTTCTCTCCATCTTTACTACTGACCCAACTTCACATCTGCGGTGTAGCTGTATGTATTACTGCACTCGTTTGATAAGAATTCTGCTTTTTTTTGACCTCTGACCTTAACATCTTTCCCGGCGCTGTGTTACTTTTTCTCATTGACCAGGTGACTGCATGTTGTACTTTCTAGATAATCCTTCCCTCAGGGCCTGCCTGGTCTGTACGACCACTTCCTCTGTGCTATCCTGGCCTTAGACCCAGACCCAGACCAGGTCAGGCCATGCAACCGAGGGGCCTATCATCAGAGGGTGGCACTGGCTGTAAAAGAAACAGAGTGCAGAGTGAGCAGAGGATTGTGAAAAATGCTAAGGGTAACAAAAAGGGCTTTCAGAAGTTATGTTTGGAACAATAAGACCAATGGGTGGGGGTGGTGGGGGTGAGAGAAACCAAACTACTGAGCTTCTGTTCAGCTTCCTTTTTTTTTTTTTCCTTTTTTTTTTTTGGTCAAGGAAATGGCTTCTCTGATTGGACAGGGTAGGATAAAGGTAAAGGAAGAGAATGAGGCCATGACAACAGACTGCGAGCCTGAGACCATCAAACCAGCGCTGTGACATTAGAGAAATGTTGGCATAACCAAGAGCTACAGGAAAGATGCAGATGGTTAGCTGTTTCAGTTTTCAAAACAGGAACTAGGGAGATGCAATTAATCTATACAACAATAAGATTGACATCGAACTCAGAAAATAGTCTAAGAAGAATTATTAGGACAATGACTTTTTGAATACTTGGTAAAGGGAAGCAACCCTAGAAAATAGCAAGGTTTTGGGAAAAGCAAGTCATACCAGATTAACTTTCCATCCTGGGGTTACTTTGATGGTAGATTAAAGGAATGTTGAGAAGGTGTGTATGCAGATGTCAATCATTGGTGATATCCTTGGGGTGAGAGAGATTCCAGCTAGATGATAGTACATGAAGCGTGCTCTAGGCTACGTCCTCAGCCCCATTCTAGCCAATTAAAAAAAATCATTTAGACACATTGGTGGATCACATCAATCTTGGAAGAATAACTAATATGTCAAAATGACAGATATGAGATAAAAAAGATCTTGGCATTTTGAAACAACAGACCAGATCTAACTACATAGGACAACTGTAAGGTGAGAAAAAGACTTTATCTAGAGTCCAAAAACAAAGTAAAAGTATGGGGTTTGGCTTAACAGCCACATGTGAAAAATATCCCAGAATTTGATCACTGCAGCCTCAGAATGAGTCAGCAGTATGCTATGGTTGTCAAAAAAACTAATGTGATTTTAGGAGCATTAATTGAAGTTTAATAATGAGACCAAGGGAAGTGGTCACACTTGGCTGCCCAGATCACATCTGGTGAATTGTTTTTAGCTCTGGACACCAGAAATGGAAGATGAATTCCCCCAATGTAGTGCAGTGAGCTTCTGTCTATACCATTCCTCTGCTCTAGAACAGATTTGTTGGTTTAATCATTAAGAAATATCCCTGAGGTTCTTGGTATTAGTGAAAAGGAACTTCTCATGGCATGTGTTAATCCTGGGAGGGGAATATAAAATAAGGACCAACCTTAATCCTGTCAACCACTAGTGAAGCCCGCTTTAACAAATAAGGTCAATAAATACTTTGCGAGATGTGGGAGAGTGAATCTCTTCACATTTATTTTGCAGGTGATGAAACAAAATACATTTTCTTAAGTGTACATCTAGAAGCGTTATAGTTCTGTTTTTAAAGCTGCATCCGCTTTTAAATTAGCAAAGGCTATACACCTATGCCCCCACCTAGAATAAGAATTACCTCTTTATTGGGACTTTAATGCGATGCCCAGTATCTATAAAGAACCTGTCCATCTAATCACACACCAGCTGATACTTTTCCAAGAGACATCCTCTCTCCACTTACCAGGCCAGCTCTGTGTTAAGCACCTACTTCTCATCTTGCCATAAAAGCATGAAGATGGCCCTGTGGTAAACTCTCCCTGTCCTCCTGGTTATCTTCCTAATTAACCTCCCGGCCTGTCAAATATGTCCAGAGAGATTCATTATCAGCAGAAGCAGCCAGCCTCTCAGTGCCACTTTGAAAACATCTGGTCTCACTAGTGCCGGGAAGCCAGGCACTGACAGCAGAGACGTTCAATTGCTGTGGGAGCTCTGTCTGAAGCCATCGCAGGTCATTCACAGGCCTGTGACTAAGTTATCTCCATAGTAAAGAATCTCATAAGTCCAAGAACTATATTTCTCTCTTGTTCCCTCTCTCCCTCCAAAGTTATTCTACCTTTGGTGAACCCATGGAATGTGGTGGGAGAGAAGGGTTTGGGTCTAGGCCTTCTGCACAGTGGAGAGGGCACACAAATACACACACACACATACACACACACTCATTCATTCATTCATTCATTCATTCAAATCAACATTTATTGAGCAACTGTGCCCTAGGGATACAAAGGTGAATAAAATAAAATATGGTCCCTGTTCTCAGGGAGCTCATAACCCAGTAAAGGAGATAGACAAGTATATACATATTGTATTGAATTATAATTATTTGTTAACATGAAGTTTTATAATGCATAGAAAAGAAGTGCCGAGATGTTACTTCATTAATTCTGTGCATTGTGGGTGGGGGTGCAGAGGAAATTGTGGTCAGATAAGGTGGAAATGAATGGGGTAACAGGGATTCCAGGTCATTGGGTTCAGGGAATTTCAAATAGTTTGGATTTGCTGGAGTGTAAGGAGCAAGGTGAGGAGATGAGGCTGGTGAGATGGGCAAGGCCTTAGAACCATGAATATCTTCTAATAAAACATAAAATGAGAAGGCTAGACTGTCCATATATTGATCTTACCTAAAAGGAATCTTAGTAAGGAATATTGTCCGGTGAGCACAAACTCTTAGTAGATTTAAAGCCTCTTGCTATCTTTTCCTTCCCCCATCCTTCCATCCCCACTTTTCCCCAACTAAGATTTTGAGATGTTGTTGGAGCTTTGTGCTGGAGAAAAAGGATGAAGGCTCTAGGTTCCAAGGCCATATTCACATGCCGATGGGCTGCAGCCACAAACTTGCTGGTGGAGAGCCAACTTTCTCCTGGTTGTTGGGTTCTGCTTTCCTGATTGTGTGACGTGCCCTGTGGCATAGGTTGGTTAAGAATGATAAACCTGTAGACAGACCCTGAGGCTGTATATTTTCCTCCTTGGCCCCACCCCTTTGGGTAAACAAATGGCCTACCAGTCAAGCTCACCTTGCCTTTTTATCTTATATTTCAGTTAAGTGTTCTAGGAATGCATTCACTTATGATGAATGAACACCCACAAAACAAGAACTCTATCTTTCTGGGCCCCGCCCTCAGTAAGTTTTAAATCTAAGATTTTTGCATAGTGCTTCATATCTAGGAACCTTGCTCTGCTTCCTTATAAGGCCTGTATAGATTCTTTGTGTGTTCTATATAGACAGTCTTCATTTGTGAATCACGGCAATTTTGTTCTTCTTTTTCCAGTTCCTATACCTTTTCTTTCTTTTGCTTATTTAACGGTACTCGCTGGGCCCTCCAGGACAGTGGTGCACAGAAGCGGTAATACTAGCAGGCGTCCTTGTTTTGTTTCTGATTGATTTTGGTAATGATTCTGATACTTCACCATTAAGAATGATGCTTGCTGAGGTTTTTGGTATATACCCTATGTCAGGTTAAGAAGTTCGTTTCTATTTCTAGCTTGTGAAGTGTTAAATTTTTCCTCACCAAGATCATGAAAAGATGATTTGGAAAAAAAAAAAATGTTTTCCTCCCTCAATTAGATGGCCCAAATGATTTTTCTCTTTTAATCTGTTAATGTGATTAATCATGTTAATAGATTTGCTCATGTTAAACTGATCCTATATTCCTGACGTCAACCTAATTTGATTCTTACACATTCTTGGATTTGGTTTGTCAATATTTTGTTTAGGATTTTTTTCACATCTTTTCATGTGTGAGATTAGCCTATACTTTTCCTTTCTTTTATTGACCTCGTCTGCTTTTGGTATCAAAGTTATCCTCATTTTCAAGTCTTTTGAAGAGTTTATATAATTCTCAAATAACAAATAATTCCAAAGTTTGACAGAACTTGCTAGATAGTAAAACCATCTAGACCTATGGGAAGATATTGAAATGCTGATTTAATTTTGTAATGGTTATAGAGTTAGTCTGATTTTCTGTTTCTTTTTGTGTCTTAGTTTTAGTGTTATTTTTCTTGGAATGTGTTCATTTTTCCTAAGCTTTCAAATTTCTTGGCATAAAGATATTCATAGTATTCTCTTACTACACTCTCTTGTATCTATGATTATGCCCCCTTTTCATTTCTGAGGCCCTGGGGAAGAATCTGCTTCCATGCTCATACAGCTTATTGGGAGCATTGAATTCCTTGTGGTTGTAGGACTGAGGTCCTCATTTCCTGGCCCTCTCATAACATCACACAGAACAGAATCCCTTATGTCAAATCCCCCTCACTCTTCACGTCAGGTCCACTGGATAATTGCCATATCTTAATGTCAACTGACTTGGGACTTTAATTACATCTGCAAAATCCCCTCACAGCAGTACCTACTAGATTAGCGTTTGATTGACTCACCAGGGCATAGGAGTCTTGGGAGGGTGCATCTTCAAAGTTCTGCCTGTCACAGGGAGCTTGGAGAGATGGCTGGGGTCACACCCACATGGCCTTGAAGGCCATGGTGAGGACTTAAGGGTTTTGTTCTGAGTGGATGGGAGCTGTTAGAGCATTTTGAGTGGTGGGGATTGGGGGGAGGGGAATCTCAGTAAGGATCACTGTGGCTGTTGTGTGGAGATTGTGGAGCTGAAGTGGAGCTGGGGAGGGTATTGCAGGGGTCCAGGTGAGAGATGATGGTGGCCTGGACTAAAGTGGAGTTAACTCCTAAACATTTGGGGACTTAACTCCCCAAATGTGCATATTGTCTCATGCCCCCATGTGTTTGCACATACTTCTCTCATTGCCTCGGTATTTATCATTACCAGCTATCCCAAGCTTCTTCACCAGGACAATTCACTACTCAGCCCTCCAAACTTAGCTCAGATGTTACAGAAAGGCCTCTCCATGGAGTTTCCCTCCCACTGACACTCTCTCAGCAACCTGAGTTGCTTAGATCTTTTGCTCTGTCTTCCCCACTTGCCTGAAACCTTTTTGGGTCACGAGCAGGGCTCTTGTCTTGGGTTCCTGTGTTTCCATTGTCTGGCTTAATGCATGGCATATTGTAGATGCTTGATGATGTTTGGGGATGAATGTAAGAAGTATGGAAGGTACTGGGCATGAAGTAGACACACTAGTACTCAGGGAGTTCACCTTGTACAGGGAGAAACCATATATAAATAAATACACAATAAAATGTACCGGAATGCAGAAACCATGCCACATATGCAAAGGAGGTGTACCAACTCTACAAATTCCTAGTGTGAGTGGATTTTAGGGGGAGCCTTTATCCTACTCAGTCTGGAGTAATTGAATCTCGTTTCTCACATTCCTTCATTGTATGAAATAATCATCTCATTACCAGTGATTCCTTTTTATGTTATATTGAAAAGGATAGTTGTTTGGCAACACTGTTAGCCACTAATTTATTCTATAATATTTAAAGGAGTAAACATTCATTCTTTCTCATCTGTATTCCAACCACTTGGAAAAGAAGATCTGTGTTAGTGAAATTTGGCTTGTGTAGTCAAGATGGAGAACCTCTTAGCTCAAAACAGCAAACACTTATAGATCAAGTGTTCTTTTAAGAGGGAGGAAATTATTAACCTGATTACTGATGAAAAACAAACTAAAACAGTAAATATATCATTTCCGTGACTTCCCACTAGATATCCCTCAGTATGAACTTAAGAAAGTGGGATACTGGAAAGAATGATTTAACTGGAGTAAACACGATGATGTTATTTACAACTTAATAAACTTAAGAACAAAATGACAGGGGAGTCCGGTTTCACCCTGCTGCTTTCCTGTGGTCTGTGGACTGTGCACTGAGGGGCCGCAGGCCTGACAGAGGGGCTGCCAGACTCCAGTTGGAAAGAGAGACACACAATATCATGGGTTCACATGGGTGGAGTTCATTAAAAAAAAAAGGAAAAAATTAAAAAAAACACTTCATTTGTATTGCCAAGTTCCTTTGTTTGTTTTCTAGTGATCTCTGTTGGAGAATATAAATGTGTGCTTCAAGGAGTATTTGCTTCACAGTCTTGTATGAATAATTGGATATTCTATTTCAAATTAGAGGCTGGGGCTATAGGGCCAGCTGCTTTGTTTTCTAGTTCATGTCTTTCTGGTTAGCTGAGATCGGGTGGCTGGCTGAGAAAGGAGACCCAGCACTTCTGCATTTAAATATAATTTTGATTTGGTTCAAGGCAATGCTTTTCCAAGCTTTTGGATTTGTAACATACTCACTCGGTTTTATTTACTCTCCTTATATTCCCTCCCGTGTCTCTAAAAAGGATGAGGAGAACAATACCAGGGTCCCCTAGGGCCCCTTTGGAGCCCTGAACCAGAACTTTAGAACACTTGGATTCCCCTCTGCGCCCATAACAGAGTGAACAAGCCTCCCTTCGCAGAGTTCATCTGGGGTGGGGTCAGAGGGGACTTCGGTTTTATCCCTAACCAACACCTCCTAGTTTCCTTCTTTTCTGCCAAGAGAAGTGTGTGTGGTGGAGGATCAAACAGGATCATGGGAGTTCATCCAAGGGATGGGGAGCATTTGGGAGAACACCCAGGCTCCTGGGTGAGCTGGGATCTCTGGGCTGGAGAGCAGGGCAGTGGAGACAGCACAGCCCGCCCTGCCTTGAGCTGATCCCATCTCTGAGTGGGGACCCTGCTACCAGCAGCCCCCGCTGCCTCCGGGACCACCCACACAGCGCCTGGTCTGGTCCAGGTGGGTTAGCCCACCCCCTTCCCAAGAGAATTTGAGGGGTTTTGGTTGAGGATACCAGCTCAGAGAGTTGTCAGGTACATCTCTAGAGCTTTCCAATGTGAAAGGAAAAGGATTTTACAGCTAAATCTGGTGAGAAGAACAGCTCCTGGACAAAATTCTATTAATAAAAAGAATTTACTAAAAGAATGACTTTGGAGCACCCAAGCAAAGAGAGCTAAAATTGCAAATCTTGACTATATGATCTTGGTATTTGACAGCTATGTTCCCCAAAAGGAGTGAAATGAAGCTCAAGGCAAATGTTTGACAGTGTTAGATGCCAATGAAAACACTCAAGCTTTCCGATGAAAATCAGAATTTTGGAAAACTTGTATCCTCCATCACGAGCTCGACACTTCCCAATACTTAATTACTTCTGATGAGACCAATGATGATATTAACAAATGCGATTTTAAAAAAATAGTATAATGAAATGGGTCAAAATTTGGAAGATCTGCATAACTCAGTGAATCAGTGTTTGCTAGAATAGTGGTTACAGACTCAGACATGGATAAAAGGTCCATTCAAAGTGCGAGACAGATGCAAAAGAGTACGAGATATGGTTTCAGATTCCACATTACAACTAACCTTAAGAAACGACTGCTTGTAGTGTTTTGGTTTGGTATCAAAAAAGAATATCCATAATTATGTGAAAAGTCTACTATAATACTCCTCCCTTTTTCAATTACATATCTGTGTGAGGATGGATTTTCTTCATTTATTTCACCCAAAACATATCAACATATTGGATGTAGAAGTAGATATGAGAATTCAGCTGTCTTCTCCTAAGCCAGACATTAAAATGATTTGCAAAAATGTAAGACAATGTCACTCTTCTCACCACCGAATTTCTGTTATGAAAAACATATCTATTATTTTTATAAAAATGTTATTTATGTAAGCATTTAATGTTAAATAACGGGTTTATTTTTCAAATATGAATGAATAAATAAAAAATTGAAAATTTCTGTTTTAATTTCTATTAGCAATAACCAGTAAATATAACCCACCTGAACAAAAGCTCTTTGGGGTCCTCAGTAATTGAGAATTTAAAGAGCTCCTGAGACCAAAAACACCTGAGAACGATTGATTTAAACAGCACCCACCTATACTGTTCACCCATGCATTAAGACCTGTATGGATGAATGTATATAATTTACATGTACAGTTTTAAATGTACGTAGGAATTTGAAGATGAGAAGCAGCGTTTTTCAGTGGTTCTGATGTCTTTCTGCCATCACAGGAACAGACCGCTGGGCCAGGTCGTTCGCATAAGACTGAATGTCTGTAAGCCTGACATGTTAATTCGGTGGGAAAGCAGGGGTTCAAGAACTTAAAAGGAAGCACCATGGCCAACGTGCTACTGACTGAGTTTTTAGTCGCTTGCTGTGTGGTGTCACAGATGCAAGGCCCGATGACCTCAACATGTGGTCCATAGTATATGGCAGGAAAGCTGGTGGCCCGGCACAGCAGACAGACTCAGCTGCTTTGGGAAAAGATGCCTGATGAAGGGACACAAGCTTGAAGGCAGAATGTGCCTGGTGTTAAGGCTTTGAAAGGCTGATCTGTTCCCCTCCATTGACAGGAATGCACCCAGGGACCGTGAGCGAGGCTCTTCTCAGATCCTTTGGTTCTACAAGGGGACTCATTTTGGAACCTAATCCATTTGCAAGGAGAGGAGTATCTCGCTGCAGCTGCCTCTGTGCACGTGCCCTGTGGGCAGCCCTAACTGGGCAGTCAGACCAGGCTCAGAATGGCTTTGGGGGTTGGATCCACTTTCACCAAAAGGTGGTCGTGTCCCTGAGCTGTGGCTGTGCTGCTCCTGTTCAAGGAAGTAGTGCTGCAGTCTCCCTGGGTCTCTGCATGGCCCGGAGGCATCCCAAACGCCCGGGTTTGGGGGTTGAGCTCATCCTTCAGCAGGTGGCGGCTTATGGGTGGGGGCCCCTGCCTTCTGATGGACACTTGCTTCTTGTAGCTATGCTAAGACACCCCCTTGAGAAGACTAGTCTCACAGGCTTCAGACCCAGTCTGTCCTTCCAAAATGGTCATGTCTGGGCACACATAAGTTGATCTTTTTTTTGAAGTTTAAGTCTCTGAAGGCAGCAGACTTTCCACATCCTCTTCTGAGGGAGCCACCTAGCTATAACTCTGCAAGCACAGAAAACACTAACTCTCATAGCTCCCCGCCCCCCACCCGCCCCCCACCCCCACCTTGGCCTTAGTCAGCTCCTCTTCCATTTTCTGTAATAAGTCAGCATCCTCAATGCCACTGCCACTGTTTACTTTTAATTGTCTGGTTAATCCTAGAGTATTATTATGATAGACATGAGCAGACATTAGATAGGGAGAGAAACAGTATCAGGCACCAAAGAAAATTTGGGTGAATTGCTCAGCTTGGCACCAAGAGTGGATGGGTAATCGAGTCGGTAATAAAAAAGAGAAAGATGAGGAGCTGGGCACAAGACTCCTTTCTCTCACTCCGCTGGGGACTGGGTGACTTTGGGCAACTGCTCCACACACCTGAGGCTCCATTTACTTCTGTCAAAGTGGATGTGGCACAGCTGCCTGGTCCAAAGCACTGCAAGTTTGGGCATCTACTGTGCTTCCCCGAAAATAAGACTGGGTTTTGTATTCATTTTTGCTCCAAAAGATGCATTAGGGCTTATGTTCAGGGGATGTCATCCGGAAAAATCATGCTACGGCTTATTTTCCGATTAGGTCTTATTTTTGGGGAAACACAATAGTCCTGCTTTACTCCTACCTCTTTCCTCACAGCTCTTTGCTTCAGACTTTTAGGCTAATTTTTATGTTCGAGTGAATCTAGAATTACCACAGATAAATAATCCAACGTTTGGAGCCTGAATGTGACAGGAAAGAGTAAGGTCATGGTCTTATCCCCCCCCCCACCCCCGCCCCAACATGCACCATGAAAGGCATCTGTGTCTGTTCTAACTTCCTTATTTGTCTTCTGTGAATATTGTCTGGGAGCTGGGCCCATCTTAATAATTTGAATGAATAGGGTGAAATAATGTTGGATACAATTTACTCAATGCAAGAATGTTCTCACAATTGTATTTTCTCTTTTCAGGGATCAGCATCTTCTGGATCCAACTCTGGAATATGTGAAGGTAGGAAAGCAGGATTTAACATGTAATCAGGGCCCTATGTAATGGATTTCCCATTTTAAACACAATGTTGCCAAATAATGCTACAGTCTGGTTTGTGTAGGAAGCTGGTCAGATTGAAACAACCAGGAGATAATTTGACTGTTTTAGGCCTTTGGTAAACTTTGTAGGCGTTTTACCTTATCCTAGTCTATAGTCTTTTCTCCCTTATCTGAAACCCTTGTGGCCAGATGAGTTTTAAAATTCAGATTTTTTTTTGAAAAGGGAATATAATATAAGGGATGTAGAAAAGGTGTGTCTACGTCCCTCCCAGATGTATATGTATCACATATGTTTTTGTGCAGCTTGTGCACTGCAAAGCATTATGGGACACTATGATTTGACTTGACCATAACGTAAAAAATGTGCCCTAGAATTATGCAGAGTGCAAATCACAGCAGCCCTTTAAAACTCATTCCCTGCCTTGTTTCAGAAACTGGCTGTCTCCTACTGCAGACTCACTCAGGATGTGCTCAGCTAGCACACCCTCTCCCTTCACTCCACTAATTCAGTTTTTTCTTTTATAAAAATCCAAACCTTTCGCATCATCTGATGATGAATTCTGAAGCTAAACATAGACTTTTTGTAATGACCTGTTTCAGAATTATGTAAGCGATTGTATCTCACTGATATGTGTCCAGCCCTTGTGAGTTGAGCCATGCTGACTAAGGAGACAGTGGCTTCTGTCTAGCTGGGCTCTCCTCACCTTTCCCAGCAGTGAGTTGTGATGCAACTGCTTTTGGTGGCTCAAGTGGTCTCCTTTACAAGGACTTGCTGAGGTGATCTGAAGGTTATTCTTAACCGTGCCTGAGTCTGGTCAGAGGAAGTCTCTGTGTCCCTCCTGGATGCAGCACAGATGTCTTCCTTTCTAACTTGCCCAAGGTTTGGAGGGGTGGCTTGGGGATCTGTTGGGTGAATGAGCGGTATTTCCATTTGCCTGTATGGGCATTAAAGCTCTGAGACATTCATAGAGGCCTTTGACCTCAAGGATCCAGCACACGCCCACCCTACCATTTCTTAGGCTTAGCTGTCCTCTTGAGCCTGGCTGATGGGAATCCATGCCACGAAGGCCTCATACATACGCTAGCTGGTGCCTAGCAATGGGAGGGTGGCTGAAGGTGACTGAGCGCCGTGAAAGAGTTGTAGATAAAATGGGATGCAGTCTGGCTTTCGGACTTCGAGCTGTGTCTTCCCTACCATCCCTTTGTGCACTTAATGCCTCTTGGGCCTGGAGAGCAGTAGAGATTCCATGTAAAATATGTTACATCATGTAGGGCCCACCTGGTAGAGTCAGATTTATCAGCCTAACAAACAAGGGTCAAGATACCAAATGTTTAGGGACTCATTGTGACCTCAGAATAGTGGATGGATGGTCTGATCCCCGAGTTTTGTCTCTACGGTGGAAGTGCCCAGGTGTGGTCAACAGACAGCAGTTCTCATTCTGTTCGGAGCTCCAGGTTCAGGTTTCGCTCTCTGGGTCTTCGAATGTCTCTCTCCTTTCCATCGGAGAGTTGCTAACCATCTAGTGCCCAGGAGAGAGAGAGAGAGAGAGCGAGCGAGAGAGAGAGAGAGAGAGAGAGACCGAGAGACCGCTGGGATTGCCTCCACCTCCTTGGGTCTAGGAGAGAAGAGGCACTAACCCTGAAGTGTACCACATGGTATGCTGGGGCTGCAGGTTGTGGCAGGAGAAAACTGGGTAGAGAGTGAATCCAAAATCCGATTTTGTGCGGTCTGTACTCTGTGTCCTCCTAACACTCCACGCAGTTTGTATTGCAGCACAAACCACGTGAAAGGTCCAGTTCCCGGTTGCTAGGCTACGAGCTAGACTTTGAGTGGCCTCTCTGGTTGTGGAATGGAGGGAAACGTGCATGGCTTGAAAGCCCCAGGGCTGTGTGGAGGTGCTTTCACCTCTGCCCGCAGGCTCACTTCCTGCTGGGGCCTCACCACAGCACCTAGACTCTCCCGTGTTTGGATACGATAAGAAAATAAGAGCAGATCCACCGTAGCTGGAGAGTTAGGAATCTCATTCTCTACTGTTTCTAGCTCTTCATTCTGACTATTAGAGAGGGAGTTTTGTGTGTTCTTTTCTTGTTTTTCTACATTTTCCTTGTTTTCCTAGCTCTCTCCTCGCCCACATTTCCCCCCCCCCACAGGAGCTCAAAACACGATCATCTTGAAAGTCTGATTTTTAAGTTTTGTACAATTCTGAGGTCCCTCTCTGTAACCAATATAATTGATTTCTCTTTTACTGTACCTGAAAGAAACCACTTCTTCCAGGTTGGAAAACAGAAATCTCCACAGTGACTCCACCTTCCTCCCGCTCTTTCATTGTTAGTGACTTTGGTTCGTGTTGCACAGCTCTGGAATTTTCCTCTGCGTACCTAGCATACCTTCCCATAGATAAAACTAACCTTTTTTTTTTTTTTTTTTTTTTTTTTTTAACAGAGGAAATAGCTGTAGGCAAGATTGTGTAGTAAAGTTTATCTTCTGGGCTACTTTACCTCCTCACTGCCCCTCTTCACCCCCCTGTTTTTGTCATATTTTTTACCCCCATGAAAATGTATTTACTCAGTGTCTAGTTTCTTAGACCTGTGTCAGGTTAACTTCCTAGAACACGTGCTAAAATAATTGTACTAAAATGTGAATAAATAGTAATAGTTCAGTGTGTTAACCTTCCCAGATAGCATTCCAGTAGGAGACACCGTCACACCACCCCTAACAATCCCCAGAGAGGGCAGCCCAGTCCACACTCTGTTCTAAAAGCAAACTTACTCTGGACCTACCACCTTCTCTCTGTGGGTTCCATCTGCCCCACAACTAGAAACCAGAGGCTGGGCCACCGTCCCTGCTAGTTTCACATTTTTAGGATCCTCTCTGCCTGTGATAGGCTAGAGAGGAAGGTTTTTCAGCGAAGTGGGAAGGGGTTCCTAGTTACTCTGTTACTCTTGATCATACAGTTGCCATGTTGAGTGGAACAAGGGTGGCATCTCGTGTTGTGTCTCAGACATTAAGACCAAGGATGTGACAGATAATTGCCCACCCATCCTATTACCTCAAAAGACTGGAGAGTTACCCCAACATGCCTACATGTGATCATTATGCTTTCACTTTTCTAACCCCTTCTTGAACTTATGAAAGCTACTTTCACTTTCACTCTTTATCATTCTTTTCATCTTTTTCCTGGGGCTACTTCTTTAAGCTTCGGGAATTACGCTCCCACTCCACCCCCACACTAAATTTTAAAAATTCATATTATTTCCTATCTTTCCAATCTTCCAATCTTCCTTTTAAACTGAAGACTCTAATTCTTTGTAGCTTCTTCATCCACAAGACTTACAGTCATACTAATAATCCCTTTTCTGGGAGTGGTTTAAAATATATGTTTTCCGGGAGGAGGTGATTGACTAGGGCAAATCTGGGTGATTTTTCTTTTAGGAGAAATGTTTAGCATAGGTTTTTTTTTTCATTGTAAAATAAATTGTCCTTAAGAAAGATAAATTGGAAAATGTAGCGAAATAGAAAAGGAACTGGGAATGCCTATTTTCTTCCAAATGAGCCAAAATGTAGGCAAGCCCATTTTCAGGGTCAGGCTGTAAGCAGCACACAATGCCCGCCCGCGGACAAAGGCCTGCTCTCCAGGCGACCGCAGTTAGCAAGTGTGAGACGGAATGCAGCCTTTTGTTCCTGGCAAGCTTCCTAGTGCACGAATATCCTTTCTTTTGTAGTCAGCCGTGGTGGATTCTTGCTACAACCACTTATGAGCTTTTATAAAATGATTTGCAGTTTCTGAGCTCCTTTTCAGATGAGCAGGGACAGGACGGGAGGAGCCATTACCCTGAGTGGGGACCCACACCCTGCACTCTTCCACATCATCTTCCTCCCGAGTATGCGTGAGCAGCTCAGAAGCCCAGAGCCATTGAGAAATCAGTGCTTTATGGGGTTAACACTCCGCAAATGTTCTTTCCAAGAGGGTCTTATAGACATGACAGACTGCCCAAGGCTCAGATCTCAGCAAGGCCGTTTCCTGCAGTCAGCTGGGGCTGTATTAGGTCACCCAGCAGATTAAAAGAGGAGTCATTATGCGAATTCCAGCGCCAAGAATAAGTGCTCTGGTTGTGGGAGACCTTGGTGGGAGAGGGGGAGGCATGACTTCAGCTCCCTCTTTGTGCTCAAGATGGCCGCAGCCATGGTCACGGTTAAATAGCTGTCTTTGAGGAAAATCTTTTCTTCCAGCAGGGAAAACAGGCCAGTCTGCTCTGAATTAGCCAGCGAACAAAGTCATGAAAGGGACTTACAAAAACAATAGTACGCAGTACATTCCGTGAGATTTTAACAAGTTATATGAACCAAATAATGGCCCGATTGGCTGGCTCTGCAGGTTTTTGCCTGAGTGTGCACAGCACAGCGCCAGCAGCGTCGTCCCCCGTGGGACCAGAGATCAAACGCCGCCAGCGGTGAATGTGAAACAGCCCCTGCTCGCTGTGGGGCTTGCATTTGGAGGAATGAACTTCCAGCTTCTCCCACTCCACCCCAAAAACATTCTCCGCAAATATTCTTGTTAGGTTTAATGTTACTCCAATTTTAACAAAATTGCTGAGGCAGTGTGGGAAGACAGAAGAATAGGGATGGGGGACATTCGTTGAATGAGTCCCTCGTCCAGGTCTGTGAAAATGTGCCAATTTATAAAAAGTCAAACCTTACCATGAAAACATACGTCCATTTAAAAATCTGTATCTGAATGTTTATAGTGACATTATTTCTAAGGCACAAAAACTGGAAACAACTCAGATGTCCTTCAGCTGGTGAATGGATAACCTGTAGAACAGCCAGACACTGGCATGCTGTTCAGTCACAAAAAGGGATGGATTGTTGGATACATATAAAAGGTATAGTGACCGAAAACAGAGCAGTGGTTAAGAAGAGGAAAGGGGAAATGTCAGCTGCAAAAGGAAATAGGGAGCTTTGGGGGGTGGGTGATAGAAATACCTTGATTGTGGTTGTTTCAAGGCTCATAGAACTGTACTAATAAGAAGAGTGACTTTTACTGTGCGCAAATGATACCTTAGTGAGCCTGACTTTTAAAAACCAAGCTAAAACCTTATCATATTTTAGCCCGTAAGCGTGGCCACCTCAGTACGGGGAATTTCTGATTTTGAGATGGGCCACATCAGACTGCTGACCAGACAAATAAAGTGCTGATCTTGTGGGTATTTTGCTGCACTGGCTCATTCAACAGAGGCTTGGGTATCCACCATGTGTTAGCAGTCATTCCGTGAAGTCAGGCAGGCAGGAAAGTGTTATCAGGAGCCAAACCTAAGATACTGGCCGTAGGAATGGAGAGTCAGTATAGGTGCTGGAGGCCTTTTAGAGATAAAATTAAGAGCCGTTTTATTAGGTGAGTTGACAGTTCCTGGTGGGACTCAAATGCAGGAGGTGAAGAAAAGGAAACCATGGGGCAATTCCAGAGTTCACAAACTGCCCGGCATGTTGCCAGAAGCTAGTAGACTATTTCAGGGGAGGAAAGGAGATTTCCAATTGGAGACTTTCTTACCACAAGGACAGTAAGTTAATTCATGAGCATTTGGGGATAGGATTAGACTTGGGTCAGCAAACTGCAGCCCAACACCAAGTCTGGCCTGCTGCGTATTATTGTACAGGCCGCAAGCTATAAAATGGATTTTATAGTTTTAAATGGTTTCTTAAAAAAAATCAAAAGAAGATTGTGAAAATGATGAAATTCAAATTTCAACGTGCATGAAGTTTGATTGAAACACAGTCCTACCCATTCATGCATTTACATGTTGCCTCTATCATGGTGGTGGTGTGTAGTTGCAACAGAATGAGTGGCAAAGCCTGAAATGTTTACTATCTGGACCTTTACTGGAAAGATTTGCTGATCTCTGCTCTAGACTGCTCGCATGTGCACGGTCCCTGTTTTGCCTCCCAACAATGTGTAGTAGGTTTTCGACAAAAATTCCATCTTTTCATGCTAACTCTTCCATGATATAACCTCGCATCAAGGACATCACCTTTATGTTGTCTGATAACACAGCAGCACGTCTTTGAGCAAGCTGTGTCATCTGGCACAATTACAAAGATAATGCTGTTGCAACACTGTACTATTTGGACGCACTTCGTGGAGTAGATCTGTCTACTCTGAGCAGCATCTGTCAGCTGAGCCCATCACGTCTAACACCTTCAGCTCTGCTTGTTGAACAAGTGTGTGGGGACAGCACAGGTACCTGGATCCTGACTGCTCTTACCTGGGGCTTGTCTGAGTAATTCCTCAGGCCAGATACTGCTTTACCTGTGCAGCCTGAGATGAGTTTTCTCCGTGTCCCAAGTCAGAAATGAATTTTCCCTGGGCCTCTTGAGCTTGGTGGTTTGAATCAAGGTCAAACCCTTGAGCTGCCTCTGGAGGTGCTCAAAGGACTCTGCTCTGGCCTGTGAGTGGAGTGAGGCCAGATTCACATTCATATTCTGTGCTGCAGCCTTCATCCTTGGCTGAAGGAAGAGGACTCTTCTGAGGTCCCAAACAGTATGAATGGTGTGGCAAAGAGACTAGAAAACCACATGCAAGCAAAAATTGAAGATACGGCATCTGACCAGACTCAGCTTTATAATTGCACTTCAAAGCCCACCCTGTATGGTCTGTCTACCTCTTACCTCGTGTCTGCCATCTACCTTGTTCACTATACTTCTCTATGCTGACTTTTCCTGATGCCCCTGGGCCTTTGCTTTCCCCTTAGCCTGGAAGCTTCTTTTGAAGTAGAACAGCTGAGTGGTTTGAAGTGGGTGCTAAGATGCTGTTGTGGGTTGACTCGTGTCCACCCCAAAAAGATATGTGGAAGTTCTAACCCCCACCCCAGTACCTGTGAATGTGACCTTATTTGGAAATAAGGTCTTTGCAGATATGATTAAATTAAGATGAGGTCATACTGGAGTATCCTTATAAGCGACACAGACACACAGACAGCATGCCATGTGACAACAGAGGCAGAGACTGGGGTTGATGCATACACAAGCCAAGGAATACTGAGTACTGAGGTTTGCCAGCAACCATCACAAGCTAGGAAGAGGCAAGGAAGGACCCTCCCCTAGAGCCTCCAGAGAGAGCACGGCCCTGCTGACACCTTGATTTTGGACTCCTGACCTTTAGAACTGTGGGAGAATACATTTCTATTTTAAAGCCACCAAGTTTGTGGTAATTTGTTACAGCAGCCCTTGGAAACTAATACAGACACAAAGCCCCATCTTAGCAGTTTCTTGGGTGTGTGACCTTAAGCTAGTTTCTTCTGAAATCCTCTGGAGCTCAATTTCCTGAACAGTGAACAGGAGTTTGTAGGGATTAAAGGATTTAGTTCACATCAGGTTGTTCGCACAGAATGTGCAGGTAGCACTCAGTAATACTAGTTTAGTAACCGTCACCCTAGTTCTCTATGTGGCTCGTCCATCTTGACTCAGATTTCACTCCCTTAGGGAGACCTTCCCAGGCCCCCTGCTAAAAGCAGCCTCCCAAGTCACTATCTCATTACTCTGTATGTTATCCTCACGGCATTTGTCCCAAATTCTATTTGTTTACTTAAAAAACACAAAAACGAAAAGCAGAAAACACCCCTTCTCATTAGAATGTGAGTTCTGAATGCAAGGACCTTTGCTTGCCCTCTTAATATTTAGCTGACCGATGACCACATACAACCAGATGTAAAGGGCATTTATATTGAGACAAGAAGAAATGATGTTGTTTCAAAGATCTTTAGGTTTCCCAAAGCAAGTAACACTTACATCTCTAAAAGTTTTCCAGAAAATCTTCAGTGATTTTATTTCATGAGAGCAAGGAGGTTCCCACACCTAACCTCGGTCTACCTTCTTTAGCCAACCTGGTATGGGATAAAAATTGCGAGGGGAGGGAGAATCACTGTTGTCATCTTAAGTACGCACAGATTTAGGCAGAGAGATGCACTTTTAAAAAGTGTAGTTATGGCAACCTCTATAGCTCAGACCTATCAATTCCTCTGGAGATCTTCGTATCATCTTGTCACCAGGTCCCAGTAACTCTTCAGCCACCAAATGGGAGGCCAGGCTTTTTAGCATTGGAATCATTTGCTGTTAAGCTCTGCTCTCTAGTGGTAAACGAGTGTCACAACAGTAGTATTTGACTACAGTTCACTTTCTAAATATTTTGGGAGCTTTTAATATAAAATGTAATAGTGTGCCATAACATTATATTCACAACTTCAGAATGAAGGGCTGTGTTTAAAGTATTTAAAAAGGCAAGTGGTATTCATAGGCTTCATATAAGACAGAGAAAAATTGTGAAAGCATTTTATTATTAGAATGAATTTTCTAACATTCTTGGACAAAAAGCTCTAAGATGCTTCAGTACAGTATATAGATTTTGTAGGGAGATTGGCGTTGATCAAAAGCTTTACCTGTGGTAACCATGAAGTTTCCTTGGAAAAACATTGCATTTGAATTGTGATTTGACAGTTGGAAAAAAAAAATGGCACCTTGGCAGGAAGGAAACTGGGATTAGATCAGGCAAGAACCAGATATCAGCATGTTAGAGATTGATGGGGAAGACACCATGTCTGTGGGACGGTGTGTGCCCAGGCTGGTTGGAGCAGGAAGGATCCTACAGGAAGGTATGTACTCATTTCTTGAATGGAAAAAGAATGAGGAAGCTTCCCGTGTTCTTGGGAAATCTGAGATGGTCAAACTGTTAAGGGATAAAAGGCTGAGTTGGGGAACAATTGTATTGATTGATGGATGCAAAAATAATGTACAGCTACTTTGTATGTAAATACATGCTACTTTACAGCTTGCTTTTTCCATTGGACATTGTTCCATGTTAAATTAATGGGTTGACCTCCTTGTTTTGAATGGCTTTCCAGTATTCCATTGTATAAAATACAATTATATTTAACTAATTCCCTACTAACATATGTGTTCTTTTTTATGTTTTCTTATTATAAACAGCTTTGCAGTCATTTAGCAAATATAGTCATATTTGTTTTAAGTGTCATAGTAATTTAACAAATATTTATTGAGTATCTGCCATCTGCTGGTCATTGTTCGAGGGGCTGAGCTTACAGTAGTAAACGAAACAATGTCCCTGCCTCTATGGAGCTTATATTTAAGGGAGAAGTGAGACGACGAGGAAGACAAACGATTAAACCATGTTAGGCAGTGATGAGTGCTCAGCAGGAAAGCTTCATCGGGGAAAGGAACTGTGAAATGCTGGCGTCAGGGAGCGTTAAAATTTTCAATAGGGTAGCCAGGAAAGGCCTCACCCAGAAGGTGAATTTTGAGGAGAGAGGCAAGTCAAGTGTGGTGTCTAAAGAGAAGAGGATATAGCAAGGGGAAGGCCGTGAAGCCAGAGCTCACCTCTCCCACTGAGGAACAGCTTTGAGGCCAGAGGGGGCCTGAAGGAGGTGACTCAAGCGACAGTGGTAGAAGCTGATATAAGAGTGATGAAGGGGGACGAGATTGTATGAGGCCTGTATGTACGAGTAAAGACGTTAACTTTTACAGAGTGAGATGGGGAGCCATCTCAGGATCATTTTGGCTTCCATGTTGCTAGCAGACTACACGGGGCAAGGATAGGAAGGAGCAAGGAGATCCACAGGGAGGTCATTGTGACTGTCCAGATGAGAGACGCCGATAGTTTAGACCTGTGATAGCAGAAGCAGTGGTGAAGAAAGGGGATTCTGGATATACACTATGAAGGCAGAGTCATCAGGATTTCTTGATGGGTTGGATGTGGGGTGGGAGAAAAGAGGAGTGAAGCACAATACTGGAAAGATAGCGTTGCCTTTAACTGAAATGGCATGGTGTTCATGTGTGCGGGAATTTTTATCAGATGAAAACCTATGAGTAGAGTGATTGAGTACTGGGCAATGCATTAAAATGAACTTCCTGGCAACTAAGGAGCTTTTGTTTTGTTTTTCGCATTTCTCTCAGTTTCCATATTTTCTCTAATAAGAATTGGTACTTTTATGATAGAGAGTTATAAAAATAAAATAGCCCCTTATTTGTACACCTTAGTCTGCTCCATAGATATGATGCTAAGAACTACAGTTCGATCAAAATTATGTAAAACAAGTAGCTTAGATGTATTAGATCAGAAGTTCTCAAACTCTTTGGTCTCAAGATCTCTTTTCACTCTTAAAAATTATTGAGGGCCTCAAAGAGCTTTTGTTGTATGAATTGTAGCTACTGGTTTATTGTATTAGAAATTGAAATATAGGAATTTTTAATGTTTACTTAATTTACTTAAAAATAATAAATATATGAATATAATATGTGAATGATATAATATATAATAGCAATAATATGTAAATAACATACTTTTATGAAAAATAATAATTTTACAAAATGTAGTGAGAACAATGGCATTGTTTTACATTTTTGCAAATCTCTTTAGTGTCTGGTGTGATAGAGCATAGCTTGATTCTCATATCTGCTTCAGCTTTCAATCTGTTGTTACGTTGTTTTGTTTGAAATCTAAAGAAAATCTGGCCTTGCACGTGTATGTAGTACACAAAGGAGGAAATTTTTTTACTGAGGTATAATTGACATAACATGAAATTAGTTTCAAGTGTATAATGTAGTGATTCGATATTTGATATATTACAAATGATCGCCACAATAAGTCCAGTTAACATCTGTCACCATATATAGTTGCAAAAAATTTTTTCCTTATGATGAGAACTTTCAAGATCCACTCTCCTAGCTACTTTCAAATATGTACACAATACAGTATTATTAACTATTGTCACCATGCTGTACATTACATCCCCATCGCTTACTCATTTTATAACTGGAAATTTATACCTTTGGAACCCCTTCACCCATTTCACCCACTACCCACCCGCCAGGAGTATTTTAATAGCCTTTTTAGATAATTAGGAATACTCTTCTTCAATGTTATGCTAAAAAGTTGTAGTTTCATAAATGTTAATTGCCATGTGGAATCTGAAACCATATCAATGAACTTTTTTTAAAAAATCGTATTTCTTGGGGCGGCCAGATAGTTCAGTTGGTTAGAGTGTGAGCTCTTAACAAGGTTGCTGTTTCAATTCCTGCATGGGATGGTGCAACTAAGATTGAGGACGGCAACTGGACTTAGAGCTGGACTGCACCCCCCACAACTAGATTGAAGTACAACAACTTGGAACTAATGGACCCTGGAAAAACACACTGTTCACCAATATCCCCCCCCCAAAAAAAAAAAAATCCTAGCTCTCCAATATTCCTCAATTTAAAAAAAAAATCCTATTTCTTTAAAATCCATTGGTCTATCTGGCGGTTGGAAAGGATCTTTTACCCATGTGCGATTTTGTATCATTGTGCATTGGTCATTTGAAAAATACTGGTTTATTGAGTGACCCAAATCTTTCAAATGGTAACATTTCACTTTACAATATAAAAAACTCACATTTGTTAATATCACCACTCATCAGGAAAATCATTAAAGTACTGGGAAGCTGTCAGACTCATGGTGGTGAATACAAGTTTTCCAAAATTCTGATTTTCAGTTTTAAGCTCAGGTTTTATCATTGGCAACAAATACTGTCCGTTGTTGTTCTTGAGGTAACAGGCTCACTTTGTTCATTTGAAAGAAAATGTCTGCCAAATGAATATCCATGCCTGCATAGCCATAGTTTGTCAGCCATTGTTTGAAGTAAAAACGGTGTTCCGTGAAAAGGCAGCTAGTTGAGCTCACAATTTAATCTCACAGTTGCTTTCCCTCAAGACAGCCGTGTGCTTGGCTATGCAGGAGCAGAGCTGTGTGCGCTTCCTGTCTCGTCACAGAATGTTAAAGACACAAGGACTCAGGGGCCGAGATGTAACAAAGTGAGCAATTCTTACTGCTTCATCGAGAGCTTCTTAAGTGAAACTGGCTATTTTTTAAAGAACTGTATTTTTAAAATTTTAAAAATTTTTTAAAAATACATTTTAAAAATATGGTGGTTAAGAAATGCAATCACTGCTTCTCCATGGTGACTCTCCCTAGCTTGGTGCTAAGATGCCAGCAGTTTTACCCATCATGGCTTTTGCTCTATCAGCATAAATGTCAACCCAGTGAAGAAGACAGAAGATGTCTCAGTATTATTATGAAAGTGGTTTCTCCCTCACGGACTTCCTGAAAGGTGCCTGTGGGCCCGCTGGCCACACTTGGAGCTCTGACATCCTAGAGGGTCTCCTGCTACTTGGGAACTGTTATAAAGCTGAAACATATAGTGCTGAAACATGGATCATCACCTCCTGTTTATCTAAGGCCATATTTGTTTTTCCTCTAGCTAAGCTTTTTTTATTTTATTTTATTTTTAAACCCAGTTTGCTCAATAATTGCATTTACATCTAAAGAGAGGGTTGGAGCTAGGGCTCCTCATTGGGGTAAACAGAGTAATACCGTTTCCCCGAAAATAAGACCTAACCAGAAAATAAGCCCTAGCATGATTTTTCAGGAGGACATCCCCTGAACATCAGTCCTAATGCATCTTTTGGAGCAAAAATTAATATAAGACCCGGTCTTATTTTCAGAGACTCATGGTACCAGTGGGTGAAGGAAGACCCATCGGGCCACACAGACTGAGAATCAGGGCTCTGAGGATACTTCCAGGCCATGTCTATCTAAACATACTGATTATTAATAGAGAAGAGACGTTAAATTTTTGTTTAAAAAAAGATTGAGAATTTCTTCTAGAAATAAGGGTCCTCAGTTGCGGGCCTGCTCTTTACAATTGAATGGATTGTAAAACCTCAGTAAATACTAACTCTATTTCATACGATCGAGTCATTGCTCATTATATACTGCGAAGAGCTGGGCCAGGACCAGTGGCTGTTCTGCTCTAATTGCTTTATATTAAAACCGTGAAAACCCAAAGCTTGGTGAAGCCAAGGCCTGGTTTGTGGCAAGGATGCGCAGCTTGGATGTGAAAGTGCAGTCAAGGGATAAATTTACTCGGGGCAGGCTGAAAATGAACGTTCTCCTGACCCTTAAGCTTTTATTAATTGCCGCTGCATTTGCCCATTCGTGCTCCCAGTGTGGGTTAGGTGGCTGAGCTGTCCCCCGCCCTTTATGTCAATGAAGAGAAGGATGCGTCAGACCCTGGGAACGAGAACATGCAGTTTGGCCCTTGGAGGCAATTTCCTTTCGAGTCCGAACTCTCTCCAGATGGCATCTAATTGTTTCTTGAATGACCTCAGTGTCCAGGCCACAGGAACCTGGTCTGAGAGTCCATTTCACATATTAGTCTGTGGATGAGAACTTACTACATAAAGCCCCCATTCACACTCTCAAAAGAGCTTTTTGTGCAGCAGAAATGATGAAGCTGGAGGACTGTTTCCTGTGACCACCAGTCTCCAGTTGGGTTCTTATTTTTCCCAGGCCCAGGTGGGTGTGTTTCAAAGGGTCTGAGTGGTCCAGCTGAGTCCATTATGGCCCAGTTCTCCTCCCCTCTGTCTTCTCATGGTCTTTACTGGAAGGAGCCTCCTCATACCTCCTGGTTTGATGCGTATTCAAGGATTGCTCATGCAGAGCGCAGGTGGTAGGAGTTGGGAATCGCTGTGTTCTGGGGGCCTCCTCCCATTTGGGAACCCAGGTAGTTCACAGACTAGAGAGTGAGGTGCTTCTGAGGGCTAATCCAGCCGCAGCGAGGGCAAGGCTGGTTCACCCAGTGGGGACCATGACCCTCGTGTGGCAAGTCAGGTCTCATGCCTCCCTCCATGGTTCTTAACTGTTTTGGGGGAAGGGCCCCTGTCTTTTTGCAAATCTGATGCATAAGAACCTTTCATCTGGAAGTATGCAAGCACACTCACTGTGCATCTTACTACCAAGCGTTTGTTGAGAATCCTTGTGCTATCTCCAAACATTCACTGGCCCCTGTCCTGTTCAGGCATCGTTCTGGGCACTAGAGTGATGATGATGAGTAAGACATGGGACCTGAGGCCAACAGACAAGGACAGAGCTCATTGTAATGAGCGCTTCAATAGCCAGATGCTGGAAGGCAGGCTTGGAGCTAGGGCTTCTCACTGGTAAATAGAGCAATAACAATGGGCAAAGGAAGCCCCATCGGCCCACACAGACTGAGAATCAGGGCTCTGAGGCTACTTCCAGGCCATGTCCACCTACAGGAGAAGCAAATTTGGGAAGATCCGAATGGAATTTAGGAATGATGCAAATTTCTTTTGACCTAGAAAGAAGTCATGAGAGTTGCCCTCCTGGGTTATCAGTTGTACCTGATAAAGGCCACCTGGCCTTAGTAAGGAGCTGTCTCAACCAGTACTTCTGAATCAGGTCTTCTGTCTTCCCACGGAACAGAATAGCTTTGGAAACCTCCTCCAGGAACTTACGATGATGCTGTTGTCTGCATGAGCAGGGTTGAGTGGGCCATTCGTTAGTGCTTCCCATCGCCTGGGAGGAGTGCTGGGTGTGGGAGCAAAACTCACACCTACATTCAGTGGCACAGAACATTCCAACTCCATGAATCCCTCTCCCTCTTCCTAGAGGCACATTCACGTCTGCTTTATCCTTGAAAACTTAAGACAATGCAGTTCTTTAATGGAATGTCCTTGGAATAAGCTGTGAAACACCATTAATTTCCACCCATCACTGGAACATGAATGTACAACCCTATTATTCATGGGCGTGTATTATACATGTTTTCATGTAACATCAGTTTAGGTTGGCTCCTTTTTCGCTTTTCTCAGATATAGGGATCATGTCTTATACATGTGAACCCCAGTAGAGCCCAACGCAATGTATTATATCTTGATCTCAAGTTTTACCTAATCTCACACTGATAAGGTGAACCTATAAACTCTCGAACTGACATGTGAGCTAGGGAATTTACGACTGGGAAGGGCAGGGGTGGAGTGGCCTGGGCCCATGACTGTTCTGAGGAAGGAAAACACTCTGGTCTTTCAGTCTTTGCTTCTCTCAGCATATGTCTGCGTTCTCTCAGATCAGCTTTTCCATGTAGTGTGAATACATGGCCGTAGGCTGCTCTAGCCTATAATCTTAAGGCTTATGGTCCAAGGGGAGAGGGAGATCTGTCTCTCATCGTGGTTTGAAAAATCCCAGGGAAGGACTCTGATTGATGTAACTTAGGTCCCATGTGTACTCCTGCACCATTCAGTGTTTGGTATTCTGATTAGCTCACACAATCATTGCAAGTATGAATGCTCATGCCGTGGGATACAGCTTTTAAATTTAATAACTACTATTCGCTGTTTACATCATTCTCTGCGCCCCTCCCCCCCAAATTTTCAGGATCAGAAGTATATTAGGCTGTATTTTCTAATTGTCTCTGTCTACTCAAGGTACATATGTAAAATGTTGGCCTATGAGTACTAGGTTTGACAGAGATATTTTCTTTTTGATCTTTTCAAGTCCTAGACTCATTTTACTCTAGTTTTTCTCCCTCTTGGTTTATTTATGTGTGCTAGATACCCACTGCCTCCCAATTTAATTGTCAGATCCACATTGTTAGAGAGAAGTTGTGGGGATGAAGGTGGCAGTACAGGGGGGCTGTGGGTTCCCCTTATAGTGTGGCCTTGGAAACATTCTCACATTTGATGTCACAAGTAGCCCAACCCTGAGGCTGGTGTGGTGTACCTGGAGATTGGTCCAGGTGAGTTCCTGCTGCTCTGCCTGGTGACTCTCCCTGCCCTCCCTCTCCTCTGGGTGCACACTGCAAGGCCAGAGATTGCATTGTCCTTTGAACCACTGACAAAAGGAACCTATTGTCTGCACCTTGGGCACCAGGAGTGTTGATCCTCTGGATGTCACTTCTGTAGGTGGCATTGTACTTGGCAGTTGATTGCCTTAGGAACTGAAGAAACTGGCTGGTAATCAATATGGTCCTTCCCATGCAACACACCCTCTGCATTTTCCTGTAGAGAAATGGGCCCAGTTGACGTCTCCATATATGATAAAGGCGGTCCCTTAGCCCTTTGGCCATCGCCTTTGCTATAGGCTTTGCTGCCTCCTGCTCTCCTCAGATTCTGGCCTCGGCGTCCATCTGTGCATGGCCTGCTCTTTCCCATAAGTAATCAATGGACTAGGATCTCTGACTGGGGATATTTCAGATGAGACCTGCTGTCTGTGTTGCCAAGAATATCTGTCATTCAGTTGGAGGGAGGGCATTGTTGCAGCAGCCACAATTCTGCCTTTTGCATTTGCACAAGATAAGGTATTCCAGGCAACTGGGTGGAACCCATGCTTACATTAGCACATCCGAGAGATCCAGCCATTCTGATTCACAGTTGTTTTAATTATTAACTCTAAGAACTGTTTGATCTCACATATGAAATGGAGATAATAATATGTGTTGCCTAGTGTGAGTATTAAATAAGACACTGTGATAAAAGCTCTCTGTATAAATGCTGGCTCATGGGGGCCTTTCTCATGGGGTAAGTGAGGAGCCCCAGTTGAAAGGTGGAAAGGTTTCTGTGATTGCTGTGGTGTTCTGGGAAGGCATCCCTGAAGTCTGTGGTTGGGGAGCAATTGCTGAGAATCAAATTTGTAGCTGTTCTGCATTTAGTGGTAGTATTAAGTATTGTATGCAAACAAGGCCCTTCTACCTTGTTGGGTGAAGGAGTTCACCTCCTTTTACAAGTATTTAAAGCTATTCCATAGCAGGAAGGAAAGTGGCACTGCTTGCCTCAGCGTCTGTTTCTCTATGTCCTCTTCTTACCAACCACAGCCCTGCCAAGGCCTGACTGACAAGGTAGCCAGGAGACTTCATCTGTCTTTGCTCATGTCCTTGATGGCCAGGGGTATTCTCCTCGCTTTTCTCTCTACTAGAAAGAAGATCAAGCAAGAAGCCACATCTTTAAGAGCCACTGAAAGTCTTTCTGGATCAGTGGGGATTTTTAGGTCACATGACTCTTTGAGACCATGGCAAAACCCATGAACCCTTCAGCCAAAAGTTTGTACACAATTTCCAGTGGCTCATGGAAGCCCCGCCCCACCCCCAGGTTAAAAACTCCTGGTCTGGAATGGTTCTCATAGCTTTTTGGACAGGATGCAGAATGAACCAGTATGTCACTTAGATGACAATGCTTGTGATCAGTTTATGGCCATGAAAGGATATTTTCCTACTGGAATCTTTCTTTCAGGTGGTTGGAGTTTGCTTGAAAACAGACAAGAGGTGATTAACAAGATCATTTTCTGTTTTACGTAGGCAAGCTTTCAAGGCTGAAATGAGTGGGTTAGTCCTGGCTCCACCTCTCCCCTGGTGCCAACCCTGCCCTGTGCCCCAGGATTCCTGCCTCTCTTGGGCATTCCTTAGTGCCTGCTTCATCCACTCAGACATTTGGTAACCTTTCTAGGTGGCTAATAGGTGTGGCGTGGCATTGGAAGAATGCACTGTGACTCTGGTAATTTCTTCCACTGGGGACTAGAGAGGACGAGGTGCAGGCAGAAGGCAGAGTACGGGAGGACACAGACAGTCTAGAGAGGTAGCTGGGCAGCATGGCGTCCAAGGGGCTATACCAGGCATGGTTCTAATTTTAGAAATGGTTGGTATCAGTATCCAGTAACATGGGCCAGTGAAGTATGAAGGAGTCAGGTACACGGGAGGTGGTCCTCTGGGAAATCTAGACTTACATGGAAGACCTAGTCTTAGGGTAAGAACCTGAAGGGCTAGGCAAGGGACAGGGGCCAGTGGCAGGAGCATCAGGCAGGGCATCCAAGCAGGGGCAAGGTGGCAGGAACATCGGGCAGGGCATCCAGGCAGGGGCGAGGTGGCAGGAGCACCAGGCAGGGCATCCAGGCAGGGGCGAGGTAGCAGGAGCATCAGGCAGGGCATCCAGGCAGGGGCGAGGTGGCAGGAACATCGGGCAGGGCATCCAGGCAGGGGCGAGGTGGCAGGAGCATCGGGCAGGGCATCCAAGCAGGGGCGAGGTAGCAGGAGCACCAGGCAGGGCATCCAGGCAGGGGCGAGGCAGCAGGAGCACCAGGCAGGGCATCCAGGCAGGGGCGAGGTGGCAGGAGCACCAGGCAGGGCATCCAGGCAGGGGCGAGGTAGCAGGAGCATCAGGCAGGGCATCCAGGCAGGGGCGAGGCAGCAGGAGCACCAGGCAGGGCATCCAGGCAGCACGTAGGCTGAAGCCCAACTCTGCAGCCAACTTGGTGTGGGGGCGACCCAGATCCTGGGATGGGACACAGGATCCCCAGTCAGACTGTCTGAGACAGGGGTGGAACATCAAGAGCTTGGTGTTTGTGGATGGAGCCAGGAGACCCCTGGGTGAGGGCTGAGTTGGCAGAGGCCGTGGACGCACGTGCTGCCTGTTAAAACAAACAGTTCCCCAAATGACAAAACTCTGGAGGAGAAAATCACCTGAGACATCTGAGGAAGTGGGATTAAAACCATATGTGCAATTTTAATATGTAATTTAAAAATCTAAAGGCTAAAACATATTTTAAGGCTTAAAGAAAAACCCTCTTAAACTCTTTTTGTTCCCCGGCTTTCAAGGTTCAAGAGTCACCGTATAACTCGGTGGGGCTCGTATAACTCGGTGGGGCTCGTCAGCAGTTCAGGATGGCACTGTCCACACGCCTTAGGGGTGTGGCTCCTGTAGCTCGATGTTTGGGTGAGAGAAATTTAGGGTGCAGTTGGGCATGTTCCCTGCAGATGGAACAAACAGGGGAGAAGAAGCTTGTTCCTTCCTTTGAAGGGGAAGGGAAGCTCCCATTGTGTGTTGGGTGCCAGGTTCTTTCTGTGTTATCTTACCTGATCCTCACAAAAACCTAGTAAGTCAGAGGAGGAAACTGAGGCTCAGAGAGGTTAACAAATTTCCCAAGGTCACCCAGCTTGCTAGTAATGCAGTGAAGACTTGAACCCATCCTTGCTCTCCCTCTATTCTGCTACCTCCCAGCGTCACTTTTGAGACATGCAAATATGTGTCTCACAGCTCAGTTTTGGAAGATGCCACTTTGCAGAAGTGCTTGTGAAATGGGAGAGCTACTGGCAGTGGAGAGGGGAGACAGTGCAGCTGGTCCCGCCTGGTGAGCCTTCGCCATTCTTGCTTTGCTGCTGCCCCTCAGCCTGTCCCTACAGCACTCAGCATGAGAGGGGCCTCTGAGGGGCTTTTGTGGTCACTTGTCAGTTGCTCATATAGCTCACACTTACCAAAGTGCGAAGAAGGTGAAAGAGAAACGTTTATAGCAAGGAGAACCTAGGAGCTATGATGACAAAAGAAACAAATGACTATCTGGGTGTGATGCCTGCATAGTGAGTGTGGAATAGAAGGGAGCTTGGGAGGTGGGTGGCAGATCATCTTGGGTGGGTGAGACTCCCAGGGGTGTATGGTGGGCTTCAGGGGACACAGGAATCCCTGAAATTATATGTAAAAATCATTACAAGTGCATGCCTTTTGTTCTGGGAGGAGGGTCCATGGTTTTCATAGACTGTCAAAGAAGGCTGAGACTGCCAGAGGTCTGAGTGTGCTGTGTGAGAGGTTGTAATTACGCCCTGTGCATCTTCTTTTAATCTTGTCTTAATGCCAAAAAAAAAAAAAAAAAAAAAAAAAAATCAAGCTTGTATGATACAGGACGTCTGGAGTGACGTAAGGAAATGGTGGGGGAGGGATGAATGGGATGGAATTGTATGTGATAGCACAGGAAAGCAGAGTCAGGGCCAGGTGCACACCTAATTTTGCTTCACATTAGCAGTTATATGATTTTAATAGCCAGTGAGATAAACAGAAATTTGTGGGAAGACATAAGGCCCAGTAGAGAGAAATCTGTTTGTGAACACTGTCCTTAGTCTCTTTGTCTGTGTGCTAGGCAGATCAATACCGCTTCCGGACAGAGACCATTTAACAGCCATACTCTTTCATCCCCTTGAGGAATCTGGGGGGGTCGGGGGGGTGGGGTTGGGACTGTCAGACTGACATGTATACAGCAAAGACTCGTAAATGCACCCTCTGTGTTTGCCAGTGCAAGCAAGCATCTTGCCCACAGTGATACACACATTGGCCCAGAGAGCTGGGCTGGTGTTTCCCGCCCTCCTCCCTCCTCATCCAGTTTGCATTCTTTTCTGGATCAAGGAACAAATCACATTTGCATGTAGGGAAATGTGTTGAGCTGTCTTTGACTGCTTGTAGAGCGAGCTGCCAAGCCTGGCATGAGGAGGTGACCTCTTCCCTGACGGCCTCTCCTCCAGCCCTGTTGCTTGTTATGTGAGGGTGTGTGCGGTAAGACAGACACACCAGCTCCTCCGCTCCCACCTCGCCTCCTGGTTTACTGTGTGCAGAACCACACAGGCCAGGTACCGGGGAAGCTTTGAGAAGCAGGGGTGCTGATAAACAGTCCCCTGTCTGGCCCAGGGCCTCCCAGGTAGGTGTTGAGCCTGTAGAGGGTGTCCTCCGAGATTCAGGATTGGGCCCATCAAGGTTTATCTCCCCCACTTCCTAAGACACCAGGAAAAAGAGTTGGTAGCATCGGCCTCACTCCCTATCTCATTAAAGCTGTCTTTGTTCCCTGAGAACCCGATCACAGGGGTTTAGTGAAGACAGAAAGCCAGCAAGGATCGATCTTTCTGGAGAGTTGAAGAGTCTCAGTAGTTGCCAGGAGAGGTTGAGTTGTTTTGACCAGGATGAGTGGTGTTCACCCCTTGACTGACGTTCCAAGTGAGTCTCTGTGGACAAGCACGAGCCAGGCCGTGCAGCCTTGGAGCAGGCCCCCCAGTGCTTGACAATGACCAAGAACACCTCAGTGCATGTCAAGTTGAATGCCTTCATCCTGGGCTGGCTTTGGGAAGGGAAACAGGGAGCATGGGCCACATTGTTTTCCTGATTGCCCTGAAACAGAAAAAGAAGATACCTGAAAGGCACATCTTTCTCTCCACAGACCTCTCCCCTCATGCCACTTCAGAAAGCAGGTCTACCTCACTGGTAGCTTGACCTTCTTGTGGGGACTGTGGCACTTTGAGAAAGGGACTCTGTACTTGCTTTCAGCCCCTCTCAGCCCAAGGACTATTGCCGATAGGAAGTATGCATCTTTGAAATATGGCTAGCAGGCAGCTCCTGTTTCCATGGTTACTAAATAGGGCAGGCTAGTGTTAGGGCTACCCAAGGAAACAATGGCACTGAGGGCAATGCTTGTGCAGAGGCCTTTCTCTGGCCTGCTTTCACCCTCTTCCAAGATGGCATGGGCAACATTTGACCTGAGGTAATGGGGATTTTCTTCAAGGGTCCGCCTAGCTGCCCAGCCCTGACTGTTTTCACAGGTGTTTCCCTTGGGGCAGAGAAGAGAGCTTCCAAGGTGGCCAGAGGGGGTCGCTAGAGAGCACTGCGCTTTCCCAGAGCTCTGCGGGGCCTGCTCAGCCCCTGTCCATCCGTCTCCAGGAGTTGCTTTAGCGAAAGTGAATCCTGTCCCAAGAAGGGCATGGTGTTTAGAAAACCCTGAATCCATATTTGACTGGTCCTAAATCATATGTACCAAATTACCAGAGTGACCCGCTGCCCCGGTGTACTAAATCACAGCCTTTTCATGAGGCTATGTGAGTAACAGGTTTAATTATAAGACATTTGAAAAATCTTTCTTGTGTTTCCATGTGATCAGATACCAGGTTCCGCAATCATAGGCTGGAGTCTCTGGTCCTTTGTCTGTTCTCTGCTGAGTGACGGGCTGCTCCGGTCCTGTGTTTCTTTGTAACGAGAATAGAATAATCATTGTGGGGAGAATGTGGGAGAATTGATCAGTGTGGACGGAAGACATTCAAAAGCATAACAAGTCAGTGAAGGGCACTTTGCAAATTCATGCAATTATCATCTTTAGTTGCAATAACAACATGTTATTTTAGTCTCTTTCCTTGGCCATTTGGGGAGAAAATTGATTAAAACCTTTGAGCACTGCTTCAGAAATTATTTTTGATGTGTAACAAAAAAAATAAAAAAGTGCTTAGGAAACAGCTACCTAATAAGATTAGCCCATTTTTTAATCCTGACAGAACCAACTTTGGGGGGCATTTGGGAGACATTTCTTAGAGTAAACAGGGAAAGCCTCAGAGGACAACGGCTGCGATTCTGCTGTGACCTGGGCATCTTTTGTTTTGCTTTTACCCTGGCCCTGGAGCACTCAACTACATAATTCCATGTAATTTACGTGTCTGAGTTATTTGCATATTTTCTTTCAGGAATGCACTTCATTCACACTTTCTGGGGGTAGGGTAAAGAATTCAGAGGCTTTGGCTGACTAAGCTCAGTGAATTTCTGTGCAGGAGTTAAGGAGCTGCTTCTCTCCCTTTTCAGAGGCAGGGGATAGTTCTTTTTTAGCCTGAGGGGAAGAGGAATAGCCAGTGAAGACTGAGCCCCTTACCTGTTGGCTGTTGGCCTGATTGATGAGTCATCCCCACGAAATTGCTGGGGCTGTGGGCCCTGGCTGCTCATGTGGATTTACCCTTTGAACCCCATCTAATAGAAAGGAGAGCAAACAGAGCACTGCTTCCTCGTGGATACAATACATGGACCTTGGAGGACAGTATTGACCCATCAACTGGACCATCTCCAGGGGCCCCTTCAGTTTAAAACAAATCCCCAAACCCATGAGTTCTACCACCCTTGGTGCTTGCTTCTGGGTTCTCAGCTGGGTGGGCTCCCCAAGACCCAGAAGTTCCCAGGACTGCACATCTGACCTCCAGAACCATGGAGGAGAAGGAGGGAGGGAGGAAGCCGATGAGGGAGCAGAAAGGAAGTCAGCCCCCCCTAGTTGTTCCTGAGGTGACAGAGCCTTTGCCGGTCTAGCCCCACGTTGGACATGGTTATTAGGCTGAGCCTCTGCCCCTGTCTCTCTCCATAGCAGTCATTCACCCAGAAGCTACTCACCGGGCATTGAATAAACAGTTCCCCCTTTTTACAGGCCAACTTGACCTAGTCCAAAGGCCAAAGCCTCCTGAGGAGTTGACACTTATCCCATGGATATTTCTCATACCTCCCTCATGCCTCATCTGGTGTCGTTCCTTTCTGGACTGAATAGATTCTGTTCTCCCTCATTGCAAGTTTCTGCCTGTGTGAAGTTATCGAAAGCTTCAGGACACATTCCATTTTTGGGTGGCCAGAGCCACAGAAAGTTAATATTTGGAATAGCAGGAGAGGAAGAGCTACAGGGAAAAAACCTGGGTTTGATATATAAAAAAAAAGAAAAAGAAAAGAAAAAAAGAAGGAAAAACACCAGAATCCTTACGCATCTCCTCTTACTGGAAGGAAGGAAAGAAGAAAGGCAATTATTTTCCCCTAAAGGCATTAGGATGTTCTTGGTTGAGGATGAAGTCCTCTTCGCGCAGAAGAATCCCTTGGTCTCGTCGGACCTGAGGCTTATGTGCTGGATCTGGGTTAGGCAGAGTGGGCACTTAAAGTGAAGATGGGTAATTACAGTGAAGTATTTAACATGGAGGGAGTGAGACAGACAGTTAAGTCAGAAGAGACTGTGCAGCCCATCCCGCCTCCTCCCAGCAGACTACACGACCAGGTGGGGAGGGCAGGGGCACTCAGGATGTTTGCTGACAGACTCGCTAATTAAACCCCCAAAGGCAATATTGCTTTCCCAGTAGTGATGGCCGTGCCAACGTTATCAGCTGTAAGCTGGCTGCCAGGAGCATCCTAATTAAAAATAAACAGTTCCAGGGTGGGCTGGGAGGGTGGAGACAGGGATCCTACCTGGCTTCCTTAGGACCTCTAGGATTGTTCTGACGGGAAAGTCACACACACCCTGGTCACCTTTAGGTCCTTTTCTCAAGGGAGCCTCTGTCTGGTCACAAGGTGGTGTGATGTGTGCTTCTTTAACCCCGAGGTGTTAGGGTAACAAGCAAACAGAGCCTCCAGGAGCCGATTGCCTGGTGCCTTCAGCCCTGGGAGGGAAAGGCTGCCTTAGGGGATAATGATTTCTGCCGGGTCTCTAAATTGAGGGGACAGCCTAAGCCCAAAGCCTCTTCTAAAAGAGGTTAGAATTTCATCAGAAAGCAAGTCTGGTCACATGAGAATTTCTGGCACTGTGTGCATGGCAGGCTGGACACCAGCCTGCCAGAATTGAGCGAGTGGATCGTATTGGCTTCAGCGAAGGGGAAAAGTCCCAGCCTGGCCTGGGAGAAGGAGCTGGCTCACTCCCCCAGCCTCCGGACTGCGGGCAGGAGCAGCACAGCTGCTGCGGAGGGATTGGGGCTCTAATGCCCCGAGCCCCCTTTCTTTTAACCCTAAAGAAAGTGTATGGTCCAGGGACCGAAGACTGAAAGATGCCTAAGGAATGCAATGCTTTCCACGCCCTCTCGGCAGCTCTGTGCTGCTTCTACCACCGCAAGTCTTTCCTTGGAGTCAAGGTAGGTGTGGTTTTGAGATAAGGTGCATCTAAAATTCTTTTGGGGGCCTTGAAAGCATTAGTTTCCTAAAGGCACTAGAGAAAATTTGCAGCCTGCTGGCTCTAAAAACAGAGGTGCTTCTTTGACGGATCTTCATAAGCCCCTAGTGGTGTACCTCCCCTGGAGGCAGAATTCAGCCCCACAGAAGGGGGCTCCTTATCTGTGTTTTGGGGTGAAGCTCTAGTTTTCAGGACATGTTCAGTCTCCTTGGGCTGAAGTTTTATACCAAAGTAGCTCAATAAAGCAGTGCTATTTTTCTTCTTTCTCTTTGTCTCTCTCTCTCTTCCCTCATTTATAATGAATGAGAGGTGGCTGAGCCCCTCTCTGCCCTTAACCTGCTGGTCCATTATGTCGACAACATATATAATGGACAGAAACCACCAAATAGCTCCTTTCAAATTGCAGCCAGGTTCCAACCCATTTCAGTATTCAGAACTGTCTTTTTCTTTCCGCTCCCATTTTTAACCTTTGTTACAAGACCAAGGCCAAAGGTTTTGAGTAATATGTCAATACACTATTTCGATGAAAATACTCAAAGAACCTCATCTGACTAACTCTAGATGTGGCCTGTGTTCTGTGGCGCCTGCCTATGACAACGCTAAGAATTAAGATGAATAGAAGCTCTCATTGATCTGGGGTTTGTCTGCCTTGGAAAAATCCTGTCAGCCCCAGTGTAACTGTGGACCTCATTTATTCATGGGAAGTAAGAGTCGGAAAGCTCTCAAGGAATTCTTCCCACCCTGACAGCAGAGTTCCTTCTCCCGAGGGATGGACTTAGTGCCATTGGAAAAGCGACAACAGGGCTATGGTATCCTGCTTCTTCTTAATAATGCTTTTTAAAAAATCTCTCAGGGAAATTTTTTTTTTTTTTTTTTAAAGCTCTTTTTTTTTAAAAAAGATTTTATTGGGGAAGGGGAACAGGACTTTATTGGGGAACAGTGTGTACTTCCAGGCCTTTTTCCCAAGTCAAGTTGTTGTCCTCTCAGTCTTAGTTGTGGAGGGCGCAGCTCAGCTCCAGGTCCAGTTGTTGCAGGGACGCAGCCCACCATCCCTTGCGGGAGTTGAACCAGCAATCTTGTGGTTGAGAGCCCACTGGCCCATGTGGGAATCGAACCGGCAGCCTTCGGAGTTAGGAGCATGGAGCTCTAACCACCTGAGCCACCGGGCCGGCCCTCTCAGGGAAATTTAACGAGAAAACTTTTTAAGGGGAGAAAGACCCCTTTGTAGAAAAATTCTATACACTGAATGAGAAGAAGCTGGGCTTCTGATTTTACTGCCCTGTTGCAATGTTCAGAGTAGCTTTCTAACCATTCAGCAAAGTTCATTTTTGTCTCTTTGTCAAGGAATTGGGAGGAGGGTGAGAAATTAATCATTGGTTAAATGTGTTTTCTCCCTGATTTAAGAGTCCCTTTCTATCCTGGAGCCCAGTGGGGTGATACGAGGACCATGTGGTTTCTGGCCTAAATATGGATTGTTCTAGTGTGGGGCTGATGAAGTCATGCCATTAGCAGTATTTTAAAGCTGTCAAAGATAACCCAGGAGGTCCCAAAGGGAAGCGTGTACTTCAGGGATTGGCAGTCGGTTTTTCACTCAAATAGAAGTCCTTTCATAAGCCAACTTCTGCTAATTCAGAAAAGTGTGACTCAGCATCTGGTATGTGAGGAAACAGCCCATAAATATCTGGGTCTGAGTGATGAGATTCTGTTTGGATCCCCCTGGTCCTCTGCAATTACGCCCTCTAAGGCCTGCACAGAAAGGTACACTAATGTACAGGGTTAGTCTGGACCAGCCTCCCTCAGCAGCCCCTTCCTACCCTCCCCACCACGGCCACTCTGAGTGGTTGACTATTGATTGAAACACCCTCCTTTCTGCCCAGAGGTCCTACCCCACCCCCAGTCTGCTGCCTCTTCATAGCATAGAGAGAGGGCCTGGCCTGCTCCTCACCAGAAACTGGAGCCTTCAGACCCAACTTGGGGTTTCCCACTGACCCTCAAGATATGTTTCCCTGTCTTGTTTTGCTGAGTTACCTGGGAAAGCAAGTCCACCTGTGCTTAAACCCCTCATCCTGCCAGTGTTGCCCCAACGATAATGCTGTGTCGCTTTATTGACTCCCACTTAAATTAGGGGTTCAGTTCTTGCTGTTCATCATTCGTTTCCATTGCAATTAGAGTTTCAAAATTAAATTGGGATTGATTGCCTGATAGCAAAGCGGAAATAAAGCTTCAGTTTTGACCATGGATGCTGCTTCCCTTGGCATGAATTTCTCATACCAAAAATAACACTGCCGTAGCCATGGTAACTTTCCATTTGGTCTAATCCATATCATCTCTGGAGAAAGTCGAATGTTATTAATAGTGTTTGTTGTATGGGAAGGAAACTAAAAATATAAAAACTCCTTTGCTACATAGCAGACCAATCACAGTGTCGCTTTCAGGGAATAAGATCATATTTGCAGAGATTGCAGAATTTAGGATGTATTTGGGGCCTCATCTGGTCATGTATACAAAGGCCCTGGAAAGGAATTGAGAGGGAGACCAAGACTGGGGAGCAGGATCAAGCATATGCAATCGTTGCTGGCCCTCATGGAGTTGAGCCAGAGATGAGATGTTCCAGCCACCCTGAGGGACATGACTTGAGCCTCCCAAAAGAGGTTCACAGTAGGCAGTCATTTCACAAAAGCCCACTTGATCTTGAGTGAGAAAAGGAAAGGATATTTTGCTTATGCCCCATGGAAAATAATTTGGAACGGAGATATTCCACATCCATAACATTAGTGGAGTACATTCAAGTTCAAAAGTCCCTGAAGGTCCAATATAGTAGCCCCTTCAGTACGTAAGCACTCTGTTGGGTATGTGTGTATGGTGGGGGGAGGGGGAAGGAGCTGATAAATGACAGTTGAGCATGGTTCCTGCCTCTGAAGGACTTACCACAAGATCATTAGGTCCTGGTGTCATTTCGTTACATTTGCAAAAGGCTTGCTCCAATGTCTGAGTTCTTTCATAGGTTTTCTCACTGGAGTCTCAAAACACGGTCTCTGGGTTGGTCAGGGCAATTGTTTACCCCTTTCCACAGAAGAGAAACTTAGACTCGGAGGAACTACCCGGACGGAATCATTTAGTGGGGGAACCAGGAGTAGAAATCAGCTTTTCTGACCTCAAGCCCAGTGTCCTTCCTACGATTCCATATTAAGACCTGAAACATACAAACCTAAAACAAGATAATATGAGGTCTGACAAGTAAGTTCGCGAACTCATCCTAGAAAAAGTGCTACGTACCTCCTTGCTGAATATCACTACGGTCACCTTTGAAGTACTCCCCTTGGGAAGCTATGCACCGACACCAGCACCTAGTCCACCCTTCAAGCAATTTAGGAATTCTTTTTCTGAAATGGCCTTCATAGCTGTCATCGTATTACCCTTGATGTCCTGAATCATCAAAATTCTTCCTTCCAATATTTCCTTTATCTTCGAGTAAAGAAAGAAGTCATTGGGGGCCAGATCAGGTGAGTAGGGAGGGTGATCCAATACAGTTATTTGTTTACTGGCTAAAAACTCCCTCACAGACAGTGCCGTGTGAGCTGGTGCTTTGTCGTGATACAAGAGCCATGAATTATCGGTGAAAGTTCAGGTCATCTAACTTTTTCAAGCAGCCTTTTCAGCATTTCCAAATAGTAAACTTGGTTAAATGTTTGTCCAGTTGGTACAAATTCATGATGAATAATCCTTCTGATATCAAAAGAGGTTAGCGACATCATTGCAACACGTTTGCGGACTTAATCGTCAGACTTCGTATATTAACACTTTAGTTTGCAATTCAGTTGGGAAAGAATAGCGTGAACCTCAGTTTTCAGGTGAGGCTGCAGGATTCTGTAGGCTAGGTAATCCTCCTTCAGGCAGTGGCAGGACCACCTTTATAGCTCCCGAGTGAAGTACAGAAGGAATTTGGTAAGTAGCACAATAGATGACATTTCTGCATCTGGCAATGAGAACAAACCCCACTTCTGGTCCCTCGTGTCTCTGATTTTTCTTGTGTGTGGGAGGGGGAACAAAGCTGAAATTTGCGTCCTTATCAATGGCTACTCCCGAAAAAGGTTGGTGTGGTTGTGTCAGAAAACTTGAGGGGAACCTTGGAGACAGGAATCACCTTGTAAGTGCAGAATAGCACGTTTTCTGAAAGAGCATAAGCAGACAGGTCGGGGTATGGGGTCTATGGATAAATGAATCCGTAAGTCTCGACTAACCAAAAGTCATCAACTCCAGTGGCCGTGGTCTTGTCAATAAGAAGTCATGGTTAGAAGGCGATGGATTTTAAACATCCACTTTCCGATCCATAGATTGGACTATCTTTTGCAGCCACGAATGCTGTGTAAAGGGGAAGAGCTTACTTAAATCATGCCGTTGCTGTTGTTATGTTTTGTTTAGCTTTAAATCGTTTCCCTTGTCCCCCTAAAAATATTTGGAGACTCTGAATATATATTACAGCTTGAGGTGTCCCATCTGCCCATCTCTAGAGGGTCGGGTCCCTGGAGCTTGTTTTTATTAGAAACTGCCTTTTTATGTTGGCGTGTGTGGTGGAGCAAAGGTCCCACTTGTCTTCCCTGTGGCTGGTCCCTTGGTCTGTCTCCTGTTGTGACAGCTTGGGTTCTAGTGACACATCCTGGTGTCGACAATGGCCTAAGTTGCCTTTGTCAATGGGGATGATGCACCATCAACCTGTGCAAGGTAGAAAAAGCCTCTCGGGAAATAGCTTTCCAAGTGATTCAGCCCCTCCTCTTGCTGGCTGCTGCTAGTTGCTCATTTATAATCCTGCCCTACAAACAAAAGCCCAGCACAGCCTTTTTAAAAGAGACCTAAATGCATTCCATTGGCATCTGGGAGCTTCAGGGATCTGGTTTCAGCATCAGGGGAAGGACAGGGGCTGTGTCCCAGCGCCCCCTCCCCACAGACCCTGGAGCTTGGATGCTGGCCGAGGCCGTGTTTTTGTTGGACAGATGTAGGTGGGAAGCAGAGACGAGACTGGGGTCCTGGGAAAGTTCTGTTAGCGGGTTCAGCACCTCTGGGGCTGCAGAGAGGTGGGCCCGTGCCAGACATCAGGGAGGACGTGGGAGGATCGGTGCTCAGGGCGCAGACGTCTTCCTGGCCCGCCGGGCGGGAGGTCAGCGGTGCACAGGGGACCAGGCCTGTGCTGCTGGGTTTAAGATGCTGTCAAGGACAGCTCCGGGGCCTTTGAGCTCATGCACCTTTCGGATGTCCTGAAGACAGCAAAGGAGACTCCGGCTGTCCTGGCTGTGGAGAGGGGAGAGGAATGCCTGGGGCAGGGGGGCACCCCTGAGGCATCTCTGTGTCCACAGCTACTGGTGGAGCTACTCTCGTGGCTCTGACCGTGAGAACATCACTGCTGATTTTTCTGGCTTATGAAAGAGATGATCCATCTTTTAGTTTGTATAGAGAACACCTCTCCCCAGTGTCCGCAGTACAATGTGTGCTTTTACAAAAGCAGGCGTGCACAAAGAATCCTGGCTTCTCAGTAAGACAGCTTTGGAGGGCTCACTGAGACAGCCTCCCACTCACCTTTCATCTGCTCATTCCCCACCCTCACCCCTTCGTCCAGCATGGGTGTCGAGGGCCTACTGGGTGCTGGGGAGACAGTGAAAATCCCTGCCCTGAAGGAGCAATTCTGTGTCCAGTGGGGGATGGACATGCAAGCAGTTCTCTCCAGGGTCCACGGTAGGTGCAAAGGCAGAAAGAATACACAGCCTGCTGTGAGACCCCGCGCAGAGGTATTTAACCCAGTCCCGGGCCAGGGAACTTCCTGGAGGAGGTCACACTGCGTGGCAACTAAAAGAGGAGTAGATGAAAGAGGCCTGGGAGAGAGAAAGGGCATCGGGCTGGAGCTGAGGAGTGGAAGGAGACGAGACCAGAGCGGCAGCTGGGGAATCGGTTATAGGGCTGGGTGCCAGGCAGAGAACAGTGTGGATGAGGTTTGGGGGTTGGTCCTTTTGTGAGTAGGATGAGACTGAGGAGCATAAACAGCGTGTCCCCTAACTTACGCCCGTGTCCTTGAAGCCTCCTGTCAGCTCTGCTTGTTTTTGCTCAGTTCACTCCTGTTTCCCTAACCACCTTCTCTTTAAGCCCTGTCTTTTTTAACACTCATAATAAGATCTTGTTTCTTACTTCACAGCAGCAGTTAAGACTATCAGGCGTGATGTTTTTCTGTCCCCACCCCTGCCCCCACAAGCTGCAGCTCTACCTACACCCATGTCCGTGGTCCTCACGTCCTTCCTCCAGCCCCCGAGGATAAAGTGTCCCTTTCCCTTACCAAGGCCCGTCCTGCCACCTGTGCCCACGAACCCACCCCTCCTCAGAGACTCCTCAGGAATCTTCAGTCTGTCATTCTCTGCCAACACTTTCCTCTTATAACCATGCTCCAGGCTTTCCCATTCTAGAATGAATTCTCATTTCCATGTCTTCCTTCCTGGTCCCGATCTGCCTCCACCCAAAGCTAGTTAACACGACCTCTGCTCAGTTCCCATTGGCCTCTCAACCCCCTTCCCCCCAAACCCCCCACCCCCAGCAGCCTTGCCAAGTCCAGTGGATTCTGTCCAATTCTGATCGCATTGGAACTCTCTGTTCACTTGACATTGTTGGCGATTCCTTCCTGAAAGTCTGAGCTCTCAGCCTCTAGGACACCACACTTGGTTCTCCTGACTCCTCCCTGACCAGTCCTGCCCTGCTGTTGTGGACTGAATGTTTGTGTCCCCCCTCAACAAATTCATATGTTGAAATCCTAGCATCCACTGTGATGGTATTAGGAGAGGGGCCCTTTGGGAGGTGATCAGGTTATGAGGGTGGAGCCCTCTTGAATGGGATCAGTGCCCTCATAAAAGAGACCCCAGAATGCTCTCTTGCCTCTTATGCTATGTAAGGATAGAACAAGAAGAGGTCTATCTATGAACCACAAAGCAGGTTCTCACCTGACACTGAATGTGTGAATGTGCCATTGCACTGATCTTAAACGTTCCAGCTTCCAGAACTGTGAGAAATAAATGTGTCTTGTTTACCCACCCAGTCTGTGGTATTTTGTTGAGGTAGCCCAAACAGACTAATATGTCTGTCTTCTTCAGTTCCTCTTTCTAGCCTACCTCTTAAGGGACAGCACCCCCTAGCCCTCTTCTCATATGCCCTCTATACCCACCTCCTACGTGACTGTTGACATGGGACACCCCCTCTACACTGAGGGTTCCCAGACTGTGTCTCCTGTCCAGCGCTTCTCCACGGCTCCCGGATCCCGTAGCCCGGTGACTGCATCCAGATGGCCCACAAGCACCTTAGGCTCTACATCGTCTTCCACAAACCTGCTTCCCTCTCATGATGCTGTATCAGGACTCGGTGGCTCAGTCGTCTTCCAGGACCGCCGTGCCTCTTCACCTTATTCATCGTCCGTGTCTAATCAGTTACTAAGTCCTCATGATTTCATTGCTAAACATTTCTCTCATCTGCCTCTTCCTCCCTCTCTCTACCCCAGTATGGTACTAATTCAGGCCTCACCTTCTCTTGCTAGGAATTCTTTAGTAGCTTCCTAATTGGTTATCCTGCCTTAATTCTTCATAGGAGGTCATTTCATTGCTTTTCTATTTCTAGAGATGGAGAATATACAGTGCCCTTATGACAATACATTCCTACATTTGAACAACTCTAATTACTAGAAGGTCCTTCCTTGTATCGAGTCAAAATCTATGCACCTGCAATATCCACCGCATTCTGCAGGTAAATAGGTGTAACAGCCCTCCAGGCGAGTATTTTTTCCCCTCTCTGTTGTGAGCATATCTATTTTGAACATGCCGAATTAGTTGGTGTGAGTGGGCATCTAGAAATAAGACAGCAGGGATTCTGGATTCGTTTCCCTAGGGAGTTGAACCAGGACACTTGACTGGTCAGCTTGTGACAATAACAGCCCAAGCCTTCAGATATCGCAAGAGAGCCCTCATCTTCCCCTTGTCTTTTCCATGTATAGTAAACATTTCCACTTCTTCATATACTTTGGGAGACGGATTCTAGATTTCAATCCCTTACTCCATAAGTCTGAGCAAATCATAAAAATTCAGGGCCTTGGTCATGTTTTCTCTTGTGAGATATAAATATTCTTGGTGCCTATTTAACTCCAGGTATGGTGTACGTATTCATGAGATGTGAGTTGTACAGTGTACTGTTGGGTGTCTTGCCCAATAGCTGTTTCTGTGTTTTTGCCCGTGACATCTAGCGTGTTTGTGGTTTTAAAGAAGCTTATTAAATGAGGCATGTGGGTGCAAAAGCTTTGAACTCCTCTGGGAGAAATATACCTTTAAAGTGACATGTGAGTTGTATATTGGAAGCAGTGGGGTTGATGCTTGGCCCCAACCTGTCTTGTGATGAATCTTTTCTTTTACTGAGAACCTACTATGTACTTAGCCCCGACATAGGATGCACTTTGTCCCAAAGCCAATTTCTGAGACAGTTGTTAGTCATAGTAGTATTTCGGAGAGAGAATTTGGAAAGTCATTTATTCCACGCCCTACACTGGAAGGCTTTCTGAATCTTTGCGTTTTCCTCTCTGTGTTTGGCATATCTCGTTTTTCCTTCCAATTACATCTCCTCCTGTCTTTCAACCACGTGCATTTTGTTTATTCAGGAGTGCCTCATTCATTCGTGGTGAATTAAGGAAAAGATCAATTAAGTTGATTTTGATTTTCTGATATTCTTATTGAAGAGCAAATAGGGCATCTATTTTGGTGACTAGCAAATCACTCAGAATTTGAGTTAAGATGTTGAATTAACACGATTAAATTACCAGTGGTAAAGACTTCTGGTTTGGATCTCCGTGCATTGTGAACTTTGGTCGGCTGGTCTTCAGACCCGTCTTGGGGTCTGCCTGAGGGATGGCAGGCTCTGTTTTTTCATTCTCCATTGATGTTAACAAAGCACTACTATTACTGAATGGAATCTTACTGCCAGATCCAGCGATTAATATTTCACTTGCATTGTCTCATTTAGCCTGTGTGCTAACCCTGTGAGACAGAGAGAGAGAGAGGTATTATTGGAAGTCACTTGAGGACATGGCAAAACAGTTTAGAAGGGGTTTTCATAGGTCAAGCTTGTACTTAGCTTTTATTTGAAGCCCTTTGTTTCACCGGCCCAATAAACCTTTAAGAGCAGCCGGTGACCTTCAGCCTTCATCTTAAGTGTGGCACATCCGATTTCTCGCTGGGAGGAATCAGAATACAGGGCTGCCTCCTGGGGGTAATTTGGATGTCTGGTCCTCTGTGGGCTGCTCCAGGAAGTCATCATCTAAATGTGACCTAGAGGGGAAGGTACCCGCCTCAGCTTTCAGCATGGCAAGATGTTAACAAATGGCCTATTGAAAATATCATCGTGTTTCAGCTTATCTGTTACCAGGGAAAGATGAGACCCCCCTTGGAGCTGAGCACCGAGTGATCCCATGGGTAAATAATGCTTTGTCAAGAGGGTAAGAAACATGCTGGGCAAACCCACTGGGGCCAGGTAGAAGGGGAGGAGATCTGATGCAATGAGTGCACTGAGCAAGTTCTCCAGCAGGTAGGCAAGCTTTGCAAAGGAAAGAAGCAATCTGTGGGGTTGGGTGTGCTGCATCCTGTCAAACTTAGAATAATTCCTCCTGCAGTTTTTCAAACCGAAATCAGTCTCCCTCAGTGAAAAATAATTTTCAGTCCTTTGGTGGGTGTTCCATCAAAATAAAACTGAGCTTCAAAAGCAATAGCATCGTGATCCTACAGGATGGGAAAGTGTGGAGGAGACCTTGCCCAGAGAATGACTGGGGATAACAGGCAACAGGAGTTTAACATCAAAGGGAGCCATGGGTAGCGATCAGAGTGATTCTAATGTAATTAGTTTGGCATGGAGAATTAAGTTACTGCTGCCTGCTTAGAGGATGTGTGGCTTTCAGACTCCAGTCTGCACAAATTAAAATTAAATTAGTCTTTTTCATTTACACACACAGAAAGCAGAATTTTAATGGGAATTTCTTCGCAAGGTGTTCCACAGATACCCTCTTCATATTTCCTATCCATGGTTTCTGAGTCTCTTTTGATAAGGTTTGATAATTAAGAAAATGAAATTTCTTGGATTTGGGCTCTCAGGGATTTTGATGGCATTTTCCTGTCTGTGCCAGGATGTGATGGCCCCTGTATCATCATTTGTCTGGAAAAGAAAAATCACATGTAGTAGGAAAATGAAGCATCTTAATTTAACAGCAAATTGCAAATCAGTTTTTATTGGCACTGGAGTGAAAATCTGGAGTAAAGTGTGATAAATTACACAGGTTTAATTATAATATGGTAAAATGGCTTCGGAACCCATCGGCAGAATCTTTGCTGAAGATAAGATTCTTTCTAGGATTTGGAAAAGAGACATTTATATTGTTAAGCTACTTAAACATTAACATCAAATTAATCAAAGTGTTTCAGAAAGCTAAAAGTTTTTGAAATTTTATGAAATCTTTTTGCTATTGATTCCTTTCTTCGAAGGGGCCAGAAACTCTTGATGAGCTCCGGTAACGCAGAGAAAGAGCGCTGAGAACATCAGCAGAACTGCTTGTGGTTGATTGCTTTCCATTCTCTTCAGAGGTCATGTCTCCTCAAAGAGGCTGTCACCTTGTCACGCCACGGAGTCTCTCTTACCCACGTCTGCATCTCCCCTCAGATCTAGCCCAGGAGGCCGAATGGCACAGTGGGCTCTCAGGAAGTCCTTGCGTTTGTTTAATCGGAGGCACAGCGTTCCAGTGACTGTCAAGCTCTTGATTAAAATTGACCTCCTAATGGTTTCTGTAGCACTTTGGACAACCGGGTGCAGTATGTATGGATTAGGAAGCTGCCTACAGAGGCTGCGTCACTGAGCTTTAATGTAAGGATTGAAAGAAGCAGGCTCGGGGTCAAGAGGCCCAAGTGAGACCTCAGGTCCACATTCTTCAGGAGCCCAACAGCTAAAAGGCACAGAGACCCCGGGGACACCCTCAGGGCCTCTCCCTGCCAGCCCATACAATGAGTGTCTTTGTGCAAATTCGAATTAGGCGCTCTTTCCTCAAGACAATCCATTGCCATCTGCCAGGCAACTGTTGTAACCAATGTACAAATTTTTCATGATGTATATGAAGGGCACCTCCTTAGATGTGCCACTGTGCTGTACGCGTCCTGAATCAATGGCCAGGCCACTGTGTGCCCATCCACTAGGCGGGGCCAGGCTGAAATGCCCAATTGCTCATGCCACCGTTTGCCTTTGTCTACCAAATAGGAGATAGAAAGTTTAAATTTGACATTTTTTCTCTTTGGACTTTTATGTACGAAGTTAATTGTTTAATTAAGTGAAGGCTTTGGCTTTAATCACAGTTATTAGCATGAGAAACTGTATTTGTCTAGCCTAGCACCCCAGTGGGAAAAGGTGGGTTAGTAAATTCAAACCTTTCTTCATTTATCTTTGGATTATAATAAAATGCTTTTAGACAAGCTGTAAAGCCAGAGTGTCAGTAAATGGTGACAGAGAACCCAATATATGAATTATTTCATTGCAAAGCCTGAGGGTTGCCAAAAAAAGCCATCCCCTTTCCATGCTACCTCAGATTAAAACATTCGAGGACTTGTGTGAAAAGTTGCTGGATTTGAAACTCATGGAGAACTGGGTTTTTGTTTTTCAGCCTGTGGGCAGGGTTAAGAGTGGCAGCAGCCGTTGAGATTTACTCATTCTGCGGGTTCCTGATCAATTTATGCAGGTTTTCAAGGGTAAAAATACCAGTTGGATCTCTCAAAGCCTTTGATATACTTTGGAATGTGGTTATAAACTTGTCCGCTGCTTGAGATTCAACACAAGGCAGGACTTCAAAGGGGCTGGGTTTCTGAAATCTCCAAAGAATCTCATTTTTTAGGCAGATTTGCTTGCAAGACAGCCCTAGATGTGGCAACCTTAGCGAGGCTTCAGAATGCTTTGTGTAATGGTTATCGAAGAGCTTTTTTCAGAGGGGGGAGCTCAATCTCTTCATATGTTTACAACATTTATTAGGAACTGCGGTGACGCAGGCTTCATGTCATCACGGGTCTTGCCAGAGTTTAGTGGATTGAGCTGAGGGTCTGTCTTTCTGGAGTCTTGCATTGCCCCAGCTTGGGCCACCTGGTGGCAGTTCACAGCACGACCCAGAGGGGTTTCCTACCAGCTCAGGGGAGGACAGAGGCTTCCCTCTGGAATTAGACCAGTTTCACATGATGATCCAGAATGCCAGTCAGACTTATAACTTTGTTTGTGATCATAATTTCTGGATGAGATTTCTAGAAAAACGTGACCTGTGGAGTTGTTTGGTCCAACTAGATGAGAGCACGGGGCTGTTGTTGACCTCTCCCTCGTTTGATAAGCTGGTCCAGGGCAGAAGAAAGAAGCTTTTGTTTGAGAGCTGGTGGCATTCAGGGTGTTGTGACCTGACACTCCTAACTAGGATAGAATAGCCCAGAAGCTTGCTCCCTCCCTCTTCATTCTCTCTCTCCTCCTCTCGCCTTCCCTTACCTCTTCCTCTTTTCATGCACATTCCCTTCCTCCTTTTTTTTTTTTCATTTCAAGCAAGTTAATTGCCAACCTTGACCATAGACTGAATGACTAGAAAAATCATTTTGAAAATTCAACAACAAAGAAACTTCCCGACTACGCATCCAAGGCCCTAAAGGACACATCATCTCTTACCAGGATCTGCCAGCCTTGTGCAAAACATGCATCTTTCTTGCACTCTCATGCTGCCACTTGGTCACCTACGTCCTATGGACCTGTGAGCCAGCTGTAGCTAACTGTAACCACGTGTACTGGTTAATATTGAGATGTACGCATGCAAAGTGCTTGCCACCAAGGGAAAGTGCCTTCTTACAGGTGGTCAGCGTCACTCTACACAGATGGAACCATTTAGCACTACTCAAAACTCCATGAACTATTGACTTTGAACTGAAATAAACAGAATAAACAAACCTATGCCTAAGTAGAAATTGATTGTTCCAATTTCTAGCTTTTTTATTCCAACAGAGCTAAATTTTCAAGGGCCAGAAATCTCTAAAACCTTCTGATGGATTTTATAACCTTAAAAAAAAATTATTTAGTGAAGGAATTTTTGTGGCTAGGAGTCATCTTTGAAAGGGGGTTCAAATTCCCCATTGTTTCAAGTGAGCACCTACTGTGTGCCAGGCACAATGCCAGGTGCTTTTTGTGCATTAGGTCATGTAGTCCTGTGACATGGGAACTGCTACTCTAGGTGTATAAAGAAACAAGAGAAGTCGAGAAAGGTGGCCAAGGTTACCTATTCTTGACCAACCTCCAAACTCTCTCCTTTTCTCCCCATCGAGTGACAAGGAAGCTGCCATATAGAGAGCAAAACGACAAGCTTGGTCCTGGTTAATAAGTGTTTACTGGGTACCTGCTGTGTGCCAGGCACTGGGCTAGCCTCTGGCAGCCAAAGGCAAATAAGGCATGGCCTCTGTTCTCAAATAGCTTGTGCCCAGCAGACCGCATGGCCACACGGTGTAGAGTCGACTGGTAGAGTCCCTGCCCGCTTAGATAATATGAAACTAATTTAGGGTGGCCTTTAAGGCTCCCACCTGCCTCATCCTCCCCTCTGTCCTCTCCCCATTTCCCAGGCTGGGCTCCAGCCAGGCTGCACAGTTGGTACCTCTACAGGTGTGTATCTCTGTCTGCAGGGCCGTGTGATGGAGGCATGGAGGTGAGACATAAGGGACAGTGTATTCAGGTAGCCATGGAATGTTCCTGCCACCAGGGCCCTGTGTCAGTGCATATTAGGAAGAGAGCTCAGGGCCAGTTGGAGAAAGGGTATCATCTGCCGTTTGAAGGCTTTGGGTTTTATTTGTAGGTGACTGTGAGCCCTTTGGAACATAACCAATATTTCCCCAGGCCTCAGCAACCCATGGACTCAAATAAAGTCCTAAAAACTTTAATGCCCCAAATCTGCTGACTCATGGACCCCACTGAATAATGGCAGTACCCTTGCCCATCTCCCCTACCAATCAAACACCTGCCAGTTATTTCCGGGGTCCAGAAGGATGCCTCACTTAGGTGTCCACAGCCCTCTTAGGACCTGGGCCTCCTAACAAATTCAGACCAGCATCCCTGGATGTGGTGTCAGTGTGTGGCAAGGGCGGGTCAGCTCACTGGGCTGCAAGGAATGTGTTTGAAGCTCAGGGAACTGGGAGGGTAGGGCAGGATGGGGGTCTGTGTCCCCCATGGACCAGTTCTGAGTCCTAGGAAAGTGAAGCCCATCCATTTGTTTGTTGGGGTGCTGGAAGAGACTCTGGCTCTCCTCCTGTCAGTCCTAGCTTGGGCACCCCTTGACTAAAATCTCTGAGCCAGGAGTGATAGGGTAAGTCTGTGGCATTGTAGATGGGTTACAGGACCAGAGACGGGGGTGCAGAAGTTCATGGAGAACAGCACAGAGTAACCTCAGTGCAGATTAGAATGGGCATTAGTAAGAAGTAGAATCAGGAATTTCTTGATCAATGGAAGCCAATTCTGAGGGTTCTCTAATAGTTTAGGGAATGCGGGCAGAGGTGGTGCCAATGACCAGGAAAGGGGGAGGAGCTGGCTTTGCCGAGAAGATGAGTTCCATTCATCCATATTGTCGTCGGGCCAAACAATTCTCCAGATAATCCACCAAAAAGAAAATGTTTTGGGGGGAAAGAAAAAGGAAACAGAACCACCAAAGAGTGCAAGCACACTCGTGCCCGGAGAGCAGTCCTGCGTGGCAAAAAAGGGGTCCGACCCAACATGACTTCCCCCTATATTCCCATCCCTCTTCTCCAAAGGTTACCATAGAGTTCAGTAGGAAGTCAAGACTAGAGAGTTAACAAGGGGCCTAGCTCCACCCGTAGTCCTCCCAGCTCTGTGGTTCAGTGTCTTAAGATGTCAGTTTACTTTCAACAATATTGACTTCTGAGCTCTGAAGTGGATTCTGGTAAATATTCCTACCTCGGCACCAACCCTAAGGTCTGGAGATTGAGATTTCATTATCAACACATTTCAAAAGACTCTGAACTAGCCTTGTGCCTCCAGCATTGTCTATTCCATTCTGCTCACTGCAGCCAGGTTGATATGTCTAAAAGCATCTTTTCTGTACCTGTTGCCTTCCTGGACAGAAATTTTCTTTCTTTTTTTAAATTTACTTAATTTTTTATTTTTTTTATTTTTTTTCAATTACAATTGACGACGTACAATATTATATTAGTTGAGGGGTACAACATAGTGATTAGATATTTATATAACTTATGAAGTGATCGCCTCGATAACTGGGCATAAATTTTCAATACTCTTAGTATCTGAATGTCTAACCCCTCAGCCTGCAATGCCAGGCTCCCCTCCATCCAACCCCTGCATTCCTGGATCAGGACTTCTTTGATCACAAGTGACAGGAGTCCAGTGCAAACCAGCTTAGATCACAAGGGGAATTTACTGGTTGATATAATCAGCGGGAGCTCATCTCTTGCTCCTCTGCTCTTTGCATGCTGATTTCATTCTCAGTGCACTCTGATCCACCTGGCAGCAAACATGAGGTGACGCAACCTCCATACTTTAAGTATCATGACATTGTCAGGAGAGTGGGTAGAATGCCTTCTTTACTGGGTTCCACTTAGGAAAATCCCAGAAAGAACTCTGATTGGGCCAGGTTGGGTCAGGGACCCTTACCCGGATCAACCAGTGATGGTCAAAAAGGTAGGATCTGAATCACAGGCTTCGAGAAAAGAAGGAGCTCTTCTGGGGGAAGGAAGGGTGATATACTTATATTTAAGACATATGTATCACACACACTCCCCCGCTGTTGTACCTCTGCATGTTTTAACCCTCTCTTTACCAACCAGAACTGCCCTCCAACCAAGCCCAACTACTCTTAGCACAAATGCCTCAAATATCCTTCCTGTTCTCAGGTTTTACCCTCAAGGACCAATCCTTGTTTCCCATCCTCTCCTTCCTCCTCCGCACTCCACATGGGACCACAGTGACTTTCCTCATCCTGACCCAGGAGAAAACAAAAAGACAAAAAGGTGGAGTAACTTGCTCAGGCTACATACAGAGCTGAAATCCAGGGATGAAATCCAGGCAGTGTTTGTCTAGAGCTCAGGGACTGTTAAACGATTGCTCTGTGTATGGTCTTCCCAGACCATGCCCTGTGGAGGGACCAGGGCTGTCATCCTCTGCTGGCAGCTGGATGGTTGGCAACTTGCTTAGTCATGATTGTTGATGGCCCTGAAATGGAGCCTCCGCAGTCTTTCTCTTTCTGGGCCTGGGGAAAGGGTCTTTGCTGGTGATTTGCATAATTTAAAATTCTGTGGGAACTGGGAAGCTTTTCTTACTGGAGAGACAGAGTAAAATCAATATTAATTATAATGCAGATGCCATCTTTTCTTAATCCTCTCAGCTGCCTCCTACATGCAAATGAGTGTCCGAAGCCTCCTCTGAGGCTTTCCCACAGATCACCCTACCTCATCCGAGGACTTAGGAACACAAACCTCGGGTCCCATTGTTGTGCCTGATTTGAAATGCAGGCTCTAATGTCATGCAGCCTTTGCAAGATGAGACCTCATTCCATTCCTTATGGGCTGGAATAGCTTTTCTTCCTCGGAAAACTGTTGAAATGTGGGTTTCCGTGTTAATCGAGGTTCCCAGCACGTTTGTGGAGCTGGCTCTGAGCCTCCAGAATGTATTTCCCAACCATCTCCTGGGCTCTGGCTATTCCGGTCTGTCAAGACTAGACTTGCCAGGGGGCCGCTTGGGGCTGCAGAGATGTTCATTCCAGATTCAGAGTGATATGCATGATTTTTGGAGCCAGCCTCAGCAAGCTAGGACCAGTTCTGGCCGTGTAACCGGACCAGAGGTGCTGAGGCTGGCAGGCAGCGAGGTTTCTTGAGCGGATTGAAGAAACCTGTGGGAGGCAACCAGTGGGCACTGATACAAGTGCTGGGCTGCTTTCCTCAATTGCTTGCCCCCCCAAACAGACCCCTCTCTGCCTCCATGCATCAGACCGAAAACACCTCAAATATGAACTGTTTATTTATATAACCAGATGAGTAGTAGTCTGAGATGTCTATAATAGTTCACAGTGCTGACTATGTGCCAGGGTATGCTCTAAAGTGCTGACTGTGTGCCAGGGTGTGGTCTAAGAGTTTTACAAATAATCGATCCATTTCATCCTTATTGACACCTCACCACATATTATTATCCCCATTTTGCAGACCAGAAGACTGATACTCTACAGAGAGGTAAAGTCACTTATCCAAAGTCACTCAGCCAGTCAGTGGCACAGTGCCCATGGATGGAGGGGATAGGCTGGCCATGCTCTTAAACACTGTGCTGTTAAATCTGTTGCCAGGATTATTAAAATGCTGGTGATAGGAAAGATGTAGCTAAATTCAGATTTCCATGAAAAGCAACAATTATAGTAACTTATGAATTTCCTAACTAACCTTCAATTTGGTGTGACACTACCTACCTTTCATCTCAGACCCCAAAGCTGATGGGCATGAGAGTGGGTAACCATGATACAGTAGTTACCCACCAGCCCTTTTTCTCTCCCTCCCTCCCTCCCTTTCTTTTTTTTCTTTCCTGCTCAAGGTATGCTTATTACTTAATTTATATACATGGCACCTTTTCTTATACCCTACCCCAAAAGAACCACTCCCAAATTTCTGGCAGATAAAACTCAGGCAAGCCGTGGAGTAGAAGACATGGATCTTGCCTACATCTTTCTCTCATGGTGGCTGTGGGTGGATTTGGCTTCTGGAGTGAACCTAGCAGGACCTGTGGGCAGAACATCCAGCGCCCAGCAACTTCTCTTCCTCCGGAGGTTGTGCCCCAGCTGCTGTGTGGGGTGGAGCTCAGGATGGCCAGAGCCCAGGCTGGTGCAGCAAAACCTACTTCTGTCTCTGGCCTCCCTTCACTGCCACCTTCTCCCTTCAAGATACGAAGCTCTGAAACAAGGAACCGAACTTGCCTTCTAGGAATGATGTTCACATTCAGGGGGCAAATAATTAGAGAATTTGAACTTGGAGAAAAAATTGTGTTACCATAGTATGGTCATTAGTAACATTTATAGCATGTGTGTGAAAGATGAATTAGTCACGACTTTTCTTGCTGTCTGTCTCTGTCTGGCAGTTGAAGAAAATAAAATGCAAAGGGCCAGTGAGTGTTGCATGTCCATTCAGTGTAAGTTTTCTGGTGGAGTATTGGCTCTGGGGCATCACGATGCCCTCTGTCCCAGAGGCCCGATGGCCCGTGCCAATAGAGGAATCAAGAATGACTCGGGTCTAGCCAGTCTTAGGGGCACATTGAATTCAGAAGATGTCTGCAGAAAGCAATGTGATAGAGGGGGAAAATATGAGCTGGGAGTGAAGGCTATAGGAACTGGACGCGATTTGCATGATGTACTTCTGTCCTCTTTATGTCCCCAAGATTGGAAGCTGTTGGAGCACAGGGACCTGCCCCTTTATTCTGTCCCTTCTCATGCTTAATTCTGGGCTATGCATAAAATAGCAATGCATGTGAATATTGTGTGAGTAAAAACTCTCTTCTACCCTTTCCTCAGAATGTAGTCTAAGGAAGGGCAGGCGGATTCTTAGGGCATGAGTAGAATCAGAATTCAGAGGACGCTGATGATAACACAGATGCAATGAAACCATTGCCTAGGGCAGAGGTACTGTTATGTTACCTTATTGCTCAAATTTACTTTGTGACTCAAAAGACCCCAAAACTAGCCTAAGCCAAGACTGAAATGGCTGCATCTCAGGGAAAAATTCAAATTCTTCCCAGAGGGCAGCAGGTAAGTGGAAGGAGCACTGTTAGCAAAAGTTGGGTTGTTTGGTGGAAGCTAACAGAATTCTGCCAAATGTCACAAATGCGTGTGACGTGCCCCATGAAGCAGGAATCTCATTCCTGGTCCCCAAGGAGCACAAGTATCAATCACAATGCTCTCAAAGACACAAACGGGTACATTTGGTCAAATTTCCTTATATGGTGACCCCCTCACAACCATGTGATTGACAGCCATCAGAGTACTTATCTATAGTGGCAAAATCATAGTTGGCAAGGTCAGGGCCTCATAAAATATAGGCACTTGGGAAAAGTAATCAAAGTTGCGTTCATATATGTGATTAAAACAGTAAGTGAAAGTTCTAGAAGACATCCATCGCCCAAATAAGCACTATTTAATGATGAGGGTGACCATAGGTAGGTGACTTTTGAAGCCTTCTTCAGTTGTTTGAGAGACATTGCCCACATATCTGCTGAGGAAGAAGCTCCCAGCAGCCAACCTGCTAGTTTCATCGTAGTAGAACCAGCCCTCAGTGGCTTGAAATGAAGAGCGCTTTGCAACGGCTCGCTTGACCTGGATCTGCCTCCCTCCCTTCTTACCAATATCTCCTCTATCGCCTCTCCCTCTTTTTCTCCCTCCCTGTCTCATCCCTTCGTCCCCCTTTAAAATACAAGTTTAGGCAATTGTGTAACCTCCTGACTTTTCACAATTTATGCAAGAGCTGAAGGGTGTATTTTTTGAAGTTTGGTCTCCCCTCTAAATATTTGGAAAGGTCAGTCTTACTAATCTCCTTTTCTCTCCTCTCTAAGTACTTCCCTTTCGTGACCCATCTCCAGAGTCCACAGGGGGAGAATATATTGTGAATTTTCCTCCAAGGAGTTAGGACAGAAGTAACCAGATAGCTGACTTTATATTTTTGGTAACAAGTATAAAAAAGTATTATCTCAAAACCTGGAGTGAAAGATTGTTGCATATAAAATGCTTAAAAATCTGATGTTTGTGAGAGATACTGAGAAAGAGAGAGTGGGTGGAGGTGGGGGGCAGTAGGCCGGGTGTTGGGCATCAGGGAGAAAGGAGAATACAGAAATAATGGGAGAGTGCACTTTCAGTGGAGGGTTCCACAGAAGACAATTCCCCTGATCTCTACATTTTCAGAGCTCAGACCAAGGATAGGTGGGCCCAGGGCGCAGCATGAGCGACTTAGGCTGGGCATACAGACTGTCAGGGTGGCTAAATAGGGGCCAGGGTCACAGTATCCGTGGGATTTAGTTCAGCTGCCACTGACAGGAACACCCAAAATAACAGGCTTAACCAAGACAGACGGTCACATGGAGGACCTGGAGGCGGCCAATTGGGGGCTGGTGTGCTGAGCCCACAGTTGTAAGGGACCCGGGCTGGTTCTTGCCTTCTGCTCCCCCATTCCTAGGGTGTGGCTTCCTCCTAACGGTCCAGGGTGGTGTTGCAGCCTCATCCATCACATCTCAGCTTAGAAGTCCCACCAACACTGCAGTGTACCCTTCTTCTACCAGAACTTAATCATGTGGCCACATCTCCCTGCGAGAGAGGGAGGTCACACTTGAGCTGTGTGGCAACATGCCCAACTGAAATAGGGCTTCAAATAATTTGAGAGAGAAGAGGTGGAATCTCTATAACTGAGAAAAGTCATAGAGGTTCCTCCTCTTAAGGTATGTGTTGATTCAGTGAATGCGGATGGCCTAATAGATTCAGGCATTGCTTGAGGGCTGCTGGGAAGAAGGCAGATGGGTTTCTGCTGTTGTGAAATTTATAATCTAGTGGGAGGCAAGACAGACAATAAACTAACAGTAAATGTGGCCTGGTTGACAGTCTACATCCTACACTCAACTCTTTCCCGTGAGCTGTCTTCAGAAGCACCTGTACATAATTAATGATGGGAGCAGGCAGTGTCAAACCACCCTGCTAATGCCGGTGGGCATCTGGGGACGACAACATCAGCCACTCTGATACGACTCCAGCTTCTCAGATACCCTGAGAGCCTGCACTGGGAGAAGAACAATGGTGGGGAAGGGCAGGAGGGAGAAGTAAACAATTCGTAAGCCAGAGCCTCACCTTCAAAGTGGTCCCTGAGTCATTCTGCGGCCAGCACCTTCTTGGGCCAACCTGCCCAGAAAGACTCAGGGATAAGAATCCAGCTGTACAATCCCAAGTCTGTTTTCTTTTTCTCTGGTGGAGCACGATTTGGGGCTCTTTTCCCGCTTAAGTGCAGAGCAGTGTAATGAGAATAGTTTTGTGGTTCATAAGGTCTTTTGAGGCCAGGCTGGGGAACTTGGGAAAACACCAGGCCACGGCCTTTTCCTGCTTCCGTGACCTTCAGCCAGTCGTCCCTGAGCCTGGTTTTGCTGGGAACCGGGCAGGTGTCCAAGTTCAGTTCACATGTTGTAAGTGGGCGTGGGTTCTAAATTAAACCGGGAGCCAGTGTTGCCCACCCAGACCTCCTGCCCTGGCCGCTGTGCAATGACCTAGATCAGTGATTCTCAAACTATCTCAGGTCAAGGACCCGCTGTTTGTTATGATTTAAAGTTTCAATTTCCAATCTGTCACAAAAACGAAATATTGGAAGAATAAAATTAAAAAGACATACAAAATATAAACTTAGCCTTCTATTATTAGATTCAAGAGGCATAAAATTACTGTGTCCCATTGCTCTAAAAGTTGCTAAATTCCAAGTCAGCTCCTGACCTGGAGTTGGCCGGTAGCAGGGAACGCAGGGCCGTCACTACCAGCCCAGGGCTGCACTTTGGGCAACACTGTCCGCAGGCCAGGCCCAGGGGCCAGCTGGGGACCGTTCCCAGGACAGTTCTGAAGGAGAACGAGGAAGCTCCCCTACGGCCTCGCTGTGCCTCCTGCCCGCACATCTCTCTCTGGCACCCCTGCCCAGCTCCCCGCGTTTTTAACTGCTACCTGAGTAGACTGATAAAAAGCACAGCTTGGCCGGCTCTGCTATCACAGTCCCCATGTGCAGGCGAACATTTTACTGCACACTGACAGCTAGAGAAATGAAAGGTCACAGCTAATTGTAATCATTATCCAGCCTTCCCTACCTGAACGGGGCTTGGGGCATGTGCTGGTGTGGTTAGCAAGCAGCCAAGTACAAGGCGGGCGGCCGTGTCCTGCGGGCCTGGCCCGGCCTGGCCTGGGCAGGGTGAGCGATCACTGTTGACACTGTCTTGCAGTTCTCCAAGGAGAGGCACGTCATGGACAGGACCCCCGAGAAGCTGAAGAAGGAGCTGGAGGAGGAGCTGCTGCTGAGCAGCGAGGACCTGCGCAGCCACGCCTGGTACCACGGCCGCATCCCCCGACAGGTACCTGCCTCCTCCCCGCCAGCGCATTCCCGGCTGTTCTCAGACAGCAACCAGAGCCACGACCCTGCAGGGTCACACACCAAGGCCACACAGGAGGAAGCCCCACGTTAGCCAAAACCAGGACTGTCAAGTGGCCTGTAGTGACTTAACGTAGGCCTGTCCCTAAGGGCACCTTGGGAAGAGCTCCAACGTCAGAAAAGCAAAGTACGGTTCCACATGCCCAGGAAGTGGATGAAGGAAAAGCAGGTGTTCTGTGGTCTGTAAACACGGAGCGGCAGGAGGCAGCCGCCGCAGGGTGGTACCTAAGACGTACGAGGCCGGGCTATGGTTCAGATGATTGAACTCTTGGCCAGCTGCCCTTTGGAGCGTGCGTGGCTTCTAAAGCAGTGGCTTAATATCAGGGGAAAAGAAGGGTATCGTCAGGGTCAGTGGTGCAGAGCTTACAAGGCCCCTGGGCCCTAATGGGGCCGGCAATTCCTCACTCTCCATCCCTTCCCTTCCCCACCCTCGGGCCCTGAGATGGGAAAGAAGGGGCATTATACCAGTGACCACAGATTCATGGCCTAGAATGTGCTTTGTGTGATTGTTGTTTGGGTGATTGGCATGAGTAATGTCACTGTGTTTAATAGTATAGAAATGAAAAATAAAATAAGTAGAGAACTGAGGTGCAGAATTTCCTCAGATTTTCATTGTAACCTGATCTGGCCAGTCATTCATCCAGGACAACATGACAGGAAGGGAAGGGGGTGAAGTGGGGGGATAGGGCATCACGTCGTGAATTATTTTTTTAATGTAGCAAATTTCTCAGCACTATCAAAGAAATAATCCTTATTCTACCTTGTTCTCTTTTTTCAGTTTAAAATTAATTGTAGAAAATACAGGGAGGGAAAAAAAAAAGAGAGAAGAAAATTAAACTCCACCCATAATTCTCCCTCCGACAGATAACCACTGTGAACAATTTTGATATAAATTCTCCGAGACTTTTCTAAGTCAAGTATGAGATCATGCTGCATATAGTTATTGGTAACCCACTTTCTCCACTTAATGATATAGACTGGGAATTTTCTCCAGCTGTAAAATATTCTTCATACCATTCTGCATTGCATGTATGTCCATTGTACACATGCACCATTATTTATTGGGCATTCTGACCAACATCCTTTAAGATAACTACTATGTTCACAACTATAATTATTTCCTCAGGTTCAATTCCAAGAAATGGAGTTTCTGTGTGAAAAAGTATTTTTAAGGCAAAGATGCAATTTTAAAGTAACCATGGTAGCATACTATTCTAAGCTAACGGATCAAATGTTGGAATGTTCTGGGTAAAAACAATGACTATCACCACCATCCTTATCCTTGTCATGATCATAAAATTTGTTTTCCACTTGCCATGAGTGTAAGTTTTCAGCTATATATCATTCCAGATTGTTACTGAACACGGTAACAATAATATTGATAATTATAGCTAACACTTTACTCCTTTAAATCTTCATAGCTGCTCTATAGGTGACATTATCCCTGTTTTTCAGATCATGTAACTGAGCCACAGAGAGATTATGTAACTTGTCCACAGTCACACAGCAGAGCCAGAATGCGAACCCAGGCAGTCTGGCTATAGGAATGGCCATGCTACACCACAGTAGAAATTCTTCTTCTGCTATAAACATCAGCATGCTCATAGTTAAAGAGTGTTGAGTAACTGCTGTGTTCCAGGCACTGTGCTTTGCTTATATGATGTATGCAAATATATAATCCTCCCAGAACTTTGGGAGATGAGGGACCTGGCCCAACTTCACCCCAGGCCCTCCAGGGAGGAATCAGTATGCTCTGTGTGGTTGGTAGTGGGAAACAGACCAGCCAGACACAAATTTTCTTATTTCTTATTTCTGTCGCTTTACATCCCTCGGGTATGTATACATGTCATCTTCTTATGACACCCTCCTGATCAACCTATTAAAAGGACAGCTCTCGTCCCCTCCCAAGCACTTCTGTTTCCTCTTTCCCACTTTACTTTTTCCTTAACTTTACAACATCAAACATACCATACCTGTGGCTTATTTATCGTCACTAAAGTAGCTTTTCACTGCTCCATGACACTGGGGACTCTAGTCTGCTTCATTCACTGCTGTCAACCAGTGCCTACAATAGTATTTGGCATATAGGAGGTGGTCAGCAAGTAGTTGTTAAGCGAATGAACGGGTCTTCTAAGAATTTGACATTTGAAAAAATCAAGAGCCAACTGAGGAAGAAGAGACAAAATGGCATTGTCTTCTGTTGGCCCAAAGAAGTCGGGGAGAAATGCAGCTTTTGAAAGGAATGCTTGCTTGCCTTTCCCACTCCTCACTCGCCATTTTGTCCCCCAGGTATCAGAAAACCTTGTGCAGCGAGATGGCGATTTCTTGGTTCGAGATTCTCTGTCAAGCCCTGGAAACTTTGTCCTGACCTGTCAGTGGAAGAACCTTGCTCAGCACTTTAAGATCCACCGGACAGTCCGGCGGCTCAGCGAGGCCTACAGCCGCGTGCAGTACCAATTTGAGATGGAGAGCTTCGACTCCATCCCCGGCCTGGTACGCTACTACGTGGGCAACCGCCGGCCCATCTCCCAGCAGAGTGGAGCCATCATCTTTCAGCCCATCAACAGGACGGTCCCGCTGCGGTGTCTGGAGGAGCGCTATGGCACCTCCCCAGGCCGCGCCCGGGAGGGCAGCCTCGCTGAGGGAAGGCCAGACGCCGCCAAGCGCCTGAGCCTCACCGTGGGCAGCGTCCAGGCCCGAGAGCCAAGCTTGTCCAGAGGAAACCTCCTCAGGTGGGTCAGGGCCTCCTCAGGTGTTGTCAGGACCACGACGGGCATTGTCGACATGCCCAGGCTTAGTTAGGCAGACAAGGAGCTCACCTGGAGCAGAGGAACAATAAAAGATGGTAATAACATGCCAAGTGTTACCGGAATAGCTGTCACGAGGCAGTGCGTGCTTAGTTCCCAATTGAGTTGATGCCAAAAATAAATGACGCAGTTGCTGAGGAAGGTGGGGTTAGCCAGGAGGTATTTTATGAGGGAGGTAGGATTCCAGCTGGTCTGAAGGCTAGGGGAAATTTGGATAGATGCTGCAAAGGGGAGGGCTCAGCTTGAGCATAAGGGTAGAGATAGAAAAGGAGAAGTGTTGCTTGGAGTGAGTAAAGGGTGGGGCTGGGGCAAAGGGTTCACTATAGGGACTGGCAGGGGTAGGCTTAGAGGTGACCCCCGCCAGATGGTGGAAGCCTTAATGCCAGGCCAAGGGGTTTGAGGGAGCCTCAAAGACTCGACACGGTAAATGGGGTGTCCTAAGAATAGAACTGGGCAGTGATGTGCAGTGAGCGTGAGAGAGAGGAGCTGGAAGACCAGACTCATGAGCCGTGGGGGGTCAGACTATGTGGCCAAGAGGGAGTGTCGGGAACCAGGCTGCCCAGGGCTCTTCCCAGGTGGAGAAGGGCAGCCAGACACCACCAGAGGCACCAGAGCAGGGGACTCTGGAGGAAAAACCAGTTGCTCCCTCTGAGATATGATTGTATGCTGGCTGAGTGCCAGTGTTCAGCAACAGTTTCGGGGTTTAGGAAGGGACTTAGCCCTGAAGGCTTGGATTAGGGCTTGGTGCACATGGAAGGTTAGTTGACTCAGTGAGAAGAGATGAGATTCTGAAGACAGGAGATGTCAAGAGCCTGGGGCCGCAGTCTGAACCTTGGGGAATGGGGAAGCGAAGAGTTTGGAGAACTGGGTGCCAAAGCCAGACACCCTACCATGAACTATCAGTGACGTGCCTATATTTATTTATGTAGGACCCGTCTCTCATGGAGCTAAGAGTCCTTATGCATATTGTGTATATTATCTACACTGTTCTGAGAAAGGAAAGCAGGGAAGAGGCAGGCGTGGTAGGCAAAGACCAGCCCCCATTCTCTCAGATACACAGCTTCCTTCTGTCACTCCCTGGTATCTAAGCGTACACACTGAAGCCAACGTGTTTTATTTCACTCACTGGTTTTCTTTCTGGACCAGAAGGAAATGTCATAAACTGTAATTTCTAGACTGCAAAAACTCAGAAGCAAAATACATAGAAGAGTCATACAAAGTAGGGCTGTGCTCCGAGGAAACTCCTGTAGATACTAGTCAGCATCTGGCTGTGGACCCCGCCTGCCGGGGCACAAAGGCCGGTCTGCCGCTTCCCTGGGCTTCCCTGGGTGAGCTCCTTGCCGGCTCTGGGCCTCACTTTCTTTATCTGGAAATTCGAGCTTGTGAGGATTCAATGATTTACAATATGCAAAGTGCTTAGAACAGTGTCGACACATAATAAGTGCTAGGTGAGTGTTACTAATCATACTGATGGTTGTTTTCTGGATGGCGGTAGAATGGAAGACGGAGGGCAGTTGCAGGGAGGGAGGAAAAACTTTTATCTAAGATGGTTAGGTATTCTTTACATAGTGATAAGATTGGACTTGAGATCCCTTCAAATATTAAAGGGGTACCCTTGTCTTCTCTTTCTTTGGGGAGTTGGGGTTGGCTGCTCAACTGATAAACAGGGAGTTAATGTCGTGAACAGAGCCTGGGTATATTTGTCAACACAGGAAACCCCTGCCGTCGTGCTGGGAGGAAGACCTCCAGGTCGGCTCTCAGAGATCCGGATTTAAAATATCACTATTTTTTTAAAGATAAGAAATGAAAGAAAGACTGAGAAAGTCTCTATGTTAACAAGACAGGCCTAACAGAGCCACTCTTCTGACTGCCCCCTTGAAAGCAGAGCTCCCTAAGCTTTGTCACCTCTGGGCAAAGGCAGCAGGCCCAGAAATGTCTAAACGTGGGGGTGGGGTGGGCTCAACCTGAGAGGTGGCCTGATGCCCTGCCCCCACCCCTTCAGTGGCTCCTGCACCTTTCCTGACGTCTGGCCTGCTGGTTGGCTGGCGGGCAACCGCCTGGGCAAGGGTTGAGCTTTCTGCCAGGTTGCATTCCAGGTGTGCGTTCTGGCCAGTGGAGTCTCACCGCTCCTGGTGATCACTGCTTAAATATCGTTTTGCAGAAGTCATTGCCTTTTGGAATTTGCCCGCTGCCCCACCTTATCTCTGGGGGGTTGCTGGAATTCCTCTGTTGTTGGGAGTTTAGGTTTTTTTTTATTGTTGTTGTTGTTTTGTGAGTTTTATTTTTCCCTTTGGTGCTTGCAAAGGTAGGAAAGAACTTTGCGATTTCTGTAATGTAAGCTTGTGGGAGGGCCGATTAAAGTTTATTACAACTTGGCTGGTGCAGTGCTTTCTCTTTTAGCAGAAGAGAGATTCTTCTGTTTGTTGGTGCTAATTAGAGAAATTCCCAGCCTGAACTGGCAAGGGACAGAGGAATGCTAGCTAATTGTGTTTAAGGTTACGTTCCACCTTTCCCGGTGTGGCTGTGCTCTGTGCCTCCCAGCTGCCTCTCCTGGGCGACCACAGATGACCATGCTCCTCCCTTTCCCAATTCAGCAGGAGTGAGGCTGGCTGTGGGGTCCCCCATGCACCCAGGAGGATGGGTAGGACAGCCTCCCCAGGCAATCATGTGGATTATTTCGGGCACCCGAGATTTGCACTGAAATGGAAACTGTCCCCCAGCTTCTTCCCAACTGTGACACTGTTATGTCATTTAAGGTGGAATCACACATTATGTCATGGTGGAATCGCATGTTAGTTAAACAAGTCATTTCTCCTGGGTCTGTAAGTAATTTTGGGCTCTGTTAAAAGTACACATTCCAGTTCATCAGATTTTCCTGCGAGTATTATGAAACCTTTACCCTGCTCTGCTCAGTGGGACGGAAAGGCTCAGAGGAGGCGTCCTAGGACCTAACTGGCTTGGCCGTGGGGACGTGGGGATGGCGCCCACGGCACCATTGTGTATTAATCGCCCCCATCGGTAATTTTGTCCTTTAGCAGACATTCCTGGACTGTTAGGGTATGCCGTAGCACTCTCGTTCTGAGCCATCTTTTTTTTTAAAAGAAACTTTCCATGACGCTGCCTAAAGGTTTTATGATTTAATGACACATTTCTGCCCCACTTGTCTTTTGCTTCAGAAATAAAGAGAAGAGCGGCAGCCAGCCCGCCTGCCTGGACCATATGCAGGACAGAAGAGCCTTATCCCTGAAAGCCCACCAGTCGGAGAGCTACCTGCCGATTGGTAGGTCCTTGGGAGTTTCGGGGGCGGGGGGTGACTGTGTGACCCTAATTTCCTTCAGGCTGTTTTTCCTGCTCCATCTGCTCACGTAACTTGGGAACGACATAAGACTATGCGCGCAGGTTTGTGGGACTGTATCCAGATGTGAATCACTGAGCTGGTGCTTTGTGTACGGAGTTTTTAAGCCTCATAACAAGCCTTCAAGGTGGGCATGATTATTCTTTTTGAGGTTGAGAAAACTGAGGCACAGAGGTTAAGTAACTTGTCCAGAGTTGTTTGTCAGGTAAGCGGCTAAGCCACCATTTGAACTCAGGTTTGCTGATTCCAAGCCCATTCACTAACTGGCTGGTGGTCTTCATGACAAATGAGCCCACCTCTGTAGTCCACTCCCAGGGCCCAGGGTGAGTGGCTGCTGCTGGAGCAGCTGTCCAGAGAGCCCTCTTCCTCTGCACTCTCACAGCCAGAAGAGTGAGAAGGGGTGGGACGTGGGGAAACCGAGTAAGCAATTATGTTAGTAGCCGTGGGATTTTCATTATTTTTATAACTGACCTTCCTAGGGGCCACAGGGTGCTTTTCCTAATGCCCCTTAAACTACTTCTATGTGGGTTATCTCAACGTCTTTCTCTCCCTTCCCAGTGTGTCTCTAGCTCTCCCTTAAAGCTGGCTGGGATCCACCCTGGCTTGTAGAGTGACTCAGGGCCCTTTATACTATGTGGCTAAAGATTTCTGTTTCTTAGGGCGAGATGAGATTACTCACTGCCCTCCAGACTTAATGTATTTACCTGTTCTGACTGTCCTAACCTTCTGTGACCATAAAATGACATTGCAGCCCAGCTGTTGGCAGTCACTGGGATTTAAATTCCCCCAGAACTGTGGGGTGGGGCCAACTTAGCCCTCAAAATGGTCTAAACTGCTCTAGACTGAGGCATGAGGTAGTCATACTGAGTCATTTTTTGAGGGTGAAAATCGAAACCCTGAATTGAGGGCTGAAGTGCTGACACCGTAGTTTTGTTTGTTTTGTGTTCTCCACACAGCTGAGCTTTTTCTCACCCTCTCTTATCTTCCATAGGCTGTAAGCTGCCGCCTCAACCCCCCGGTGTGGACACAGGCCCCGGCCCAAACTCACCTGTTTTCAGGACGGGCAGCGAGCCCACCCTGAGCCCAGCGGTGGTTCGGAGGGTGTCCTCGGACGCTAGGGCAGGGGAAGCGCTGAGGGGCTCAGACAGCCAGCTGTGCCCGAAGCCCCCCCCGAAGCCCTGCAAGGCCCCCCTCCTCAAGGCTCCCTCCTCTCCATCTACTTGGCCCAACTCAGAGGCCAACTACTGTGAACTGAACCCAGCCTTTGCCACAGGCTGTGACAGGGGAGCAAGGCCGCCCTTCTGTGCCCAGGACAGCTATGTGGAGCTGCTGAAAGCAAAGCAGAACGGGACGCCGGGTCCCCGGAACTCTGGCACCAACTACTTGATTCTCGATGAAGATGACAGGGCAAAGCCTTGGGAGCCGCTGGCAGCGGTGCAGATGGACAAGGGGCAGGAGGAGGGTGAGTTTGTGATACCCCTCCTGGAGACTGCCTCCTCCTTCAGGCCCAACGACTTTGAGTCAAAGCTCCTTCCTCCTGAGAACAAGCCCCTGGAGACAGCAATGCTGAAGCGTGCGAAGGAGCTGTTCACCAGCAATGACCCCAGGGTCATTGCCCAGCACATGCTGAGCGTGGACTGCAAGGTAAGTGCCTGTGGGCAGCGTTTGGTTCTGGCTTTCAGAAGTTTGGAAGGGGCGGGGCGAGGGGATCTGTCTGCACCTCATTCCACCTGACCCTGTAGTGCTTTGCTCATAGCAAAAGTCCGAAGATAAACCTGAGTGTGGGGATTTATTTAATGGGTGGGAACCACAGGCAGGGGCAACCTTTGCCCAGGCAGGAAGCGTGTAAAATTTACCTTGGACAGGAATGGCAGGCTGCCTGCAAGGGCCATGCCTCCTCCCCCACCCCTGCCTGGGTCTGGAGCTGCTACTACGGAATTCTTCTCCCAGCTGGGGCTGATTTACAAGTTCTCCCCTGGCCTCAACTCTGTCAGAACTGGTAAAGTCAAGTACCAAGGAAAGTAGATTATAGGTGAAAATGGAGTTTTTGGAGGAGCAGAGCCTTGGTTATTTTGATTTCGTGATATGTATATATACATATTTTATTGTTACTGAAATGGTCTTTAGGATAAACATTTTTTAAATCACCTCAAATTTTTTTACAAGTAATACTCAATTTAGAAAAATTATAAAATATAATTATGATTTTTAAATTACAATTATAAAATGTGATTTAGAAAAATTATAAAATGCAGATTAAGAGGAAATAAAAAAATTTTAAATCACACAAAATCCAGTTTCCTGGTGATCACCAGTGCTAACATTTACTCTGCAAATAGAAACATGTAAATAATTGCATGCAGATCTGTTTGTTTACCACAGAAATGGCACCATCCATACATACTATTCCAAACCCTGAGTTTCTCATCAAATAACATAATTGTCTTTCCATGTGACTAAATGAATATGTGTTTATATCGGCATAATTTTTTATAGGAAACATTTCTTTTAGTTATGGGTGGCTTTTGTTCATAGGTGGCCCTAGGCAACCTCATTCTTCAGAGAGATATTTCTAGAAAGCAGGTGTCTCAGGCTAGAGTAAGCTCAACCCGCTCCTCAGTAAAAAGAGACAGATCCCTGCATTTGAGTGACAGGTAAGACCTTTGTGAGATTTAAAGCCCTTTTTCATTTGTAGCTCATTGAAATCAGTTAGCTTCAAAGGTCAGGGCTTATTTAGGAACTAGGTTTTCCTAAACAAATTTCCTGAGTCATGAATCATGGTAGATTTCAAAATCTAGTCTCTGAGCACCCCCAGGGAGTTCCCCAGTTGATTGAGGGCTCACATGGGGGGCAGGGGCCCTCTCTAAAAGCCTTGAGGAACATTAGGCAGTTAGCTGTTAGCTTTTCTGGGGGGGAAAAAAAAAACTTCCTGAAAACAGGACTGAGGAATCACTCAGTTGCCCTCATTTCAGGCCCAGGAGGTGGTCCGTATGCGTGTGTGTGTGTGTGTGTGTGTGTGTGTGTGTGTGTGTGTGTGTGTGTTTTGGGGTGGAGTGGGGGAGGGGTTGCCCCACAGGCCCTCAGAACAGAGCCAGGAAACGGGCTGCTCGAGAACAGGGCTGTTCACGTGATTGGCTGAGTGTCCTTGGGCAGTGCTCACAAAGGGTCAGATAATTTGCCCTGTTAAATTCTTACTTTAACGCAAGGTAAACCTGTTTGGGCAGTGAGAGGATTTAGGATTCCTGTTCTAGTAAGTAACTCGTACTGGGCCCTGGATCTGAGAGTAGAACCACGCCAACAGCCGGGAGCCTGGCATGAACCTGTCTGAGTTCTCCATAGAGGAATCTCCTTGCGGAAACGTGAGGCTGGGTTCACAGGACAGCCTAATTCCCAAGAGCAAATGAATCCTTCTACCTTGTGGCCCCAGCCAGGGCTTAGTAGTAGTGCAGGAGGTGAGGTGACTGAGCACTCTTTGTAGGAGGGTCTGGAACCTTCCTACCACCGTGGCAGCCATGAAACTAACACCCGAGTCTGTTCTCAACAGAAGGAACATACAGCCTGCACTCTTTCCCATTGCTTCTCTCTGCATTTTGTCTTCCTGGTGGGCCCCCACTCCCCTGTCTGCCTTCAGGCACCCCTGGAAGAGGCTAGATGGAGGCCCCAAGGCAAAAACTGGAGCTGGAACCTGCCAGCCACCAAGGGCAGGGCTGTTTAGTCCTCCTTCTTCCCTCCCGAGTCCACCCCCATTTCCTTATCCTCTCCTGGAACCACTGACTTCAGGGCTTTGCCAACAAAGCAGGTACAAGCAGTGACTCTGAGAGGGAAATAAAACAAGGGCTGCTGTTACCCACTCTGAATGCAGCGGCGGCCAGACGGGACCACCCCAAATCTGAGAACAGGCACTGGACAGCATCTGGGGCCCGAGTGCTGGCTCCCACCCCGTGCACAGAGCTCGGGGCTGATGCCCAGAGAGGCCATCAGAGCAGTGGGTGGTGCTGAGCCCCTCCAGGCTGCCTGCCCAGCAGTGTCCAGCTCCACGACGCAGTCTGGGGTAGGTCTCCACTGAGACCCTCCCACCCTGCTCGGGCGCTGTCCCAGTCTCACTTACATGGGATGCAGCACTCTCCCACCCAGTGTCTTCACAGTGGCTAGAAGTGAGGGCCAGTAGTTAAGAGCTTGGTCTCTGGGGATGAACTGCCTGATCTAACCCCACCTCTCCTGGCCTCTCCGATAAAGGAGAATAATACCAGCTTCCCTTCATGCCATGCCTGGCCCTAGGTGGGCTAACTGTTTGTTAGTGTTAGGTATTCGGCCTTGATTGAGCACCTGCTGTTGGCCAGGCCAGGTCATCGTGGGGGAGGTGGGGAGGAACAGCGTACAGGAATTGAGACCACAACCCAGGTGGGAAATGCTCCGCAGGGGAAGGCATAGGAGCTGTGGGACCTCTGAAACATGGTCTTGCACATGGGGCAGCTAAGTGATCAGGGTGGGGATGTCTGAGATGAGTGTTGAAGGCTGAATAGGAGTTGGCCATTTGAAGAACGCAAAAAGCATCTTCCAGGCAGCAGACGACACATATGCACTGACTCAGATGTCAAAAACCATGGAGGGGAGGGGTTGGCTTATGGAAGATTCACTCCGTGGGGGCTGTGAAGGTGGAGTGGGGGAGGGCCTGGCAGGTCTTCCATGTGTTGAAGTCTCTACTTCTGGGCTGGTGCCAGGTTGCTGCCTTCAGAGCACTTAGCAGCTCAGTGAGGAGACAGGCCCATAAGGACAGAGTGCAGATCAGGAGCCTTTGCTGGAGCCAGGTGATCTCACTGCAGCTTAGAAGGTCCCTTGGCAGCTAGAGGAGGGAGGGCCAAGGCTCCCGTCAAGGCTCCCCCCTGCGTCACTGCAGCAGCTCTGGAAACTGGGGGAGGAGGAGCAGGCAGAGTTCAGAGATCCTACAGAGCTAGGATAGCTAAGATTAGAAGAGCAGAGGGAAGCTGGAATGCCTCGTCACGGAGCACTGGCGTCGCCCAGCACTGCGGGCCCAGCTCATAGTAAATGCTCTAGAAATGCTCGTCTCTCATCTGTGTCTGTGAGCTGCACAGCCCTGCACGTTCCCCAGGCCTTGCAGTGTGAGCTCAGGGCCGCCTTGTCCCGTAGCTCAGCCTTAGGGCAAGCAGATGTGGCATTTTCTGGTAAAAGCCCAGAAAAGTGACCAGGGATTGAATATTTAAACTGAAGGAAACAGACTGGAGGCTTCTCTCTCAGAGCAGGGATCACTCTGGATGCTCGTGCTGCCAGAACAAAACAGAATCCATGACAAGCCTTTGAGTCTTGTTACACAGAGTGTGCGTGGATTAGATGACGTCCCCCAGGTGTGCTGGATTTGGAGCCTCTGACAGGGCAGCTGTCTCAACAAGCAAAGTGTATGTGACCGCAGGGGGCTGGGGTGCACATCCGGGCTGCCTTGCCATGCTGAGGGTATAAATCTCTTTCTAGAGCTCGGGCCGGAATTGTTCCCCCTTGTACACAGCCAGTGATTCGCAACTTGTATTTTCAAATAGCTTTTTGGAGTTTTAAGGTCATTTGATCCTTTGCAAAATCCTAGAGAAAGATGAACTTAGCAGTTGTATTAGAGAAGAAGAAACTGAGGCCTGGAGAACGCAGTATGAATTCTGCATCCTATTCTGGTTATCTGCCCCGACAGCTAATTCCCACAGGCTCGTTTCCCCAGGGCTGACAGAGGGCCTTTGTTCAACCACAGAAGTTAAGGGTCAGGGCTAATAATATCAGCTAAACTTCCAGATGTTTTGGGAGGGCCTATTATGAAGACATCTGGATATTCATATGCCCAGGATAATTTAGTCCAGGACAACTCTACAGATGGAAGAGAGGAATTGTCTGTCCCGTGCCTGCCTGCCATGTGTCCAGGCTTGGGGAGACCCGTTGTATCTGCTGGTTGTACTGAGTGCATCAGGGAACCGGGAGACATCATTAACCTCATTTCAGAGACACACTGACTCCACTGTAACATCTCGAGGTAACATGTAATCATTATAAATGGTCAACTAATACCCCGTCAACTCATATCCGACAAACTGTGATTATACACTAGAATTGAGATGGGCAAAACTGGTTGGGACAAACAAACAAAGATGTTCTTTAAGGAAAACCCCTCAAGGGGAGAAGAGGGTGTGTTTGAGGCCTTGGGTTTCAAATCGCTATACACGTTTCTAATCGTTTCCAGACGTATGGTGCATTTACTGAGCCCTGGAGAGGCCTAAGTAGCAATAATAGCAGCCAGCCCTACCGTTAAGTGAGAACATGACGCAAAGCACACATCGGAGCAATGCTTGGATGCAATTCTGCTTTTCCACTGCAGGGGGTCAGCCCTGCTGTCTGCAGCAGAATGTCCCAGCAGGATCCAGCCTGTGAGACAAAAGTTCGAGGAACTGCACCATTCCCTGGCTGGGCAGAGACACCAAATCTGCAGATTCTGCAGACCAATTTATCTGCTTTCCACCTGGGTTGTATATTCTAGCATATGTATTAAAACCCTCCAGATAGCGTACAAAACCTATTTTTGGATGCTGTTGCTCAAAAAGAACTTCCACAGGTAAAGTTCATCTACACCGTCTCAGTTCAGTATATGTCCCTCCACATGCTAAATTGGTGTTTGCGCCAAGCCCACTTCCAGATCCAATGTATTTCCACTTGTGTCCTTGACAGGTTGCTAGGATACTTGAAGTCTCTGAAGAGATGAAGAAGAACATGGGCGTGAGCTCAGGGCTGGAACTCATTACCTTGCCTTATGGCCACCAGCTGCGCCTGGACATAATCGAAAGGTGAGTAGTGCTGTCCTTTGCATTTCCAGCCCTTTCAACTCCTCCCAGGCTATCAGATCAGCAGGATTCAGAGCAGAGAGAGGCACAGCACCAGCTGCCCCAGAGCCATCTCCCTCAAGTGTGTGGGCCCCAGGCCAAATTTCCCCAGAAGACTTAGCCAGAGAATTCCTGGAGATGCACAAAGAGACAGCACAGAGGCAGTCAGGGAACAAAAACTGATCCAGGACGTGGGTGGAGGAGAGAACAGATAATTGGCCCCTGTGTGAGCAGAAGTCACCACTCATGCCAGCCTGGGGCGGAGCTGGGGGCGTGCAGGCAGGCAGAGCTTTCCATCGGCCATCTTGCCACCGAAAGTCCCACCTCATTGAGCTATGCCTTCTTTGTCTCTTTTGGAGTTCAAGATTGCTTTAGGAATTAAGTGGGAATTTGTGGGAAAGGTTGTAAAAAACCAAGTCCGAATGTTTTCCTTGAGGGGTGGACAAATGGGGGATCAGAGGTCAGAGAATGATGGCACTTGCCTTGTCTGTCCATTAAAACCCACACGCATGAATGTTAGATGTTTAGAAATTAGAACGACAGAAGTAGCAAGACACGTTTTTAAGAAAAGAAGCGCTAGATTTGATTCTCTTATTACCATAGAAGTTGGCCTTTGTGACACATACAAAAAAGACAGTTGATTTGGGCAAGACTATCTTGTTAAGTTTTCTCTTTTTCCAACCAATTTCCCCGTTGCCATGACACACACGTGGATTTTAATGGACAGCCTGGGCCCTAGCTTTTCATAAGAGGCCAGTGATGCTTCAAAGGCCAGGTGTTCCAAGTGCTATCATTTCCTGCCCATGGCTTTCCATGACCTTCTAGCACCAGCCAGTACAACTTTCTGTGATGGCGGAAATGTTCTGATTACAGTAGCCACGAGCCACACATAGCTGTGGAGAGATGAAATGTTTTACTTTACTGTTTATTAAGTGTGGATAGCGACATGTGGCCAGTGGCCAGTGCAGTCCTAGGATGCTGGCCCCTAGAGAGTAAGCATTGTCTGTCAAGTAGCCTGGAAGATTGACACTGCGCTTTCAAGGTTACCTGGCCATAAAGTAGATAAAACAGCTCCAATGTCACTGTTGCTTTGGCTTCATAGTCACAGATGCAGCCCATATAAAATGCCAGAATGCCTGATGGAAGACTTCTGAGGGTCAGGAGATGAGGAAATGGTCTGTACTGACTTTGTTCAGGCATCCTTGTTGTTTAATGCCTTCTGGCAGTTCTAGGTCCGTCTTCAGAACTGGCCTCCTTTTCCTGATCAGGCTTCTCTGGATTCTAGCCTCCCTCTCCAGGCGTCATCTCCCCTTCCCAAGCCCCAGGGGCCTGGCTTCTCAGTTCCACTGACTTCCCCTCCGTTGTTGTCTGGGCCTAGTGGTCATCGTTTCAACCGAGATTACCTGTGTCGCCTTACTCATTTCTCATGGGACACATTTCAGCCTGAAAACTCCCCAAGTTCCAGGTCTTATTTTATCAGTGTCATTAGGTGTGTTGGACATATGACCCAGGCTGAGGGCTTCTCTTTAGGCTGGTTTCTGACTTTCGCTCTTATTTACATCCATTTCCTCTTTCTCCTGATTGCCGCTTGCCTGGGGTCTCACTCCTTGTCTTGTTTCCTGTCCAAGACTGACCTGTGGGTCTACCTGCTAGAGCCTGGGCAGCAGTTGGTCATTACAATGCGTTTAAATAAAGGCCTTAAATAAGTATACCTTAAATAAAGGTATAGTGGTCGTGAAGAGCCAAACGACACCATCTTCTTGTGTTTAAGAATCAAATACAAAACCACCCTTTACTTTTCAATGTACAACCTCACCCATCCCAGGCCTATACTGAGCTGTCCTTCATGTAACATTCAGTGCCTCCTGCTGCCAACCACTGGAGCGTCTGCTACACGCGTGCCAGGCTGAGTGCTTTCCCACGGTGGTGTACACAGGAGGTTTTAGGCAAATGTTGGCTGAATGAATGGATAGGATTACCCAATTAACCACTGATATAATGCCAGGTTTTAAAGAAGTAGAAAATGTGTTTTTTATTAAGGGCCACTGAATCATAGGGAAAAAACTCTGATTAAAAAATAGATTGAATACAACATGGGAAGTTAGTTTACTATTAGCTAAAGAAACATCTAAAATGTTCGGCTCAACCTTAACCCTTAGCAAATGGGCAACCAAACTCTTCAATAAACAGGTGATAAAAATAGACTTTAAGTCTATGTTAGGGTCCACTAATTAAGCAAGACAAGAAATCAGGAAAAGAAGACAAAGGAAAAGGCAAAGAGACAAGTACAATGGACCAAGATACAGAGGGAAAGATGTGCACGTAGAGACAATTGTAGTAACAACTACTATTTGCTAGGTGCCTACCAGTGCCCACCAGTTTAATTATTTTTATACCCACACACAGTTTCTATTTCTCACAACTACCCTTGTTCCCATTTTACAGATGAAGAAGTCGAGGAGAGCAGTCAGGTAAACAGCCTAAGATGACACTGCGTGTAAGCAGCATACGTGCATATACGTACAAACACACTCAGACAGCAGAGCTCATTACTTATTTAACAAACATTAGAGTATGAACAGGGGCCACACACTAAACCTGACAAGCTCAGGAGGCCCGCATGGCGGGCCTTACAAACCCAGAGACCAAAGTAACCACACAGCGTGGTCTGCACGTAAAAATTCCTAACTAAAAGCGGGTCAGGGTGGGTAGTCACCCCCTGGGCCTGTAGCTTCCTCGATAAGATCCGTCATTACCTTTGAAATTGTCTATTGTCTTGGCGCATCTAAGATAACATACCTTTGAAATGTCAGAGTTAATTTTCTTTTCCAGACCCCTCAAAGGCACAACCGCCAGCACCAGAGCACGAGACCACGTTGTTGTCTTGTTGCCCACGTACCCTCTCTATGTGCTGTAAAGGTTAACTGTCCTGTACCCACCAATGTATGAGAAGTATGTGTCTCCCCGTTTTACTTTTTTATCTAATCTCAGAGATTTTGCCACTTTGCGTTCTCCCATCTCTTATCTACCACCAATGAATTTCATGTGACCTCCCTTTGTCACATTGTATGTGACAATTTCATGTGTCTCTTCCTTTGATTCTAATGTATAAAATAAGCTGCAAAACTGCCATTCTCCAGGGCATTTGCTCAGCCGTTGAGATTGTGCTTATTGGCAACTGTTGCCAGTTTGGCTCAAATAAACTCTTATAAGACTTTTTCTCAGGCTGGACATTCTTTCGCTAACAAGAGAAACTAGGAATGCTAGGTACTAGATGAATCGTGCCACCCTTTGCTCAAGGAGAGCGAGAGTGAGAGCAACATGTGGGCACAGAGAGAAGCATGGCCGTGGAGCAATATCCTTTGCTGTGAACTTCAGGACACGGTAGCCCCAGAGTTTCAAAGACATGCATTTCAGTAACCACAACTATGGATCGGGGCTTCACCTCCAGCACTTCTACCACAGCCTGGACGACCTGTAATTGAGGCCATTCTGGCCCAGTGCTGTCAACTCTCCAGTCCTGATTTTCAGAGGGAAGGAAGGAAAGGGATTGCAGCCTGGGCTGCCTGCCTGCCACCAACGAAGGAGACTGCTCTGTGACCCCATTCATATCAGTCCCATTGTCATGTAGAGAAAATATCACTCTGCTTCCTATTCTGGGTCTATGACGCTGACCCGGGGAGTTCGGGATGAGAAAAGGGAGCATTGTTGGCAGATACACGATTTCCTTTTTGTTCCAGTCTGACCTTACAGGGACGTCCTGCCAGTGTACTATTTAGTCTTTGTCCACAGCTCCATTCATGTTCTGGCCCCTTGACCCGAGCTGCAGACACTCCATTCTTAGCTCCTCATTCCTTCCTTTGTCCTGATACCCTTGTTGTCTTCCTGAATCAAGCACATTCTCTCATTTTTCTGTCCCTTTCATTCCCCAGTGCAGAGGGCTCAGTGGAGATGGCCCCGGGCTTCCCGGAGGAAGGGGTTCCCCAGTGTGTTGGGGAGACCTGGTATCTCTTTGGACTTCTTATGGTGGAAGGTTCAAGGAGCCACGTACTTCACCTGAGGTGGGCCCTCTTCATGCCCGCAGGTCCAGGGACAAGCAAGGCCCTGCCCTGGGCCATTTGTCCTTTTTGACTCTGCTTAGTGCTCTCTCTGAGGCCCCTTCTGCGTTCTGCTGCATTCAGCCTGGTAGGGGTGGTCTCTCTGTGGGAATCGGCCACCAAACTGTCTGAGCACCAGCACATCTCAGGGCAGGAGCAGCAAGTGGGGCAAAGCCAGTCCTTTTCCTGGCCAGTTTGGTTCCATTTCCTCCTAGTCCTGTTGGCCCTGGGCCTGACCACCAATCTCTTCCCTGTCAGACACAACACGATGGCCATCGGCATCGCAGTGGACATTCTGGGCTGCACAGGCACTTTGGAGGACCGAGCAGCCACCCTCAATAGGATCATCCAGGTGGCAGTGGAACTGAAAGATGCCATGGGGGACCTCTATTCATTCTCGGCCATCATGAAAGCCCTGGAAATGCCGCAGGTACGTTTCCACTTGCTTTGTGCAGCCCTGTGGGCCTGTGTGCACTTCCTGTTCTGCACAGTGGTCTGCAAGTCCGTGCTTAGCAAATCACAGGGTTACTCGGTCTCGAAAGGTAAACTGAATCTTAATGAAATCTACTTTGATGAGGGGGCAACCACGATTAGTGTCCTAAGTATCTTGGCTCTGTTTTTAAAAACAGTGGAAAATTCCTGATAGCCCACACTTTCTCTTTGATGTACAATAAGAAGAGTCATTCTCAAGAACAGTGTTCCCGACGAACCAGTTAGGATGCTGTGTATGTTGTATGCAAGACTGCTTCCCCCTGAGTCACCGGCACGCAGGCGGTTTGGGGTAATGCCTGGGAAACCGAGCCACTGGGGAGCCTGTATCTGAGAATCCCTAGAGTGGTTTATCTCAAAGAATGTTCCTCAGGGCACCTAAAACAAGCTCTCCTATTAAAAAATTCAGATTCCTGGACCATCTGCCATATACCCCCAAATTAGAATTTCTGAAATCGGGCACCTTGAATATATCTGCTTTGACAGGCTGTTTTTAGGATGAGCGTCAAAACTGAAAACGTGTATTTGAAATCAGATGGACCTCATAGTGGAAAGTGGTCCCGTTGTCTTGATTGCATGGGTTCAGCTTTCCCATTTCTGTTCTGCCGAGCCATAGGTGCTTGGAGGACTTTCATTTACAATCCTCGCGTGCCCAGTCTGCCACCGGTAACACCAAAACCGCTCATCACTTAGCTCGGCTGTTTCATAGCCAGATTGTCTCGGAAATCCGGTGGTGCTCCCTGAAAATCCAACGTTGCTACTGGGGAAGACGGCTACAGTCACATGTCCAGCAAGCCAGGGCATGTTAGCAACATAATTTCCTTGCATTAAAGCAAGGTCCCCTTAAAAACATGCAGCTGAACAACTTAGTTCTTTCACCCGGAAAATTTGGGGGGTCAATTCCAATTCTGATATAACATCCTAAGAGTTTTCAAAATTCTTTAGATGCACTGGAATTTAGTATGGTAGATATTTGAAATAAGCAAATTCAGCCATGTTTTCATGATATGCTGACTTGTATAATGTCAGGGGTTATAATTTTTCATTCAGGTGTTTTTTATTTGCATCAGATTTATTTCTGATCTAAAACTACCTATAATTTTGAAGGCTGAAGCAACAAGTGAAGCTGTGTGCACAGCCCTCCAGCCCAGAGCTTCCTCTGAGAGTAGCAAAGGGGATGTTTTATATTAGGTGGTTGCCGTCCATGACGTCACACTTGGCGGTTAGGGACTCTGGCGGTTAACATGCCTTTGTAGGCGCTCCCTCCCCTCCAGCATCATCAGACTCTTACCTTCTGGAGCATCTCTGCAATGAGGGACATAGTTCTAAGGGTATTCAGAGCCCTGGGTGAGGCAGGGCACTGCTGGGGGAGGGAAGCGGCAGAGCCAGGGAAAAGCCCAGGGGAGTCATGTCCTTTTTGTGTGTCACCATCCAAACCTGCTTCTATACTACAGCCACACGTGCTTCTCAGCTTCTCATAGGAAGAGAGAGCACCCAGGAGATGGGCCTAGCCAGAGGCCAGGGCTTCTTTCAGAAAGGCGGATGCTTCAGGGAGGGGAAGAGCAGAAGGGGAATGTGAGAAGGGCGGGCAGCACGGTGGGTGGCCAGAGGAAGACCTGCCCACATCCTTTCCTTACCAGCAAATCAGCGGCTGCTGACCCGTCTCACCTTTCACTTGGAATACACAGGGAGCTCTCAGAGACCAATGAAATGAATCTCAGGTCTGCCATTTACCAGCTGTGAAACCTTGAGCAAGTTACCTAATCGCTCCTGTTTTTTGATCTGTAAAGTGAGGCCAAAGTACTGGCTTTTTGGGGGCATTGTGAGGCTCAAATGAAATTTCTCAAATACCTGACTCAGAGTTGGCTCTCATTCCCTAAACGTTAGTGCCCTTCCTCCCGTCCTGGTTTCACGCAGAAAACTTCAGACAGGTTGGCTTGCTGATCTGATGGTGTGAGTGGGGGACCATTTGTCTTAGGGCAGTAAGAGTCAGTGTTGGTGTTGACTAAATTATTCCGAAAGAAGCGTAAAGGAGTGAGTGGTGGCATCGTATGGCCGAGGCAATACGCTGTCTCAGACATTACTACTGATGAGGAACCTTAAAATGCGGTACCTTATTGCTACATCCTCTCATCAATATGACCTCTGGGGAGGCCGCTGGCAACTCCTCTCAAAATTTAAAATACATGTACTCTTTTAATAGTTCCACTTCCGGAAATTTGTCCTCCAAATATTTTCACACATGTACACGTTTGCAAAATCTTTACGAGGTAATTTTGTTACAGAAAAATATGTTTAACCCTCTTATCTGTAGGAGACTGGTTAAACTACGGTTTATCCATAAACTGGAACATGATGCAGAAGTTTAACAAAATAAGGCTGATCTGTGTTATTTTATGTTACTTATATGGAATGATTTCCATGCAAAGAACAGAAAAATATGTGTAGTATGACATGAACTTATTTATTTTTAAGGAGAGTTGTGTGTGCGTGTATCTGTACACACACACACACACACACACACACACACACACACACAAAGTAACTGATGAGGAGTTGTTCCTGGGATGGGCCATTACAGCACTGCAGAATAAAGTGGGGGTGGGGGATTAACTTTTCTCTGTACACTCCTTTCAACTGCTTTCACTTTTTTTTTTACCATGTGCATTTATCATCTATTCCAAAACATAAGCAAAAAGGTAATTTTAAAAAGAGCCTTTTCCAAAACGATAACAACTTTCTTTCTTCAGATTACAAGGTTAGAAAAAACGTGGACTGCCCTGAGGCACCAGTACACCCAAACTGCCATCCTCTACGAAAAACAGCTGAAGCCATTCAGCAAAATCCTGCACGAAGGCCGAGGTGAGTGCAGGCTCAGTGAAGCTGGCCTGGGGCTGCCCTGCTGGTGTCTGTAAGGCCAATAGATTGTATCTGTTCTGGTTTGATCAAAGCATGTATGTAGCACGGCATATTATGAGGCCCTGAGTTATCTGCAGGATGGTTGACCGGTAAATGAAGGTTTTTATCAGAGGACAGCATTCCTTGTAGGAGGTCTGAAGTTGCTAAAAAAGCAGACACAGGCGACCAGTCACCTCATTCTGTGCTTAGCCTTTCAAAAATATGCAACCAAGTAATATTAATTATAGTCACCATGCTGTATGTTACATCCCATAATTTATCCATTTTATAACTGGAAATTTGTACCTTTTGATCCCTTTCACCCACCCCCCACCTCAGGCAACCACCAATGTGTTCTCTGTACGTATGAGCTCAGGAGTTTTTGTTTTTCTGGATTCCACATATAAGAGAGCATATGTGACTGACTTATCTCACTTAGCATAATGCCCTCATCTGTTGTGGTTCCATACACATTTTAGGATTGTTGGTTTTTAAAGGTAGATGTTTTGGAGGCTTGTCCTTGTCTGTCAGACACAGGTCTTCGAAGTTGAGGTGCCCAATGTGGGTTTCAAACTCTCTGTTCCTCAGGAAGAAGCTCCGGGTTTTGAGTTCCCTCCAGACTGTGGGTCGTTGCACCAGGCTTGGGGTTTATGGGGAGACTGTGTGCCAGCCTCTCATACCCACTTCAGTGGGCCTTCTCTCATTGGCCCAATGCATAGGAGCTGCTCAGACAGCTTTGTTTTTCTCAGCGGAAGTTGTTCCATATTTAACTGCAGATGCAGTGCCCGTGGGAGGAGCTGAGCCTGGGCCCCTCCTGCATTGCCCATCTTGAGCTGGGACTCTCTATGCTTAACTTTGAAAACTAAGACGATATAGAAAACTTTACCCCTTGTTTTGCAGAGTCCACGTGTGTCCCCCCAAACAATATATCTGTGCCACTGCTGATGCCTCTTGTAACCTTAATGGAACGCCAGGCTGTCACTTATGAAGGAACTGACATGTGGGAAAAAAATGAAGAAAGTTGTGAGATTGTGATGAATCACTTGGCAACAGCCCGACTCATGGCACAGGCTGCAGACAGTTACCGGATGAATGCCGAGAGGATCCTGGAAGGTGAGAGCTGTTTTTTATTTGCTGCTGTCTGTTCTGCGTAGTAGTTGGAATAAAGGACTAGAAGAGCATGGATGTTCTCAATTAGACAAAGACCAAGCAGGAAACATTAAGGCCTGGGAATTCCATTTCCTATATGATTGATCATAACTTCCTCTTAATTCCTAAATGACTTAAGGATCCTGTTTCTCCCTTCTTTGTAGGTATTCTGTGGTGTCACTGGTACAGAATAAACAGAGAGAAAGGGTCAAGAATTGGTCAGCTTGCCTACCATTAGTACCTTTAATAATTTCTATTAGAAAACGTGATGGGCCAACATGAGGAGTTGTTCTATGTGACTTCATTGATCGGCATTCCTGTTTTTTCCCAGTCACACTGGGACGTGAGCTCCCCTGCTCTGAGTATCCGAGGGTCTAACACAAGGAAAGGCACTGAAACAACTTGGGGAAAAGACCAAACCACAAGTATTTTGATTTAGACGAGTGTAAAGTGCGTCTTAAGGAAAGGCCAACGAGGCTGAAGAAGTAGGAAGACACACGTGGGAAGGCCTTCCACGGAGGCTGTGGCTGAGGAAGTACCAGCGAAGGGTTTTAAACATGGTCGGATTTATGTTTTAAACCTGGCATCTGCACGGAGGGAGGGTGGAGGGCTGACAGCTTGTAGGCAGAAAGGCCATTCAGGAAGCGAGGGCAAGAATGGGGCCTTGAGCAAGGCAGTTACCAGGGATGACTATTTTTAATTCCTCACTATGTAATTTTTAATATTCTTCAAGGGCCCAGTGTGATCCGCAAAGTTAAGAACTGTCTGGGGCAGGAGAGGCCAATTATGACATCCTAAAACAAAGCTGTTGTTCAGAACCCGAATTTAGGACTAAAGAATTTGCACTGTCTGCTGTAGCTGTATAAGCATCACATACCTCTTTCATTTTATTTTCCTAAAAGTTCTCCAAGCTTAGCAGTGAAGAACTCAAACAATAAAAGCACATAATTCAATTTACCAGATATCAGAGTGTCTGCTTCTATAAAGCCAACAAATACATTACACTGGATGTTGCTTAAGCTTACGAGTACGTAATAGGATGGGTTTTGGAAAAAACTGCTGTAAGCTGTTCTACAGCAAATCACTTTCAAGGTGTCTGATGGTGTCTCTCAGCTGATCCTGCCACAGGTTCATATAGCAAGTTCCCACCTGCCAGAAGTGACTGTGAACCCAGCAAGGGTAGAGTGTTGCTCACCATCACATCCCCAGCACCCAGCCCAGGGTAGGCGCTCAAAGCATATTAACTGAATGAATGGAAATTGTCATCTGGTCACTGGTTGGTTATCTGTCAAAGATATTCTGGCATCACATGGAAGGATGGACTAAAAGCCTTCTATGATCCTCTCCACCACCAAGATCCTATGATCTAGAAGGTGGAAATATATTTCATGACAGAGCAGGCTACTCCAGCGATAATCAAGGATGAGAACCACATGCGTCTATGACCCTTCGGCCAAAGGTTTCCTGCTCTAATCGAGTTGACTGAGCACCTTGGCCTTAAATAGAGCAGATGTTCTCTCTTATAGAAGAGAGGATTGAGAAACAGGCCCACACATATGGCTATCCATTGACTCTTGACAAACTGTCACGGTAATTCATTGGTTAAAGTACAGTCTTTCAGCAAATGGTGCTGGAACTACTGAGTATTATATGCAAAAAAATCCTTGATCTTTACTTTGTACCATACACAATAATTAATCCAAAATGGATCACAAAGCCATAATATAAGAGTAAATAAAAGTAAGTATAAAACTCCTATAAGAAAACATAGACGTTTGTTGTGCCCGTGGATTAGGCAAAGATTTCTTAGGACAAAACCTTGAACCATAACAGAAAACACTGATAAATCAAAATTAAACATTTTGCTCTTCAAGTCACCGTTAAGAAAGTGAAAAGGCAAGCCAAAGACTAGAACATGTTTGGCAAACATATATCTGATGAAGAACTTATATCTAGAATGCATAAAGAATTCTTAGAACTCAGTGAGAAGACAAACAAGATTTGAACAGACAAGTGATCTGAATGGACACCACACCAATGAAGATATAGGAATGACAAGTAACTACATGGGAAGACGTTCAAAACATTAGTCATTAGGGAAATGGAAATGTAAGCCACAGTGAGACACCCCACACACTACCTAGAATGACAACACTGAGGCGGCAGCATGTGGAGAAAATCTTCGTATGTTGCTGATGAGAATACAAAATGGTAGAGCCGTTTTAGAAAGAGTTTGACAGGTTCTTTAAAAGTAAACATATATTTATGACATGTCCCAGTAATTCCACTCCTAGACAAATGAAAACACATGTCCACACGAAACTTATACACAAATGTCCACATTATTCATAACAGCCAGAAACCAGAAACAATCAGTTGGTGCCCACCAGTTGGTGAATAAACAACATGTGGTATGGCTGTATAACTGAATACTACTCAGCAATAAAAAGGAATTAATTATTGATAACATGAAACCATATGGAATAAGCTGAAATACATCATACTAAGCCAGATGCAAAAAGTCCATATTATATCATTTTATTTATATCAAGTTTCTAGAAAAGGGAAAACAGTAGCAACAGAAAGCAGATTAGTGGTTGGCTGGGGTCTGGGGTAGGAGCAGGGATTGACTGCAAAGTGGAACTAGGGAGCTTTCTAGGGGATAGAAGTGTAGCTATAAATTTACTGTTATAAACCAAACTAAAATGGGTGAATCATGGCATGTCAATCATCCATCAATAAAGGTGTTAAAAAAACACAAGGTACTTTGAATACCCCTTACAGCACTACGACCCAGAGTGGCGTGTGCACACTAAGTTTATTCTATCATGTTTTAGTGAACTTGTTTGTGATTCCTTCTCTGGAGGTGCTCAGGTCCTTGAGTGTGGGCCTCTGCCCTCCCTCCCTTATAGACAGCAGGTCCTATACTTTTGCTTCGGGTCATTGTTTAAAGTCCTGAGAGATGTTCATTTTGATCTTACTTGAAACAAGCAAGTTTTCAGTCTATTTTCAACACTATATTTTAGGCAGAACTGCAATAACTTTTTTGTTTCGTTTTATTTATATTAGGTTTTCAACCAGATGAAGAAATGAGTGAAATCTTCAAGACTGAATTTCAAATGCGATTGCTTTGGGGCAGCAAAGGTGCACAAGTCAATCAGACAGAGAGATACGAGAAATTCAACCAGATTTTAACTGCCCTGTCACGTAAACTGGAACCTCCTCCTGTAAAGCAGGCAGAGCTTTGATAAATCTCCAGAAAACTTAGGATGTTATTTCAAAGTTCCCCAATTTCTTCTTTGGGAAAGCTTATTTGATAAAGTAATAATGTGCAAACCTGACAATATACAAGGTTTTAGTATCCACAGGATATTAAACATGTAAATTGTACCGAGCACACTTATTTATGAATTGTTTAAAATTACTACTGATTTTTAAATGAATGATAATTTATTATTAAGGTAACTATTGCTAATGTTGATCAGCAAATTTAAGAGAAGACCTAGCTATGCTGACTGGTTGCTTTCTATTACTGAGGTATTTGACCATTTTAGTTTTAATTCCATGTCAGAAATTGTAAATAGAAAAGTGTAAAAGCATGAAACATTTCAAAAGGTATCAGTTGTATGATATTCTTCAACTAAATATTAAAAATGTAAATAGTCATATGAAAATATATCTTTTTGTGAAACAACTGTATCCAGTCTCTTTAATATTAAACCATCATAGGATAACAATTATACTTCTTACCATCCTGGGGCACCCTCTCCCCTAGTCTTGATGCAATCCCAATCGCAACCCAAGGGGATCTTTCAAGCTAACTTGGTAAACTTTTCCTAAATCTTACATAGCTAGGAATAGTCAAGATCAGCCTAGGAAAGTAAGATGGGGAGAGGGGGGATCTTATCTCCCAAATATAGAAGTTCATTATTAAACTATGGTAATTAAGAAACTGTCATTAGAAGTTTGATATATGACAGGAGTAACATTGCCAATCAATAGGGGAAAGGATGACCTTTTAAATAATTCTCGAACAACTGGTTAAGCAAATGAAAGGGGGTGAAATGGTTCGTTACCTCATCATACACCAAAATCAAGATGAATTAAGACCCTGCTTGTGAAAGGCAAAAGCATAACACTTTCAGAAAAAAATACAGAATATCGTTTTTACTTTGAATCAAGGAAGAATTTCTTAAACTAGACAGAAAAAACATTAAATATGAAAGATTGATCAATCTCCATGAAAATGAACTTATATTCATTAAACCATTATCATAAATTGAAAGAACTGACCGATGACATTAGCAACGCATAAAGCTGGCAAGAGATGAGTATGGTAGGCAAGGCAGCCTCCAAGATGGGCCCCGAAGTTCCCTGCCACCTGGTGTTCACACCCTGTGTTCTCCCACATCGTACCAAGGAAGGTCTGCATCACCAAGTGCATAGAGCAGCAGTAATGGCATGTCACGTCTGAGATGAGGTTATAAAAAGACGATAGCTTCCGTCTTAGTTTTTACTCTCTTGGATCAGTCACTGGAGGAAGCAAGATGCCACGTCATGAGCACCCCCATGAAGAGGTACACATGGCAAGAAAGGCCTGCCCACAATCCATGAATCATCTTGGAAGGGACTCTCCAGCCCCAGGAGAGCCTTGAGATGATTGCAATCTTGGCCAACATCTTGACAACTACCTCCTGAGAAACTCTGAGCCGGCTATGTTACATTGCAAGAGATAAGGAATGCAATTAGCATCCTCAGTACATAAAGAACGCTCATGAATGAATATGGCAAGACAACCAACCAAAGAAAAAAATGGGCAAAAGCTATAAAGAGGCTTTTCAAAGAAGAAGAAACAAAAATGGTACATGTGAAAAGATGTTCAACTTCATTAATAATCAGGGAAAAGCAACTTAAGACCACAGTGAAATGCTGTTTTACATCCATTGAATGGACAAAACCTGAAAAGTCTGACTCCTAAGTGTTGGCCAAGATACGGAGCATAAGAAACCCTCATCCACAACTCTTAGGTGTGTAAAAATGTTACAATCACTTGGAGGGGAAAATGTGATACTACCTTTTTAAACTGAAGATAAATATAACCCACAACCTAGCAATTCCACTCCTAGGTACAGATCTTAGAGAAATGCTTGTGTCTGTAAACATGCACGTGGGTGAGCACTGTTTATAAAGCTGAGGCTTGAACAACACGGGGTTAGGAGACCAAGCTCCCCCCCCCCCCCCACAGTCAAAAACTTGAGTATAACTTTTGACTCCCCATAAACTTAACTACTAACCTACTGTTGACCGGAAGCCTTACCAGTAACATAAAGAGTCAATTAACATATATTTTGTACGTTCTGTGTATTATATACTGTACTATTATAATAAAATAAGCTAGAGAAGAAAATGTTATTATGAAAATCATAAAATACATTTACAGTACTGTACTGTATCGGTAACTGTTAAGTTTACGTCATCTGTTTACAAGATGAATCATCTGTCAGTGCCACCCAACAGTCTTATATGATACAAAACACTGTAGATGTGATACGTATTACTAATTCTAGACCTGAAAAATAAAAACAATGTGAAAAAGAAATTCATATTTATTTAGATATAATGATCCATGGCATTGATAAAGCAGCAGCAATATGCTTGCTTTATGGTAGCCTAGTGTAATCAATATTATTGCGTCACGGTAAACTAGCCTATACACTAATGAATAAATCATTATAAAATTTTTATAGTATATAGTATTACAGTCAATTCATAATATGGTACTGGAAACATTACTTTTTAAAAAACCACTTACCTGTGATGATAGGCTGATATACAGTATCTCCAATTACAAGTCACACTGTACTGTAATTCTTTACAAGCAAACTCATAAAACAGTAAGAAATCTAACACATTATTAACTCTATTAAATATCACTCACCTTATGCTTATGCGAGGATGGGCTTTCTACTTCCATACGCATATTGCACATGACGTTCTACACGATGAATACTTAGGTGATGACACAAAAACGTTTTCATACAGTTCTTGCTGTACATATTAGATTTTCACACAAAGACACATACACAACATTGATTAACTGTACAGCATGATGATTATTGAGTTCATTAAGTGAAACTGGATCATCAAGGTTCATCCTCATTGTCTTCACACTGAGTAGGCTGAGGAGGAAGAGGGGTTGGTCTTGCTGTCCCAGGGACGCAGAGCAAGAGATGGAGGAGGTGGCGGGGGAGGTGAGAGACTGGCACACTTGATGTGACTTTATGGAAATACATCGTAATTTCTGATTTTTTTGCTTTCTCATTTCTCTCAAAATGTTTCTATATGGTACCAATCCCTTTTCTACCATTTACTTTAGTTTCAGTGGCCTTATCTTTGAAGGGTCCATGTTGTAAAAGAAGTCAAAAGTAGTCTTGGATACTTGGAACCCTTCTGCCAGATTGTCTAATGTCAATTTGTTTTCTGGCACTGCTTCTTCTCCGTCTTCTTCATCGTCTGCCACTGACTGGATGAGAAGCACTCATCTCCATCAAGTCGTCTTCTGTTCGTTCCTGTGATGTGGTGTCTATTAGCCCTTGACTTTCAAGATCTTTATTCTGAAACCCTTCACACATACCACTCTTTTTTTTTAGCTATATCCACAATCTCTTTCATGATTTCCTTAATTGGTGTCGTAAATCCTGTTAAGTCATGCACAACATCTGGACAGCTTTATCTAGCAGGGATTTATTGTTTGGGGCTTGATGACTTTCACAGCTTTTCCTGTAACACTGGCGGCATCTTCAATGGTGTAATCCCTCCAGACTTTCATGATGTCGTATCAGGGTTCTCTTCCATAGTGTTGACAATCTTTTCCATAGAGTACCATGTATGACGAACCTGAAAGGTCCTTATGACTTCCTGATCTAGAGGCTAAATAGAGACATTGTGCTTGAGGGCAAGTAGACCACTTTGACACGTTCTGTGTGGAACTCATGGAGTTAAGTGGCCAGGAGCACTGTCCAATATCAAAAGAACTTTCCAAGGCCGTCCCTTACTTGGGCGGTACTTCCTGACTTCAGGGACAAAGCATTGATGGAACCAATCCATTAGGGTTCTCGTTGTCCAGGCCTTGTACAACCAAAAGACTGTCTCCTGGTGTTTATCTTTCCCCTTCAAGGCTCCGGGTTTACCAGCTTTAGAGATAAGGGCAGTCTTGATCACAAACCCAGCTGCATTTGCACAAAAAGGTAGTTAGCCTAACCCTTCCTGCCCTTAAATCCTGGTGCTTGCTTCTCTTACTTACTAATAAATGTCTTTGTGGCTTTCCTCTCCCCCCGACTCCCCTCCACACACACCTCACACACACTTTCATTTGCATTAAAAACCTGTTCAAACAACTATCCTTTCTCCTTAATGATTTTTCTTAAAGGCGTCGAAGAACTCTGCTGCCTCTTTGTCAACAAATGTTGCTTCTCCTATTATCTTGACATTTTTAAAGGCAAACCTCTTTCTAAAGTGATCAAACCATCCTTTGCTGGCATTACATTCTTCAGCCTTAGATCCATCACTTTCCTTTTGCCTCGTCATAACATGACCACTTTTCTCAACTCATATTAGTGTCTATTGATATGCATAGCAATCTTGTACCCACATAAAGCTGCATTTTTCAATACCAGATAAAAAGGTATTTCGTAAACAGTACAAGGTTATCATGCCTGCTGGTGTAGCTCCAGCAATGGCTTCACGAATTTCCTTTTCTTGACAATGGTCCTCACGCTGGACTCATTTACCTTGATATGGCAGGTAACCATAGCTGCAGACCTCAATCTATAGTACGTATTAAGCAATTCAACTTTTTCTTGTAATGTCATGACTTTTCCCTGCTTTTTGGGAGCACTTCCGGTATCATTAGTGGCACTCAGTATGGGTCCCCTGGTGTTATCCATGGTTTATGTTATTGCACTAAACAAAATTAAAAAATACACAAGAACTGTGAGATCACTTATAACTGAGAAACGAAATTTCCTGGGGAGTCGAACTGCTCATGTGGAGACCATTAGCGTCACATGGTGTTTTAAGCAGATGCAACAATTGAGCTCATCGCAAAAGCAACAGGAGGTGGCTACGACATTATTACAGTAGTACAGTATTACTACAGTTAATTTTCTGCAGTCATGATTTAATACTGCATTTTTACATTTCTCTCAACTATGAATGGTGGCACAGTCTGTATTTGCATGCGTAAGTTGTGATAAATCTTAACTTTTTATAATAAATCTGTGTATATTTTATGGTAGTAAATGATAAATATAGACTAGTAACTTCATATAGTTTATGCATTCATGACTTACCTTTTTCTTAATTTTTAAAAATATTCTTAGGCTATGCAATTTATCTGAAGTTTTCTTTTTCACATTGCAGCTTATCTCCAAAAAAATTTCCAATAGTTATTGAAAAAAAATCCACTTGTAAGTGGACCCAGGCAGTTCAAGTCCATGTTGTTCAAGGGTCAACTGTACTAGCAAAATTCAGGAAATCGCCCAAATGTCCATCAACAGGAGGATGGGTAAACTGTATATATTTATATAATGGAACACTATACATAGTAAAATGAACTATGCATTAACATGGATAAATCTTAAAACAATGTTGAGTGAAAAAACAAGTCTCAGAAGATACCATGCAATATTCAAATTATTTATCCAGTGGAATGTTAGTAAGTTAATATATAAATCAGACGAATAAATTAGTAGGTAAATCAATGTGCAAATCAAGTAAATAATCCCTTTTACATAAACTACATAATAAAACCATTTATCAAGTGATGAAAGTAGCACAAGTAATTCATCAATCACTAATAATTTCCAAATCATTTGTTTAAAGAGTTGGCTTGGCATAGTTTTTTGTTTGACATGGCTGTCACCAGGTAAATGACGCCCCATGATTTGACATAGGGCTGCAAAACCTTCCAATGACTTCCCCTTTCGATTGAGTCATTAATTTACTAACGTGCTATCTGGCACCGAGACACGCAGCTGATCCACAACTCACCTCACTGAGCAGCATAGTACCATCTGGGTGCCGGCTCTGTGCCAGGAGCCAGTGGTAGGAGCTCTCAGCTAGCATGGAGAAAAGGGGTGTGTGTGTGGGGGGGAGCAAGCTGGGTGTTTGGATGATCAGGGTTGCCAGAGCTGGGAGCTTGTGTTTTCTGTCTCGTTCCACATCCAGGACTGTGTCCCCCCACATTGGCCAACCAGGAAACAATTAAGGACCAGTCGGATTCTAGTTATGATGCAGGACAAAGACAGAAGGGGAAAGTGGGAAGAATAAAAACAAACGGGGCAAGTCTGCCAAAGGCTTCCGCTGGCCCTAAGACCAAGTAGCTTGGTCTGTCCAGGCAAGTGAGGGGAAAGGCGGACTTGTAGAGGTGAAGAGGACAAATGTGGAGACCAGCCAAGGGAAGAGGGGGGAGAACAAGGCAGGAGTTGTGCCATCACTTGCTCAAGAGCACACACTTCTGGGTATTAAACCAAGTCCTAGGAGAGCCCCTCCCCTCACACCTCTTCAGTGCACAAGACAAGCCACCCTCCACCACAAAATTAGTTGCAAAATAAAACTTTAAAAAACCAGGGCCATTACTACACCATGAGGGACTATGGCCTCAAACACCGGTATCTACCCACACTCCCTTCCAGTTGCTCAGCTGCTACGAGCTTAGATGTGCCTCCTACTCTTGAGCAGGATGAGACATTTGTTTGAAGGATGAACAAAGGGAGTCTTCCTCAGCTTGGCTGCCCATGTCCCTCTCTCACTCAAGAACTTATGAAACCAGAGGAGATTCCCCAACACCTGAAAAAATAGTGAACCTTCAACTCTGTCCCTAGTGCTCAAACAAGAAGTGCATCACAGGGCGTCATGTGTGGTTTCTTAGAGAAATCATACGGACTGGTACGTATATGATTAACCAGTTTTACAATTTTTCAGAATTACTGTTTGACAACCAGTATGGAAATATTTTAGTATTTAGCATTAACTATGGCTGTATCAGTGAGAACTGACTGCATATCAGCCCTGCTTCTACAGAGTATATAACAATATCTTTACAGAGCTCAAAAACATGAGAAGTTAATCAGGTTTAGGAAAAAATACCCATCATGGTAAAACTAAGGAAAGCAATAAAGATTAAAATTCAGGATAATGGTTATTCTTGAAGAAGAGGGAGATTACAATTTTCTATTTTTAAGGTAAGTGATAGATTTATGTTTATTTTATCCTGGTTCTTAATACACATATAATTTCCACAGTACGTTCTCGAGGCTGACATTCTGGGTTTACTGAATTGGCTTGTTGCAAGCTCCCATTCTCTACAACAACGCTAACATCTTCCTCATAAAAATGAGTAAATCTTGTCAAATACTAAAATTGTGCTAAAATCAAGACAATTGTGTCTGTAGAGTTCCCCATTTGCACCTAAAGAAAGGAATGAGGCTAATTTGATGTGACTAAAATTCTTCGGGCCTAAGTCAGTTGCCCATCACATTTACTCCTCAACGCCAACAAAATTACCCAGTACTTTTAAGAGTTGTTGAACTTCCCAGAATTTACTCTTGAAAATTTGTATTTCCCCCATCCCCCAACCTTTGGGCACCTCTTATATTTTTTATCGTTTCTTAGATTACTAACAGTGACTGTACACAATCCTGGTATATGAGCTCGTTGAAACAGGTTTGGTGTTTCTTTAGCATTTTTCACCTACACTAATACCTTCCTAGCAAAGAATTTCCATCCTTTTCAACAAGTCTGGAGATACTTTTCCTTTTGTTAATATCGTTACAGAGTTACCTTTCCCTATCAAGTAGGATTTGACTTCCCTAATCTTAGTTCAGTTAGTAAAAGCCCTTTTCATTGTTTGTTATTGTTGTTGTTGTTGACACTGTTTTCCTGATATTTTGTTTCGTGTGTGTCCCTACTTCTCAGCTTGGCATGGATCTCTAAATTTTCATCTCAACAATTACAATCCCTCATTGTTTTAGGAGCAACGCTGAGTTTTATTCCCTTTTGGGGTTTCTAAAAGTAGCTAGTAATAGCTTCCTCTCTGCCCTTTTAAAAAGCTGAATCTTCTGCAATGAGACTTCCTAAAATGACAGCTATGACACTAATTATGGCAAACATTCTCTTTCCATGCTTTGAAATGCCAGGAAGACAAGGATGCTTTTTCTGACTGATCAGAAATGCAAACAGAAGCACAGGAAATGCTGACCAGTGTGTGGCTCAGCGAGCCATGTGGTATAGGGACAGTTCTTAGGGCATGCAGAGGCTGAGACAGCGCAAAAGGAAAGGCTGTGCAACACAGTTACTGTGGAGCAAAGCCCAAAAAAATCCAAATTATTACACCCAACTGAAACTCACTCTAAATACTGAACTTTTTTTTTACTTTAGGAAAGCTTAAGGGAAGCTAAAACTAAAATAAAATTTCCAAAACTGCTTGTAAAAATGGTTGCCTGACACAGATGCTTCCACTTATGTAACTTGTCATCTACTTTGTGTTATCTGGAATTTAGCACCTTCAAGAACAAAATTTCCAGAGCCCGTGAATAAGTTATTTACCTGGCAAAAGAGACTTGGCAGATGTGATGAAATAAAAGCCCTAGAGGTGCAGAGATTACCTTGGAATCTCCTGGGAGCCTTAATGTGATCACAGGGCCCTTAAAAGTGGACGAGGGAGGCAGGAGGGTCAGAGAAAGGAATGTGACAATGGGAACAGGTGGGCGACAGGCAGCACGAGAAGGACTTGCCCCACCATTGCTGGCTTGGAGCTGGAGGAAGGAACCTAAACTGAAGGATGTGGGTGACCTGCAGATGCTGGAAAAGGGGAGGAAACGGACGCATCCCTGGAGCCTCCGGAAAACGCAGCCCTGCAGACAGCGTCACTTCAGCCCAGGGGACCTGTGTCAGACTTCCAAGTTATAGACCTGTGTGATCATACACGTGTGCTGCTCTGAGCATCAAGTTTGTGGGAATTTGTTACAGGAGCACCGGGAAATTAGAAAAATGGAAAGATGCAGGACAATATGCAATGCTAATTGTTTTTAAGAAAGTAGGTAGAATAAGAAAAAAAAAAAGAACAAAATCATTACATCTCTTTAGTTCACATAGCAATGAGATAACACACTATACACCTTAACTGACCATGAAAAGATTTTTTTATTCCATGAAAATATTCTCAACAGAGAACACTATCTTAAACAAAGCATTTACCATTAAGAAATCAACATGTGCACAAAAAGAGTAAAAATCACTGAAAAATTAAAGATTTCTTTTGGACAATTCACATGTTCAAAATTGAAGAATGATTTAAACTGTGGAAGTACAAATGTCTTCCCTATTATAATAACCCATATACAGGTTGCACTATTCCACGTGAAGGAACTTGCCTCCTACGGAAGCAAATCCTGCTTTTAGAAAAACAAACAGTAGCTTGAAAAGAACAGTTAGTCCTCACAAGACAACCTTAAACTTTGCCCTCTGTGGCTGCTAGCCAACAAAACACAAGCACTTCAGGCTTTGTACAGAAGACAAACACAGCCATATCACATTTCCTCCTCATGGCTAACCTTTAAAATACAAACTGCACTAGGATTCAAAACTACTTCATGTAGCCTGTCAGTATTGAATAATGTCACATTATATAAATAACCCTGTAACGAGATTCAAAATCTAAACTTTATAGCTTACTAGCCTCAAAAGTAATACACTATACGTCAGCTGCGTAACGGGGGCATACTTGATCTTATGAAGGCAGAAACTTTCACACAATTGTCATTTAGCTTTAGTATAACTGGCAGTACGATTCAAATAACACTGGGAAAAAATGATTAAAGCAGTCACACAGCTTCTAAAATATTGCTTAAAATCCAACAATACACAGACCATTTCACGTTCTCTTTCTTCCCTCAAAACAGTAAAGAACCAAATTAATGAAGCTTCTGTTCGTACAAACAGCCCCCCCCCGCCCCCACCCACCTCCCTATTAAAACACCACTAAGAAATTAGTTAAGATACAAGTCATTAACAGAACCACAAATGCGAGGCAGGACAACATGAGCAACAGGGCACTAACGACAATTATATTTACAACTATAAACATACAGAAATTCCCATTTTACAAGTAAAAGTGCACATAGATCATTACAAAGTTTCACTAAATTTTATCTGGTTCAAACAAAAGCATCACTTGGAAACAGACTATCATTGTAATAATAAAATGAGGACATGGTAACCCCAATTAAAAGATAATGGGGGGGGAGAGGTCCATAAAACTTCTCATAAAAACACTAAGTAAAATGGACTCGAACATGTCTTTAGTTTGATGCATAAATTAGAAGATGCACCATCAAACGTGGTAGAGCTCTAACAGCCACCTACCGAGGCTCCGCGGGCAGCTGCAGCAGCCCTGCCGAGTAAAAGGAGGTCGCACTGAGCTGACACCTAAAGCCCTTGTGGGACACTGCAGTGGTAGTGTTGGCAATCAACAGATTTAGGCACTCGAGTTTAAGGCAGCGTTTGAATGGAAGCAGCTGACTTCTGACAACAGTCCTTTGTCTTGAGGTGGTGAAGCATCTTCTATGTTTATTATGCCAGGATTTCAGTGCTGACTATAGATTCTTCCCAGACTGAGGTGCTGAAGATGGATCACGTTTCAAAGAGTTCTTTCAACTGGGCTGTAGGCTAGAGCAGAGATGTTTTCTTTTTCTTATCATAAATACTTCAGGTTCACAAACTACGTCTTCGTAATGCCACAACTGGAATGTGTTGCAGTGGGGAAGTTACAGCAGCATACACAAACACTAGGATGGAAACATTAGTGCTGGACATGTTTGACAAAGGGACTTGCACTACAAATGTAAAACAAAACAAAGCCTTTGACAAGAACAAGGAATTAGAAAGACATGCCTGAAAAATCTAGCCCGATCACTCTAGACATGCAACAGGATGTTACGCAAGCACAGAGGTGGCACAGGCAGACACTGACAAATGCCGAGGATTCTCACAGACGATGGGTCTAAAAGCCAATTAAAACAGAGCTGGGATGGAGACGGTCCTGGGGACAGCCAAATGGAAGACACACGTAATGACAGCTCTGCATTCTTTCTGATTTGGACATCAGTAAAATAAATGGAAAAAGTTAGCCATTGTTGGCTTTTTTCCCCTTCATGTAAATAACTGTGAAAAGGGAATTTAAGGACTGGTATTACAATGATTTTTTAAAACAATGTATGGAAATGCTAATGAAGTTAGTAAAAAATAATCATGTCTGCATGCACTCATGCAACTTGCTTCTCTCACTCTCTCTTTGAGCCTGACAACTCTAATACCCTCCCCCCAAAAGCAGCTGCATGTAACCTCCTTCAACATCTTGCCCATTTCCTCAGAAACCCTCTTCAGGAACCTGCAGTCCAGGAGGAAAAAGAAAAGAACAATTACTGAAGACCTTTGGTAAGCCCAAAAGGGGTGTTCAGTTTCAAGTGTCCATCCCAAATGTATCTACAATCATTCTATAGTTAGCTATTGAAAACACCAGAAAAATTTGGAACACGAGCAAAATTAAAAACCAATCTCGTAGCTGCTTCCTCACTTCACTTCCCCACACAACTGTATCTGCACAATCCTTGATCATACAGTGCTACCAGTAAATATTTCCTGAAATTAATTGGAAAAAACCAATCTATCCTAACTGATGATCCAGCTACAATGAGGAAATGCCCTAAGTGGTGGTTGGGAGATATCTTTCTCCAACCCAGTCAAAAGTTGTTTTTCTTTTCAAAGTATAATGTGCCAGTACATCTCCTTCATTCAAGATTTCCTTTCTATCTTAGTCTATTTAGAACCTATTTTCCTGTGTATAATCATTAAATGCTAAATAATCACTAAAGTGACATTTCCCAAGACATGTCTAAGATAAAAAATACAAGTATTAGATTAATTTAGAAGGAAGCTTATACATTACTGAAAATTACTGGTAAGCCTGAAAACATTTTCAGGTCTTAAAAGAAAGCCATTTTATTCACATGAAAGCTAGACCAGGTTGATTTATTTTGCAGGTCTCTTAATTCGCTTACTACTAAAATAGATTTTGTGCCAGATACTTATTTTCTTCTTTTAGGAAAACCAAAGTTAAGAACAGGGAGGAAATGAAAATGGTTATATTCCTTTTTATCCAATTAGCCAGCCGACTATTACTTTTCTTCTTGGAAACTAGCTAAATTCAAACTCCTATACCACACCACTCTTTTGGGAGTCAGCTTTCAGAGCGGTTTTACTTATTTCAATTCACTACAGTCACTGTGTTTTCTGAAGCCGTGAGTGTGTGTGTGTGTGGGGGGGGGGGGGGGGGGAGCGGTAGGGCTGGGGAGCTTTTATCTATGGATTCCTGCCTAATAGATCAAATTCTATGATTAATAAGGCAGAAAAACACAAATCCTTCACACAGACTCAAGCAGGACATAAAGCAAAAGGCATCAATTTAGCTTCACACCAATATCATTCACATGGTAAAGCATCAAGAAGAACAGATTCTCGCAGTAATATTCACATCGCCAAGATCAAGCCTATATTCAGCTCACATAGTGAACAATAAATCTTGGATGCTCTTTAAGTTTTCTTAGGTTTCCCCACCCGTTGAATGCTTCCATTTTCTGTTACCGTCCCTATGCCACACATGTCACAAGCTGCCTGGGTAGTTTAGATGTAAGTTACTGCACCTTTACTGTTTTTCTCTAGAGTTACATCTATGTATGATGTGGGAACGTAGCCTTCTTCACCGTTCTGTCTCCGAGCTCTTGTCCATCCATCACCTTTGTCCTCCTCAATAATGTATAGAACTTCACCTTCTTTCATTGCCAGCGTACCTTCATTATGTCCTAGATGAGTTTTCAAAGTACAAGCGTAATTTAAGCAGAGCAATAATTACAAACAAAAGTTACAAATGCAACACTCAAAATACCATGAAACCCTACTCGATTTCAACGTACCTAGACCTATGAGCCCACTGACTGTCATTAGCAACATCTCTATGATGCTTTGTAGCTTACCCAACATTTTCAGACACATTATCCCATTTGAGTTGCAATAACCCTGGCATTAATATCACCCTCAAGTAACAGATGAAGTATCTGAGCCACAGTGACATTTTATGATTTGAAAGGCTATTCTAACTCCTATTTTGCTACTCCAACTCCTTTCCCAAATTTGAGTGCTATCATCTAGAAAATTCATGAGCAATGGATCAGGACAATAGTAATAAAACAGTGAAAGGGTAGGAAAAAAAGAAGGAAAGAATGTTATTTGAAGAGAGAGCAGAGAGAAAAATACAGGTTCAACCCTGGTGATGGTAGAAGCAAAATGGTTATAGCACAAACTTCCTTCAAAACCTCATCAGCCTCAGGGCTCTCTTTCTTCCCAATCCTCAACCACTCCTAACCTGTTTAGCAGTAACAATTTTCACAAGTGAATCTTCATTTAACATATGCTAAATTCCTTCCCTACTCTCTACATTACATTATAGCAAGATCTTATTTAATATTATTTTCTTAGAATGGGAAATAACTAAAGACTTTACTCAATTTTAAAACCAGTACAATAGATGGGTGGGGAAGGGCCTTAAATCACGTACCATTTTACCACAACTTATTCGTAAAGGTGTTACTATGCTCCTGTGTGAGTTGAGGAAAAGGATTTTTCATAGCCCAAGAGAGGGAAGGGAAACTAAAAATCTGCAGAAGAGGGCCACAATAACTCCCTCCCCTCACAAGGTTTGCCATCCAACTATCACAGAGGAAAAGATGGCAGTCAGAAGCTATCACATTCTCTCCTTCCCTCACCTGAAAACGTGGCCTATAGACAGAGTCAGGATACGGTAACGGTACTCAGTTATGCCATTTGCCTGCTATCTATCTCCGAACGTTAGCAAGTTATGAGGAAGAGGAAAAGCATGAAGTGACATCTACCAGCCTTCCACTTCCTGGGTTGGGCTTTATGCTCACGCTGCTTCAACTTTGATGAGTACGTGTAGCATTAGTAAGCTCTCTGGAGAAAATTCTCTATCAACCAAAGTTGATAATTAAATAATAATCTGTATTAGAATGCTGAAAACATAGGTAAATCTATTTCAACTTCATGTATGGAAGGAAAATCTCTACATTTGTAATACAGTTAAAACAAAAATATTCATACTAACAAACTAGGATTATAATTTTCTGACAATGTATTACTTAGCAAAAGGCACCTAAAGTGCGAAAGACACTAAAAAGTAAAAGGCACTAAAGTGCATGACTCTTGTATGTAGACTTTAAGGAACCAATGTCATCAAATATGGTAAATTAGGAAAATCATACCGTCAAAAGGGTAAATAGCTTTGCAGTGTCCAATGGCAGGCAAGGGATCGTCATCTTCAAATTCATCATCAAACTCACTGTGGTGACCATGCTGTTGGGGTGGCCCGCGGACTTCCTGGTTTGCATCATCAGTGTAACTTCCCTCAGGACTAGAAAACATAAAAGTATCAGGTATCACAAACATGGGAATTCTTTATAATATCTACAAGCTGATCTTGAATATGTATATATATCTTCTAAAATAAAATGCTTCTTTGTTGAATTTCCTGAAATTAAAAAACTGAAAAACTACAACGTTTTAGACACTTAACACATATCCAGTAAATATGTCTCACTATCACCAGGTCCAGAGGGAAAATGTAAAGATGTAGTGTACGCTTGTCTTTCATCATCCTGGATTCATCACCTCCTCTTTTGACAAGAGAACCCTAAAATTCCTTAGGGGACCCACCCAGACCCATGTTCAATTCACAGACTTCAGGTGGAGCTGTTCTGCCCTAGCTCCAGAGGGCCCATCTTAGCACGACACTTGTATGGCCAGAGGAAAGAGTTCCGGGGATCACCATAGGAAGCCTTTTAAAACAAAGCCAACATGGTGGAAGGCAGAACTCTGAGGTAGAGAGAAACTGAGTCCTGAGGATATAATTTGAGCTCCTAGATCAAGCTCTCCCTGAAGCCAACATATAAAATCCCTTCTTTAGTTTAAGCCACTATGGGGAAAATAATGCATTGTCACTGAAAACCAAAAGACTACTAGCAAAGTTAATTTCCGACTAATTATGTTAACTGGGAAATTAGTAACTGAGAAAATCCAAAAGAGTAGGTAATTCAAAGGCATTTTTTTCTAAAAAATTTTTAAAAATCAAACAGAAAAATGTTAATTTTGCTAAAGAATCAAATGACTGAATAAGATTTTAATAATGGGAAAATCTACATGGCTAGATTTAGCATCACTTTCTGCATGCTTAGAAGTCATGTTCTTAAATAACACAAACCAAAGAGATTAGATTATTTTAATCTAGGTGTTACCTAGTAACAGAAAAACAGTATACTTTGGGGTATCTTCTGAGATACTAAAGATATGTACACTTTCAAAAAGTGGTAACGGAGAGGAAAGAAGGGGGGAAGGAGGAACTAACATTTGTTAAGAACATACTATTACTAGGTATTTTACTACTGTGTGCTTTATATGCATTACTGTTTCATTTTATTACCAATAACCCTGTATAATGGTTATTTCTATCTCCATTTTATATTCTAGGAAACTGAGACTCAGGGAGCATTAAAAATGAACTTGTTTAAATTATACTGTAATTAAGCAGTAAGCCAAGACCTCTCAAATACTTCTCTAAGATGAATCCTAATTTGTTGGACTTTATTATAAAAAAGAAAAAGACAGAGGGGGAAATGTCACAAATGGTCTGAAAACATGGAAACTTAGCAAAATGCCTTTTGAAAGCTCTGGTTCAAACTAACCATATACATTTTTTTTTTCTTCACAGAACTTTGAGCAAGTTGACAGTTATGTTTTTCTTTGGCATTAGCTACCCAACTCCACCAAAACTTTGAGGGAACGTCCCAGGCCTGAGGAGCCTCTGCCTCCAGACTGTAGCTCCAAGACTTTTCTAGGTTCCCACCTCTGTTTTTGGGTGCATGACAAACTAAAACTGAGCAGCAATATGGAATTTCATACTTCACCTGTAGTTATTGTAAACATAAAATTGTTTAGGTTCAAAACACTGATTAAAAGACAAACTTGTTAAATGAGGGAGGAAGAAAAAACATTATATGAAGTTTAGCACAAAAAAGTGAGAAAAGTTTTGGGGAAAAGAAGAAATACAAATAAAATACAAAAAAAATGACCTTTCTCGTCCCTGTGTTACAAGATGATTTATGTCACTGCTATGTCTTCTGTCTCCTCTCCCACCTGTTTTGCCTTCAACTTCAGAGAGCCAAGCCTTAGGGAGAAAAATAAGTAAACTAAACATAATAAATATTTTTAAAAACCTCATAAGATATCCTACATTTAAAATGTGCTTTGAGTTTTTATGATTATGTAATTCTTAAAGAAGGGAAACCTTTATTCCAATTTTGTCTATGATCAACTTTATGGCTAATAAAAAATAGTCTAAATGTTTAGTTTTATAAAGTGTTAAATATAGAACTTCAATGAGGGACTAAACATTATATATTATATACCATAATGATACCTTACTTTTAGAACATGAACCCTAAAAATTTAAAAATTTGGAAGAGAATTCTAGCAAAAACCAATCTATCATCTGAAGTTTATACAAATGAATTTATCTTCGACAATTGCTGAATAACAAATCTACCTCATTCTTGTGGATTTCCATTCGCAGGCGGTCAATGTTATTCATGGTCTCTGCTAATTTAGGCTGCAAACTCCCTGGATCCCCCATTTGTGGATTTTTCTCATACACATCTTTCATTTTATTGAGTGCTTCTCTGAAAACAAAAAGGAAGCCAGAGAATTAAATATTCACTCTATATGTTCCCAGATAAGAGTTTCATTTGATTTTGAAAACTCACATGCAGCCTAATCTGAAGTCTTATCTTTTTAAGTTCTGTCAAATATTACCTGATTAAAGAAAGATAAAGCTGATAATGTACACAGAGTTTGTAATTTATGGAGACAGTCTTTTAAACCATTTGGAATATCAAAAACAAAATAGATTTCATTTCTCATTTCTTGCTTCCTAAATTATGCGTATATGTATATATCCCTATACATTTATACGTTTAATCAAAGGCTGGAAGATATTCTTCAATATTCCTAGTCATCATATCCCCATCAAACTCATTATATTCCCACCCAGACACATTATTCCACCTTTTCTTAGTTCGCAGCATCACTGTCCTCCCACTCATCTGTGCCAGAAATAAGAACGCCGTCTTTAACTTGCCCCTCTCCCTCGACTCATCTCCTTTCATCACTAATCACATCGTAATAGGTTATGCCTCAGTCAGCCAGCGCTCCTTGACTTGAACATCTGACATTACTGACTAACACTCCTTAATAGTCGTTTCCTTCTTGATGTCCTGCAGGACACCTTTTCTTTTCCCTTCTGCTCACCTCTACTGTCTCATAATCTCCCTCACTGGCTCCTTCTCTCCCTCTGTTCATCCTTTAAATATGTGTTACATAAAATGACATAGGTTTCTTCTCATCTCGTCCTACATTCCTCCTTCAGAATGATCTCTTCTTGTTTCGTTCTTTTCAGTTTCACTGAGATATAATTGACTCTCATTGTTTTAATATCACCTGTGTTCAGATGATTCTCAAATATGTATCCCCAGTCCTCTGAGTTCTATCTAGATCTAATTTCCAAACCCAACTAGATACTTCCAGATGGATTTTTCACATAACTTCAAAAATCAACATAAGCAAAACCATTATCTTTGTCCCAAATTTATCTTTTTTTTTTATCATTTCAATTAAATCTTTATCTATACTCCTGAGCTAGAAAGACTTTTTTTTTTTTAATGCCCCCATTTTTCTCCACTTGGACATCCAATCAGGTGAAAAGTCTGACCAACTTTGCCTTTGAAATGACTCATATCTACTCTTTCTTTCCATTCCCAAGACATGTCTTAATGTAGGCCCTTGGCATCTCTCACCTAGATTATTATAAAGTCCTTTCTCTAACTGCTCTCCCTGCTGCCAATGTCTTTCCTATACAATCTATTCTTCATATAGTTTTCAATTACCTTTCCTTACAATACAGAGGGGATGATATCACCACCTCTCAAGAACTTTTGGTGACTCTCCAATACCTACAGAATTCCACAAAAAAAGCATTCAAGACTTTTCATAATTCATCCTGTACCTTTTCATTGTCATTTTCTGCTTTTATAGTCCACACAATTTCTAATCAAGTCTCCCTGGCCTAGAGCCAATTCCAGGCCATGCAAGAACAGTCACATTTCTGTACCTTTACTCTTGTTGTCCCCTCTTCCTTGAATGTCCATACTCTTCCCCCTTACTAATTTCTTGTCTAACCGACAAAACCCTACTCTCCCATCAAGGTCTAATTCCAACGTTTTGAAAACAAACCAGCTAGTGTTTGGATGCCAACTCAGACATTCACTAGCTACCTAATCTTAGACACATTATGGATTTATTTGATACTCGGTTTCTCCATCTATATAACAGGAACAACCACCTCATAGAGCTATTTTGAGGAATTCAATGGCATACTCCATGTAGAATGCCTAGCTCACTTCCGCATACATAATAACCCCTCAATAAATATTAGCTTCCTACACCACCGCCCTTCCTCTTCCCCAAACAACTCCCCAGTGAGGTTTTCCTTAATTATCCCAGTAAGAATTCATTATTTGTTTCCGCTAGGTTCCCCCATAACTTTATTTATATCTCTATGAGCAGTTATCATAATCCAATTTGTACAGAAACTGAATGGCTTGAGCCTGGCAGTCTATTATATATGGTAAGCCTTAAATATTATATTATACGTTATAATTTTTCCAGAGACCATTGACATGTTGCTCTAGTAGGAAATATTTTAACATTTAAAAATTATTTCATGGGGATGTAATCTACAGCATGGTGAGTATAGTTTTAATAATACTATATAATATATTTGAAAGTTGCTGAGAGTAGATCCTCATCACAAGAATAAAATTTCTTTTGTAACTATGCATGATGATGGATATTAAATAGACTTACTGTGGCGATCATTTTGCAATATATACAAACATCAAAACATTTTGTCGTGTACCTGAAACTCGTACGATGTTGTCAACTATACCTCAATAAAAATTTTTATACTAATACAATTGATTTTCATTATTTGCAGATTTCTGTGAACTGCCTATTTGCTAAAATTTATTTGTAATTCCAAAAGAACACTCGTGGCACTTTCATAGTCATTAGACATACAGAGTGGTGAAAATTTTGAGTCGTCTGATGCATGAATGCACATTCTCAGCTAAGGTCAAACAAAGAGATGCTGTAATTTCTTGTTTCTACTCTGATACCCTGAACAAATGTCCTTTTGGTGGTCTATTTAGTGTCCCTTTTTTTTGCATTTTTATGCTCTTTGTTGATTTTTCTGTTTAAAATGGCCCCTAAGTGTAGTGCTAAAGTGCTACCTACTGTTCTGAAGTGCAAGAAAGCTGTGAGGTACCTTACGGAGAAAATACATACGTTATAGAAGCTATTGTGCTGCCGGCCCTGAGTTCAGTTAATGAATCAACAATATATATTAAATAACGTGTTTTTAAACAGGAGCACACATAATACAAGATTATGTATAGATCAGTTAATAAAAATGCTGTGACCAGAGGCTAACTGGAGCCTAACCCTGTATTTTCTGTTTCGGTATTCGCTAACTCAGTGTTCACAGTGACTCTGTAGAGCGTAACCGTCACTAGTAATGCGGATTGACAGTAATGCCTTATTTCATTTATGGTTAAGAACCCGATCATACCTGATACACAATTTTTAACATCAAAACTTTAACCACTCTAGTTAGTTTAAGCTCCAATTTTATCTGCAGTGTAAAAGCAGATAGTAAGTTACCAATCCATTGAAATGACCTGTTGAGCCATCATAACTCTGTTCATTAAAACAAAACTGAACTAAAGGAAACCTTTTGTAAAAAAAAATTAAAGCTCTGAATGAATGAATCTGTGGCAGTATGTAATCAAACACTGTTCCCCAACATATTTTGCTGCAAACGAAATAATTATAGCTTCAGGTTTCTACTGAACTCAATTTGTAAACCAAAGCAAAATGACAATTTATCCATGTACAAGAGATGGTTAGTGTTGGTGAAACTACTCTTGATAATGAGTCATCAAACAATTTTGTAAATTTATGGGAGGCATAAATATATACTATTAGCATCCAATAAGAAATCTGCAACCTAAGAAACTTCCTAACATGTCATTTTTAACTTGTGATGGCAACCATAAAATTTTCCAAAGTTTAGAAGTATATTTTCCCCTCAAAAGATACTTTAATTAGGATGTATGGTTTTTAAACTTTTTATACGTCACATTTAAACACATCATTCAAACTAGACCCTGAAAGGAATAATGATGGTAGAGAGGTAGAAAATGGTAGAAAAATACTTTTGGTCTGATTCTTTTTGTAGTTCTCTGTTAAGTTCATCGATGCGCTGCTGTAGTTTTTTACGCCTCTGTTCTGGTGGCAGATGACTGAAATCTTCTAGTGCTGGGCCCTGAAAAGAGAATCTAAATCACTATAAAATATATTTTTAGGAAATGTTATTTCTTAAATATACCCGCTATAAAATAAGAACATATGTCAATTTTAAGTTTAATTTCAAATTAGCCCCAAACAACCCCCTTTAAGAAAAAGAAATCCACACAGATATGTGTGTGTTAAGACAATTGTATTAACGAAAGGGTTCAAAATTCCAGTCAGTTTATAAAATCATGAAGTAGAATGGCAAAAATATCACCAGATACAGATAATTGGTAATGACCAATATTACATTATTTCCAGGTCTTGGGAGAGTTAAAATAAATACATATGAATCTCCTTACAGCAACAACAAAAAAATGGAAACACATAACATTTCTCATCTATACAAATTATTGTTTTATATATAACATATTACCACACTCCCAAATCAAACCCAATGCCATGATAGAATATTACAAATGTTCAGACTGAAAATATGAAGTTTTTATAATTAAGTAAGCAACTTACCTCATAAAGACAATCTAATTAATGAAATAAATGTTAACGTTACATATAGTCTTTGAATGATTACATTTATTAAACCATTCTATTCTTTAGAACCAAAACATACGTGATCATTAAGACAAAAGATAGACTAATCCACTGAGTGAAATTTAAGTAGAAATTAAATTCCAGTAAGGACTCTACTTTCAATTATTCTTTTGTATATACAAGTAACATACTTCAGTTGTTCCTGAAAGAATGTTCCTAATTCAAAGAGAGATATAATTCTTCTTTAGGAAGTATGCGTGATGTTTGAAAATTTTTTAATGCTTTGATATTCCAGAAACTATATCATTTTTTTAGAAGTGCTAGTATTTAGATGTAAATTTCTGATTCAAATGATGCCTTTCTTCTCTTAAATGTTACCCATGTCACTGCTACTTAAGTTATCTTGATTACACAACAAAGTCAATATTAGCAACTATTGGTTCCACTTCCTATAAACCTGTATTTACATAGTTTTTATATATTCCAAAAACTGATGACACCTATCTCATTGTTCTTTTTTCTTTTTAAAATGGTGATTTTTAAGAATACACAAGTTCAATTTTTAGTGTTGCTGAAATGCATCCTTGTTCTTTGAGCCACTTACGTCTATAACATATGCTAAAGAGCTTTTTTCACCATCTGTAAGAATGCTTCCCTTACTTTTAAAAAAGAGAAAACTCACTTTTAGAATGAGCCATGATCAAATGTAATATTTAATGAATAACAGAATCTCTAGAATTTTTCCCAAGTGGCCTGCACATTATGGACATTCAACATGCTGCTTAAAAGAAGGACATCGTGTATAAGTGGCTTTTGATTTTTAATCTACCTGTCACCAGACATAAGACTGTCAATCAACCAAATTTGACCTAAATGAATGAATGGCAAATTTTCCTATCCAAGGTACCTTTAAATTTACTGGTCAATTATCAATATACGTGGTCAGTTTTAATCTAATTTCTGGTACAGGTTTTAAAAATTAATACATATGTGCCAAAGATAAAACTTTCTAATTTATATTTTTTAATATTTCTTAAAAGTTTGAAAAACTATTTAATGAAGTGAAATATATCCCAATCTGGTTTACTTGGTAGTATAATAATAAACTCAAAACTACCTGTAAATAAATCCACCATATTCTCACTTAACCCTAACAAAACCTTGTTCTCAAATTTATTAACAGTAGACACCGAGGCACTTGCATGTCTAATATCCCATTCTGATATTATAACCTATTTTTTTAATAGTACATGAGAAGTAAACCCACTGTATTTTCTATGGATGTAAAGAGCACCTCTGATCCTCTGATACATTTAACAACCTCTCCTACTACAAAAGAATTCATAAAAGGCCAAATGACAAAAGTCTGAAAAATAGTGGTTTGTTTCTAAACATGAGAAACTATGTAAGCACCCAATAATTTCTGGGTTAGGTCTTCACAATGCACTTCCATTAATTCGTCTGAAATAAATGTATAAAGGAACATTTTCTCTCTCTCTCTCTCTCTCTCTCTCTACCCTCCCCAACACACACAACACACACACACACACACACACACACACACACACACACACAATATATATGTTATTTGTGCTTTTATTCCCATTCAATAGTACAGAAGAAGAAAGTGCTGACTCTATAATGAAATTAGTAGGAAATTTTTCATTCTTACTTTTTGGAAAATGCAATGATTCTTGTGATAAACTGCAAATCAAATTTATATGACCTTTTTAAAGGGTGTTAAGAAAAATAATTTTTGTTCAACTTTCCTTCTATAAAAACAGAAACTTTGTTCTACTATGTAACTTTCAAAATAATGTTTAACTATAATTTTATTCTCTGTAACATGACAAGGACTACACTCAATAACATCTAAGAACTTAATGGATTAACCACATTATTTTTGCATTTTTATGACATCAAGTGGCATATGCTGGACTATGGATTAAATTATAAAAAGAAAAGACATGTACAAGGTGAAAATGTGGGGATGTATCTTCCCACTTGTTTTGACTTAAACAATGTTTTGCGATTACTTAATGTTGGCACAGTATATAGATCAGCACATAGGGCTTACCATCTTCACCGACCACTGAATAGTTCAATGGAAAACAGAAAGAAATGGTAAATTATTCACATGAAACCATAATTTAGAAGATGCAATAACCTATACATATATATATATATATTTTACAATATTAAAGTAAATCATGTACACTTCACAACCCAAACAATTATGCCAGAAAAACAATTTTAAGCATTTTTTTGGAAAGTAAATTACTGCAAAAAAAAGAAAAGAAAAAATACACTGATGATAATGGGCAGATATTTTCTAAGTGCAACTAAAACTCAAAAATAAATCGTAACCATTCATCAGTAATCATGTATTTTCTTCTTTAAAGGAGAATTTTTACATATATGGATTTCACTTACATAGCCCATTCTCACAATACTAATTATATGAAGAGCTGAATATAAAATACCTAATATTAACCATTTTAAAGAAACTTATGTGAAGTAGTTAAAAATGGAATGCTCTTCCCAATGCATTAAACGAAACACTACATTCTGAATTTTTATAGTTCAAAATATTTTTTTAATTTAAATATATCATGGGCAGGTGAGGGTAACATTTTCACTTTATTTTTAAGGTCTGTTTTTTTAAATGTACAGAACACATAATCAAAATAACAAATGAGTCAACCAGATTCAAGTTTCCATACGTATTTCCTAATAGACACAAGTATATGGGTTGAATTTCGCTTTGAAGATATAGCTTCTATTATTCACCTTTCATTCTGAAATCCATATGCTCAAAAAGAGACACTAAAAATATAACTGTAATTTTTAGAAAATTGGTTAAAATTCTTTCCAAAAATATGAAATAACATAGCCACAGTAGTCTCAAAGTTACATATATCGCATATGTATGTACAACCCACATTCCGTGGGTTAGCAGGGTTCTGCAACTGGCATTGCATATCTCGCATCCCAACTGCACACATGTGAGACGCACACACACATGCACACACGCATATTCTTTGTGACCTAGAAGACACACGAGAGCTTTACAAAGTTAATTTTCATAGTCACTGCCATTTGGTTAGCATCCTCTGAAAGTTTTTTTCCCGTTTTCTAAATCATAATGTTTTAAAGAAGTTTGGGGGGGGTGTCAGGTAGAACTTCACATAAAAATATGAATTTTCATAAATAGCTGACAAAAATATCTACCCCTTATCTCTGATGAATTGGCCATATATATAAATGATCATCATGATTTAAAAAAAGATGACATATGCTATCATCTTTCCAAATTAAGCTTAACATTCTTTAGACTGTCAGTAGTTTCAGGGAACAAAAAGCACAACTTATTCTGCTGTGACAAAATCCTGGTGGGGAGAAAAAAGGTTTAAATTTTGAAAAGATATTCACGGTCTTCTTTAAAAATTATTAAAACAAAATTATAAATAGGACAAGAAGCAAACTTCCTAAGGTACTTGAATTTGATTTATCTTTCACAATTTTCACCAGCTAAATTTCTAAGTGATGTAAATTATTTTTCTAGTTTCTATGTTAAAGTTTTAGAGACAATATTAATTGCAACTGAAATATCAGATGTTTCGGTTTTTAGCTAATCAGATTTTACTATCTATTAGAAAATAAATTTACAGTTCATTACCATTAGATTTGGGGATACAAAAAACTCAAGTTCTTTCTAAAAAATATTAGAAATATATTTTGTTTTGTTTTTTAAAGCAATTCATATTCAATACAGAAATACCTTACTCTCATATGCAATTACCATATATTGCACATATCCTTAATAAACACACAAGGGAGCTAAAAAGGGAAATCAGTTAGATAAAAGCTTACAAAAATGACTCTAGAAATCTATAAGATTCTGAAATATTTTAGACAGAAAACATGGACTTGTTATTTGTAGATAAATCTAGTTCTTAAAAAAAAAAAAAAAGAAAAAAGAGTACCCAGTAAACTCAAATGAAGTCATTATAGAGTAAAAATTATTCATTTCTATTTAAGTAGTTAAGTTTGGGTGTGCACCAAATATCTATTAACAATTAGATTTTGATGCCACACAAGGAAATCATAGACCTTCACCCCTCAGAAAAGGACTATTATTAGTACCACAGTCAAATTCAAAAACACTGGTCCAATATAACATTTCTCATGTCCTTAAAGATACTGGGAACTAGATATCAAAAATAAAAAAAAATATATATAAATTTTTAGAAAAGTCAAAAAGCAAGTATTTAGGGAAAATGATGTAACAAATATAGCTCAAAAGAAGTTTCTAATTTGAATGGCATACTTCGTCAGCTTTAAGAAAAGTTAAGACTAATCATTTCACAATATATGTAGATCAAACCATCATGGCGGCATACCTTAAACTTATACGGTGATGTATATCAATTATTTCTCAATAAAACTGGAAAAAATGACTATAAAAATACTGTTTTTACATAAACACTTGGGAATTAAATTTTTTAAAGAAAATTTACTTGGCTATTTTAGTGGAAATATGAAAAGTGCCTAGAAGTGATTTCGTATAAATAGGGAGTTCTCTCTTGTATGATATAAAGGGAAGATGTTAAAAGAGTAGATCCTAAGAGTTCTTATCACAAGCAGACTTTTTCCCTTTTCTTTTTATTGTATCTATATGAGAAGATGGATGTTAATTAAACCTATTATGGCAGTAATTTCACAATATATATAAATCAAACCATCATACTGCAACCTTAAACTTATATAATGATGTATGTCAATTATTTCTCAATAAACTAGGGAGAAAAAGAAAAGACTTACTTCATAAGCTTAATGGATTTACATATAAATCCATGTAAAAACACATAACCTGGCTTCTTAAAGCTTCTTAAAGCTTATCTTCTTTTTGGATTTTCCTATTTTGAGAAGTCTTAAGTGGAAGGAAAACATCTCTGTGGGTTATTTTTGAAATGTATCTAGTAAACTACCATATACCAATCAAAACAGAAATTTCTCAATACTAAAGTTGTGATAAACTTGCCTTCCTGCTCTATCCCCAACCCCCTAGTTGGTTTGTCTGCTTATTTTCTATCTTGCATACTGCTTCTATCTTTGGCATAGTAACTGATTTAAAAAGGGAAGACATGGGCTTTCTGGAAACAGGCCCTCCAAGAAACAATGTACTAATATCTAAAATTAAAGCAATAAGTGGAACTAAGACAAATAATGACCAAGCAGATACTTTTAAGTCCTACAATAATAAAATTCTACCTATAAATCTTTTTCAATAAGACTATGTCACACATTAAATTTTTCTCTCCAGGGCTCACAGTTTTAACTGCTTAAAATCTTTTTTTTTCATAGAATTATATTTACTTCATATCTCTATGACTAAACTGTGTAGAGTACGGTAACTGGGCCTGGTAGACTCAATGTGTAGGATACATAAATGGCTACAAAAATGAAAAATATGGCTACTAAATAGAAATTTCTCATGATTTATGTAACATAATATTTAATGTATGATTGCGACTCAATCACACAGAAGAAAGAAGGAATTAATTCTACCCTTAAACTCAAAATCATATTTGTGATTTCTATTGCCTGTAGGTATAATGCACACTCATTCACAGGGACTTTTCAAAATGTCGTTAATTATCTATGATATCATCCACATACAGAATTAGGTAAAGTAGATGCAGAGAAATTCATGTCATTATAGGAAAAAGGGAAGTCCAAAAAGGGACATAATACACTAAGACATTTCTGCTGCATTACTGACATCAGCTAAGTGTGTCATATTGTTTTAATGGGAATGTAGATAATAATGTAGTCTTACCCTAAATTGGTATATCTTGTTCTACATGTAGCCAGAAGAGAAACTCAACTAAAGCAATTTGAAGATAGGAAGGGCTACAAAAAATAAGAAAACAGATAGACAGGCTTGATTGAAAGAGAAGAAAAGAAAAATGAAAGAGAAATGAAAAAAGGTAGAGAGGAAGGGGAGAAGAGAGAGAAGGGAGGGGAGAGAGAGAGCATGAGCAAGAGGGAACCCAACTATAGTATATTACTGTTAATGCTTAGACTTCATGTGACACAGACTCAGAGCTCTCATCCGTGGCTTATCACACTGATGGCTTTCATATGTCCAAACAAATCTCATATATGTATCTAAATTATGAGCTATGACTATTACAAACACACCCTTAAAATCACACATAAATAAGAAAAATTAGCCTCGCTAACATAATGGAATAACACCAATTTGTTTATCAGTAGTATAACATTTGTTGCTAAGAAACAGTTTAATATTTGTTTTTTACTATTCTAGATTTTATTCATTTGCAGAGCATCTTTAGTAAATGCTAAAGGCTGGCATTTAAAAAAAGAAAAAAAATACCTTTTTTTTAGCTCAAGAAAACCAATGCCATTTAACAATACTCAATAATACCTAGTATTTTAATAGGTTTTACAATTTACAAACTACCTTCTAATATATTATCTTAATTTGATCTACAATCTTGATATTTAACATGCTTGTCTTTAATTTTTAATTTAACTATTGGAAATTATGTTTTATGCTTCTAAAAGAAGGGCAATTAAAATTGAACTTGATTTTTTTGTCAGCAAAATAATACTTTATAAATTGGCATAAGTCATCATACGTGACAAATTATTACATGAGTAACTCCAGTGACAAATTACTGAAAGTCTTAAAAATGTAGATACATTACAAGACAATGGTGGACATATGATTTCACATAAACAAGAAAATAAAATAGCTAGTATGATTGTACCCAGCACCCTCTTTATAATACCATTCTTTTATGGTTGAGCATTTCAAATGTTATAAAGAGGAGTTGTTTTTAACTTGAGGGCAGCTATACTTCATTCTGTGGTGTTTTTAAAACTACATATTTATAGGAGAGAGCCTTATAATGAGGGTGGAGAGTATTAAAAGCCACACTACACACACAATAGGCCATCATGCATTTTAACCCATTATTAAACTTACCCCTCTTTTGAGGCTTCTGAAAGAAGGAATTCTGGGCTTCCCTGTTTTTATTTCATTCATACAATAATGCACGGGCTCAATGGAGAATGTGAGAAACTGGGACCCATTAGGAGAACTGGATGTGAATAAACTAGTAGGGGTTAAGGGTGGGGACTGTGGCTAATATGGAAATAAAGAAAGGAATCAATAAGCCAAATGTGCATAGGTTTTTCCTAAATGAAAATTCTATTTTTGGCAACATACTTTTCACAAAATATATCTCAAATAAAGTTTTCTATAAAAATATTATAAATTAACACAGTTTTGCCAAAACTGTCATTTCAAAAAGTCAAATTTACTTTTAAAAATGTATCATTTCTACAAACTGACAGATTAGAAATATAGAGTACACAAATTATAATGTCAGAGAGCAATATGACTTTCTGATTTCTAGAATATTCACATCACCTAGTTATACTTAACCTGTACCCGTCAGAGATAAAGGCAGCAGCTACGGTTAAAGTTATCTAAATAGGCAATATCTATTAAAATAAAGTATTAAAACTGTAACTGATTTTTTATCACAAATAGGCAAAAAAAAATTTATTACATTTGTGGCTTTCCTCTCTGTTTCTAGTTCATCCTTACTGCACTTCTTTTTTTTCCTCCCCAATTTCAGTATTCCTTGTTTTTCTAAGCTCTCCTAGCTTCTCTGATCTGACTTAAAAAGTCTCACTTCTCAACTTCTCCACTGGACTTATAAAAAGCACGAATGAAGCTTGAGATAACTATAATTGTGCTTTTAAATATATTTATAGGTATATTATAATTTGAGTTAAATTCTATCTACATTCATGTCAAGATCAGAAAAATGAATTAAAATAATCATGTATGCTTTAATAAATTCTGCACATCAGATTAAAAGTATGTATCTATTTTCCTACTGATATATTATTATAAACACTAAATTGATAAGAAACATTAAGCACTCATCTATTCCATTTGCTCATCTGCTGAGCTAGATTTATCTATCCAAAATAAACAGCACATCAAGAACATCTTGTCGGGTTCCAACAAGAAGTTAAGAGTGAAATTCTTAGTAAAATAAAGATTTTTTTAAACTTGAAATAACCACAAACATTGAGGCCTTCCCATTAAATATTCACATAGATAATAAAAATAACTTTATTAGTATGAGCTGTAAGACCTAATTTGGTATTTACTATTGTTGTGCTCAATCGCCCATTCCAACTGAGAACTGCAATTTTAGTAGTCCTATAGTTAGATCATAATGTTTCCTTAGAAATTCTGATTGAAACTACCTATATACAAATGAAATTTCAAAAGCATATAATTTTAGCGATATTAACATATTTTATTCACTAAGTTGTGGTCAAATATTAAATCCAGAAGTAATTTTTACTATTAAAGGTTTAAAACTATGTTTCTAATAAGTGAAAAGTTCATTGAATCATTCAAATCAAATTATTCTCTAATAGTAAACCATTATCCATTCAATACCTACATTGAATTAAATGACACACTAAAACAAAATTATTAGCATAGAGGAATTTTATGACTTTTACCTTTGGCTTCTTTCCAAAGAGCCACAACTTGCCCTTGGCCTTTCCTACTGTGGTTTTGGCATCCATCTTCCCACTTTCCTGTTTGGATGCACTGATAGTCCCATCAGAAATGGTTCTATAAATATGCTGACTGTAATCTTCAAACGGACAGTCTCCAGGAGGCTCAAAGCCAGACTTGAAGGAGTCTACTACCATTTGAGAGTCCTATACATGAGAAACACGTTTTCAGTAAAACCATTCCATTTGCTCATAATACCACATTAACTTTCAAAACTTTAATCAGTGCAAGAAAACAAATAAAAATTTTAAAAATAATTCTACAGTAACCATTTGAGGATTAAAGTGAGTAATTTCTTCCTGTGAATCTGTAAAAACCCTATTTTAATTCGAATAAAAAACACTAATTTACAAATTGTCACTTTATTAATTTCTAATATTCACGAATGTTTTCACTCCATATCTTTAACCCACTGACATCCATCTGAGGACAAGATAGCTGATAAGAAAGGTCTAACTGACAAAAGGAACATAGAAGAGGTTTTTCTCAAGTAGAAATTCTAAGAAGTTTCAAAGGAAAAAGGCCTTTTGCTTTACAGGATGCCTACAAAGAAGTTGACCTTTGGAACAAATGAAAGGGCGTCTAATTGTAAACGAGAGTTAAAATCCAAGTAGAAAGTCTTTCATTCATTCAACGGGAAAAGAATAAACAAAATATATTAAATACAAACTTGGGAATGTTAACAGTAACAGAGAAAGATGTCACAAAAAATACTGAGTGCAAAAAGCAACTCTGAAAATATAAAGTTCAGTACATTTACCTGAAACTTTAAAACTCACATAAGTATTATACCCATAATCCTCTTTTCTTTTTAAAATTTAAGGCAGAATTCTATTTGTTACAGGAAAAATCCTCACTAATATAATACCAACTTGCCGTGGTATATATTTGTAATATATATTTGGCACTCCCCAAACACTGGTTCTCTTAACATTTCTTTCTCTAAACTCCAACTAGACAACAGTATAATAGTTTGTAACATACAGGTCACAGGTTAATTGTACTCTTGGAGTAGAATTGAAAAATTAGTGGAAGGAAAGTTTAGAACTCTTTTCTTTTCAACAACTAGAATTTTAGTATATAGAACGCTCCTCAGAGCCCAAAGGAGTCCAATCTATTGCGAGATTTTCTTCTACAGAATACAATTCTAAACAATTACTTTACCCCTTTTCCAATTAATTTCACTGAACTGCATACCTAAACCAAATACATTTATTCAAATATAATTAAGTAGCACTTACTCTTCTTTCGTCAACTGATTTTGCTGCAAGAATCATTCCTTCCAAACACTTTGAAATGATAGGAATAACTTTGCGTTCTGAGTCTGCAAATCCTCTGTAACACTCACTGAGTTTAACAGTCCTTCGTTCATCCATTTCTTGTAGTTGCTAATAATTAGGAATTTAAAAAAAAAGGAAAACTAATTTTTCTATCCATTCTGAAACAACCCCCTTCAAAAAAATTAAAGTTCTACACTAATAGTTACATTGTTGTTAATAACTTTTAACAAAGGCTGTAGACTTATAATACTTAAAACTTGAGGCCTGTTACACAGCAAAAGAAAAACATCAGGTAACACTGATTTTCAAACCTTCTGAAGGGATCCCCTACAAGCTACCCACCCCCTGCCTCATACCACTCCACCTTTCCATTCTTCAGCCAGAGCAGTAGTTGCTGTTAATACTTCCAGGAAAAGTTTCATTTGAAGACAGAATTTTGATGCTATTTTTCCTTTTCAAGCAATTAGCCTATAACATATACAAGTCTGCAACTTCTAAGCCCTTAAACTAGTTCAGAATACTTTGGTAAGCTCTGGCTGGACCAAGGATCCACAGTTGATTGCATACTGACAGGTACCCAGACCTATCACCGTTTACAGTTCAGAGTGTTGTCACTCTGAGGGTTAGGGGCACAAGAGGAAAAACAGAAGGCCACAAGGTCAAAATGGTACATGTATGGAATCCCCATAATTCAAAAATTTATTGGCACATGCCACTAAGAATTATGCTGGGACACTTTCTTTTATGACACTTTCTGTTTGCCCACATTGACCTTTGTTTCTCCAAGGAAGCAGCTACACGGCTCAAACGCCCAAACTCCAATAGTGTTCATACCACTCTTTCCTCTTTACTTTCCAAAGCCTGGGAATTTGAGACTTGCAATTTCATAAAACAACTGTTCCCAGCATCACAAAATGGCAAGACCATAGCAAGGTCCAAACAAAAGGAGCAAGTCCCAGAGCATAAAAAGTAGCTGATCTCCAAATTAAGGTCTCCCAAGAATATAAAGGTTCAGCTAGTAAGCCTAGAAAAGCACCATAGGGTGAGGAGCAGCAGTCTAGACAGCCTGAATTAAATGACCAGAATCTGATTCCCACTCTCGTCCACCACTTCCATGATTCCTTTGTATTTCTAACATGCCTTACAAAGAAAAAAAGTATATTCCGGCTGACACTCGTTCCACATACGCTCTGCTCGTCAGATACTACATTTCTTTCAATACTGTTTCACTAAATCTCTTCTCTAATTCCTCCTCTTTCTAGAATAGGCAGTAACATAATTAACCTTCATGGAAATTCTGTGGTGTTTAACTGAGGTTGTTTGGCAATTGCTATCAAGTGATGATGATGGGATTTTAGCAAGTTCATGGCCTGAATTACATTTATGATCTGGCAGCTAGGAAGACAAATAGGCAAAAACCGGGCTAGAAAATACATTTTGTAAGATTGATTTCTGCCACCTGGACTAACGTCAATGATTCTGGTATAGTGTCAAAACGTTACATCCCAATTCTAGGGGAGCAGATTGCAATATATAATTTCAATGCACTCCCCCCATGTCATAATACTTACTGACACAGCATTAAAATTTATAATGTCATTTTTTTATTACACTAATAATAAATCTGTAGGAAAACCTGTGATTTCAAAGTTAGGAAAAATTTAGTTTTCAAGTCCATAATCAAAGAAATTTCTTATCACCATTCATGACTAGTGAATCTAGAAACACTCTGATGCCTCAAATTTAAGTCTTACATTTAAAGAGTAGCTCTTCCAACTCTAAAACTAGATTCATTTCATATATTTAAATTTTACCTTGTAAATCTGAGGAATCACCACGTAGAAATGCTTGTGCTGTTCTCCATTAAAGTTTTGTAATTGTGCAGCATATTCATTTTTATTTTCATCAGCCATATGTGTACGCAGATTCAATTGCTGTTTAGCCTAGAGGATATTGGTCCAAATCATTACCAACAACAACAACAAAATCATAGCTAATTCACTCTTCTAAAAGTTATACTAACACTAGACTTTTTCTAACTACTGATCATTTAAAATTAAAGGTTATGTCTGCAGATCTTACGGCCAGAGCAGTCTCCCTACTGCATTATCCCCTTTCTTTTACTGCAAAAATCCATTCAAATAAAGTTTCTCCTTACCAAATCCAGATATTTTAAAATTAAATAAATGAAAACATTATGGCTTGAAACAGTAAGCTTTTAATCAGAAGAGAAAAACAGCATCAGGAATATTTTAAACACACAAAAAGTTAGTAGTAAAACATTTCTTTAAACATGACACACTTATATTCAACTTAGAACCACAGTAAAACCAAATTAGGATAAAAATGTGATTTGGGGGTAAGGTAATATCCAACAATCATTTTCATCTCTATACAAAACCACAGGTACTTTAAGGAATGCTTATTTAGAATATAGTTCTGTTCATCTCAAGCTCTTGTAGAAATGCTTTTCAAATGAGTCATATTAATGTCAACATTAGTGAGAATGTTAGAATACAAACTTAACACAAATCGTTAATTCTTGATTTACTGGATGGGAATCTAAACAAGTTTCTCAATTGTTCTAAAGCAATAGGAAAAAAACAAAGTAAGAATTAACTCAATTTTACAGGTGTTCCAAATAATAAATCATATTATATGACAGCGCTCTGAAAATTGTAAAGCACATTGTGAATATATTTCATTATTCTAATTTCTACAAACGTAGTCCTTGACCTTCTAACAACAGGTGCACAAATTAGTTCTTCTGAACTCAGGAACATACTGACCTATGGAAATACGTGGTAGCAGAGATCTCAGATAAGCCCACAAATATCCATTTAATCCATAGTGTACTTGAAGCTTACAATAAATAATCTCTATGGAAACTAAACACCATGGCCCAAAGTACTTCTCCAGAAAAACACATTTGAAGTTCCAACCTGGGACCTGAAGTACACATTCATTCACTCCTTTCCCCTTTTCTCCCTCCTCCCATAAACTATGATGGAATAGAAGATTCCAAATGATTCCCTATCCACAATGTTCTGTCAGGGGGAACTCCTCCTGTTCCAAGTCACTGGCTATGACTCCCAATGCCTGGGGCAAAGGTTCCAGCAGGGTATGTAGGAGTATAAATCTAGAAACTAAAATAACTGAAGCCTCCCCTGGCATGTTCTGGGCTTCACATTTACTTCCTTTCCTTTCTTTTTGTAAATACTGCATTGAAAAATTTTTTTAAATTTTAATTGTGGTAAAATATACAATATATGCAACATAAAATTTATCACGTTAATCATTTTTAAGTGTATAGCTCAGTGAATATATATATTCACATTGTTGTGCAATTGCTTTCTTCTGCTTTAAGAGGAGCAGTAATTGACCTGCTACCTCTTCACTTTTTTTTTTTTTAAAGCTTTTATCAGTAGTTGCTTAAAACTATGTTCCCTTCCCTTCCTGGCCACTTACAATACAATTCTTCTACTCTCCAGTTCCTAAAGCAAATCCTCAAAGTTTTCCTAATTCTCTGATAATCAAAGGGGTTGCAAAAAAATCGAGAATAAGAAATGAAGCTGTAAACATTAAAACTCTGAACGACTTAGGTCAAACTAACTAGTAGACATGTTATATCTAGATTTCAAGATGGCTGACTAGCCTCTAAAGATATCTCTGTAGACAAAATGAAAAAATAAGTTAAATGAGAGTCCAGCTAAAGAGTTTCCTTAAATTGCCTACTACATAAACAATGCATAGTACATAAACGATGTCTTCAACCAATGTTTAGTAATAAGTCAAGGCGTTCTTAAGGAGTCAATGTCAACCAGTGAGGAGTCTCCCATGTACAAAATAGCGCTGTTTGCAACTGTTGTGGTCCATATTTTTATCAAGAAATGATAACATATTATGAATGACATGATACTAGGAAGGAAATATAGTAGATGTCCAAAATCAGCATCCAAAAATCTTAACAGCAAGATTAAATCTAGTAATTGATACCAGTATACATATGCATTTAAAATACCAACAGTACAAATTTTGTCTGAGACATACATTCTCATACCACACAACATACAAAAAGACATGGGGATTTCATTTAACCATACACTCACGGGGAGTTAATCCAAACAATGTAATTGCCAAAAAAGTCGATATATATTTAGGCTATAATTAACATAAACTTAGTATTCAAAACAAGAGAGGTAATCGAACGCAGGACTGGTCAGACCATACCAGATTATATCCAACTTGAGCTAACATACTTTAAGTGGGATATTTATGAATTAAAGGGCATCCAAAGGAAAGCAGTCATAGAGAAAGATAACTTGAAGCTATTTCATATGTGGAATAGTTGAAGAAACACTATAGTTCATCGAGGGATAAAGACTCTGCTATAAATATCAAAAAAGCTATTATAAGAAAAAATAACTTTGATATTTTTCTGGTACCTCAAAGAAACTAAAACTGAACAAGTAGACAAGTGGGGTCAATATAAGAAAATGTTAACGTTGGGGGAAAAAATGAATGAACTATCTGAAGGCTGTATATTCCCAATGACAGGGAACTTACTATCATCAGATGTATGAGTCATTAAAAATAGGGTATACAAGATATAAACATCACAAGTTACACCAGAAGACTTTAAGGTAATTGAAACCTGGAATTGATATAATTTTAGGTGTTAATCAACTGTTTATGCTATCAGTAGGCTTCCAGTCAACAATAGGCTATTTGTAGTTAAACTTGGGGGGAGTCGAAAGTTATATGCAGACTTCCGACTGTGTGAAGGTGATTGCCCCTAACCCCGAGTTGCTCAAGGGTCAACTGTATTCTTCCCTTCCTTCTTACTTTGTCTTGTTCTGATCTTACAGGGAATGACAAAATCCTAAGGAGAAAATACACAGTGGTGGGCGTTTGTATATATAAAAATGTGGAGTAAGATTCATCTATATTTTAAAAGCCCAACATTATCTTAGAACATTGTTCTACGATCATGGGTATATAACAGGGGAGAAGGCAAAGCTAATTAAGTTACAGGGGTGATTCTAATAACTGTTACGTTATAGAACATCTGGGCCAGAATCAGTAAGTGAGACGAGAGGGTTCAGTTTTCCAAAATGAATCATGAATGAATAAACAAACAGCTAATATCACATCTGACAGTTTTTATGTTTTCCTTCTGTGAAGTTGGGGAAGCACACCCAACCCCCATTTGCATACCCCATCAACACACCTGAGACTTTATATCCTATTTTGGAATAGCATAGAAGCTCATTCCCAATAACAACTATGTCTTTCCTATGCATTCTGAATGCAATTAAGACTTTACAATAAAATAAATTAATACATATTAATTACTTTCTCAGACCAATATATGTATTATAAAGTATGCAAATATTTGTATATTTTAGATTTAGACGCAGTGTATCTCTTAGGGAAACTCTAATACCTATACCAATATTGTAACTTCTTTCCATATGCAAGTAATAACATTTTGCTATCAAAGTCAGCTTGGATTATTTCTTACCTTTTCAACGTCTGCCTTGGTTGCATTAGTATCATTATCCAATCTTTCATAACTCTGTTGTGCCTTTTCTGCCTCTCTGCATTCTCTTTCAAATTTCTTTTTACTCTGTCAAAATAATTAAAATGTCACAGAGAAATAAAATTAGATTTATCTCATTAAAAAAACTTTAAAATGTTGCCACTGTGTACTGTGTAGAATTGTACACTAAAATTTTTCTAAATTAGGGAAATTTTACTATTAGAATCATTCCAGGTGCCTTAAATATCAGACATTATAGACTGTGGAAAAAAAAAATCACAAGCATGACAGAGTAAATATTTATTCTGTATCTTATCTCTTCTCAATAAGAAAAAAAATCATGTATTTTACAATTTTTTATTATAAGCCTCATCTTCAGCAGGATTTTTTGGGTTTGTTTGGTGGTTTTTGCTTGTTTTGGATGTTTGTTTGGTTAATTGGTTGGTTTTAGTGTTTGCTTGTTTTTATTTATTTTTTGGTGGGATCCCAATGTAGCTTAGCATGTGGAAATGTCCCTCCAAAGTGGTTTTATGTTGTTTCTTCCAGGAATACTATCAGCCCAGAACCAGGCCTTTAAAATTGTTTTATTTAATTAAAACTAACTATGACTTTGTGAAAGCTATTCACAACTGAGCCGTATGATGTATAACATATTTCCTTTCCTGCATACTTTTTTTATCTGGGAATTAATGTCTTTTTTTTAATTTGCTTAGTTTTCAATGCACTTTTCTCTAATCCAACTTTAGTTTCCCCAGTTCTTTAAATCTCTCCTCAGTTAATTCAAACACATTCAGAATTTTATCAATTTTACTTTCCTGATGCAATCTCTCCCAAAGGCTTTTGGCCTCCTGAAATTTGGACTGGTTACCAAACTAGACCTACTGCATAGTTGTTCCTTTGGGATTTCCCTTCACCATTTATCATGGGAATTCCTTTTACCTCTCTCTTGATTTGAATCTCCTATTTCCAAGTTCCTGATTTCATTTCCTTATTTTGCTGCAACACATTCAATAGTAGCTTTCTAAAAGGTTTGTGGGAGATAATTTTTTAAGTCTCATGGCTTAAAATGCCTTTACCATACTTTAAGTGGGATATTTACCATCACTTTCAATTGATAAAATTTAGCTGGACATGCAACTCTTCAGTAGAAATTATCTTCCTCCAGAAATGTAGAAGTACTACTCCACTGTCTTCTAGCGTCCTGATCCTTTGCAAAAAACATGTTTATTTTCTATTCGTTTTTCCTCAGTTTTCCTTTCCTCCCTTCCTTCTGTCTCTCATAACTGTTCTGAAATTTCTTGAAGATATATCTTGCTGTGACTCCGCTGTGCTGGGCACCTGGAAAATCTTTCACCTGGAAACTCATGTCTTTCTGTTCGGGGGAAATTTTCTTGAATTATTGTTGTCTATTTTCTATGTTTTCTCTTTCTTAAGTTGTTTATTATTTTGAAAATGAACCTATAAGATGAATCCTCTAATTTTCTCATATTTTCAATCTTTGTCATTCTGTTCTACTTTCTGAGACATTAATTTCATTGTTTCCAGTGAGTTTTTCATTTCTGCTATCATAAAGTTCTTTTTTGTTCTTTGTATGTTCCTTTTTCAATAGTATCTTGTTCCTATTTCATGAATGTAATATCTTCTCTATTCCCTTTGAGAATATTAATAACAGTTTGGGGTATTTTGCTTATCTTTGCTTTTTAATTCCTATTCTCTTTCATAGTCACTGTTTCAAAGTTGATGTTTTTATCTGCATATTACTTTTGGTCTCTGGTATTTACATTAGATATTTTCTTTAAATGCAAGGGGATCCTTGCCTGGCTTCTCTTATTTAAAAAGCCAACTGAAAGCTCTATCAGTGGGGCTTCTGTAGGAGACATGGCCTGGCAGTTTTCTGGGAGAAACCCTGGTATCAGTATCTGCAATTCTATCTTCTCAAGCTGGTTAGATTCCCCAGAGGAGACTTTTCCAATTTCTTGCCTGGAAAATATATGCCTTGCTACCTATATTCTGAGAATTGCTCAGAAAAAAAGCAGAGGATGTCAACATTTTCTATTTACCTAACCCCCTTATTAAAACCAATTACAATGTCAATTTCTTGTGTCTTGGGGACTACAAAATTATACGGATAGTGCACATTTGGATTCCAAACCTCCTAACTACAAGGTCAAAAGGTTTAAATTTCTCACAAGATACCTGCCCTCCTTTGACCTTCAGACAAAACAAGTTTCTTTGACGTCTCCCTTGGCCAGTGGGCAGAGTTCTTTCAGTAAACCTTTCACTAAAGGTTTAGTCCTTCAAAAGTTCAAATGTTACATAGGGATTTGAGTTCCAACTCTCCACAACACAGAGAGCTAAAATCTAATCTCTGTTCCTATGTGAGTATTAAAACCGAAATCCTTAGCAAGGTCCCATTTTTCAAATGCCACTGTATCACCACATATACCTATTGCTCTGGCTTTTAGTTTACCCTCAGTTTCTAGCAGTTAGAAATTTAGAATAAGATAAAGGTTCTGCTAAGAGCTTAAAATATAACAAAGAATATTTTAGCTATTATATCTAGGTATTTAGAGCCAAAAGCCTTCTGAGTTAGCTCAGTATATACCTAAAAACCAGACATACCTATAATTTACATCAAATAAATATGCTCAGAAATCTTTTATAAAATTTTTAAATGTACTATTTTGATTAGTATGAGCCATCAAATGAAACTCAATTTATTCAAAGCATATAAATATATCTAAATATGAATAATAGACAGAATGCCACTTTTCTGTGAAGATTAAGATTAAATTTCCACATTTAATTCTCTGAAACTCAGTTCAGAGTTGTGTCTTCAAATTGAGTAACCAGCTATAGACTACTAATTTTGGTGCAATCTGAGGCTGTTTATATACAAAAGTATTTTTAATATTAGGTATCTTATTATTTATGAAAAAAACTATCTAATAATTTCCTTGTAACAGCAAAAGAATCACTAAGTGTACAATAATATTAAAAATACTCCTTCCCTGAGAGATCTTATATTTTTACACAATGTAGGAATATACTCCAGAAAAGATTCTCCATTCTTCCTCCTTTGTGTGGCAGACAAATTGACAGCCACTTGTAACCCCCCCATCCTTTCTTAGAAGAACCCATCTCCCAGTATAGAGGCTAAAAATAGCTGATAGATGCTTTACTAGCCTCCAGAGGGGGCATGGTCAAGTAATCTACTTCTGTCAAAGGCACCGTGAGGAAGTCGGCTGGGGCTTTTCTGGGAAACTTGTCCTTCCCTGATAACAAGGGACAGTTGGAAGAGAGAGACTCCCTTTTTCATGCTCCTGCATGCCTCTGAATGAGGATGTGGTGCTTAGCTGCTTAAGTCAACTGTTGACAACAGCAGACAAACCTGAGGAAAAAAAACCAACGTGGTCAAGACGGCTAAGTGGAAAGAAGGGAGAAGTAGCTTTGGTGACATCGCGGCTGACCAACTCTGCAGCTGCTCCATTTCTGAGCCCTCATCTTACAAACTTGTCTAATCTGTTACTTGGAGATAGACCTATAAACTGGTAGACCTGGCATCTCTGCTGCTTCTGTCCTAATATCCCACCATTCCTTCAAGATCTTCACATGCTAGTCTCTTCTGCCCTCATCTTACATGTCAGTGCTGCCTATTTTGTTTATCCTGTGGTTAATAACTCTTGTTTAAACGGATTTTTTGTTTCAATTTTCCATACTGTCACTAATTCAACCTGTATCTCCCAGTTCTTTAAATCTCTTCTCAATTACTTCAAACATGTTAGGAATTTTATAATTTCGTTTTCTTGGTCAGATAGGAAGATGTGGAACTACTAGGAAATGGGATCCTGCACATAGTTCTACATAATACACAGAAATTACACTTGTCTGTCTCCCTCACTAGATCACAGGCTCCATGAAAACAAGAACCGTGTCACATATACTTTTGTACCTCCAGGACCCAGTACATATCAAGGATACCTTCAGTAAACATGAGTTGAGCTGAACTCATCTTTATTTCATGGTACTGTTAGTGCATTAAAGAAATCTCCTACATTTTCTTATGTTTCTTTCTTAGGATCCCTATAACTTTTGCTTAATAACTGCCAATTGTTCTAAAGGCAAGACAGCACATATGAATAGGAATGATTTGAGTCAACACCAGTTTTGAAAGGGACCAATGACTCATAAGTGTAGGAGTCTATTATTTTGTACAAATAAACACACACACACACACACACATATCAAGTGGCAGATACTAAGAATGCTAGCTAAGGTAATTTAAAATTTAATAAATGCAAACACTCCCTAAAAGTCTTGGCAAAACCAGTTAAAAAGATCAAAACAAAAATAAAAACAATTAATATACCTAAGAATTCTCAATCAGCACTGGTGATTAAAATCTTATATCACTAACAACTATACAGAACATTTTAGAAATTTAGAAATTTTATAGCAGAAATTTTTTAAAAGGAAAGAAAACAAAGGTTCAAAACTACACACATATGCATGAGTTAATTTTAACCTCAAACTTCAAAGTCCCTTTTCCAACAACCACAAACCAAATTGATTAATTTAACATGAAAAACTCCCTCCAGTATAATTTTCAAGGAATATACAGTGTCCATTTACCTGCATAAAAATATGCAGGTAAAGAGTAAACTGCTTGTTAACCCAAGGGTTCAAAAAGAGTATTAATCTTATACTACAGAACATTATTTGGTAGAACATTTTAAGTAAAGGAGATGACAACGTTCCATGCAGACACCTTGTTTTTCAAATGCTATATGTCAGAATATTTTTTTAAAACCACATTAGCAAGTATTCTTAGAAAGTTTTTTTATGAAAATAATTGTAATGCTTTTATAATTTACCCTACCTATTAAGTATTTTATTTCCTACAATGGGATGATCTGTGATCAGCAGCCCAGTACTTGGAACATTTACACTGTCACAGAATCGTTAAACTGGAAGAAAACATTTCATGTAACCTAGTCCACTCTTCATTTTTCATATGCTAAAAATGAAGTTAAAAAAAAATCAGGTGCTTCGTAAAAGATAAAACTAGAATCTAGGTTATTTCAGTCTCAGTAAAATGATTCTCTAAGACACATATACATCACTGTTTCCCTACTCTATCCAATATCAAGATTTTATAGTAACTACTGCAAAATCAAAAAGAATCTTCCTAAGTATTTACAATTATCTGAATATTATACAGTTGCTACAAATATAGAAGCATACAGAAAAAAATGACAAAATGATCTCACATTCTCTATTTATACAAATGTCAAATTATGAGTGATAGATTGAAAAATATTAAACTCAAATAGATGTGAAGCATAAGAGAATTTAGGACTAAACAAGTCTTACAACATTTTATGCTAACCATGAAACACTGTAACTCACATTATCCATCTGTTTCCAGCACATTTCAAGGTATTGTTGAGCTTTTCGTCCTTCTTGAAGATGCTGAAGATAGTACCAACCAAAAAATAGAAACATAAAAACAAAAAACCCACATTTAAATACTAAATAAAGTCTGAAGTTTCAAAAAGATTTTTCACTTTATTTTTTTCCAAGGCACTTAATTATATAACTTGATCAAAACTTAGGAAGAGATTATCAGTAAAGCAAAACTCTCTGAAATGCATTTTATATGATGATATTTGAATACTTCAAACAGAACCTTTAAGACAAATATAATCTCTAAGAAAATACATGACTGTCTTGAACAGGGGATGACAAATGTTTTCTATAAAGGATCAGATAAATACTTAGGCTTTGAAAGGCACAGGCAAAACAGAAGTGAATGAGTGTGGGTCTTACCCAAAAAAACTTTACCTATAGTCACTGAAATTTGAATTTCATATAATTTTCACATATCTTAAAATATCATTCTTCTTTTGATTTTTTCCTTAGCTATCTAAAAATGTAAAAAACTTTCTTAGCTTGTGGGAATTAGGAATCAAAAACGGGCAGTAGGCTAGATTTAACCTATCGACTACAATTCACCAAACTTTAGTCTTAAATCCAAAAGGATCACTAATTAACAAGAGTATCTTGAGATAATTTTAACTAGAAGAAATTTAGGAAAATAGAAAACCAGTTTATTCTGAATATGTATTATTTTAAAGAGCAAGGCAATTACTTTATTTGTGAAAATATTTCACATACTATTATAATCAGATAAAAATGATAATTACCATTTTTCTTTCAGTTTTCAGATCATGAGCATATCTCATTAATTCACCATAAACTCTGTGCGCCATTTCTTCTGCTACCACCTCTCGTTGTCCTGCATAGTCATTTAACTCGTTAAGGATGTTAAAAAAGGCTATACACGAGGTAAACCTGACAAAAACATATTAAAAAATGGTGAAATTTACTTTTATTTTAATTACACGTTTTTTGTGAGCTATGGATTGAGCCTGGCACTGGACAAATTTTATCATACTCAACCTAAATCTTAGCTACCAGTTCTAAATTAACTTTGTATGGAAAGAATCCTGCATTAAGTTCAACTTGCACATGTTTGTGTATCTTCAAATAGCCTTAATTTATAAATAAAGGTGTATTTGAGGTCAAAAAATAGTAATAATACTACCTGCAGGCTCTTTTGGCATACTGGAATCTCTTAAATTGCCAATTGACTGGCCTGAGCTTGGGAATGAACTTGGTTGGCTTCCCAGGCTTGGCAGCTGAACCTGGTGCAGAGATGATGTGCTTGCTCTCGAAGACAGAACCTGCCAATCATACCACTCAAATGCATCTCAATGGCTGATCTACAGAACTTTGCTATCAGCTCTGGACACAGCTGCCTATATGCCTGCCCACCTCCTGAATGGAAGTGAAGTACCATTATGGCTGGCACCAAAGGGCAGTAAGATGGGGCAAAAAATAAGGGTAAAAAATGTGTGTGGAGGGAAGGAAAGCAACAAAGAAAATCACTGTATTAAAACGTGTAGATCTACTTTCAATATACTGCCAGAACACTCTTACAACTGCAGGTGGACAGCTCAGATAGGACTGCATTAACACTAAACCTGAGAATACAAACAACTGACAATTATACACAAAGTTATTTGCTTTTGTTTTAAGTATAGTCTAAAGGTTTCTGCATTTTACAGCTATCTACATATCCTTGTTTAAGAGTGCCGTAAAGCTCACAGTCAATTCCTAACTTTTTACATATTCAAGGTTCCAAAATAACTCTCCTTTTCATTGTCCCTTTAAACCAGCCAACGAATGGTTTTACTACTTGTAAGACTAAAAGCAAGAACCTAAACAAACTAACAACTAGAAAATGACGTATAGAGAAAAATACCTTTTTCCTAGTGACTACATCACTCAACTGGAGTCTTAGTCCACATTTCACTAGGAAACCCACAATTCAACTATTCTAGAAAACTATTATTGAATTTAAATAACAAAGTATTCATTCTTATAAGAATAATAATAGTAGTTCCCTCTTTCATAAACACTGATTTTTATTAAAACAAATGTTTAAAAAACCTTTATGAAAAATAACAATATAACTAAATAAAACATGGGTTTCTAAATTTTTTAATGTGCTATAATAAACAGATATATAATTTACCTTGGCTCTTCATCTTTGGAGGAACGTTTGGGACAGTACTTCTTAACCAGATTTCTATAGGAAAAATATTTTTTAAAATTTAAAATACTGTTGTTGAAATCAAAATATTCTAAAAGTTTCCAATTTCATTAAATCAAGAATTTAATGATATAAAACAATTAAGATAGCAACACGATCATCTACTACCATTAACATCATAATATGATCATTACTTATTTTCTTTTTAAAATACTGAACACCTATACAAAGAAATGTTATTTCTGTGTTTATATGAGTGTAATCATAACAATGTGGTTTATTATGCTATCAAATAAGAAAAGAAGTAATCTTTTCTTTTCTGCTTAGGAAGAGAATGTAAACATACGTGCACTGGGGTAGACGGGGGAGAAAGGAACAAGAAAAATTACTCCTGCTTTTCTAACAGTGAGAGTTTTCCAGAACTATACAGCATATTCAAGTGAACATAACCCTCACATTCACAAAAATTTGGCAATCATGCAGAAGGCCCTGACAATCACTAAGCTCTAGAATTCTATTTCCCAACTTTTTGTTATATGAGAGGATTCTTATTTGAAGTTGAACGCTCCTTAACTGACTTTATAGACCAGCTAAATTAAAACATCCAATAGAGAAATGTAGCAAAAACTGGAATTATGAAGAAACATCTACAGATGTGAAAGTCAACATGTGTGGGGACAATTAAACAAACAAACAAAAAACCCAGAAGCTACTGTTGACCCTGGGAATGAATGTACCTGTTAAGAATGGCTCTTGGTGGCTGACTGTGCTCACATTTGAAAACAGAGCCTACAGCCGTTTCTAAACAGGGGCCTTTCATACAAGCCATGCTTCCGGGACAAGCCTGCATTAACTGCCTGCCTGCACTGTTTCTGCCATCTGAGCCAACCCTTATAAAGGAGTTCCTAGAATCTCATTTCAACCAAGAGGACTGAGATTTTCTTTATCCAGTAGAAGCTGTGCAGCTATATTCTCATTAGCATCTTCACCAACCAATCAGAGCAGCTCCATTCTTACCAATCAGGACAGTGCTTTTTGGACCCATCGAACTGTGAGGACTTGGAGTCCTCATTTACATAAAGACAGACCAATCAGGGACGGAGGGGCAGGGGCAGACTTCTCTCTATAAAGTCAGTTCCCTTCTAGCTCAGGGAGTGCACTTTTAGTTTCCATCAAAGACTGCATTTCCCCCCGGGTGAGGCAGCAAAGGCTGAAGCAGCAACTTTGGAGCTATCTCACCAGAGTAGAGCAGAGCTGTAATATCAAGACTGCCTCATTCGAGCTGTCCCACAGCCGTTCTGTATCATGATTGAGCTGTATCAACTACTGAACTGTTCCACAATCAAGCTTTTCCACAGCCAAGTTGTTTCACAATGGAGTTGTATGCACAGAATGAAGTCTCCCTCCCCCTTCACCCCACCTCAAATTGGGGACTCCTATTTGTGTTGAACTGGTAATGATGACCTTCGGTTGACACTACCATTTGTCAACCATATATTATTTGCCAATCTCTATGTTAAGTACTTTATATATCTTATGCTTACAACAAACCCGCAAGCAGATATTACTAGCGCTATTTTACAGGACGCAGACACATTGATTTGTCCATGGTAAAAGAGCTAGTAAAGAATAAAGCCAAAACTTACCTAAAACCTAATTCCAACACCTGAGGTAGTTAAAATAATGAATGAAAAATGAGGCTACCCAAGAAGTGTGAAATGAGAAGGGAAGATACAGATAATCTAGGAATACACATTTAACAGGGAAGGAAGAGCTGCTTGACAAGAACAATAAGAATGAACAGCCAGGTAGATTACAGGTAACCTGTGGCCTGTCCTGCTGCCTATTTTTGCAAATAAAGTTTCATGGGAACATACTACACGCATCCACCTACATATTACCTATGGCTATTATTGCACTACAACAACAGAACTGAACAAGAAAGTTGAATAAGAGAGTTGAGTTGTTGTGACATACAGCCCAAAAACCCAAAAGTATTTATCAGGCACTTTGTATTTAAAAAAAAAAAAAAAGTTTGCCAACCCCTAAGACAGATAACTCAGAAAACCCAAGAAAGCATATCACTGAAGATAAGGGATCTTATTTTTAAGTTCTAAGAAGACAGAAATTAGTCAATTCATCAAAGAGATATAATAAAACTAAATAACAGAAACATCCATGGAATTTAGCAAGTTAGCTGATTAACTGATTTAACGTGGTTATGATAATCAGTCTCCAACCTATAAATTGTCATATTCTAGAAATCACTGTTAAAGTTGGTGATTTGCAAGCATGATGCTATGAATTACTTTAAACAAAAATAAGTCTAACTTGGACAAAAAACATTTCAAAGAGCTATCAGTTTCAAACTGAACATGTTTTTGTATATCAACAATTTAAGCATTGTTTAGAGTTCTAGGCTGCAGTGGACCTTTGCTATTTTGTCCACTGCATAACTCTACCGTGTTTTTTTCCCCTTATGTAACAGCCTATGGCAGACACATTTCTGCTCATCAAAAAAATAAAATTAAATAAATGCTGTTTTGCACATTTCCCAGCCTCCAAGCAGGACCACGTGGCTAATTCTGTATAATGGGTTGGAACCTGTGTTACACACTCTGAGCTTGCGTGTAACCCTCTGTGCTCTCTCATTCCCTGTGGAACTGTGGAGGCTTCAAGTTGAGATGAAGATGGACATATTCTAGACTCTTGAGTTACCACATGGGCTACCCTAGATAGTCATCACCTGGACGTGTAGCATGAGCAAAACACAAGCTTTTGCTGTATAAAGCCCCCTGGGACTTGGGAGTATTAATTTTAGTACAGCCTAGCGTTAACTACAGCTCCTCCACGGTCCTATCTATGTAGTTGTGGGTGGGAATAGCCACATATTAAGGTTCAGGAATATTTGTTTGATACAGGTCCATTAGTCCAGGCCAGTGAAAGTCAATCCCAAAATTTGTCTTGTAATTTTTGGGAAGTCATGTTCTCTTTTTTGCTGAAGTTAAATTGATAGGACATAATCTTAGAGCCACCATGTGAGAAAAGCCAGTTGAGAATTAAATCAATTGAGAGGAAAGAAAAACCAAGAGAAGAGGAGAAATTCTTCACACTTTTTCTGGGTACCCAGGTCCCTAAACTTTTCAATCACACAAGCCAATAAATTTTTTTCTTTGCTTAAACCAATCTCAGTTGGGTTTCTGACATTGAAAGAATTATGACTACCACAGAGGTTAACCAAAAGTCATAATAGCTTGAACAACACTAATTTGAACTCTGGCTTTGGGGAGGAAGGAAGGGTATCACAAGAGAGAGAGGAAGAAAAAGAAAGTAATTTTACTTTTACCTTTTAAGCACGCAGGGTTAGTCCTCAGCGAATTTAAAAAATCACTCTTGCCTCTATTTATGTAAAAGCCATCCATCTATAAGCAACTGTTCACAAACCCCAAGTTTCCAGAGTCCTCAGAAATCATACACAAGCCACTAATTACTCCATCCAAGCCAACTCTGCCACTAGAAAAACTACAGGATGGTCCAGAATGCTCTTATATTCCACCAAATCAAAACTTCTATCCTAGGAAAACATGTTCTGAAAGAAGATACAACAAATTATTAATAATACTCATTTCTAGGGAGAGGACCTGGGAAAAGACTTGAATTGAAATGTGTCGCAATGATCATATACTTTTTGTAGTTGTTTTTTTTTAAATTAATAATAAAAATAAACAAAACAAATTTATCCTCTCAAAGCAGCTGATCTCAGTTGGGCCTTCTAAGAAAACAGTCTAAAGTCAGCAAAAATTCATACCAAGGTTTGAGTGGTTAATGAGTCCAACAAATCCCTGTTTTGCATTTTTAATATAATATGCTTATTAGGTCAAATAAACCTCAGACTGGCTTGTCTTAAACATGTAAGTGTACGAGTAAAGCATTTAGGTTATTCCTAAACTAAAAACATGTTAGGCAATTCATCTCTTTCAAGAAATCTGCCTTTAGTATCAGTTCCTCTAGGCTATGCTTTCCCTTTATTCTAAGTACAGAGATTCTCTAAACAACCAATTATGATGGCAGTTTATATGTAAGACATATTTTTTGATAGGGAGCTATAAAGAATTAATTGAAACACAAAGTTTTATACACATATAACACATATTACAGAAATTATAACAGATGTCATAGATACGCTGGTACTTTATATATATGTGTTTCATCCATGTTTTCTACCTTAGGATCACGCACTCTGGATACAGAGGAATTAGCTTTGTTCCTTCAGTAGTCTGAGAAGGCTTCTAAATTTAATGGGCTTCTCCAAAGATTACAGTATTCTATATATATACTAGTTATACGTGTGATATTAAAATATATCATACTACTTAATTTACACTTAAATAGTTGATTATAATCTTTTTTATCCAGTCTAGTTTTGTCATGTTTATATTTATTTTTGGTTTTAATGAAAATTATAAACTATTCCAAAGAATTTCTCTAAACTTAATTCACTTTCATTAAAACTACATTTTTACAGTTAAATGATGGAGTATAAGATATCTCAAAAAATCTTGAAGGCTGAAAATCACCTCTATAATTTTCAACCTTTCAACATTTGAGAGGCTCTGAGTTCTAATTACTGTTCAACAGGTGATCAATATCATATTTATCTGTAAAACTGGATACATATCATACTATTTCTTCTGGCAGAGGGGTAGTATTAGATCCCTTAGACTGACTAGAATCCCTTTTTCCTAACTGCCCTCCCTATATTTAATAGTTAACATGCTTAGGAATTGCCAAATGAATACAAATGGCCCTATTTGGGGGCCTCAGTTAAGTGATCCAGAGATAGAAAACTGAATCTAGCTAGGCCAAAGAGCTGGAATTGTTAAGTCTCCAGACCTGATAAAGCTTTGAGGCCAATATAAGAGCTGAATCTGAGACATAAAACTGGCACTGTAGGTGACTGTGTTTTCTGCCATATGGAGAAAGCCAGTCTGCACTGAAAGAATAAAGCCAACCCTCCAAAAGAAGCCGTCCCTGCCACCTCCTCCCACCTGCCCCCCCCCCCCAAAAAGACAATGACAAGGGCTCTGACTACGTTTCAGATACTGACTTTTATTCCCCGTGACCTATCTGCATCCCAGGCCTTTCAGTAGCTTGACTATTCCAACTTCTTGAACTCAATTTTTAAAAAGTCAAATCCATTAAAAATAAATAAATTTCTCTTGTCAATAAATTTCCCACTATATTTAACCTAACTCAGACTGGGTTTTCCATCACTGACAGCACAAATCTTCTTTCACATAGTGGAAAATTTAATGTAAAAAAATTCACATGCAAAAGAATGAAGCTGTACCCTTCCTTACCTTATACCACACACAAAGATTAACTCAAAATGGATCAAACATCTAAACTTAAGAGCTAATACTATAAAACTCTTCAAAGAAAACATAGGGAAAAAGCTTCATTGGATTTGGCAATCATTTCTTGGATATGACACCAAACGCACAGGAAACAAAAGCAAAAATAGATAAACCGGACATCAAAAAATTTAAATCGTTTGTGCATGAAAGTCTGCAATCAACAAAATGAAAAGGCAACCTATGGAATGGGAAAAATGATTTGCAAATCACATAGCTGATAAGGAGTTAAAATCCAGACTACATATAGAACATCTAATACTCAATAACAAAAAAACAGTCTGATAAAAAATGGACAAAGAACTTGAATAGCATTTCTCCAAAGATATACAAATGACCAGCAAATATGAAAAAAAATACTCGACATCACTAATCATTAGGGAAATGCAAATAGAACCACAATGAGATCTTACACCCATTAGGATGGCTACTATCAAAAGAAAAAAGAAAAAAGAAAAAAACACCCAGAAAATAACAAGTACTGGCAGGAACATGGAAAAATTGAAACCCTTGTTCATTGCTAGTAGGAATGTAAAATAGTTCCACCATTGCAGAAAACACTATGGTAGTTCTTCAAAAAATTAAATACAGAATTACCATTTGATCCAGCAATTCTTTTTCTAGATATATACCCAGAAGAACTGAAAGCAGGGACTCAAACAGATATCTGTACACCCATGTTCACAGCATCATTATTCACAATAGTCAAAAGGCAGAAACAATGCAAATGCCCATCAACAGATGAATGAACAAAATGTGGTGACATTCAGCCTTAAAACGGAAGGAAATTCTGACACATGCCCTAACGTGGATGCACTCTTAAAATATTATCCTAAGTGAAATAAGCCCGTCACAAAAAAAAAATAAATAAATAAAATGCTGTGTGTTTTCATTTATGAGGTACCTAGAGTAGTCCAATTCATAGAAACAGAAAGGAGAATTGCCAGGGGCTGGAGAAAGGGGGAGATGGGTGTTATTATTTAATAGGTACAGAGTTTCAGTTTTTCAAGATGATTAAACTCTGGAGATTGGTTGTTTGACAGTATGAATATATTTAACATGGCTGAAATGTACACTTAAAAATGATCTTAGGTAAATTTAATGTTGGGTACATCTTACCACAAGTTTAAATGCCAGAAATGGGATTACTACAATTAATATTAGCATAAATTCTGAATATATTTGTTTTTTAAAGGAACATGCTTTATTCTCAATTCTTATATCTCTACCAGTAGCAGATGCTAAAATAGATGACAAGAATAAGGGGACTTAAGTATTTATGCCTTAAAAGCCTAGAAGAAGAAAAGCAAACAAGCTTCAATGAACATGAAGGTAAACAAAATTAATACCTACTTTCTTAAGTGCTTAATTTCTTAAATGCCATTTCCTAGTTATCTTTGGCATGTTAAAAATACACTGTACCTAAAATGTAACCAGGACAATGCATATATAATATCAGCTTTGCAGTCTATACATGCGGCAATTGTTGCAGTCTATATATGCAACAATTCATTGCTATTGAGATGTGACAGGCATAACAATGTGGTTTCTAGGCAACTACAGATCTTTCAGAAGAGTATTTTCTAGTATGTTCAAGATAGAAAACAGAGAAATTTTGTTCTGCAAATTGATAGCTTCCGTTTTCCTTCTGAATAGCAGATTCTTAAAAGAAAACTATGTAACACCTTCATAGTCCTAGATTCACATAAGCAGCTAAATCTGTCTGATTTGCCTGCATTTTATATGCATAGGAAGATGAAATAAACATTTTACCTCAAGTCACTGCTACGCAATTCAGATGGCTACAAAAAATAATTTGGAAATAAAACTATTCAAAGCATTATGAAAGAGCTTAGAAGTTAACTAAGTGATCTGTACAGCCAACACCATTAACAACCAAATTATTTTTCAGTTGTTTAAACATAAGGCCTTTATGTCCTTTTCATTGGAAAGCTCACTGTCAAAATATTTAATACAACTGGTTAGGAATTAATTTCTTTCATAAGTGAAGTTTACGTTTTACTTGTTAGGTTCTGCTTCATCATTTAATCTAAGAAAACATGTTAATGTAAAAATCAGGAACAGGCTTTGTGATGGTTGTTAAGGTGATAAGCCTGAGTGTCTTTACTAGTGAAGTGGTAGAGTTCACTGACTGAATCATTCCACAGAAGTTTAGTTGGATGCTTACACCAGGGCAAGTACTATACTCTATAGGTCTCAGAAATACAATAGTGACAAAAATCATCAAACTCTTGTGAAGATTAAATGAAGCAGCAGCATATGTAAATTGAAAGTGGCACTCAAAAAACCTCGTCGTTACAAATGTAGGTTAGGTTAGTAGTTTGGTGGATAATTAAGTTGGAGGGAGGGGTGAAGCTTTTTACATGTAACAGAATGAAATGAGATAAAAACAGAGCTCTCTGGCACACAAAAAGTACAAGGATAGGAGAAGAATGCCAAGGATCAAAACCCAAACAGCTAGGGTGGCCGGATGGCTCAGTTGGTTGGAGCGTGAGCTCTTAACAATAAGGTTGCCGATTCAATTCCCACATGGGATGGTGGGCTGCGCCCCCTGCAACTAAAGATTGAAAATGGCGACTGGACTTGGAGCTGAGCTGCACCCTCTACAACTAGATTGAAGGACAACGACTTAGAGCTGATGGGCCCTGGAGAAACACACTGTTCCCAAGTAGTCCCCAACTGAAAAAAAAGAAAAAAAAAAAAAAAAAAAAAAACAGCTAAAATATTCTGATAACTATATGAAGTCCAGTCCAATCCAAACACATCATGAAAATACAGTTATATGATATTAAAGCAAGGTTCCCTAATTGCCATGCTATTTCCTTTCCTCTGAAAAGTCATCAGGAGAAAACACCAGAGTTAAGATGAGTATTAACGGCAAGAATCAGAGAGAACTAAAGTAACATTATGTTATTCCAAACTCCAATTTGTAATAAGTTATAGGAATAATAAAAGTAAAAAGTATTTATCTAATTCTCATAATTAAAAAAATGAACACTTTCTAAATGAGGTTTTAAAAACACCTAGAAGTAGTCTTAATGTCTCTTAAGAAGGAAATGAAAATAAATAGGGCTTCTTGAAAGGTTATTTTTTTTACCTTCCCTAATGAGAAAAACATTTTCTTTAAAAGAAGGACTTCTAAATTATTAAACTTTTTTTCACCTGTTTTTAACTTTATGGAAAAACATCAACTAGACTTAAACTTATGAAGTACATAAGTTAATTTATATTTTAATCAAATTTCTATAATTGTTACATTATAAACAGATGTGTTAGTTGGAAAGAGTATGTTGCGTAGTTTTGAAATAATTTATTACTTCCTGTAGTCAAATACTTTAGAGACCCATAGAAGTCTCTGTGGTACTAGGCACTAGTGATGGGGAAAAAAATCCTCCTCGGTAGAGAATTACTCATTCTCCCTATGCTGACAGGCAGCATAATATAATACCAAGAGCCCAGATTCTGCAGCCAGATTTGAATCCAGCTAGCTCTTTCTTCAGCCCTCTGTAAGTCAGTTTCCTGATATATAATACTGACATCTCATTGGGTTTGTATGAAAATGAAATGTATTAATATGTGTAAAAACACTAAGAATAGTATTGATACATTACATGCTATATAAGTGTTAATTAAGTAAATTCCAAAAAAGTGCCCCCTCTTGCCAGGCACTGTTCTAGAAGCTATGAATAAGCAGTGCACAGAACAAAAATCTCTTCCCTTTGGGTAGATTACATTTTGGAAAGGAGATTATATTCTAGAATCAAGAGGCAAATGTTATTTAGCCAACAAATCATCTGATTTAGACACCTAGCTATGTACCCGGGCAGGCTCCGTAACAACGTAACAGGGATTGGCAGGAATAAAAGTTTCCACAGAACCCAATTCTATGATGAAAGTTCACCTAAACCCCAAAATATGGGCAATAGCTCTTCTTGCCTCTATCCACATGCCACTATTATTACTATATTAAGGAGTTGATCAAAAACTCAGGATGCCACAGCAGTCCAGAGTTAAACCACAGCTGACCAAAGAGTAAAAGTAATCTCCACTTTCAGAAAGTCAGTACAAAGATGAGCTCCTTGGATTCTTCTAAGACTGGACAGAGTGACATAGAAACAGAAAATTCTAATAAAAGAGGCATGAGAAAGTAGAAGGTAAACAGAAAAGAGAGACTGGTATTATTTGGATTACTGTATGTCTAAGCCTCCCCTAAATATTTGGTACAGCTCTTAATTGAACAACCACCTCATCACAATGGTGTATAATTGACCCTTGAATGATGGGGGTTTGAACTGTGGGGGTGAACTGAAAAAAGTCTGCATATAAGTACTGGCACAATTCAAGGGTTAACTGTATGACACAAATGCTAGTGGTACCGATAGAAAGACAGAAAGCAATACTTGGTCGAAGATTCAGCATATTGTCAGAGATCTCAATTTCTAAATGACATCGAAACACAGATCATTCCATTATTTACTCATTCAACTAATATCTGCTCAGCTCTAGAGGTACCAGCTACGTTGCCAGGTTTCATAAGGGTACAGAAGTGAACATAAGATCAAAAGGAATCTGGAGAGATTTCTGTTCTGGTTAAGAGGAGCTTTTAGGCTTCCTGTCGTCCCATCTATTTCTCTTCCAGTATGCCACACTGCAACATTTGAACCAAACAGAAATGTTCCGGGGAGAAGTAGGGTAATATAATTTCACACAGCAATCTCTATGCAAGAACTTAATACTGTAATTATGTTTACCAGAAAAAATAAAATGATACACACCTATCATGTATACAGAGCTTCGTTTACTTAGAATTTTAGATGATCTCTGCCATACAATTAGACAGTATAAACTTATTAAAAGAATGACTGGTTGCAGTTTTTTGTGTCTGCAAACAAAACAACTATCAAATTATTTGAAGTCACTGCTTACCATCAATCAAAAGGGACACTATTCTATTGTCTATAACTATGTCTCCAAACATGATTAGAGAAACTTTATTTTCTATTTATTCCCATCCTCAAACCACTCCCTCCTCCCCCCCCCAAAAAAACTAACTAATACCAAAACCAAACTAAAATTAAACCAAAGTCATCAAAACAGACGAACAAAAGAGAAGAAAATAAACTGGAGGTACCAAAGACTGAGAAATATTAATCTTGCAACATAGGTATTTAAAATGTAAATTTTAACATTCTGAATAGTTATTATTGAGGAGGAAAAAAAACCTGCCTACTGGAAAGAAACTAGCCTCTGCAGTAGCATAAACAGGAGGGAGTTAACCAAAAGAATTTTTCTCATTAAAGAGGAATTAAAAAAGGCAGGCCTCCTCCCTTTGGACAAAATAGATAATACAAAGAGCAGCTGATAATTCAATCATTTACTAAGTGTTCATCCAAAGTAGCAAATCTCAGTGTGCAGGGAGAGGAGAAGTAGGTGGTTTTAAGTTCCACAGGCCTCTTCCCAACTAGTTCTTATTGGAATTCCAGTAACCTTGCTCTTGTTAAGAATCACTGCAAGTGGGAGCCATTGTTAGGAGGAAAATGTGCAAATTTCTTTAGTGTGATGTGACAGAAAAAAAAGATGTAAATCACTCATCTAGATCTGTATTCTACTTTCTCACGACAAAATTATATTTCTCATGTCATGTAATTCTACCACAATTGCTGCCTTCAATGAGGTGCTTTTCAAATCTCTTTCTGCAAGTAAATGAAAATTATAATGATTATTTTCGGTCACAAAACAGACAAAAGGCAAACAAATCTGCCGTTTGATTCGAGGCCTGTTACTTTGGTAAAACCTTGGCATCTGAAACCCTTGAGGCCTGCTTTATTCCAGGCAGTTAAATATTCCAGACTGCAGAAATTCTACCTTATAAATTACCAATTTTTATTTTATACTTGGTTGTAAGATTATTTTTTAAGTATACCATCTTCTTTGCTTAAGAACAAGTGTTTTAAACTATAAAAATACACAATTATTGAAAAGACTTCCATTCAAAACTGTTAAGTAAAAAAGTTCCTTCCCTTCCATCCCCTATTCCCACTGCCCAGGGGGTAACTGCTTTAAAAAAACGATTTGGGATGTAGTCTTCTAGATCTCTTCAGAATACATACAAATTTTATACCTAATTGCACACACAAACACGAGTAAGCAAGAGGGAAATCTTGCTGTGCACTCATTCAGTTCTGCAACTTGCTTTTTACACTAATGGATTGAATAGCCTTCCAAGTTTAAATATGCTGGCACACCTGATTTATTTAAACTGCATATTCCAGAGTATTTTTCATCATTCCCTTACTGACAGGTACTTTTAGGCTGGAAACTTCTCTAAATCTATTTTTTGGTCATTTTTTAATCTTTTCCTTTATTGTCATGTCACACTGCCATTACTGTATTGCCTGTAGCATTTCTTTTTCTCACTTCTACTGAAAAACCTGGAAACCAGACAATTTAATGTGTTAGAATTGAGATGAAATTAAAAATTAAATGTGGAAAACTTTTCATTGTTCACATGTGAAAACAATTTTGATCGCTATTTTAACTTCCTCAGAGGTCCTTAAGGCTTCTAGAATTCTTGAGGGGTAAAGCTCCAAGACTGTAACTTTTGGACAGGTGAAATATCACTATTATTAGTAGTATACTAATAGGTTCTCTGTTTATATTCTCAAGTGGAAAATACCTTGTTTAAAAAAAAACCAGAGGAAGCAAATGGATCAGGAAATTAGCAAAATGTCACTATTTCAGTAAATGTCATAATAGTATGAGCATCATTATAAAAATATTGTAAATAATCTATTCATCATACTTGTCTAATTCCGTTCCTACACCCAGTTGATTCCATAAACCACTACAACTGTAGTGGACACGTGTGGTTTATAACTAAATGTCCCCTTCCTTCTTCAATCCACTACCTTAAACTTCTTTTGCCTAATTATCCCTCCCCCACCATTACTATAAGTCATTCTCATATTCTCATCTGGGTGAACTGTTCAGGCTAAGCATATAATCTAACCAAGGTCAGCATGACAAAAGGAGACCTTTGCTGGGCTTTCTGAAGAAAAGAAACTGGTACAAGCTTGCCCTCTGCTTTCCTTCTATCCTACTCCTCTCCCTTCCTTCACTTTCTTCCTTCTCCCTTTCCTCTCTTCTCTCCTCCCCCAAATGCACAACAGACAAGACCATCATTCTTCCCCGGATGTGAGGGTCTGAAGATATGAAATCGAGAGCTCAGAGGGCAGAAAGGATGGTACTGAATGGAACCTGAGAATAAAGGCAACAAGGGGAAGCAGAGCCCAGAAATGGATGGCTGGACACATTTGACTCCAGAATCAAAATATGCCGTACTTTTTAGTCATGTGTGCCGTTTAGGTTGGATTTTCTGTCACTTACAATATAAAGAATCGTAACTCCTATTGCTAGAACCTCATATTGGTATCTAGTCTTCAGACACCAAGTACCATTTTGAGTAAGTTGCAGCAAAACTGCTTGTCAAGTTGTGGTCTAACAATGATTTTATGCTCGAACAAAATCTTAAGATTAATTCCATTTGTTTTAAGACTAAAATTATCCCTTCAAAACTTTTATCTTCTAACACATGTTCTAAAATCTCTTTCATCAATAATATATATATACATATATATACAGACATATAGATATAGCTATATATCTGATATTTTACAGAAAGAAACTCAGCTCAGCACACTCAATTTGCAAGTCTTAGAAACTCTGAAGAAATGAGAAACTGAAGAAATCATCAATGCTTTAGGAAAATCACTAAAGCAAAAAAACTATAGGGGAATAAAACTGCAAAGTACAGAATTTATACCCAGGTATTTCCTTTTGCTGGCATTTTTGCTTCCTGATTTTAGGATTTTAAGTCTCTTTCTGGAATGAAAGCTACTCATAATCTAGTTAGCTAATATTCCTTGTGGTACCAGGCAATGGTTTAATTAAATCGATTATTATTATTATTACCATTCTAATTCTGATGAAAAAAGAATTTAACCTCTGGTATGTCACTCTTACCTAATATCCAACTATTTAAACTTGTAATTTCACTTCTAAGAATTGAAAAAAAAAATTAACTTACCTCAATTGTTTTGCATAGTTCTGTTCAATTTCTATCCTCTCTTTCACAAATTTGGCATATCTTTCCAAGAAGTCAATTCCCCATTGTGTATGCTTGTCTAAGCTGTCGAACTGATCCTAGAAAAGGAAGATAAAAGCACATTGAAAAGTCTAAAATTTGATCCACAAATGTTTTAACCAGCTTCTGATATTTGTCCAGAGAGGCAATGAGGTATAAAAGAAAAAATTTAGGCTCTTCTGCTGGTCCCCACCCACCTTGTCCTTTAAGACCCAGACAGAAGTAGTTTCCTCAGCATAAGTCATGCTACTTTCTGCCTGAGTGCCTTCACACACATGGTTCCCTTGGCTGCAACACCCTTCCCTGTCACCTTTTTGCAATAAACTTATGCCTCCTTTGAGATTCAGTTCAGGTACTATGTCCTCCAGAAAATGGCCCTAAACTCTCAGACTAGGATAAGTGGTCTTTGTCTGGGTCCCCGTGGCTCCTTAAAAATGACTATCGTATTCACTGCCATACTATATTGAGGGCAGGAACCATGTATTATTCAATTCTGAACCCCCAAAGCATAAGCATCCTGCCTGGCACCAAACCTCAAAAATCGTGTGACCCAATTCCTTACAAATCAATCTCTATTTACACACACACACACACACACACACACACACACGTTGGTTCTGTTTCACTGTAAAATCCTGACTAATAAGTTAACTTTAAAACAAGTAAGAAATTTCTGTTCACAAGTGTTTTAAGTGTGGACATACAATATTTGCTGGTAACACATCAATTTCAGCAACAAAATTATATAATGATGGATGCATTTCCAATCATTTATCTTCAAAATGCTTTTTCCATAGCTCAGGTTTCTTTGGAAAAGCTACTCACTATTAAAATTTCCCTTTCATCTTGAAGGAAAAATATCTGTTAGGAAAGCATATTACTAACAGCAACTTATTAAAGATCAAAAATTTGAAACAACCACAAGATAAAGAGCAAACCAGCACGAACCACAGATTTTCAATGGTTCCTCCCCATTTCATTTGGAAATACTGTAAAGTCTATCTACTATATTTTAAAGGTATTATTTTTATAAAATTAACCATTATAAAAGTATACTGTAGTATTATGTGGACTTCTGTGCTTAATTTTCTGTTTACCTATAAATAAATGATGAAGTGAATACATTGCAAGCATATCCCAATTTCCTTTTTAAAATTCCAATCAATGTACTGCTTTATTAGTGGTTATTACATGGTTTCTTTTCACAGAACACTGTTCAAATCATTTACTGCTGAGAATAAATCTTCAACACAACTTTCCTTTAATGATTCACAAAAAAATTAGTTCTAAATATAGTTCATTATTGAAACAAAATCTAGCAAATATTTATAAGCTATTAGAAACATCTAATAGCTTACAGTTCTTTAATCTTTAAAGAGCTTACAGTTCTTTCATCAAACTGTATAGCAAAAATTCAACATACAATTTTCCCTAAAAGAGATTTCTTTAGGGGTGTTTTCTATGAGGCTTCTAACCATATTTGTGAGATCATTAGCTTGTCACTGCATTGTTTTACATATATTATATCATTATTTTTACCACAAGAGGAAGTATATTTCTAATAACATGCTGTCTTTCACCATTAAGTCACTATTTCAAGAGGATGCCAGCACCTCTTGTGCACAGCAGCAATAGTCACAATAATCGAAAGGTGGAAGCATCCCACATGTCCATGAACAGATGAACGGATAAACAGAAGGTGGTCTGTACTCATACATGTACTGGAATTACTCAACCTTAAAAGCATACTCTGACACATGCTACAACATGGATGACTCTTGAAGGCATTATGCTAAGTGAAACAATCCAGTCACGAAAGGACACACACTGCAGGACTTCAGTCATATGAAGTACCTAGGATAGTCAAATACATAGAGACAGAAAGTTAAAAGGTGGTTCCCAAGGGCTGAAGGGAGGGAGAAAGAGGAGCTATTGTTTAATGCGTAGAGTATCAGTCTGGGAAGATGAAAAAAGTTCTGAAGATGAATGGTGGCAAAGATTGTACAACACAGTAAATATACTTAATGCCACTGAACCATATACTTAAAAATGTTACATTTTATGTTATCTATACTTTATCACAATAAAAAGGGGGGCTTCCAAACATCAATAAATTCAGTGAAATTTAACATGTTCTTGAATGGTTATCACATAATTTTAAACATCATTAAAAAACTGCAGATGTCATGAACTAGATTTCTACTAATTCTTATTACTATTCTTATAATAATTCTTATTATTATCTGATATCATAAGACACAAACTACATTCAGGGCAAGCTTCGTTACCAACAATAACAAATCAGTGGCCATATTTTATATTATCTTTTCAATAATTTCTTGGGAGAAGCCCATCTGTAGTCCATATGATTACACAGCCATTGCATTTCTTTTCTTTGTTAATAAACATTGTTTATATTTTTTCTCAAATATATTAAGATGAGAAGCATCAGCCTGCCATTCCCTATTGTTTGCCTATGCTCACATTATAGTATTACACATAATCAATGGTTTCTTCACAGGAAACTTTAAGTCGAAGATTTCAGTGTCAATTCCTATTTAAAATACTAGTAGAAGTGTCAAGTTTCTTATTTTTAGATAACATATAAAAATAGAAGTTCTAAGCTCTTTTCTCCTATCCTCCGTGGATCGTCTTGTGTGCTCTACTTTGAAGATTTCTGCTTTAAATTATGCTTTCTCCTTTACTGCTCTATATCAAGTCCTCCCTACCCTGTTGATATGGTCGTACTGTCTCTTTATTCACAAAATTACAGTTTTCTATTTAAGTTAATCACCTTCCAAATTAAATTAAGAATACATTGCTCCAAATTTACATATAACCCTAGGTCTAATTCAAGTTCCTTCAGGATTCCCCAAAATTAAATCATCTGAAGAATCTGGTATATAAGACCTATGTCACACAGTTTTAAAAAATTAAATGTCAGGGCGGCCGGTTAGCTCAGTTGGTTAGAGCAGTGCTCATAATACCAACGTCACCGGTTCAATTCCCCCATGAGCCAGTGAGCTGCGCCCTCTGCAACTAGGTCGAAGACAACGACTTGACTTGGAGCTGATGGGTCCTGGGAAATCACACTGCTCCCCAATGTTCCCCAATAAAGAAAAGAACAATTAAATGTCATTCCTGTTTTCTCTGATACTTAAAATAATTCATGCTATAATTCCACTCGACAGAAACTTGCACTATATCTATATATTAACGCTCCAAAAAGTATTGTGAGTTGGTCACCATAACAAATATATAGAAGCTCAACTAACTGTAATACTGAGAAACTATGGTCAAATTTTACTTTTCAGTGACTGAAGGTTAAGTTACAAACTATAAAATCTCTTTGGATGCAATTCTTAACTTTTAATGTTAATTTTTCAAATATTCAAAAATATCAGTGGACAACTGTACAAGTAGAAAACATTAGCGAAGCCCAATAATTGAGTTAAATTATATTTGATTAAGGTTTAAATACTACACTTTTTAAGTAAATAGATCTCAAATAAAAGCCAACTAAAAAACATAGCAATCAGTATTAAAAGGTAGGAAGCATAAAAGAAAGAAGTGAAGCAAAGTTCTCTGCTTTGTAATCACTTTGGGGGGGGGGCAAATTGACTTAAAAAAAAAGCACCTCTAGGGGCGTCCAGTTAGCTCAGTTGGTTAGAGCAAGTGCTCTTAACAACAAGGTTGCCAGTTCGATCCCCACATGGCCCACTGTGAGCTGCGCCCTCCACAACTAGATTGAAACAACTACTTGACTTGGAGCTGATGGGTCCTGGAAAAACACACTTAAATAAAAGAAGGAAGGAAGGAAGGAAGGAAGGGAGGGAGGGAGGGAGGGAGGGAGGGAGGGAGGGAGGGAGGAAAGAAGGAAAGAAGGAAAGAGCACCTTTAAAAGAAAGAAAAAGCACCTCTAAAAGACAGAAGTCTTGAAATCGAAAATTTTAAATATTATCATACTATATAGCCATACTGCAAATTAATTTTGGCCTCAAACAGAAAAATCTACAAATAAGACTGCAAATATGAATTTACGTTGAATATACAATGTTCTGACATTTAAAATACAGAAGAAACACTTTTAAGATAAATTTTATTTAATCCCTTGAATAATATTATCTGGGTTTTCAACAACTAGACATTGATTACAATACATTAAGAAGCACTATGATTATCACAAACTCTAAACATTCAAAAGTGAGTGATTTAAATATTAAAAGGAAGTGAGCAGAGAAACTAATTTAGCAATATTCCTATAAATAATAAAAAGGCAAAGTGAATAGTAAGAAATCCAAACAAGATTCATACTTGAAATGTTAAAATATTCAGTGAACAAATGTTCATTTTAAATTCTGTAATTTCACTATTTTGTAATTTTGAAACTGCAAAAGAACTTAACCATAAAATTGGTCTCATTCCTCTGAATCTAAGAAACAACATTAGATTACAAAGTACAAGTTTATTTTTCACTTTTATATGCCAGTTTCCAGACAATCGTTCAAATAGCTTCATTCACAATGATTTTCATATTTTTATGGGATTCAATGATTTAATATATGTTGAAACCAGATGAACTTCATCACACAGCCTAGTACATATGTATAAAAGGCGCCTGCATGCTGATTGAATAACCACTCTATTTGTATAGTACTTTTGAATTTACAAAGTGTTTTCATGTATATGAGCAGACGTCACCTACAAAATCCTGTAAAATAAAGCATTTTACAAATAAGGAAACCAAGTTTCCGAAATTAAGAAATTCAACCAACGTTTTGACTCCAATACACCATTATTTGTACATAAGTTTAGTAATTAATGTTTATTAGTAAATAATGTTTCCAGACCCTTCATTTTATAAATATGGAAGCTGACGGCCAGAATACTTAAATGATTTGTCCACCGCTGATTAGCAACCAAACTGGGATGGGTGCTCAATAGCTTAGCTCTTAAAATCACTGTCAGTTTTATATTTAGTATCTAAATGAATAACTGGTGCAAATATTGTTATTAAAAATGATGCATTTCTTCCACCATGAGAGAAATATAAGGCTGAAAAAAACTGTTGGTCACTGGGGAGCTTTGATGAAAGGAACAAATTAAACATCTCAAAGTTAGAAATTGTCTAATACAAATGCACACTGAATGCTTAAACTCTCTTTACAACATTCCTGATAAGAAGTCACTCAGCCTTTCTTTAGTGATCAAAACAAAAACTTCAGAAGCATGAAAGAAGATGTTTGGAGGCTGAGGAATGATTTTTACTACCACAGAATATTAATAAAGTAGAAAGCTCTTAAATCAAAAAGTAAGAATCAAAATCATAAAAACTTAGGTCTCCAATCCTTTTAGGTTCAAAGCATGAGATCACATTTCTCCCTACTCCACGCCAGCAAATACCTAGGACTACGGAAAATATCGGGGAAAGGCTCAAGACAAACTAAAGAAGAAAAACTAAGCAGTATTCTGAAACTATCTATGGATTAGAAATAAATAAGAATATGAAGTCATCAAAATAGTCAACTTATTTTCATTTCCCTACTCTACCTTTAGCACTGCTCTTATTTCTATGGATTTATTCTAGATTGCTGAGTCCAACTTCTTCCATTTCCTTACCTAATTCTCCCCTCACTTCCTTTTCCAACATTCATTCTTACCATAGCTTCTGTGAAATGTAGCTCCCATTTTATCATCTCATATTTAAATTTAAGAAAGCTCTTGTTTTCTGTTTCCTTCCTTTAAAATTGTTTTTTAAATGTGTAAAGTGTTTAAAGTTATTTTACCATATTCATTTAGGAATATAAGGAAAACATTTTAAATTAAAGCTGACACCACCAACTTAAATGTCCATACTATTCTACATAAATCAAATAAATTATATGTTGCTCCAAAGTTCTACTATATAGTGATAAGTGTAGTAATAAATACTACATTTACTCAGTCTTCTTACTTTTATCTTTTGTGATATCTTTAACATAATTTAAAAGAACTATTTTATGTATCACAAAATGTTATAATTTTTTAGAGGTCACTATTTAATATTCAATCCTTGTTTTTCTAATTACTTTGTCACAGTCTTGCATCCAAATGAAGTCCCAATAAAGTACTTTTGGTAAATCACCAAGAGTCAAATGTTTAAAAAAAAACTTTCTTCACTAAAAAGCAGAATAATGACTTTGCTGTCCTAGTTTGGGCTTACTCTATGGCTCTGATTTTCTGCCAAAGTTTCTCCAGCACTTCTGAATAGCAAAGCACTGCCAAAAACATTTTTAAGATCTAACAAAAATGACTTTTCTCATTCTTTGATTCATATGGGACTGTAGAAACTTTTTCTTTTAGTTTAAGTCTCATGGAGCTAAGAAATAAATCAGTTTACAATTCAGGGTCAACAACAACTACCCCCAAAGTAAATTAAGGAATATTTTAAGTTTTAAAAAATCAACTTAATTATTTGCATTTATTTCCTCATGGTTCTATTTGTTTTTAAAAGATAGATGCAGTTTTGTATATTTAGGAAACTCACCTGATACCTTTTTTAATTAAAAATTTTAAGTAAATTTTAAATTAAGCTCTTAGTGACTTCAAAATCTATCCCAATGATCCTTCCAACACCCTACTGCATATTTTTTCATTTCTCTTCCCATGACTTTCTCCTCTATGCTCCTCAGCCACTCACTTCGATGGTCATCTCCATTGTTCTTAGCAGTAACTGCAACACCCCCTTCTCCCAAATTTCAAGAATCTCATTATCTCATAGCTAGCCCTGTCTGTCAATTCACTCACTCCAGTACCCTAAGCCCAAATTTTTTTGACCCCACAGAGAACTCAATCCATTGACCCTGACACATTATTACTCTCCCTCCCCCCTCTCCTGTCTTCATTCCCATCTTCACACAGCTGGGAGTCCATGAGGTATCACTATAATCACTTCTTACAAATAGCTTCACTGTCCTTGCCCTCTTGTTTTGCCAAATTTCAACCCTAGTTCTACATTCAACTCTTCACCAGCCATTTTCCACCCTGCTGAGGAAAAGTGAAAAGAAAAAAAAAAGAAAAAAAGAAGAGAAAAGGGAGGGAGGGAGGACTAAGCACTGACTGATCAGACTTTGAAATGCGTGCTTATAAACTTAATAGGCTTTAATGCCGGAACCTATTATCCTAGGCAACTATTTCATACCTTCTTTCAGTTTGAACTTATACAACCTCCTCCTATCCATCTCACTCTCAGCTAGGAATCTTCCTTTCCTACTTCACTAAAGGAGAAGCAATCAGAAGATAATTCCTCTCTCCAACTCTATGTTTACCACAAATACCTATGTGCTTTTATTTGGCCTTCCTGCCTATTTGGATAAATTGTCCACACCCCTCGTGCTTATGCTTACCGAAAGAACTTGTGCAGTTTCAAGTTTAGTTGTTAAAATGTTTAAGGCTGAGTCTGCGTATGCTCAATGTATTCCAGGAAGAGCAAGAAGATCACAAGGAAGCTATAGCTGAATGAGCAGAGGGAATACCATGGAAGTTGAATCGGAGGTGTGTGGGGTCAGAAAACAGATCGCACATGCCTCATCTTCCACCATAAGACCTTGGCTTTAACCCTGAGGGAGATGAAAACACACTGGAGGGTTTTGAGCCTGACATAATCTGACTTAGGTTTTTAAACAGACTTCTCTGGCTTCTACGTTGATGTATTTAAAAAACAAAAAAACAAAAAAACAAACAAAAACAAACACACACACACACACAAAAGCCTGACTCAGGGCAAAAGAGACTTTTTGGGAAGGCTACTGCAATGATCCAGAACAGAGATCAGGCTGGCTTGGTCCAAGGTAGAGGTTGCAAAGTGGTGAAAAGTGTTAAGACTTGGGATATATTTTGAAGTCAGTCTCCACAAAATTTTCTGATGTTCTGAGTATGGGTTGTGAAAGAAAGAGACATCAACTCTGAGTACTACCAACTTAGAAGAATAAAGTTGCTTTGAACTAACGTGGGGCAATTAAGTGACAAGATTGATCAAGGGGAAGACAAAAGTTTTGCTTTTAGACATAAGTTTGAGATATCCTTGGACATCCACGTAGTTAAATACATATGTCTGGAATTCAACAGAAGCGGTCCCCCTAAAGATATATAGTTAAGACATGACCCCGGATGCAATCTCAGTTACTCAGTTGCACACCAACATCCAGAGGTCAAGGAATGGAGGAGGACCCAGCAAAGGACACTGAGAAGGAGTGACCAATGAGGTGCAAGGAAAACCAGAAAAGCATGGTATCTTGGAAGCTGAATGAATAATGGATGATTTCAAGGAGAAAAAGGTGATCGTCAAGGGCTCCTCAAAGGCAGATGGGGACTGAAAACTGACCATGGGATTTAGCAATATGCAGATCACTAATAACATTAACAAGGACAGATTTGTTGAAGTAATGCAGGCAAAAGCTCAACTGAAGTGGGTTCAAAAAAGATTAGGAAGAAAGAAATTAGAGACAGTGGAGATAGAAGCCACTTTCAAGGAATTTTGCTTTAAAGAAGAGAAACAGGATGATAGCTAAAGAGAGGAGTAGGTCAAGTGTGAGAGGGTTTTAGGTGGAAGCAACAATATGATGATATGCTCATGAAAATGACACAAAATAAAGAAAACCATTGACAATGTAGAAGAAAGAGGGGAGAACTGGAACCACGAGCACTGAGTAGGTGAGAGGAGATGCACGTGCAAATGGCAGGGCTGACCTGTGCTAAGAGCAGGGGCAGTTCAGGTGCAGTGAGAGAGATGGCAGAGAAAATGGGTGCAGGGTTAGACAGTTTGGTAGACGTGGTGGGGGTAGCTTGTGGAAATTCTTCTGTGATCACTTTTATTCTTTTTAGTAAAACAGGGGACAAGGTTATTAATTGAGAATAAAAATATAGGAGGTAATAAAGGTTTCGGGGAAAAAAGTTTTGCTTTCATAATTTAAATCAATGAGCATTATATATATGACAACACAAAAATATAACAATTCTTAAACTTCTCCAAGTATGGTTTATAAATGAATACACAAAAGTCCTTGATTAATATAGCCATGTCTTTTTATTTATGAGATGGAGATAATTCCACTGTATTTTTTTAAATTTTATTTTATTGGAGAACAGTGTGTTTCTCCAGGGCCCATCAGCTCCAAGTCATTGTCCTTCAATCTAGTTGTGGAGGGCGCAGCTCACCTCCAAGTCCAGTTGCCATTTTCAATCTTTAGTTGCAGGGGTCACAGCCCACCATCCCATGTGGGAATTGAACGGGCAACCTTGTTGTTAAGAGCTCACACTCTAACCAACTGAGCCATCTGGCCGCCCCTAGCCATGTCTTTTTAAGACAATGATTTGCCAGGTGATAACAGATTCCACACAAAGAATAAAACATAATTCATAAGATGGTGGTGAGTGTATGAGGATGTGCCTCTCAGAGTTCTAACCACAGGGAGCACAGCCGACCAGGTCCCAGCTGCGGCTGCTCTCGCACAATGACTGAAAAAGGCAGGGATACAAGGACAGATCTGGTTCAGGGAGTCCACGGACTCTCCTGACAAGCGAATTTCACTCAAGGACTTTCCAAAACCCTGCCAAATTCTCCTTAAAACTTCACTGCAACTAACATGCTTCTACTCAATCTTTCCTTCCTCCTTTTTTTCCTCCATCAGGGTCAGACTCGTTTGTGGTCTTACAGCTCTTCTTGCCTCTGGCTCCCTCCCCATTTCTTGTCACAGGTATTCCCCCTAACGTACTTCTTGCAATGTTTAATCCCATTTGGGTGGCTGCTTCTCAGAGAACCCAAGTTAACACAGGTGAAATTTCTTTAAAAAAAAAAAAGGCAACAAATTTAACTTAAAACTTTGGTTTTAACCCTGTCTCTGAAAATCAAAAGGGTACTTTTATATCATGTTTCTAATGAGGCTAATGACATAAAATCGCTGAATAAAAGCAAAACAGCAAGAGAGAGGTTATGTAAATTTGAATATAATGTAACTGTTTCCTGTCCTCTACCCTGCTCTTGTTCTCAAAAAGCAACAAGCTAAATAAACTCCTTCAGAGTGTAAGATTGGAAATGAATGAACACAGATCATTTGGGACCTTCTCTCTTCAGTGAAGTGTCAGTTCGGTACAATTCGTCACCACCTCTATCTACTTTTGTGCCTTTTCTGACAGTACACACTAAGTAACATTTTCACAAACCTTACATGTTGTATTTTATGCAATTAAAGTTTTTGGATCTCACTTGTCACACACATTCTGGCAAGGTTTTATTGAATATGCTTAAAAAAGAAAGAATCTGAAGTCAAGGTTAGAGTTCTACTTGTACGTGTGTAAAGTTTTCCTTATCTTTTAATTCATTAAACATAAGTTGAAACTCTGAAATCAAATATTAAACTTGCTATTCCAAGTTATCTGCTCTTTTATAAAGTAGAAATTAAACGGACATAATTCCAAATATAAAGCTACAACAGAACAAAGATATTTCTAAACATAGTGTTAAATAGTTACTGAAACTGATTAGTTAGGTCAACAAATGCCCAAGACTTTTCCTTTAAAATTTTTTGAACTGTAGAGGTTTTACTAATTCCCTACAATATCATTTTTTAAACTGTAATGAAATATATACATAAATTAAAATTCACCATCTTAACAACTTTCAAGTGTACAGGTCAGTGACATTAAGTACATTCACACAGCTGTGCAACCATTACAATTATCCATCTCCAGAACCCTTTTCCCCTTCTAAAACTGAAATTCTGTACCTATTAAAAAGTAACTCCCCATCCACCCCTCCCTTCAGTTGCTGGCAAACACCATTCTACTTTTTGTCTATAATTTTGACTACAGTCATGTGTCGCTTAACAACAGGTATATATTCTGGGAAATGCATCGTTAGGTGATTTCATCCTTATGCGAGCATCATAGAGGCACTTACACAAACCTGGATGGAATAGCCTACTACACACCTAGGCGACATGGTACATAGCCTATTGCTCCTAGGATGCAGGCCTGTACAGCATGTTACTATACTGAATACTGTAGGTGATTATAGCACAATGGTTAAGTATTTATGTATCTAAACAAATCTTAAAATAGAAAAAGTACAGTAAAAATACAATATGATAAACCATGGTACACCTATGCATGGCACTTACCATGAATAGAGCTGGCAGGACAGGAAGTTGCTCTGGGTGAGTCAATGAGCTGTGAGTGAATGTGAAGCCTAGGACGATACTGTTCACCACTGGAGACTCTATAAACACGGCCCCACAAGCCCTCCCCCTGCTTCCTCCCAATAGGGTCGGGAACAGAACACTGAAGCTATCAAGGCTGCTCCATGAAGAGATGTGGGCTGGACTGATTGGAAATACCAAGGAGCAAGTGGCTGGGTGACGTGTAGATCACCATACGAGTGACTGTCAGGAGGGAGGGAAAGGTGGCCTGAGGATCAGTAAGAAACCAAGATGGAGACATACAGGAACATGAGGGGTTGTCACAGCAGTGTGGTTTTGGCTACTGCATGTTGAAGCAGTGATCAGATTAAGGAACTTTGTGGTGTTCATTAAAAAAGAGGATGTTTAACACGGAGCAGGTACAGAACTGAGGACTCAGTATTTTGATGTTGGAAATTTGCTTTTGGTTCCACCGACCCTATCTGACAGAAAGGGCTCTCTCTGGCACTGAACTGATGGGAGCGAAAAAACGTATCTATGATTTACATCATTACAACCTGAAAATATTTCCAAAGCTCAGGGACAGCCTGGCCCCACGCCACCAGAGAAAGCTTTTACTCAAGCGGCAGTGTCACTTAATACTTGTTAAGGTAGCTCCTGTGAACTTGTGTCCTTGTACAGGATCTCAAGGCCTCAACAAAGAATTTACAATGTACTCTAAAGACCATCAAGCTACATGTAGGAGGGCTGTAGCGCCCTCTGAATATGCAGTGCTGGGGGACAGCCTCCTCTTTGCTGAAACAGCTCAGTGGCTGACCGACTGGGATGTAATCTGTGCACGCAAAATTGAGGTGCTGTGAGTGAGAGGGAAATCTGTTCCCAAGCTCCGCAGATACTGCTACCATTAGGAGAAAAAAGAAATTCCTCCTGAACTACATACCCTATTTCTTACAGGAAATTCAGCTCCATTATAATCTTATGGGAAAGTCATTAAAAATGTAGTCCATTGTTGATTGAACTGTTGTTACATATCACATGACTACTGTGGGTGCCTCACATATAAGTGGAATCATTCAGTATTTTGTCTTTTTGTGACTGGGTTATTTCACTTAGCATAACGTCTGCAAGGTTCTTCCACACTGTAGCATGTCAGAATTTCCTTCCCTTTTAAAGCTTGAATAATACTCCATGGTATGTGCGTAACATTTTGCTTATCTAGTCATGTGTCAATAGACACTTCTGGCTATTGTGAATAATGCCATGGACACAGATGTACAAGTAGCTCTTCAAAACCCTGCTTTTAATTCTTTTGAGTATATACCCAGAAGTGGAATTACTGGATTGTATGGTAATTCTATGGTTAATTTTTGAGGAGCTGCCATGCTGGTTTTTGCAATGGCTGTACCATTTTACATTCCCACCCACAGTGTGCAAGGGTTCCAACTTCTCCACATCTTTGCCGACATTTGTTATTTTCTGGGGTTTTTTGATACAGCTATCCTAACAGGGGTGAACTGGTTTCTTATTGTAGTTTTGATTTGCATTTTGTCACGATTAGTGATCTTGAACATCTTTTGATGTGCTTATTGGCCATTTATGTATCTTCTTTGAAGAAATGTCTATGCAAGTCCTTTGCCCACTTCTTAATAGTTGTTTGGTTCTTTTATTGTTGAGTTGTAGGATTTATATATTCTAGACACTAAACCCTATTCAGATACATGATTACAAGTATTTTCTCCCCTCCTGTGGGCTGCCTTTCCACTATATTATAATGACCCTTAATGCATAAAAGATTTAAATTTTGATGTAGTCCAATTTATCTATTTTCTTCTGTGGTCTGAACTTTTGGTGTCATATACTAGAAATCATTTCTAAATCTAGTGTCATAAAACCTTCCCCATTTTCTTCTAAGAGTTTTATAATTTTAGCTTTTGCATTTAGAACTTTGATTCATTGCTCATTTTGAGTTAATTTTTGTACATGTTGAAGGTAATGGTTCATCCTCATTCTTTTGCATGTGAATATCTGGTTTCCCCAGCACGGCTAGGTGAAAAGATTCCATTAAATGGTCTTGGCAGCTTTGTTGAAAATCATTTGATCATATATGTGAGGGTTTATTCTGGGCTTTCCGTTATGTACCATATGGTAGCTTTGTAATAAGTTTGAAATCAGGAAGAGTGAGCTCTCCAACTATGTTCTCCTTTTTAAAAATTATTTTGTCTAGCATGAATTTTAGAATTGATTTCTATTTTGCAAAAAATTTCATTGGGACTTTGAATTACACTGAGTCTGTAGATCACTTTGGGTAGTATTAACATCTTAATAATAAGTCTTCCAATCCATGAACATGGATGTCTGTCCATTTATTTGTGTCTCTGTAATTTCTTTCAGCAGTGTTTTATAGTTTTCAATGGATAAATCTTTCACCTCCTTGGTTTTTATCCCCATTATTTCATTCTTTTTTATGCTATTATAAATGAGATTGTTTTCCTCATTTCCTTTCAGATTGTTCATTGTTATATAAACAACATGATTTTTGCATGCTGATTTTGTACCCTAGATTTTCACTGAATTTATAGGTGCTAAAGGTTTTTTTTGTAAAATCTTTAGTGTTTCTTACCTATAAGATCACATCATCTGCAAACAGAGATAATTTTACTTCTTTCATTTGAGGAAAGAGTGAAGAAATAAAATGGAGGCACTATGGTCAAGCTGCTAAATTATTAAAATTAAGAAGGCTGAGCCATGAGGAAACAATTCTATTCTTGCTTTAAGAACTTAAACTTTTTAACTTTTCAGTTGTGTCTGAAGATACATAGATATATAAATCCTACTGATAACCTCTGAGGAACTTAGAAATGTTCACATGGCTAGAATACCTGGCATCCATCACCCAGACAGCCTGACATCTGGCTGATTACTATTTTGAACTAATCCAAACGCTAATAATGAAGGACTGATTTCTTCTCAAGAATGTGACTTTTACTATAAAAACTCTCAGCTTTCTTTCTCCTTTGGAACATTCTGGGTATTGCCTACCGTGTTTCCCTGAAAATAAGACCTAGCCGGACAATCAGCTCTACTGTGTCTTTTGGAACAAAAATTAATATAAGACCCGGTATTATTATATTTATATTATATATCATATCATACCTGGTTTTATTATTATAGTAAAATAAGACCGGGTATTATACTAATTTTTGCTCCAAAAGACGCATTAGAGCTGATCATTCGGCTAGGTCTTATTTTCGGGGAAACACGGTAGCTGCCTTCCCAATTTGTAAATCCAAAGACCCTGAAGTAAATCTTTGTCATTTATTTCTAGCTAAAGCTTCCTCACTTTTTTGTGCTCAGCAGACACTTCAGATTTGGATATCTTATACTTGCATAATTGCTCTGGCTAGAACGTCCAATACTATGTTGAATAGAAATGACAAGAGCAGGCATCCTTGTGTTGCTCTCAGAGGAAAAGCTTTCAATCCTTCACCACTGAGTATGATGTTAGCTATAGGTAAGCAGATAAATTTTAAACTGGGTCCTGAAAGATAGGTAGAATATGGACACCTAGAAGCAAGAGAGAAAGGCATTCCAGGAGGAGCTACATTATTAAAAGCAAGAAGAGAAAAAAGAAAGTAACTTTTCAACATTTCTGTTAAAAGTCAGCCAAGATCAAAAAGGACAGTATCACCTTCAGCCATACTGTTCATTACCTAAGAGCTAACAGGTGGCTACCAAAAATAAGTATGTTATTGTCCAAATTCTCTTTATTCTTGTCAACAAAATCATATGATACACAAGATAGAGAAATCCTGTGTATTGCCAATCTACAAAGTCTCCCAAACAAGATGTATATTACTACTCATGATAGAACCCTGTGGGATGCAACAGCACGAGCTCTTCTTGCTGCTAGCAAATGCCCTTCTAAGTTCAATGTAGAGATTATCTTTTTTAAAAGTAGCTACCTTTTTTGAAAAAAAAACACATCTAGTCAATTTCTGAAATAATATCACTACATAGTTCTTTGATAAGTCACACTTGAAGGGTTTTTTTTTAAGTTATAAATTTCTAAAGAACAGATCATGTATAAAGCTTAATACAAAATATTTCCAGAAAGGTGACAAATTTTTTTAACTCTTATTTTGTATGCTTCTAAAGTAACTGAATTCACTAAAGTTCTCTTTTCTCTGAATACTCAAATCTAACGCATAGTTTGTGCAGTACAGTTTTTTCAATTATTTAATTTTCTTTTTTAATTGCAAAATATATCAAACCTGCAAAAGAGTGTAATGCCATAAACACGGACAGTTTTTACTACAAAACTACTTTCTGTACTTATTTCATTTAATACTAAAATATTAATTTTAATACCAGTATTATTTATTTTGGCATTTACTTCATTTAACAAAGAGACATCAGTTTTACTAAGAGTATTTTAAAGTGTTCAAAATTCAATAACTCCTTTAAAACAAAATCAGTGAAACTAAAGCATTTAAAATATAGACTATAAATACAGTTTTATAAATATAAAATTAAATATATTACAAAATGGCAAATACAAATTTATAAAATGTGAAGCATTCATGGTTATTTTAAAATAAACATATGTAATAAAATAATTCTAAAATAAACGTAAACCGTACATACACTGATGACCATTTCATTACAAAACCTGAAAATGAAATTTCATTTGACCTTTTTTAAAAGTAATCTTCCATTAAAAGAGCCAACAGCATCATTTTTGTTGTGCATATTCTTACGCAGTTTTCCAGTACATGCTGATATACTCTGAAGAGAGCAGTAGGAGACAGCTACAAGGTAACACCACATCTTTTCCTCTGATACTTTATCCTTCGAGTAATCTCATCTCTTGCAAATTTTTGAGAAACTCTTTTGAACAGTCTTTTGCTTTCTTAACAGAGACTGAAAACTTTTTTACTGATAGAGCTCTAACTTTTACTTCAAAATAGCATTTTTAGTTGGTCTTTATCTCCTTTAGTTTCATCACATAGAGAGGTTCCAACAGTGACCTGTATCATTTTCAGTACTTTCACGTTCATACTCTACTTATTCAGAAAGTCTGTGAATTAAATTATAATTATTCTTGCTACAGAGCTATGCTTTATCAATTACTTTCTTCTTCCTCTTAAAAATTATGGAGTTACAGAAGAGTAACCTTTCTTTAATCTGCAATTCTAATACAAAGTATATAACTAGCCGCGAACATTTCAAGATGCAAATGATTCCGATTTTTTAAATTCCAAAATAACTGCATTACACCAATAAAAATAGTGGTAACATCAGTGCACAGCATAGCAGACCAATTAATACTGCAATAACTCTCAGAAAAACCCAATATCATCTTCCCAAAGAAAGCTTATTTTTCACAAAGCTGAAGTGCAAAAACATAAATAACCATTTTTAATAAGCACAATCAAATTTTTAACCATAGAATGTCTACAAGAATTACAGCTTTAAAAAATACAACCACGTTTTATATTTCAAAAGGACCTCAACCGAAATAAATTAGTTTCCTTAAAAAAAAAACAACACTGCAATAATTATGCACAAATAGTATATTAATGTTTTCTATGTTCACGTAAAGCATTTTTTCAGCTTTTAATAGACGATAAACTCTACGTATAGGATCTAGTTATGGTTCTTTGTGTCTCCTATCTACCTCAGATCATTTACTAGCTCTTGATCTCTGAGCCCCAGGTTCCACAGCTGTAAAACTGGACTCTAGCATGAGAACATTAAATGAAATTTAAATAAAGCATTTGACACAGTGCTTGGCACTGGTGGCTATTAATACTCAATCTTTAATTCAACAAGTGAATGCACGTTGAGCTTGGCACTAGGGATACAATTTGAGAGAAAATATACTTAGTGGAAAGGAGAGCTATTAATAAAATAATCACAATTTCTCTTTAATTTCATTGGCTAGTACTCCCAGAATAATATTAAATACTGTAATGATAGTTAACAATCTTTAGCGGTTAGATTCATGTATCTGAACCTGGGTCAACATACAGGTCTTATGTCTTCAAGCAAACTCTACATATGAATGTTGTATTTATAAGAAAATTAAAGGATGATTGGTCTCTGCAGAAGTCCTTTAAAATAGTATATGTTCTTAGCACAATTAAAATTATTTTACTGATCCAAAATATATTTACACACTATCAGAACATATCTGTTGTGTGAAGTTAAGGTCTGAAGTAAGATCTATACCTGTATATTATCTAGCATCTTCTTTGTTTAATTCTGCAATTTCTGACATCATAGCATCCATATCGATGATCCATCTTCCCACCGGTCCCTTTCATTTCATAGTTCTTTGTCATTTGGGGTTCCTACGGATTTTGATTTCCATTTCACATTAGCCTCTCTTGTTCACTGCTCTGCTTCCCAAATTTCAAACTTGAGCCCAGGGTTCATTCAGTGTTCACTTAAGGGTAAAGCCACCTGGACAACAGTTTGGGATATACTACTTTAAACCTATTAACAGTTTTCTTTGTTATACTCTTGTCCAAGCTCAGATGCCCTGGTCATCTGCTTTCATCGCTGTCCTTACTACCTACTATCGCAGACCACTTTCTGCCACTGGTTCAGTGCCCTCACATCAATAACGCAGTATCATTTTCCCAGAGCTGACATTTTATCCTTTGTCCTAATTCCAGAGAATGTGATTAGCAAAAAGGAGAGTCAAGAACAGCCAGTCTTTATATATATGCATTCATATGTTAACATAACATTATCTAAAATAGAGCTAAGCATCCCTTTGCATAGTTTCTCTGATTTCTTGGCTTTCTTTCCCCGCCTCCCCCGCCACCATCCCAGCTCATTTTCCTTTTTCACTCTAGACTCTTTCCCTTTCCCCCGTTTTAGACTCTACCTACTTCATGAGCATAAGTGTAACTATGAAATCTAATTGTAGGCCTTTATGGCTGGAAGGAACTGCAAAGGTCAGCCTCTTACAGATGAGGAAACTGAAGCCCAGAGATTAAACTATGTATCTGCCCAAGGTAACAGAGCTGAGTAACAGAGCTGAATCAAGGATCCAGATGTCTTAGTTTTTCCTGTTTTGCTCCTTCAAATCAGTACACTTAGTTAAGGAAATGCTCTCAGACTGTATTTACTATTTAGAGAGCAAATGGACTTCCTGGCTGTAATCTAATCTGAAGAGATACTTAGTTGTTGGTATATTCATGGGAATAACTCCAAAGAGTGACTTTATACTCTAAGCATGAAATTAAGGTTAAATACTGAGATAATTTAGCTACAGTTGTACCTCGGTTTTCGAACATAATCCATTCCAGAAGACCTTTCGAGTTCTGAAACATTCGGAAAGAGCCGACAGCTAGGCCTCAGGATCTTGCACTCAGCGGAAGCTGCGTGACATGTTCAACTTCCAAGGCGTGTTCAAAAACGGAAGTATTTACTTCCGGATTTACAGCGTTCATAAAACAAATGTTCATCAATGGAGATGTTCAAAAACCAAAGTACTACTGTATCTGTATATGCTTTATATTTTTGAAGAGGAAGCACGGGCCCAGACAGTATGATTTATTTTCAGAAGTGGTATCCGAAAGTCTTAATATTTAGAATTAAAAATTATAAATGTTAATATTAATTAAATTTTTATATGACAGATACAAAAATATTGTGCATTAATCTAATAAGAAGAGTCTCTAAGTTCAAAAGCAGGAATACTCAGAAAATATGTACAGAACTTGGCTGTTCTTGCTTTCTTATATATAATATAATTATAATATTGGTGGGAGGCACTGAGTGAAAGGGAAATGACCAAGTAAATGAATTCTCTTGCACATTAACATAAACTAGGCACTATTAATACCACTTTAAATTTACACGGCCATTGTGTCTTTTTTATATTGAGTTTATGTGATTCTTATTTCAATCTCAAAAACTATTAATAGTTTGTGAACAGGCAGGGTAGCTAGCTGCTACTACCTTTCATTTCCATATACCGTTACTGTGCATAGTATTTTGAATGAATACATAATCTCAGACTTTTTAAAAGAACTTCACATTAAGACTGTTTACTCCTAAAACTGCACTGGAATAAACTGTACATAAAGATGTACTTACAAGTATTATATCCATGAAATAAGTTTACAGGAAGACTTAAAATTCTTACCTAGACCTTTAATGTCTATAGCAAAATATCAAAAGAAAAGGGATGCCTTCTATTTGCTAATGTGAAATACATTATATATATTTGTGTGTGTATGAGAGAGAGAGAGAGAGGTCCATGTGTGCATATTATATGCTCTGAGGCCTAACTGCTTACCTAGAATTAAGAAAAAGTCCATTCTACAATATGGAGGAACACCTAGAACAAAGAGGGGAAGTTTCAGTTGCTTATTGATTATGTATTTCTTTCACTGCAGCTTTTATATGGAGGGTTTTGATGGTAGCACAAGCAAGATCAATAACATTATACATTAGAGGAAGTGATCAAGAATATGAATTTTTTTTTCCTACAGTTCTACTTTAACCATTATTTGCACTTGTGCTAACTGAAAGATTTGAAATACAGTCTGGAAACTTTCTTATGTGGGAACTTGCTGAAGAGAGTTAATAAGCTGCTTTCTTAAATTAGGCAATTTTAAAATTAAAAACCCAACTTGTAGGACCCCCAGGGACATCAGTAAGGAAGTATAGACACTTGGAGGGAAGGAAATACCGTCTAGGGCTCGGAGTGCGGGGGAACTTCCTATGTATCATACGCATTATCTCATTTAATCCTCACCGACAACTCAATCAAGTTCGTGGTATTATCATTTGATATGGAGAAAAACGGGTTCTCAGAGGTTAAGTGATTTCAGAGGTACAGAGTTAGGAGTCTTTCCATTTGACACTGCTGGAAAAAGACAAAAGCACTGTTGATTTGTCCAAGGTATTCAGACTTAGGCTTGTATGCATAGAGCAAGTGGCTACTAGAGGTTTACTTACTTCTCCTTGCACAGCTTTGGAGGGAGAAATAGAGAGATTTAGAAGAGTTACTAATTTTGATAAATGAGTCAATGGCTGCCTTTGGAAAGTAAACCCCAGGATGTGTCTGAATCATCAAGTATCTTTCCTGTCTGTGTGACTGTATGAATTAAAGAAAACCTGAGTCAAAATTAAACTTCCCCTAAGAATAAGATTTCTGGAATTTTTAGAAATGGCTGTATAAATCTCAGAACTCTCCAGAAATTTCTGAATGGTTAAATTCTGTGTCATATTTGTGTCCACCTGGCCTGGAAAGTGCATCCTCTTTCATAAAATTGCTAAAATAAAAGCTGAAAGATGCAATATCTAAATCTTAGCATGGATTTGGGCCCTAACATAATGCTGTAGTTCTTGACAATAGTTTTAAACCTATGAAAATTGAGTCTCTCATTTTCTATGAATATAGTTGATAGTATTTTTACTGCTTTTTAAAATTAAAAAAATTAATTTGACTTAGTCTAAATGTCATAACTATCAATAAAAAATAACCTTATGCACATTAATGAGGTTCCCACAGGTGGGAGAGCTTGGATGTCCCTGTAGTAGAGACACTCACCAAGTGTACAAATTATAAAGTGTAGGGCATAGTTCTGACGCTATCTCAGGTAGAAAGCTGGTAGAGTGAACAGCCAAGTAAAACTGTTACCTGGGAAAACAGCCAGTGTTTGTCACTTGACCTGGTAATTGAGTATTCTAAGGCAAAGAGTTCCCAGACTTTTAATTTATGGACCAGTACAATTTCAAATTAGATTTTGGGGGAGTGACCAAATATTGTCACCCTTGTGTTTGTTTTAACCTTTTTACTTTAAAAAATAAAACACACAGACTACAGTGGCCCTGAGAGAGAGTTTGTGAGCTCAACTGATAACACCTCGCTTCATGTTTCTGAGGCCGATGGTTCCTGGTTGGTTTCCTCTTTGCTGCTCTCGGAGATGGTGGGAGAGGTCTGCTCCTGCTGTGGCTACATTTCCAAGTGATAGCAAACAAATAAATAACACTGCTCCAAATTAAGTGAAAGATATAAGCTTTGGAAGCACACAAATTGCAACTGCCTTGTTGTGAAATGCTCTGTGGGAAAGTTCACGTGACAAGGAGCTTAGAGAAGCCTCCAGTTAACAGCTTATGAGAAACTGAGGATTCAGTCCACAACCACAAAGAAACAGATTCACCTCACACCCGTGTTCGCGAACTTGGAAGTTGGATTCCTCAGTTGAGCCTTCAGATAAGACTACAGCCCCAGCCAACATCTTGATTGCAGCCTGTGAGAGACCCTGAACCAGAGGCATTCAGTTAAACTGTGCCAAATTTCTGACCCACAAACACTGTGAGACAATATATCTGTGTCATTTTAATCTGCTATATTTGGAGGCAATTTGTTCCACAGTAATAGATAACTAATGCAGTTACAAAGTAGCTAAGATAGCATGTGAACCTAGAACTTATCTGACTCCCAAACCTACCTTCTTTCTAAATTACCCTTACATTATCAACAATTTTTGAACATTTTCTTTTTTTGAACATTTTCTATGTGCTGGCATCATGTTAGACATTGGGGATGCAAAGGCACAGTTGCCTTGGAGGAAGGAAGCCTACGTAAATTTTCATGAGGAGTTAGGATTTGAATTTGGCTTTGCCTCAAATGTAGGGCAAATGAAGGAGGATCACATCCCAAACTTGGGGAATGGTGTGAGCTTGGATACAGAGGCTGAGATCACCTTGGCCTATAGTGAATGGACCACATGGCCAGAGTGGAGGGTTCCCACCTGTGGCTTAAGAACAAAATGGCTCCAATGAAAATCTTACGTGCCCTCAGGATACAACTAAAAAGGGCCTGGATAATTTTGTTATATATAAATATAAATAAATAAATATAGATACATATATATATGTGTGTGTGTGTGTGTGTATATATATATATATATATACTGGCATCTAAAAATATAAAACTAATGCTACTATAGAAAAAAAAAAAATGAGAAGTAATCTCTCAAGATCTCTCTGAATTGGTATGAATTGATTTCCATGGCATGTTGTTAAGTGAATAAAGCAAAATGTGGAGTAGTAATATTCTAGCTATTTAATAAGGAGAATGTGATTTATTTTATTTTAATAAGATAAACCAGAAAGTAACCAAAAAAAAAAAAATCTTTGGGACAGGGCAGAGGAGAGATGTGGAGGGCATAGGATGGGAACTAGACTATTGTAAATGTATCTTTTTGTATAGTTTTACTTTTGAATTTTGTAAATGTCTTAGTCAAATTAAGGAAAAATAAACATTAAAGTTGAAAATAAAGTGAAACAAATTAATTGTACCTAAAAGTAAAGAAAATAATCATCCCAAAGGATGTTTGAACACAGTCCTATTACTGAGCATGCATTGAATATATAAACTGACTCCACTCCGTGTTTTCATGTTAGAAGTAATGCTGGTGGTATAAATTTGAAAACTATTTAATGGATAGCATTAAGTTATACCAATGTTATTAGGGACCAAGATTTTCCATGTAAGAGAAAATAAATATGGTGTGACAAGAAAAATATACTGTACATAAATTACTGTCTCTATTCACCATCATTTTATTTAAAAAAAAGAATTTAACTCCCCCCAAGAGAAGATAAAAATTTCAGAGTAAGACAGTCCTTTCAATTAGTATGATTAGTAGCTTATTAAAAAAAACAAAAACACAAAAAACACCACGTAGTATTTATTTTTCGCATTTCATCCAATATTAGTGAAATATTTGTTGTGGGACCTGCGTCTGAGAATCAGCAGTCCAAAACAAAGATTCTCAAACACTTAGCCTTAGATAAGAAGCAGCTAGGGGGTGTTATTTTTATTTTTTATTTAAGTATATTTGGGATACAATAGCATATTAGTTGTAAGTTTCAGGTGTAATAGGAGCTTTAAGAATAATGAATCCTGGGCCTCGTTCCAGATGCCCAGGAATTTTGATGCACAGTTGGACTTGGGGACACTGACCCATAGTATATATAAACTTAAGTATGATTTAAGCAGTTCTTGGTAACAGTAATATCCAATCTAGTTTCATCTGGGCAAAAAAAATTCCAGGTAGAAGTCCTTTTGGGAAATCGAGTGGAGTGGTGCTTGGCGTTCAGATATCTATTTGGCAGATGTACTAAGAACCCATCTCACTTGAATGGGTGAACTGTACTAAGAACAGCAGTATGCCAGAATCTGGAGTGTTGGCAGGAACTAGGAAAGAGTAGTAAGGCCACAGTTTTCCAGAGGGATTAAAATACTAAACACAGGAAAGATAACCAATAGGAAACTAAGGCCAAAACCTGTTTTTAACTAGGACCACCATGGCATATAGAATACTGTTACTTAGAGTTATTATCATAGCATAGGTTTGGAGAATGTGATTTATGTTAAGCCCTGTGACTTTAAAGTTCTGTAAGAATAAGCTAAGAAAGTGCTTGGCACAGTGTTTATGCATAGTAAATTCTAAATAAATGTGTTAAATAAAGTCAATTTTTACTTTAAAACATATTTTAAAACTATTTGTCTCCAGTCTTGGAAAAGGTTTTTACATTCTGAGAAATGTACAAATTAAACATAGGATAGGGTAACAGGTTTAATATATCACACTCATGATTTCAGCACAGGAACCTTATTGAAAGAAACATTCAAAATAATACACAGATCTTTCTCAGTTATCAAGAGTTGTAGAAAACAATATTGTGTATTATTTTTGTTAAGTCTCTAAATTTGACTCTAGAACAGAGTTGGCATTAAGTTTTTACAGATTTACTTTCCAAATGTTTTTCTTCAGCTGATACCTATATTAACGTGAATATTTTCAGTTTACACCTGTTCATTTTGTAAGACCTGTCTGGCAGATGAAATCAAAGACTGAACATCTGCCACCAGCAATGTCTGTAGGAAATAGACTAGGAGAATAGTCTAGAATTCAGATCCTTGAGCCAGACTATCTGGATTTGAATCCCAACCCCACCTCTTACTGACTACTTAGACCTTGTTCAAACTTAGTCTTTGTGTCTCATTTTCCTCACCTGTAATAAAAACTTACTAGGGTTTTTATTAAAAGTTAATGAATATGTGTAAAGCATATATGGTAAGTGTTCAATATATTAGTTACTTTTATTAATTTGAAACAACCAAGTACTACTGTAGTTTTACACAATCTTTTGTTTTTTGTTTTTTGTTTTTACTTTTATTAGCACTTATTTGATGCTGAATTTACTCTCGGGCCATAAGTTTTTGTTTCTTCAGCTTCTTCTGGGGGATCATTTTCTTCTGTGCAACCTCCTCTTCTGGCTTAGGAACGACTTGCTCTTTCTCAGTTGGGACCATCTCTGTGTGGCAGGGCGAGCTCGTGTATTTAGGGAGAACCCGCCCGTGAGCTCTGTAAATTCTGCGCCACATTTTGGGAGCTTTGTTCACCTGGCTGTGCTCAGTGACCCCGGCGTCTGCATCTAAATCCTTAAGTTCAACATTACTCTCTGCATTTTTAAGCACGTGCAGTAGAAATTCTGCTCTCTTTTTGGGCCACCGACCCTGCGTCCAACCCCACTGTCTGGCCTGGGCACACCTCCCAACTCCACCATTGTAATGATGGAATGGCACACACTGCCCTGTAACATGACATCCTTCAGACACTTGGTGGCTTTTCAGATATGCAGACCCTTGATGGCCTGGGCAGTTTCACGAGTGTTCTTAAAAGGAACATATAAATTTGAAACTCTCGATTTACATGATTTTGTGGGATTCTCTGGGTCAAGCGAATAGCAAACCATTTTCAGACGTCACCTCAGGACGCTTACGGGAAGAGCTTGGCTTTTTTTAAATGAGTTTTTTTTAATTCTCATGAAGATATCACATATACAATGATATAACAAGCAAGTTGTATCAAACATTCAATACATCAAAAATCCCGGTTGTATCTTAAACAAACTTTGAAAGATACTTGTTAAAGGTGGCATGTGCCCCAACCCTTAAATCAATTTAAACATGCTACCAGATGAGATTAATAGTTGGAAAAGCGAGCTGCCATGGCCTTGAACATCTGCTCATGTTCTTACTGGATATGCCAAAAATGCAAAGCCTCAACTGTTCTTTAACCTGAGAATATACTGACTTTTAACTTTTCAAGGGAGCTTTGTGTTGTTATTCATAATATAAATTTTGAGGAGGAATGATTGTCCTTCATTGACATTACAGATTAGATCATTCAGTGATTTGAATTTTTGTGCCTATGGAAATATTAGATTTTTAAAAAATGTAATGTCCCTGTAAAAACAGGATAGTTTTCTTTGCAGAATAGTATTTGAATTCATATAGTCAAATTTTTTAATTATGAGCAAACTGAGTTCCACTTTCATGTGAGTTAATATTGGATGCTGAACAATCTTGTGGCTTTATACTGAACATAGAAAAGATGCATTCCAGGTAATTAAGAAATACTATTGCTCAGTCATTATATATGTATATCCATGCGCTTTCTTTGAAAAAAACTCGGATTTTTAAAAATTATAAAAATTACATGGATGGGTTGCTTTAAGGAACTCACGAGCAGATTGCCTTGAGAATACGCTCTCGTCATTCATTTGAACTCAGTAAAAAGCTACCAAGGGCCTGCTAGATGTTAGAGGTATATTCATTCAGGTCACTTAAAATGATTTAAAGTTTACAAAAATTAAGCTTGTATCCAACTCATGACAATTTAAAAATAAATCTGTTTATACACAGGTAGATATATGCCTGACTTGAAGACAGATACACACCCTTTGCTAGTTAAAAAAACATGTGGTCTACAATATGGTGCTCGATTAGCGGTGACTGTGACCCCGCCCCACCCAAGGAACACTTGGCAGCGTCTGGGAGACATTTTTGGATGTCACACAGTTAGGGGAGGGAATGGGGATTACTACTAACTAGTCTCTAGTGGGTAGAGGCCAGAGGTGTTGCTAAGCCCCTTACAATGCACGACACAGGTCAGTTCCCCCTCAACCTCAACAAAGAATTATCTAGCCCAGATGTCAGTAGAGCCAAGATTAAGAAACACTGGTTTACGCTTCTTCTAGACGATACAGTGGTAATCCAGAGACTGGAAGCCCAGAAATTATTTGAAAACTATTTAGGAGAACAGGAATGCTCTTCAAAACTGACGTGGATAAGAAGGTAGAAGAAGCAGTGTGTCCTCTAAGAGCCGTCACAGGTTTAACAGACACATAAGCAAGATGAAGCTAAGAGTGTTTTAAGTCAGACTTTAAAGGACAGAAAATGGGGGTAACATGCTAAAGAGCAGATGACAGCAGCTACCACTTGGAATTGGGAATGAGCGTTGAACGTCGAGAACCATTCGTGAGGGAGACTCTTACCTCCGTGATTACCATTTTTGGTACATGGAAACAGAATCTGAGAATTTAACAATTTCAAAAGTGTAATATGTCCAGATAACATTTAATTGTTTCTGCCTCAGGATAAAGGCTATGAGGGGAATGAAAAACAAGACAACAGGCCCAAAATGGAGTCACCTATACTAAAGCCCAGGTCACCAAACCAAAACTTTCGGGTCTCTCAGAAATGGAATCTTAAACCAGTAAATCAGGAATCACCTGATCAACACCAGTAAAGGAATCTGCCTGAAACGTGCCAGCCATGCTCTGAGAGAAAGTAACCTGGCAATAATCAATCCGCTTTTTTGCCTAGTATAATTTATTTGTTCCTACTCCCTTGTGCCTCTAAAAGTCTCAATTGGTCTCGGAGCTCCTTTCTATCTGCTAGATTGGATGCTGCCCAATTTAAGCCTCACTGAGCAAAGCCAGGGAAGTCTCTAAAATGTACTTAGTTTTTCAACAGGGGAAAGACTTGTTTGGTTTCCAGGCATTCTTTAATGTAGTGAATAAAAGTAATCTTTATACAGTCAGGACTTTGTAGGAAGTCTGGTTAGTTACTGCTGGGGAGCCAAACTCGTTACTTCTTTTCATTAAAATAAAAATAAATAAATAAAAAGATGCCCTGAGAAGTAAGTCCCCATTTCTGATATAACATCAAGGGTGAGACCGTGAGTGCTGAGCAGCCTCATTTACTGAAATAATCACTACCTTGCAAGCATCAACTCCTTTGCCCTTCTCTCGCTCCGCTGTACTTCTGTTACAACCCCAACCCTGAGTGTAGCCAGTTGTCTACCTCTTTCCTCTACAGGCCCATAATCTAGTCAGCTGAAGGTGGATGGAGAAAAATAGCCATCCATACTTCTTGGTCTCACTTTTAAATTTTTGACCACAAACCTCATGAGGACCTTCAGGGTTGCCCCTCAATCCTATTATGTTTTCCTGGTCTGTTCACTCTCCGAAACTTCACAATGACTATTTGCTGCCCCCTCTTTCTTATGATATCTCCAGTACCATCTTTCCTTTCCTCATTCTCAGCTGTTAATTTCGATTCAATTTCACTGGGAAAACTGAAGTAATCTACAGATAATTACCATGTCGTCACATCATTAAACAGCCGGGCTTCTTCTCTGTTCCATTGGCCCCTGCTCCGAAGATCAATCCCTTCCTATACACTGATCCTATGCCGTTTCTTAAGTACACTGCTTCTAAAATTGTACCCTCTCCTCCATTATCAGTTTTCCTTTCCTCTAGATACTTTTCATTCATAAACACATATCCTGTAACATCATCGATATTAAAAGACAAAACCAAAAAAGTCCCTTACTCCAAGCCCCTGCTTCCTTTGTTAGCAAATTCCTCCACAGAGGTGTGTCTGTGTACTTGCTGTTTCTTCTTCTCATATTTCCCATTTACTTTTATTCTCACCCCCAAATTCTCTAGTGTGTATTTTCTACAAAGACACTTTCCTATATAACAACCATCAAAATCAGGAAATTAACATGATACAATACTACATCTAAATCTCAGACCCCATTCAAGTTTTGTCAGTTGGTCCAACAATGCCCTTTACAACAACCAGACCAGGCCTAGAATATGTTACAATATGTCTTTGTCATGTTCCTTCCATCTGTAACAGTTCCTCAGTCTTTCCTTATCTTTCATGACTTTGATATGTTGGAAAGTTTTAAGCCAGTTACTTTGTAGACCATCAGTTATTTTGTGAATGACCATTAATATGAGTTTGTCTGATCTTTCCCCATGATTCAGAAGCATCATTTCCAGTATCTTTGGCAGGAAACGATGCAATGTCCTTCTCACTGCATCCAATCAAGCGGCACATGACTTCCACTAGTCCCACCACTGCTGACACTAACTAATCCCTTACGGTGCTAAATGGCCGGCCTCGCCAGGATAAAGTCACTTTTTTCTTTTATGATTAACCATGAAGTATCTTTTTCCTCATCCAACTTTCCATTTATTCATGTATTTATTTATATCCGTATGGACTCATGGGTTCCTAATTTATTCCGTGGATTATCACTCCTAATTATCATTATTTGTTTTTATGCTCCAATTGCCCCACACTTGGCCAGTGGAAGACCCCTTAAGCTGGTGTGTTTTTGACATGTCGTCATTCTTTGAGCACTTCCTCACTTTCTGGCACAAGATATTTCAGGCTCACCTTGTACTTTCCCTGCTCTACCCCTGGAATCAGCTCTTTCTCCAAGGAACCCTGTTTCCTTCTTAGTGGAGGAAAGATATTCAGAAGCCAAGAACTGGATACTAGATACGCTCACTGCTATTGGGGTACCACTACTCCCAGCCCTCCCAAAGAACAGAACTAGAGTACATGTCCAGGCACACACATACGATACATGACAGATAGATACTTACACACTTCTCTCTCTATTTCGTATCTATGTAAATTAAAAACCATGAGTTCACATTAATCTCCAATTTAATCTAACACCACCAACATCCTTTCAATATTTGTAACTCCTTTCTCCACAGTGAAAACCTGGCTCCCTTTATCCTTTCCGATCCCCAGTATGCCCCAATCTCCCACTGCTGCTGCTGCTGCTGCTCCCCACCTAGGTCCCTCCTGGCGGGGCTCGGCCTCACACCACTGTGAGTCTGCTGTCGCTGCCCGCTTTTCTGTTACTCTGCATGCGGCTGATGCCACTGTGCTCAACCGTCTGCATGGATTCCCCACACTTCACCTGGGCTCCACCACCCTGAGCCTGGCTGCCCTCCTGCATGGATGCCCGCATCCTTCCACTTGGGCTTCAATATACTGCAGTGAGTTATAGCTGCCGCTCTCCCCGCCCTCCCACATAATCCTCCTCTTCATCGTCCTCATGCTGTGACACCCCACATCCTGAGCATGACGTCTCCTCACAGGGAGACTGTCCTCGCCCCAGGGAAGCTTTCACGTAACATTACAGGTGACCGTCCTGCGCACAAGCCATCCTTAGACTCAGGTTCTGACACTCTGCTCCAGACCATCACAGCTTTCAAGCCATGAGGACACCAACCTTGTTTGCTCGGCCTCACCTGAATTGTTCAGAAGGGAGAAGGGAGAAGGAAAAGATCCTGCCATTCACCGCAGATTGTTTTATAACCCCCAACTATCACTTCCCCCACGTACCCCTAATTGGAAGGATTCTTACTTCGTATAGTTTGCTTATTTTAGAACCAAAGTGAATTTGTGTGTTCCAGACATTTTAAAAAATTACATTTCTGACAACTAAATAATTAGGTAGTCTGTGTCTATCAATGGTACTTAGAATTATAGAAAGGATTCGAATTCATTAACGAAAAAAGAGAATAAAAATAGATTTAATGTCTTATTAAATCTTTTAGCTTTCTAGGTAAAAATGTTTTAACCATAAGATGTATCAATGTAGAATGTGGTTACAGTAAGGTGTCTGAAATAGAAATACGGACCTTTCAAGTTAGACCAAAGTATTTCCTCTCTGCCCATCTGCCTATTGCTCAGGAAGGCTGAGTCTCAATTTTAAAGTGCATGATCTCTACCTTTAAATTATATTTATACTTAGAGCATTTTTCCTTTGTTCTACTCCCACATCTGAGAAGCAATAACAACTCTGCATGTAATTTATTTTTGTGTTAAAGAGTATTTAAAGGTTTGCTAAAAACTAGAAGAGCTTTATAGCATCAAGTGTACCAAGTTTGCAGAATGAACATGTACAACCCATTATTTTGTAGATTAACATCTTTTTCTATCATGTATTCAAGATAAAATCTTGGGTGGTAGTAACACAAATAAATCTAAAAGGGTTTATATTTGCCTCAGTTTTTATTCCAACATATAATTCAGCAGTTGTTGCTTGCTTATAAATACTATAGAGTGAGACAGCGTGTTACCATATTTATACATGTGTTTCAGACTCATTCGTTCATTTATTTTTCATGCACTCATCCAAGATAGACTCATCTTGTCTTATAGTAAACAAACCATCTACTTCTCTGCATCTTCCCTGTCGCCACTCTACTCCAAGCTATAATAACGTTTCTTGCAACACTGTAGTAGCCTCTTAACTGATCTCTCCATTCCTTTCTAGTCGTTCTCTAATCCGTTTTTCACACTGTAGCTAGAGTGATCTTTTCAAAATACAAATGTAATCATGCCAAGCAATACAGTACAATTGTTAAGAGCACTGATTCTGGAGCCATACTGCCTGGGTTCAAATCTAGACTCTGCCATTAATTAACTGTGTTACCTTGGACAAGCCACTTAACCTCCTGACCTCAGTTTCCTCATCTGTAAAATGGAGACGTCAATAGGTGTATCTTAAGTGGTTATAAGGATTAAGTGAACTAACAAAGTAAGGGCTCTCTGAACGGCAGTCTGCTCATCAACCCCAACCAACACATCTTTATCAGCTCTGTTTGTATTTGTATTGTTCCATTCATACTGGCGGGTTTTGTGTTTTGTTTTGTTTTTCCCATTTGAGAAAGGGCCGCACATGCTAATGTTTGAGGGCCTTTGCACGTGATACCCCCCTACCTGAACTCACCCTTCTGCCCTCTCACACACACACCTGCTGCCTATTAGCACCTCATCGTTTTTCAGATCGCTCTTATATCCTTTCCATAGGGAGACCCTCCCTGAACCTAGAGGTGGGCTAGGTTTTTTTTATGCTGCTATCATCTTAAAGAATTTTGTTCCTTTCCTTCATAGCACTTAGTTCTCTGTGTCACTATTTAATTAATAGCTCTCCTTTCCACCACGTCTGATTTTGCTCATATTATATCCTTAGTGTTTAGCTGAACACTCATTTATTGAATTAAATGAATGAATAATAACTGCCATCTGTGCCAAGCATTGTGTTAAGTGCTTTACATATTATCTCATTTAATCTTATCTGACGGGAGGTATAATTACTCCTATTTTACAAATGTGAAAAGTAAGGCTTGGGGTTTAGGAGTTAGTAAATGACGCTGGGCTAGGTGGGAGATACAAAGAATTAAAAGTAAATTCTGAACTAAGAACTTAAGTTTACTAAAAGCTGAATAAATGCTTCAAGTGAACACAGAATAAGTTACATACTATTTGTGCATTAGTATTGCAATGTTAGTGCTTGATCTAATGTCATGTGATGTTTTAAGGCACTAATATACTAATAAAATTAAACAAGAGAATTTAGATGTATAAACATTGCAAAAAGAGAAGGCAGAGTATCGTGACTTGCAGATCTAATACCCACAATACCTGGAAAACTCAAGAAAATGACTGAAAAACTACTACAAAATAAAATAACAATTCATTAGGGTAGCAAGGTCCAGAATTAACATAGAGAAATTAGTCACATTATATATACAATTACCAGTTAGAATTTCTGCGTTAGCAAGATACCTTGGGGGGAAAAAAATCCCCAATCTACCAGAATGCCTGGCTCACACACCTTCCGGTCTACTTACTACCTGATAAAATAAGGTACAAAATCTTTCAGAATGGCCTACAAGGCTCTGCCCACCATCTTTCTAGCTTCATTCCACACCACTCCTCCCCATTCAAAGACATGCTAAGCTGAAGACAAGTCATTCTTATCAGCATGGCCATTTCCGTAAGGCCATTTCTACTAGACACAGTGCCTCCTACAAAGTAAGGCATCCACAAATGTGTGTTGAATGTGTGAATGACCCCCCAATAAAGAATTTAGAAATTATTGGGTAAATCAGATCCATTAAAGGTACTAAAAAAAAAGTTTTGGAGTCACAAAAACCTGGGTTCAAGTTTAGCTCTGCATGGCAAAAGTTAACCTTTCTTATCAGTTTCATCTTCTATAAAATGGGGCTATCAGCACTTACTTCACTGAGTTGGCACGAAAATAAAATAACATCTACCAGAGTGCCTGGCACACACACCTTCCAAACTCTAAGTTCCTCCCTTCCCCAAATTCAACTCTTTCAAAAAGACATTCGGCCAGAATTATAGAAAATGGCTCAAAATCACTTGTTAATTTACTTAACACTTTTCTTTAAAATGACTTATAACACAGAAAGATAAAATAATTTTTAAAGAGATTAGAAAAAAATGAAAAAAGACGTAGAAATAACATGGTACCAAGAATGAAACATAATCAGACGAAAAAATCCTAAACACTTGCTAACAGTGAACCAGAAATCTGACTATAAGTTTTCTAGCAGCCAAGTTCAAGACAGGAAATGCAAATAATCATAGCAAACAGTCTGTATACAATAAAAAAGTGTAAGAGACATTTCTCGCATACGCCCCATAGAAAACACACTATAATATAATGCAGTGGACAATATTCTAAACAGAATCCTTATGGTAAACTGACCAATTGTTCGGGCCTTCAAAAAATAACCTCTCTGCACATACACTGGGCTGGCTTCTAAACAAAAGTAATTCAGTAAAGGTAGTGTACCATCCACAGTAAAGCATGAAGGCTCTGAACACAAAAAGACCTGAATTTATATCCTGGTTCTAACACTTACTACGAAGTACTTTTGGACAAGCCACTTAACCTGAGCCCCCAAAAGTAAGCTACACTGCCTAAAATACAGTAAGTATTCAATAATCATTAGATTATTCCTAGTGGTGTTACTAAAAGCAATTCAGTGGGAGTGGAGAGAGAATGTGATGAACTCCAAGTACAAGGACTTTTCAATGTCCTGGTTTAACGTAAGTATAGCCGAGTGTAGTGCATGGAAAGCAATGGGACTCAAGCTTTGGTACGATCAGAATCCTGTCACACGGGCTCTCAGCTCCCGCTCCCCGCACGAGAACGCAGGATGTGGTGAGGCCAAAAACAAACCCCCACAGAGCCATGGATAGGGGGTTCATACTGCTATATTCTCGCTGGCGGCTGGTGGAGACACAGGGAGCAGGAGCCACACGATCCACAATCCGATGTCCGCTTCTCTGCCAGCCAACCAACCAACCAACCAACCAACGCAGCCACGGCAGTTATATCAGTGGCTAATGGCTAACTGGTAACAGCTGATGGCCATCTACTACCCGAGTCAGCACCTTTCCACGTGAGGCCGAGAGCCTGGAAACTGCTCTCTGGGACTCTGTCCCCACAATCACCTCGGGCTGTTTTTCAAAAAATCCAAATTCCTGAGCTTCCATTTCCAGAGATTCTGATTCAGGTTACAGTACAGCTCAGGAGTCTGTCTTGTTGTTACTGCCTTTCAATTCCTGGCGATGATTAGAAAGATCATCCAGATACGAGGATTGCTAATTAACAGAATTATTAACAGTAATAATTATTAACAGTGATGTTTCTCAGCCTGTGGTAAGAACCACAATTAACAGAAATTAACAGCTAATTAACAGAATTATTAACAGTAATGTTTCTTAGCCAGTGGTAAGAACCACAATCACCAACAAAGACTTTAAAACTCCAGATGGCCAACTAACAGCCCTAGAACTTAATAAATCAGAATTTCCAGGTCAAACTAGCCAAATGACCAAAAACTGACTGATATAAAAGAGGAGCTGTTGTTATAGTTTTGTTGTTGTTATTGTTCAATAGAAAGGCATAAAAATCTACAAAATAAATCAATAACCTCTGGACTATCAGAAGTTGAATGTAGGAATGATCAACATTTTACTTAACCAAGAAACAATTAGGATAAATAAAAAATAACTAAGTCCTCGACCTGGATAATACAATCAAAACACTAACAGAAAACAAAAATCTGACTTCAATTCACATAACAACTAACATTCTATCTACACTATAAATAAGTACCACCAAAGCATTTGAACCTTGCATCACTAAAAAAGAATATTGCCATTACTTTTCTTAGGCTAGAACTGAAGAACAACCAAAATATCTTAGTTACGAGCATTAACTAAATTCTGCAATAAAATTCAGAATTCAAAATGTCATGCATGAATTATGCAGAAGGCTTTTATTATTTTAAAATATCTCCTATACCCCAAATGTCCTGGTCCTTCATAGCTGGAACTACTGAGCTCTAACCACATAAGAAAGCTTTCTACCTAGCCAATGAAAAGGGCTGCTAGCATAGAGCTAAGGGAAGGAAGCCGAGTGCCAGTTAGCTGAAAAGTTTCTGTGGGGACAGAGCCCCAGAGAGTAGTTTGCAGGCTCTCGGCCTCACGTGGAGGGGTACTGGCTCGGGTGGTGAATGGCTGTCAGCTGTGGCTGATTGGCCGTCGGCTGTGGCCGGTTGGCCGATTGGCTGCTAGTATAACTGCTGCGGCTACCGAGGAGAGTCGAGGATTGCCGAGGAGAGCCGAGGATTGCCGAGGAGAGCGGAAGAGAGTAGAGGAACAGAGTCGAGGAGAGTGGAGAGTCGTTGGTCGGTTGGCAGAAAGGCGGACGGCAGGTCGCTCGTCCGGTGGGCCCAGCCCCCAGTGAGACCACAGTGGTATGACTCCCCTACCTATGGCTCCGTGGGTGTTCCTTTTTGGCCTCACCATATCCTGCGTTCTTATGTGGGGAGCGGGACCAGAGACCCCGCAGGCCACCCCGCACGACAAATGGCGCAGCGAGCAGGGTCTCCCGCACGACAAATGGCGCAGCGAGCAGGGTCCCCCGCACGACAGTTTCTTAACAAAAGTAAGATACCATAGCTAATATTTATAGTTGAATTTTAAGTTTCTTAAATTAAATGCCAAAATCAAACATCTTTTAGTTTGAAAGGGTGGCTGACAAGTTCGAGAAAGAACATGAAATATAAAACAGTATCTTCTTAGCATCACAATTAAATTTCTCCTTTTCTCAGTAAACTACTGTGGGAACAGAGCCAAGAGTGCAGTTTCCAGGCTCTCGGCCTCATGTGGAAAGGTGCTGGCTCAGGTAGTAAATGGCCATCAACTGTGATTGGATGGCCTTCAGCTGTGGCTAGTTGACCGTCAGCAGTAACCATTGAACCACTGGCCACTAATATAAGTGCCAGGGCTACGTTGGGGAGTTGAGGAGAGTCGGTCAGTTGGCAGCAAAGCGGACAGCAGGTCGCACGTCGTGTGAACCCAGCCTCCAGTGAGACCACAGTGGTATGACTCCCCTACCTATGGCTCCATGGGTGTTCCTTTTTGGCCTCACCATGTCCTGTGTTCTTATGTGGGGAGCGGGAGCTGAGACCCCGCAGGCCGCCCCGCACGACACATCACATGGCGCAGCGAGCACGGTCTCCCGCATAACAAGTACCACTGCCATCAATAACGGTTTTTATTTATATTTTACGAACACATACTACCAAGGCAAATTAAGGTGAATACTTATATTTAAAAATTAATTGAGGTGAACAGACATATCTCCAAAGAAGATATACAAGTGCACAAACAACACAGGACAAGATGCTCAAGATCATGTCACAGGTAAACGCGAATCAGAACCACAATGAGATACCACTTGATACCCACTATGATGGCTATAATCGAAAACTAAGATAATACCAAGTTTGGCAAGGATGTGAAGAAATCAAAACCGTCATATACTGCTAGTGGGAATATCAAGTGCAAAACAGTTTGGGAATTCCTAGTAAAACATGGTTACCATATGACCCAGCAATTCTACTTAAATATATGCCCAAGAGAAATAAAAACATCTATCCACACAAAAACTTATCCACAAATGTTAATAGCAGCATTATTTACAATAGCCCAAAGCAAAAACAACCCACATGTCGATCAACTGATAAATGGGTTAATAAAATGTAGTATGTACATACAATGAAATATTATTCAGTAATAAAAAAGAATGAATTACTGATATATGCTAGAACATGGATGAACCTTAAAAACATGCTTACTGAAAAATGCCAGTTTGGGCAGCCGGTTGGCTCAGTTGGTTAGAGTGCAGTGCTCATAACACCAAGGTCACCAGTTCGATTCCCACATGGGCTAGTGAGCTGTGCCCTCCACAACTAGACTGAAAACAATGACTTCACTTGGAGCTGATGGGTCCTGGAAAAACACACTGTTCCCCAATAAAAAAAATTAAAAAATAAATAAATAAATAAATAAATAAATAACAATGCCAGTCACAAATGACTATATATTGTATGATTCCATTTATATGAAATGTCCAGAATAAGCAAATCTTTAGAGAAAGAAAGACTGGTGGTTTCCTAAAGCTAGGGTTGGGAAACGGGGAAATAGAGAGTGTCTCCTAATAGATACTGGCTCTCTTTTTAGGGGAAAAAAAAAGTCACAGAAAAATAAATCAGTGGTGGGGAGAGGGTCAGGGAGGAGGGAGGGATGAATAGGTGGAGCACAGAGGATTTTGAGGGCAGTGAAAAACTACTCTATATTATAATGGTGGCTACATGTCATTATACATTTATGTAAACACACAGCATGTACCACACCAAGAGTGAACCCTAATGTAAACTATGGACTTTGGGTGATAATGATGTGTCAAAGTAGGTTCATCAATTGTAACACGTGTCCCACTCTGGTGGAAAATGTGGATAATGGGAAAGGCTGGGCATATGTGGGGGCAGGTGGTGTTATGGGAAATCTCTACCTTCTGCTCAGTTTGGCTGTAAATGTAAAACTGCTCTTAAAAAAAAAAGTCTATCAAAAGAAAAAAACAGATCAGAGGTTGGGGTGGTGAGGGATAAACAGGTATAGCACGGGGGATTTTTTTTTTTTTTTTTTTTTTTTTTGGCAAGAGGGAGTAATTTTTTTATTGCAGTAAGGTCATCATAACACAAAATTTACCATCATAACCGATTTAAATGTACAATTCAGTGATACTGAAACTCTATACCCATTAGTATAAATAGTAACTCATTTCCCCCTCCCCCCTTCCCCCAGCAACCGCCATTCTACTTTCTGTGTCTACTCTAGGCAACTCCTACAAGTGGAATCATACAGGATTTGTCCTTTTGTGACTGGCTTAATATAATTTAGCACAATGTCCTCAAAGTTAATCCATGTTTTGCAGCATATGCCAGCATTTCCTTCCTAGATTTTTAACACTTAATATTCTATTGTATCTATACACAGCTTTACTTATGTATTTATCTATTGATGAATATTTGCGTTGCTTCTACCTTCTGGCTACTGTGAATGTTATAAACCTGCATGCAATTCTTCTGGGTATATACCCAGAAATGAAATTGCTGGGTCATATGATAATTCTATGGTTAACTTCTGAGGGACAGCCATAGTGTTTGTCATAGCAGCTGCACCATTTTATATTCCCACCAACAATGCACAGGGGTTCTAATTTCTTCACATCCTTATCAATACTTGTTATTTTCCATTGTTTCGATAGTAGCCATTCTGATGGATGTAAGGTAGGCCACAGAGGATTTTTAAGAGATGAAACTATTCTATATGACCTTGGAATGGTGGATACATGACATTATACATTTCTCAACACCTACAGAACCTCATGGCAAAAAAATAAACCTTAATGTATGCTTTTTAAAAAAAATTGAGAAACTCAGAGGATCCCAACAAAGAATGCAGACTGTGATAAGAAAATCTAACTATATTATATATGCATGAAACAACTTCATTTAAGAGGATGGGGGATGGTGCTGACCTAAGTAACTTTGAAAATGAAGAGTCTGTAAGACTAAAGGGAAAAGGAACTGCACATACAAGATGTGATCAAACAATACAGTGAATGTTGAAATAAATTTATTACTTATTTCAATTAATCCCCCTCAAAATACTCCTCTTTGCTTTGAACACACTTATCCCATCATTCTTGCCACTTTCTGAAGCAATTCTGGAAGTCCTCTATTGTGAGTGTCTTTAGTTGCACTGTCATGGCTGCCTCAATGTCCTGAATCACTGACTTTGGGGAAGAGCAAAAAGTTGCCGGGTGCCAGATCCGGTGAATAAGGTGGATGAAGACACACCATTATGTTATTTGACAGAAATTGCCATATACCAGAAGTGATGTGTGACACTGAGCATTGTCATGATGGAGGATGATTTATGGCACACTTTAAACCACGCCTTCTCTCAACCATAGCTCACACCCGACTGACTGCATCGAACAAGCTGACACTTGTCACACACTGTTACTAAGGCTCGATGTGCTGCTTCCCATATTGAAGATCCTGCCTTTCTGTTGAATGGCACTCGGCAGCAGCATTCACCATATTTTGTGATCACAATGAAAAGGACATGGCTGTGACATGGATGTCACACATCGCTTCTGGTATATGACAATTTCTGTCAAATAAAACATTACAGTGTGTCCTCATCCACCTTATTCACGGGATCTGGCACCGTGAGACTTCTGGCTCTTTCCCAAAATCAAAATGACCATGAAAGGTAAACGTTTTGAATTGATTCAGGACATCGGGGCAGCCATGACAGCACAACTAAAGACACTCATGAAAAAGGACATCCAGAACTGCTTCATAAAGTGGCAAGAATGATGGGATAAGTGTGTTGGAAGTGAGGGGGGGGGGGTATTTTGAGGGGGGGTAATGGCAAAGTGTCTTTAACTGTAATAAATTTTTTTTACATTTAGACATTCACAGTATCTTTTGATCACACATGGTAAGTACTATACTCTAGTTGATAACCTTCTTCCCCAGAGGGCTATGGGTTAACAACTCTGATTTTGCTATAGATATATATTGAAAAGGAACAATTAAGCAAATGAATAGCAGGTGAAGGGAACTGTTATACTAGAATGGGAATTTACAGATAGGCAAGTGGAAGAAACTAGAAGGATACATGTGGTAATGGATTAGAGTTGGAGACATCAGTAGGAACTCTAATATAGATACAGATGGTTACATATAGAAATATCTGCACATATGTGTAAATACACAGGTTAGTATATACACATATACTTCTGTTTTATCTGCTGAGAGGGAGTAAAAAGAAATGAAATCCCAGTAGCAACAAGCAAATCTAGCACCCATATCTTGGTTTCTAGTACCATTCTCCAACAAAATAAATCAAGGCTTTTGGGGAAAACTGCTGATTCTAGGACTGGGGCAGGAAATATGCAAGATAAGGCTGAACCATCTTGTAGTCCCAGAAAATACTTTTAAAAATCATTTTTGATGGAGACGCGTTACAGTGGCACAGGTGCCAAATGAAAGAGCTCCCAATGGCCAAAGCTGGAACAATCTGAACAACAAAATAAATGAAGTAATATTGGATTATAACCCAAAATATAAAATAAATATCCTTGAGTCCATACAGATACAAATAAATGACCGAATCAATAAATGGAGACAAATATACCCTGTAGAAGAATTCTAAATAAATTAGGTAGATACTCCACCCTAACAGAAAGGAATGTAAATTCTCTCTTTAAGTGTGGGCTACACATGGTGACTTCTTCCAGAGATTACAGTATGGAAAGAGAGGGAAAAATTACACTGGAATAACCTGACAAAAGCTACTTCAGCCAGATGACCAAGAATAATTAATATCAACAGTGATAAATCATACTGATAGTATGTACCCTTGAAATGTGATTAAAATTACACATGATCTTCCTCCCCAAAACCCATAACCTCAGTCTGATCGTGACAAAAAGATCGGACAAACTCCAATTGAGGGGCATCATACAATACACCTGACCAGTACTCCTCTAAACTCACAAGGTCATCAAACACAAGGAAAGTCTGAGAGCGGCACAGACAAGAAGTGACTAAGGAGACATAACAACTAAATGTGATGTAGAACAGAAAAAGGCATTAAATAAAAACTAAGGAAATCTGAATAAACTATGGACTTCAGTTAATAATAATGTGTAAATATTGGTTCATTAATTGTAACAAATGTACCATTGTGATATATCAATTTAAAGAGAAAATAAGAAAATGCAAGTGCCAGGATGACGGCCTCTTACTCTCTGGAGACAACTTTATAGCTTGGTGTAACATTTAGGTGACTAAGAAATCTGGGTAATTACGGGGTATCTTTACTGTTTCCAACATTCATGAGAACTGTCAACTCACAAAATAAACCTCTGGACTTCTTCCAGGACCTTTTCCTCAGTCGCTGCAGTGCTTTCACTCAGTCTGGGGTCAGCTCAACTTCACCACACCCTGTGCATCAATTCTGGATACTTGCTCAGGACACCCAGCTGCTCTGGCAGGTGGTATCAGCACGGCACGTGTAGCCAACAAGCAGCAGCCCGTAAACTCCAAGCTAAGACACATAAGCCCTTTATCCCCAGGCCTCTTAAAACGATGATGGTCTGTTTAGACCCCCAAAGACCTCATCTCTAAAATATCTGCTCTGTCACATTTATATTATTGCCTTTTCTTAACTCCTATGCTATTATTCAAATTCATTCTCTCTCTCTCCCTCTCCCACTCTTTCTCTCTCTCTCGTCATCATTAACTCATTGGGACAGAGGCCATAAATGCTATGTTTTGTGATGCCTTGTACCTATCTCCCATCTTTCTTTCTAATAGAACCCTACTTTTGTTCAAGTGGAAATGTGCCCAACTTTGGACAGTGAGACCTAAGGGGAATTTTGTTGTGGGGACTCTGGGAAAGCTTTTGCCCTCCTGATAAACAGGCAGATATAGGTGACTAGGTGACTGACTGACTTCCTTCCTTCCTTCCTTCCTCCGTCCCTCCCTCCTTCTTCCCTCCTTTTGCCTTAAATACAGACATAATGATTGGAGCTGCAACCATCCCCTTGCAACCCTGCGGGAAAGTCCAAAACTGTTGCAAAAATGCTGACCCTGACAGTGTTTAGTTCATGAACCCGTGTCAGTGACTAACTGTCTACCTCCAAATTTCTTGTTATATAAGACAAACTATTTGTTGAAGACCTGTTTAAAAAAAAAAAAATCAAGTGTGGCTCCCAACATCATAAACAGCCATGACAAATGTGACTTCAAAAGCCTATACAGCACACCTCAGAAAGAATAGTACACCTCCTGGCTTTCACAAGGATTGGAAAAGAGGTAGAAGATCTGAACAATCCCAGGGAAACTATCAAGCAAAAGCCCTTAAAGGGATCAAAAACTTCAAAGAGCCCAAACCTTAAACTTATAGGTAGGGCATATCAGAGCTCAGCAGGCCCTAATCTTGACAGACATCTTTGCAAGGTCCTGGGATGCCATTTAAGTGAAGTTGAAAAAAAAAAAAAACCCTACAAAACTAATCAACAGCAATACAAGTCAGAATAGTGGTTACCTTGGGTGGGGTGTGTTTACTAAGGACGGCATAAGGGAGACCCTGTATCTTCATTTTGGTGGGACTTACCATGAGTGTATTCATTTTTTTTTTAATCTTAATGCTGCTCATATAAGATTTGAACACTTTAATGCATGAATGTTGTAGCTTAATGAAATTTTTAAAAATTTTATTGGGGAATATTGGGGAGCAGTGTGTTTCTCCAGGGCCCATCAGCTCCAAGTTGTTGTCCTTCAATCTAGTTGTGGAGGGCGCAGCTCAGCTCCAAGTCCAGTTGCTGTTTTTCTGTTTGTTTGTTTTTTAAAGATTTTATTGAGGAAGGGGAACAGGACTTTATTGTGGAACGCAGTGTATTTCCAGGACTTTTTCCAAGTCAAGTTGTTGTCCTTTCAATCTTATTTGTGGAGGGCATAGCTCAGCTCCAGGTCCAGTTGCCGTTGTTAGTTGCAGGGGGCGCAGCCCACAATCCCGTGCAGGAGTCAAACCAGCAACCTCGTGGTTGAGAGCCCACTGGCGCATGTGGGAATCGAACCAGTAGCCTTCAGCGTTAGGAGCACGGAGCTCCAACTGCCTGAGCCACCAGGCCAGCCCCCAGTTGCTGTTTTCAATCTTTAGTTGCAGGGGGCACAGCCCACCATCCCATGTGGGAACTGAACCAGCAACCCTGTTGTTAAGATCTCACACTCTAACCAACTGAGCCATCCGGACCCCGCCCCCCCCAGCAGCTCAGAGGCAGCTCGTTGTCTTCAATCTAGTTGTGGAGGGCACAGCTCATGGAAAGCGAACTGGCAACCCTGTTGTTCAGAACTCACGCTCTAACCAACTGAACGATCCCGCCGCTCCAATTAAACTTTTTTAAAATAAGGAAATTTTCAGATTGAAAAAAAGGTCACAAATATTAATTATAGTCAGCCTTGGCAAACAGTAAAGGATGTTAATTCAAGGTCTAAGTCCAGATGGTTGATTCAAAAGTAATGGTTTCTGTGTTTATTTAAAAGCTATTTACCACAGTCGTTTCAATGATCTTGATTTTTATGATTTATACTGGAAAAAAATCATCAACCAACCATCATTAACATTTGTCAAATTTTTCTCAGAATGACCTAACACTTGTACTCTCTGAAATCAATCTTTTATGTTTTCCCAATTCATTAAGTCTCAATTTACATTTACATTATTCTTACATATGACCACCCATTAATGCTCAGAGCATAACACAAACAACAGAACGTTCACTGTTCTCACTTTTAAAATTCAAAAGGCCGTATCGCTAATCATTTGTACTCAAATATTCAAGGAACTGAGAATTCCAGTCCTGAAGAAATTGAGATGAAGTTCATAGGAACAGACACAACAAGTTATATTTCCAGGTTATAGAAAGGATCCTTAAATTTAAACAAAGCTATGAGAAATACACACACTATGGGGTAAAAACTTAGGATTCAAACATAATTTGATGACAGTGAGAGCAACCCATGGATTCCCTCATTCAACCAATATTTCAGTGCTTATTATATTCCCATTTCTTTTCTACAAATTAGGTATATAGCAGGAACAAAACAGATGACTTTTACTCTCTAGAAACAACAAAATAATGTGCCAAAAAAAAAAAAAATCTGCCTCTATACATTTATGCTTTTTCAAGCTATAATAAATATGTAATAGTAATATTTCACATATTTCATGAGGTATTGTTAAAGTCTGATGATTAGTTCTCTATTGAGAACTTAAGGAAAAATTGTTCCTGAGCCCCAATTATTAATGACTAATTTGGATTCAACAGGGATATTTTATAAAAATTTTTATTCTTATTATTCTAGACTTCCTTATCTTGGGCTCCAGACAAATTCTAAATGTTGAATCCCACATTACAAAAAGTAGTCAGATATCACTTTACAAAGAAGTGGTTTTAAATAACTAGTCAATGAAAATTCTGTAAAAGTAATCTCAGAATTAACACATCTTATTATGGGAAAACAGAGAAAATGCTGAAAAGCACAGATGACAATATTAAAATTAACTGTAAGCGCAACAGATTATTTTTAAGCACAATTTGCTTCTATTATCAATTAAGAATTTATCTCTAAATATTCTAACCTATTTTATTACATGAGAAACTTTGCCTATAATTCAGCTCACGAAACTAGTAATTAAAGCAAAACTGGGAGGATCAAAACTTATTGAATTTTCCCAATGAATACCTCACCCTCAGAAAAAGCACTGGAGCTAAACAGATATAAAAGTAAAAATATTGTCATAGATAAGGGGGAAAGGTAAAACAGTATAAACAAATTACGGAATAACGTGTTAAAAATATACAGCTGATTTCAGAACAAATAACATATTATTAAAGGACTCAACATCTTTCAAATATTCTTGTAGAGGTGATAAAATCAATACAACTTTCATCTCCTAAAACCCAGCATTACTCCTCCTACTATCAACGAGGATTCAGAAGACAGAGATAATCCCTTCCACTAACACAAATTAAGATTTCCTTCTGTGGATTTTTAAATTGTCTCAAATTGAGTTAGCTATATGCTACTGCATAATTATGTGTGCTTGCGCGCGCTCTCTCTCTCTCTCTCTCTCTCTCTCTCACACACACACACACACTCACACACACACACACACACACACTTCATGAATGTGAATCAAGCATTCATTCAGCCAGACGAACCTCTAAGCCTGGTCTCATTCTACCCTTCATCACTACTTTCAGGCTCACATTCAAAACCAAGCCAAACCTAACCACTATACTCAGGTCAGTCCAGCAAACATTTTCTAAAGAAGATCCTGGTAGCATCTGGCTCTATGCCAGGCAGTGCACTGGTAGCTGAGGATACAGTAATGAATCAGACAATGAATAAGCAATGAGTAAGACATGATTTCTGCCCTCTAGGAACTTTTCAGGAACCCCCATATGCAAAAACCCTCCTTATTCTAAATATCTTTTTGGTATGTCTGATATACTGTACATAGCCTGAACTAATACATGGAATAATAGCTCTTGCTTCCCATAAAACAAAACCTTTATAAAAATCATTTCTTACTAGTTTTTCTTACTAGTTTTTGCAGGTATTATTATGTTCCCCAAAGTAGAATTTTCCTTTTTTTGCTATTGAGATGAAAATGTTTAAAGACTGTAGATTATTAAATAAAATACCACTTGTAGGTATACACTGCAGGGGCTCCATAATGATAAGCCATTACTATTCTCTTGTATTACTATTACTCTCTTGTGTTACTATTACTATTGTACTAGCTCTTACATTACTACTACTATCGATTACTATTACTATATTCTGCCTGCAAACATGTGTTGATATATAGGAAAAAGCAGGTAGAATATATTTTTAAGTTTCTAGCCAAAGCCACATTTTATAGATGGGGGAGAGGAGAAAGAATGAGTGTTGTAAGATAAAGGAAGGGAAGGGGAATGGAAATGAGTAGTTTAAGGAAGCAGGAACACAGAAGAGACAGTGGTTAGAGGCAGCTCTCCAGCTCCCATCTTATTATTATAATCAGGACAGAAGGTGTCTTGATTAACTCTCACCCTCCTTAACGAATAACATCTGTAATACAATGTTGAATATGAAAATTCTACCAACAAAAGGGAATGTAAGATATAAACATTACACCATGACTATTTTCCAAAGATCTGAATGTACAAGAAATAACTACAATATAAGGTGGTAGGTCCCATAAGAGATGATAATATGCAGAATGTGTAGCCTGAAGGGAGGGGGCTGATAGGAACTGGTCAACAGAGGCTAGTGGACAGTGATGTCAACATGTAGGGGAAAATTTGGAGTTAAAGGAATTATCACCTCAAGATGACTCTAAGTTTCCTCACAAAGGGCCTTCATAAATCTCACCATACACTGCACAGTGCTTCCCTATGACAGACACAATAATTATTTTACATTTTAAACTTAACTAAATTCCTACACCGGTTTCATGGCCTTTGAAAAGGCACTACAGTTCACATCGACAAAGGGGTTTTCTTTGTCAACCTTCTCTAGATCAGTGCCTTCTTAAAAACTTGAAGTAAAACTAAAGTCAATATTACAGATATGGTCAAACCATTATAGACAACAATGGGACCAAATTCCTTTGTTCTAGACAAATCTATTAATGTGGCCTAAGATTTCATCAGCTATTTTGGCAGTCAAGTCACCAAGCTATCAGTCAGGTAAATTCACAAGAACTACCTGTAGGTCAGTGCTTCCCCAATCTGTAAAAAAATTTTAACCCCAGTACAAAAACTTAACTTTATCACTTTGGCTTCAGTTTGTTTAGACTTTCTTGAACTATTATGTAGACCACGTAATCTATGATCACCTACAAAAGCCTTCAGAACCATAAAGATTCCTCCAAGATGCACATATTAATCAGTAACCGATACTCTGGCTAATGCAAGAAACTATCAACTGGGCAAAAAACATGCATGATCACCTAGGGGCATTGTTTTAGTCAAAAACAAAGAAAAAAATTAACCCAGCCCTACACTCAAGGGGTTGAGTACACTTACAATATACATAAATGTTAAAATAGAAGCACTATATAAAGTGCTCTGAGGGCAAAGGAAGAATTAAACTAAACGGTTAAGACTGGGGGTGTTACATAAAGAATCCACTGAATCTATCAGCCAACATACATTCCTCAATTTCTTCCAAAAAGATATGAGATTTGGAAAATGCACTCAGCTAATAATATGCTATAAATAACAATGGTATTTAAATAATACACTCTTAAAACTAAGAACCAAAAATCACATTGACCAGGTATAAAAAAGGTTTATAAATCCCTATAAATTAAGTCAAGATATTTGAACCTACCTTCTAACTTCCAGACTACTCTATTCATTTCCCTTGGGGAGCAAATTTTTTAATAAATCATGATAGGAATGTGATGTGCTCAACCACGTATTTTTTCATATCTATGAGTCTACACACACTCACAACATAAACATGGATTTTTGTTGTTGTTTTTCAACTTTAACCAAGCTCAATTTCCTTACTTATAAAAAGAACTAATAATTACAAAATCTGCGCTTTGTGAAATCATTAATTCATATTTGGTCTGTTTTTTATCCAACCATTCTTCCTGTGGTAATAAAGAAATCAACACAATAAACAATGCCTAGGACGTTACCTTATAGTGACACTGCATCTTAAAGACATGAAGACACTGTAGACTGTTTACTATTACGCACAACACAGGACTGAGTCTCTAGCATATATTCACTATCTTACTGAAACGCTCATTCAGAACACTAGAAAGCGCTTAGAGCACAGCTCAAATTTATTACCAGTTAATTCCTATCCCCTCACGTGAAACTATACATCAAAAGTGACACAACCCACTTGACCTATCACTATTAGTTCTGTCCCCCAGAATCAGTATTAGAACGGTTCTCTATTTTATTACTTTATTCTCAAATTTAACATAAATCTTAAGAAGCATTAAGACATCAACACAACTCTAATGAATGCTGTAAGAAAAAAACTTAAGTGCATTTCTGCATATCATCATTTTTGTAACATCCTCTCAACATTCAAACCTTTGGGACAGTAATGTGATCCTAAACATGGAATAATATGAGAAGTGGTTTCTAAATTCGAACTTTCAAGAGAATTTTCCCAACCTCAAATTCCTCAATGGCAAGAGCACAGTGTAGGTGTTTGTTACAATCCACTGGAAGCACAATATCCTTTTTCAAAACTGAGAACAGTAAAAACAGGAAGTCCAGTGAAATTTTTGTAAGGTCTTTTCTGGTCCTAACAATAGTTCTCTACACCGATTTCTACTTATCTAAGGATTAAGCATCCAGTTGATATTATTCTAATAAACGTTTCCCTCAAATCCTCAAACCACTAAAAAATGTAAAAGAGATTAAATTATAAGAGAAAAATTAATTTAAAATATTTTTCATAATTTCCAAAAGACAGAAAACAATTTATAGTTAGAACAGAAATTCCCATCTCTTCTACAGTTTACCTTTTCAAATTGCTGAGAAACTATTCATATGCTTAAAGTAAATAACCAAATTACAGAAGACAGTGAGGGTCTGGTAATCGCTTCTGAATGCATTATATTCTTAAATTTAAAATTTCTTTAAAACTTTAAAAATTGCATTTTAGTCTTCACTAAAATATTGTATTGTTTCTCCTTAAAACTATTCTATAGTGTGATACAGTGTGTTTTTGAATCTTAAGAGTTAAAACTGAATAATATTCCTCCACTATTTTCCTATATGTACTCTTAAAAAGTATTCTGCTTACATTTTTTTGCTCCTTCTGAAACGCAGGTCATTTAGGTATGTAAAAATAAAAATACTCTCTAATAAAAATGGAAAATAAAACTATACCTATCTCCTTTAATTGATGACACGCTATAATCAATTATAGAATTACAAAACCACACACTATAATCAATTATAGAATGTACAAAACCAAAGGGAAAAGACATAATGCCTGAGAATCTAATCAAAGTAAAAAGTTAAGTGTTACATAATTCATTTACTACCTATACAATCCTCCCCAATATAAGAACAATTAATGCTATCTAAGAAACGAAATGGAGAGGCAGGCTCCTGAGGTATTTTCTCCTGGATGGTGTGTTTACAGACTAAGCAAACACTTGTCCAGAACGTAGCAAGAGATTCCTGAACTAGCTAAGTAGATGTTCAACTCGATGAACTCTAAAGTCTCTTTCAATCCTAATATTCCCAATCTGTGAGTAAAGTGTGCAAAATAACATTTAAGAAAACACTTTGCCCTTCAATTAAGCGATCTGCCTTCATTCCCATCGTAACTGCACGTACAGAGACCAAAAAGTTCCTTCTCCCCTGCTCTGCAGAGCTTTCACGAGATCCTCGTTAACAAAAGGCACGGAAAATACGCACAGGTGGGATAATAAGGGGAGTGGCTGAAGCCAGACCGCTCTCGGGACAGCGCCCCCACGCCCCCTGTCCCTCCGCGGCACCTGAGAAATCACTGCCCTCCACTCTTCCACCCTTCAGTGGCGGCGTCGCGAGCGAATTCCGTGACCTATTACAGCCCACCCGCACCTTGGCCAGACACTGGGCATTGTCTGGAGCCTCCAGCGCCCAAGAAAGGAAGGAAGAAAGAAAAAGAAAAGAGGGAACACGAGTGAGAATAAAGAACAACGGAAGGGGAAGTAAAGCAATTGGGAAGTCCTACGCTCCTTTCGGCAAAATTGGCTTCCCCATCGATCCATTTAATTCAGATCCCAAAAGCCAACCCCCCCACGGCCCCCACGGGTGGCCCAGTGGGAGTTCCCGAGGCTACGCGGGTCCGAAGCAAGGAGACAGGGAGAAGGAAATGGGCGTGTGGGCTGGGCCCGACTGGCCGGAGGCCGGACTCCGAACAAAGCCGCCGGGCTCCCCCTACCTGGGGCCAGAACGGCGGGCGGTGCCTCGCTGCTCCCCGCGCCACCCCGGCCCGGCGACGCCCTCGCCCCGGGGACCCTCGCCCGGGCGGGGAGCCGCGGGAGACCCCCTTCCCGCCCGCGAACAGCGCCCCTTCGGGACAATGGGCCCCCTCCCCCGCCTCGAGGCGGGGAGATACAAAGGCAGAGAAGCGCGGCCCGGCTCGGAGCCAGGCGTCCGGAAAGTGCAGGCGGAGGAGGGAGAGGGGAAAGGAGGGGATGGCGGCGGACGCGGGAGCCCGCGGGCCGCTCCCCCGGCCGGCCGAGGCGCTGCCCGGAGCCCCACCGCGGCGGCAGAGGCGGGAACGCAGACCAGCAGCCTTTCAACCCCGGGCCGACAGGGTCTGCACACAAAGAGGAGCGGGACCCCCAACCTCCGCCAGGGCCGGGGACCGCCCGACGCGCTCTGCCCGCCGACGGTCAGCCGCGCCTGTCCAGCCCGCGCCCCTCGGGGGCCGGGTCCGCGCGGGACGCCCCTCTCCCGGACTCACCCACAGCTCCGTGCCCCAGCTCATGGTGGAACTTGAAGCGACTCGGGCCGTCTGGCTACCCCGCTGTCCGTCCGTCGGCTCTGCCGTCAGTCTGTCCGACCTTGCACTGGCTGACCGGCCGGCTCGCGGCTGTGCTGCTCTACCTCCGAAGGTGCCGCCACAGCCGGGCTCCCCAGTGAGTGAGAAAGAATCGACAGGAGAAGCCGCCGCCGCGTCCCCGCCTCCTGGAGCCGGCAGGGAGGGGGCCCCGGCCGAGGGAAGGCGGGACCCAGAGAGGGGAGGGGGCGGGACGCGGTGCACCCTGGGATCGGGGCGGACCGCGCTCTCCCGGCCGCCCCCGGCAGCGTCCTCTCGCAGGAGAGTCGGCCGCCGGCCCCGCTCCCTGCCGGGTCTCTTCCCTACCCTCCCTGGGGTCTCGGACAGTCCCACTGCCGCCGCTCGGATCTCTGTCCAAGATGGAAAAGGAGAGAGGAAAAAGACGCCCACCGCCCTTCTCTTAGAGCCCCTTAGATGAGGCTACTCGAGTCGCCCGCCTTTCCTGCTTCTGCTCCTCCACTTGGGAGAAACACTGACAAGGAAACCTCATCCAAATCCCTGGGTTTCGATTGTGGAGAGTTGCGTTTTATATATAAGGAAAAAGGTCTTGATGGTTAAGGTGATCTTAAAATGTGTAGAGGTTGAATGTCAAATGTGCATGCAACGTGCCTCGGATTCTTTTTCTAATAAAACATTTTAATTTTTATAATTTCTGTTAGGAAATCATAAAAAGAGGTAGATCTTGCAGCATGCCTTTGGGGATGTTGCCATGACACGAGATGGAAGACGCGGACAAATGTGTGCCAAGCTCTCACCTGCAGGAAATGAGACTGAGCTCGCCGGTTTTCTGGAATGGGCACCTTGTGTATGGGGATTGCATAGGAGCCAGATTGCTTCCCGGCTGTGCAAAAAGCCTATTCTATTTGGACCTTCAGATATCTCACATTCAGAATGTCAGAACCATGGAGGCAGGTCCACCATTTCCTTTTTCCTCAGTGGAGTTACTTCCCAGTCTTTCTGAGCAATCATTAACTATAGTCAGCAAGTTTGGCTGGCGCTGTTAGATCAAGTACACTTAACTCCCTAGCATATGCTTTATCATTAATTGCTTGTTTTCTGGACACACACACACACACACACACTTTCAATCCAGTCACTAGTAGAGTACTCCACAGTGTGTCATAAGTACTCCCTAAAAAGGAACACTCATACACTGCTGGCTGGCATGTAAACTGGTTACAGCCACTATAGAAAACCTTATGGAGTTCCCTCAGAAAAATTAAGAATAGAGCTACCATATGACCCAGCTATCCCTCCTCTAGGTATCTACCTGAAAAAGTTGAAAATACTTATTTGTAAAGATATATGTACACCTATGTTCATTGCAGCATTGTTCAAGGTAGTCAAGTATCCTTCGATGGATAATTGGATAAAGAAGATGTGGTACATATATACGATGGACTACTACTCAGCCATAAGGAAGGATGAAATACTGCCATTTGCGACAACATAGATGGATCTTGAGAGTATCATGCTAAACGAAATAAGTCAGACAGGAAAGGATAAGAACCACGTGATTTCACTCATATAAGGCATATAAAACAGAAAGCAAAAAACAAAACAAACTCATAGACGCAGACAACAGTGTGAAGGTTATCAGAGGGGAAGGGGGAGAGTGGGGGGGAGGGATGAAGGGGGTAAAGAAAGTCAAATAAAAAAAATGAAGAAAGTCAAATAGATGGTGGCAGAGGGAGACTAGGCTTTGGGTGGTGAGCACACAATGCAATATACAGATAATGTATCACAGAATTGTACACTTGAAACTTGTGTAATGTTATTAACCAATGTCACCCCAATACATTTAATTTTTAAAAATTAAAATAAATAATAAAAAGTAAAGGTTCTCTCTGCCAGTGTGTCTGCATTTGGAACTCCTCCCTGACAGGGACTGCTCGGGTGCCCCAGTCTCTTCCACTTCAGTCTTTGTCCCTGCATAGTTGTGCTCACCCTTGGGGTTGAAGCAAATAGCCGGAATCCTCCTGATAGTCCAACCACCATGTTTGCTAAATTCTTTGCTGCCCTTCTCTGAGTCCAGCTTGAGCATACAAATACCCTCTTCCAAATGGGTTATGGCCACATTTTAAATGTATGCTATGGAGTGAAAAGGCAGTGAAGTATTGACTGAATGAACACTTTCTCTTTCCAATATTTTTCTATGGTGCTTCTATTTCAAACAGAGTTACCTTAAGATGATTTATGGGCGGCTGGTTGGCTCAGTGCTCATAACACCAAGGTCGCTGGTTCAATTCCCACATGGGCCGGTGAGATGCACCCTCTACAACTAGATTGAAAACGACGACTTGACTGGAGCTGAGCTGCACCCTCCACAACTAAATTGAAAACGACGACTTGACTTGGAGCTGATGAGTCCTGGAAAAACACACTGTTCCCCAATATTCCCCAATAAAAATTTTAAAAACAAAACAAAAAGATGATTTATATCATCTAACACTGCCTTCCACCTCCTCTCCCTTCTTCTCACTCCCTAGACATCATGAATGTATTTAGCAATTACAAGTAATCTTTATGTGTAATGGAAAATGTATTTATTAAATGGATGTCTCATTATTTAGAACCATTCTAATACTAATGTTAAACAAAAACTTTGGAGACCCAAAGTTTTCCTGAAAGGAAGGGTTGATTGAGCCATATGCTAGCCAGAGAAAGGACCATGTTCTGTGGCATACAGTCTAAACCACTGGCAGCAGGGCTAGGTGGAGAAGGTAAATATGTCCAAAGTCCTGAGGTTGATGGGGCCGTTTTATACAATGACTTTAGGAAAGAATGATGTTAAGTAGTTTTGAAAGAATTTACAGTGGCTATAGATAAAAGGGGGTGGGAAAAGGTGAAGCCAGGAAGGTCCTGAGATAGGTAAACAGTCCATAAGGAAGTAGCATTTGTTGCTTCTGGATTGGTTGTGGGCAACAGTCTGGAAAGTTCATGCATAGGCACGATGCCATCGCATCTGGTGGTCCACTGTTCTGTCTAGATAAGTGCTGAAATAGCTGCCTGAAAGTTGATTCAAAGTTTCAACACTCAGGAATACAGGCAGTTTTTTGTTAGTTTTGGTCTGCATGCTCCTAACTGATTAACTTTCTTGATTCGTCCTCCCACTCTCTGGCCTGCTGTAACTTAATTTAGGACATCTCAGATACTCTTTTTCTTGTCACTGAGATTTATTGTATCTAAGCATTGCCATAAAAGTTAAGGCATATGGAGCATAATTTAAACCGAAATTACATGCTTTCCCTTTAAAAAGTGAAACAGTCTACCATTCACATTAAAGAGTATCCTCAACCATACACAATTCCCAAACTGGACATGAAGTCTTATTTCCGAGATGAACATTTTTCTTCTTCCAAAATTTCTGAACAGACCTCTACACTTAAAATAATTTCTCTTCAGAAAGTTAGTTTTGGGGGCATCAAACTCAGATAACATTTCTGTTACCCTACATAACTATAAAATTTATATATAATTCATATAACCAACTTAAATTGATCATCTCTTTTAAATAATTATTTGTAACTTATAAAACTCCTTCATGATATTAAAATTCACTATCTACTTCAACAAAGTCTTTAAGCAAAATGTTTAAAAAGTAAAATCACAACAAAAAAATAAGTATGTTTTGTGTTAGATTTTGTCACAAAAAAAGATAATCAGATTTCAAAGTTTTCTTTTTTATAACAATTCTCTAAAATAGTAGAGGGGCATGTTAGCTAACAAACATACAGAAGTGTTCCACACACACATATATAGTCACGTACACAAATATGTATGATCAGCATGGCAGTTTATAAGCCTGTTGATTTTTTACATAATCAGAATCCATTGGATATTAAATTATTTATGCATATATGATTTATTCTCTATGGACCCATGACAAGGCATTTTGTGAGCAGTTCAAACACATCATTTTTATCTCTAAGGTAAAACATAAGCTAGCACCTTGAAAGCAAAATTTCTTTAGTATAACAGCAATCTATTATTACTTTATTCCAGATGCTACCCCCAATCATATTTTGCGTCATTAAGTGATACAAAATTCTGTCAAACCAATTATCTTATACCTTTTTGCTACTTGGGCTATTTTGGCTATCCATTAGATCAACTTAATATGTGGAGTATAGAAAGCTCTCTTAGCAGCTACTATCAATGTCTCATCCATAAATGGTTATCAATCGTATTGAAAGGGAACAATCTCTAGCATAACAATAACAACTCCTTTTTTGCCATTCAAATATCTTAGGACTATTAAAAGTAAAACTACAGCAACAGTATCCACAAATGGAATTATTTTATCTACATTGGTAGTTCAGAACAATCAAGCTAAACCTATTTTGGGAAGACTATCAAAGCAAGACACTTGGCACCTTCATTTTAATGCTTCAAATGGCGCACTGCAACGGAAACAGGATCATAGCAGAATACTGATCCATGCCAACCAAATGAAGAATGGCACTGGCTAGTTAACAGTCATCACTACTGTCTGCATTGCCAGTTTTCCTAACCAAGAATTGGAAGAAATTCAAAACTTCAAGAGCATAGTTGAAGGTGGCTCGCTGAAGAAAAAGAAAGGAAACCACCTACTATTTTGTTTTGGGGAATTTTGCTCTCTGTTATTGAATCCAGCTAAAGCATTTTATATAATTGTTCTAATGAAACTTGGCAAAAAGTAAAAGAAATTCTATATGAATCAAATGGAATAGACCTGTTTAAAGAGGTAACTCATTTCCACTTTTCTATGATGACAGGTACCTTCCCACTGGTTATTATGTAACTGTGCAACTTTAAAAGCATTTAGGTATTTATTTAAGTTAAATTCTCTTCAGGGCCAGCAGATCTGGTAGAACAAAAGTTAACAGATTTCTTCAGGTGTTTATTACACCTTCCCAAACACATTCAAAATTTCCACTAATTAAATTCTTACAGTATTTCTTTTGTTTTTGTGGGGGGTTTTTTTGGCTTGTATTGACAAATTTCATGATATGCATATCAATTAACAGAAAGAACACCTAGTTCTCTATTTCCTTTCTATGAAATCCAATCAGGTAATCACTTACAGAAATAAAACCAGCTTTTACAGACTCACAAGAGCCAATTGTTAAATTTTCAGGAATTTTGAAAACAGGCTGTTAAAAATGTTAGCTTTATATCAGTCATGGTGAGAGTATTTACACGTGGAAATTGGCAAATGCTACAGATCAGGGTTGTTTTAGCCCTTGGAGAACTAATTGTTAAACATCAGCAGTATCTAAATCCTATGCAGATTAACAGTGAGAGAAATGAAAATATACCTTTAGCTACTAAGTGAGAACAATTCCAAAATGGATTGAGAAAATTTAATTTTATTGAGTCCATTCAGATGTATTTGGGTTATTCATGGTCTGATAGGATCATAATTTTTTCTTCATTTCCTATGTAACAAAATTATACCCATTACAGTAATCCTTGCTTCCACTGTCTTAATAGTAGGATTCCAATGTTTGTAAGTCTTTGTCATTTGATAGTTATTATTACATGTTATTGATTTACTTAAAAAGTCATATATTACAATTTTGCATCCTCCATGTCAGGATTTTACACTACCTATAAGTCAATGCTTAATATTATTTTTCTTGATAATAAAGATGATTTAATCAATAATGAAAACTTACCTCTAGGCTGGTTCTCTTCATCTTTGTCCAAATTCGGTTAGCTAAGGTTTTAATGCTCATTTTAAAGACCAAAATAACTCAGATTTTAGATATTTTAAGTTCTTTGAAAGTAAGATAATTTACTATATGTGAATTTAAATATTTTTTTATTTTAGTGACCCCTTCATAGTAACAATACAGTTTTATCCCATTAGATAACAAGTTAAAATAACAAGTTAAAGCCACTTAATTTGAAATAAGCCAACAGATATCCAATTTCTGGTTAAACTCTGATTATTTGGCTTTAGCCTAAAGAGCCTGGTCCTGTAATTATAATCTAAGTCATCTCTAATACAGGGCATTCTAAAGAAAATTAGTTTGGGAGCATTTGCGATCTTGCTCCCTATCATACAAGGACAGACAAATAAGATCACGAATTCGTCCTAGAGAAAGTGCTATGTACCTCACTGCTGAATATCATTACGCTCACCTTCGAAGTACTCCCCTTGGGAAGCCATGCACTGACACCAGTGCCTAGTTCACCCTTCAAAGCAATTTTGGAACTTTTTCTGGAATGGCCATCAGAGCTGTCGTGGTATTACCTTTGATGTCCTGAATGTCATCAAAAGGTCTTCCTTTCAATATTTCCTTTTTCTTTGGGTAAAGGAAGAAGTCACTGGGGGCCAGATCAGGTGAGTAGAGAGGGTGTTATAATACAGTAATTTGTTTCTTGGCTAAAAACTCCCTCACAGACAGTGCCGTGTGAGCTGGTGCATTGTTGTGATGCAAGAGCCGTGAATTGTTGGCAAAAAGTTCAGGTCATCTAACTTTTTCACGCAGCCTTTTCAGCACTTCCAAATAGTAAACTTGGTTAACTGTCCAGCTGGTACAAATTCATAATGAATAATCCCTCTGATATCAAAAAAGGTTACCAACATTGTTGCAACCAGTTCGCGAACTTAATTGTCAGACTTTGTTATATTGTCAGTTTTGACCCAAATAAACTCATAAAAAATTCTCTAAAAAAATAAATAGATTCATTTGAATAGCTTCCAATGGATCAAAATTTTCTGTATAGTTGCCATATTTAGCAAATAAAAATAGAGGACTCCCAGTTGAATTTGAATTTCAGATATTGTAAATATTACATAGGACATATTTATATTAAAAAATTATTTGTTGGGCCAGCCCGGTGGCTCAGGTGGTTAGAGCTCCATACTCCTAACTCCGAAGGCTGCCGGTTCGATTCCCACATGAGCCAGTGGGCTCTCAACCACAAGGTTGCTGGTTCAACTCCTCGAGTCCCGCAAGGGATGGTGGGCTCTGCCCCCTGCAACTACGATTGAACATGGCACCTTGAGCTGAGCTGCCTCCCGGATGGCTCAGTTGGTTAGAGCACGGGCTCTCAACCACAAGGTTGCCAGTTCAATTCCTCAAGTCCCGCAAGGGATGGTGGGCAGTGCCCCCTGCAACTAAGATTGAACACAGCACCTTGAGCTGAGCTGCCGCTGAGCTCCCGGATGGCTCAGTTGGTTGGAGCGCTTCCTCTCAACCACAAGGTTGCCGGTTGGCACCCTCCACAACTAAGATTGAAAGGACAACAACTTGACTTGGAAAAAAGGCCTGGAAGTACACACTGTTCCCCAATAAAGTCCTGTTCCCCTTCCCCAATAAAATCTTTTAAAAAAAAAATTATTTGTTTTCTACCTGAAATTCAAATTCAATTGGGCATCCTGTATTTTATCTGGCAACAAACTAAGTACTCAGGGTGATCTTAGATTAAACACCCTAGGTCAAGGTGTCTTAACCAGATTAATTTAGACCGTGGGTTTGAGGAAGTTAGTGAACACCTGGAGATTTTTAATAGATGTGTCTGTAGCTTTTTCTGGGGAATAAAAATGTAGCTTTTACCAGTGGCTGTCAAAATCTCTTGGAGAGCTTATAAAAAATTTGTGCCCGACAGGGTTGAGAAGAGTGGTTCGAAGATGCTGTCACTTCTGTTTCATAGAGGGAGGAACATTTTACTATGCATTTATATGCACAGAATGCTTTAGAAGGATACAGAGAAACTGGAAGTAGTGGTTATCTCTGGAGAGGGGAACTAGGAGGCTGGGGTGAAAAGTCTTACTTTTCACTATTACTCTTTCGTACCATTTAATTTTATACATTGTCCATTGTCCTCTAGGCCTCTGAAGTCAGAATTTCTAAATTTTAAGTGGTTGGGCCATAATATATGTGTATGTTTCTGTTTGTTTGTTTTTAATTGCACAGTGTATTTTGATTATACATCGAAATCACTCACACACTCTTCTATGTATGGCATTTGCCAAAAAACAACAAACACTAATACACACACTCCACACTCACACACATACCATCCCCTGTAGTTCCCAGGGAAGACCCAGAACATGAATGACTCACTTCAGCAAAGCTGGAGAAGTTCTGTGTGGAACTGACAGGGGATGAGTCAAACCAGTACACATTCAGGGGTGGTGAGACAGGAAACTGTTCAATGTTTAAGTTGAAGACTCAGGCTCCTAATTAATGTTTTTGGCCACGAGATTGCACTATGGATAATTGAGTACATAGTTGCTTATCCCTCTATTAACTAACCTGCTTTTTCTGCACTTCTAGTAGGTGGGGCCAGGATTAGTAAGGACCTGACACTCCTGGAAACTTCTCTTGTGTTCTGGCATCATAGAAATTTGCCTAGCCTGGTTCAAAGAGGCAGCCCCACCTGTTAAAAATTTACTTCATCCTACCCCTTACCCAGGAAATGTCGTTCAGTGTTCAAGGAGTGACTACAATTCTTCAGGATTAAACCAGCAAAGAGAAAACATGCGCCCAGCTGAGTGTGCACTACCTAGGTCATTCTCCTGAAGCCAACCTGAAAAAAGTGTCTCTTCTTTATCCATGCTTCTCTTCATTTCAGCAAAATTGGCAGGAAAAAAATTTCTTCATAGGCAAACATACAACTGAGAAAAAAATAAATTTTTATTCTCTTTCCTTAGTGTTCTATTTCTGGTCCATTGTGTCCAGAGGAAAGGAATGCCACAAATTACATGACTGCACCACAATTTATACATTTGATTTCATTCACAAAAACTCTGGCCGTTATTATGAACCTGTGTCCTAAAAAATAGTGTCTAAGATTCTTCTATTAACAGTAGTCCTAGGGGTTCTTGGAGATCCTTCTTCAGCCTCCATCTTGGGTAATTTCTGTGGTCATTATGGGTATTTCACTTATTCTTTGGAAGACAGTAGTCCAAAATTTCCCTGGATAATGCTAAATATTTTCTTGGTTAAAAGGATACAGGATAATCACCCTAAAATCCTTACACTGGCATTTTTAAGAAAAAGGAGTAATACAGAACTATGAATTTTGTATTTTTTCTAGAAGGTCAACATTCAAGAATCTTCACGACATGGCCTCTAATCTCTCTCTCCTACCACTCCCGCCATTGTTCCTAAACTCCAACCATACCCAACCGCATTAGTTCTATGACTGCCTGGGTACTCTCTCCTGCCTCTATGCATGTGTTCCTCTCCTTCTGGTGAACTCTTACCAGTTCCCAAGGACTCACCTCACGTGTGATGACTCCAAAAAGTCTTCCATGAATCTCCTTTTCCCTCTTTTTTCCTCTACTGACTTTGTATGTTCTTAGTATTCTTGGTACCCACCTCTGAGCAGATAACAATTCAAATAGCCTTTTAACTTGTCTGTCTCCTTTGAGGACAGGACTATTCCTGGCACAGAATAGGTACTCAATTAATATTTAATAAATGAATATCAAAGATTCTCAAATAAATCAAAATTCACATTCTACATAGTTTTAAAGTTAGCTAAAGATGTAGGGAAGTCATATTTCTGGGAGTGATTTTCAGGTTGAAACACCTCAAATCTTCACTTTTACCTCAAACATCTACTTTCCCATTCTTATTTGCTTTTTCTTTTTTTTTTTTAAAAGATTTTATTGGGGAAGGGGAACAGGACTTTATTGGGGAACAGTGTGCACTTCCAGGCCTTTTATTCCAAGTCAAGTTGTTGCCCTTTCAATCTTAGTTGTGGAGGATGCCGTTCAGCTTCAAGTTGTTGTCCTTTCAGTCTTAGTTGTGGAGGGCACAGCTCAGCTCCAGGTCCAGTTGCCATTTTTCTAGTTGCAGGGGGCACAGCCCACCATCCCTTGCGGGAGTCAAGGAATCGAACTGGCAACCTTGTGGTTGAGAGGATGCTCTCCAACCAACTGAGCCATCCGGGAGCTCAGCGGCAGCTCAGCTCAAGGTGCTGTGTTCAATCTTAGTTGCAGGGGGCGCTGCCCACCATCCCTTGCGGGACTCGAGGAATCGAACTGGCAACCTTGTGGTTGAGAGCCCACTGTCCCATGTGGGAATCGAACCGGCAGCCGTCAGAGTTAGGAGCATGGAGCTCTAACCGCCTGAGCCACAGGGACAGTCCTTATTTGCTTTTAAATTACCAACAAACTAGAATTAAAATATGATTTAAAAGAAATCTTAAAATGAAAATTATTTATGAAATAATGTTCTTAATTGTATTCTTTTTTTGTACAGTAAAATTGGCAAGAGCTAATTATGTTAGATGTATAAAATGCACAGAAATTTTTGTAGATTTTTAAAAAATTAATAAATCCCCTTACACTTAAAAAGTTTTCTTGAAATTGCACATAAAAATGGCATCAGTTAGTTACCATTTTAAAAATTGTTCAGAAATCCAGGTTAAAAGAAACTCTTTAAAAATTAATAAAAGGAATTCAGAAAAACCAAAGCAAGCACGAGTTCCATATTCTTGGCAAAAGATCATCAGAGTTGAGTCAAGTGCTTATTAAAGAGTGAGTAAGCAAAAAGGAAGCAAGCTTAAGGCTGATTTTTTTTTTATATATAGTATGGAGAAAGTCAATTCAACTATGACTCCCAAACTTATAATCCAAACATGTTATCTTTTTCTACTGTTGCTTTCCTAAAAAATTATACTTGCAAATACATAATTAATTAAAATAATACATTTAAATGTATTTAAGTACGAGATATAATTTGGCAAGGCTTACAGATAAGACCATCTGTGAAAATATATAATCATAAACTTCAAGAAATAGTAAACAAGTTCATCTACATTCAAGCACAGAAGTTATGAAGTACAGAAATAATTTTAGAATACAACACCTCTTGTTGAAAACCACACAATTAGACGTTTAAAACCACAAATCTTGGTTTTCAAACATTTGGGGACAAGGATGCATGGTTTTTGTGGCTTTTTTTTTTTTTATCTTTTACCAAGCATACTATGAAGAGGTAGGAACAGGAACACTTGATTGTGTTTGTTTTCTAAAGGTTGAATATGTTTATGTTTCTCTAGCTTGATGGCAACGTCTTCAAAGGTTTGGATCAGGTCAGTCACAAGGCAGATTAATATAAGCTTTGAGGTTGATTAATTGATTTTAAAGTGTCAGGGATCATCTCTAAGCCTATATAATCTGCTTCACTTCAAGCAAATTGTTTGTTTATCCCTTACTTTAAATTCCCCTAAGAAAGGGGAGTTTTAAACTCCCCAGAAAACACAATACATTTTGGATAATGCTGAAACTATCCCCTATTATAATCAAATGTGTTCGGGTTTTGTCAAAACCATGCAACTCTCTACATATTAAAGGATTCTAATGGAATTTTTTAAATAGCATTTTTTCCAGAAAAATTCTACTAAATGATAAACTTTGCTAAATATGGATATGCTCCACTTTACACAAACCTGATATAGTTTTTATACCTGATATAAAAACTCTGAACATAAAATACCCATGTTGTCACTGCATAGTAGGAAAGCTATAGCCTCTTTAACGAATAGTGAGGCATCAACTGGATCCTGATGTAAAAAAAATGAATCTTCACCCCTACTTCATATGATACACAAAATTCAATTCCAGGTAGATTTTAGATCTAACTGTGAAAATTAATATAATGAAGCTTCTAGAACAAACCATATGAGATTATATTCAAGACTTGCTGTAGACAGAAATTTTTTTAAAAGGATACAAGGAGCACTAATCATAAAGGAAAAAAAAAAGATAAATTAGAGGACATTAAAGTTCATCAAAAAGTGCTTTTAAGAGAATGAAAAGGCAAAGCCAGAATGGGAGACTAGATAAGCATACACATACCCAACAAAGACTCATATCTAGAATATGTAAAGAATTCCCATAAAACAATAAGAGCACACGATAAAAAACTGGCAAAATGCAAGAATCATCACTTCACATATCATTCAAATAGTCTAAAAATACATTTAAAAGTGTTTAACCTTATTAGATTTCATAAAAATGCACATTAAAGCCCTCAATGAAATACTGTTACATGTCTCTCCGAATGGCTAAAATTAAAAAGATTGACAATACCGAGTGTTGAGAAAAATATGGAACAATGGAAATTCTCACATGCTGCTGGTGAAAGTGTCAATTGCTACAACTTTGAAGAACTATTTGGCAATATCACACACTATATGATCCAAGAATTCTACTCCCAGATATATACTCAAAAGCAATACATTCATTTGTGTACCAAAAGGCACGTACAAGGATGTTCATAGCAGCAATTATTTGTAATAGTTAAATACTGGAAATAACCCAAATTTCCTTCAGTAGTAGAATGGATAAATAAAGGTACATTCATATAATAAAATACATTACCATAGAGAAAAAGAATAAAATATATCTACAAGCAAAAGAACAAAACATATTGAAAGAAGCCAGACACAAAAATATATAATACATAATTACATTTATAAAATTTCTCAAAACAGGAAAACCTAAATTACAATGCTGAAAGTGACGATACTGTTTATCTCGTAATGATTAGGAGGGAACACAAGAGGTCTTCTGGGATACTGGCAATGTTCTTTCATTTTATCTGGGTGATGCTTATACAGGTGTTTTCACTTTTTATTTTAACTTTTAAATTTTCAATTACAGTTGACATAAATATTATATTAATTTAAGGTGTACAACATAGTCATTAGACATTTATATGTAACTTACAAAATCTATTTTCTGTTACCCATCTATAAATCTATTACCCATCCGACACCAGTAAAGTTCGCGAACTTAATTGTCCAACCTTCGTACATAGTGATTACAATATTATCGACTATATTCCTATCCCAGGTGTTTTCAATTTTTGATGATACTCAAACTGGTGGTAGATTTGTGCACTTTATATATATGCTATACTTTAATTTTTAGAAAGTTTATTTTAAAAAAAGAACTTATATCTTGGGGATCTTATTTACCTTGTAAAATAACTCTGATTTCCAAAAGGAATGCCGGACTATTTACAATTTCTTTCAATAGTCACAGAACTTTTCAGAAACGTGTCTACTGAATAACTTAAGTTGCACCAATGCAAACCATTATTAAAGGTAAGGGAGTTTAATCATTGCATTAGTTTTTACTGCCATCTAATGGTAAGAATGCTACACTATACAGAAGCAAATAACCTGTTCCCTCGGTGAGCAAAAGAACATTGACTTTGGCTACAATTTGCAGGACTGCTTTTCTGTAGAATTTATCATCTGCAAATACTCGTTAAATATTTAGACGTGATATAAATATTAGGTGTAATATTAGGACATGTAAATATTAGGACATGGTGTAAATATTATGACATTCATTTAGGATAGTTAAATCTGAAATAAAACAGAATTTTCCATTTCTTTGTGTAAGAAGTTCATGCCCAAATTAATATTTTTATTCTTTCTCTTGACCATACTTTACACTTTTTACAGATTACAATCCACATAGTATAGCAAATATCAAACAACACTGTATATATGTATATATATATGTGTATGTGTATATGTATATATACATACATATATATATTCCTGTTACCGTGAAAATCTAAAATGAGAAATAGACTTTCATATGTGTAATTCAGTGCTTTGAACACAGTACAAGCCATGTTCAGTACAAAGCATTGGATTAACGTACTGTTTAAAGCAGTCTACTTGGACTGTGGCTTTTCGGTGGGATTTGTAGGCAGGGCCTATGTGGCAAGTTGCTATAGTCTATCCTAGACGGAACATGTACTGTGATGAAATCTACAACTAAAAGAGAAAGGTAGAGAATTCTAAGGTGAGACTTCTAGGTGAGAATAAGCCCTTTAGAGGCTCAGGAATTAGTCATTTTTGAAAGCAAAGAATTTCCCTGGGCAGAACCCTCTGAAAGAATCTTTAAGATAACTAGTAAACTTTTTGGTAGATTTCAACAATTTCTATGGAAAACCCTCAATGGAGAGAAAATTGGAAAAGAAGAAGTTCTGGTCATATTTCTTCTAGCACCCTACTCCTTATCAAATCCAGTTTGATTACCAAGTAGTCAAGGTGAATGTAATTTCATCCTCCAGCAAAATCCCCCAACCCCTTATATTATTTTTAATCCAAACAGGACTAATCAATTGTTTTATTTATATTAACAGCTTTATTGAGGTATAATTGACATACAATACAGTACATATTTAAATCATTAAACCATCACAACAATCAAGATAATGAATATATCCATTACCCCAAAAAATGTTCATGTGATCCTTTGTAACCCAAACCCTCCTTCCCCCTATCCTGCTCTGTCGCTAGGCAGTCACCAATTTGCTTCTGTTCCTTACAGATAAATTTGTGTTCTAGAATTTTACATAAATGGAATCATGATATATATATTCTTTATTGTCTGGCTCCTTTCACTCAGTGTAATGATTTCAATTCACCTATGTTATTGCTGTATAAATAGTTAATAATTCCTTTTTTTGTTGAGTAGTGTTGTATTTGTGTGGATATAGCACAATTTGTTTATGCATTCACCTGTTGATGGACATTAGGTTATTTTTTGGTTTACAAATAAACTATTTGTAAATATTACGAATAAAGCTACAATGAACATATGTGTAAAAGAATTTTGTGTGACTATATGCTTTCATTTGGGGAGAATGATTCTTTAAAACGTTTTGCCAGACTGAGGACTGGCCCCCCAAAGATGTCCATGTCCTGTGATTATGTTACCTTATATGGCAAAATGTGCTTTGCAGAGGGGATTAAGTTAAGGATCTTGAGATGGGGAGATTAGCCTGACTATCTTAGTGGTTCTAATATAATCACAAGCATTTTTATGAGGGAGGAAGTAGCGTTAGTCAGACAGAAGATAAAGTGACTGACAATGGAGCAGGGGGACACAGAGAGAGAGAGGGGAAGATGCTATGCTACTACTGGCAGCTTCAATAAGCTAGGAGGCAAAGAAATGAAGTCTCGCCAGGAGCCTTTAGAAGGAAGCAGCCCTGCCAACACCCAGTGAGATTGATTTTTGGACTTCTGACCTCCAAAACTATAAGATAATAAACCTATGTTGTTTTTAATCACAAAGTTTGCGGTAACTTGTTACAGAAGCAATAGAAATTATGTAATAGAATGTAATGACTAGGTCATTTAGTAGGTTTATGTTTAACTTTTTAAGATCTTCCACAGTGTTTTCAAAAAAGAGGAACTCTGAATATATCTGAAGCTCTGTATAGCACTCTCTTTGCCAGGAAGTGCTCTCCTCACCAGGTTCTGCCATGTGAAATTTAGCCACCTTGCTTTCCCTGAGTTCTCAACTCTTTATCTCTACTCAGGGAGATGGTCAGGGTCTATTTTAGTTCCCCCTCCTTGTGTTGTGGCCTGGAAACTCTCTACAGTCACTGAAGCCATTTAGGGCTCGCCTCATTTTTTTCCCCTTCACACTGCTTGTCATCTCATGTCTCAAGATCCTGTGTGGCAGGCAGAAGAATAGCCTCCCTCCAAGTGTCCATGTACTCGTTTCCAGAGTCGGTGACTATGTTATCTTATACGGCAAAAGGGACTTGTAATTGTCATTACATTAAGGGTCTTTTTATTTTCTTTAAATGTCTTTGGGGGAGAGAACAGCACACTTCTTCTCAATTAAGAGAAATAGTTTTAATAGTACAGAGGTCTTTTATTTACACTTATCGTGCCATAAATTCATAGGGACTGGTTTCCAGCAGCTCAGGTTCCTTTCCATTGGTTCTCACAAAGTGTGCTTCTCTGGGTGGGGCAGGCTGGCCTTTCAGTTGAACCCAGGTACCTTTCTCTTTGGCTTCCTTCTTTTTTGATCATTTTCCTTCACCCATTTCAGGAAGCTATCTCGGCTTGTAGAGTGCTTAATATGCTCAATACGAACATTAATTCTCTTGGCAAGAATCTTACCCTTAACTTGTTTACAACAATGCCAACTGCATGCTGGGTAACATTGTAGACCCTTCCAGTTTTGCCATGGTAACATTTGTGGGGCATTCCTTTTTGAACAGTGCCCATTCCCTTGATTTCTACCATATCACCTTTCTTGTAGAATTGCATGTACGCGTATGTGGCCAAAGGAGCAACTCCATGTTTTCTAAAAGGCATAGAGAACATATAGTGGATGCCTTTCCTCTTTCCATTTGTGTTGGTCATTTTGACAAATTATTGGAAAATGGAGGTCCCAGGTGAAAAGGCAAATTAAGGGTCTTGAAATGGGGAGATTATCCTGGATTATCCAAGTGGGCCCAATGTACTCGTCTGCACAGGGGTTGTCAAGAGTTTCATTAAACTACTCCATTGGTATTGCTAACTCAGCATCCATTTTGTTTGGCCTGTGAGGCCCTAAACTGATACCAGCCCCTCATGCAAGTGCATACCTGAAATAGCAGACCACAGAGTTATAAGTAAATGTTAAGCCCTGATATGACTTCCCCAATAGCTCTTGTGAGCAATAGTCTCCCCCACCTTTCAGGGCCTTCCCTTTGTGTGTGCCCCTTAGGTGAGACCTCTGTGGGGCTTACCAATACCCCTTTTTAACATTTGAATTGACCAATCTGGCCTCAGTGCAGGATCCAAAGCACTCTACCCACAGACCCTAATAAAGATTGTGCCCCAAGTCCTGTAGCTCTCACTGCCTGCACCCTGTCTTGACCTCCCCTTGTGGACTCTCAAGACATGCTGTGTACTTCCTCAAGTACCCATGAGTAATAAACGTCTCCATTTTAATTTCTTTTGTGGTCTTTTGTTGAACTGTGGCTTACCATTAGGTACCCTGTACTCTAGTTAACAAGCGTTCATTTCACAAGGTCATAATAGAGGATCCTTACAAATGAAATAAGATGCAGGAGAGTTAGTTGGAGAAGGAGATATGATGACAGAAGCAGAGCTGTTTTTCAAGATGGAAGGGAGCCATAAGCCAACGTATACATAAACCAATTTTCCAGCCTCACAAGCTGGAAAAAGAAAGGAAACAGATTGTCTCCAAAATCCTCCTGCAAAGACTTCAATTTTAGTCCAGTGAGATCCATTTTAGACTGACAATCAGAAATGTAAGATAATAAATTGGTGTTATCTTAAACCACCAAGTTTGTGGTAATTTGTTACAGCACCAACAGAAAAGTAATATACCTTCTAATATATATTTTGTCCAGTTTTTGTTTAAGGTGAGTGTGAATCCACTCTCTTTACCTCAACCTGGCCTGAAGCAAAAGTCCCTGTCAGTTCTGCCTTTCCCTTTTTGTGTTAATGCAAGCCCACAATTCTAGTCAGGAATTAATTGAGTAAATTTAAAACCTCTTCTGCAAAGATCAGATAAATTGAAATTAAAAGTTGAGTGGCTTGTACATACAGAGAAATACTAATACGAGTATAACAAAGACAAGCTAAATACATAAAACTAGAATAGAAAAACTTTACTATGTAACTATTAAAATACACATATAATGGATGGAGAGAACTATAATGTATACAGTAAACATGAAGTCAAAATATTCCTATCCCTAAAGCTTTCAAAGTAGATTTTTTGTTACAGCTGTGAGATAACTTTAAAGAAGACAAATCAGAAGGAAAATAAGTGAAACATTTATATTGGCTCCTCAGTGGAGGGTTGTCTTCCTGGACCCACACTTTAAGCAGTCCAATCGATTCCTAATTCTAGAGGAAAAGAAGTAGGTCATTTCATCCAATATAGAATAGATCAAAGTCAGTATATGAAAATATTCCCTTGGCTTGCAATTCCTTTGCGGAGGATTTTGCCATCACCCTAATTTTTAAAATTGTGGTTACAAAATTATAAAATTTACCATCTTAACTATTTTTAAGTGCAAAGTTCAATGGTATTAAACTTGTACATTGATAACGTTGTGCAACCATTATCACCATCCATTTCTATAACTATTTTTATCCTGAAAAACTGAAACTCTATATCTATTAAAACAATCCTCCCTGCCACACACACCTCAGTCTGGGAACTACCATGCTGCTTTCTATCTCTATGACTTTGATTACTCCAACTACCTCATATAAGTGGAATCACAGGGTATTTGTCTTTTTGTGACTGGCTTATTTCACTTTGCATAATGCCCTTAAGGTTCATCCATACTGTAATATGTGTCAGAATTTCCTTCTTTTTTAAGGCTAAATAATGTTCCATTATACGTATACCACATTACTTTTCCATTTATCGGTAGATGGGCACTTAGGCTGCACCCACATTTAAACTACTGTGCACAATGGGTAATGAATGATGTTATAAATATGAGTATACACATAACTCATTAAGTCCCTGCTGTCAGTTCTTTTTCGTACATACTTAGAAGTGAAATCGCTGAATCATATGATCATTCTCTGGTTAATTTTTTGAGAAATCACTATACATTGTTTTCCACATCAGTTGTACCATTTCACATTCCATCAACAGTACACCAGGGTTCCAATTTCTCTACATCTTCTCCAATGTTTGTTATTTTCTGCTTTTTTGATGATAGCCATCCTCATGGGTGTGAACTGGTATCTCATTATAGTTTTGATTTGCGTTTCCCTAATGATTATTGATGTTGAACATCTTTTCATGTGCTTATTGACCTTTTGTATATCTTCTTTGTAGAAACGTCTATTCAAATCGTTTGTCCATTTTTAAATCAGGTTGTTTGTTTTTTCATTGTTGAGTTTTAAGAGTTCTCTTTTGCATATAATCTGGATATTAACCCTTATCAAGTATGTGACTTATAAATATTTTCTCCCATTCTGTGGGTGGTTGCCTTTTCACGCTGTTGATAGTATCTTTGATGCATAAAATTTCTTAATTTTTATGAAATTTGTCTATTTTTTCTTTTGTTGCTTCTGCCTCTGGTGTCATATCTAAGAAATCATTGCCAAATCCAATGTTGTGAAGTTTTGCTCTACATTTTCTTCTAAGAGTTTTATAGTCTTAGGTCTTACATTTAAATCTTTCGTTCATTTTGAGTTAATTTTTATATATGGTGTTAGGTAAGGGTCCAATTTCATTCGTTTGCATGTGGGTATCTAGTTTTTCCAGCATCATTTTTGAAAAACTGTTCTTTCCCCATTCAACAGTCTTAGCACCCTTGTTAAAAATCATTTGACCATATGAGCAAGGGGTTTTTCTTGGCTCTCTATTTTATTCCATTGGTCTATCTGTATGTGTTTATGCCATTACCATATTCTTCTTTTCTTTTTATAACAATGTCTTCTTTTACTTTTTTTTTAAATTTTATTGGGGAAGGGGAACAGGACTTTATTGGGGAACAGTGTGTACTTCCAGGACTTTTTTCCAAGTTGTTGTCCTTTCAATCTTAGTTGTGGAGGGTGCTGTTCAGCTTCAAGTTGTTGTAATTTCAGTCTTACTTGTGGAGGGCGCAGCTCAGCTCCAGGTCCAGTTGCTGTTGCTAGTTGCAGGGGGCGCTGCCCACCATCCCTTGCGGGACTCGAAGAATTGAACTGGCAACCTTGTGGTTGAGAGCCCACGCTCCAACCAACTGAGCCATCTGGGAGGCAGCTCAGCTTAAGGTGCCATGTTCAATCTTAGTTGTAGGGGGCAGAGCCCACCATCCCTTGCGGGACTCAAAGAATTGAACCGGCAACCTTGTGGTTGAGAGCCCACTGGCCCATGTGGGAATCGAACTGGCCGCCTTCGGAGTTAGGAGCATGGAGCCACCAGGCCGGCCCCATTACCATACTCTTTTGATTGGTGTAGCTTTGTAGTAAGTTTTGAAATCAGGAAATGTGAGTCCTCCAGCTTTGTTCTTTATGTCAAGATAGCTTTAGCTATATCAGGTCCCTTGAGATTCCATATGAATTTTAGACTAAGTCATTCTATTTCTGCTTAAAATGCCATTGACACTTTGATAGGGATTGCATTAAATCTGTAGAGCACTTTGAGTAACGTTGATATCTTAATAATCTTAAATCCTGTAATCCCATCAACACAGGGTACCTTTCCATTTATTTATATCTTCTTTGATATCTCTCAGCAATGATTCATAGTTTTCATTGTGCAAGTTTTTCAACTCCTAAGTCAATTCCTAAGTATTTTATTCTTTTTGATGTTGAGATATATATATATATATATATATATATATATATATATATAAACTGAATTTCTTAATTTCCTTTTCAGATTGTTATTGTATAGAAATGCAACTGATTTTTGTGTGTTTACTCTGTATCCTGCTACTTTACTGAATGTATTAGTTGTAACAGTTTTTTTGTGGAATCTTTAGGGACTTTTACATTTAAGATCATATCATCTTCAAACAGGTAATTTTAATTCTTCCTTTTCAATTTGGATGCCTTTTATTTATCTTTCTTTTTAATTAAACTTTATTGGGATGACAACAATTTATTATGTTTATGTGTAATAGGGAAAACTGACATTTTAACTCTATTAATGGATTTAGGACTAGGCCGGGACAAACCACCTAGTGTCTATTTAAGGTTTTTATCGTGAGTCCATTTATAGAAATTGAAATAGTTCCCGTAATACAAGTATATAATAAAAATTATTAAAGGAGGGTGCCAGAGACTACCGGTGTTAAATTTAAATGTGGAAACTTCGGTTCTCTGATTTAAGATGACTCCAGTCATGGAAGATTCCTGATCTTCTGCAAGAAGATGTGAGTTTTAAACAAATCTACAGTCAAGCAGAGAGAACATGAGGTTTGGAAGCAAGGGCTGTGTGGCCCTAAATTAGTCCTATTTGTTTCTTTTTCTTGACTAATTGCTCTGGCTAGAACCTCCTACTCTACTTCTACGCTGAATAGAAGTGGTAAAATAGGGGATCCTTCCCACCCTGTCATTTGTTGTTGGCCAAGTGACTTTGGGAAACTTACTTGACTCATATGTGACTCACTTTCTTCATTTGTAAATATGGGGATAAAAATAACATGTACCTTTTCGAGTTGTTATGCAGATTAAAATATTTCATATTTATAAAATGTCTAGACAGTAATTACACAATTACTGTTGTAACAAACTTGGTTTGTTAAATAGAAAACTTTAATGTAAGTTCTCGCTCATCAGCATGCTAGCAGGATTATACACCATGACCAAGTGGGATTTATTCCTGGACTTCAAAGATGGTTCAACATGTGAAAATTGATTAATGTGATATGCCACATTGACAAAATGAAGGGAAACAAACACATGATCATCTCAGTTGATGCAGAAAAAATATTTGACAAAATTCAACACGTTTCATAACAAAAGTGGGAATAGAAGAAAATTACCTCAACATGATAAAAGCCATATATGAGAAACCCACAGCTAATATCATACTCAATTGTGAAAGACTAGAAGCTTTTCCCTAAGATCGGGGAAGGGCAAGGATCCCCCATTTCACCACTTCTACTCAGCGTAGTACTGGGGGTTCTAGCCAGAGCAATTAGTCAAGAAAAAGAAACAAATAGGACTAATTTAGGGCCACACAGCCCTTGCTTCCTAACCTCATGTTCTCTCTGCTTGACTATAGATTTGTTTAAAACTCACATCTTCTTGCAGAAGATCAGGAATCTTCCATGTCTGGAGTCATCTTAAATCAGAGAACCGAAGTTTCCACATTTAAATTTAACACCGGTAGTCTCTGGCACCCTCCTTTAATAATTTTTATTATATCCTTGTATTACTGGAACTATTTCAATTTCTATAAATGGACTCACGATAAAAACCTTAAATAGACACTAGGTGGTTTGTCCCGGCCTGATCCTAAATCCATTAATAGAGTTAAAATGTTAGTTTTCCGTATTACACATAAACATAATAAATTGTACATCTGAAATCTATGAAACTTTACTAACAATTGTCACCCCAATAAAGTTTAATTAAAAAGAAAGATAAATAAAAGGCATCCAAATTGAAAAGGAAGAATTAAAATTACCTGTTTGAAGATGATATGATCTTAAATGTAAAAGTCCCTAAAGATTCCACAAAAAACTGTTAGAACTAATACATTCCATAAAGTAGCAGGATACAGAGTAAACACACAAAAATCAGTTGCATTTGTATACAATAACAATCTGAAAAGGAAATTAAGAAATTCAGTTTTACTATATATATATATATATATATATATATATATATATATATATATGTAAATATATGTAAATATATATCTATAACAACATCAAAAGTGCATACCTGAAATAACAGACCACAACTGAACTACTGCTTTGTGCTGCCTCTCAGCAAGTCTTCTCAATAAATGCTATTTTGACCTATAGTTTCTCCAGAATCAAAGATTTTAGGTTTATAATTTTTATTTCCACTTAAGTGTCCATTTGCAGGCTGCCGTTTTGTTAACTAATAGGTACACCACAATAATGTTCCCTACACATACTGGAGTGAGAGCCAGGCTATTATTTCTACCATACATGACACATCTCCCTTTTCTCCAGTTAGCTACAGATCTTTGTCCTATTCTGGAGAATATTCAATCAAATAATTTCATCTTATAAATTAATAAATTACAAATGATATTAAGATTTTTATTATCAGTGTCTAAGTTGTCAGATTTTTAGATATGTATGAAAGCATTTGGAAAATACTATGTAAATGTCAGCTATGATTAACTATAAGGTGTTATATTGTTCCAAGTTTTCCATTTAGCCTAGCTTTCTTTTATGATAAAAAATTTCAAATTTCTAGCATCTTATAGAAGTAAAAACTTCCCTGAGTTTTGAGGAAGTGTATATTCTTGTGCTTAGATGCTTAAAGAGACCATAGGGATCATCTTATCCAAAAGGTAGGGACCTTTCATAATAGGGAAACCTACCCTATTATCTAGAAAAGATCATCTTATCCAAAAGGTAGGGAGGGACCTTTCATAATAGGGAAACCTAACCTATTATCTAGAAAAGGTAAGTTCAATGTCAGATTGCTAAATGGGGACAGGTGCAGTATTAGAAAACCCTGTGCTTCTTACACCCAGTCTTGCATTTTGTTTTCATTATTGTACCAGCTCAACAAATATAGATCAGGCATTTGCTATACTACAGACATGCGATATCAAAGTACATTACTATGTATAGTGGAACTACCTACCATTCAAATGGCACCAGTTGCCACAGTCAGTGATACCCGTATATAACTAGGATGCTGTTAATCTGCAAAAAGCTATCAATATATAGCTCTATACTGACTTTAATTTGAAAATTATAACTATAAGTATTTGTCATTTTAAAAACATTAACATTTTATTAGAAAAAATTCCACATATAGGGAAGAGTGAAAAATAAATAATTGACATCATACACCTTCCATTAGTATCTAGCTAGATGAAACATTTATCAACATTTTGTCATACTTTCTTTGTGTGTACATATTTTTTCTGAACTATTTACTTTATCCCTCTATAGTTAAGCAAGTATATTCTAAGAATAAGGATAGTCTTATCTATAACCCCATTATCATACAAAAAAAATTATTAATAATTTCATGACATTACCTATTATCTGATTCATATTCAAATTTTCTTCAAGAAATAGCTTTAATGTTTGTTTTTCAAATGATGTCTCCCAAGAAAGAATTACCAAAAGAACATATTGAGAAAGCAAAGCAGAGTTTACTGCTTACTGTGATAAGGGAGATCACTAATTCCAAGACCAAGTTTTAACAGCATCTCAGACGAGCGGGTAAAAGCAGGATATTTATGAGGTTTGGGGAAGGTGTGGTTTCAGGTGGGTCTTTTGATGTGGGAGTGGGGACTTACTCGAAATTGGGCAAGTTCATGATGCAATAGGTTAGGAGTGGTGGATAAAATGAGGAGAGGGTTTCCAAACAAATCTTGAAGAGTTAAGTTATTTGACACTACTTTAGGTTTACAAAAAAAGTGCAAAGATAGTACAGATTTCTCCTATATTCATCACCCAGTTTCAGTTTCCCTTAATGTTACATCATTGTGGTACATTTATCAAAACAAGAAGCCAATGTTGGTACATTACTATCAACTAAACTACACACTTTATTTAGATTTCCCTAGATTTTCCTTTTATGTCCTCTTTTTGTTCCAAGAGTCAATCTAGGATGCCACTGTGCATTTAGCTGTCATTTCCTCTTAGTCTTCTCTGTGACAGTTTTTCAGATGTTCCCTGTTTTTGATGACCTTGGTGATTTTGAGGTAAGATGTTTTTGTAAAATCGTTCTCAAATTGGATTTGTCTAAGTTTTTTCTCATGATTAAATTAGGGTTATGGGTTTTTTAAGACAATGCCACAGATGTGAAGCACCTTTCTCATTGCATCATATCAGGGTGTACATGATATCCACATGACACTTGTGATGTTAACTTTAGTCACTTGGTTAAGATAATACTGATACCAGATAGAGTTCCGGTCAAGATGGTGGAGTAGGTGCTTACCTTCTCACAACTACATCAAAATTACAACTAAACTACAAAACAACCATCATGAGAACTGTCTGAAATCTTGCTGAACTGAAGCCCTACAACTAAGGACATACAGAAGAAGACATCTCAAGACTGGTAGGAAGGGCAGAGACATGGGACAAACTGTTCCCGCACATGTGTGTTACGATTGAAAATTGGGAGGGATATCTCAACTGAAGAGGTCCCCGCTGGAGGGCGAGGGGTCCCAGCACCATACCAGCCTTCCCAGCCCAAGATTCCAGTGCCAGGGAGAAAAGTCTCCATAATTGCTGGTTATGAAAACCAGAGGAGATTGTGACTGAGGGAGACAGAGGGCAACTGGAGTCCCAGGCACTCCTCTTAAAGGGACCATGCATGGACTTACTCACCAACGGAATCACTAGCTCTGAGCTCCAACTGTAGCGGAGACAAGGACATACGGGGGGAACTCAGTTGTCTGACTTCAGGGCAAAGGCTGGAGGGGCAGCTCTCACCTGGATGGAGGAGATGGTGGAAGCTATTGTTTCTTTGTTCAGCCCTCCCCTTCCCTGGTGTGCAGGCACAGATGGCTGCCATATCTGTGTCTCCATCAAGCCTGCTGACACTGTTCGTGGTACATATATACAATGGAGTATTGTTTGGCCATGGAAGGTGATTCTGAGACGCCGTCCCACCCAACTTTTGGGCATACCCAAGCCTCTTTCAGTGGCTTTTTCATACAAACCGCCTGCCTTGGCTCATGCTGCAGATTTACTTAGGGTCTATCAAAGGTCCATGGAACCCAGACAAGCAGCATCAGGCTATGATGTGACCCTCTGGCTGAGCAGCCTTAAGCCTGGCACTTGGTTCGTGGCTTGGCCTCTTGAGGCACTTCCAAGCATGGTGTGGGTGGGAGCCACTTGTGGATTGCTCTGTGGCTCGTACTGGATGACCCTGGGTTCAGCTGTGGCTGAACTTGGCCTGCAGTGGGTCCCTTCCCAGGTGGCCCTGGGGCTGGCATGCACATTGGCCAGCTTCGGACAGGGCCAAAGCATCACCCACCCACCTCCAAGGGCGACACACCCAAAAGGTGGGTTGGGCAGGCACCAGAGCCCTTCTGAGGCAGATCCTGCTCTGTAGGGTCATCCCCTGTACCACAACTCCTCCACTGTCGTCAGAGCCAGTCCTCACAACTAATGAGCCCAAGGGTCAATCCCTCTGATTGATTGTGCAAACAGCAACCAAGGCTCAACTACAGAGAAGGGCACACAATCCACACAAGGGAAACACCTGGAGTACATGGCTCAGGAGACCAGGAAGACTGCCCCACAGCAGACCTACTACATAAGACCACTCTACTAAGACCGGGAGACACAACAGCTCTACATAGAAACAAACACAGGGAGGCAGCCAAAATGGGGACCAAAGCATGTCCCCAAGAAGCAGGTACCAAATAAAAGAGCAATACAGATCAAATATATGGTGATGGAAGGAGAACTGACTCTGGGTGGTGAACACACAATGGGATTTCTAGATGATGTAACACAGAATTGTACACCTGAAATCTATGTAATTTTACTAACAATTGTCACCCCAATAAATTAAAAAAAAGAAAAAAGAAAAAGAGCAATACAAAGCTCCAGAAAAAGAACAAAATGGAGACAAGCAATATACCAGACACAGAGTCCCAAACACTAATAAGGATGCTTTGTGATCTCAGGGAGAACTTCAACAAAGAGATAGGAAACTCAAAAATGGAGCTAGAACACATAAAAAAGAAGCAGTCAGAAATAAAAAATATAACAGAAATAAAGACTACATTAATGGAATCAACAGATTAGATAAAGCAGAGGATCAATTCAGTGATTTAGAAGATAACGTAGCAGAAAACATCCAAATGGAACAGCAAAAAGAATCCAAAAAAAAGAGCCAGTTTAAGGGGTCTCTAGGACAACATCAAGCATACCAACATTCACACCTTAGGGTTACCAGAAGAAGAGCGAGAACAAGGGACTGAAAACCTATCTGAAGAAATAATGACAGAAAACTTCCCTGTCAAAGGAAATGGATATTCAAGCCCAGGAAGCACAGCGAGTCCCAAACTAGATGAACCCAAATAGGCCCACACCAAGACACAATCTTCATTAAAATGTAAAAGGTCAAAGATAAAGAATGTTAAAAGCAACAAGAAAAAAGCAGTTAGTTACCTACAATGAAGCTCCCATAAGACTGTCAGCTGATTTCTCAACAAAAACTTTGCAGGCCAGAAGAGATTGGCAGGAAATATTCAAAAGGATGAAAAGCAAGGACCTACAATCAAGATTACTCTACCCAGCAAAACTATCATTTAGAATCAAAGGACAGATAAAGAGCTTCCCACACAAGAAAAAGTGAAAGGAGTTTATCACCACCAAACCAGTATTACAAGGACTCTTAGAGGGACTTAAGATAGAAAAAGAAAAAAGAAAAAAATGAATAAACTGGCAATAACTACATATCAACTGTCTGTCAACAATCACTTTTAATATAAATGTATTAAATGCTCCAGTCAAAATATACGGGGACTAAATGGATAAGAAAACAAGACCCTTACATATGCTGCCTACAAGAGACTCACTTCAGATCAAAAGACACACACAGATGGAAAGTAGAGGAATGGAAAAAGATATTTAGTGAAAATGGAAACAAAAAAACAAACCAAAGCTGGGGCAGCAATACTTATACTAGAAAAAAATAGACTTTAAAACAAAAGCTATAACAAGAGACAAAGAAAGATCCAGTAATCCCCTTCTGGGTATTTATCTGAAGAAACCCAAAACACTACTTCAAGGTGACATGTGCATCTATATATTCGTTGTAGTGTTGTTTACAATAGCCAAGATGTGGAGGCAGCTTGGGTACTCATCGATGGATAAATGGATAAACAGGTGGTACACGTATACAATGGAGTGTTGTTCAGCCATGGAAAGGAATGGGTTCTCGCCATCTGCAGCAGCATGGATGGAGCTGGAGCATATTGTGCTGAGTGGAGTATGTCAGACAGAGAAAAACAGATGCAATGTGATTTCACTTATATGTGGAATCTAAACAACAAAATAAACAAACAAAAAAGAAATACATTCATAGATACAGAGTACATTTTGATAGTTGCCAAATGGGAGGGGGGATGAGAGGGTGGGTGAAAAGGGGAAGGGATTAAGAAGTACAAATTGGTTGTTACAAAGTAGTCAGGGGGATGTAGGGTATAGTACAAGGAATATAGTCAATATGGTAATAGCTATTTGTAGTACCACGTGGGGACTAGACTAGCCGGGGTGGGGGGGATCACTTCTTAAATTACACAAATGTCTAACCACTATGCTGTACACCTGAAATTAATATAAAATATTGAATGTTAACTGTTGAAAAACTTTTAAAGGGGGGGAAAGGGAAAGGGGAATAAGTGGTCCAAATTTCTAGGTATAAAAGAAATAAGTCATGAGGATGTAATGTATAGCGTGGGGGAATATAGTCAATAATATTGTGATAGTGTGGTACGGTGTCAGATGGTTGTTGGACTTGTGGTGATCACTTCTTCAGGTATATAAATGTTGAAAACTATGGTATACACCTGAAACTGATATAATGCTGTATGTTAGCTATATTTTTAATAAAAAAATTTTTAAGAAGAAAATGTGGTATACAGATATAATGGAATATTATTTAGCTCTAAAAAATACCTGTCTTGCAAAAACATGGACAACTCTTGAGGGCATTGTACTAAGTGAAATAAGTCAGACAGAGAAAGACAAATACTGTATGTCCTCACTTACATGTGGAATCTTTAAAAAGCTGAACTCAAAGAAATAGAGTAAAATGGTGGTTGCCAGGGGTTAGGGGTGAGGGAAATAGGGAGGTGTTGGCCAAAGGGTACAAATTTCTAGCTCTAAGATGAGGAAGTTCTGGGGGGAGGGGATCTAATGTGCAGTATGGTGACAATAATTAACAATACTGTATTATATACGGTTGAGCCTTGAACAACATGGATTTGAACTCTGTGTATCCACTTACACATAAATGTATTTCAATAAATATACAGTCAGCCCTCCTTATGCACGGGTTTCTCATCTGCAGATTCAACCAACCTCAGATGGGAGACAGTATTTTAATCCTTGGTTGGGAATCTGTGGATGTGGAGGGACAACTGTATGCATTGTGCCATGCCATTTCATATAAGGGACTCCAGCATATAAGGATTTTGGTATCTGCAGGGGGTCCTGGAACCAATCCCTCATGGATACTGAGGGACGACTGAAGTTTTTGGGGAATCAAAGTTACACACAGATTTTTGACTACATGAGAGGTCAGAGCTCCTAACCTTCGCATTGCTCAAGGGTGAACTGTACTTGAAGGTTAAGAAAGTAGATCTTCAAAGTTACCACCACCATCTCACACACACACACACACACACACACACACACACACACACACACACTCATACACACACATGATAATTATGTGTGGTATTATCTTTGGCTGTAACCAACAGAATAATTGACTTACAGCTGTTATTATTTCCTGAGGCCCCGTAACAAATTACCACAAACTGGGTGGTTTAAAACAAGAGATTAATTTTCTATTAGTTCTGAAGGTCAAAAGCCCCAAATCAAAGTGTCATCAGAGCGATTTTCCCTCCAGAGGCTCTAGAGTGAATCCTTCCTTCCTCTTCCAGCTTCCGGTGGCTCCAGGTGTTCATTCGATTGTTACCATGTAATGCTGATCACTGCCTCCATTTTCTCTTCTTCTCTATGCATCTCTCCTTTGTGTTTTTCTTATGAAGGCACTTGTCATTGGGTAATCCAGGATGATCTTAAGATCCTTTATTTAACTCTACTTGCAAAGACAGTTTTTTCCAAATAAGGTCACATTCACAGGTTCTGGGGGTTAGGACATAGACATATCTTTTGGGGGCCACCATTCAGGTATATACTGGCTTAAACAGTGAAGCCATTTCAATTCTCTTACATAAAAAGAAGTCTGTATGTTATAGAAAATATAGGATTGGTGTGGCTCAATGATCTCATCAAAGACCCAGACTCTCCATCTTTCCCCTTCCACAATTCTCAGCATGTAATTTTTTGTTCTCAAGCTTGCTGCCTTACGGTTACAGGGCAGTTGTCCCAGCTCCAGGCTTCACATCCCTCATAGCAGGGAGAAGACAAAATGACTGTCCTATTAGCGAAGGGAACCTCTCTTGAAGCCTCTGCAACTTCCCTCTATGCCCCATCGTGCCTTACCCAGATGTATTATTGGAAAAGGGGAGTGTGGATGCCATGACTACTTTAGATCTATCAAGATTCACATGCCCTGGGGTACATTACCACGTAGAAACTTGAGTTTTGATAACAAAAAAAGAAGGGGGAATGGCAGTTGGGTAGGCAACTAACATTTGTTACAATTCCTAAAGGTGTTTCCTTAAAATGACTAATTAAAAAAACCCACCAGCCCTTTTATCTACCAATTTACATCAATTCCTTCAGGCATTATTTATAAAACTACTACCTTAGGTATTGTGATAGAAGCAGGAGCCTCGGGATCATTAAGATATAGTCCCTGTCCTTGGGGAACGCTTGGCTGAGTTGAATAAGAGATAAATACACCAGGAATTGCAGGACAGTGTGCCAAATGCTATTAGAGATGCTGTGCTTGGTGCAGCAGGGCCACGGAATAGACAGCAGCATCTGGAAAGTCAACCCCTGAGCTGAGCTTTTGAGAAGCAGTTAAACAAAGATTTTCTGGATAGAGAAAAGAGCACGTGGAACAACAATAATGATCAGAGAACATCACCACGCCTCTGTAGAACTATAAACATTTTAATGTAGCTAGCATGGAGAATTGTGTGGGTAGGAGGGCACGTCAAGCTAGTGAGGTGGGTGGGAGCTAGATAGCAAAGGGCTATGTACGCTGAAATAAGGAGTGCCACTCACTTCCAAAATCTATAGGGAGCAAATGAAAGGTTTCAGTCAAAGGAATGATCAAATTAGATTGTTTCAGAAAGATTTCTCTGACAGTCGTTGGATGTTTCTGAGTGACTGGGTAGATGGTGAAATACCTGGCCAGAATGATGGATCTCTCTCTCTCTCTCTCTCTCTCTCTCTCTCTCTCTCTCTCTCTCACATACATTCAATCTGTCATGTCATATGCCTCCATTTTGGGGATTTATTTCCATTTGATAAAAAAGATGCCTTTAGATTAGAAAGGAATACATCAAAATGTTACCAATGACTGTCTTTGTGGTGAGAACTCCAACTTTCTTATTGTCAAATTAAATTTTAAAATGTCACCATTCAAATGTTGGTCATACTTCCAATTTCTTATCAACACACCACAATCTGGTAATAATTTGCTTATCAGTCTTTCCCCATGGATTATGAGGACCTCAGAAGAAGAAAAAAACTGGCCTCTTTTATCTTGGTAGACCCAGTACCTAGTGGATAGATGTTTAATTAATATTTACTGAATTGGGGGGCATAATATGCATCTTTGTGTTTCTAATTTGCAGCACAGTACCAATACCTAATGAACATTAGTGGAGCTGTATTTCAACTTTTGGCAAATATACTACCAAAATAATAGTCACTGGGTCGCAAAAAAAATAAAAATAAAAAATAAATCCATTTTCACAAACTACAGTATTCTTTTTGGCACACAATATACTGTACATTTATACACACACATATTTATATGTACACATACATCATTTTTCCCCCCGATAGGCTTAAAGAGGTAGCTCTGTACCTTTGGAAGAGTGCCAAGTCAGATAGCTTTTCTAATTTACTAGTAGTAAGAAAACTAAGGATGAAAGTTCAAATAAGATCACCTACTACTCCAAAAGCAGAACCAATTCTAGACATTGGTTTTAAAAGCTCTTATTTATTGTATTGAATATTTAAAAGCATGAGACGGAAACTCTTCTACCCTAGAATTCCAGTCTGGGCAGAACTTCAGCTGCAGCTATAATTACTATATCCTTTTTATAAGCTATGTTTATAATGCCATGTTCCAGACATTGTGATGTGTTCAGCATCATCCCCACCCTTTTACTGCATTGCAGGGGCGGGGAAACCTAGAAATTTCCTTAGGCTCCCTTGCCAGCAAGATTCCTGTTTAGGGTTCTGTCGACTGTGGATATGTGCAAGAGACTGGAAAGCTAAGAAAAGACAGAAACTGTCTTCTAGCTCAGGCAGCGGTGACACCAGCAGATTTTTCACCCTCTTGTAAAAGGAGGCTCCTGTGGCACCTGGGCAGCTAAACATGGGCTCCTGTCGTGGCTGCATGAGGAGCCTGGGCAGAGGGGCAGTTCCTTTAAGTCATAGGCAGGATGCCTCTTGCATGAGTTAAATTCTGCAAAGGCTCCAGGGGAAGCAGCAGCTTCCTCCAGTTCCTCCTCTTGGGGCAACATTACCTCCTCTGGCTCCTCCAGCCCTTCCAACAAATTTATTATCTAATTTCCTGTATTAAATCTCTCCTTACTTAAAATACCTCAAATAACTTCCATTTTTCTGATTAATTATATGGTGTACCATTTTATCTAGCTTTCCTAGAACCACAGAACGTGCTGTGCTGGGAAAATTATTTTTCCAGATTAAGTTTAAAACTTTCAGGACTAAAATACCAATTTTCCCAAAAATTTTTACTAAATGATTCACACGTGGAAGCTTTCTTCCTGGAGTACCACTTGAAATGCTATTTTTTTTCCTTTTCCATTATCACCATTGAATATGCACTGAGTATCTCCTTTGTTTTAGGCCCCACATTGAAGCTCTAGGAACAGATGGTGTGAAACCCGCTAAATGAGTTCTGACCACAGGCAGATACTTATAAGTTCAGCTGCAAAAACCTTTACTGTAACAGTTACTAGAGATACAGAGATGATGATGACATGATTACTTTCCCCTAGACACTCTCACGGAAAATTATGTAAGCAAATAAATTATAATAAGGAGTGACAGACACAGAAATAGAAATACATACCCCGGCACAAACAGTACATAGGAAGGGGTTACTGACTATGCACTGGGGGCATCGGGGAAGGATTTGGATGTGAGCTGAAATATACACTGGATCTTGAAATATGAATAAAAATTTGTCAGGCAAAGAAAAATGGCATTCCAGAGCAGAGAAAAAGCATGTGCAAAAATAAGCGTGGTAGCTAGTCTCCAAAGGCGGGGGAGGTTTGCTGGTGATTTCAACCCTTTCAGTATTGAAATACTATTTTTTCAAACTTTTTGTTAAATGGACCTTTCTTCTTAAACACCGCACATGAAATATAACTTTTCTTCTTTTCCATTATCATCAAATATTTACCGAGTACCTGTTGTCTATTGTATTATGGCTCTAGAAACAGAAGGTATGGAACATCAAGTGAGGGCTGACCACAAGTGGATATTTATAAATTCAACTGGAAAAACCTTTACTATGTTGGTTGCTAGGTATACTGAGATAATGATGATATGGTTTCTGTCCTCTAGGAGCTCCCACTGTAATAGAAATAGATTGTAAACAAATAAGTTATAATATGGTATTACGGATTCAAAAATAGCAATATGTAACACAGCCACAGATGGTCGGAAAAGGGTGACTACTCTTGGAGGCATCAGGGAAAACTTTACATAGGAGCTAAAATTAAAGCTGGATTGTGCTGTAATGTTAGAAGTTTGCCAAGTGAAGAAGGGAAAGAGTCATTCCAGAGAGGGGAAGAAGCACATGCAAAGGTAGTGACATGTAAAAGAAAATGGCATTATTCAGCCCATACTTCAGTGCAACTGAGGAAGTGTATAAAAAGTTGAATTGTGTTGTGAAAGATACTCTATGTGTCCTTGGGAGCTTGGGCTTTATTCTATGATCACTGAGGAGCAGAGGAGTCTCGTGTTCACATCTGCATTTTAGAAAGACAACACTGGTAGTAATGTGAAGAATGGATCAGGAGGAGGAGGAACTGGCAGCAAGACCAGTTAGGAGTCTAGGACGAGATTCAGGTGAGACTATTGATAGGCCGTGAAGTGAGGATCTGTAGTTGTTCAGCCTCCGAGGCAGCAGACTGGAATACTGTATAAGAATTCCTCCATTAAAGGTGGAGGCAGCACCTTCTCCAAGGGGTATCGTCATACGTGAATAGCTGCTGACTTATCAGTACCACTAAGAACATGATCCTTCATTTCAAAATTCTAAATAATAAGCCACCGCTACCAGATCTTGATTATTTGTATAACAGTAGCCTTGTTGTTGGGATATGAATAGGGGCCTTGCAATTAAAATTTTTAATTTGGCCTTGGTTTTTGATAGCTTACTCCAAAAAAAAATCCCAAAAATCTGCAACACTTGGATAAGATGAAATTCTAGAAACCTAATGCCAGGTCATGTATTTTTAACATAAGTTTTCAAATATTTTGACGAAAAGTCATAGAAAGTCAATATAGTAAATCAACTTTATGAAATAGCTTCTGTAACAATAGCTCATATTCTGCATAACACTGAGTGAATCATTTGGACAATAGTGGGCAGAAAAAGGAAGCTAAAAATATTACCAGACATTACCTCTGCTTCCTTAGAGTGAGCTCTACAATTATCTTGCAATAGCACACAATTTTGCTCTCCTCAGGCTGGCTTATAATTTTTTAAATGACCTTTAAATAAAGGTATAAAGATTCATCCCAGTATTTTCAGAATACTTTTGGGGGCTAAGTAGAATGATGTAGTGCAGGGGTGTCCAACTGCGGCCCGCGGGCCAACTGCAGCCCATGATCCACTGTTAATTGGCCCGCAGCAAATTCCAAAAATATATTTCGTTTACTTAAATAAACCAGGTGAGGCAATACGTACTTCACCTCGAGTGAGTGGCCCGGCTGTTTGTGTATTTTACCACATATGGCCCTTGGTAAAAAACGTTGAAAAAAGTTTGGACACCCCTGATGTAGTGGAAGAAACATAGTCCTTAGAACTACTTAGATTGGGGTTCAAATTCTGAAGCATCTAATTGCTAGTGGTTATTGTATTAATTTCTTTTAACTTGTTTCCTTATTTATAAACTGTTTATAAAAAACACATACCAAATTTTGTAGGGGCTACTATTATATGTATATTTCAACTGCCTAGCTAAACCTAACACTATCAGGCTTATAAAACATACCCTATTCTGTGTAATACACCAAATAAATGCTTCTGAAATAATGACCATTGCTGTCTCTTCTTACCTTAACTATGCTACTACACCCTACTACACGAATCCTATAGGTTTACTAATGACATAAATATGAAGTTAATGGATCTTACTGGAAGATACTTGCATAACCAAACAATGTTAAGCCTAGTAGTCAGAGGATCTTTAGCTGCCTTAACAGCAAGCATAGTTTTTTCTTCCATGACTAGATACATTCTTTCTGATACTATCTCTCTCCCTCCACATCCAATCTCCAATAAAAACCCCTCAATCCCACCAAAATTTTTTTCAGGCACATCTCCTCCTTCTATCTCCACTAGTAACTCCACGTCATTGACAAACAAGTGCTATTCATATAAAGTATACAAAAGCAAGAAACATACTAGATAATATGAAATTGAAAGGAAATATATACGGACTATATTATTTTACAATTCACTGCATTATGCATAAGACATGAAGTTCCTAAATAAAATAACACACTGCATCTTGTATGTCTACTATCTTTAATGGTACACTGTGCTACCAGTCTGCCACGCTGAACTGTCAATACCTACCTCACAGGGGTGATGACAAAATAACATATGTAAAGATCTAGTACAAAAGTATTGTTCCCCTTTATTCACATCACACTTATCATATATTATAAATTGTTTTTATATGTGCATTCATACTATACTGCTTTCCTTGTTTCAGTTCTCAATATGTAGACTTGTACACTCAAAAAGACTTGTTAGGGACCAAACAGATATTTGCACCCCTATGTTCGCAGCAGCATTATTCACAATAGCTGAAAGGTGGAAGCAATTCTTTCATCGACACATGAATCAAAAAAAAAAAAATTGACATATACATACGTTCAACAGACTATTATTCAGCCATAAAAGCAATGAAGTTCTGACAGATGCTACAACATGGATGAACCTTGAAAGCATTATGCTAAGTGAAATAAGCCACGTGCAAAAGGACACATACTGTGTGATTCCACATATATGAGACACCTAGAATAGCAGACTTCACAGAAAAAGAAAATAGAATAGTGCTTACCAGGAGAAGGGGGAGAGAAGAATGGGGAGTTGTTTAATGGGTTATAGTGTTTCAGTTTGTGATGAAAAAGTCGTGGAAAAAGTGATGATGGCTGCACAACAATATCAATGTACCTAATGTCACTGAGCAGAACACTTAAAAATGGATAAAATGGTAAATTTTATATTTATATTTAACTACAAAACAATTGCTTGGGCCGGCCCGGTGGCTCAGGTGGTTGGAGCGCCATGCTCCTAACGCAGAGGTCGCCAGTTCAATTCCCACATGGGCCAGTGAGCTGTGCCCTCTACAGCTAAGATTGTGAACAATGGCTCTCCCTGGAGCTGGGCGGCCGTGAGCAGCTGGAGGTCGGCACAGGCTGCTGTGTGCTGCCAGGAGCGGCCTGTGGCCAGCATGAGTGGACACCGGCAGCCGGCAAGAGCTCACAGCTGCCGTGACCGGCGACCGACTGCCTCAGCTGGAGAGGGGTTGCAAGGCTCATAATACCAGCATGGGCCAGGGAACTGCATGCTACACAATTAGACTGAGAAACAACAGTTTGAACCGGAGGTGGGGGGAGGCAGAAGAAGGGGGGAAAAAAGCATGCTTGTTAAAAAATGTACATAGTAATGACACATTACTTAAGCTGGGTGTGGCTAGGATCTCTGGGTGAAAAGCAGTGAGCAAGTAGATTTTTAAGCACTGGATTGGGGCCTTAGGGGTTGAAGGGATCAGCAGATGTAAAGTCAAGAGCCACCTTTAACATCTGACTTTATGAAATATATATTTTAATCTTGGGGAAAATGTATTTTAATCTTGGGCCTATTCTCTTCAAATTGTTTTGTCTTTTTCCACTGAGACCATGTGCTGACTCCAACAGAGGTTCAGTTTCAGTCTTCCCCCCAATACCCTATCCTAAAAGTAAAAACCTAGATGTCCCAAGGCAATGGTTGTCAACAGGGGGTGATTTTGTCCCTCAGGGGGGGACATTTGGCAATGTCTGGAGACATTTTTTGGTTGTCACAAGGTGGGGGGGATGTGTGTGTGCTACTGACACCCAGTAGGTATAAGCCAGGGATGCTACCGTACTCAACTTCACACAATGCACAACAAAGAATTAACTGGCCCAAAACACCAATAATGCTGACGTCGAATATCCTGTTCTAAGGTTTTACTAAGTTGCTTGATTTCTGGTAGAAATTGATCCTAAGTTAAAAGTTACCTTCTTTGCCTCCCTACTTTCTCTTTCATTTACATCTTCTCTAGGAAAAGGCAAATCTAAGCACATGTGCTAAGGATAGGTCTTTTATTTTGACGAAATAGGATAAGGATCAGGGGTGATGCTTTGTTGACAAGTGGGGAAGGTAAGAGGAGGCTATTTACACTGCCATTCTCTTCACCCTGGCCAATCCTACCTAGGATATTCTATGCCATGGGGCAAGGTAACAAACAGAGGGGACCAACCTATTGTGGACAGAAAAGAAAGAAAGAAACAAACAATCAAAGTGGAGCAAGTAGAAAGCAGTGCTTATACTATCTGGATTGGATAATTCTTCACGGAGGCCATTTGGATATGAGGAAATACCTATGTACCTAAATAAGGTTATAACAAGAACAACAAATTTAATTCAATTAAAAATTTAAATCATGGATTTCCCACAACTGAGAATACTATTTATAAACTCAACATACTATTTATGATAGCCTAAAACTTGCACTTCTTTTCAGAGGAGCAATAACCTAGTAAGTGCATAATACTATTAGTAATAAGAACAAATACTTTTGCTTTTGTTTTCCCCTTGCATGATATTAAATAACAACAGACATGCTATAGCAAGTATAACTCATTTGGTATAATTGAGGTATTTTGGGAAATTCATTAACATTCCCAGACCACTAAGACCATTAGGGTAATTCATTATTAATAGTATTCATTAAAATGCTGACTTCTTATAAACATTTTGGAAAACTGACAAGTATATATTAAAACTGAATATATGCACAGCCCTGACCCAGTAATTCCACTCCCAGATATATAGTCAACAGAAATGCATATATACATTCACCAAAAGGCACATATAAGAATGTTCTCGACAGTATTATCCAGAATAGCTCAGAAGTAGAACTTCCTCAAATGCCCATCAATGGTAGAATGGATAAATTTTGGATGTAACAAAATGGATAAATTAAAAAAAAACAAACACAAAAACTATTTAGCAATGAGAATGAACAAACTACAAATACATGCAACAATATAAATGAATCTCACTCTGGAAGGTTGAATAATGCCCAGGATCTAACCCCTGAAATCTGTGACTGTTACCTTATATAGCAAAAGAGACTTTGCAGGTGTGATTAAATTAAGGATCTCGAAATGGGCAGATTATCTTGGATTATTCAGGTGGGTCCTACATGTAGGGGCAGAGGAAGATTTGACTATAGAAGAAGAGAAGATGATGCAATGATGAAAGCAGAGGCTTTGAACATGGAGAAAGGGGCCACAAGTCAAGGAATACAGGTAGCCTCTGGAAACTGAAAAAATGCAAGAAAATAGATATTCCCCTCAAACAACCTTCAGATTCAGGAACCAATGTGCTTATACCTTGACTTTGGCCCAGTAAAACTGACTTTGGACTTCTGATCTCCAAGACTGTGAGAAAATAAATCTGTGTTGTTTTAAATCGCTAATTTTGTGGTAATTTGTTACAGTGGCATCAGGAAACCGGTACTCACAAATATAAAGAGCAAAAAATAGTATACTACATATGATTGCATTTACATAAAAGATAGACAAAACTAATCCATGGTTTTTGAAGTCTGAATAGTAGCTACTTCTGGGGAAGAAGAAGAAGATAGGGGCAAGAGGAGGGCTTCTGGTATGTTCATAATGCTTGGTGTCTTGGTCTGAGGGCTGCAGATATGAGTATGCTTAATTTGTGAAAAACTTTATTTGTTACTCTTCTGTATGTATAGTATATGCAGTTTTAAAATTGGTGCCTTTTCAACACTTATCAATCTGATATTATGCTGAAAAAGACAGCTATATATTCAAGGAGGTGGGGAAAATACTAAACAATAACTTTATTTCTCAAGAACCCTAAAGATTTCTCTCTCCAAAAGATTTAAAAAAATATCAACAACAAACATAATAGTGACTTTTAAGTGCTAAAAAACAAGCTAAAAGTAAAACATTGCTTAATTAGCTTTGTTATACCTGGATTCTAGGACTGTAAATTACAAAAAATACAAGTAAAAGCACATTTTCTAAAATAACAGTAAATAAAGGAGAAAGTCAGGTACTACATAACAAATGACCAAAATGTCTTGGGCTTGATATTCTTTAAATTAGTAAAAATGTTAATAACAAACCTCCTGCCGTTAATCTGTATAGATCATTAAATATAAAAACAATTTATAAAACACATCAGAATTTTATTGCTTGAAGAATACAGCATATGAAATCACAAGAATGTCAAAATGCAAAGTCACTAGGCTTCACACATATAATACATTATCAGATGCAGTAAAATATTAATTAACCTGAACTCTGCATCAGAAAAAAAAGGTATGGAAAAATACCTAAGTTGTTTACTTAAGAAACAGATATACTTAAAATAGCAAGTATAAGGATGTTACAGTACAAATTAGAAAAGCCAACACTTATTAACTTATTGTTTCTTAGACTAAACTACCTTTGGTACTTAAACTTTAAAGAAAAACAATCCCTTCTATCTTGTCCAAAGCACTTCAGAGATACAATATCAACTTCAACTTTAAAATATTCAGCAAGATTAATCTTTTTGTGGCATGGGGGAGGTGTATTTAATAAATATATGACAATATTTCACTTTTTCTAAAACTGCAGAATATGATCATTAAGAAATCTAATACTTGTAAACTTTACTTACTTAGCTCTCCAATTAAAATTAGAATCCTGGCAGCCGCAATCTATCCTTGGGCTTGGTAAATATAGAAATTTACATGATTTGGCAACTGACATAGGAATTTAGATTACTTCATACTATCTTAAGTGGCTTTTCCATTTTGTTTCCAAAATACAAACAAGATCCCATTTCTTCAACACACTGGCTTCCTATAAAAATCACTGTCATACTTTATTAGAAACAAATTAAAGCTCCTCCCTTTCAACGAGCAGGTTGAAACTACTTTTTATGTTTCATATAGGGCTGATCACTTATGACATGCTTTTTAAAACAAAACAAATCATTTTTTAAAGCTATCACTCAATTATGATGAAGGAGACAATAATGCCATCTCAAAAGGAAGCACTGGACACTCTAGGCCATCTAGTCAAGAAAATGTAAAAGTAATGCTAAAAACAAACAATAAGTAGACTATAAGTTAAATTACAAAAAAAATCCCTCTTTTATAGCAAGCATGCTTATTAACTTTCATTTCTTTCCCAGCAAAGGTTTGAATATTCATGAACCTCAGTTAAACCAATCGAACCTAAGCAACTGTTTCACAAGTTCCAATAAACATGGATGGACTAAGCAAGTAATACTATTAATAATTACTGGAGTGAAATAGTGAGAATCATGACAGTCCCCAAAACTGGGCTGTCTTTGAAATGTAATAGTGTAGCTCAAGATGAATTATGCCATAATAAAACAGTAGTTTTTACCTCTACACAAAACAAAAACAAAATCGAAAACATAAACATAGCCCACCAAATTTATACAAGTACTATTGAACACACTCCTTCCTAGTTTTTTAATGTCTTGCTTTGAAAAAAATTTTAACAAGTATATTTATCTGAGCATATATACACACACACACACACACACACACACATCAATATACATAGATGTGTGTGTGTGTGTGTGTGTATACCTATATCCTGTATATATACTCATTTTAAAAGACCAAAAAAATCAGATACTACAGAACTGAACTCTTCGTTTTATCACCAACCTGATCTAATGTCTACTGTATCACACAGCACCCCCCCAAAATTTAAAATTCCCAATTTTTAGTTTAGTTAAAAGGGCAGAGGAAACGCAAATGCAGATTAAGAATTTCTGTATAAATTTCACTGCATTTTTATAAACTTGAGTTTTCGGTAACACTGTTTATTGATCAAATAAAGGACTCATCGCTATCTAAAATCTCATAAACACCATTAAAAATTCAAAATTGACATTGTACTGAACTTTAAATTTTCAATAGTTCAAAGAGATGGTTTTTACATGAATAGCGCACAATAGATGTAACTTAACAGCAAACATTCCTAGAATACCAATGGCAAGTCCACCAAGATACATACAAAATTACAGATAAGCATTTCTTTCACTGTTGTCTTGTGCAGGGATAAACATTTATAGAGGAAACAGAATCTCGGCTGGTGAATTTCAGATATCATCATCATCTTCATCCTGAGAAGATCCTGCCTGGTTAGATGCACTGGCTGAGGCAGCTGCAAGCTGCGCTTGTTGGGCGGCTTGCTGCATTTGAAGCCATTCCTGTTGGGCCAATTCTGCTTGCTGCTGTCTAGCCTAAACACCAAAAACATAAAACAATTTTTTAAAGACCCACAACATACACACTTTGGTTAAAGGTAGACTGAGTCAATTGAAGATTTAGTCATTATCAAGTCTGGATATTTTCTAACCACTATATTGTACATCTGAGAACAGGAACTCTGTTTAAGGTTGGTTCTCTTATATAGATAGTCTCCTTTTATGTCACATAATTTAGGGCCTGTGGATCAACTGAAGAAGGTGGAAAAAGTTGACAGAAAAATCACAATATTCTCTCTTTGGTTTCTTTACCTGGGTTTCTCTCTTCCTTTCGTTTCACTTGATTCTTCTCTCCTCTCAACTTACAATTTTGAACTAAACATTTTTCGGTTTACAAATTAGTTTAAAAGCTCTCTAGTACAGTATTCCTAACTCCTAAGGAAAAGTATTATACATGAATGCAGTAGCTACCTTGATCATTCTTTTCTGAGTTTCCATCACAGCAAGTGATATATATCTCTCTCTTTCTGCCCCTTTCTTCTCTCTGTAAATACACACATGCATGTGTGCGTGTATACGCGCATGCACTCACACACCCTTCCCACACACATATTCATGAAAAGACACTTATCAAGGACTGAATTTAAGTGGGATAGTTAAGATCCATTCATTTGATAAAAACTATAAAAACTACAGTATTTTAGAAACCAAGATGCAGTCATATGCAATATATGCACTGTTGCAACTGCTAAGACCGCTTCTTAATTTACATGTATTGATGCAACAGCTAAGGCTCCTTCCCAACTTAATTTCATTCATTAGCAGACAAACCACACAAAGAAGGGAAAAACAAGTCTGTTCTTGAAAAGATCATATAATTTCCCATTAATCTCTACCAAAACAATACCTTTTCTCCCTCTGCCTTTTCTCAGAATTGTTCTTTAAGCCTAGCTCAAGCCCTCCTTTATGCATGGCAAAATCCTAGTCATCGTTTACAATAAAAATTAGTCTTTCTTGACCCTTCTAGGTCATATTTTGTGCTCCATATCATATGCTATAATTCTCTATGCATTTCTATACCTATTTACTTTGTTCTCTAATTATCTGAGTATATATCTTTTTCTCCACTAGACTTGAGAATAGAAACTGTTTCCATATTCATTGTTGGATTCCCAACACATAGGTCCCCAGTATTTTCTGAATGAATGTTTTGTGGAAAAACAGTGACGCTCAGCATAACCTCTCACATTAAGATTTTACCATGTATATTCCCAACTTTTCTTAATAACCTGTCATGAATTTATCATCCAACCATTTCTTGAGGAGAATTCTAATCAGGTCATTACTATACTTAAAAAAAAAAAATCATTTAACTGTTACCATTTAAGTTCAAATTTCTCAGCCTAGACTTCAAGGTATCCCAAATTACTGCCTACATCAACCTCTCTCTCTAATCTTTTTTTGTAACATGTACTTTGTGCTCCAAAAAAAAAAAAAAAAGTAGAACATAAAATGTTTTCCAAATATACACTATCCCTCCCATTTTTGCTACTTTTTTTCATGCTTATATTTATTCTATTTGAAATTTCCTGATTTTCACTTACTGAAATTCCATTCTTCCTTTAAGTCAAACTGAAATACTATTTTTCCTCTAAGTTTTTTCCTGATTCCTCCCAGTATCATTCAGGGTCTAATCAGGAGATAGAAGTCACACTAATTAGGGGAACAGAAGAATGTAATATAAAGGAATGTTAACCAAGTATAAAGTTGGTAACTAGGTAATTGAAAAGGCAAGAAAAACAACCCACTAAGGTACGCAAGTGGAAACTACAGAAAGCAGCCACCAATCCTAAAACTGGGGGAACAAGGGAAAAGGCTGGAATTTTTTAAATTTAAAAGCTTAGAGGAGAGACCCATGGAATTGATCTCTGAAAAAGGGGCATAGATTGGTATTAGAGTGTCTGAGCTTGGAGGAAAGTCCCAAAGTTTGACCCACATCCCTGAGGAAGGGGATGAATGTTCAGGCTTGTTCCATGAGAAAAACTGCAAACTGAGTTCAAGTCCTGATACAGGAAAAAACTGATGAAGCCAGGATGAAGAAGCATCGCTAGGCTGCTCGAAGACACTAGAAATAACAGGAAGTACAAGAAAGGAACCCAAGTGCCTCATTCCTCCTCAAGCCTGGCAATCTCCCTCTAGAGCCCCCTACTGTCAAAAGTCTTACAGTAGTCAGCTAGAAAAAGTGGAAATGTGGTTTGCAGCATACTGGACGCTGTCAGAAAGTGAAGCATAGAAAGGTGGGTTTCAGTCTGAAACAACTACTTAGTAATTGTCACATTCCTATGCCACCAAACCTGTACGTGATGTGTCTGTACTTAAGATCTCTTTATATCTTCCTCATGGAAGTCGTCAGCCTCATATTATAGTTGTTAAGTGTACCTGTATTAAACCTCCCCTACAAAAACTTTTTTGTTTAGGAAATTACAAAGCAGGTATTTGCTCTAATAACCACTTTCACCCATTTTTATAAAGAAATATGGAAAATAGTTATTCTAACACACAGGCATATTTACTTTTATGGCAGGAATACCCAAAGTTCAAAATAGACTAAAAGTGCTTCACAAAAAAACATTTTAAGAATTCCTAAGAAGCTTGTAGGGCAAAACATGTATGTGAATTTATCAACTTAAGAATACCTACTCTGCGGCCTAATTCACTATAGATGGGTATAATTTCACAGCACACAAAAAAAAATTCAAATAATTTCAAGTCTGTATACAGGTTTTATCGCAAATGGGCTTGATATCACAGTTTATTCAATGATCTGCAAAGACATATACCGGTTATATTTAAAATTTAACTGACTTTTAGGTACCATCGTCTCATACCAGCTCTCATACTTTTCTCTTGGAACATAAAAGCATTCTTATGCCTTTAAAATCATTGTTAGTTCATAAATTTTATTTGTATTAACTTATACAAATTAAAATTTTCAGTGGTATTTATTCCAAGCTCCTTTTGCCCTTTTCTCTTACCCAATCCATCCCAAGTATTTTCCTTCTAAAATGGGAGTCTGAAAGAGAGGTAAGTAGACATATACTTCCTAATTCATTTCTTCTTTTGGATATTTTCATTATGTCTTAATATTCTCACTTCCACATACTAAAATGACTCATTTATAATTTATAGTTAACTTTAATCTCTACTTTTAATGTTTCCTCCTTCCAAATATTTGCTACTAGCAGTGAAAGACAGCTTCAAATGAGACTATTGTGTTAGTATTTAAAATAAAGTCTAAAGGATAAAGTGAAAGATGAAAAAGATGTTGTATTTACTTATCAGTTTCTTTTATATTTAGGGCTTAATTAAGTACTTTGTACCCTAGGGAAGAAGTACTAGATAGCTGCTATAATTTTACCTCTGCTGATTTTCCTCACTAGAGCAAAGAATCTCCACCCATAGGTCAGAGCAAGAAAAAAGGGTGATAAAGGAGAGGAAATAAAAAGCAGATGACAAGGAGAGTGGTACAGACAGATTTGGCAGGCAGTCAATTATTTCTTTCATTCATCTTTTTGCCCTGGAAAGGATAAAGCATGTTCCACTTAAAAGTTCCAAAATAGTAGACAAAATGGTGGCTAGAGCATTAGCATGGTATTGTAGAAAGAGCACATGTTTTGGAGTCAGAAGATAGGAGTTTGAATTGAGACTCCAATTTCCTAACTGTATGAACTTACCTGTTTTATTTGTTTAATAACTCAATCCTTCCTGATAAACTAAGCTCCGTAATGATAGGAAACTCTGTCTCTTTCATACACTGTTGTAAGCTAAGCACCTAGCACTATGTCTGGTGAACAGTGAGGACTTTAGTAACTATCTGTAGAACCAATAAATGAATGATCTCATGCAAGTTTATCCATCTCTGAGTCTGTTTAATATGTAAATAGCTATTATAAAACTTGTATTAGTCATAAAAACTCTGCAAAGTTTCTAGCAGAGCATCTTTTTCCTTTCATCAAATATTTAATTTGGTACCCTCTAGGTGATTTGCAATAGCAGAGAATCAATAAATGATAGCCATTAATTTTTTTTTTCACCACTGTTCCTTCTTTGTTACCTCATATTTATATGGATTATAACACTATTTGTATGTGTCCATGCCTGCCTCAAACACTAGTCTTCTTTAACAGTAAACTTATCTCATAGGCTGTTGTGAGGATTAAATGAAATAACACAAGTAAATTACTTGGCAACATGATTAACACATGGTTAGAACTCAATAAATGTTAGTTTTCACTTCCTCATTAGTTTGAATGCCTGATTAACACTTAAAATTCAAATGCTTTTAATGTAAACCAAACTGGCTGTTATGACTACAAAGAGATCAACTGTGGTGCTAATCTAGAAGTGATTACCTAAAATGGTACTTCCCAGTTCTAATGATAACTACAGTAACTGGGTAGGAAATCTCACTTCTTCTATTTAACCCAAAACTGCCTTACAATTTCAAATAAGAAGCTAGATCTTTGTTGAGGGGCCATTATCTTGAGAAGCCAAATCTTAGTAGGGAAAAAACAGCCTCAAATTCTCCCCCTTTTTTCAAAGAGGGATATTAGTACTCGGGTGCTAATCCTTCACAGGCTGGGTTATTAGAACTGTTAAGGAGTAAAAAGGAAGAAAAGTTTTCTCCCTTTCTCTGCTCCACTGGCCCTTCAAATTTTTTTTAAAGATTCGAGTGTTTTAAAAGTATATTAAAGATCTAATTTGGGGCTGGCCCGATGGCTCAGGCGATTGGAGCTCCATGGATTCCCACATGGGCCAGTAGGCTCTCAACCACAAGGTTGCCAGTTCAATTCCTCGACTCCCGCAAGGGATGGTGGGCAGCGCCCCCTGCAACTAAGATTGAACACAGCACCTTGAGGTGAACTGCCACTGAGCTCCCGGTGGCTCAGCTGGTTGGAGTGCGTCATCTCAACCACAAGGTTGCCGGTTCGACTCCCACAAGGGATGGTGGGCTGCGCCCCCTGCAACTAGCAACGGCAACGGCAACTGGACCTGGAGATGAGCTGCGCCCTCCACAACTAAGACAAAAAGGACAACAACTTGAAGCTGAATGGCACCCTCCACAACTAAGATTGAAAAGACAACAACTTGACTTGGAAAAAAGTCCTGGAAGTACACACTGTTCCCCAATAAAGTCCTGTTCCCCTTCCCCAATAAAAATTAAAAAAAAAAAAAAAAAAAAAGATCTAATTTAACTACAAAGTAGGTGTTGATCAGATTTTCCTTACATACCACTCATCATAAAATTTGATAAGAGCATTTTCTCACCAGTCCACATTTTAAATCTTAAGAATGTTTAGGTAAACTTTTCATACTTTAAAAATAGTCATTCTATCTGAGAAAACATCAAAGTAAAATCTCAGTAGTTATTTAGAGTTGTTCTCCTTAGAAAACAGGTTGCTACAAATATTTACTTTTATATGAAATAACTGGCCAGACAGAGTCAAACTGGCTATCTCTAAACATCAAACTCTATGATCAAATAATCAGCCACAGAAAGAAAATCCTCTGGGGTACACTGATGTAGGAAATGATTTCAGAAACTAATCTGATTTCTATTAGTAAACAGGGTAGGATTCAGATGAAAAGAATTTAAAATGCATTACTTACTTTTGCAAATAATTCCTGTTGCTGTCTCAGTAACTCTTCTTCAGGAATGCCAAGGTTTTCCAAACGAGAATTGGCCTTTCTTCTTTTTAATGCTACTGTTTTGCATTCTTGTAAGACTTCTTTTACTTCACTGATATAAGAACCAAAGCCCAAACTTTCTAGTGCTAGGTAAATGAAAATATGAAAACATGAAAGAGTGATTAAAACACAGCTATCCCCCACATATGGAACTTTTACGTTTTTGTTTTTTATTATTATTTTTAGAGGGGGAGGTTGTTGTTTTCTAATAATTTTACCTATTTTATAGTTGCACAGTAATTATCTGGATGGCTTACACAAAATATTTTATCAACTTTTTAAGTGTTAGATTGCAAATTAGTTAAAACTTAAAAAATATTTCAAGGCACAGGCCTTGACTTTTCCTTTCTTTCTGACTAATTTTTAAAAAACCAAAGCATTTCCTGTAAGGGAAAAAAAAGTCTAATGTAAGAACATGTGGTTTTAGTGAGAAAACATTTTTCCTATACCACTCATGGTAAATCAAACATTATTAAGTCAGTTTCTCAATACCAAAAAAGCAAATATTTGGAATATGTTTGTTAATAACATATTCTGTGCCAGTTGGCTTAGAAAAAGTAGGCTGGTAACACATGCTCTAAGTTTCAGTAGGATAGGATGAAAGAATAGATAAGCTCTTTTGTCCAATATGCCAACAGATACTATTTTTAGCAAAGACACTCAGACTGCCAAGTTTAAGAAATACTGATGGAAATAACTTATGAAATTCAGCATTTATATTCAGCCAACAAGTTTCCTTGAAAATAAAACTTAACAGGAAGCACTGTTAAAACATTTGAAGTGATGTGGCAGAAACACTGGGATAAAGATTATAAGGATAGAAGCATTAACAAAAAATTCTTTCCCCCCCTTTTTCTTTTCACATTTTGAAAGAAAATTTTACAAGAAAGTAGTGCACTCTCCAAATGCTTTCTGTAATCCAGAAAGACAAGGTATAAAATTTCCTTTTGGCTCACAGTATATAAAATTATGTTATAGTTTCCTGTATGTTAATATTTTGAATGATTTCAACTTTACCTCAAATGTTAAACTAGTTTCATCAATCTTTAGAAATAATCTGATGCCAAAAGTAGAGTACTATTACATGAATTTTAATTAAGTTAACTTACTGACCCCTCTTGCCACCCAAAAAAAAACTTCAGTAAGGCATTATTCTGAGTTCTCTATATCATATTAACTACCACAGACTTCCAGTCAAGATGGTGGAGTAGGTAAACACTGCTCGCTTCCTCCCATGACCACATCAAAATTAGAACTAAATTATAGAACAACCGATCTTGAGAACTACCTGAAGACTAGCTAAACAGAATTTCTATAACTAAGCATATAGAGAAGCCACACTGAGGGGCGGAGCTACAAAACGGAGCTGGTCCCACACCTACATGTGGCGGTTAAGAATCCGGAAGAATATCTCTGGTGCAGAGGTCCCCACTGAGGAGCAAGGGGTTTCAGCCCTTCACCAGGCTCCCCAGCCCAGAGCATCAGTGCTAGGAAGAGCAGTCCCCACAACATCTGGCTGTGAAAATCAGTGGGGATTCCATCTGGGTGAGATGGATGGCTGCTGTAGACCCAGGAGTCCTCTTAAAGGGCTCAAACACAGCCTCACTCACTCATAGACACTCACCCTAAGGTCCAGGGAATGGACAGCAGCTAGAAAAGCACCAGGGACATATGGGGAGGAACTGAATTTCTGGCTTCAGGGTGAGGGCTGGAGCAGCAGCTTCTTCCTGGACTAAAGTGCCAGCACGTGCCATTGTTCCTTTGGGGAGCCCTAACTCCACCCAGCCAGCAGGCACAGGCGGATGCCAAATGTGAGTCTCTATCAACTTAACTAACACTCCTCGCGCACCATCCTGGTGATTCTCTAAGACCCCACCCCACCCAATTCACATTCTGGCCAGAACTTCTTTCAGAGGCTAATCCACACAAGCGGTCAGCCTAGGACTGTGCTGTGAATTTTCCTAAAATCTTTCAAACCCCAAACAAGCAGAAGCTGGCCTCAGCATGCCCTGTATCTCTTGCTAAGCTGCCTCAAACCCAACACTAGTGGCAGCCAGCCTCAGTTCACAGCATAACCACTCCCAGGCATCTTCAAGCCCAGCACAGGTAGCTACCAACTACAGATCACCTTGTAGCTCCTACCAGCTGGCCCCAGTCCTGGCACAAGCAGCAGCTGACCTTGGCCTGCACCAGAGCCCCATCAAAGAGGCCCCAGAACCAACACACCTGATGCCCGCTTGAGACCACACCAGAGTACTACCTAATTAGCACCACAAATGATACACCCAAAGGGGCAGACACTAGAGCCTGGCTAGAGCAAACCCTGCTCTGTGGGGTCAGCCCTGGTACAACAGCTTGTCTGCTACAGTCATGGCCAGTCCTCATAGCCAGTCAGCTCACCCACTGACATTCCAACAGCACTCAAGGCTCAACTACAACAGAAGAGAAGACACAACCCACATGAGGGACACCTGGAACACCTAGCTCAGATGAACTGTGAGACTGTGCCACAGAGCCCCACAAGTGGCCCTACATAAGGCCACTCTGCCAAGACTGGGAGACATAGCAGATCAACCTAATACAGAGGGTGCCCAAAAAATGTATACATATTTTAAGAAAGGAAAAAACTGTATTAAAATTGTAATAATATATACCAATACCAAAAGATGAATACAAGTCATATGTGACTTCTGCAATTACAAGAGGTGCTCAAAGTGGTTACCATCAATGTTCAGAAACTTCTGATTATGGCGAACTACTGCTTGAGCAATGTTGACCAAAGTGTCCATTTATATCGCTGCACATGCCATTTCAATTTCTTTCTGATGTACCACCAGTGTAGCCGATTTTCTACAGTACACCACATCCTTTAAGGTCCCCCACAGGTAGAAGTCAAGGTGTGTTAAGTCAGGAGAATGTTCTCAAATTTCAAATACCATGTCAAAATGTTATTGCGCTCTCCAAATGGCAACTGTGTTTCTGCCATTTTCTTTGACTGTCCTGCCTATCACATGGTCACACTAGCATTCATTTGATTAATGCCATCTTTTGAGCAAAATTCATACTACACATTGCTACTGTAATTCAATTTAACTTTGAAAAATAATACATAGATAACATTTCTTAAAATGTGTATACATTTTTTTGGCACCCCCGGTACATAGAAACAAACAGGCAGCCAAAATGAGGGGACAAAGAAACATGTCCCAAATGAAAGAACAGGATAAGATATCAGGAAAAAAAAAACTAAACAAAATGGAGATAAGCAATCTACCAGATACAGTGTTCAAAACACTGATTATAAGGATGTTCAATGAACTCAGGGGAAGAATAGATGATCTCAGTGAGAACTTCAACAAAGAGATAGGAAACATAAAAAAGAACCAATTAGAAATGAATACAATACTGAAATGAAGAATATATTAGATGGAATCAACAGCAGATGAGATGGAGCGGAGGATCGAATCAGCAGTTTGGAAGACAAGGTAGCAAAAATCACCCAATCGTTAACAGCAAAAAGGGAAAAGAATTTTAAAAAATGAACATAACAAATACCACGATTTCACTTAGTCGACATCACTGCCCAGAACATTGAGGGATCATCCCCCTGTTCTACCACAGGGATGATGTCATGAGAGGGGACTATGAGCTGTAGGCCTGATGCTGGGAGATCACTAAGCTGGGGCTGTGCTAGGCCCAGGACCAAGGTTTCCCTGTCTCCTTCCAGTCTTGGGCTCAGCTTTGTCATTTCTAACCATGTGCATTGTCAGAGGCACTGCCCAACATGCAGCAATCAACCAGAGCCAGCAGAACTAGTTGTTCTGGGTCCCTAATGCCCCATCCACAATGTGGATGCCCTTTCCTACCACCAAGGAAGATGCGACAATGGCCACAGTAATAGGCTTACTACCTGATGTTCGGCAGAACTGTTTCAGATGTTTTTCATGAGGCAATTGGACCTGCAGCAGCCAGACATGGTGCCCCTGTGGCATCATACAGAATATTTCTCAGGCCCTGAGCCCAAGGATGCTTTAGGACAGTTTCAAACAGATCTGGAGAACATGGAAAGGGAAATCATGACCTGGAATGAGCAGCTAGAACTTCCCTATGAATACCTAAAACTGAGCTGCATAGAGAACAATGATGTTATCTGAGCTCTAATATGCTGACCTTTCAAAGACCATAGGCCAATACTAGGGTTAACATTTTCCTCTTGAGTTTTATCTTTTCCTGGATCTTAGTTGTTATTGTTCTATTTTCTTTTCTACCTGAGTTCCCTATCTGAATATATCACTAGCCTGAAGCACTGTCTTAACTTCCAGGTCATCTAACAGAATGATCTTTAACTTGAAAATACATTCCTTAGAGAAATCAACTATCTACTCATGTAGCCTTCTTCTGCCTCCGGAAAATTTGTCCTTTCCATTTATTATATAATCATTTAATGGATTTGTTAATACGGTGTGATACAGATGTTCAATTCCATTTTTTTCCATTGGGATAATCCCTTATAGCAGCACAGTATATTGAAGAGGCCCTCCTCTCCCACCGATTTATAATGCTGACATAAATCAAGTTGTCATATATGAATGGGAGGTGTTTTTTTTTAGTGTTCTATTCTATTCCAGTCATGTTTGTCTTACACTATACCACACTGACAATTACAATTTCATAATTAAAATAGCCTTTCATAATAATTATAACATTATAATTAACTTAGCATTCATAAAACATAGTCATCCAATTTGTCCTTTAGAGGTATCTTGGCTTTTCTTGGACTTCTGGCCCTTCACATAAATACTGCAATCAATTTATCATTCTCCAAATAAAGTCTGTTGTGATTTTTATTGGAAAAAAATTAACCACCACATAATTCTTGGTCTCAAGGAGCTTGGGATATAGTGGAAAATTTTGTGAAAATTAGGTAGCCTGCATTTTTGAACTTGAATTGACATTTTTTAAGTGTCAGTGCCAGAAGCCAACGTTTCTATTTTTTTGTTTGTTTGTTTTTTAAAGGGAAAAGCATAATGTATATTTTCAATAAGATTGGATGGAGACAATACCAAAAGAAACTGAGTGAATGGTTTATGAATTCCTGCCTCATTCTAAAGAAAGTCTTATTTCCTTACCCTTATACCAAAGTTCTCCAAGACCTAGTCCCACCTACTTTTCCAGGTTTATTTCTGCCATTATTACATCTCTGCATACTTCTACTGAGTATGACTGCTCAATGTTTCCCAGTCATTGCATTCCCAGGCACCAGTTTCCCACAGTCATGCTGACGGTAATGCATTCAAGGCCCAGATCAAACTCCATCTTCAAATTAAGCTTGCCTGATTCTCCTAGACAGAAGCAACCTCCCCCTTTTGAAATCAGATAGATGTAGAATTTGAAACTTGGTTGTCACTGTATTTGTGTAACCTTGGATACGTTGCTTAACATCTCTAAGCTTCAGTTTAGTATCTCTAAAACGAGAATAGCATTTACCTCATAATATCTTCCTACGAGAAGTAGTATAGCAGGTAAGCATGCAGGCCCAAAGGCTGCCAGAGACTGACTCCCAGTTTTGCCTCAATTAGCTGTGTGACCCTACCTAAGTTCCTTCACCTCTGCCTCTAAAACAAGAGTAACAGTACCTACATCTCATCAGATCAGGTTGCTGTGAAGAATAAATATAAATAAAGAGAATAGAACAGAGGCTGGTCTATCAAAGAAACAGAATATTCATTATTATATTTGTATCAGTTTTAGGGTTGCAGGAATCAACAAATAATTAATCTAAGGCATTTAACACAGTGTCTAGTACATAAGAGTCGCTTAACTGACTTGGGCTATGTATTATTCTTTTTTTTCTTACATTTACTTTCTCTTAATAAGTATACAGGACCTAAACAAATGTACAGTTATGCATTATCACACCTAAATTCAAGTTGAACAAGTATATTCATAATATAAAATATTAAATTTACAAAATTAACAAATCAACACAATAGTGAGACAACTCTTCAAAATGTCATGAATTACTACACTAGGCATTAAAATGATCTATTCCAAACTACCTTTAACCATGGAGGGTTTGGGTTAAAAATTAACAAAAACAACTCACCTTTAAAACCATCTAAAGTTGAGAACACTGCTTTCAAAAAAAATTTGCAAGTAAATCCAAGGTTAATATTTAATATTATTCAATGAGCTGCTAGATACAAATACTGTACTCTCAATAAACTGGTTTAACAGAAGCAGCCATATATTTAATTTCAAAAACTGCATTGAGTTTAACCCAAATTTTAAACACACTTCAGCTAACTAATAACTGGATATAATATCTTCTAAACAGGGAGATATTTTACATCATTTGTTACCATGTAGTAGTAATCAATCCCATTTTACACAAAGGAGAATCTTAAAGGATAAGGAGAATACTCCCAAGCAGGGCCACTATTTATGGTTGTGCAGGTTGTTCACTGCACAACAGGACGGTATCCAAGGAAGGCCATTCATAATTTGTATATTCAAATCTGTGCTTTCTCTGGCAGATGGTAGTAAAGGTTTTAAGGAAGGAGGGCCTTTTTCTAATTTGTACAAAGGGACTTTATGGACTGTTAATAGTCCTGGGTCTAAGGAACTTAGTGTAAAAGCAAAACAAGAAAAAAATTTTAAACAATTTGTGGGTAAAACACACACATCACTTGTTCCTCCATGGTCTGTCTGCTACCCTCTGCCATTTATCTTAAAACTATGCCCAGAAAATCACATGCTATATTAGGGGAAAAAATACTTAGCACACTTTTCAATTTGAAAGACAGATGTTAACAAGAAACCCACTTAAAAAAAGGTGAAAACTTCCACCAGCATAGTAATTTTAATACAGGCTTATCTTATTTCACAAAAGTGATGTAATCCTGAAGTTTCATTATAACAGCAGTTTGTTTGAATTCTTTACACTTCAAATACATAATGCATGTTTTTCATTAAAAAGCGCGCACACACACACACACACACCAAGGGTGCCAAAAAAATGTATACACATTTTAAGAAAGGAAAAAACTATTAAAATTACACTGATGGTAACCACTTTGAGCTCCTCTTGTAACTGCAGAAGTCAAACATGACTTGTGTTCATCTTTTGTAATTGGTATACAAGTATGTTGAGTATTACAATTTTAATACTCAATATTTAGTTTTTTCCTGTCTTAAAAATGTGTGTATATATATATATATATGTATATATATATATACCTTTTGGCAACCTCTGTATATATATTATACACACACACACACACACACACACACACACACACACACACACACACACATATATAAAACAGCACTCTCTAATTTCTTTATATTCTTTTGTTTGTGTGTTGAGGGAAGAGGGAGTGATGTAGTTCACTTAAAATACATTAAGAGGATGTAAGCCAAAGTAATTTCTTGGCTCATCAACCTGGCAAGGTATCTGAATGAAGACCCTTAAGAACCATGTTTTCTATGGTATCACTACTTCCGGGAATCTGGGACAATGAGAGACTGACGGCAGAACAGGAATCAAGTATCATTCATCTTATGTCCTTGGCAGTATCCAGCACAACGCCAAGAACATAGCAGTATTCAAAAGTAATTGTTGGGTGGCAAAAGAAAAACAAAAAATGTCTCAATTTTAAGGAAAATAATAAAATCCTAACTTGAAAAGCATTGATTACGTGATAAATTGTGCAATGCACATATATCTCTCTTTGGGAAAAATATCAGTATGGATGATTATTTAGGCAATACAATATCATTCTCATTCTCATTATTATTACAATTTCTCTGAAATCACTCAGATCCTCTGATTTCAAAACTACTTCACATCCGCTTTCCAAAATAGACGGTGGTTTAGGCTTTAGAGCAAAACTACTCAAAATATGGTCCATAGACTTGTGCCAGAATTGCTTGTAATGGTCTGTGATGAGTTAAATATGGAAATTCAAAGTACCCATTTTAAGAACCTTCATAGCAAAACAGTAACTATGTGAGGTGTTAACTAACCTTATTGTGGCAATCATTTCATAATATATACATACATTAAATCATTACATTGTACAACTTAAACTTATATAATGTTATATATCAATTACATCTCAAAGTTGGGGGGGGAAGAAATTTAATGGCAATTTGAAAGAGTAATTTCATGTCTATTGAATCTAATAACAAAAAATTGAAGTTTTATTTGTATCCTTTCTTCTTGTTTTCCTAGTGATCCACTTTCACTGTATTTTACAAAAGTACTAGTGTGAGAAGGACTAGAATTTTTAAAAAGGCACTCAACATAAATAGCTTGGAGCAATTCAATTGCTGAAGCAAATCCTCAAAAGACTTCAAACTTTCACTACTTTCAGTTACTATTCTCATAAATGTGAAAAAAAAATGAAGCAAGAGATTAAAAATGCAGAAAGAAAATATCACTTAAAATGTTATTATTTATACTTTAGCTTTACAAAAGGCATCATGACATAAGGTTAAACATAACAGACTTTCAGCTTTATGTTTTAATCAGTACTACTGTATAAATTTTTAAAATTATTATTTACTACAGCATATTTCATGTAAGGTTCTCAACTCTGACTGATTCTCAATAATTGCAAGTTATACATGAAACCATTAAGTATTATTTATACACAAATGGGGAAACATTTAACAGATTTGCCTAACGTGAAAGACTTTCCAGAGTAGAACTTGCAGCTCTTGACTCTCAATGTCAATTCTTTCCATAATGTAACAACATGTTAGAACTCATTGAAGAATATGTGTTCACAGAAATCAGCAATGGAATAAAAATAACACTTTAGAAATCCCTCTATTTGTGTATTTGTGATCTTCAATACCAAGTCTACTTTCTTAAACTCAAAATAAGCAAGACATTAAGAACAAATTTTTAAAAATTTACCTAAGTCATAGTATTTCACAGATTTAATGGCAATGAAATTACTACTTCAACTGTAATTTGAATTTTACAGAACTGCTTCAAATGCTTACTTTGCTCTGACAAGGTAAAGTGGCAAGTTAACAAATGTCCTAAAGCGAAGTCTAGTTCATTACACTTATTACTTAAAACTGCAAACTTCAACAAGTGAGATTCATATCACTTTAAAAATATACATTATTATTCCACTTGGATATATCCTACATTCCTACCGTGTTTCCCTGAAAATAAGATCTAGCCAGACCATCAGCTCTAATGTGTCTTTTGGAGCAAAAATTAATATAAGACCCGGTCTTATTTTAACATAAGACTGGGTCTATAATAAATATAATATAATAATATAATAAAATTAATATAATACTGGGTCTTATATGAATTTTTCCTCCAAATGACGCATGAGAGCTGATGATCCAGCTAGGTCTTGTTTTCGGGGAAACACGGTAAACAATCAATGCTGACAGAAAGTGTAAAAAATGTCATCTCTACCATGATTTACTAGCTTTCCAGAGTTAATCTGTAAAAACACTTTAAACACCTAAAATATACAGACATGAAAATTTTCTTTTAAAAAATTTTAACCACTCAAGACAAAAAAAAAATCTTTAAAATGATTAAGCAATGAGACTAATATGAGATTATGTGTATGTATAAAATCTATTCCCCTAACGGGGAAAATTTGGGGCAAAAATGGTAAGTCTTCATCCACTTAATATCAATACTACAAGAAAAAAAGGTAAATTTATAAGACTATAACAGGTCAATACATGATTTTTTAAGATTAATAAATCATACTTAGCACACAAAGGAAAATGCTTTCACTGGAACTTTCCTAGTTGTTAAACTGAATTTAGCATATTCCAAAGTTGAGGCATTTAGCATACTGCTTGCTACAGCTGCACTTTTATTCCATCATGTCAATCAGAAATCTAAATATATCCTAGAAAAGAATAAACTCTACCCAAGAAGACAGATTGTAATGCGTTATTAGATTTTTGGAATGATCCCCATTTCTGTGGTGTAAACAAATGTTTAGGCAGATCCTTTAGAAATCTTTTGCAATTTTCAGTAAAAGGCAATGTTGATAAAAGATCCTTTTTCTTTTATATGAGTTGTAAAAGGTAATTATAGCTTTCTTTGTTGGATAATCTTGAGAAAGACTTATGACAACAATTGAACATATAATGTGAAAATAAAAAACACCACAGGAAAAATAGACAACTTGGCTTTCATTTTACTTGCCAGGGTATGCAGCACACCAAACAAGCAGAAAAAAATGGTAGCTTTAAAATTAAATATGCTTTTTCCTAGGGATTTATTTATTTCCTTATGTACTGAAATGGAAATGGCAGAGTATAATTTATATCTGCCTTCCACACATCATTCAAGATCAAAAATGAATCATTTAATCCTTCCGTCAATATTGACAGTAAAATATAGGATATGGTGAATATGAGCAGATGTGTTCTCTACTTCAGAATAACAGGAAAGTCACCTTTTAAAAAGTTAAATTATAAAAATCAAATGGTAGACAACTACCAGCCTACTCAAATGATTAAAATTAACCATGATTTTTTTCTGACTTCAAAAGCAATCAAGAAATTGATAGAATTTTAATTGGATTATTATAAGAGGCAAGTTATAACCTCAAATTGAGTGCAATTTTTTCATAATGGTGTATGTGCTTCCTGAAATATTGTGACTAGTAAATATGTCTCCCCATCCTTGAAACACGCCATCAGAATACGGTCTCCCAAATCCCTATTACTGAACTAAATCCTTTCCAAAGATAGAAAAAACTGTTGCAACTTTCAGAAGTGCTGTTCAATAAAAGCTTAAGTGTGTACATCTAAATGGGAATGGGGGCAGGAAAGAACAGGGAAATGTTCCATGAAAAACATCTTACAATCTCTTAAACCAGGCTGTAAAAATTTATCTCCATAGAACAAAGGGAGCTACACAGAAGAAAAAGAAAAAGAGAAAGAAGGATGGGAGGGAGGGAAAAAGAAAAGGACATTCACCCTTTTCTTACAGAATAGAACTGGGGTGCTTTGGTAACTTGTTGATGAACAGTTGGACCATTAAACCATTTTTAATGCAGAAAATAGATTCTACTCAACACCAATAAACTTGAAAACGTTGAACACACTCATGTTAAAAATTTTTTACTCAGGTGTTCTGAAAACTCATCTTTTTCTCTACATTGGTGAAAAGATCGGGTGCGGAAGGGGTGCTGTCTCTGTTCTTACTTGAATTTCCTGTCTGAATTTTAATTTTCCAAGGGAGTACTTTTGGATTCCTTTCTCAGTTGTTATGATCTACGTTTCAATTTCTCAGTTGTCATGTATAGGTTCCTCTTTAGGCAGGCAGAATTCTTGTTGCTTCGGCTTACCTGGCTGTAAATTGAAACGACTGCTAATACTTTACCTTTGAGGGATGTTAGCTGACCTAAATGCTTGCAATCCTTACTTGTATTGGCTGGTGAAAAGTACCACGAGCACACCACACAGGAATTTGTTTAAGGCACCCGCTGCCTCCATGCCCGCGTGGCTTTTTCATTTTCCAGTACTGATCAGGGGAAAGGAATGAAGGCTTTGACATGAATGAGTCACGCGACTAGCAAGCTGTCCCCGGACCTTCACTTAAACAAAATCCCACACGTAACACTTACCTTGTATGACATGCTCTGGCGAGATGGTCTTCTTTTCAGATTTGTTGCAAATCTCATTGGCTTCAGAAGATATAAGGTGAATGAATTCAGTACAGCAGTTCACCACCAGCTCCCGGGCATCGTTGGCCACCCGGACATTGGGGAGAGTCTCTTTGATCATCTTATTGATAGCAGCTCTGGGTATAGTGAGATCATCATCGTTGCCAGATGAGGAAGCCATCGTATCTTCCTATGTCTCTCGCCCCGACTTTTAAGAACTCCCCAGTTCTGGTCCACTACTCCACAAAGATTTTTCAAAAGGCCGCCCTCGGAGAGTGATCCCGGGGGCTCTATGAGAAGAGGGTGCAGAAAATGAAGGGGGAGGGGGGCGCGGGTTGGCACCAGAGGGCAGGGAACACAGCGTGTGAGATTTAGGGCGAGGTTCGAAGGAAAGTCTGGGGGCTGAGAATTCTGCCCCAGGGCGGGGAGGAAAAGAAAGGTGGTCAGGAAATTTGAACACCAGGGAACACCTTCGTGTCTCCTCAGAGGGGCGGGCGCTGTCGCCCAACAGGTCCCCAAAGGTGCCGGAGCAGCGGCAAGGTTCAGGGACACTGGCCTCGCTGAGGTATACTGGGCGGACACCCAGCGGGCTTGGCTCTACAGAGCCGGAGCCCCAGCTGCCGCCGCCGCAGCCGCCAGCAGCCGTTGCCGCCGCCTCAGCCAAACCATCCTTCAGACACCCACGCCGCTGCCTCACAACATGTCGGCCGCGGCCGCTGCTGGAACTTGGGCGGCCGCCTGGGAACGAATACAGACAGAGCCAGACACAAGGGAAGTAGCACTGGCGGCCGCCGTGGTCGTTTAGCCCGAACGCTGATCGTGGAAGCCGAAGCCGCGGCAACGGTGGTCCCTCCAGAGGCCAGGGAAGGTTTGTGGGAAGCTTCTCCCGACACCCTTTGCGCTACCGGAAGCCTCACCCCCCTCCCTCCTTCCCTACCGAGTTCCGGGTGTGGCTATTGCCCTTCCCCCACCCGCGCCAGCAGGAACCTCCCGGCCCTGCGGCCCCCCGCTTCCGCCAGCCGCGGTCCTGGCTCGCGCCCGGGCAACCCCCTCCTTCATGGGGACCGTAGCAGGGCGAGCGCGCGCCCACAGTACCGGAAAACCCCGAGTACGTGCTCGCTCTGGGCTGCGGCGCCAGACTCGGGATGGAGTGGGTGGGTGCACCGGCGAGGTTGGATCGCCTCTACGGTCTCGACCAGCTGAGGCTTCGAAAGCCTTTCCCAGCTATGTTCAGGGACAAAGGAATGCTGGCTTTTATTAAAAGAACTCTCTTTGCTGTTCCTTAAAGGAGCCCGAACTGGGCTTCAGGAGGAACGAGGTCTGGGCTGGGGAATCGGATATGAGAAAATGAGAAGCCGGTGTTCCTGTGTCTGCACAGTCCGGAGGAAAACCTTTTGATACCTAATAGACGTTATTGGGATCAAAGCTCTTTTTGGTCCTCCACCCAGTTTCTCGTTTTATGAGAAACAAAACATGCTGAGAAGTGACATGACCTCCCAGTCACTACTAATGGCTAAACCGGAAACGAGAAATAAGATCCAACGTAGTGGAAATGCGTAGCATTAAGAGGTTCCAACTTAGCAATTTTTCATGGTGTATTGCACGTTGCCTTCTGAAGAGGCGGGGGTGGGGGGGAGTATGTTACAGTATCTTAAGCAGCTCTGATTTTTGCTCTCCAGGGTAACTAGTAACATCAACGTGTGTCAAGTTCTTCATAAAAATTGACTATTTTTTTTAAAAACTAAGTTTGTCATACTGTCATTTGGAAGAAGAGTCTATGTTATAAATAGTGGATTGTTGCAATTTCTAAAAAGTAAACGAGATACCATTTAAATCCGTTTTGGCACTTTAATCAAATACATTGGACAGCAACTGGTTTGTTTGAAATGTACTCTTAAAACGTTTTATTTAAGAAAGACCCTAGATATTTTTTTTTATTTAGCATTTTCTCCAGTACACTTGCCAGTTCTTTCATTTCTGAAGTGCAGACGCTGCTTTTTCAGTGCAATTAAGTTTAGCCAAACCAAAACTTCTTTGATAAAACAATGTATTTGAAAATTTTCTTCAAAACAGGAATGTGAAACTGTTGGCTCAGTTGTTGGCCCTTTATGAAGAGTTTATGTAGGTCAGTTTACTGTTGGTTTCAAGAGTTACTATGCTGTCTAAATTCATCTTGGCCTTACCAAGTTTATCAGATTGAAAAAAGCTAGCAAAAATGTCCCCAGTTACCACATTTGTCACTGACCCAAATCTTGTCATTCCTGAAAAAATAATTTTGCTTTTTCATGTAACATTTATGCAAAGTAGAACAATAGGCTTATACATACGTATATCTGAAGAGCACATGTTATTCCAGTAATAGTTTATTACTACAGGGTTGTGTGGTAGCATAAGCATGAAATGTGTGTTAGAGACCTAGGTTCCAGTCCCAGTTTTTTGTTACTTTAGACAGGTCACTCGCCAAGCCTCATTTTCTTCAACTAGAAATGGAAATATAACTCAGGATTCAAAGTCAAATGAGACCATATGTAAAAGCACTTTTAACATTATCAAGTATGGAGATGTTGTTGTTTATTATTATCTTTATCAGGTCTGAGCGGTCTTCAACTATTAATAAACCATACATAATACGGCTGAAAGAAAATTTAACTAAATATAAATAGTGTGAAACATGAAATATATGCTAATCTGGATCCCACGGTTAGTTATTTACAGTACAATAGATCCTTATTATAAGTAGGCCTTTGAAAAGAAGGATAACAATGAGCTTTAAGACTTTTAGTGCATATATATGAAACATTATTTTTCTCATGGTATCCCAAAATTCATGATATGAAAAGAAACAGCTGTTTCGTATGGTTAATTAGGCTAACTCTACAGCAGTTATCTTAAAATGTGTTAATTCATAGATGCCTGGATTTTCAGCTAAAATTACAATCTATAACTTTTGTAGTTTGAAGCTTTACATTTTAAAAAAGCAAATAATGCTATCTTTTGTGCTAATTTGTCATTGCTAACACACCAATGGCTAGTTGTTGGTAATTCAAATTTAAAAAATATCATCTATTACATGCTTCTTTTGTGATTGGCACTGTGCTAAGTACTTTTACCTAAGTACTTTTACCTTTATCATTTCATTTAATCCTCAGAACAACCTTATCTGATAGATACTGTTTCAGTCTCCATTTTACAGATAAAGAAAGTGAAGCTGGGAGAAGCGAAATAACTTTCCTGAAGTCAGTATAGCAGTCGGGATAGGCTAAATTATGTTGCAAGAATCTCAAAAGGTTTATTTTCTTGCTCATTTTCTGGGTTCATCCTGAGTCAGCAAGAGGACTTACCACACAGTAATCACTCAAGAATCCATTGGAACTGTTAAGAGGAAGTAATGAAGGAGCCTTGAAATACAGGCTTTTGACAGGTGGAGAAAGAGGAAAAAGGTATTTGTGTTCAAAGTAATGATACGAAGTTGTGTAGACAGAAATGGTGAGAACAGCAAAGAAATCACTTTAATTGAAGTAAAGCATTTTTGTTTACTGTAGTGAGAGAGAAGAGGCAGCAGAAGTCGTGAAGTAATAGAAGCTGAGAAATAGAAAGGGAGAAGAGAGAGAACTCACTTGTAAAAAGGGCAATAGAAGCAAGGACAGAAGTTTTAGGCCTCAAATAATTATGTCAGAAAGACCAACAAAATAAATGGATCGCTAGAATGTTGGTGTACTCTTTTGAAAGAGACAATACGCCTCCATGAAACAGTTTCCTGTGCTTCTTTCTATGTATCTTCATAATACTCTGCTAAAAATTCCATTTTTATTCTACACAACTTGAGAGAGCACAACTCATTCAATAGCTTTGGCTTCAGATCTGGGTTTGATTCCCACTCTGCCACTTAACTAACTTGGGCAGGGTATTTAAGCTGTATCTTGATTTTTCTCCTCTATAAAATAAGAATACATGCTTCACAGGTGTTTTAAATCTCAAATGAAGTAATATATGCAAAGCATTTAGGACAGAATTTTAATGCTAAATAAATAGTGGTAGTTGCTAAAAAATAATCATTACACTGATGATTATTACTCCTAGGAATGGAATAATGGGATTGAAAATAAAGGTGATTCCAAGAACTATTTCACAGAAAGAGTTGGAAGAACCTGATAGTTTGGCTCTTAGATAGTCAAGGAAACAGACTAATCAAATATGATTTTTAGCCTCAGAAAGTGGGATTAGGGTAGTGTCAAAAACAGTAAAATTGAATGGGAGCTTTAGAGGAGAAGTGCTTGCTTTTGGACATGTTTTGATTTGAGGCAACAGTAGGCATTTAAGGAAGTGATATCTTGGAGGCAGTAGAAAGGGAAGACAGCATCTGATTTCTATATTCATTCAACACCTGAGTGTCTACTGTCCTAAGTATGGTACAGGAGAGATAAAGATAAATACAACATCCTTCTTGTTTTCAAGGACCCCACAACCTATTGGGAGAATCACAATATAAAACAGATTGAAATAAAATACTGTGATAAACATGTAAGCTAAGAGTGTGCAGAGGAAGGAGTAATTCATAAACCACTTGTGAGGTACAGAGGGCTTTAGGGAGGACTCAACATTTTAACTGAGCCTTGTGGATTGAGTAGAATTTTGATAGAAAAGGAGAGTGTGCAGCTGAAGAAGAAACACAAAAGTACATCGTGTGACATGGAAAAATCAAGGAACCTAGAGAAACTTCCCATTTAACCTTGTTTCTCTAGTTCCCTGTTACAGTGCCTGGCACACAGGAGACCCATTAAGTAAATGGGTAAATGAGTAAACAGTTTCTGCTTCATCATGAGAACATACTCAGGCTGACCTGCTCGGAGAATGTGAGAGACAGTGGAAAAGAACAAAGCCCTTTCTAGACCTGATGACAGACAGCTGGTCCCAATATGAGCGTTCAGCCAAACTTAGCAGAGCCACTTACCCAACCCACAGCTGACTCAGAAAATGAGTAAACCCAGCTAATTCCAGAAGAGTTGCCCAACTGAAAATGCACAGACTCCTAGGAAATAATAAATGGTTATTGGTTTACTCCACTGACCTTTGAGGGGCTTGTTAGGCATTTTTGTAGCAATAAATGACTGGTACAATACCTGTGAGTTAGGTTTCACCTGTGGATCATGAACTTAAGAGCTTTGCTAGCCGAACAAAAGATTTAAAATCCAACAATTGCTTGACTGAGTCCCACTGTGAATGTGAAGAATGGATATATTTATAAAACAGTAGAAATAAAATTTGTCACTACTTGCTAATATTTTAAAGTTAGTATAAGACATTTTAAAAACTAGAAAAACTAGGCTAATTTAAATTTTTTAAAAATATCTTTAAGAAAAAAATCAAAAGTAAAATCACCAATACCTCTCTTTTCCAACACACCTATGCTAATTTTTGCATGTTTCTATTCAGCCTTACCCATGTGTATATGTATTTTCATATAGTTCTAATAACAATGTTGTATTTTGCTTTAATATAGAAGGAAAAGTACCAGCTGGGACCAGCTGTCTGTCATCAGGTCTAGAAAGGGCTTTGTTCTTTTCCATGGTCTCTCACATTCTTCCAGCAGGTCAGCCTGAGTATGTTCTCATGATGAAGCAGAAACTGTTTACTCATTTACCCATTTACTTAATGGGTCTCCTGTGTGCCAGGCACTGTAACAGGGAACTAGAGAAATGAGGTTAAGTGGGAAGTTTCCCCTTCCACTGAGGAGCTTATCATCTAATGGGAGACACAGGCAAGTAAACCAGAGACTCCAGTGCAGTATGCTAAGTGCCAGGATTGTGGCGTGACAGGCCCTATGGGTATAGTGAAGGACCTTCCAAATAAAAATGGGTAAGTATGGAGTGACAGTCTTAAGTGTCACAGAGGAGGTAATCCTTGAGCAAGTTTTCAGGAGGAAGGGGAAGGAAATTTCATGCAGGAGAACAACAAAAGCTCAGTGAGACAGAACGTCATGGCATTTACGGTGAACTGCAGTATTTTAGTGAAGCGTGGAGGGAAAGGAACATACGAAGGAGCATGTCATGCGGGAGACCCTGCTCGCTGCTCCATTTGTCGTGCGGGACGGCCTGCGGGGTCTCTGGTCCCGCTCCCCATACAAGAACGCAGGATATGGTGAGGCCAAAAAGGAACACCCACGGAGCCATAGGTAGGGGAGTCATACCACTTTAGTCTCTCTGGCGACACTATACTCTCACTGGAGGCTGGATACACACTGTCCGCAAACCGCCATCCACGCTTGCCAGCCCAGCCGCCATCTTCTTGCTAGCCCCATTCTTTTTTCTCCTTCTCTCCTTCTCGTAGCCACAGCAGTTATATTGTGGCCAATGGCTCACTGGTTACAGCTGACGGCCAACTAGCCACAGCTGATGGCCATCCCATCACAGTTGATGGCCATTTACTACCTGAGCCAGCACCTGTCTATGTGAGGCCGAGAGCCTGGAAACTTCTTTCTGGGGCTCCGCCCCCACACTCCACCCCTACAGGCTCTCGCCTCACAATCTACGCGACAAGCGTCTTCCGCGAGGGGACCTGTGCGAGGAGCCTGGGGGTGAATGCAATATCCTGGACACAGCCAGGCTCTCTGGGCACAGCCAGGGTTTCTCAGGGCACCACCAGTGCTTCTGGGCACGGCCAGACTTCCTGGGCTTCTTAGGGTACCACCTGTCTTCCCGGACACAGCCAGGGTTTCTCAGGGCACCACCAGTACTCCTGGGCACAGCCAGACTTCCTGGACTTCTTAGGGTACCACCAATCTTCCCGGACACAGCCAGGGTTTCTCAGGGCACCACCAGTACTCCTGGGCACGGCCAGACTTCCTGGACTTCTTAGGGTACCACTAGTTTCCCCGGGCACAGCTAGGATTTCTCAGGGCGCTGCCACTTTCTCTGGGAACAGCCCGACTTCCTGGGCACAGCCAGGGTACCTTCAGGGCTCAGCCAGACTTCCTGGACTCAGCCAGGGCTCTACTCTCTCTGGGAACAGCCCGACTTCCTGGGCACAGCCAGGGTACCTTCAGGGCTCAGCCAGACTTCCTGGACTCAGCCAGGGCTCTACTCTCTCTGGGAACAGCCCGACTTCCTGGGCACAGCCAGGGTACCTTCAGGGCTCAGCCAGACTTCCTGGACTCAGCCAGGGCTCTACTCTCTCTGGGAACAGCCCGACTTCCTGGGCACAGCCAGGGTACCTTCAGGGCTCAGCCAGACTTCCTGGACTCAGCCAGGGCTCTACTCTCTCTGGGAACAGCCCGACTTCCTGGGCACAGCCAGGGTATCTTCAGGGCTCAGCCAGACCTCTCAGCGCACTGCCACTCTCTCTGTGCCTCTCAGGGTACCCTGCTGGAACAACAGCGACTCACAATCAAGGTGCTTACATATTCTCAATGGCGGCCAGTCAAGAGACAAAAGCAAATATCCCCCAGTTCCACTAACAACAGTTCCCAAACAAACAGTCAAGCAGTCCATTAAATTAGGGATGGAAGGCAATTCCCCATAGTCCATAGTCATTCACCAGGGCTGTCCTGGGGGTGAGGGACGACCTTGACCTCACCCTCATCTCCCATGGAGGACTCAGCAAGCGTTACCTCCTGGGACTATAAGTCCTGCATCCGGGCTGCCTGAGCAGGAACCTCCCGGCCCACAGGGCTGCAACGACCTTCGCTTTCTCCGGCCTGTGCTGGTTGGGGAACCGTCCACATCTTTCCACCTCTCCACGGGGCTCCATCTCTCCAGCAGCTGCATGGCTTTTCCTGTGCTGGTGGGAGAACCGTCCGCGTCCTCCCACCCCTCCACGGGGGTCCAGCTCTCCGGCAGCTGCTCCTCCTGGTCTTCAGAGACTGAGTGTTCATACACACAAACTGCTCCACCGTCCTTTGGAGAGCTTTGGCTGGCACCATATCCTGCCGACTACGCCATGTGTCATGCGGGAGACCCTGCTCGCTGCTCCATTTGTCGTGCGGGACGGCCTGCGGGGTCTCTGGTCCCGCTCCCCATACAAGAACGCAGGATATGGTGAGGCCAAAAAGGAACACCCACGGAGCCATAGGTAGGGGAGTCATACCACTTTATTCTCTCTGGCGACACTATACTCTCACTGGAGGCTGGATACACACTGTCCGCAAACCGCCATCCACGCTTGCCAGCCCAGCCGCCATCTTCTTGCTAGCCCCATTCTTTTTTCTCCTTCTCTCCTTCTCGTAGCCACAGCAGTTATATTGTGGCCAATGGCTCACTGGTTACAGCTGACGGCCAACTAGCCACAGCTGATGGCCATGCAATCACAGTTGGCCATTTACTACCTGAGCCAACACCTTTCTATGTGAGGCTGAGAGCCTGGAAACTTCTTTCTGGGGCTCCGCCCCCACAGAGCAGCATGAGAGAAAGCGACGCAGGGAAGTGTAGTAGGTAAGATTCTCCTGATTGCAACTAACAACTCTAGCTAGTTGACTTTACCAGAAGGATATTGGGGTATCGTATAGAATTTGGGGAACTGTTGTATAACCAGGGAAATTCAGTAGCCAGAATCCGTAAAATGCCCTCTTGGCAGGCTGTAAACAATTCCCATCTCTTTGCATCTTGGTTCAAAATGTCAGTTTCCCAGGAGAGAAAATCTGTTTGGTTGTTTGGGTCAGATTTCTACTCCCATGTCACTCAGCCTTGACTGACTGCAAGTTACGTGTGTGGCTGTTTGCTGCTTTTCCGCCCCTGTGCTGGGGAGGGAGCTGTCACTGTGAGCTGTGTGGCTAATCTAAGAGGTTTCTGTTGTGTTTTATTATTTAGTTGCCTTTCCCCACATGTACAATGACAAAAATGCTGCCAACCTATTTGATCCAGTCATTCTAGTACAATAGCCCCTGCACTTGCTCTCTTTCTACGCCCAAAGATACATCCGACTAGTGGAAGGGACATTTTGGGCGTATTATTCTCGTAGTTCTGATCTCTGGATGTAAAATACCTGTTTTTCTTCCAGTTATGGCACAGTTATATCTAGGTGTGGTTCCTCGTGGTCTTGTAAGCGAAGAACTAAATGGTAAGTATAATTGCTATCAGTACACTCTATAAATATAAATAATTGTTGGGGCCAGCGGTTGCAGTGGTTGCTACAGAAATAAAGGATAAGAAAACAGTTATGGTTCTTATTTTCATAAAGGAAAAAAACGGTAATTTTTCAGTCATCCTGCAATATGTATGCAGACTTTTCATTCCTGCTACTGTTAATGAGGTTGTAACTGGTAAATATGATGACCCATTCCAAGTTGCCTTGTTTGCAGCTAATACAGCAGCTGACTGAAGATGCTGCCTGCCAGGGTGACTTAAGCCGTCATTTCTAGAGGTCTAAGCCCTTGGTAACCATCAGCATCAGCTGTGTCAAACTAAACAAAGGCAATGCAACAGATTGGAGAGTGACCCTGAGGTGGAATGACTGGGAACTAATCAATATTTGTTCAATAACTGGTTTCTGTTTTATAGATGAAGCTGAAGCACTGAGAGTTTAGAATAACTATTAAGTGACAGAGTCAGGATTTAAACCCGTACTACCTGTCTCCAGAATGAACCTTCTACGTAGTTATGTCACACTGTCTCTGCACATTCAGTGTGGAGACTGAGTGGAGGCACTGGGCCTCCACACCCAAGATTAATTTATGTTTTAGCTCTTCATCTGTAACTAGCCTTGTCACCAAAAACAAGTACTTATTTTTTTCTAAGTTTCAGTCCTCCCTCGCCCACTCTGGTTCAAGCCATTGTTTCTCAGTCTAGTTGTGTAGGACACAGCTCCCTGGCTCATGCTGGTATTGTGAGCCTTGCGCTCCCCGGGGTGTGGCAGTCAGGTCATCGGTTGGCTGCTCACAGAGGCTCTCGCCCTCGCCGATCTCCAGCTGCTCACAGCAGCCCAGCTCCAGGGAGAGCCATTATGCTCCAACCACCTGAGCCACTGGGCTGGCCCATAAGTTTCAGTCTTTTCATTTATACAATGGAGATACTCTTTTGGCATGGTACAATGCCTATAATTTGATAAGTAGATTTGTTAAGTGTTGACTATTTATTAATTCAATGAAAATGTACTGAGCCTACCATGGTAGGCACTGTATGTACACTGGTGCACAAGATAGGCATAATTCCTCTGCTCATGGATCTCTCAATGAACTGAACCACAGAATAAAAATAGCAATGTGTGGGCCACACATCTGCCTCCCTCGCCTTGGATTATGAATACCAAGACTGACATATGGGAACATAACAATGATTGTGAACTGAAGAGGACAGATAAGGACAGAAAACAAGCCTGGGACAATCAAACATAAAGGGAGCAAGACAAGGAACAGGGGTGAAATCATGAAAACTCCCAAAAGAAAGAGTATCGCCTGGTTTTCTTAAGCCTAGCATGTAAGTCTGGATTTTACAAGAAAAGTGGAGGGAATTGATCAAGAGATTCTTGTCAGAACAGGAAGTTAGTAGGTGAAATGAGAAATGATTTGTGAGAGACCTGTGGAGATGGAATAGTAGATAGTCTCAATACACTGTAGAAAGTGTGATTAAAGGGACCAAAGTGAGAAACATTTAAAGAAAATTATCCTCAAGTGCTGATTTGGAGAACAGCCACACTTTGTAATATGAGCCAACAGATAAAATCAAATTTGTCTCTCAAGGGGGAAAATAAGCCTTTTTTCAGGCTAAATTCCCCTGCCACATGGCTTGTTTTCTTCACTATAAATGAGCACTGGGAAAAGAACAAGCTTTAGAGATTCTGCCCAAGGAATTCACAGACCGTTTTCTTGGTAATCACAATGTAGCTCTTTTTTTTAGTCAAGTTCACACACAGGATTTAATCTTGGTTTTTGATAGCAAGTATTATTTTTAACATTTATCTGTGTACCAAAATATCTCTAAAAGTGTCATAGAATGTAAGTAGGGGAAGAAAAGTGAGTTATATATTTTATATATTATATATGTCAATCCTTGGAGTGACCTAATATAAAATTCTGCTGATTTACCCTTATGAACATGGGTATGTAACTTGACCTAAATCATTGTCATGGTTAAGGCCAACATTTACCGTAGTGAGCTATTACATGGATTAAGTGATCGATTATATAGTATTTTCAGGAGCACCTGATGGTAAGAGGCTTAATTGTGGCTAAATTACTGGCAAAGTAGTTGAGAAAAATCATTGTTCCCAAGTAAATCCCAGCTTACAATATTCGTCAAACCTGTTATCTTTGTTAAAACTAAATGTAAGGTTATTGTTTGGATCAAAACTACATATTTTTGTGATTTTTGTTTGTTTGTTTAGGTGAAAGGGACATCTAAAGCACAAAGATAAATGCATCTTTTACACAGATGCTTTTCTAGGTGTTTGCAGCTTCAATTTAAAGGATAGCAAAGTTGATTTCAATTTCTGTGGTGTAATTATGTTGATTCTATTGGAAAAACATGAATTGATACATTTAACTAAGATCTACGACTGGTTACAGAAAGTTTACTCATGTATATGAAATCTGTTGAGCATTCAAATTGATAAATAATATTTAGCTTCTGAATAATGATGACAAATATATACATTTATGCATATATCACACATAATACATTAACAATATCTTATTGGCTTTTTGGAGCACAATATGATCATAAAGTATATGTCATTACAGCCCAGATACATAGCAATAAACAATTTAGAACAGAATATTTAACAACACAAATCTATTAGTAATGACATTGTTATAAAATATTTATAACATTCTTTGATTTTAAAAAAGCCAGAGATTCATTTAGTATCTTTCTGGCATTTGAACTGACATCTCTTCATCTTCTACACAATTGCTGATTGAGTGGAAAAATGGTTAGATCCGACAGGCAACTTTATATTTTTACATTAAAATTCAATGTTATTCAGAACCCAAGTAGATAGATAATAAAAGTATCATTTCTGATCAGTGAGGAAAGTATAAATTATACAATAAGAAAAGGAATCACTAGCCAATTGTTTTTTTGGGGGGGAAAAATATACCATGTGCCAAAATAAACTCCTGGTGGATTAAAGAGTTTAATGTAAAAATGAACCCATAGAATTACTAAAAGAAAATACAGAGAAATACTTATATTATCTTGGGAGTGGGAATTATATTTCATGAAATGTAAATAAAAAGATTAATTTCTAAAATATGTAAAAAACTATGAAGTGTTTCAGAAATCACCAAAAATTAAATGGCAAACACCAAATGGGTAGGGGAAAAAAGCTCACCAAAAAATTAAAGGACATATGCCAAACTGGAAAGGAAAAAAGGGACAAAGGGGTAAGAAGGCTTACAAATCAATAAGAAAAAGATAAATAATCAAACAAAAAAAATGGGCAAAGGAATTCTGCAGGTAAGTAAAAAAACTTAGGAATAAAAAAGTTCAAAAAAAAGGTAAATAAATATATTTTTTTTTCCATTTTCATCAGTAATAAAAACTGCAAATTAAAACAATATTAAAATACTACCTTTGACTACCTACTTGGTAAGGATTATTTTAAAAGAAAATATCCAGTGTTAGAGAGGGTACTACATTTGTTCTCTATTGCTCTTTGACAAAGTTTCTGAAAAGTACATACCTTTTAACATAGCCATTGCACTTCAAAATAATGCTAAGGAAATAATGATGTGCAGTACACAAGATGTTTACTGCAATTTCCTTCCTTGTTCCCTCCCTCCCACTCCACCCCTTGCCCTCTCTCTTTCTATCTTCTTTATCTCTTTTGGTTTATGTTTGATATTGGTGAAAAATTGAAAAAAATAAAATGTCCAATAAAAAGGGGACTGATTAAATTAAGTATGGTAAATTTATTGAACAAAACATCCATTTTTAACAAATAAAAATGACATCGCAGTAAATGTGTTTGAAAAGATGTTCACAATATTTTGTTAATGAAAAAACAAAAACAAAAACAAGGATACAGACCAAATTGTATATGTGCAGCCGAAGCGAGCACCAGACCAAATTGTATTGGGGGAATTTTCAATTTTTTCTCTCTCTCTCTCTCTCTCTCTCTCTCTCTCCCCCCCCCCCCACCACATCCACATATACACTCACTGGACAGTTTCTAGAAAAATAGAATAAAACATTGGGAAGGGAGATTACTGGATTGTTAAATGTTCTTTTTGCCTGTCATTATTTTCTAACTTTACTGCAATGAACAGGAATTACTTTTTTATAAGCAAAAGTATTTTAAAATTAAATATATAATGTTACTTAGTGGTTGTCTTTTCAAAATATATAAGAATCATCAGTTAGCCATTTGGTTATGTATGTTTTGATTTGAGAAAAAAATTTTTGAATCTTAAAAAGCTATAGAATTGGCAGATAATTTTTCATTTCATAAGGTAATATTTATAATTACTTTTTTATTGTTGCTATGGCAATATTTATACACATAGTGGCAGAGGTTAGGAATTTTGCCCTGAAAAACATATCAGAATTTCAAATCTGCAGTAAATAATGATTTCCACCTATAACTATAACAAAGATGTGGAAAGAAGTAGAAGGCAAGAAGGCTCCATGTTACTATTGAGACAATTAAGTTCTCCAGGTGCCAATCAACCCCGCTCCAGCTTCAGGGTCAATGACTCACTAGCTCACAAGGAAGTCAACAAATACTGAAGTGCATACTATCTGCACAAAGTGATTTTCATTACCCAGAGAACTACTGCAAAATATTATTCAGAGAAATTAAAGAAAACCAATTTAAATTAGTATTTTAAAAATTCTAATTGGGGAGTATTTAAGATGCATGAGAAGACAAATTCTTATCCCAGGTCACTCCAGAACTGCCTCCTACCCTCAAAAGCTCACATTTGGAAGGAGAGATAGATTTGTAAGTAAATCTCTGCCATTAGCCCAATCTCAGTGCTTGCCACACCCACTGCTTCTAGCAGAACTCTGGCCACAGCCCTTGGTGAACGAGCAGCTTTGGGTGGCCAGGTTCTGCACAGAGTGACCCACCCACTTCCGCTTTTCATCTACTTTCCCTGTCATGGCTAGGAAAAAAGCCTTGGCCCAAAAAGTTCCTCCCAGAGAGAGATAGGGTGACAATCAGATTGCCTCTTTAAGAGTTCCAACGTGAGATACAGATGGTGAGCTAGTAGTTGGTAGTAGGAGCTGAAGTTGAAGCTGAAAGCATTCATGGAGAGAGACCATTATAAGCCTCCAGTGGACCAAAGTCATGAGAAAGCAGAAGCTCTGCAGTATACGAGGAGATGTATATACAGAGATGCGGAGGGAGTTAGTGGTAGCAGCAGATGAGGGAACAGAAATGGAGACAATCGTGGTTACCTCCATGGTGAAGGATCAGTGAACTGCCACTGAAGAAGAGCCAATGATCTGACCCAGTTCTTAGGGCTGTCTTGATTCCTGAATATTTAACACTTTGTAAGCGGGCATTTTCCCGCCAAATCGCATCGTAACGCGGGGCTTTTTTGACATTTTCTCGCCAAAATTAGACTTTCCGTAAAAATATTCACATCTTTCGATCTATTTGATATTTTTCTATGAAACTTTCAGTGTTTTAGTTTAAAAAGAGGTCTCTATGTATTTACTTTGCAAAATTTTTGCCAGTTCCAACTAGAGGCAATATGACGAGTTTACTCGTTTCCTGCAAAAAATGTTAATATAAGACAATCCTCATCGTATGGCATTAAGGTAGGAAAAATAGGATTCAAAATTTCATAGAGACTTCTGGCTCAGCCATGACGGTATAATAGATTTACCTCCTTACAATAAATAATCACAGAACTGGATAAAATAAACGAAGCAACTGTTTTTAGATATTGGACAGTAGACAACACAGAGCTGTGATACTTGAGAGAAGGGGGACAAAGAAGGTGTTAATCACAGAGCAACTTAAGATTTACTTAGCAAGCAAAGAAAATATTAAATGTCTATTTAGAAATAGTTTGCATGAATCCTCTTAATATTCACTTTATTTCTAGTATCATCCATATATGACCTAGAAGCTCTCATCTGTAATCTAACACCAATGTATTATGACAGCGCATAGTGTAATATATTACAAGCTTTGACAAACTACAATAGGAGAGAAGTAGTTAAGATTGGACCCACTGCAATAGTAAGGGAGTTACTTTTATAAAAATTTGACAATGGTCTTCATAATGGATTTTACCACTAATTTAACTCTCTAGAAATCTGACCTATAATCCTACAAAATATTTACATGACCAACTGTAAGTTCTTACTTGGAAATAAGTAACTCTACAGTATATGTTTAAATCAGCTTAGGTCAATGATATACCTGAAATTCAGTAGCTCACTGTAAGGAAAGACACACCGCATTAACACTGAAGGAACCGTTGTGAAGAGGAAGGGTAGAGTGATTGGCATTAAAACTTGTTGCACTTTTATAACGAAGGAATTTTTTTAATACAGATGTAAATAATACTTATTAAAAAATGAAATACTGGAACATGTAAATGGAGGATGTGTCATTTTGGCTATTATGGATAATACAATAGTAATACATAACCTGCTAATTGTATAAAACTGATTAGTGCTCTAAAGTGTCTTACTATTATTAATAAAGAATGTATTCATCCCACTGTGACATGGAAACATGGAAACAATCTAAGTGTCCATCAACGCATGAATGGACAAAAAAGTTGTATATACAATGGAATATTATTCAGCCATAACAAACAAATAAACAAAACAAAACAAAACAAGGAAATCCTACGATTAGCAACAACATGGATGGAACTTGAAGGCATTATGCTAAGTAAAATAAGTCAAACAGACAAAGACAAATATTGTGTGATCTCACTTATGTGTGGAACCTAAAACAAAATAAAACAAAAACCCCACTAAACTCATAGAAAAAGAGATCTGATTTATGGTTACCACAGGCAGGGAACTGGGGAAGAGGGAATTGGAGGAAGGTGATCAAAAGATGCAAACTTCCAGTTATAAGATAAATAAGTACTAGGGATGTAATGTACAACATGCTGACTAAACACTGCTGTACAATATGTAGGAAAGTTGTTAAGAGAGTAGATCCTAACAGTTGTCATCACAAGAAAAAATTTTTTTCCTTTATCTATATGAGGTGATGATGGATGTTAACTAAATCTATTTTGTAGGATTATAGGTAATCATTTCATAATATAAGTAAATCAAACCATCATGCTGCATGCACACCTTAAATTTATGCAGTGATATATGTCAATTTCTCAATAAAACGGGAGTGGGGGGGAATCCAGGCTGAGATTCTGTAACAAAGAGACACTTATGTAACAGTTTGGAATGAGTGCTTCAGGCACCTGAGGGGGTGGTTTTCTGCTGCATAAAGTTGTTCAGGGTCCGAGGTCCCTGTCTTTTTGCTCTGCCATCCCCTAGGGTATTACCCTCGTTTACATATCCAAACTGGGTTTAAGTTCCATCCTGTCGGAAAGGGGAAAGAGTTACTGGAGGGCAAGCAGTTCCCTTTTAAGTAAAGGATGTGGAAGTTGTGAATCTCATGATCCAATGGTAAGAGTTTCATGGCCACATTTGGTGACAAGGGAAGCTAGGAAATGGCAGACAGCTTGGGCAGCCATGTACTCAGTTAAAACTCAATTATTATGGAAGAAAGGGAGAGTGGAGCTGGGGGATAACTGCTGATATGTAGGTGTACACTAGGCGTGGATGTGTAACTAGGTTTAGTTTTTTGGAATGAATTTTGGCAATATGCATCAAAAACCAGGACAATATACCTGCACTTTGGCTTACGAGGAATTTATCCTAAGAAAATAAAATATGTGCATGAAGATTGAGTTGTAAGGATGCTCGTGGCAGAGCAATAATAGCAGAAAGTCTCTAAATATCTCACTGCTTAGTGCAGAGGAGTGCCTTGTACACATCCCTGCGTATGAAGTGACAGTGTCACCACAGCTACTGGGTCAAAAACCATAATGTTTATGGGTCACCATTCCACGCTTTATCTGTAGCCATCAGATGAGGAGTGTCTACTCTGTGCCTAGAATTCTTATATGCATGATTTCATTTATTCAACCTTGCAAGGCAGGTGCTAATATATAAATAAATGCAGGTTCAGAGAGCTTAAGGAACTTGTTTGTAATATACAGCATAGATAATATAGTCAGTAATATTGTGATAACATGGTACAGTGTCAGATGGTTGTTGGACTTACCATGGTGATCACCTCTTTAGGTATATATATGTTGAATTAACTATGGTGTATCCCTGAAAATAATATAATATTGTATGTTAGCTATATTTCAATAGAAATCTTTTAAAAAGGAACTCGTTTAAGGTCAAACAGCGAATAAATGATGTGATTAGGTTCGAATTCAGCTCTGTCCAGTTCTTCCCACTCTGCTTCATGCCTTTTTCTCACCTGATTGCCCAGCAAGATTGCTAAGTGGATCCCATGGCTAAGGGAAGCTCAGTGCGCACACCACAGGATGATGCTGGAGGAACAACTGTCTCACAGGACGGAGACGCAATACTTAGAGTCCGGATGTTTATGTTTACAAATAGGAGACACCACCTTGAACTATTTTAAGTAGAAAATAGGGGAAATTATAAGAAAGTAGGGGTGTCTCACTGAACCATGGCAGGAATTTAAACAGCCAGGCATCAGAAGGATCAGAATTGGAACAGGAAGGTCAGCGGAGCTCAGAGAAATTTTCTCACTTGATTGTTTTAGGGTTTCTGGGCAGGAATTCCTTCCCACCTGTTCTCGGGAATTTTTTTCGCTTTCCCATTCCTGAATCCCAAGAAAAGTTGGTCGGGAAATCAGGAAAATCGGCTCCTTGAATCCAGTAATACCCACAATGGGAAATAAAAGTACTACTCACAATGTATCTCTTAGATATTTTTCCTTTTTATCGCTATCTAAAGTTACATTGTGTGACAATGTTACACACCAGACATGCACACGAGACACCAGAATCAGATATCACATGACCAGCTAATTTTAGCTCGTGTAAATCAGGCACATTTGATCATGGAGAACAGAAAACAGTTTGTATTTACACAGAGAAATATTTATTTTCACAACCCAGAATTTGACTACAGAGTCATCTTCAGGTAACTAAGGAAATCTAAGGTAGTTTACCTTAATATGACAGTGTAGTCAAATCCTGGGTTGTGAAAACAAATACTTCTCTGTGTAAATACAAACTGTTTTCTGTTCTCCACAATTAATCGTTTCCACACAGTGACAGCCGATACTACCAACCACATTCGATTACTTTGTCTGTGGCTGACGATTGTGATGTATATGAGTGTTCTTGGCTCTCTAAGCTGCTGTGTGTCAGTCTATTTAAAAACAACTTGCACTGCTAATATTTTATTCCAATATTACAATAATTTCCAATCTCATGTAATGTTTTGTGGCACTTTTTAGCTATAAATATTCGCTGCACAATATAGGTCTTTCTTATTTTTTTCTTAATGCTTTTAAAGGAAATAAAATTTGAATTGGTTAAACGTAGAAACAGAGATCTTGTGTCTCTCACAAAGTACTTGAGCAATGGTAGTTGTCTACGTGAGATGGAAGAGGATGAATTTTTGCCTTGTCAAGTAAGAATGCAATTGCACAATTGGCGAAGCCATTAATGGAAAGACATTTTAAAGGAACATTTACAGCAGAAGAACTTCCAAGAGAAGAAATAAAGGATGTCCTTACAGAGAGTTCTGACATTAAATCAGAATCTGATCTGAAGTGTGAATTGACTAAAGCAATATCAATTTTGACATCGAAGCCTAGCCCTATGCATGCAGACAAAACACTTGCATCTCTAAGGAAGGAAATAAGCTTTATATGAAGCTATGCATTCTCTCACTCCCAACTTGAAGATGCTTTGAGATGCACTCATAACAATTCAACCAAAGTCTACAGAAAATGAAAGAAAATTTTCCTCATCAAGTATATTTGTTACAAAGCGAAGATCATGATTGTATGATTGGGCAATTCTATGTATGAGTCTATGTTTCTTAAAGTTTCATTTTAAAAATGACAAATAAAAACTATTTGAAGTATTTTTAAATTTTCAAACGAATAATATTTGCTTTTGTTTTCTATTAATGTGTAATTTAATAAATAAAATATTTAAATGAGATTGGGAGTGTTAATACATTGAGTGACATATGTAAAAACTCACTGTATACTATAAGGTTTGGATAAATAAAGTTTGTATTAATTACATTGTTCATATTTTGAGAAAACCTGAAATATAACAGAAACCTAGCCAAAATGATACCGTAGTGACCTCTGTTTAGCGCTCAGGGCAAGAGATGCACTAGTCATGAAATTCTGGTCGACCTCTATTTAGGAAATTTTATTTACTCAAGTTTTGCGTCGACCTTTTACATATAGGAGTGTCTCCAAACCTCTGAAACACTGTGCCAAGGCCACGAATTCTGGTTGCCCCACCTTCTCTATGGCTTTTCTGTTTATTAACATTTACTGTTACAGCCATTATTACAGATGATCAATGAAAATTAAATTAAAAAAGATTATTTCGGGAATTCTCGAGAATTCTCAGGAAATACGATTTCCCGTTCTTGATTCCTAAAAGTTCCAAAATGTCGGGAATTTGGAAACCCTAATTATCTTCCTCAGCGTCTGGCTTTCTCGGTTATTCAATCCACATGGCAGCTAGTAGATGGCAGTCACAGTGCCCAAATTTACTTTTACGGATCGAGCCACATGGAAAGACTCATTCCCTCTCACCTCCTAGCCCCAGTCCTATCACTATGGCCAGGTGCTAGGTAATGTACACAGTTCTGCCATAGGGGAGAGACCAGTTAAACAGTTCATTGGCCATCAAGATGTTCCAGAATATGCATACTACCCAAGGACGGTGCTACATAGATCTTACGGCTCCCGGCAGGAATAATCCCCCTCCCCTGGGAAAGGCAAATGAGATGAGGGGCAGCCAGGGATGTAACTGTCTGTATTTACACCGACATACCTTCTCCATAAATCTCTTCACCTACACTGGAGGTCAAACTAAAAGAGTTGAGAGAGGTACTGGGTTTCTTTTTGGGGGGGAGGGTCTGGGACTAAATATTCTCTAGGAAAAGAAGCAGTAATCTTTCTTTACAAGTGACCATGATCAAGTTTATTCAAAAGAATTGATTTTGTCACCTTCACATCTAATGTTGTTAGATTTGGTGGTAACAAGTTTAAATGCTTAAAAATGGGCTATTGAAATAATCTATTCACTGAAAAAAATAAATATATTCTGGCATTTTTAATACCACTTATTGAGAGTAGTGTTTGTTGTTTTCCCCAGAAACATCTGGTATTCTCTCTTTTTTATTTTTTAAATTAAACATCTGGTATTCTTACAATGCACATTAGTCAGAAATAGCACTGGAAGAAAGACAGAGAAGGACAGAAGAGACTCAGGAAGGAAATAGCATTTCTAGCATATTTTATAAAAGTCCTGTTTTTTGTTTTTAAAAAATAAAATCCAAGAAGTACTCTATTTGGAGAATATACATAAATAATTTTGAAAATTATACCAGTAGGAAGGTTGTGTGGCCTAAATGGGTATGGACCTAAGAGGTAAAACTTAAAACCTTGAGGGGCTATAATCCAGAATGACACTTAAAAGTAGTATTACAGGAAGGTCCGTGGCAGCCATTGTCTGTCAAATGAAGACAAAGAATTTCCAACTTAGACTCCAATTTGATGGCTATTTTTTTTTTTACATAAAAAAAGATTTTAAAAGACCTTTCCCTCTTCACACTATAGGAAGAACATTTTGGAGAGTGCGACAATGGCCACCCCCCCAGAATTGGCAGAAGGTATTTGGCAGAGAGAGTTGAATCCTACTTAGCAACACCTTTGATAAGGAGTTGGTACATACAGTAAAATTGAGGTTTCAATGTCCCTTCTTTCAGGAAGTCATTTCTCATCCCCTCAGACTAGGTTAAAACTCCTGTTCTGAACTTCCACAGGGTTGCAGATAGCATGGGACATACTTACACTAACAAATTATAATTTATCTGAAATTCAGATTTAACTGAGCATCCTGTATTTTATCTGACAACTCTACCTATATTTCATCTTTTCCCGTTTTTAAGCACCTACCACAATCCAATGTGACTGCCTGTTTAAGAGAATATGCTGTATTTTGCAGCTCTAGGCCAGGCGTGGTGCTGATCATGTAACAAGCATTTGATAAAGATACGTTGACTGAAAGAAAAAAGTACTGCAAATGAATACAAAGTAGAAAGTGAGCATTTTTGTAGATGTTTAAAAAGACTCAGATTCAACAAGGTATACATTTTAAGGTGGAACATCTTGAGATAAAAACAGAGTGGATTAAACCATTCCTTTGAAAAGAAAACAAGAAACCAAAGTGGATTACACAGAAGAGGATTAATTGAATCTGGATTCGATTAATGCAAGAAAGGAAGACATATTAGAGATAAGCCCCTAGCTTTCCTGGCTTCTCATTGAGGAGAAATAGATTCCCCCTACTGAATATTAATTATGGTTTGTCACTATATTCTGGAATTTTGCTCAAATGAACTGTCCAGTGAACTGTTTACAGCACTCACTCCATAATGGGCACTTAGCCTTTTTTAGTGATTTCCAGTCACTGTTGTTCTAAAAGTTCCGCCTGGTATCTAGATAGGTGAACAGAGGTGGCTGAGTCAGACACACCTAAATGACTCCTGTGGAAAAGATTCCACAGCCCAGAATCAGAAGACTTGGGGAGCAGCTGACGTTAAGCCTCTTTATTTCAGTGTGGTGTGCTACACATTTCACTTGCAAGAGGAGAGTGCCAGACTGTTTCTCGGCTTTCTGGGTGGACATTGGAGCCAAGTGAATTGCTTCTGATTGCTAAAAGATGTTGTAAGTATATTTACACATCATGTAATTCCAGGCACTCCAACTTTGTTTATACTGTTTCCTCTCCCTAAGCAGAACTTTCCTTTCGTCTGTAGTTAACTTCAACTCTCTGACTACCACAAGCTTGCATCCCGCTGAACAGGTACCATGCTCACTGGACCCACTTTAAATACATATTCCTGTGCTGCCCAGTCAACTTAATCCATTCACTCTCCCGCTACTTCATGCCTTCTCCTCTCCTCAAACCTTCAGGACCTCTTCCCCTCCCTCATTCTCAGCGGATGATCTTACTTCCCATTTCACTGTAAAAGGAAAAGCCGTGAGAAGAAAATTGGCACAAAAAGGAAAACCCACAATATTCTTTTGGGGCCTAATTCCTGAACCTCCTCACTCATTTCCCTTCCACCCCAACTCTTACCAGACTCCTGGCCCTTTTGGCCCTAATCTGTTGGGCCAACGTTATTCTATTATAGGCACAGAGAAGAAAAGTAATGGAGAATTAATAATGAAAATAATGATGTATTTGTAGTTTATTTCAAATAGCTGATGTGGTGCCCATGCTTCTAAGAGATTTTTCTAGCAGTGTTTCTAGGCAATAAGGTGGATAGTGGTTTCGTTTAGAAATATGGCAGAATTATTACTGTTATCTACCCCAATCCTGAACAGTCTCAGAACTGCTGAAGAAGTCCCAGGTCAACCCAAATGTCATTCTAGATCTAACAGATAGCCTCCTTTCTACTCTAAGGCACTGAATGTTCATTTAGCCAGTGACTTTCAGATTTTTGTTGTTGTTCATATTCCACAAACAGAAATATATTTTACATCAAGACATAGCAGACACACATAAACACAGTCACATACATGACTGAAACAAAAGTTTCACTGGATAGTACTTTACCATGTGCAATGCACTCACATTTTCTAATCTATTTTTCAAATGCTGATTGTGACATAATTAAATATATTTTATTACTCACTAATGAGTCAAAGCCCATGGTTTTGAAAATGCTTCATTAGGACTAATTAGAGATGTTAATAGACAAAATCTTTGGATTCCATGAATAAATATATGAACATTAATCTAGAATTCATTCAACTATAACACCCTTGCTCCCCCAAAGACATGGCCTCATGATTAACTACTTAGCTAAGAATACATGACTCATATGACTATTTGTCTTTGTGGTAAAAAGCAAGGCTGAGGTCAGAACAAGTAAGGTAAAATCAATTAGGGGAAGGGAACAGCTCCTTCCTAATTTTCTTTTTTGTTCTCCACCAGCACAAACACCACCATTCAGGTAGCCTCTGCATTAGAGGTGGCTGAAAATAAAGCCCTGGTTTGGGGCAAGGGACTAGATACATTAGATGACTCCGAAATTAAATTACTTTCTAATCCTAAAACTTTATTCCTTTAACAAGTATTTACTAATTACCTAGTATATATGGCAGGCACTATCCCCAGAGATCGGGACCCAACAGCGAACAAGACAAACAGTGCTGATACTGGTGAGAAGCTAACATTCAAGCTTGAGAGACAGATAATAAACAAACAAATAATAGAGTACAATTAAGTTAGGAAGGAAATAACAAAGTTCAATGATAGAGAATACTAGGGGTGACCTACTATTCTCCATATCGATTATTATAAATTATAGGACTACCACTATTCCTATAGAAGTCGTAGTCATATAATAATTATTATGACAGGGTGGTCAGGAAAGGCCCCTCTGTGGTGAAGGTGACATTTAATCTGAAACCTGAAGAATGAGAAGGAGCTGGCTATGGACTGTGCCAGGAGAACAGCCTTTTAGGCAGTGGAACTGCAAGTACAAAGGTCCTCATTCAGGAAATAGCGTGTCGGGTCCTAGCAACTGACAGAGCACCAGTATGATCTAGCAGAGCCAGCTGGGGGAGAGTGCATGAGACGAGTCTGGAGAGGGACGGTAGGCAGGTCAGGGCGTGGAGGCCGGAGTACGGAGGTTGGATTCTGTTTTATGTCAAATGGGCAGTCATCAGAGAATTCAAACAAGAAAATAACATGATATGATTTTAAAAGAACACTGGATATCGTGTGGGGAATGTGTTAGATGTGGGGAAGAGTAAAATAGGGAAATTATCTTAGGTGTCCAAGCAAGACGGGATCATGGTGGTGGCAAATCTAAAATCCTGTTTTGTTGCAATGAATGGACAATAAGAAAGTAGTTCTGAATATTGACTTGAAAGTGTTGCCTATTTTTGCCTCCAAAGCATGAATTTTTTCATCTTTGTAAATAATTTAAATCCAATGGCCCCAAACGTGTGCGTGCGCATGAGTGCATGTTTCAGATGGTGTGAGAGTGGCTGTTTCTCATATCCCAGAGCTCTGTAATCATGGCTGTGTAGGAGCTGGGTGCAGGGTGGAAGGACTGGAGTAAATTGAGGGAATTTATTTCTTCTTCATGGGAAGAAAAGGCTGATGCCACGTTGCTGTGCAGAATAAGGCAGCTCACTGAGAGTTCCCTCAAGCTTAGAAAAGTGTTAGAGATGCTATATAGGCCCACCTTGCGCAAGTAGGGGGAAACAAAGATGTATAATCTACAAGTTCACTTTCAAAAGTTTAAGCTATCAGAGAAGAGGATAATATTTGCATGAGGGTCTCAAATCCTCTTGGAAAAAAATAGTAAGAATTTGGGACTGATAGTCAATTCCCTAGAATACCATCATTATATTTCCTAAACCAAATAAGAAGAAAGAGACTTTTTCTAACAATTTTGGGGGAAAGATGTGGCTGCCTTCGATGGCAGGAAACCAGGAGAGGAGGCTGTCGGCCTGTGAGGAATTGCTTATCACGACACCGATTAGTGCTTCTCTGGCCTCATGTCTGAAGAAATTGTTTCAAGTTCTTAACAAAAACAAGAGTGAAGTTGGGGGGGAAAAAAAGCTGCCACTTGGAGGTTTAAATTGTGTTAGCCTAAGAGCTAATTTACAAGTTAAGAGCGGTATTAATCACTAGAAGGAAGGGATACGAATCCCTACCTTCTCCCCTCATCAGTTTTGAGCAGAAGCCCAACAGGAACGGGAAAGACTGCTTCAGAGTCCCGGCTGGAGCCCTGGCTGGAGGCTGATCCTAGAGTAGCAAGAAAAAAGCTCCCAGGGCCCAGAAAACCAGTGGGGCTCATGAGAATGAGAGAAACTTAAGAAGTTGGATGTCCTTATAAGGAAATCAGAATGGGAACTTAGCGCCAAAGACCACTGATCTTGTCATCCCCGTACTCAAAAGCCCCAAGTATGGCCTGGGGAAATAAAGGTTACATTTATTTGGAGTGAGAATTGTTGCATCCTAAAGCAAGCTGTGGAATCCTCTTTGGAGATTTACAAGAATTAAACCAATATTTAGTCTAGAAATAGTTTACATCCAGATCTGCTTAGAAGTGAGGAAATAGATCAGGGAAATTCTCAGCCCCCAACTGCTGCTCAACAAAAGAGAACAATCCCAGTCACATATTCAGAGTGATATTTTGTTCTTTCCTCCCAGACATGTGGTTGACCAAATGTGGACAACTCTAAAAATAAGCTCCCTAATCAAGATTCCAGATCAGGCGCAGGCTACAAGAGATCTGAACAATACTTAATTTCCTAGAGCTGCTGGTCTTAAAAGCCCAGTTTGGGGTAGGTGCAAGGGCCCTGCAGGTGTTTACCTGGCTGCTGACCAGTTACAGTTGGGTGTCGATGTCCATTTTGGTTCTTTAGCCACGCTTGTAAACAACAGCACATAGGTTTTTCCAAACAGGCAAATCAAAAGCCCTCATGAAGTTATTACCATTCTATAGCACATAGAAACACATTTGACTGTCTGAAATGTCTCAGAAATGAATCACACATGTTGCTTTCCATTTTTGGAATAGATAAGAAATGGTTTAGCACGTCCAGCAGGTTGATCTGGCTTCCAAACTTTGTGTTGCTATGTATATATGTGCATTTCTCTAAGGAAAAATAATTAACAGCGTTTTCCTCTGTCAGAAGTAGTTCTTTGCTTAATTACTCTTTTCATCACCTTCATAAATTCACATTTAGTTCACATCAACATTCTGGAGGAGGCTGTAAGTGAGCCAATAAAAAAGTGGTATAAAAGTCATTGTAAGAAAACATCATTGATTATATTCCCCAAACTGTCTTTCATGTCCCTGTGGCAATATTGTGGCTACCAACTTCAATGGAATTGTAACAGTTATATATGACTAGAGGGATAGCGGATTAGGGGAGGGGAATTGTCACTTTGGGAGGGGTGTAAATGTCTATTACATTGTTTTGTACACCTGAAACTAATAAAAATAAATAAATATAATTCTGTAGAACATGAACTAAATGCTAGACTATTTCCTTTGTTAAAAAGACAGAGGTATATCTTGACAGTAATAAATGAGTATAATACATAATTACTTAAATGAGTCTTCAGCAAAAATGAAATGACTTGGGGCTTTTCAACAAATACCATGTTTAAGCTCAGTAAATAATGGCTTGTGTCAAATTTGTTTATTAGCATGGATAATTTGTTCTTAACTAGACATATTTTACACTTGAAGTAATGTTTTACTAGAACTACATAAAGCAATTGTGCAATTGATAATAAATATGTCACTACTGGTAATTAAAAAAAGAAAAATATCATAAAAAAATGAGTAAGAAAATAAAATTTGCAGCCAAGATATACCTTGAATAGAACTCTTTGTTCAAATGTAGAAAATGACAACTGCATATATGCCTATTTGATTCTTGCAAAAGATGTAGACTTTGCTGATGGGAAAGAGAGATAGAAGCATGGATATCAAAACAAGAATTTGATTCTTGCAAAACACCTAGGCTCCTGATGGGAAGAGGGGAAGTACAGACATGGATGCATGAAAGGACTCACTTAAGGCTATAATGAGGTCAGAAAGCACTGACATTTGTGTTTTCCTGAGGCTGATCCTGTGTTGTCAGGCCCAGATAATAGCAGATCCTTTAAAGAAAGGGAGGAAAATGAAAACAGAAACAAACGCAAAACAAACAAACGAAAAAAAATGGATTAAGGGAAATCACTTCTAAGCCAAAATTGTAAATAAAATGAGATTGGTGTTTTTGAAAGCCAATGCTATCTGAAAAAGTACAAACATCACATTCTTTATTCCATAAAATTACTTTTTAAGAAATGTTAATTAGAATAAAAACAACAACGCTTTCATCTACTGATTAAAAAAACAACACAATCTTTGAAGAGAGAAGAGTCTAGAATGTTTCCTTATCCTTAATGCAAGATACCCTTCCAAAATCCCTGCCCACCTCTTTCTATCAGCCAACCACTTTAAGTCTCATCTCACAGAGAACAGAGGGTTTTCCTTCCTCTCCTCAACCTACTTGCGGAATAAAGAAATATCCCATTTAAACAAACACTTATTGTGCATCTATTTTGTGGCCTACAAAATAGTTCTAAGTACTGGAAAATCAGCTGTGAATAAGACAGTATAGTGCTCCCAAGGAGTTTGTGCTCTAGTGAGGGAGGGCAGGCAATAAACATAAAAAAGAAATGACAATGGAATATTACGCAGCCATAAAGAAGAAAGAAACCTTACCATTTGCAACAACATGGATGGACCTAGAGAACATTATGTTAAGTGAAATAAGTCAGACAGAGAAAGACAAATACCATATGATCTCACTTATATGTGGAATCTAAAGAAAAGAATAAGTGAATGAACTAATCAGACACAGTTTTGGAGACATAAAGGAAAAACTGAGGGTTGCTAGATGGGTGGGGGCGGGGTGGGGATAAGGGGGAAGGTGAGGGGATTGGAAAACAGTCAGTAACCACAAGATGGCCACGGGGTTCTGAAAATTAATTTGGGGAATGTAATCAATAATGTCGTAAAGATTTTGTAGGGTATCCGATGGACACTTGTCTCGTTAAGGAGACCACCTCAGGGAAGATGTAGATGCCTGATCACTGCACTGTACACCTGAAGCTGAAGCTGAAGCTGAAGAATAATGAATGTCAACTACAAGCTCATATATGTATATATATGTGTATATATATATATATATATACACACACACACACACATATGTGTGTGTGTGTATATGTATATGTATGTACTTACAAGAAGCAGAGTACAGCATTAGGAATAGAGACAGTGGAAATGTAATGGCTCTGAGCGATGTCAGAGGGATAGTGGATGGGGGTAGGGGGGTTCACACAATGTGAGGCATATAAATGATAAACGTCTAAGTATTACTTTGTCTTGTGCACCTGAAACTAATAAAAAATTTAAAAAAAAAAGAAATGAGTAAGAATTTCAGGTACTGATAAATATTATGAAGCTATAATAGGATACTGAGATGAAGGTGACTGGGGGAGATGTGGTATTACTTTAGCTGCAGTGGTCAGGGAAGGATTCTCTGTGATAGTGACATTTGAGTCATTTTTTTTTACCACCTAAATGATAAAAAGGAGGAACCAATGAAGATCTAGAGGCGCTCTCTAAGCAGAATGAGCAATAGGTGGGATGGCCTGAGACACGAACAAGCTTAGTGTGCTCATGGGACTGAAAGAAGATCCTCGTTGGAGGTCAGTGAACAGGGGAAGAAGAGTGGAGGGAGATGAGAGCAGAAAGGCAGATGGAGCAAGATTTGGCAGGTTTCATAGACCTGACAAGAAGTTTGTAGGTTTTTCTGATTGCATTGGGAAGTTTTTAGATGGTTTTCAGCAGGATATTTATATTATTTGATTTATCATTTATAGTGATTACTCTGGGTGCTATGTGGATGGAGGAAGGGCAACGAGGGGTCAAGGGTGCAGCAGGGAGACCAGTGAGAGGTGAGGGGTGATGGCATTGGCTTAGATGAGAAAAGGCGAGATGAAGAGAAGGTGTTGTGTTTCGGATATATGTTAGAAGTTGGAACCAGTATAAATTTGAATTTGTAATAGATATTCATGGATGGACTAAATATGCTGTGTGAGAAAAACAGAAGAGCCAAGTAGGGCTCCTAAGTATGCATCCTGAGCAACTCAGTGTATGTTTGTATTATTTACTAGAATCAGGAAGGCTGGGGAGAGCAGACTTAGGGTAGGAGAGAAATCAATAGCTTTGTTTTGGCCATGTTAAATTTGAGATGTTTACTAAATATCCACGTCTGCAGCTCAAGTGCGAGTTTTGGGTCTGGAGACATAAACTTGAAAGTCATCAATATCTGAAGGTCTTCGAAGCAACAGGACTAGATGAGCTCACTTAGGGAGACAGGAGAGAGAGCACTGAGGACAGAGTTCTGGATACTCTAACATTTAGAAGTTCAGTGGTGTCTCTTCATATCCAAGGCAAGTCTTTTTTATGTTCTCTGATTTCATCCACCCCTTTTGCAGATTAAAAAATGTCTGTAAATTATTTGACTCTCCTCTCACTGAGAGGTGGAGCCCTTATCCTTTTTCCTTCTATCTGGGCTGAGTCACTAAGGCCGGTGACCTTGTTGAACCAACAGAATTCATCTGAAGTGACATTCTGGGACCTAAGAGACTAGGTCATAAGAAGTCTTGCAGCTTCTGTCCAAAACATTTGAAACTTTCTCTTTGGAAGCCTGAGCCATTATGCAAGAAGGCCAGTCACCCTGAGCCTTCCCTACTGCCCTGGCTGACATTCTCAGCGGAGCCCTTCCTTCAAGTCACTCCCTCCAAGGCATCAGACATACGCGTGAAGCAATCTTGGACCTTTCAGACTAACCCGTCCATTGGAAGGTCTGGCAAGTAACCTCATATGACATCACGTGGGAGAGAATTGCTCAGCTGAGGCTTCCTGAATCCCTGACCCCAAAATCATGAGCTATAATAATTGTGAAGTTTGAGATCATTTATTATGCAGCAATAGAAAACTGTTAACACCTTCCCTCTTTCTCTGGGACCTTATTTTATAACCTACTCCCATCCCTCTGGATCATCCTACCTTCTCAACACACATTATTTTGTTAACTTTTCCTTCCTTACTGGTTCCTTCTCCTCCACCTGTGAGTATGCTCAGTCTTTCCCATCTTGATAAAAACCTTCAGGTCCCATTCATGCTTCAACCTTCTGCAACATTTGCCTTTTGCCTTTATCACACCCCTGAAATTGATCTCACTGAGTTCACTAATGTCAACTCCTAATTGACAAAGCCATCATATATTTTTCTGTCCTTAAACAACATCCAGTTTTAAAAGCTCTCATCACGATTTCTTTTAAGGATCAGGAGAGCTGATGTGGCTAGCCTGAGAAATAAGGTGGGAATCAGAACTAGTCTACACAGCCAGGGACTTCAGATCTTCAAAGGCTTGCGTTTCTTCAGCTGGAATATGAGAAGCACCTCAAAACCAGGAGAAATCCTGAAGATAAGGTGGATCCAGAGTGAATGAAGCAGGCACAACAGAGTCGGGTAGGTGAGGAAAAAATACCAACCAAGAGAAATTATTTGATTTAGAATTCTGGTCCAGCATTTGAGCAACCAGCAGGATCAAACTCCTAAGAGTAAAGCAGTACATTGTTAAAAATAATAATAAATAAATAAAAAAGAGGATTTACTTAGAACAGTGTGGAAAACAGGTAGGAGAGAGCCCTTAAGCAGATTCTTAAACTTTTTTTGTGCCTGTGAATCAACTAGGGAAGTCTCATTAAAGATCCTGATTCCCCAGCCTTGCTCAAGAGATGCTGGGGTTGGATCAGACATTTCCCTTTCAAATAAACACTTCAGGTTATTCTGATACAGGTGGTCTGCAGCCAGACTTTGAGAAACACTATTTAAAGTAGGAAGATCTTGGCTAGGATGTTTCAGAAAAAATCTGGATATCTCTTCTTTACCTACCTAGTTAACTCATTAATTTGCTCATGGTTGCATAATCTATTTGTGCTGGACTCAGCTGGGACACGGGGAAGGCTGAACCGGATTTCTCTCTCTTTCTCCATGTAGTTTCAGGTCCTCTTTCTCTGTACGGGGCCGCTCTATGTGGCTTCTTTCCATGTGGTCTCTGCAGCAGGGTAGCCAGACGTCTTAGACGGTGCTATAAGGCTCCCAATAGCACAAAATGGAAGCTGCTAGGCCTCCTTACAGTTGAGGCCTGGAACTGGCACAGTGTTACTTTTGCTACATGCTGTTGGTTCAAGCAAGTCACAGGCTTAGCCCAGATTTAAGGGAAAGGGACTATACAAGTCTGAGTCTGTGAACACTGGGAAACGTAGTTCAGTAGGGGTTATAATGTAACAGACTGACAGGGAAAGTAAGGAAAAAATATGATAAAGCTGGAGATGCTGGGAGCAGGGATGTGTTCGGTTAGGATATAATATGCATACCACAAGGCATGCTCACTTTTTAAAGGTGAACTACAAATTGGGCTCTGAGCATATTCCAGCAGCCAAGATCAGTTAGGATTAAATGAGTTAATAAAGAATTCTAAGCAGCCCTGATACACAATAAGATATCATTATTAATATAATGAATCACAATAATAATAATTATTGCAGTAGTCCAAGTGATAATGGAAACAGGAATAATACAGATGGAAATAAGATACCAAAAAAAAAAGAAGAGAAAAGAAAAAAAGATTTGGCTTCTAATTAGATGTGAAAAATAAGAGAGAGAATTATCATTAATTTTATTAGATATAGAACGGCATTTGAATTATGTAGAAAGCTGTCCTTATTTTTTTAGAGATGTATACTGAAGTAATAGGGATTAGCCATCAGGATTGCTATAATTTACTTGAAATGCTTTAGCAAAAAATATACAACAAATAAATATGGTAAAATACTAATAACTGTTAAAATGAAATGATTGATCATTGTTAGTTTATTATACTGTCTTCTCTGCTTGTCTCATATTTGAAATGCCTAGTACTAGTAAAAAGTAAAATAAACAAACACACCCAATGTTTATTAATTGCCTTCTACTTCTAGGTTCTGTTTTATGGGCTTGTGAACATCAGCAAATAGAATAGACCAAAATCACACTATAGCAGAGAAAGACAGACAATAAATAATAAAGAAAATAAATAAGAACAACTACTGCATGTAAGAGGTGCTAAGAGCTATGGAAAAATAGAGCAGGATTAAAAAGAGTGCGAGTGCAAAGATGGGAAACAAACACAATTTTAAACATAGTGGTCAAGGTCAGCATCATTGAAAAGGACACAGCTGAACAAAGATTTGAAGCATATGAGGGAGTTTTTCATACCGCGTTTCCCCGAAAATAGGACCTAGCCGGACCATCAGCTCTAATGAGTCTTTTGGAGCAAAAATTAATATAAGACCCGGTCTTATTATTATATTATAAGACCGGGTCTTATATAATTATAATAATTTTATTAATTATTTTAATTATTTTAATTTGTATTTATTATTTTAGTATAAGACCGGGTCTTATATAACATACCGTAACATAACATAACATAACATAACATAACATAACATAACATAACATAACATAACATAACATAACACTGGGTCTTATATTAATCTTTGCTCCAAAAGACGCATTAGAGCTGGTGGTCCGGCTAGGTCTTATTTTCAGGGAAACACGGCACCTATACCTGGAAAGAGCATGTGAGGCAGAGAAAACAGCCAGTGCAAAGGCATGGGTGTACCTGTGTTCACATTCTACAAACAGCAAGGAGGCCAATGTGAGGGAAGCAGAGCGAGCCAGCAGGGGAGCAACAAGGTAATTGGGAAAGTGATGGGGGCCCCAGGTCACATACAGCTTGGGGGGCCACTGCAAGAAATTTGGCTTTTAAGTGAATGAAATAGGCAGCTGCCAGAGTATTTGATCAGAGGAATGACAAGACCGGAATTTTGTTTGTAAAGGGTCACTATGGCATCTGGGTTGAAAAGGGACAACAGGGAGAAGGATGGAGGCAAGGAGACAAGAGGCAGCCGCAGTAATCCAAGTGACTAACGATGGTCTTTGAATCAGCATCGTACAACTCCATGTGAAAATTACAACTATAAATGTTCCAAGAGAAAACATAGGGGGAAAAATGGCACTGCCTTGGCATAGGCAAAGCTTTCTTAGACAGGACGACACAAAGAAATTTACCAAAAATTAGAAATCTGATAAATTTTACTTCATCAAAATTTCAAATCTCAGTTTATCAAAATATGTCATTAAGAAAGTAAAAATGCAAACTACGAACTGGGAGAAAATATTCACAGTACATATATTTGATAAAGGACTCCTATTCAGAGTACTACAAGTCAAGTTAAACAAAACGTAAATACAGGCAAAAAAAGGAAACCATTATTTCATAAACAAGATATTCACATGGCCAATAAACTTCTGAAAATGTGCTTTCTCAGCATCATTAGTCATCAGAAAAACTCTAAAGAAAACTGCAGTAAGAAACCAATGCAGACCCACCAGAATGACCAATATTTAAAAGACGGGACTCCATAACTCCCTTTTAAAGTTGTATAGCCCTTTAGTAGTGCCCAGGGGGACTTAGGGGGACTAAGAAGACAGGGGGTGAAGCAGAAGGGAGGCCTGGTTTACTCCGTTAGTAGGTACCGGCAAGAATGGGGAGTAACTGGCACTACTGTACAATGTGTGTGGGCATGTAATGTGGTTTAACTACTTCGGAAAACTGGCAGTTTTTTAATAAAGTTAAATATATACCTACCTTATAACCCAGCAATTCCACTCCTAGATATATACCTAAGAGAAATGCATATGTCAGCAAAAGACAAATGATAATAGTAGTTTTATTATAGCAGATTTATTTATAATGGCCCAAATCAGGAAACAACCTAGTTGTCTATCAACAGAATGAATAAACAACTGTGGTATATTCATACAGTGGAATACTACTTAGCAATAAAAAAGAACAAACTACTTATACATGCAACAACATGGATGAAAACATGGCTAAAACCCTTGTGGATGAAAGAAGCACATGACAAAGACAGTATATACTGTATTATCCCCTTTATATGAAATTCAAGAATAGGCAAAGGTAATCTTTGATGGTAGAAAGGAGAAAATGGGCTGTGCTTGGGTTGGGGCGGCTAGAAAGGGGCCCAAGGAAACGTTCTGAGGTGATATATCTTGACCTGAGTGTTGATGTATACACTTGCCAAAAATCAGGTTTGTGCAGTTTATAAATTATATCCTAATAAAGTACTGTAAATATAAAAAGGAATGATTCCTAATTCCCTTTAAAGTTGTCCAGCATTTCAGTCAAGTGGTTTGCATGTGCCTGCTTGAGCTGGCATAGTGGCCTTAAGGAAATTGAGGGGACAGAAGGGAGTCCACTCCTGCCCCATTTAGGGAAGAAAACCAAGAGGGTGTAATGTCTCTAAAGTCAAGTGAAGAAAACATTTCAAGGAGAAGGGAGTGAGCAATTGTGTGAAATACTGCCAGGAGGTCAAGTCGATTTGGACTGAAGATTGACTATCAGATTTTACAATGGAGAGGTCAGTTACTAGTGACCTTGATAAAAACAGTGGCAGAAGGGTAGTGGAGGTGAAGCTTTACTAGAGTAGGTTTAAAAGAGAATGGGAGGAGACAAATTAGATACGATGAATATAGATGTCGTGCGGGGGACCCTGCTTGCTGCGCCATTTGTCGTGCGGGCTCCCGCTCCCCATACAAGAACGCAGGATATGGTGAGGCCAAAAAGGAACACCCACGGAGCCATAGGTAGGGGAGTCATACCACTATATTCTCGCTGGCGGCACTATACTCTCACTGGAGGCTGGATCCACACTGTCCGCAAACCGCCATCCACGCTTGCCAGCCCAGCCACCATCTTCTTGCTAGCCCCCATTCTTTCTCTCTTCTCTCTGCTAGCATAGCCACAGCGGTTATATTAGTGACCAATGGCTCACTGGTTACAGCTGACAGCCAACTAGCCACAGCTGATGGCCATCCCATCACAGTTGATGGCCATTTACTACCTGAGCCAGCACCTGTCTATGTGAGGCTGAGAGCCTGGAAACTACTTTCTGGGGCTCCGCCCCCACACTCCACCCCTACAGGCTCTCGCCTCACAACCTACGCGACAAGCGTCTTCCGCGAGGGGCCCTGTGCGAGGAGCCTGGAGGTGAATGCAATATCCTGGACATAGCCAGGCTCTCTGGGCACAGCCAGGGTTTCTCAGGGCACCACCAGTACTTCTAGGCACGGCCAGACTTCCTGGACTTCTTAGGGTACCACCTGTCTTCCCGGACACAGCCAGGGTTTCTCAGGGCACCACCAGTACTTCTGGGCACGGCCAGACTTCCTGGACTTCTTAGGGTATCACTACTTTCCCCGGGCACAGCCAGGATTTCTCAGGGCACTGCCACTCTCTCTGGGAACAGCCCGACTTCCTGGGCACAGCCAGGGCATCTTCAGGGCACAGCCAGACTTCCTGGACTCAGCCAGGGTTCTCAGGGCACTGCCACTCTCTCTGGGAACAGCCCGACTTCCTGGGCACAGCCAGGGCATCTTCAGGGCACAGCCAGACTTCCTGGACTCAGCCAGGGTTCTCAGGGCACTGCCACTCTCTCTGGGAACAGCCCGACTTCCTGGACACAGCCAGGGCTCTCAAGGCACTGCCACTCTCTCTGGGCCTCTCAGGGTACCCTGCTGGACCAACAGCGACTCACAATCAAGGTGCTTACATATTCTCAATGGCGGCCAGTCAAGACAAAAGCAAATATCCCCCAGTTCCACTACATGGTGGTATGTTCCCAAATAAACAGTTAAGTTGTCCATTAAATTAGGGATGGAAGGCAATTCCCCATAGTCCATAGTCATTCGCCAGGGCTGTCCTGGGGGTGAGGGATGACCTTGACCTCACCCTTATCTCCCACGGAGCAAGCGTTACCTCCTGGGACTATAAGTCCTGCATCCGGGCTGCCTGAGCAGGAACTTCCCCGGCCCACAGGGCTGCAATGACCTTTGCTTTCTCCGGCCTGTGCTGGTTGGGGAACCGTCCACATCTTTCCACCTCTCCACGGGGCTCCATCTCTCCAACAGCTGCATGGCTTTTCCTGTGCTGGTGGGAGAAACGTCCACATCCTCCCACCCCTCCACAGGGGTCCAGCTCTCCGGGAGCTGCTCCTCCTGGTCTTCCTGAGACTGAGTGTTCATACACACAGACTGCTCCACCGTCCTTTGGAGAGCTTTGGCTGGCACCATACCCTGCTCGCTGCACCATTTGTCACGCAGGAGACCCTGCTCGCTGCGCCATTTGTCGTGCGGGCTCCCGCTCCCCATACAAGAACGCAGGATATGGTGAGGCCAAAAAGGAACACCCACGGAGCCATAGGTAGGGGAGTCATACCACTATATTCTTTCTGGCGGCACTATACTCTCACTGGAGGCTGGATCCACACTGTCCGCAAACCGCCATCCACGCTTGCCAGCCCAGCCGCCATCTTCTTGCTAGCCCCCATTCTTTCTCTCTTCTCTCTGCTAGCATAGCCCCAGCAGTTATATTAGTGACCAATGGCTCACTGGTTACAGCTGACAGCCAACTAGCCACAGCTGATGGCCACCCCATCACAGTTGATGGCCATTTACTACCTGAGCCAGCACCTGTCTATGTGAGGCTGCGAGCCTGGAAACTACTTTCTGGGGCTCTGCCCCCACAATAGACAACCTTTCTGATTTTCTGACTGTTCAGTGCTGTGTTCTCAGTGCCTAGCATAATGCCTGGCATATATTTACGAGATGTTCAAAAATATTTATGTTGCATGGTTTGATTATAGGAATAACCCTAAATCCACTCTAAGCATCACTCTCAAACATATGTAGTTTAGTTATTGATAGTAATAAGTTATTCATAACACATCTCATAGGTAAGCCTCTTTACCACACTAAAACATTTGTGTAGTCCGAATTTTCCATAGCTGGTGACACCATTATTCTAGCTACTATCGTTGGATCCAAAACATTTCTTGCTAGAACCTTGCTAAGAAGATTAAGGATTGCATGAGATATTTAATAAGTTAAAGAAGCGAATTCTGCAGATAAGATAAAATAGGCCAATCTAGTGATTTCCTACAGAAAGAAAAATTACTTGATATTTGTTTCAGTCACTCTTAAAATTGTGTGGGGACAGAGTCCCAGAGAGCAGTTTCCAGGCTCTCGGCCTCACGTGTAAAGGTGCTGGCTCGGGTAGTAGATGGTCATCAGCTGTGGCTAGTTGCCCGTCAACTGTTACCAGTTAGCCATTAGCCACTGATATAACTGCCGCGGCTGCACTGGTTGGGGAGTCCAGTCAAGAGTCGAGTCGGTTGGTGGGTTGGCAGACAGAGAAGTGGACAGCAGGTTGCGGGTCGTGTGACTCCATCCTTCAGTGAGACTACAGTGGTATGACTCCCCTACCTATGGCTCCGTGGGTGTTCCTTTTTGGCCTCACCATATCCTGTGTTTTTATGTGGAGAGCGGGACTAGAGACCCCACAGGCCGCCTCGCACGGCACATGAAGCAGCAAGCAGGATCTCCCGCACGACAGATTGTTTTTGGCTTTTTGATAGGCAGGAAAAATGTTCCTTTCCACAGGACAGACACAGAGTAACCCTTTGTCATGCAGGGAGTCATCAGGCGGGGTCTCAGCTCCCACTCCCCACATAAGAATGCAGGACATGGTAAGGCCAAAAAGGAACACCCACGGAGCCATAGATAGGGGAGTCATACCACTATAGTCTCGCTGGCAGCTGGGCTGGAGACACAGGAAGCAAACATCTGCCAGCACCCCAGCAAGGGGTCTTCCTGCACCAGTCTCGCTTGCTAGCTGCAAACCGCTCTTGCTAGCTCAGCCACCATCTTCTTGCTAGGCCCCCCATTTTCTGCTAGCGTAGCCACAGCAGTTATATTAGTGGCCAATGGCTCACTGGTTACAGCTGATGGCCAACTAGCCACAGCTGATGGCCATCCAAGCACAGTTGATGGCCATTTACTACCTGAGCCAGCACCTTTCCACGTGAGGCCGAGAGCCTGGAAACTGCACTCCTGGCTCTGTCCCCACACCCTTCCTTTCACCCTTGAGCCAGTGTTCACAGAATGGTTGAGGACAAAGTGGGCAAGGATTTCAACAAGAGGCAAAATCCCTTGAGTGAGGATTGAGCTAGAGAACAAAATCACTAGGACTAAATGGCAGTCCTGGTCAGGAACGAAGAGTGAGCTCCATCAGGAGGGTGACTGCGACCATGTCCTCCACCAACAATGTATCCTTAGTAACTAGCTCAATGCCTGGCATGTGGTAGGCACTCACAAGGAACAGATGAGATCAAAGCGTTAGGAGCTTGGTCAGATGGGGATGATAAGGCCAAGACATCTTTTTTAGGAGTTAAGACATAATGAATGGGAAGTTGGGATGAGCCTTGGTTAATGGGATTTATGGGCAGAGGTCAGAGCCCAGGTGAGATAAATCTGTGTTGGGGCCTCAGAGCTGCAGGGTTAGCTCCCAGTGGGTCTTGCTATTCAGTCTCTAGTCCTTTTATTTAGAGATGCTCAGATCTGCCGCTGTGGGACTGGGTGGAACCAGAACAGTTTACATAAGCCCCAATCACTCATGCTCTTGCTAGACGGTTGAATAATGATTCCTTTTAGCCAAAGAAGTTGCTTTATTGGAATGGTCCTAATAACTGGACCAATGAACAAATTTTGACACATCATCAGGGTATTCCCAGCAAACACTGAAAGGCAGATTTTTAAATGCCCACTCCACCCATAGCTCCTGTTTACTACACTAGATCATGTGACCCCTCCACTCTCTCCTCACCTCTGCCATTACTGATTGGACCCAGCTGCTTTGAACAGCTGCTCGAAGCTGGGCCCATCAGATTCCCTCTGCCAGGAATATGGAATTGGTGGTGGGGAAACCTCTGAGGACAGGGCACAAATTGAATGCACTGTCTTTTGGGATAAGAAATATTCTAAGTGCTTTATAATTTTCTATCTGAGATGAAATTGTTTTTAATATCATAAATTGAAATAGGTCTAGGATACTTATAAGCTGTTCTTCAATTCTTTAGATAATTGGCTCAACTGTAAAATCTAGTAAATATCATTATTTGTAGTTTAGTTGAGCTACAGAAGGAAAATGAAAAAACGACCTTCCATTTGAATAAAATTGAGTATATTCCAAAGAGGAGGATCCTTTAGGATAGCCATTCTCAAACTTTTTGACCATCACTCATAGTAAGAAATACATTTTCCATTGCAACACACACAAATTGAAACACAAGTTTTACAAAACTATATTAATCCTTTTTGTTTTAGAAGATTTTTATAAGTTTATTTGATCCAAAACTGACAATTGCTGGGAAGCAAGAGCTCAGATGTTCCCTATATTAATCTTTAATACGTATGTCACACCCTGATATTTTCTATACTATTTTCTGTTTTTAAAATGCTGGTCACAACACATCAAATTGGTTTCACAACTCACTAATGAGTTGTGTCCTCAATTTTGAATAACACTGCTCTAGGTATATGTCTTAGTCTGTTTGGGCCGCTTTAACAAAATACCATAAACTGAACAGCTTATAAACAATATAAACTTATTTCTCACAGTTCTGGTGGCTGGTAAGCCCAAGATCAAGGCACTGGAAAATTCGGTGTCTGGTGAGGGCCCGCTTTCTACAGACAGTGGTCTTTTCAAAAATAGTGGAAATGGGCAAGGGGTGTTTCTTATAAAAGCACTAATCCCATTCACAAAGGCTCTGCCCTTAGGACCTAATCACCTCCCAAAGCCCCCACTGCCTAATACCATCACTTTTGGGGTTAGGATTTCAACATATGAATTTGTGGGGACATAAACATTTAGTCCATTGCAGTGTCATCGGCAGGATAATAGTTCAGCAGACCTGTCCCCAACAAACATCAACTACAAAAAGAGGAGCCAAAAGATTAAACAAAATGAAAGGAATTAACTCAGTTTCACTGACAAAATGTTGCAACTCCAAAAAGGAGTAACAAAGCAATAGGAGCCTGGAGAACACATCTACAACAGGGGAATCTAAGAAAACCCCAAACCACAGACAGCGAAGATTAGATGCATCATGTCTATTTTGAAAGAGATAAATGTTATATTGAAGGCCCTCAAAGGCTATAACAGGCTAGGCACTCTGGTAAATGCTGAATGAACTAAAAATAGTAGTGAAAACTACCTAGCATTTAACAAGACTCACAGAATCCTCGAGGCCAGTAAAGCCAAAGCATAGTGGAGGAAAAACAAGACATTGGATACCCCTCACCCCCACCCACGGAGCAGGAGACCAGAGGCCCTACTGGACGAGCCCTGAGTTAGGAATGGGGTTTTGGCTGCTGAGAGCCACGGTCCTGGGGCTACGAGCAGGGCTTGGAAGGGAGTGGGCCCCACCACACACTAGCCATGTGAATTTCAAACATCTCTAAACATCTGTTTCCCCACATAAAAAGTCAGAGTCACTGTGTTGTGACTACAGGGTGGTTCTCATAGTTAAATGAGATAATGCGTTTAAAAATTAGGCAAAGTTCCTGACACATAGTAAACATTCAAAAAACTAGCTCTATTATTTCTGAATCAGTCACAAAATAGACAGTGAGGTCTGGTGTTCAAGTGCAAATGGGGTGGGAAGCAAAGGAGGAGCTAAGATAGGAAAACAAGAAGGTCCAGGATTCAAAAAGTCAGTGACTCAGGGATGGAAGCTTTCATGAGAATCAAAGGTTTAGGGAGCATTTCCCAGAATAGAGATGTGTTTCTGTTCTGGAAAGACAAAAGAAGCCTTGCAGGACATTTGGTCCTGTCTAAAATATCCACAGAGACATTTGGCCCACACTAAAAGGTCCTTGAAATGTGGTCCTGTCCGAAACATTCATGGAGACAGTTGGTGCACACCAAATGGTCCTTGATGTTTGGTCCTGTCCAAAATGTCCATGCTTAAGAAAACGTCCCTGGGTTCAAAGAGCCCATAATGTTTACTTCTACTTTGGGTTCATAGGATGAATACAGAAAAAATACTATCATGTTTTCTTGGTCCAATAATTATATTGTTGCTGTACTGCCAACAATAACCCTTCTTACCTTGGTAACCTAGCTGGTAATGGCACACGGGGTCAGGTAGGTGGCTCACGGTTCAAATCTTACAGGAGAGCGGGATTTGTATTAACTATGGACAAAATGTTGCCATGGATGTTTTGGATAGGAACAAATGTCTGCTAATCCAAAACAAATGTCCACAATAATTAATTACCGTATTATCCCATCTTAAGATTTCACTTGGGACGTTACAATCAATAAAGTTGAACACACACACACAATATGTGTGAAGAGAACTAAAAAATAGATTTGTGAAACAGTTCCACAATTAAATACTATATGTGCTTATGTTTCAGAAAATTTTCACAGTCTAACAAAACTTGCCCTCTACTAGGGGTTTTCTAAAAACAATAACAAAAGCTCACACCCTGTTCTTTCACTGGCTCTGTTATTTCTCCTTCAGAAGAAAACTGCATCTTACTCACCTTAGAACTCACAGGCACATCGTAGAGGCTCTACTAAATAAATGTTTATTTAATAAACCCAAAATGTGTTCCAGAAAATCTTATTTCTGACTATAATACATACCTCAAAATGCAGTTAGCACAGAAAGATATAAAGGGATAAATTATAGTCATACAATGGAATACTACTTAGCAATAAAAAAGGAGCTACTGATGCATGTAACAACATGAATGAATCTCAAACGCATTATTAAAAAATCTAAAGGACATATACTATTTGTATATGATTTCATTCTGGAAAAGACAAAACTATAAGGACAGAAAACAAATCAGTGGTAGACAGGATAGGGGAAGGAGACTGATTACAAAGAGGCAGATGAAAAGTTTGGGCTGATGGAAATATCCCATATCTTCATTGTGGTGCTGGTTACACGACCATATACTTTTGTAAACATTCATAAAATTGCATATGTAAAGGGGTGCATTTTACTGTACATAAATTATGCCTCAATAAGCCTGAATAAAAAATAAAGGAAGTTCTAAAGATCATGATATACGCGTATGACACTCTTTGGTAATTTACTTAAAATACACCTATTAATTTCGAGATGACTATCAGAGTATTTCACAGAAGTCATGAAAGCAAGTTTCCTGCTATTAACAAAGTCCAAAACATCATTTAACTATAGCATCTCAATGATACAGATCAACCTAATTATTCACTTGCTATTGTTCTGTGAGTAACATATTGTATAAGCCTGAAAAGGGGGTGAGACATGAGATATGGGCCTTAGTGTGGAAGAATCACATGGAGCTGTAAAGTAGAAAGGGGTGAAATGTGAGACTCGCTGTATGAAAGGTATTTAGTTTAATTATCTTTAGCTGTACCAGATCTGAATGATAAAAATATCTTACTTTCTCAAGGTATATAAAAAGTATCCAGCAATTAGATAGCTGCTTATCTTCATGGACCACTTTCTTGCTTGATTATCTCTGTCTCGGCTCATATCCCTGAGGGTTGTTATATGCTGGCTTTCATATCTCCACATTCATTCATTCAGTTTTTCATTCATTTAATAATTGTTTAACAGACACCTATATATGCCAGACACTGGAAATGCAGCGGTGAGTAAAACACATGAGCGCTCCACCTTTTGCCTTATATTCTAGTGATGAGAGAGACCAAAAAATGTGGATGATAAGTCTTAGGGAAAAATAGAACAGGGTAATAGGGTGTGGAATGACTTTAGAGGTGGGCAGTGGGTGGCAGAATACTTTAGATAGAGTGGTGAGGGGATCTGAGGAGACAACATTTGCACTGACAACTCTGGGAAGTGAATGATGAATGACAAGGAGGCAGCCACAAGAAGAGATCTGTGGAAAGAGTATTCCAGGCAGGCAAAGGGAACAAAAAGAGCAAAGGCCTGAGATAGAAATGCATTTGGCATCAAATATGGTCAGAATGCAGTGAGTAAGCTAAGAGTGTTAGCAGATGAGTCCACAAAGCTGGCCTTGCAAAGGAGTTTCAGTTTTATTCTAATGGCAATGGGAAATTATCAGAGGGTTTTAAGTAGGGCAGTGATGTGATTTTCTTTGAAAAAGTCTCTTTGGCTTCTCGAGTGGCAAGAAGATAAACTTGGAGAACAGTCAGATGGCCATTGCAGTCATCTGGCAAGAGATGAGCGTGGCTTGGATCAAGGTGGTAGCAGTCTGGTGAGAAGAGGGTTGATTCAGGTACCACTTTGCAGAGAGGGCTAACAAGACTTGTTGATGGATTGGACAGGGTGATGAGAGAAAGCACTGGGTGCTTTGGGATGCTTTACTCAAGATCGAGAAGACTGGAGTAGGAAAAAATTCTGGAGGGGGACCAATAATTCTGTTTTGGTCTTGTTATTTTTGAAATGCACTAAGAGATAGAAGTGGAGACGTAGAAGGCAGTTAAATATTCAAGCGTGGAGATCCAGGGAGAGATCAGAGTTGAACATATCATTTTGCAATTCATCAGCATGTAGACTGTATTTAAAGCAATGAGACTGAATACAATTACCTATGGGGTGAGTTCAAGTGCAAAAGAAAAGATGTCCTAGAGACAGACCTGGGGCACTTTAATATTTAGAGGTGGAGTAAAGGAAGAAGTGACGCAGAAGAAACTCCAGTAATACAGAAGGAAAATCAAGAGCATACGGTAATGGAAGCCAAAAACAGAGTGTGCTTTAAAGAGGAGGAAATGGTCACCTCTGCCAAATCCTACAGAGAGGTCAAACTAGAGAGGACTGAGAACTGCCATTGTATTTGGCAAGCTGAAGTCATTGTGACAGATCTAATGAAAGTCATTTCAGCAAATGGGATGAACACGATTGGAGTGAGCTGAACAGAGAAAGAGAAGTGAGAAGGTGGAGAGAGCAAGTATAGGCAATGTTAAGTCTCACCTTGAAAGGATGCTGAGACACAAGGCAGACGCTGGTGAGGATATGGACTCCTGGGTGAGTTTACTCAAGGACAATACTAAGGTCTGATGCAGATAATGGAAGGAGTAAAATCCTCAACTAGTTGGGCTTGAGATCCAGAACCCTAGAGAGAAGAGGGTATAATTCTTCATCATGAAAAGAGGGTGTACATGTATTCAGTTAGGTAGGTTAGTAGATTTGATGGTGAGAAAATGAGGTACTTATTGCCTGATGGCTTCTGTTCCTTCAGTGAAGCGTGAAGTGAGATCACCAGTTGAAAGTGAGGGAAGATGAAGTGTTGGTGCTTTAAGAAGAGAGGAGATGTACAGTAACTTGTAGCGAGTCAGAGGCAATGTCATATTCACATCTGTATCCTAGCACAGAGTCTGGCACATGATAGGCACTGAAAACATGTTTGAAGATTGACTGAAAGTAAAAATCAGACAAGAAAGAACGGTGATACGCATTAACAATTTACATCATAACAACAAGAGTGATATATTACACTTTACAAGGCCACCTTTCTTACTATGCTAATCTTAAGGGTGAGGGGATTCTGTGTTTTCATCTTTATAGTCTCAGGATGTACATAAAACAGTGCCTGGCACAAAGTAAGTGCACAATACTTTTCAAAAAATAAATGACTATAAACACAAGGAGCTTCTAATCCCAGGAGGATTTAAATACTTCAAGTGATGAAAAACTATAGTGGATTATAAAGATAAATGGATGCTTTAGGGACATTTTGAGGGAATCACAAAACTTTCTTTGTAACATTATTTCAAGAATGAAAAATGATTTTTGTAAACTTTTTTTTATTAGTTTCAGGTGCACAAAACAATGTAATAGTTAGACATTTATCATTTATATCCCTCACACAGTGACAACCCCCCTGCCCCCATCTACTACCCCTCTGACATCACACACAGCCATTTCCACTGTCTCTATTCCTAAAGCTGTACTCCGCTTCTTGTAAATATATATATATATATTTGTATATATATGTATATAAAATTGTAGTTGACTTTCATTATTGTTCAGCTTCAGCTTCAGGTGTACAGTGCAGTGATCAGGCATCTACATCATCCCTGAGGTGATCTCCCTAATGGGACAAGTGTCCATCGGATACCCTACAAAATCTTTACATTACTGATTACATTCCCCAAATTGACTTTCGTATCCCCGTGCCAATCTTGTGGTTACCGATTGTGCTTTCTAATCCCCTTACCTTCCCCCTTATCCCCAGCCCCCCTCCCATCTAGCAACCCTCAGTTTTCCTCTATGTCTCTGAGACTGTTTCCGATTAGTTCATTCATTTATTCTTTTCCTTAGATTCCACATATAAGTGAGATCATATGGTATGTTTTTCTCTGTCTGACTTTTTACACTTAACATAATGTTCTCTAGGTCCATCCATATTGTTGCAAATGGTAAGATTTCTTTTTTCTTTATGGCTGCGGAATACTCCATTGTATAAATGCACCACAGTTTCTTAATCCAGTTGTCTACCAATGGGCATTTCGGTTGTTTCCATGTCTTGGCTATTGTGTATAGTGCTGCAATAAACATAGGAGTGCATAAATTTTTTTGAATTAGAGTTTTGGATTTCTCCGGATAGATACCTAGGAGTGGAATTGCTGGGTCATAAGGTAGTTCTATTTTCAGATTTTTGAGATACCTCCATACTCTTTTCCATAGCGGCTGCACCAATCTGCGATCCCACCAACAGTGCACAAGAGTTCCCTTTTCTCCACATCCTCACCAGCACTTGTTGTTTGTTGATTTATTGATGATAGCCATTTTGACTGGGGTGAGGTGGTATCTCACTGTGGTTTTTATTTGCATTTGTCTAATGATTAGTGAGGTTGAGCAGTTTTTCATGTCTATTTGCCATCTGTATGTCCTTTTTAGAAAAATATCTCTTCATGTCCTCTGCCCATTTTTTAATTGGGTTGTTTCTATTTTTGGAGTTGAGTTGAGTGAGTTTTTTAATAAATTTTGAATATTAACCCCTTATCGGATATATCATTGGCAAATATCTTCTTCCATTCAGTAGGATCCATTTTTGTTTTATTGATGGTTTCCTTTGCTGTAAAAAAAAAACTTTTTAGTTTGACGTAATCCCACATGTTTATGTTTTCTCTTACTTCCCTTGCCCAAGGGGATATATCAGTAAAAATCTTACTCTGGGTAATGTCTGTAAACTTTCTTCCTATATTTTCTCCTAGGAGTTTTATGGTTTCAGATCTTAAAGTCTTTAATCCATTTTGAATTTATTGTTGTATGTGATGTAAGGAGGTGGTCCAGCTTCATTTTTTTGCATGTGTCTGTCCAGGTTTCCCAGCGCCATTTATTGACTAGACTGTTTTACCCCACCATAAATTCTTGCTTCCATTGTCATAGATTAAATGACCATATAGGCATGTATTTATTTCTGGGCTCTCTATTCTGTTCCATTGATCTATGTATCTGTTTTTATGCCAGTACCATGCTGTTTTAATTACTGTAGCTGAAAAATGATTTAAATGGATATTTAGTGACACCAATGTGGCAACTCTTATATTTGCTTGAGTTTACAGACTCTTTGATCTTCTTCTATAAGTAATAAATTTTGTCTTGTTCAGCTAACACTGTGAACTCCATTCCCAAAAGCTTCAGAACCACTCATCTTGCTTACTCTCCTCCTCTAGGAAGACTCAGGGAGATTTCTTCTCTGTCCCATTGATGAAGTACCACATTCCCCAGTGTCTGCTGTGGAAGACCAGCCCCAAGGAGGGTTATGCGAAACTGGCAGATTCTCTTGACTCCTACGTTAGGCTTTTCTTACTCCTAGAGTTTTGTATAGCATGGCCTCCCCATTTCTCGTAACACCGCTTTCAGGAGTAAAATACTTGAAAAAAGTACTATAAAAATGAAAAGTATGCTTGGAAATATATGAGGGAAGGAGAGGGAGGGAAGGCAGAAAAACGAAACAGAGAATGGGAGGCAAAAGAGAAATTTGACCACTTTAAAGTCAGTTAACATTATTATAGTCATTCAGTTGAGCAATGAAAGAATATGACAACTTCACAGGTGCGAAAACAAAAACAAAAACCATGGCAATGGGGAAGGCAAAGAAAAGTTGACAAAGACTGTAACTCTGAACTGGTCCTCTTGCCCTGGAATGATCCTACAAGCTATTTTTACGCTGCGGAGAAATGTAAGCGTGGCCATAGCTATCTCTGGTTTCATGTTTATGTATCACTGCAAATCACAAAGGAGAGCGAATATAAACATATTTTACTAAGTAAGGCCACTGGCTTTTCTGATCAGAGATATTTCAGAAGGGAGGAGGCAGGGACCACTACTCAGTCGTTGTGTAACTTGCGCCCTCTAGTGGCTATTTAGATTCCCGGTATGTGGATCCTAAAATGCACTTCTGAGGAGGAAAAGACCTTTAGAAAAAAAAGAACTAAACTTTTTAGAAAACCAACACCACCAACAATAAAAAACTCACGTCGTTTTAATATCCTAATACAGAGGGTGTTTTTTTTCAGTGTGCTCTGGCGGCAATGCTAAATTTTTAAATTGGGGAAAATAAAATATTTGCCTGTTATATAATTATTAAAAATAAACTGTCTTTGACAAAATAAAATGGCAGTGTCTAAGACAATAGTAATTAGTCCTTTGGGCAGGTTTCTCCTGTCCGTTTGCCAATATCTTCATCCAATTCTACCTAGAGAATTTGCACAGGGGAATTGAACCTTTCCAATAGGTGAATACAATGCTAAATAATTGCTATTTACATATTGATGAATGTACTTGGAAAAACATTATTCTATTAAAAATCCTTTCCTCATCGTTTGTGTGTAAAGACTATCCTTTTATTTATGCTTAGGTAGCTCTGCAGAGCTTGACACTATTTTTTGTGAATTTGCTGTTTAATCCAGTGTTAAACATGATTGAAAAAAATCTTCACTTTGATTCTTCACTAAGTTATTAGTAATGTTTGATACAGCTATAACAATCCAAACAGATCCCAAGGTAACTATGTCATAAATTGTTTGATAGCCTAAGGCTTTGGGCATTATTTGATAGGCAAAAGCAAGCTGTGATATTGACAGCATTCTTTCAAAGATAGATTACACTATTGGTACTGTAAAGGACAAACGAGATCAGGAAACGAAAGACCAATTTGGAGGCTAGTTTGGATAGTCCAAGTGAAAGATGATGCAAACCTAAGCTAATAAGGCAGAGAGGATGGAAAAGATGGGCCAGGTTGAAGATTTATCTGAAAAAGAACATTCACCACTACTGATTGAATATGAGAAGGGTGAGAGGAAGGAATTGAGAATAACTGAGATTTCCAGCTTGGGAAAATGGATGGATGGTGACACCATTAACTAAAAGCAGGAATCTAGAGGACCAGAGTGTTTTGTTTATCCAGGTAGGTAATAAATAAAATGTGAACAAAACAGGGGCCACACACTAAACCTGACAAGCTCAGGAGGCCCGCATGGCGGGCCTTACAAACCCAGAGACCAAAGTAACCACACAGGGTGGTCTGCACGTAAAAATTCCTAACTAAAAGCGGGTCATGGTGGGTAGTCACCCCCTGGGCCTGTAGCTTCCTCGATAAGGTCCATCATTACCTTTGAAATTGTCTATTGTCTTGGCGCATCTAAGATAACATACCTTTGAAATGTCAGAGTTAATTTTCTTTTCCAGACCCCTCAAAGGCACAACCGCCGGCACCAGAGCACGAGACCACGTTGTTGTCTTGTTGCCCACGTACCCTCTCTATGTGCTGTAAAGGTTAACTGTCCTGTACCCACCAATGTATGAGAAGTATGTGTCTCCCCGTTTTACTTTTTTATCCAATCTCAGAGATTTTCCCACTTTGCTTTCTCCCATCTCTTATCTACCACCAATGAATTTCATGTGACCTCCCTTTGTCACATTGTATGTGACAATTTCATGTGTCTCTTCCTTTGATTCTAATGTATAAAATAAGCTGCAAAACTGCCATTCTCCAGAGCATTTGCTCAGCTGTTGAGATTGTACTTATTGGCAACTGTTGCCAGTTTGGCTCAAATAAACTCTTATAAGACTTTTTCTTAGGCTGGATGTTCTCTCATCGACAATGTGTTTTGTATATCTAGGTAGAGGTGTCCAGAATACAGTTAAAAATACGAGTCTGGAATTCAATGTTGAGGTTGGCATTTAAGAAACAGATTTGGAAGTCAATGTTTATAAATGAAGCCATGAGAATAGATAAGGCCACCAGATAAGCACACTAGAGAAAGAAAAGAAGAGGCCCAAGAAAATCATGTGGGACCCACTGCATTAGATGTGTTAGGGACCCTAAGATACGAATTATCAGAATTACAAAAAAAGAAAATAACAAAACAAACAAAGAAAAAGAATGATCAGAGTTAGAAGGACCTTGGACAACGGTATTTGAGAAGATCAGAGAGGACAGACCATCAAACCATGGTAGTGGACAGTGTCAAATTGAGCAGAGAAGTCAAGTAGACTATGCATTAAAAACCAGCCATTTGCAATGAATTCACAGGCTAAAATAACTACCATTCAAAACCAGGCAGACAAATAAGCATACTAATCAGGATGTAATACAAAACAGCCAATGATTTCTAAAAGCTTGTCAAAATTCTTTTGTTGTACTAGAATTTAGATATATCAAATACTGTTTGCATGGGCTCAGTGTACACACACACACACACACACACACACACACACACATTTTTCTAGTAACAGAATTGGATCGGTATTCTCATTAAACAGCTTTAATTTCAACATAAGGAAATGAAAATCTTAAGGAGTCATAAGTTTCCCTCTAATTACCACTGTAGTTGTATCTCACCAATTTTAACTTTTGTCTTTATTACCAAAGACAATACCGACATTTTCTATTTATACATTCTTTGACCCAAGGTTGTATAATTTCCACATAATTTTCTGGATTTTCTAGATATGTAGTTACTGATATTTACTTTAATTACATTGTAGTAAGAGAACACACTCTATATCAGTCTTTTGAAATTTATTGAGACCTAAATTGTGGCCCAGCATATGATCTCTCAATATTTCCTGTGCAATTGAAAGCAATGCATATTTTGCAGTTGTTTGGAATGGTATTCTTTACCTTCAGTTAAATCAGCTGATGGTGGTGTTCATATCTTCTATACCCCTACTGAGTTTTCAGTCTCTTATTTTTTAAATTACTGAGGGCTAACCTTGAATGTTTCCCTTCTTTTAAGGATTACAACCTTGTGCTGCCTGTAGTTCAATACCTAAAGAACTGCCTTGCATATTTTGTCCAGTTTTATAATTGTATAGGCATCGAGGGTAAAAGCAATACTAGTATCCAGTCATGGCTGGAAGTGTGAGGTTGTATACTCAAAGTCCATATTCTTAACCACTTTTGTAAATTATCTCTTTAATGGGAGTCTATATATAGGACAATGGTAAATGGAAATAAGTTCTTAATAATGTGGAAAAACATCAACAGCGATTGGAGAATGAGAGAGCTGAAAGAATAAGACATTATTGTCATAGAATGTGGATGTTGGAATATAAGAGTTCATAGAATGAACACATGACAATCAGATCCTGATATGGCCACAGGTATGGCTGGCTAAAACATAATAATCTAATCTGTTTTGCAGAAAGAGAAAACAGTGATCTGATAGCCATCAGATTATGATCTTTGACGGCAAGAACTGGGTGAATAATGACGGTAAATAAGCAAACCATCTAAACAAAAATGGAAATAGAAAAGCAGGAAAAGTTTTGAGGCAAGATAATGAGCTGAGTTTTCGATAAACTTAAATTTTTCTTAAAAACAATCTACAGGATATCCAGGGAATTTTCCAAGTCAGCAACTGAATATATAGGTCTGTTGCAAGGAAAAGATAGAGGTAGATCTGGAGGTTATTACCATAAAGATTCTTATTGAAGCAATAGGACTCGGTAAGATTAACTAAGAAGAACATATATCTTTAGAATAAGAAAGGTCCAACGCAGAAACCCAGGAAATCCCAAAATTTTAGAGACAAGTAGACTAAGAATGGATGTTCAGAGAAGTGAAAGGCAATATAAAGAGGAAATCTGGTATACCAGTTAAGAACATGGACTCTAGAATCAAATACTTGATTCAAATCCTAGATGTTATACTTGTAAAGAAAGCTCCATGACCATGAGAAAAATTACTTAACGCTTCTGTCTGTGCCTGTTTTCTGTAAAAATATAGCGATAAATAATAGTATATACCTGATGAGAGACAAATAATGATGGCTCTGAAGTTCATCTGCCCTCAGCCCCCTGCCCTCTCACACTTTTACTAGCAAAGATCAACAAGTTTGAATGAACTCAACAGAGGAACAAAGTTTCCCCCTTTCTAACAAGGCAGTTTCCATTGGTGCATAGCTGCACAGATATTCTCTGCCCACCCCAACCTAATAAGTGTGTAGAATATTATGAAGACAGGGTTCCTCTCGGCTGCAACTTTGATCATGGTGCATGCAGACTAGGACGGATTTAAGCTGTAGGATAAGAGTTTGGGGGACTGTGTGTACTCTGCTACTACCTTCCTCACTAAGATTTCCTCAAACTATTTTATGTCTACATCACGTGGCACTATAGTGCTGTGTTGCATGACCTTCTTGCAAGATATTTCCTCAGAGGGTTGTTGTGAAGATTAAATAAATTACTATTTGTAAACTGTTCATAACACTGCCTAGAATGTAGTAAACATTATGTAAAAGTTAGCTCTGTTTTTAAAAGGAGAATCAGGGAAGACTTGCAGTGATATTAAATGAGAGCTGGTAAACAAGGTCAAATGCTACAAAAAATTAAAGTATGAAAATAGGACACTGGGAGTGGCAACAGAGTAGTAGGAGTGAAAGTCAGATTGTATTAACAGAGAGTAAAACAGGTAGGAGAGATGACTTTTCCTAAGAAATTTTCTGAGAAAAGGAAAGACAAAGTACACCGGTTAGGGCTTTTTTGCTTCCAAGTGACAGAAATCTAATTTGAACTAGCTTGTGACAAGAGCTTCCTGTGAGAATATTGTGGTGTTTAAGAATGCAAGGTCCACAATGTGGCTGGTCTCACAAACACGTGGAACCAAGGATCACCGGTATTTTTCTTCTTGTTTCTCTCTGTCGGTCTGCTTCATTTGCTCTCCTCCTTTATCCAGACTAGTTGCATTACTTCTTTGGCCCACATGGGAGGAAATATGGCCATCAAGAGCTCTGGAGTCTTGCATTTCACAGTCCAGGCACAAGAGATGGTACAGTGTGATTTTTCTTTTTCAGTTCGTTTCAAAATTCTTAAAAAAGGACTGTGGCCCTACAAATTAAGTGTCTAATCCTGGGTGAATCAACTGTACCAGGGATCATAGAGGTTAATGGATTAGGACATAAAATGGCTATTTCTATTGCAACTATATGAATCCAGTGGGATGTGTAAAAGATCAAACAAAATAATAAGCCTGCACTATAAGGAGACAGAGCATTTTCTTGAGGGGTAAGTAGTATAAAGGTGGGGGTTTTAATGGTGGTAGTTTTAGGCTAGAGAAGGGATTTGAACATGTTTATATGAATGGAGGCAAAGGAAAATAATGGAATTTTGTGCCCAAGTAGAAGGATTAGCCTTGAAGAGAAATAAGCCTTTCTGAGATAGGAGGGAAGAAAATATGAATGTACATGGGCATATGAAGGTCTAGACCTGAAGACCTCCTATTTATTCGTCACTAAGCTATCTCAAGAGAGTGGGAGACACAGTAAAAGAGATGCTTGAAAAGAATAATGAGTATTAATATACTTGTAGTGAAGAAGAGAAAGGAAGTGAAAAGGAAGAGGTTAAAGTTTGTCAAAAATTGTTCATAGTCCAACTCAGATTGGAAACTATAAATTTATTAAGGTGCCAGATGTACACTGTGACTCTACTCAGTAATGCTCACTCATCTTATGAACAAGAACTCACAAGGCACATGCCCGAAAGACAGGGGAAAGGGAAATAAGGGTGCTGGCTAAGGAGACTGAACTCTTAGGAGCAAGTTGTTAGTAAGTAGCAGTAAAAAGATAAACTTTATTCCACCTCTGACAAGTAATTCCAAATTCTGCATTAGCATTGTTCAAATGGTACTGTCAATATATTAACGGCTTTAATGATTAACTATTAGAAGATTAACTCTGTATTATTGTCTAAGGATCATTTATTTATATTCACTTACAAATTAAATATTTGGTCTAAAGACATCAAATCTGAACTGTTGAGAGATTTATAAATTCAAACGTTTAAATGTCTTCTTTACTTTCCTGCATAATTTTTATTCTACCATAAATCTAACCATATTTAAATGGAGTCACTAACCCAAAGTCCATCTCTTGATGCTTATAACAAATCAATTTCTTTGGAACACATACTTGTGTCTTTGTTAAATAATTCTACCTGTAAAACAGGAATAATAATAGTATCTACTTTACAAGACTGCTATGTGGATTAAATGAGTTATCAAATGTAAAGTGCCTAAATAGTGCCTGATAAATACTCAACAAATTATGAAACTGTACCATTATGAATCCGTAGAATGACTTCTAAATTCATATTACTTATTTAAAAAATAAAGTATTACTAGAAAAATAAACAATAGTATGGTAGTTTGATTGAAAATATAAATTACTCAATGTACATATGCATTTTAACAATAATTTTTATATAAAAAAACAAAGATAAGGAAAGCAGCAAGTTTAAACCAAAAATAATGAATAAAAGGAATTAATTTTCACAAAAACATAAGTAAACATTAGAAGAAAGAACTTTCTTTAAGAATATTAAAATATAATATTTATTCAAAAGCAATAAAATAACAGCTTCTATGAAGTATGAGCTACATATAAGAAAACACAGCACAGTACCAAAAATCCCGTTTTCCATCACAGCAACATCTTCTTTTAGTTATAAATTCTCTCCCTGGAATAGTGCAAAATAATAGCTTAGTACTGAAGTATTCTTATATTGATTTAGCATTAAATGCCCACTGTAACAATCAGAAGCATGATTTAAAGCAAGAGTGAAAATTACTTTTTTTAATGTGAAAAAAAAGTCAATAATGGAACACATGAATGTAAAAAGCAAATAATTCTGGTGGGAGGGGTAGGATGGGAGTGCAAGGTTAAAAAAAACGGGACAGAATAAAAATCAGATAGTTAGACACTAGTGTCACATAGTTCGAATGAGGGCAGAATAAGGAAGATAGATGGAGGGTGACGTGAAAAAAGTCAATGGAAAAGAAAGAAGGAAAAAAATAGAGCAGGAAAGGAAAAAGAGAGGAGAAAAAGTTTACACAAAGAAGTAGCACAACATAAAGAAGTAGAACAATAAAGGAGAAGTCCCAGGAGAGTCTAAAAATGCAGGTCAAACAGTCTTGTCATACCTTGGTCTTTACCTGGGCCAGGAATCTAAAATGTTAGCATGTCTCTAGTGCATTTCCACTTCATCTTGTTTTTTCCATCTTTAATTGTTTTTCCTATAGCATATTTTCTCAATTTTTATTTTTCATCTTATTGCATGGTATATAGATCATATTCTGTAAACTACTTTTTCTTTTTAGAAATAAGATGGATATAAATAATACTTCTTATAACTTCCTAATAAACTGTGAATTGATTAATTAATTGGTATTTACAACACTTCCACTGCTCTAATCTAAAACAAAAGTTCTTTATTTGAAGCCTGTGAACTCTTTGAAACTGTGTTCAACATTGTGTGTATGTGTAATTTTTTGTGAGTTCCGAAGTTTTGTCGGAGTCTGAAAGCAGAATACTGCTGTGTCACAGGCTTTATTGTGAACAGAACTGCCAACATAGTTAACCATTAGGAAAATTAGTGTTTGGGCTGCAACACAAGAAAGAGAGCTAGCACTTATGAAGCACTTCTCACAAAACAATTTCTATGTTCTGCTGTTCAGGGGATTTTAAGACTGCACTCTCTGGGGCAGGGCTCGATTAAGGCCAATTGGTGCCCTAAACACAGCCCAGCAAAGTCCCCTGGCCCTTTCATTGCTTACAATAATGAGTGTAAGGGTCCTTCACACAAATCAGCTTATGAATTAAATGCTATCTGGACTCAGCTGGTTTTACTCTCTACAGTAGTGAAACTCACACCATAAGTCAGAAACAAATGTAATATTTGATGACATCTCAAACCGAGAGCTTTTAAACTTTAGTCACTCACGATACCAAAGAAAAAGATTTTTTAACAGTGCGAATTAAATTGGGACATGGCAGATGGAGACAATTCCAAAAAATTCTACTACAGTTAAGTGCGGCAGTGAAAGAAAGAGTTAAGGGCGTGACAGCTAGAGCAGGGTGCTCTTATGGTGCGCCGCTTCCCTGGTGCCCTAAGCTCCTGCTTATTCTCCTTAAAGGTTAATCCAGGGCTGCTCTGGGGTCTTTGCATAAGCAGCCATGAAACAGTGTGAGCAAGTCACTGGGTGAAGGTCAGAAACAACACCCTCAATCAGATAAATTATCTTTGCATATGATCAACATATTTGAATTTCCTTAAAACATTTCATTTAAACAACAGTTTCTTTGGCTTAAAAAAATTTTAAATTCTTTTTGGAAATGAGAGACCATTCACTGTCAGACTATTAGTGGGTGAAATAAGCTGAGGACTAGAACTAGCCTGTAGATCATGGTTCTACATCCCAATATAAAGCATCTTATGTAAAACTTTACAAAGTGGTACACATTTATTAATATACACATAGATGCCCATGAACAGTTAAACCATAGCAAGTCAAAGTTTCTTTCAACAGTAGCAGTCCTCACTCTGAATTTTCTCACCTTCCATTAAAAAACAAAACAATGAAATTAGAAAAAAATGAAGGCCCAACAGAAAAAGCATTGAGGAGATATCTTCAGTTAACTTTCCCTTAGGATTAAGGTGTAATATGCAGGTAATGACCATAAGAGAACTGAAGAAAACTCACAGATGAGCATTTGTCAAGCGTCAGTCCCAGCCTGGGTCCCAAGGGAGCACTGAACTGAGCACCCAGCAACCCTAAGAGCCAGACCCTTACATCCAAGACAAAAATAAGTCAACACAGGCAATGCAACTGAGGGTTATGAGCCATGAGAGCTTAAAGTTGTAAGTACTGTGGCTAATGCAAATGTAAAACTCAGTAGAGTATCACTAGTAATAAACAAAAGTTAAATTCTATGTGTATTCTTTGGCAGGACTTTATTTACGGTGGCCAAGACATGGAAACAACCAAAGTGTCCTTCAACAGATAATTGGATAAAGAAGATCTTGTATAGATACACAATGAAATATTATTCTGCCATAAGAAAAAATGAAATAGTACCATTTGCGACAACACGGATGGATATTGAGATTATAATGCTAAGCGAAATAAGTCAGACAGAAGTCAAGAACCATATGATTTCACTGATTTGTGGTATATAACACCGAAAACAACGAAAGAACAAGACAAACAAATGAGAAACAAAAACTCATAGACACAGACAATAGTTTAGTGGTTACCAGAGGGTAAGGGGGGAGCGGGTGGTAGATGAAGGTCAAGGGGATCAAATATACAGTGATGGAAAGAGAACTGACTCTGGGTGGTGAACACAAAATGTGATATATAGATGATGTATTACAGAGTTGTACACTTGAAAGCTATGTAACTTTACTAATAATTGTCACCCCAATAAACTTTAATAAAAAAAAAAAGAACTGGCTACAATACTTTGCATATTTTAATTTGGGACTGAGCTTCCATGATCATAGAATAGGAAAAATGACTTGAAATACTCAAATGCATCTACCTAGAAATCATTCTATCAGTTGTGTAGTAACTTTTAAGTCCCATCCTCTTAATCCCTAATTGACTAAGCAGCTATAAGACCAAACTAGACAATACTGAAGAAAATATAAATACAATTAAGCAAATAGCATATTAACTTAATATGTATATATGTATATATTAGTATTATATGTATATGTAATATGTATATATTAGTATATTAACTTAATAGTATATTAACTTAGTGGTTAAGAACAGAGACTCAGTTTCCTCACCCATGTAATGGGAATAATAACAGTACCTACCACAGTAGAAGAACTATTTGGTACTATTAGGATAATAATAGTACCTATTGCAGGGTTGTTAATAAAGATTAAACGAGTTAATTTATGTAAAGCATTTACAATAGTGCCTGGCATATAGCAAATGCTATGTATTACTATGATCACAATCTGTCACTGTACTTATCCAATTTATCCTATGTAAATTAAGTTCCATTTTACTAAAAATAGACTCTTGCACACCTATGACCCTAAAAGTTATTGGAATAGAGCAGAGGTCTTACAGGGAGCATCTAGAAAATGAGAATTTTACTTCTCATCTCGGAAAATTACAGATATTTGTGAGAGTACTTTTTGGTTGTCACTATGATGGGGAGAAAGGGATATCCTGTTGCTAGCATATAATATAGACAGGGACAAAAGATGTCACATGTATTCTGCAGGACTGTTCCACACAATAAAACTATCTGCCTGGCAGTATTACTAGAATTCCCCATTTATATTTTCCCACTCTCCAAGATAACTATTTCATATACCTTCCTGTTCTTAAACCTCCAACACCTCACCCTGACTTAGCGATCATCTTTCTTCCATATTACCAAATATGGTATCAATGATCAGGCCTCACTTTACTTAGCAACATTTGATACGGCTGATCTCACCCTCCTTGAAGCACAACTGTCACTTGGTTTATGGGATATTACGCTCTCCTAATTTTTCTCCTGTTTCACTTTACTTCTCAGTTAGCTCTACCGGATCCTCAGCTTCTTGAATGCCAAAGGCAATTTAGCTTTACTAAATTAGGCTTGGTTTTTGGACTTCTTTTTTCTACCTCCATTAATTCCCTTGATTTAATCCAGCTTTATGGCTTTAACTACCCTCTACTATGCTGATTATATCTAAATTTATAACTTCAGTCTCATAAACCTAATCACTCATTTGTCATCTCCACTTGGACATCTAATAGAAATCTCAATTTTAATATATTTAGAATCCAACTGTTTTCTCTATGCCTCCACATCTACTCATCTAGTATTCCCCATCTCAGTAAATGCTCAGTTACTCGGGCAAAAACCTTTGGAGTCTTCCTTGACTTCTATTCCACGCAAAACCTACACCAAATCCTGTTGGCTCTACCTTCAAATATATCTAGAAACTGAACCATTCTCACCACTTCTATATTTATCCTCCTGCCTATTCAAAATCATCTTTTGCCTGGATTATTGCAAGTAGCCTCCTAGTTGATCTCTGCTCTTGTCCCTTTACCATCCATTCTCCACAAAGCAGCCAAAGTGGCTGCTTTACATCAGATCACATCACCTCCCTAAGCAGAACCCTCCAATTGCTTCCCATCACACTGCAAATAAAATCCTAAATTTACAGGAACTATAAGACCACTAGGGCACCCCCCGCTCTCCTCTCTCCTACTACCCTCCCTCTCGGTTACACCAAACCGGCCATATATCTCCTAGCTGTTTTTTGAACATCCCAGGTATGCGACCACCTCAGGACTTTGGTACCTGCTATTGTTATCCCCTTTCCTCCAATGCTCTTCCTCTAGATATAGAGATAGTTTATTTCCTTACTTCCTACAGGACTATGATCAAATGTCACCTTCTCGTGAGACCTTTCCTGACCATCCTATTTAAAATAGCACCCATGTCACACTGTATCCTCTTACCAGCTTTTCTTTACAACACTTATTTTCACTTGGCATTAGAACACATGTCTATTTACTTGTTTATTGATGGTCTCCTCATTAAAATGTAAGTTCTGTTTGGACAGGGTCTTGGTCATTTTTGTTTATTTCTATAGTCCCAGTACCTGGTATATGGTAGATGCTCAATAAATAATGAATAAATTGAATGGCTGAATAAATGATACACAGGAAACACAACTGCACTTTTAAAGGCTATATGGAAACTAATTTTATCAGGCTCGATAGAAGATTGCCTTGTTTATTACGCCATTTGCCTTGTTTATTATACACTTGAAATTTCATAATGTGCAAATTTTGTTTTACCAATAGTATCACTACTTTTATATAGTTTTCTACTTACAAATAGTAAATTAAGTTCTTTTTAATGTAAGGAAGAATATGAAAAAACAAAAAGCTCTAACAGTCTTTGCAATGGATCCATTCTAAAAACACTTGTTAAATTGTTTAGGTCACCAACCCTATTATGATATGTTTGAAAACAAGGCAAATGGGCACTTGAAAAAGCTGATGTGAAAGAGATTCTTATTTCCATATGTAAAATATAGATTAAATGCTATAAACAATGTTGAGTGTCCACAGGCAAGTGTCGTAGGATAAAGTTGCCTCTTCAGTATGATATGCTCAGAGAATAATGGGAGTAAATAAATCATGTGAATTGGATATTCTGAGCCACTGTGGAAGTCTATGACCAAAACAAGGGTTACCTTAATTTTTACTAGAATGGTATCCAGCAAGTCTGGGAACACAACTAATTTTGACACTCCAAAAACATTTTCCAATATTCTAGAATTAAAAATGCTTTCCTTACATGAAGCAGAATTATTTAATCAGATATAGATATTACATTTAATCAAATATATAGGCTATTTTAACAAAAGCTACTTCTCAAAGGTAAATTTTCATCTACTCGTCTGGGGTAAATGCATTCCAAACTCACAATGAATTTTTCTGTACTTGTTTCAATTTGTGTATATCATCTACTGGCACGCTTTAATTAAATATATGGATTTTTCTACCAGTAGCAAAGTGACATTCAATGGAGACAAATTATTATAACTTCTAATTTATGAAATACATACCTGAGTTAAACCAGCACCTGTTTGCACAGAAGATTTTTTTAATAGTCTCACTTCTCTGTTTATGTATCTTAGCATTCCACTAAGAGTACTGAAGTCATTATTTTCAGAACTGTCATCTTCTAGGTCATATGTGAGAGGTTTAAATGAGTCTGACGGGATATAAGTCAGATCTTTCTGGCTTTCTTCCAATGTTGAAGGTTGTTCTAATCGCATTTTTTTTAAGTCCTTCAGTAAGTCTTCAGAAAGATCTTCATCACTGTGAGTTTTGAAACTAAGTTCACTGGCACTAATAGAGCGACGCAGTTTTCCACACTTGAAAAAAGCTGTGTGAGAATGTTTAGCAAATTTTGGATCTTGAATGTCAGGCATAATTTCTGTTGAAGATGCAAAAGGGGCTGGTAGAAACTTGATGTCTTCTGCCCTTTCATGTCCAGAAATTTTGGCTTGTAATCTTGTTAATTCTGATTCCTATAGACAAATTAGGACATAGTAGGTGCTCAATATACTTCTGTTAAATTAATTACTTAGAAAATCACAGACTCTTAGAAGTCATCTAAGTCAACCTGCATCTCAGTACAGAAATTCCTTTTATAACAACTCATCAGAAATTTTCAAGCTCTGTTGAAACCCTTCATTTTGGACAATTACATATTTCACTTGAAATATATTTAAACTACACTAAGGAATGCCATGAAAACTAGATTTTCCTTATAGAATTTTTTTTTTTTTAGTGTTAATGACAATAGCAATTTCTAGTCAAGACAGAAACCTTATATCTAAAAATTTCTCTGCAAAAGTGTAGAGATACACTATCTTTTGTTCATCTAACATATATATATACACACACAAAAACTCCCTTCAGAATTTCTAATAGGAATAAATAAATGTGTATTAGCGATTCTGCTTTGTATGTCCTCATTATAAGAAAGCTTTATTATGCTAAAAAATTTTCAAAGAAAGACATTTAAGAAAGTGATTAATAATACTTAATAAATCTATCCTTATTAAATAAACTTTTCATTTCTATGATTTTTCCATGTCCTTCCTTTGGGTCACTGACCCTGTTTTGGGATCCTAAGAATGAGACCACATATACTGGAAAGCCAGAAAGCCTAAAAAAGTGAAGAGAAGACAGTTTATTTATATTTAATTTTTTATTGGGGAATATTGGGGAACAGTGTGTTTTTCCAGGACCCATCAGCTGCAAGTCAAGCCATTGTTTCTCAGTCTAGTTGTGGAGGGTGCAGCTCACTGGCCCATGAGGGTATGGAACAGGCAACCTTGGTGTTATGAGCACTGCACTCTAACTAACTGAGCCAACCGGCCGCCCCAAGACATTTTATTTTAAAAAAATAAATAATTTGTGTACTAGTCTCCTGTTCAAATATATTCTCTTTTTCTTATGGGTGTCCATGAGATATAAATTTCTAAATCAGCCACTTCAAATCTGATAGTTTCTATTTTTTCCAAATACTGTGCTTATAACTGTCATAACTACAGTGTACATTACAAACCAAAGTTTAACATATATATTTCAGTTGTTTGATGTCATTATACTACTTTATCTAGATAAACTTTGTAAGTGGCTGGAGTGCCAATTTTTTGTAGTGAATATTGTACTCACATTCTTATAATTAATAAAGTAGCTATAGAATTGATATATATACAGTTGTGTGGGGAACTGTTTTGTTTTTTTTAAACTCTTGTAGGTTATCTAGTCATAGAGAAATGTAGTATCTCAGATAAGTAGGATTCCATTTAACACTAACTTTTACAATAAAATGTAGTATACTGAATACAATGAATATAATTCAACTTTCTCTTAAGGTCACTGTTGTAATTATTGTTGTAGTGTAGGGTACTAAAGGTTTTAGCTTTGCCTTCGCTCCAGCTGCCATCAAATACGAGGCACTAGTTAGGGTACTAAAGGAAATGAGCTGGAAAGATCAATTGCCTCAAAGACTGTTCTCCCTCACTTCTGTTTCTGTTCTCTGTCGTTTAATGCTGCTGTTAATGGAATTGCTTTCCATTATTTATAGCTACTTCTAATTGTTACAGTTATGCCTGCTTCTGCTCTATTAGCTTTTCTTACTTCTTTCTCTCTTATCCTCCTAAACTCCTCTTCAGTCTAGGCTTTAGAGCCAGTTGACACTGATTTTGAGAGCTAATGTCAGAAAACAAATGAATTCTGTTTTCTGACTGGTATATTGGCTAAGCATGGTACATGTTCTAATATCTCTATATGTACATTTCATTTTAGAATTGCTGCTGCTATTTACCCAATATTTTGGTAATTTCCAAAGCAGATGAAGTTTAAAACTTCTGAATAATAGACAAGTGCAATCCAATTGTATTTATCTCATTGGTAATATCTAACAAGTCAGCAGAGATAACCACTGTGACAAGGGATATACAAAGTAGAACCTTTTACATTTTTAGAGTGAATTTTTCACAATAAAGTTTTATAATTTTGTATAAATGTTGTAAATCCCCAGAACATTAGGTATATTAATGTTTCAATAAAAGCAAAAATAATGTTCAACTGAAACATAATTTTAGATTGTCTATTCAGCTTTCCTCTAGTACTGTGAATATCAAGTATATTATATAAGAAATTTAAGTGCTCAGCTTAGTAACTAGAAATATTTCTAAGGTATTATTTTAGAGTTTTTGGCTTTTCAATAATTTCCATTTTGCTATAAAATAATTAATTGCTTTACAACTATCAGTGAGATTGTTCTTTTTTTAAGGTCTTGGCTAACAATGGTTAATCATACATATTGGCAGTTTTGAAGTAATATTAAAATTTTTATCTCTATGCTTCAATATTGATATTAATTCCAAATTCCAAAGTAAACTGCCATGATCAGTAGGTGTGAATAAGTAATAATGAGCTATTTGAAAAATGACATAAATATTCAAACCCAGTAAAAAATAAAAGAATAAAAAACAATCTTGCATTTTCTAATTTATGATTTTTAAAGGAACTTTACTTTTGAAAAATGCTACTTTTTAAATACACCAAGTATAAAATCCTCTAAAGTAAACATTATGATTAAGTTTGTATTTGTATAAGTTCAGGGCCAAGATGGTAACATAGGATGCTCTTCCCACAACACACCAAATCTATATAGCTGGCTACACAACGAGCTATAAATCCCATGCCCAGCACAAAGCCATACAATGAGAAGGAACACCTGACTCCCAACTTCTCCCTGAGGAGTAAAGGGTTTGGACCCCACATCTACTGCTCCAGTTTTTAAGATTCTCACCTGAGGGATGGGTCCCCAAAACAGTTAGCTCTGAAAGCTAACAGGGCTTGCATCCATGAGACCCACAAGACTACAGCAAAGAAACAGTTCTTAACAGGGTTGGGAGGACACACCACAGCTATACCCATAGGACTCAGCAGGTAAAAAGAAGATCATGAACCAATCATTCCCTGAAAGAGGTCTATTATCATACTTTAAAAGCTGTTGCCTGAGGTTCAGGCTTCAAATACAGCATGTGACTATATAAATTATCTGGAAACACTAACCTATTGAAATCTAGTAAGTTAGATAGGTATTCTAAGCATAATATACAACTGTGAGCAACCAGTATGTTGCTATTTCACTATACTTATGGCCTACTACATGCTTTCCCAGCTGTTGCATGAGAGTTCAGCTTTCAACCAGCCTGCATCTAGGTGCTGATTGAGATCTTCCATTTTGGGATATTGACAGGTCCCTCAACCAGTAGGAGCCACTAACAACAAGAAGGCTCTTTGGACGATCACAAAGGTTTGAAAGACAACAAGGAGCTCAGGTCGGGCTGACTGATAAGGCACATCTCCTACATAAGACCCCTCCATCAAAACTGGGAAAAGTAGCTGCTTTATCTAATGCACAGAAACCAACAAAGAGAGTCAATGTGTTCTAAACAAAAGAACAAGATAAATTTCCAGAAACAGACCCTAATGAAATACCTAAAAGAGAAACACCTAAACAGAGGTGATAGGCTTGACCTAGATACCAATAACCATCATAAAAATGCTGACCAAGGTCAGGAGAATAATGCATGAACACAGTGCTAGTTTCAACAAAGAGGAAGAAAATTTAAGAAAATACCAAACAGAAATCACAGCGCGAAGAATACAATAACTGCACTGAAAAATTCAAAAGAGGAGTTCAACGGCACACTAAATCAAGTGGAAGAAAGGATCAGTGAACTTGAAGAGAAGGCAGTGGAATTCATCCAATCAGAGGAGCAAAAATAAAAGAATAAAAGAGTGAAGATAACTTAAGGGACTAATGGGACACCACCAAGGAAACAGACACATGCATTATAGGGGTCCTAGAAGGAGAAGAGAGAGAAAGAGAAGCACAAAGATTATTCACAGACAAAATGGCTGAACACCTCCCTGATTTGAGGAAAGAAACAGACATCCAGATCCAGGAAGCGCAGAAAGTTCCAAATATGATGAATCCAAAGAGACCTGCACTAAGACACATAATTATCAAAAGTTAATTATGGAGAGAATCTAAATGCAGCAAGAGAAAAACAACTTGTTCCATATAAGAGAACCACTTCCCGCCTTAGATAATCAGAGAAATTTTACAGGCCAGAAAGGAATGGCACGATATATTCAAAGTGCAGAAAGAAAAAACTACCAAGCAAGAACACTCTTCCCAGCAAAGTTGCCTGTCAGCAGTGAAGGAGAGATAGTTTTCCAGATAAGCAAAAACTGAAGGAATTCATCTCCACTAGACTGGACTTACAAGAAATGTTAAAGGGACTTCTTCAAGCTGAAATGAAAGGACACTAACTGGTAACAGGAAAACATGAAAGTTTAAATCTCATTGGTAAACTTAAATATATAGTTATATTCAGAATACTCTGATGCTGTAATGGTAGTGGGTAAATCACTTATAACTCTAGAATGAAGGTTAAAAAGTATTAAAAGTAACAGTGATTATAATAATTTGCTAATGGATACAAAGACAGAATTGTGACATCAAAAATGTAAAATTGAAGAGAGAGTAAAAATGTAAAGCCTTAGTATGCATTCAAAATTAAGTTCTTATCAGCTTAAAATAGACTGTTATAAATGTAAGATGTTTAATGTAAGCTTCATGGTAACCACAAAGCAAAAAAATCTATAGTAAATACAAAAAAGATAAATACAAAGGAATCTAAGCACACTACTACAGAAAATCATCAAATCACACACACACACAAAAAGAGAGAGCAAGAGAAGAAAGGAAAAAAGGAATTGAAAAAAGCTAGAAAACAATTAACAAAATATAAATAGTAGGTCCATATCCACCCATAATTACTTTAAATACGGATAGACTAAATTTTCCAATCAAATGGAAGAAGGAGAATGGATTAAAAAAAAAAGATCCAATTATATACTGACTTCAATCTTAAGGACACACAAAGACTGAAAGTGAAAGGTTATAAAAATATATTTAATGTAAATGGAAACCAAAAGAAACTGGAGTAGCTAGCTATACTTATATGAGAAAAAACAAGAGACAAATAAGGTCATTATACAATGATCAAGTGGTCAATTCAACAAGAGGATAAAGCATTTGTAAATATATATGTACCTGAAAAACACAGGAGCACCTAAATATATGAAGCAAACATTAACAAACCTGAAGAGAGAAATAGACAGCAATATAATAATGGAAGGGGACTTCAATACCCCACTTTAATTGATGGACAGATCATGCACACAGAAAATCAATAAGGAAACATTGGACTTGAACTATATATTAGCACAAATGTACTTAACAGACATTTACAGACCATTCCATCCAACACAGGAGTATACTCATTTTTCTCAAGTGCACATGGAACATTCTCCAGGATAGATCATACGTTAAGTCACAAAAATGTCTTAATATACTTAAGAAGACTAAAATCATATCAACCATCTTCCAACCACAATGGCATAAAATTAGAAATCCATTTCAAGAAGAAAACCAGAAAATTACAATTATGTGAAGATTAAACAACATGCTACAAAACAACTAATGGGTCAAAGAAGAATTCGAAAGAAAATAAAAAATTATCTTGAGATAAATGAATGGGATGTAGAAAAAAGTCGAGCTGAAAGTTTATAATGATAAATGCCTACATTAAAAAACAAATATCACAAATGAACACTCTAACTTTACACTTTAATGAACTAGAAAAAGAAGAACAAACTCAGCCCCAAATTAGTAGAAGGAAGATCAGGGTGAAAATAAATTAAATAGAGACTCAAAAGACAACAGAACAGATCAATAAAATTAAGACCTGGGTTTTTAAAAAAGTGAAATAGACAACCTTTAGTTAGACTTACCAAGAAAAAAAGGGAGGACTCAAGTAAAATCAGAGACAATTTCAAAGACCAGATGGTTTCACTGGTGAATTCTACCAAACATTTTAGAAAGAATTAATACCAATCCTTCTCATATTCTTCCAAAAAGCAGAAGAGGAGGTTACATTTTCAAACTTATTTTACAAGGCCAGCATTACACTGATACCAAACCAGACAAGGACACTGAATTCATTTATTAGTTCTAACAGTTTTTTCATAGATTCTTTAGGGTTGAGACAAGAAAAGAAAATTACAGGTCAATATCTCTGATGAACACAGAAGTAAAAATCTTAAAAAATTATTAGCAATCCACTTTCAACAATACATTAAGAGAATCATACACCATGATCAAGTGGGATTAATTCCAGGGATGGAAGGGTGGTCCAACATTTGCAAAACAATCAGTGATACACCACATTAACAAAGTGAAGCATAAAAATCATATGATCATTTCAATAGATACAGAAAAAGCATTTGACAAAATTTAATATCCACTAATGATAAAAACTCTCAACAAGTGGTTATAGAGGGAACGTACCTCAACATAATAAAAGTCATATATGCTAAGTTGACATTTAACATCACACTCAACAGTGAAAAGCTGAAAGCTTTTCCTTTAAGATTAGGAACAAGACAAACATGTCCATTCTCACCACTGTTATTCAACACAGTACTAGAAGTCCTAGGAAGAACAACTGGTCAAGGAAAAGAAATAATAGTAACCAAATTGGAAAGGAAGAAGTAAAACTGTCTCTATTTGCAGATGACAGGCTAGTCTATATAGAAAACCCTAAAGAATCCACCCAAAACCTGTTAGAACTAATAAATGAATTCAGGAATTCTTTGTTGCAGGAATACAAAATCAATATATAAAAGGCAGTTGCAGTTCTACATATTAATAATGAACTATAAGAAAGAGAAATTTAAAAAACAATCCATTTATAATTACTTCAAAAATAATATCTAGGAATAAATTAAACCAAGGAGGTGAAAGAACTGTACACTGAAAAGTGTAAGGCACTGACAACAGAAAATTGAAGAAGACACAAATAAATGGAAAGTATTCTGTGCTCATGAATAGGAAGAATTAACACTGTGAAAATGTTCATACTACCCACAGCAATCTACAGATTCAATGGCATCTTCCACAAAAATATAATAAACAATCCTAAAATTTGTATGGAACCACAAAGACCCCCAAAAGTCAAAGCAATCTTGAGGAAGAAGAAAGTTGGAGGCATCGCACTTCCTGATTTCAAACTATACTACAAAGCTATAGTAATCAAAACAGTATAGTATTGGCATAGAAATAAACTCATAGATCAATGGAACAGAGTAGTTAGCCCAGGAATAAACCCATGCATATATGGCCAATTAATTTTATAACAAAGGAGCCAAAATATACAATGGGGAAAGGATAGTCTCTTTAATATATGGTCTTGGGAAAACTGGACAACCATATGCAAACGAATGAAACTTGACCACTATCTTACACCACATACAAAAATTAACTCAAAAAGACTTGAATATAGGACCCGACACCATAAAACTCTTATAAGAAAACAGTGGGTAAGCTACTTGACACTGGGCTTGGCAATGATTTTTTTAATTTGACACCAAAAGCAAAGGCAACAAACGCAAAAATAAACAAGCAGGACTACATCAAACTAGAAAGCTTCTGCACAGGAATGAAAACCATCAATAAAATTAAAAAGCAAACTATGGGATGGGAGAAAATATTTGCAAATCATGTTTCTGATAAGGGTTTAATAACCAAAATATATAAAGAACTTATACAAATCAATAGCAAAAAAACAATGTAACTTAAAATGGGCAGAGGAACAGAGCAGATATTTTCCCAAAGACATACAAATGGCCAACCAGTACATGAAAAGGTGCTCAGTATCACTAATCATCAGGGAAATGCAAGTCAAAACCGTGAGGAGCTATCATCTCACATCTGTTAGAATGGCTATCATTACAAAGAAAAGAGGTAAGTGTTGGAAGGGTGTGGTGAAAAGAGAACCCTTGTGCACTGTTGATAGGAATGTAAATTGGTGCTGCCACTAGGGAACACATAGGGGTTTCTCAAAATATTTAAAATAGAACTACCATATATATGATCCAGCAACACCACCTCTGGGTATATATTGAATGAAAACAGGATATCAAAGAAATATCTGCACTCCCATGTTCCTTTCAGCATTATTCACCATAGCCAAGATAAGGAAACAACTAGATAAGGGTACTGCATGGTATCACTTCCATGTGAAACCTTAAAAATAAATAAATAAATAGTCAAATTCATATAAACTGTGAACAGAAAAGTGATTGCCATAGGTCAATAGCGAGAAGTTGGTAAAAGAGTACAATCCTTCAGCTACATGAGCATCTAATGTATAAACTACATGGTAATTATAGTTGGTAACACTGTATTGTGTAACTGAAATTTGCTAAGAGAGTAAAATGTTGTCACCAAAAAAATTTTTTTTAATTAAAAAAAACTTTGTGTTTAAACATTTATAAATTATTTCTCCTGTGGTAATATGATACACATCATATTAATAATTACCAAATTTAATGTCTTCTAAATAAAATGCTTTTCAAATAGGTCAATATTTGGTCATATAATCCTCTACAAACTATAAGACTGGGAAAATAAATCATAAATTTACTTTTTCATAGATATGAATGGATGAAAAAGGAGCTCTGTAGTAAATCTAATGGAAAGTAACCTCAGGATGATCTGATCATAAATTCCTACCTGGGCAGATCATGGTGACAGTCAGGCCTCAGGCCTGGAACTTCCCAATAAAAGGTTATCTTCGCCCTAAGCAAGCCCTACCCATTGTTCTTGTGCACCTAGATTAACACACCTTTGAAACGCCAGAGTAATCCTCTTTTTCAGAGGCATAACCACCCTCAAGAAAGCACATAATTCTGTTAACTATCCTGTAATCCAATCATAGAGATTTCTCTGCCTTGCTTTCTCCACATGTCATGTAATCTTCCTTACATTCCCTCCTTAAATCCAAATGTATAAAAGAAACTGCAACTGTCATTCTGGGAAACATTTTCCTCAGTCTGTTGAGATTTTGCTTCCAGGAATGTCCTCTGTTTGGCTCAAATAAACTCATAAAATTTTTTTTACAGGTTTGGACATTCTGATGTCAACATATGCTATACATACTTATATGTGTTTACTTACTTTAATAAGTAATGCTTCATTTGTAGCTTCAATTACTTCATTTCTGTCTTGGACTTGTTGGTGCAAACTGCTTACAGTGTCCTGAGCTTCTTCTAATTCTAGTTTTGCCTTCTCCAACTGTTCATTTAGTTGCTGAACAGAAGTCTTTTGAGAGTCGGCAGAAATATTCCACTTTTCATGGTTCTCTTGATGTGAAATCATCTATATAGCCCCAAATTGAAAAGGAAAAGAAGAAAATAGTGTGGAGTTGGTTTCAACAACATTCTAATACTTTCCACTTCCACTTAAATGAAAGTGAATTGTTTTTAGTCACAAACATCTAATTTCTCAACAAATAACATAATACAGGAAAAAGGGGGAGGAGTAATGTACTGTCTGAAATTTACTTAAGACTGAAAAAAAAAATGGACTGTTTTTGGATCCTTATTTGAACAAATCAACTATAAAGACATTTTTGTGACAATCAGGGAAATTTGAACAATGACTGGATAGTTGATGATATTAAGGAATTACTGTCAATTTTTAGGTGTGATTTATTTTTAAAAATAGCCTTTGTTTTTTAGAGATAGTTAGTGAAATGCTTACTGATGAAACAATGATGTCTGGGATTTGCTTCAAAATAATATGTGATATGTGGAGGCGGAGGGGGAAGGGAAGTGAGTGAGGTTAAAGATATAGAGAGCATACTTCCCAGTTTGCCTACAACTAACTGGGTTTTATGCCTTGGGGTCCTGGTTAGTTAGTAACAGCCTCCCTTTTCATTCTCAGAGTATTCCTTTAAATAAAAGAAATGGTCAAAATACTTATAGATGAAGTCAAATTGGCCAAGCGTTGTTAATAATAAATATGGGAGGATTTATACTCTCTACTTTTTTTTCATTTATTCTCTCTACTTTTGAATATGTTTAAAATTTTCCAAAATAACAAACTTTTTAAAATATCATTTTCATTAAAAAATGTATTGCAATTATTAAGTGACTTTTCTAACAATTCTGAAACCTGTATTTTAAAAAATACTTTTAAAAATTATTGATCCCTTTTCTAATTCTGTATTAATGACATATTGTCTCATTTTTATATTCAACCAATATACACCTTTAAAAATAAATCTTTGTCAATTACCAAAAAGAGAAAAACATTACTTCTTTTTTCTTTTAGCATGTAAGCATTTATTTTAATTACTCCTGTTTGGAAGTCCTTATTTTTGGAGAACAGCAATGGCATTTTGTTATCCACTCTTTCCATTGCTTAAAGGCTTCCTTAAAGGTTTTGGCAAGTTCACTTATCCTCATGACTATGTTTTAGAGTGACTCCAGAAGTGTCAGCAGATTCATCATCAATCCACCTCACCAGCACTTCGTATCTTTCTATTATGTTGAAGCCAACAGTACACTGCAACTTGGGTTCAACAGGTAGGGCAAAGGTTTCTGGGGCATTGGTCAGCTTTTCCCAAGTGGATGGAGCCTTACATCAGGCATGCAAGCCACTGGCAGTGTCGAAGTTCAAACATGTGTCCAATCTCATGGGTTATAAAGACTTACGGGATCAAAGCAGCAAAACGCAAGTCACTTCAGGAATGTAATAGTTATCAAGAATGGAATAGTCACTTGAAGATATTTTCTGCAGTTTTTCACTTTGCTTTCATAGCATGAGCTAAAAAAACACTGCCATACCTGGCAAAACTGAATATTCCATACCATCTGACAAAGAGGCCTATCCAAAGACAAAATTCCAGGAGTCTCTTGGTTACAGATCAATCATTGCTATTCCCATATCATGGAAGGCATCTTTAGAATTCTGCTTTTGTAAGAACTTCAGGATATGCCCTGCATGAATTTGTAGGTCTGTGAGATATCATTGACTTTAAAGAAACACCTCGTTGCAGAGACACAAACTGGTTCCAGGAGTTTTACTGTCAAGCCATAGAAAAATGCTGCACAGTAGTCCTTGAACCATTTAATATATTCTTTACTGAGAATTCTGGTCTTTTTTCTAAGAGATTTAATGCATTGTATATAAAAACTGTGTTTCTCTAGAAAGGGTATGTTTCTTTAAGGATCACTGATAAACTGTTCCAAGTCTTGGGGAGCCTCTGGATGGAAGGTGATCCACTTGATCGCAGATGCAAGGAAATGGGCCCAAAGAGATCACCATGTGACTGGAAGACTTTGTTCATCAAACACTGCTCCCCAGCATCTCACGTCTCATACTGTGATACAAGTGCTGGGTTCTTTGAAATGAGACCTGTTTTTAGTGTCTGTTCAGAGAGCTGTGCTGTTTGCATAATGAGACGTCTCTTCCACTCACATCATGTTCCGATTTACTGCTTTCATTCTTCTGTTGAATGGGTCCAACAGCTATTGCACCACGAGGCTTACAAGGACATGCATGTCTAAGCCTGGCCAGAAAAGTGTTGCACCAAGTACCTTCACCCTTAACAGGCCTTGACACCACCTGTAGGGGACCCTGCACATGTGCCCATATTACATATTTTTATATCATACATATAAAAAATTAGTACCAAATATTACACGATACCAGAACCAATTTTTACAATTCACTTTATGTATTATCTGCTTATAAATAATTTCAGGTTGCTCACAAAACTAAAGGGAAAAAATTGGATAATTAAAAATAAACGTAGAATAGAGATCATATAATAAAAGTGTATGAGTAGTTGCTAGCAAACACTTGAGATGGACTAATTATTATTGATGGTCACTAAGTTGAGCAGCTAATATCAATTAAATAATTGTGCTGAATCCAACAGCATTCACATTTGTCTCTAAAGATCAAAGGTTGTAAATTCTTGGCCTGAGATTGGCTTTAGCTTGCAAGTGTGTTTTGTTTCACAGACACGTTTTCAGAGAGATCTGAATCTAAATGCATTTAAGTAAGACATAGTGACCACAAGCCTGATCAATCCTTCACAAAGATGTTACCAAATTCCCTGAAAGGTGTTTAATATAAATGTATTTGCAAGCCTTGCCAAAGAGAAAAATGCTTTATTAGAACTTCCTAAGTAATTTATTTAGGTCTTATAAATAAATTTTGGATCTCTTCCGATGTAATTTTTAAAAAGACAAGAACTTCTATTCTAATTGATAACAATACCCATTTCTATAAAGGCTCAGATATACTCATAAATAAAAAGCAAAGTATCAGGTTCTGGTGTTGCTGCTCTATCTAAATATCAGAACAAATCTTGGAAACTATAAAGAATTGCATATTCACATCACATGAAACTACTTATGTTAGTTTTTAAATCCCTTGAGTTAGTTTTGGCAAGTGCTATTTTATAACTGATGATGACGATGATGATCCATGCTCTGGTGTAAGAACTTTAATTATATTAATTCATTTAATCCTCAACACAGTTCTACGAAACAGACACATTTATTATGTCCATTTACAGAGAGATGTTAAGTTAATTGCCCAATGTCACGTAAGTGCTAAGAGATGAGTTGAGATTCATAACCAGGCTACCTGGCTCAAGATTAAAGCTCCTGGCCCCACAGCATATTAGTTCACTGGATATGAAGTAAAAGTGGTACATTTAGACGACCAGAAATAAAGACTACAATGTGTTATTCTATACTGAACATTGAAGAGCTAGACTTATACTTTTGTCCATATAGGTCCCCACTTTAGCAGGGAGTAATGGTACAAATTAAAATGGTCTTTACCTCCAGATGATAAGCTTCTTTGAGAGATTCCACTTCTGCTGACAGTTTTTTGATTTCTGCTTGCATTCTTGCTTCTAAATGAGCTTCACGTACTTTAGAAGCCCCCAATTCTTCAGCTAAATGGTTTCCATGAGCATCCTTAAAAATGACATATTAAGTAAAGGCTATATGATTTGTTTATTTGTTAACTATAGAGTGGCCAATCCAGTGCATTTATGGGAAGTACTTTAATCTTTTATAATATTATAAACACTCATATACAAAATTAACTTATTAAACGGTACACTTTAAAATCTAGACATTTAAAAGACTAGTACTAATGGAAGAGTATTGACATATTGTTTGTTATCATAGGTTCAATACCAATGCTTTCTGTAAAACTAATAACCACAGCATGCTGAACTTTGGCAGATAGGTAATAGTCTACTCTTAGGCATGTCCATGCAATTTTGTTTACCAGATGTGCTGTTTATCAAGTCAGTTGTGTATTTATCCAAACCTATTTATGTTAGCTGTGCTTGTTACTGTAATTACATAATTTTATTAAACATTATGAACACTGATGAAGAATGAATGCAACAGTTTTTATATGAAAACTAAGTTACATGCTTTGAAACCACTCAATGAGTGAATCACAAACATTTGCTCCCCAAGTAGAAGCAGTCAAAATAGTTGTAAAACATTGTGGGAAGCCCCAGAAAAAAATATAAGAGATGCTATTCTCTGATTTACAAATGTCTTTTAATTCTTCTTTCACTTTAAAGAAACCAATATTGGAATTACAGATGATTGAATATGAGTATGTATGGTTTATGCAAGAAAGACTAGGTGGAATTCTAATCAAATGACCCTACCCATACACAAAGAACCAAGATTTGGTTCCACATTAAAAGATTAACATATGAATGTATATTTAGAGTTTTGGGCTGACATAGAATATTTTTTAATATCATTTTAAATAATTCCCACATTCACTCACTTTTTTGATTGAGCTTATCATATGAAATCAATCACACTGTACTTAGATACCACTGATAAGGACAAAAGTAGATAGCTTCCCTTCTGTTAGACTCCCAAATGCCTGACATATTTTAATAAAAATGTTCTTTATTGATCTAACCATCCAGAAATGTGAACAAAAACATTGTCAGGTTAACTAAAATTAAGCATAAGAATATTTAACTTAATTCCTATTCTGAATTAGTAACCATTATAGAAAGCAAAAAATCATAAGAACTTTCTAGAACACCAATAAATATACTTTTTTCAAAGTCTAAGTAATTAACCCATGTGTACCAATCTAAATATGTTTAAGCCAAGTTGTTAACCTTCTACCAATTACTGGGGAAATCAAATTTATGAGTGTTCTTGCTTCTTAAAAGCACTATTCTTCCCCAAGTGTTCTGGACTACAGGTTTCATAGTAGTTATACATTTAAATAATCAGTTTTCACTTATAAGAGTGGCTACAAATATAAAAACTTTTACTCAAAAAACATTTATTAGCTTTATTTTTTCTTTAAGTGATAACTTAAACTCACTTGAAAGTTTAAAAGTGCTTTATAACTCAATTAACTGACAGCTAATTAGGTTGGCCAAAACTCAGTTCTGAGGAACTTCCTAGTTACATTAGAAAGCTATGCTAAATATAACACTTTTTTTTTCTTTTTAAATAACATAACACAAAATTTACCACTTTGACCAATTTTAAGTGTACACTTTGGTGGTATTAAGTACATTCACATTGTTGTGCAACGCTAACTTTAGTAAGGACTGTATTCAACAGTTCAAAAAAGTGAACAGTAAAATTAAGATTTTTCAATTAGGTAAATTTATTTAAAATACAAATTACCTTCTCTTTAGAGAGTTGCTTTATTTCCTCCAGTTCACTTGAGAGCCTTTCTATTTCTCTCTGTGCTTGGACTTGTTGACGATGAGCCTCCAACAGTTCTGCGTGACAGTTCTGCATCTGCTCTCGGGTTAGCCTCAATTCTTGCTCCAAATCTATGGCCTCCTTATACTGAGTTGCAATATACTGTTCCTGCTCTTTCATAACCTGAAATACACAAGATACTTGCTGGCTTCAAAATGAAATGATACAGATAACCTATTTCTTATTTTGATTTCTCTTTTAATAAGTGACTTTCCCCTTCTCAACTAAATCTCTGTAAAATTTAACATAACAATGAATCTCACCCACAGTGAAACTGATATTCAGAAAGTTTGTTTCTTTTTTAATGACAAGAAAACGACTAAAGTTTTGTAATAAATCTGCAACTCACTGGTATATTTTGCATGACTTTAATATGCAAACTGTATAATCCTTTACCATGAATGTAACAAGACAAAATATAGTATAAAGAGAAAAAACAACTTAATATTTGATTATCCATATCAAAGATGGAGAATATATTGGCATGAACAATCAAAACCCAACATTAATCCACACAGCTGGATTAAGCTCATGACTTATTCTCTGTGAAAGTAAAATCTGTCACTGGGATTGCTACTCTCTCTGAAATATTTTGACAATACTCAGTTAAATCCCTCATAAAGTATTGTTTCTTAGAGGAAAAAAAAATCAGTGAAAAGTAAGTTAGTTCTAAATTTGCTTGGTAAGTTAACTTAGGTGGTAGGTAATGACACTTGATTTTAGGACTAATAAGAAGAAACCAGTACAAATTACTAGGACTCTGATTTCTGGAATGGGAGCCCAGGGTTCAACTCTGTTTTATCATAATATAAACCTGATATAAATATTTTTACCCATCCTTGTTAGTGAACATAAAGTGATAGGGTCAGTAATCATTTTTACCCCCACTAGGGCCCAAACTTATTCTCAGAGACCCTGTTTGATTTATGTACAGAATAATTAAACTAATATTTATGCTTACTATGTGGTATGTACTAATCTAGGTGTTGACACAAGTGTGAACAAAGGAGATAAAATGGCCACCTTTATGGGGTTTATATTCTACTGGAGGAGACGGATAATCAAATGGTTAGTCAAATACAATAAAGAGTTATATACAAAGCTTTAAAGTTCAGTACTGTATTTAAAAATAAGAGAAAGTTACATCTATGAAAGCTCTTACTAGAAACAGTATCAGTTTTTAAAAATGCAGTGGGTGGAATTGGTTCACTACTCAACACACATGCAAACTGATGACACAAAGTCATCAAACATCATCTGGCAACTCATTAGAACATCAGAATAAAATATTTAATTAGATCAAAGAAACTGATAGGTATCTGGCTCAAACAATTACCTTCAAAATACTTACTGTACAGTTTCTGTATATTAAAAATAAACCAGTTTAAAACATAAAGATTGATGTCACTCTTCAGACAATACTACTTGTTCCTTAGGAGGAAAATAATTTGCTTACACTTTCCATTTCTTTCATCTTTTGTTGTGTTCGTTCAGTTTCTTTTTTCAGTTGACTAATCTCCTGTTCATTTTGTAGTGTTAAAAACTCTTTTTCTCGAAGCTGTTCTTTGGCATTTTGCAATTTTTCATTCAAATTTTCTATCTGAATTTTAAACAGAATATTAATATAACTAAGGAAAAATAATTCTTTAATTATAACTGCAATCCAAGTAAATCAAGCTTTAAACATGTATATCTAAAAATAGCAAAATACAAAAATGTGTTTTTAAGACAACCATAACTTAGGCATAAACATCAGAATTCTTGCACTTAATAAGATGCTTATATGTATACCTAAAATATGCTAAAAGAGATGAAAGCCTCAATTATATTTGTATAAGAAAGGAAAATTAGGTTACAATAAAACAACAAATGTTACATTGGCCTTACAAATAATTTTATAGGTAATATGTGCATGAGATAAAAAATATACTGAAAAAGTCCTCATCGCACTGTGTTCCTTCCTTAGAGGCAACCACAGTATACAGAATTACTTGCAAATCCTTCCAGAGATATTTCAGACATGCATACGTTATAAGTATGTGGATACATCGATATAAGAAAAACTATATTCAAAATACCATTAAGAAGGTAGTCACCAGGTTCTAGGAAGTGGGGGAAATGGTGAAATGCTGGTAAAAGTGTACAAAGTTTCAGTTTTGCAGGATGAGTAAGTTCTGGAGAGCTAATGTATAGCTCTGTAACTACAGTTACTAATACTGCATTGTATACTTAAAATTTGGTAAGAGAATAGTCTTAAGTGTTCTCACCAAAACCAAAACAAACAAACAAAAAACCTAAGGGAGGTGAAGATATGTTAATTAGCTTGATTGTGGTAATTATTTCACAATATGTATGTATATCAAAACATCACATTGCACACCTTAAATATATGCAATTTTTATTTTCCATTATGCCTCAATAGAGTTGAGGGAAAATACTAAGAGGAGAAAAAGGAATATAAAGTAGCATGTACAAGATGATTAAAATTATGAAGTATTTTTATTGTATGCATTCTATGAAAAAGCTATGTTATGTGAACAATGGATGCTTACAGTTTAGTAATTTTTTATAAACAATTTAAAATATACCATTTTTCATGATTTACCTGTTTGTTGCATTCTTTAAGTTCTAATTCTGATTTCTCCAGAGTACCCTCTAATTTAATTATTTTCTGTTCCATTTCTCCCCTGTGCTCACGAATAGTCATATCCAAATGTGTAACCTAAATACAAAAGTAACATTAAACTGCTGTTCAATTTTATTCTAATGTGGAAAATTGTGTGCTTGGAATGTGTTTTAGAATGATTTATTGTGGGTATAACTGAAACAAACTCATCTCAAGTAAATTATTAAAAAGAATGAGAAAAATAATCATTGCTTACTAATTTTGGATCCTGAGCCCTATATCGCGGATGCCAAAAATATGTATATACATGACTTGTATTCATCTTTTGTTATCAATATATACTGAGTGTTACAATTTTAATAGTTTTTTTCTTTCTTAAAATGTGTATACATTTTTTTGGCACCCTCTATATATATTATAGAAACTTAAAAAACATGATTATGTTCATGAATGAGAAATAAAATGATTCAGACTTCACTTCATTTTATGATAGATAAAAGCTGCTAAATACAATACAACTTAAGAAAAATTGTGAAATGAAGCAAAAGCAGTACTTGGAGGAAAATTTACAGCACTGAAGACAAACATTAAAAAAAGAAGAAATGAAAAAAAAGAAGAAGAAATATCTAAAATCAATCATCTAAACTACCTTAGGAAACTAGAAAAAGAGGAACAAATTAAATCCAAAGTAAGCATAAGGAAAGAAATAATAATTACGGTACAAATCAATGAAATGAAAATTAGGAAATCAATAGAGAAAATCAATAAAATCAAAAGTTGTTTCTTTGAAAAGATCAATAAAATCAATAAATCTCTACCCAGCTAACTAAAAAAAAAGACACAAATTACTAAGAGCAGAAATGAAAAAGGAGACATTACTACAAATCTCATGGACATTAAAAGAATAATATAGGAATATTATGAAAAACTCTCTGTTCATGAATTTAATAAAACTACATGAAGTGGACCAATTACTTGAAAGCCACAATCTGCCAAAACTCAGAAAAAAGAGACAATCTGAATAAGCCTATATCTATTAAAGGTATTGAATCATCGATTAATAACTTTCCAAAACAGAAAGCACCAGGCCCAGATGGGTTCATTGGTGAATTCTACCAAATATTTAAGGAAGAAATTATACCAATTTTCTACAATCTCATTCATAAGGTAGAAGCAGAGGAAATACTTCCTAACTCATTCTGTGAGGCCACAATTACTGTAATGCCAAAACAAGACAAAGACATACCTAAGCAAAAATGCTTAGGTATAAATCTAACAAAATACATACAAGATCTATATAAGGAAAACTATAAAACTCCAATGAAAGAAATCAAAGAATTAAGTAAATGGAGAAAGAGTCAATGTTCATGGATATTCCAATCAAAATCCTAGCAAGTTATTTTATGGATATCGACAAATTGATTCTAAAGTTTATATGGAGACCAAGAATAGCCAAGACAATATTGAAAGAGAAGAACAAAGTTGGAGGAGTGACATTACCTGACTTCAACTCTAACTACTATAAAGTTACACTAATCAAGACAGTGTGGTCCTAGTAAAAGAAAAGGTGAATAGATCAGTAGAACAGAACAGAGAGCCCAGAAACAAACCTACATAAATATAGTTAACTGATCTTTGACAAAGGAGCAAAGGCAATACAATGAAGAAAAGATAGTCTTTTCAAGAAGTGGTGCTGGAATAACTGGACATTCACAGAAAAAAAAAAGAATCTAGACATAAACATTACACCCTTCATAAAAATCAACACAAAATGGATCACAGGCCTAAATGTATAACACAAAACTATAAAACTCCTAAAAGATAACATAAAAGAAAACCTAGATGACCTTGGGTGTGTCAATGACTTATTAGCTTTAATACCAAAGACACAATCCATGAAAGAAATAATTGATGAGCTGGACTTGATTAAAATTAAAAACTTTTACTCTGTGAAAACTAATATCAAAAGAATGAGAAGAAAAGCCACACAATGAGAGAAAATATTTGCAAAAAAACAAATCTGATAAAGGACTGGTACCCAAAATATACAAAGAACCCTTAAAACTCAATAGTAAAATTATAAACAACCCAATTAAAATATTGGCCAAAGATCTTAACAGACACATTACCAAAGAAGGTAAAGTGGCAAATAGGCATAGGAAATGATGCTCCACATCATGTATCCCCAGGGAAATACAAATTAAAACAAGGAGATGATACTACACACCTATTAGAATGGCCAAAATCCGAAACACTGATAACAGTGAATGCTAGCCAGGATGTGCTGCAACATGATCTCTCATTTCTTGCTGGTGGAAATGCAAAATGATACAGCCACTTTGGAAGACACTTTGGAAGTGTCTTATAACATTAAACATACTCTTGGGCCGGCCCGGTGGCTCAGGCGGTTAGAGCTCCATGCTCCTAACTCCGAAGGCTGCCGGTTTGATTCCCACATGGGCCAGTGGGCTCTCAACCACAAGGCTGCCGGTTCAACTCCTCGAGTCCCGCAAGGGATGGTGGGCTCTGCCCCCTGCAACTAAGATTGAACATGGCACCTTGAGCTGAGCTGCCTCCAGAATGGCTCAGTTGGTTGGCGCGTGGGCTCTCAACCACAAGGTTGCCAGTTCGATTCCTTGACTCCCGCAAGGGATGGTGGGCAGCGCCCCCTGCAACTGAAAATTGAACATGGCACCTTGAGCTGAGCTGCCGCTGAGCTCCCGGATGGCTCAGTTGGTTGGAGCGCGTCCTCTCAACCACAAGGTTGCCGGTTCGACTCCCGAAAGGGATGGTGGGCTGTGCCCCCTGCAACTAGAAAATGGTAACTGGACCTGGAGCTGAGCTGTGCCCTCCACAACTAAGACTGAAAGGACAACAACTTGAAGCTGAACGGCACCCTCCACAACTAAGATTGAAAGGACAACAACTTGACTTGGAAAAAAAAAAAAGGTCTGGAAGTACACACTGTTCCCCAATAAAGTCCTGTTCCCCTTCCCCAATAAAATCTTAAAAAAATATATATATATTCATTACCAAAAAAATTAATCATACTCTTACCATATGATCCAGCAATCACACTCCTTGGTATTAACCCAAAGGAAATGAAAACATATGTCTACACAGAAAGCTGCACATGAATGTTATAGCAGCTTCATGCATAATTGTCAAAACTTGGAAGTAACCAAAATGTTCTTCAATGGGTGAACAAATAAGCTGTAGTAGATCCAGACAATGGAATATTATTCAGTGCTAGAAGGAAATGAGCCATCAAGGTATGAAAAGACATGAGGGAACCTTAAAAGCATGTTACTAAATGAAGAAAAACAATCTGAAAAGGCTACATACTATATAACTCAAATGATGTATATGATATTCTGGAAAAGGCAAAATTATGAAGATAATAAAAAGATCAGTGGTTACCAGAGTTGCGGGAAGAGAGAGAGTGATGAATAAGCAGAGCACACAGGATTTTTAGTGCCATGAAAATACTGAATGAAAAGGTGGATACAGGTCATTATACATTCGTCCAAACACACAGAATGTAAAACACCAAGAGTAAACTATAATGTAAACTCTGGACTTTGGGTGATTCTGATCTATCAATGTAGGTTCACAATAGTATCAAATGTACCACCTCTGGTGGAGAATGTTGATAAAGGGGGAGGCTACGCATTTGTGGGGGCAGAGGGTATATAGGGAATCTCTGGACCTTCTGCTCAATCTTGCTGTGAACCTAAAACTGGTCTGAAAAATAAAGTCTTCAAAAAAGATGCTGGTAAATATTACCTTCTGAATATTTTGGCTCCTCCAACAAACACTAGCTGAGCAAGTAACTCCTTTAATCCCATTTTCTTCTGATATACAGTAATATAAGAGAGCAAAAGGTTCAGATACTAAATTAACCTCCATTCTCAAAAATCCACTTGCTATAAAAATGGCAAGATAAAGAAAAACTATCTATTCCTAATTCTTAAAATATTTATGTGCACAAAAACTAAACATGCTATAAACATGTCCATTTTACCCAAAAGCGGAGACCTCTGAAACACTGTGATTGTATTTTAACAGAAAATTTCATTAAAATATAATTAAGAAAACCAACTTGAGCTGCTCTTTGCTTTAGCTCCCAATTTCTCTCCTTAAGTGCCTGATCCATTTCAAGAAGTTCTTGCTTTTTGTCTTCAATCTCCATCTTGCATTCTCTGAAATGTATCAAAGGAAAAAGATCAAAGCAAGTATTAGGAATATTGTAATTTTAAAAAATTAAGTTAACCAGGTTACCTTTTCTTTAAGTTAATAGTGATAGGATACATAAAATTATTTCAGATTGAAAGGGCTCATGTTCAAGTAATAATGTGCAAGAAAAATGATTGATATTAATACAATTACTTTAATAGAGTATTCTAAAAAGGCAAAAGTTGGGGTTGCGTGTTTTGGCAAAAAAAAAAAAAAAAAGGCAAAAGTTAACTCAAACTCTACTACTGTACACAAATTAAGCTAAATGTTAAAGCACTCCCAGGGTGTAAGATTGAACCAGAGTAAGAATTAAAAAAAAAAAATATCCATGGGGTGGCTGGTTAGCTCAGCTGGTTAGAGTGTGGTGCTGATAACACCAAGGTTGCCAGTTCGAGCCCCGCATGGCCACTGTGAGCCGTGCCCTCCTTAAAAAAAAATGAAATAAAATAAAATAAAAAATATATATATATATATATATATACATATCACATATATATACATATATATGATATATACCTCCATATTTTTTCATCTATAGATCAGAGAGCATTTGAAAGTCTTTTCTATATAACAGCTGTGAGTTTATTACAATTGAATGAGGCATTTATCTCATGGTTGATATCCCTGATGTCCACAGCTCAGAAAACGACCACTGTATTTCTCATGGGAATTTTATTCAAAATGATGTCATACATACAGTGAAGTAATGGCGTATACTATAGAAATATTTTTATAAATATATTTTATACATATATTTTATAAACATATTTTCTTATAAATTCTCATCTTCCAAAACACCTAACTAATGTATAATTTTACATTATAAAAATGCTCAGTACTAACACAATTTTAAGATTTTTACCACTCTGAAGGCTGTGATCAGAGAATTTTAATTTGGAACTCTACATTCTAATATGACAAAGTCTGAAAATGTTGATCTTGAAAATCTTCATATGATGTTTCCAGTCTTAAATATGAAACAATATTGAATAAAGGTACCGATTTTAAAAAGCAGATTCTGAATTTGTTTATGATCTCCTAAAAGTCAAGACTTATAAAATATAAGGCTAAACTAATATTCTAAAAGTAATGTGAAATGAATTCTAAAGAAAACTCTAACGCTATCTATGCAAACAACTGAGCTTCCAAAATTGAGCTATTAGCTAGAATTTAAGATTTCAGTTTTACTTCTTTCATCTATTCACCCACTTAACCATTTAGCAAATATTTATTGGATGCTTCCTATATGTCAGAGTTCTAGGTACTGTGGATTTAATAGTCAACAAGACAGATGTTCTTCATCACACGTGGAGCTTACCTTCTTGGATCCAGAGGAGAAGATGGACTATAAATAATAAACAACTCAACAAGAAAAATCTGATAATATAAAGTACTATGTTAGAGCATTACATAGTAATGAAATAGTGACTGGGTGGCTGCTTTAGAATAGACAGTCGGGGAAGGGCCCTCTGAGGTAATGTGAAGGGCAAGAAGCTGGCCATACAACCATTACTTCAGGCCAAAGAAAGAGCTATAGCAAAGATCAAAGATGGGAAAAAACTTGGTAATTTTTGAGGACAACACAAAGGCCAGAGCAAGGAGGACAATATGAAATGATGCTAGAGAATTAGGCAGGAACCTTGCCATGTAGGGCTTTATATTCCAGGATAAGGAACATAGATTTTTTAAAAATAGTGGTAAAATACATATAACATAAGATATACCATCTTAACCACTTTAAAGTATACAATCAGTGGCATTAAGTACATCTACAATGTTGTGTTATCATCGTCACTATTTCCAATACTTTTTCATCACTTCAAAAGAAAACCCATCCCATTTTCTATTCTTCCTCACCCTAGTTCCTGGCAATCACTAATCTGCCTTCTATCTCTATGGATTTGTTAATTCTGGATAGTTCATATAAATGGAATTGTGCAACATGTCTCTGGTTTCTTTCATTCAGCAGAATGTTTTCAAGGTTCATCCATGTTGTAGCATGTATCAGTACTTTCTTTTCGTGGCTGTATAACATTCCTTGTATGGATACACCATATTGTGTTTATCCATTCAACTACTGATGGACATTTGGCTTGTTTAACATAGTGGCTATTGTGAACACAGCCTCTATGAATATATGTGCACAATTTTTGTTTGAAAACCTATTTTCAATTATTTTAGGTACATACCTAGGAGTGGAATTCCTGAGTTATATGGTAATTCTATGTTTAACCTGTTGTGGTTAAAGTTTTCTGCACAGCAGCTATACCATTTTAGTTTTCTACCTGCTATGTATGAGGGTTCCAGTTCCCCCATACACTTGCTAACAATTATTATTCTCTGGAGGGGGTGTGTGGGTGGGGGCAACAGTTGATTGTTTCTTTTTATTATGACCATTCTAGTGGATGTGAAGTGGTATCTCATTGTGGTTTTGATCTACATTTTCCAAGGAGCTTGGGTTTTATTCTGAATCTTTTGGGAAGCCATTAGAAGTAGCAGAGCAATATGACCTGATTGATGTTTTAAATCACAAACTTAAATCCATTCTGGATTGTGGGGAGGGTCAATACTTTAAGCTGGGAGACCAGTTGGAAAGTCACAGCAATTGACCAGGTGAGAGATGATGATGGTGTTAATAGAAAAGAGGCCAAGAAATCAATGGATTTCAGAATATGTTTTGGAAATAAAGTTGACATGACTTGCTAACAGACTGAATGGAAAAGGGAGGAAAAGAGATAAAATAATCACAGATAATAAACAGATTTCGGGTTTGAGCTATTGTATGATAATGAGAGGGAGGGCAGGAAAAAAAAAAGAGTTCTGTTTTGGCCAAGCTGAAGAAGCCGCTTAAAAACATCTAAGTGGAGATAACAAGTAGGTCATTATATATTTGAGCCTGGAGTTTGGGGAACAGATCATTACTGCAGATATGGGTTTGAAAGTCGAAGATACAGTATTTAAAGCTACATGAAATTTACTAAATGAGTTTGTGGGTAGAAAAAAGGGAGCCCTACACTGAATCATGAGATACATCTGGGTCATCTTGCTGCTCTCTATTCTGTTCTTTCATTCCACATTTCACATCCTGGTTTGTAATTCTGTTTTCCTTTTTGGAATCTATTTCCTACACTTTGGCTCTGGTCTGGCTCTCCACCCCCACTTACCGTAATGTGTGCTAGAACAGCTTTTTATGCTAGCTGATAATCTAAGAACCAGGATTTTAGCGCTGAATAGATTTGTGTTTAATTCCCTTCTCTGGACCCTCTATCTGACTTTGGGCATTCTACTTCACTTTCTCAAGCCTCAGTTTTCTCAGTATAAAAAGGTGAAAATATGTATCTGATAGGTTTGTTGTAAAGAACTAAGATCATATATGAAGTCCCTGGCATAATCCTGGCACAAAATAAGGGCTTAATACAAAGAACAATATTGTAATTATTAATATTATTTTGCTATTAACCACTGCTGTAGGCTGATCCGATCATTTTTTCCCCACTACAGAATACAGGAGTGGGCCAGTGTAAAATGGTCCAAAGACCAAGGATGAAACCTTAGCCAATAGCAACTGCTGAATTAGATAGATGGAGCTAGGGACAGGTTGACCAGGAAGAGCCTCAGTGAGAAGTTTGGACATCTAGAATTCAACAACAAACTTTACTGTATGACCCAAGGATTCCGAATAATAAAAGTGAATCACCTGAATTGTGATAGCATTTCTTAGTATTTAACTCACCTAAGTTCAGCTGTGAGATCCTTTATAGTAGTATATTTTTCCTCTAATGATAATTGAGCCTTCTGCAGTACATCTCTCAATTCCTGGAGTTGTCTTAATGTACTTTTTAATTCTCCATGAGCATTCTGTAGTTCAGTGTCTAGTACTTCCTGTTTCTGCAAGGCTTCTGTTAGTTCAGTTTCAGTGTGGTGCTGTAATTTTTCTAACTCCTTCGCTGTTAAGAGAAGAGAATTATTTTAAAAGTACATATAAAACATTTATTATTAAGAACTTTGTAAATAATTATAATTAAGAATATTCAATTTTATTCATCTACCAGAGGCAAAATAGTGACACTCATTGTCCCTTCCAACCCCACCATCCCAAATTCTTACTTTAGTCCACTTCTTTAAATATAAACAAGCAGGCAGCTAAGCTCAGCTAACCTCCTGCTTACCAGCATTTGTTTTCTTATCTAGTTCTGTCCTTGTCTGTTCTAAGATCATGTCTAACTGAGAGAGATGTATTGCTTTATTTTCTCCATCTCGTTTTAGGTGCATTATTTCTTTTTCCATTTTAGACAGCTCTTCTTTGTATTGATCCATCTCAAGTTTTACTTGCCTAATTAAAAACAAAAAATAAAATAAAATGATAATCTGGAAACTTAAAAACCAACTGACTTATCTCTGACCAAACAAAGACTTCAAGTTATATGAGGACAAATATCAGCAAAATGTCTAGTCAGAATCTTAAGTCACCTATTATACTGTTGAAAATGCTCCAACCAAAAGACTGTTACTCTGCACCAATTAATTACACACCACTAAATACAACTGTATTACCTAGTAATATTTAGCAGTGCTAGCATTCTTTTCAATCTAACGACAGTTAACTTTTATAAAGCTTTATATGGAGAGAGAACATCCACAGATAGGTACCTCATTCTTATTAATTTCTATTATCTGCAACACGGAAAATAAATAAGCCAGGCAATCAAAATATTCATCATAAAGACCATACAAGCACTACTTATAGGAGACCCAAGTCAGTCATTTTTACTCAGGCGTTTGTTATTAATGCTACCTTTTTAGCTTTAAAAGGGACTAGAGATTCTTAGACTAGTGCTTGCTTTACAGATGAGGAAACTGGAAGGTTAAGTGAATTGTCTAGGATAATATAAACAGTTATTAACAGTGAGAGGGCTTATTCCAATCAGGAAGCTTCGCTACCTAAAGGCTAATCAACACAGTGAAAGGAAGTTTTAAGTCCATTTGCTGGTAATTCCAAAGTGATATTCACTAATTACACAATTGCTAATGTCATCCAGAACCGTGGGCAGAGCTACTATTCTTTTACATAACCAATTTTGTTGTTGTTGCTCTTTTGGTCTTTGACATTTCATAAACTGAGTTTGCAAGTAGAAGCATTTCTTTGCTAAAGGCAACTTAAGACGAATTTATATTTGTTCAAGAGGTTTTTTTCAATGTCCATGAGTGAAACTGAGGAAAACTTTAAAACTCCTGAGACAACATGCAAAGTTATGTATGTATCCATACCTTTTTATCATATCCTCAATATGTCCATGGCCCAACAAAGTTAAGAACTATTGGATTAGACACGTGCTAATGACCCTTTTACATGTTTAAAATCCTAGGGAAATGATTTTCAGCTTGACTAATTCTTTTCTGTTAGGGTAGACAGAAAACTTAATAAAAAAGGAATAACCAAAAGAGGCTGGCATACAGTAGTACCAAGAGGTGGCAGCTTGTCAGTAAAGGAGTTGGGGAAAATCTTTTTTTAAAAATAAAAGAACTCAAAAAGCACAACTGTCTAAAGATATTTAGTAAAAAATAAACAGAGCTCTATACTCCTCAAGGTTTCATATCTAGCACAGTATAATAACTGATGTATATAATGATAACCTCAAGACATCAGAGAAAATAAAAATGACAAGAAAATATATATTTTGGACAATTTCTATTAAAAAAGTTTTGTTTTATTTTAAAGTTTCAGTACTTGGTAAAGATAAAGTCTAGTCTTATTTATTTATGAGCAACTAGGCATTGTATCCCGATGCTACGTAAATGAGGCATTACTATAATACAATAAATATTTACGGGTTTAAAATTTTTAACTATTATATAAATAATCCAATACTAAAAATTTTCCCATAACTTCCAAAATTTTACAACGGGGCTTAAACCCACCAGTTTTTCCAGAATACTTCACCTTACTGTCACAGAGTTATTGTGGGGAATCAATAACTGTGAGGCTGGGAACAGGGCCAAAGGAAGGATTATGCAAAAGTAATACTAAACTTTTAGAACTAAAGCTGAGACTCTGTGGCTTCCTCAAATGTAAAAAAGATTTTCAAATGGCTATGGAGGCAGTCTGAGAAATGTAACAAGTGCTATATGAGCCTCAGGATTGAGAAACCAGGGTTAGGATTATTCACACGCAGTGTCATTTATACATGTAATACCAGAAGAAACTTTTAGTAGTGGTGTTAACAGAAAAAACTTGGTTTTAGAGCACATCAAATTGTGCATCTCATACCCTAACTTCTTTGAGTTTCAGCTTCCTTATTTTTAAAATTGGGATAATAAAACTCGATGTGGGTGTTTTGAAGATTGAGTTAATGCGTCTACCTAGTATACTGCCTGGCATACAGGGTGCTCGATACATTTAGTTTCCTTTCTTTATATCTGAAGATATTTTAATGTTAAAACAGATCCTAGGAGATATATAACAGATATATTATATATCAGATATATATGTAACAGATATATTTTAACTCTAATACTTTTGAGGAGAGAAAAAGTTTTGTATATTGTAGTTCCAGAACTGAAAGAAGCAATAGTGAAACAAAGAAACAGAAAACCTTGCTTCATGAAGAGATTCCTTGGAACTAGGATGCATCTTTCTTATGAAATTTAATTATCTAGTTTATAAGTTTCCTATTGGTATTTGGGACTTACTTTTCCTAGTGAATGGGCCTACTTGCCAATATCATGAAGAGTTTTTGTCTATTAGTCAAATTGTAGGGGTGAGAAAAGGAAGAAACAACTGCTTCAATTTTCTCAGTGCAACAAAAAGCAAGAATGGGGATGGGGTGTTGGAGTTTTGAAAGAAAAGGCAAAGGTGTAGAAGAGTATTCTACAAGAGTGAGTGACATTGTGATTGTCAGACAGCATTAAGGGAACACTTAAAGTATGAAATTATGAATTTAAAGCAAGATTGGTCAGTGTGGTTCTATTTTTCTCCAGCCTCTATAAAGATGGAGTAGTCTGAGTTGGAATTTTAGGCTGAGTATCACAAAGTAAGAGAGAGGTATGGGGAAGTTATGGGTATATGCAAATCAATGATTTTAATAACTAATAAGAATTTAAGCTGGGTAAAGAGAGAAGAGAGGCATCAGGGATTGATACAGTTGTGGAACTGATGGATTAGAGGTCTGGAGACCACAGATTGTTGAATTTGAGGTATTAAAAGGGAATGAGATGATAACATAGGGGTAGATACACTAATATTTAGATTATGATGAAATATTGGAGACATTATAAATGACAAGATCTAGCGTAAATCATGGCTGAGGTATGATAGAAATCATGATCATTAGAGAAGAATTTTAAAAAATGAGAGGCTAAGATGTCAGCAAGATCAGCTAGATAGATATATATTGAAATCCCCCCAAATAACGACAGAAGTGGTGTTAGAGAGCAACAGTAAGTCAGGTGGCCTGTAGGTGTCAGCAACAGTGAGGGATGGTATAATCTGATGACATGAGGTTCATGGAGTACATGACTAGTATACTACTCTACATCTTGACCCTGTGGTGTAAGAACTGTGGGGAAAAGCTTTTATTTTAGAAGGCTGCAGGGAAAGACACAATGTCCTCAGGGGAGAGTCGGATTTCTATTTCTACACCAGGAAAAAGAAGTGGAGAACATAGGGTATGTCTCTCAGGACGGATTGTGAATTTCAGAGGACACAGTGGAAGTCTTTCAAAGGGTGGAATCGAACGGGAGAACGGAAGAGAATACATGGAGAGGTTAGTATGAGAGATGACGGTTGACCTGGAAATCTTAGCTCCTTGTGGTGTTTCGCATAAGCAAGGATACAGTTATACTGTGATTAATCTTTGAGGAATTAAGGTATACACTAGTGTTGAGGCTGTGTTGTGGATAGAGACCTGTCAATGGAAGAAAGAAGGTCTGAAGAATCCGAAGAACTGTGATCTTAGTCTTACATAGGACACCCTCTTGACCCTGTTGAGAAAGTTGAGGACATCTGGGGAAACAAGTTGCTACTCAAAGCAAAAGGCTCTATCTTTACTCTGGTCAGTGGGGGAAAAGGAGCCTGGGGACATGTGGTTTTAGTTCAAGTGCATAAATTAACTCCTGACTCCTACTGGTAGAATGGTGGGCTAATTATGAGTATATTATTATGCCAATTTTTGTTGACAAAGTAGAAGAGGTCTGGGGAAGCTGTGTATAGCTTTCAGCTCATGTGTCCCTTTCTTGACTAATTAAAAAGGGACACATGAACTGAAAACTACAAATCAGAATCTTTAGAGGTGAGACCCAGGCACCAGTACTTTTTAAAGTTCCCTGGGTGATTTTAATGTTCAGTCAAGGTTTAGTCAAGGTTAAGAACCACTGCTTTATTCTGTTAAGTTATTCCCTCTCATAAATAATTAGACCCAATTTCTATAAATGACTACATCTTTGTCTGAAACTTTTAATGTTATTCACAATTTAATTTACTACAACTGAGTGCCTATGAGGTATTATGCTAATTGTTGTGAGAGAACCCTTAAAATAAACCAGATATTATCTTGGCCTTAAGGAACTTATATTAGGAAGGTTAAGAGGGAGGTATAAACAAAACATTATAGGAACACAGACCGTAGTAGAGAAATTAATTCCTTAAGCAAAAGCTTCACTGAACATTATCTGATATTGAAACTCAGGTACTACTGACGTTTAAACAGAAAGATAATAAACACTAACATATTCATTTTACCTGGCAGTGCCAGTAAGCTCAATAACTTTCTGCCTTTTCAAATCTGCTTCATGTGCGGCTGCTTCACATTTCTCCTCCATTTTTCTCAATTTTTCAGCTGAATTTTCCCTTTGTTTTTGAAGCTCTTGTTCCAGTTTTGATACCTTGTAAAGTTTTCAGTAAGTATTTTAAATTCAGTCACAGCTCAATATTCTTCAGAAAAAAATATTTATGTAAGTTTGTAGCCTAGCCTACCATTCAGTTTCAAGATGTATGACAAAAATCAGTGTACAGACCAGGAAGTACAGCAAGTCCTCGAAAAACGCCATTTCATTCAATGCTGTTTCTAGGGTTTCCAGGAGGGAATTCCCGCCTGTTCTCAGGAATTTTTTTCGCTTTTCTGGTTCCAAATCCCAAGATATAAACTGTTTTCTGTTCTCCACGATGAATTGTTTCCACAAAGTGACGGCCGATACTACCAGCCACCTGGGTTCAAGGAGTCGATTTTCCCGGTTTCCCGACCAACTTTTCTCGGGATTCGGGAACGGGAAAGTGAAAAAATTCCTGAGAACGGGTGGGAATTCCCGCCTGGAAACCCTAGGTGTTTATTGTAACATCGATGAGGTACATAGGAACCTAACTTTTGATTACATCGATTAGCCTGTGGCAAAATTGATTTCATTACACATCATTTCACTTTAGTGTCACAGAACTTATTGAAGATGTTAAGTGAGGACTTACTGTAATGTTTTGAAATATAAAAGCAAAACAATTTTTAATAATAAAGACATTTCATTCATACACATATTTATATAAGGGGCCACATCATAACACTAATCTAGGATTTATAAGAATTGAACAGTTAGCTCAGTTGGTTAGAGCGTGGTACTAATAACACCAAGGTTGCCAGTTTGATCCCACCTGGACCACTGTGAGCTGCGCTCTCCTTAAAAAAAAAAAAGAATTGAATAAAATAATGGTAAATGTTCCCCTATTCATTATTTCCATTTGAAATGTTCTTTCTTCTCTTGTCAAACTATATTCCTTTCCGTCTTCACAAATTGCTCATTCAGTGAAGGATTTCTAGATTCATCTGCCCTCAAACATTACAACTTGCATTTGCTAAAACCTAACCTGCATGTTCTCCTATTTATTCTTCCTTCTGTTTTACTACCATGAAGGAGGTATTCTTCCTCCTGTACAAGTCAAATTGCTTCATAGGTATTCTGGATTCAATTGCTATCCACTTTCTCAGGAACCTCATACAATTGACTACTCTCTGCTGTATCTTCAATCTCTCTTCTGGTTTCTTTTATTAGCATTTAAGCACGTTCAAGATCTTCCCATCGTAAAAAATTTTCCTTTATACTCTACTTCCCTCCAACTACTTTTCGTCCCTCCCCTCCATAGCCCAACTTCTGAGAGTTTCTATGCTTGTATCATTTTCTCACTTCTCATTCATTCCTCAACCCGAAGCAATCTGGTCATTCAACAGAAAGTGCTCTGTCATCAATGACCTCCATGTTGCCAATTCCAATGGATACTTCTCAACCCTCAATTTACTTGACATTGATTGCAGTAGCCAATGACACCAACTATCATTTCTTACTTCATGAAATACCTACTTGGCTTCCATACACCACATCCCTCAGAGATCTGTCCAAGTCAATCTTCTCACCCCTCATTCTATACTCTCCCTAGTTAATCTCAGCCATTCTGTGTTTTCAAAGAACATTTATTTACATGACTGAGCTCTCAAAGTTAACCTCTGGATAATAACTTTAATATCCTCTTTGCACTTCTAAAACCTCCCACCGAGGAACTAAATACAGATTGTAAATCATTAATATCCACACCCCCAACTCAAGTTCCAAGAATAAAATTAAAATAGTACCCGGGAAGGGAGGGTTTGACACCTTGCTCCCTGGCATATGTCATAATTTGGCTCAAATAAACTCTTATGAAAATTCAAAATAAAAAATAGTACCCAGGGATGAAGGGAAGGGAACCATGAAAAATCTACCCACTCTGTGCTTAATTAGCACCCTCATAAGCAGAAAAAAAATCTAAAAATGAGTAATAATCTGAAAGAATCCAGGACAAGATCTATGCATAGTGGAACAGGAATGAAAGCTAGAAAAATACCTACTAAAAATTTTACTCCAAATACTGAAGAAATTTTTAGATATAAACTCCTTTAGACCCTCAAAGAAGTTAAAGATAGAACACAAACATCTCTTAAAATAAATGTCGTGAAGAAATACAATCATCAAATGAAAAATACAAATGAACTGGTAGACTTAGGGGGGGAAAAACAGAAGAAAACTGTAACAGCATTATAGAAATGAGAACAACTCCAGAAGGAACAAGAATTATAATCATTCCTGCAAAACCCAGAGTCAGTGACAAGAGATTTAGGAAGTGAGAATCTAACACAGATGAGATGAAGAAATGTTACAAAGGATAAAGCTGTACAGTAGGCATATCAAGCAATAGGTTTAGACTTTAACAAAAGGGATGGGGAGTGATGTCTCTAAAACAGAAAATACGTAATACCTGCCTCATATGTTTGAATGTGTTGAAAGGAGATTCTTTAGTTCCATTGGAGAGCCTCAGGATGAATTCAGAATATATAGATAAAAGGTCATATAAATGATATAAAGGTGAGGTGTTGTGAGATTACAGGGAACCATCATTTCCTGATGTATATGTTTCTATAAAGTTTGAAAAGAGTAATACAACAAAATATGTGAAATATTTGTCTGAAGAATTCAGATGAATTTGTTAATGAATGAGAGAGAAAAGATTAGATTCTAGAATAAATTTTTCTAGGACTTTTCTTTGGAATAGCAACTTATTTTTAGAAATAAATAGTACCCTTTGGGATTTTTCTTTTAGTGCATTGCTTTGGCATTTCTTTAAGGATTATCACACGTGTCCAGATCCAAAAAGAAAGGATTAGAAGGTATAATGATTTAGATAGGAATTATATTCAAATACAAGGAGAAAGGAGAGATGGAATAAAGAAGTCTAAATTATAACTAAGTTGTAGGGAATGACAAAAATGTGCCCATGGTATTAGATGGTCACATTACATAGGAATAGAACTATATCCATTTTACAATGTTAATATAGAATATTTCTTATAATATGAAATCTTTGGTGTTAAATAGCAATTTTATATCTAAAAATGTATTATCAATTGTAAAAATTTCTATTTCAGGAGTGGCCGGTTAGCTCAGTTGGTTAGAGCACAGTGCTCATAACACCAAGGTCACCGGTTCCATTCTCACATAGGCCAGTGAGCTGGGCTCTCCACGACTAGATTGAAAACAACGACTTGACTTGGAGCTGATGAGTCTTGGAAAAACACACTGTTCCTCAATAAAAATTGTTTTAAAAAATTGTATTTCATACAAATAAAATAATTTTGACCAATAACATATACCTGTTTTTCAAGTTTAGTTTGAATATCTTCTAGCTCTCCATTTCTAATTGTCTCTTGTTGTAACATTTGCTGCTGTTGCTGAAGAGTATGCTGTAGAATAACATTTTGCTCAGTGGTCTCTTGAAGACTGTGACTTTTTATCTTTAGCTCTTTCTGTAAACAATATACCTAACAAATATATACATTTCTCATTACAATGATATGTTTCAAATAAAAAGCAACAAGATGTCAAAGCCGTTTGCCTTATTAATCTCCCACACTTGTCATGTGGGATAATTGCATTTATGGCTATAGTTTATTATGTGGAAGGACAGGGTCCATTTTTCTGATAAGATGTGTTAGAAGGGCCTGCTTATAGGGTTTGCTATTGGCTTGTGTCTGGGAATGTGGGTTTTAAAACATTCCCTATGAGATGAGATTGTTTTGCCTGGCTAGCGCATTGAATCATAGCGCATTGAGTCTGGAATTTTGATACTTGTGGCTGTTCCTATGAGATCAGCCCCCCAGTAAAAAATCCTTGAGTCATAAGCAGGCTACCCTGGGCAGAAATACTGCAGACGCGTTACCACATTTCACTGCTATAGAAAGGAGCATGTTCTATATATCTCCCCAGAAGGAGGGAGAGAACATAGGAAGCCATGAATTCTCCACATCTCATCTGATGTATCTTTTCCCCCTAATGATAATAAATTATAACCATGATGGGCGGCCGGTTAGCTCAGTCAGTTAGTGTGCAGTGTTCTTAACAAGGTTGCAGGTTTGATCCCCACATGGGCCACTATGAGCTGCGCCCTCCACAACTAGATTGAAACAACTACTTGACCTGGAACTGATGATCCTGGAAAAACACACTTAAATAAATAATAGTTTAAAAAAATAAAAATTAATAAATTATAGCCATGAAAGCACTGTATAAGTATTAGGTGCTATTTATTACATTATTGTTGTTATCATTGCCATTGTTTGATAAAAGCTTTAATGGAGGGAAATAGAAGGAAAAAGAAAGAAATAGGAAGGGAAGAAATATAAAGATACTTTTTTTTTAACCTCTGAAGTTATATACTTAATTACATGATGCATCTAAATCTAGAGTGCTCGTCAACTACATATTTTCTCTTAGATCTTCCTCTGCCTGCCCCTACTCTGCTCAGTGTATTGCAGGAAGTTGCCCTCTGGATAACAGATAGATCTGGCAAATGGGAGGGGCCAGTAGCAGCAGTTCTCCTCCTCTCCTGCCCCGTTTCTACTAGACAGACTCTCTCCGTGGCCCTGGCTCCACTAGGCAGTTCTGCTACTGGACAACAGTCACATCAACTCTTCCTGATGTTCCTCTATCCCTAAGGTTAGCAATGGGTCCCTGCTTATGATAATCTCTGAGTCACCTTAGCATGCTTTGTTTGGCTTTTCCACTCTTCCATCACCTGTGTATTTAATTTCCTGTAAAAAATTCCCTCCATTTTAAAGGTATAAAAGGGTTTCTGTTTTTCTGGTTGGAACTTTCTGATACATTCAAGTCACCTTGACAAAGATTTGCTGGGAACTATTTCTAAACATGAATTTAAGGTTTAAATATTATATTATAAATTCTAACAAAGAAATAAAGGAATTCTCCATTAAGATTATTCCTTTGAGCAAACGTTTAATGAGCACCTATTATGTTGAAAGCAAAGTGGTAAACAGTGAGAAAACAGAATAAGATAACTCAAAAAAGTCTTCTAACTAGCATCTGAGAAACTTGTCTCAATAAAGAAAGTTGAACTTCTAGTTCTCAATCTTCGGATAATTAGAAAGAACAAAATCAAAATGGAAAAAATTTGAAGAATTTTATACCTCTAAGTCTAAAACAGTGTTCTAAGTACTAATCATCTATATTAGAATCACGTCATATTAATAATAATTAAATTTTCTGATTCCCCTAAATATATAAAAGAATCAGAATTTTAAGGTGTCATATTTTGTGATGTACTGAAATAGTGTTTATTTTTAAAAGAACATAGAATTGGAATGTACATTTTATTGGAATTTTTTTATATCAGCCACATAAAGATGGACTTTTTAAAGTATCTTGAAAATAAACGATATCTCAAAAAGAAATCACTTGAAAAATATGCTATATATATATAAAGGAAATGTTAATTTACCTCTTCAGATTTCTTCTTTAGCTGTTTTTCAAACTTTTCTTTATTTCCTTCCAATTGATTCAAATGCAAGGCAAGTTCCTCCTTACAAATTTCTAATGCTGAATCCAACTGTCTGACCTAAGCAGGAAAAAAAGGAAAATTAACTATTATTAATGAGTGCACATTATAAGCTCAATATTTTATAGATTTATGTCCTAATGTTACCTTACTGCTGTATATCAAACAGTGTATATACAATCCAACTTAGGATGTAAAATGCTATTGCAGAAGAGATTTATTCAGAAAACTAATTTTTCATTGCAAACTAGGAAACCTGAGACTGGAGTCCTACAGAATACACAGGACATGAACAAATGAAGACGGGCACTGAAGTGAGAGGGAGTATGTTCAGAGTCAAGGCACTGCAAAAGGGAATGGTGAGCAACTGGCACTGGCTTAGGGTATGAAGAGTATGAATTTGTAAGAAATGGACATTTGGGAGATAAGACTGGCAAGACAGTCAGGCCAACTGTCCTTAATAAGGTTGTCAAGATTGGCAATGCCAATAATGGGGTGATCTGACATTATGTGCCTCCTGATGTGAAGCAGTAAGAGGAATGCAGTATAACCCATGTGGTGTTCTAGTTGACTTAGACTTTTCAATGTCATGAGGAATAGGAGACAGTGAGTTTAGGGGAATCTGAAGAACCAAACGGAACATGCAAATTATAATTCAGCCCTAGAAAGAAAAAGAACAAGCTAAAGCAGTGTTTCTCAAGGTTTTAATGGGCACACAAATCACCTGGACATCCCACTGAAATGCAAATTATGATTCAGTAACAAGGCTAGGACTAGGGTACGCAAGGAAGGTGGCTAGGGCTCTGAATTTAAGGAGGCACTCACTCTCAGGATCATGCAAGTTCTGACCCTTTACTTGTACGACCGTGAGAGTAAACATCTCCTTAAATTTTGCCTCGCTTAATTCACCTTAGTCCCACCTTTGTTCAATAGGTATAGGGGACAGCAGATACTCTGCAAGAAAAGAAAGATGACCTTTTAAATAAGTAAGCCAATGCATGAGCTAATAATTCAGCAGAAATAAAAGGGCTTCGAAATTTTTCTAACTTACTTACTTAAATGATATAACTTTAATCCTTATAACTCACATGCAGATAGAAAATTCATAATATACTTTATGCAAAGAACACACTGAAGCATGCAGAGGAACATGGCCTAAAGTCAGGAAAGAAAGGTGGTATAACATGATCAAGAAGAGAAAACTAGGTTTCAAACTTCTATTTTGTTGCTACAAATATCCTATATGCTAAGAATCATTTAGTATATCTTGAGTCATAGAAACTTTGTTTCTACGTTTCCTCCTCATTTTGATTCCCCCCCCCCCAATAACAGCAAGCCTATTAAAGGTACCAAGGGAATAAAATCCAAAATCATATTCATTCTTTTGCTGATTTCCTTCCTGTCTCATACCTGGTTACTAACATATGGAAATAATTTACCAGGAGACAGGTTAGATGTGTTAGGTAGTTTACGGAAAAATATAAGTGGAAATGTAAATTTTGTTTAATAAAACTATCTCATGCCTACAACCTTTGTATAGCAATGAGTTTTTTAATATTGATAATCTTAGAGGTTATTTTTACATATTATTTACGCAATATTTCATGCCATGTCAATTTATGAAAAAATAAATTGACATGGCAGGAAATATTAAAAGTTTTGGAGGATACTATAGGAAAGTTATAGATAAACATATTGTATTTACATGGTTATACAAACTCACAAAATGGAATAAAAACAGGTACTAGGCAAAAAGTACTAAATATCAGTTTTTTTTAATCCTTTATATTCAAGCCATATATGATAGAATAAAGGTAGCAGTATATTTGAACCTATTTTTAACACTAAAAATGCAAAGGAGAAAATATTTAATACATAGTAATTAGTTACAAAACTTTGAGTAACTTAGTATATACTAACCATTTTATGTATCTCATTTATGTAATCCTCAGACTGACTCTCTAGGGTATTAATATCCTTATTTTACAGATGAAGAAACTAAAGTTCTGAGAGCTTATATAATCTATCCAAGTTTAGTCAGTTAACACTCCGAAGCCAGAAGTGAAACCTAAGTCAATTTAGCTTCAAAGCCCGTGCTTTTAACCATGAAGATACACTAATTAGAACACTGTATTTTATCTGAATTCTGAATTCTGGAAATTCTGAATTTATCCCCTAATTAATCTTATGCCAGAACTGGTAAAAAGAAGCAAAACTGGACTGCTTCTAGTTTTCCTCCCTTCACTTGCTCTGTTAATTCTTCACTAGTAATGTTAATAAGTAGCTAATGCCAAAAAAAAAAAAAAAAAATTGTGTTAAAAAAAAATCCTTTTTAAGGCCAAAAAAGGTTAAGTAGGCAAAAAAAAGGTTTACAAACCAGACTATCAACTATCAAATAATTAAGATCATAATTCACATTGAAGAAAATATACTTACAGAAACTAAGTTCATTGACCCAGGTAAAATCTTTACCTCTTAATTAATTTTTATATGAATAATTTTTAAAACTTACAGAGAAAAGTAAAAAATGTCTCCATTAAGAAAATGTCTTGGTAGGTGACATCATGAAAATGGTAGTGTAAGCCTCTTGAAATCTTCCCTGGAATTTACAACAAATTGAACAACTATAACTCCACAAAGGACTCCCTGCAAAGCAGACAGGCAAGACGAAGAGACACACTACTGAAATCATCTAAAGGTGGTCAAATTGTGCAAGCGGGGGAGGAGGGAAGGGAGAAGCGAGACGCAGGATGCAGACCTAGCTCAGTGCTCCGAGCTCGCTGCTTCCTGGAACTACCGCAGCTGTGGGAGAGGGAAGAACTCGGACTGCTAGGGCTCTGCTTATGGCCCACAGGGCTGAGGGGACAGCATATAACATGGCTGAACCCAACGCTCATGGCAGAGACCTGGGAGCAAAGACTGAGAGAAGAAGGCTGAAAACGGTGGTTTAAGCCCCCACTGCCAAGCAGAGAACAGAAGCCTTAGGCACTGAGCCTACCGCCCCCTCCCTACCCTCCCAGAGCTTGTCCCACACCCACTGCCCAGTGCTAGAAGTGGAACACTAGCAGTGTCAGATCAAAAGAACAGAATATTTGCAGTTCTGAGAACTGTGGTCCACAGACGTGGACTCACAGCCCAACTAGTTCCAGCAAAGGGGAGGGAGCTGTGGAAGCAGGACTGGCTGTGGTGGTGGTCATTGCCATTGTGCTCGGCCACCTCTCACAACCCACCTCACCCCCGTCCCCACCTATCTGGGCGGATCCCTGCAGGAGTAAACAGAGCTGCTGAAACACAGGGGCTCTGAATCTGGTGCAGGAAGACCTTTGGAACTTCAGAAGCTCTCCACATACCCCCACAGAGGTGGCACCCTATGACCCAGGCGAACTGTTCACAGAGGAGAAGCCCGCCTTCCAGGGAATCCCCCCATTGTGTGAGAAGTTGCAATAGTGCAGAGAAAATATAACACTACAGTGTGAGAGAGAATAAAAGGCTGCAGTCAGAAAGAAAATAAAACATTCTACCAACACCTACTGGAAAACAAAAGAAAGACCTCTTTCTATCAACCTGTTGCAGAACCCACTCCTATAGATGCCTAGGAAGATAAATAATAAATCATTAATAGCCATGAATAACCAAGGTAACAAGACAGCTCAGAAAGAAAATAAAAGTTTCCAGTAAATGAACTTAAATATGTGACTTAAATGAAAGAATTCAAGATGGCAGTTCTTAAAAAAATGTAATGAGATGCAAGAAAACAAAGGCAATTTAATGAACTCAGAAACAAAATCAAACAACAAAATGAACATTTTACCAAAGAGACTGAAATTTTAAAAAAGAACCAAATAGAATTTCTGGAGATTAAGAATTCAATAGAAGAAATGAAGAAAGAAATAGCCAGCTTAGGTAGTAGAGTTGACCAGATGGAGGAAAGAATCAGTGACATTGAAGATAGAAATCTAGAAATGACACGGATAGAAGAGAAAGAGACTTGAGACTTAAAAGAAATGAAAGAACGCTACAAGAACTTTCTGACTCCATCAGAAAAAGCAATAGAAGAATAATGGGCATACCAGAAGGAGAAAAATGAGAGAAGGGAACAGAGTATATTCGAACAAATAGTCGACAAGAACTTCCCAAGCTTGTGGAAAGTACTGGATCCTTGAATTCAAAAAGCAAATAGAACACCTAATTACCTCAATCCCAACAGCCCTTCTCCAAAGCACATTGTATAGAAGCTGTCAAAAATTAATGACAACGAAAGACTCCTCAAGGCAGCCAGGGAAAAGAAGACGGTAACCTACCAAGGAAAGCCCATTAGATTATCACTAGATTTTTCAACAGAAACTCTACAAGCCAGGAGGGAGTGGAATCAAATATTCAAACGATTGAAAGAGAGAAATTATGAGCCAAGAATAATATATCCAGTAACGATATCCTTTAGATATAAAGGAGGAATAAAGACCTTTCCAGACACACAGAAGCTAAGGGAATTCTCTAACACATGACCTGCACTACAAGAAACACTGAAGGAGGCTATTCAACCAGCATAAATAGGGATAATTTGTGATAACCGAAACATTAAAGGGGGGACAGTAAAGGCTTGAACTGGAATATGAAAATGGAGAAAGTAAGCATGCTGAAGAAAATGGAATATGGTAACCACTCAAAAAAAATCCAGAACCAAAATATGTAACATAATAAAAGAAGAAACAGAGGGAAAAATCATAGAATACCACCAGACAGAAATAATAGACAACAACAAAAAGGCAAAGAAACTACTGAGACACAGTGTTACCAGAAAACCAAAGATAGAATGATAGGAAATCCTCACTTATCAATAATCACCCTAAATGTAAATGGACTAAACTCACCAATAAAAAGGCACAGAGTAGCAGATTGGATCAAAAAACTAAACCCAACCATATGCTGCCTCCAAGAGACACATCTCAGCTACAAGGACAAACAAAGACTCAAAATGAAAGGGTGGAAATTGACACTCCAAGCAATTGGTATCCAGAGAAAATCAGTATAGCCATACTAATATCAGATGAAACAGACTTCAGGATAAAAAAGGTAACAAGAGACAAAGATTGACATTTCATAATGATAAAGGGGACTATACAACAAGAAGACATAACAGTCATCAATATTCATGCCCGCATTCAGGGAGCACCAAAATATACCAAGCAACTACTAACAGAACTAAAGGGAGAAATTGACCAAAACACAATTATACTAGGGGACGTAGATACATCATTGACAGCTATGGATAGATCATACAAAGAGAAAATAAAGAAAGAAATAGCAGCCCTAAATGACACATTGCAGGAAATGGACATAATTGACATTTATAGAGCACTTCATTCTAGAACAGCAGACTATACATTTTTCTCTAGTGTACACATTTTCAAGGATAGACCAAATATTGGGACATAAAACTAGCCTCAGCAAATTTAAGAAGATTGAAATCATACCAATCATATTGTCTGATCACAAGGCTTTGAAATTGGTATCAACTGCAAAAAGAAAGCAGGAAAAACCACAAATACATGGAGATTAAGCAACACACTTTTAAAGAACAACCGGGTCAAAGAAGAAAGAAGAGGAGAGATCAAAAGATACATAGAAACAAATGAGAATGAAAATACATCCTACCAGGGGGAGGGGGGTGGTAGATGAGGGTAAAGGGGATCAAATATATGGTGATGGAAGAAGAACTGACTCTGGGTGATGAACACACAATGGGATTCATAGATGCTGTAATACAGAATTGTACATCTGAAATCTATGTAACTTTACTAACAATTGTCACCCCAATAAACTTTAATTAAAAAACAATACATCCTACCAAAATTTTTGGGATGCAGCGAAAGCAGTTTTAAGAGGGAAATTTGTATCATTACAGGCCTACCTCAAGAAACAAGAAAAATCCCAGAAAAACAACCTCACATTAAACCTTAAAGAACTAGAAAAAGAAGAACAAATGAAACCCAGCAGAAGAAAGGAAATAATAAAAATCAGAGCAGAACTAAATGAAATAGAGAACAAAAGACAATAGAAAAAATTAATGTGATAAAGAGCTGGTTTTTTGAAAAGATTAATAAAACTGACAAACCCTTGGCTAAACTCACTAAGATAAAAAGAGAAAAGACAATAAACAAAATCAGAAATGAAAGAGGGGAAGTTATCACATATGCCACCAAATTCAATAACCTAGAAGAAATGGACAAGTTCTTAGAAACATATAGCATTCCTAGGCTGAATCACGAAGAATTGGAAAATCTCAATAGACCGATCACCAGTAAGGAAATTGAATCAGTCATCTGAAATCTTCCCAAAAGCAAAAGTCCAGGACCTGATGGCTTCACTAGTGAATTCTACCAAACCTCCAAAGAGACTCTAATACCTGTCCTACTCAAACTCTTTCAAAAATTTGAAGAAGAGACAATACTCCCTAACTCATTTTATGAGGCCAATATTACCCTGATACCAAAACCTGGTTAAGGACAAAAAACAAAAAAAGAAAACTACAGACCAATATCTCTGATGAATACAGATGCAAAAATCCTAAACAAAATTCTAGCAAGTTGAATGCAACAATGCATTAAAAAGATTATTCATCACAACCAAGTGGGGTTCATCCCAGGGGCACAAGGATGGTTCAACATCCACAAATCCATCAATGTGATACATCACATAAAAAAAATAAAGGACAACAACCATATGATTATATCAATTGATGCAGAAAAAGCGTTTGACAAGATGCAACATCCATTTATGATTAAAACACTTAATAAAAAAGGTATAAAAGGAAAATATCTTAACATAATAGAGGCCATATATGACAAACCCTCAGCTAATATCATAATTAATGGTGAAAAACTGAAGTCCCTCATACACTGTTGGTGGGAATGCAGATTGGTGCAGCCCCTATGGAAGGCAGTGTGGAGGTTCCTCAAAAAATTAAGAATAGAATCACCATATGACCCAGTAATCCCTCTCCTGGGTATCTACCCAAAAAAATCTGAAAACATTTATCCATAAAAACACGTGTGCTCCAATGTTCATTGCAGCTTTATTTACAGTGGCCAAGACATGGAAACAACCAAAATGTCCTTCGGTAGATGAATGGATAAAGAAGTTATGGTATATATACACAATGGAATACTATTCGGTGGTAAGAAAAGATGAAAAAGATGACATCATTTGTGACAACATGGATAGATCTAGAGATTATAATGCTAAGCGAAATAAGTCACACAGAAAAAGTAGAGAACCATATGATTTCACTGATATGTGGTATATAAAACTGAAAACAACAAAAAAACAAGACAAATGAAGGAACAAAAACTTATAGACCTAAGACAATAGTTTAGGGGTTACCAGAGGGTAAAAGGGTAGGGGGGTTGTAGAAGAGAGTAAAAAGGGTCAAATATATGGTGATGGAAAGCGAACTCACTCTGGGTGGTAAACACATAATGTGAGATAATGTATTACAAAATTGTACACCTGAAACCTATGTAACTTTACTAACAATTGTCACCCTAATAAACTTTAGTTTAAAAAAAAAGAAAAAAAGAAAATGTCTCCATTAAGAAAAAAAACTTTTTTTAAATTCAAATTTATTGGGGTGACAATGGGCAACCAAACTACATAGGTTTCAAGTGTACAATTCTATAATACATCATCTATATATTGCATTATGTGTTCACCTCCCAGAGAAAAAATTTTTTTAAAGTATTAGCATACTAGCCTTGATTGTTTCTTCAGATACTTGGTTCTGTAATGCTTTCAAAGCTTCATCTTTCTTCATATTTTCCTTTTCCATTTCCTGAAAACATACAGATTTGTAAGCAAAAATATGAGTATGAATATTTCAGCACTACTAACAGGCTATTAAACAAGTGATTTGATTAAAGCTAAAGGTAGTTACAGAAACATAAAATAGTAGTCAACTTTTAAACAGCACTTTTATAAAGATGATTTTACCCCTTTGCTTTCTGTCAATAGTCCGTCTAGTGATTCAAGATGATGTTGTTTGCATATTATGTCTTGCTGCAACACAGACATAGTGTTTTCTTGCTCTTTAAACTGTTGGTCTTTTTTCTCTAGTTGAGATTCAAGCTAAAAATAAACAAGAATTTATTAACTTTTATATCAAATTTTAAAACATTTTAAATATACAGAAACAATACATGTTAAAATACCACTGAAATTAAACAGATTTTTGCATTTTGCCAAATTTCCTTCAATTTGCCTTTTAGAAAAGTAATGAAATCACAAGCCCATGTCTTATCCTTTTCCTCCCTCACCAAAACGATGCTGAAATTGGCGTGTATCATTCTCTGTTGTGTTTCATTCTTACACATGCTTTTTGTGCTTTTATTATACATGTAGATACATGAACAATTTGTAATACAGTTTTCTGTTTTGAAAATTTAAATAGATGGTATCAACATTTCTGCAAACTTTAGCAACTTTTTTTTTCACTCAATATTGAATTAGATATTTATCCATAGATATTTTCCATGTATCTATGTGGGTCTAGTTCACGTATTTTTAAGGCAGTACAGTCAGTATTCCATTGTAACAACAAACTACAGTTTGTCTACTCTTCTACTCAGGAAGTTAGATATTCTGCTTTTTCACTATTACAACAATGTCATAATAACACTTTTGTACATGTCTCTTTATGTACATATATTAAAGCTTCTTTGGAACAGACCAAAATTAAAAGTGGACTTACTGGTTGTAGGACATGTACAGAGTGTGCCAAAAAAAATGTATACACGTTTTAAGAAAGGAAAACTGTATTAATATTGAAATACTCAATATATACCGATAACAAAAAATGAATACATGTCACAGCTGACTTCTGCAATTACAAGAGGTGCTCAAAGTGGTTACCATCAGCGTCCAGACACTTTTGATTACAGCGAACTACTGCTTGAGCAACATTGACCAGTGTCCACTTGTATACATTTTTTGGCACCTCCGGTATCTGATATGACATGGATTAAGCATACCATTTTACTGTTTTCTCTGTCTCCTTTGATTTTCATTCCTGGTTCTTCTTTCCAGCCTTCTCTTAAATATATGAATATTTTCAGAATTCCGTTTTGACTTGTCTATTGGCTTTTTACCATATCTGTATATTTTTTAGTAGCTTCTCCAGAGATTATAATATAGACCTTTAACTTTCCATGGTTTCCTCAGAATTAAGATTTTGCCACTTCAAGTGAAATGTAGAAACTTGACAACAGCATAGATCCCTTTATCCTTCCTCTTTTATATTGTAGTTGTCCAATGTATTACACCAACATAGACTGAAAACCTTACTAGATAATGTTGTAATTTTTTCTTTCAACTGTCACAAATATCAAAAACACTTTAAAGGAAAATAATAGTTCATAGTAGCTAACCAAATATTTACTGTTTTTGTTGCTCCCACGCAACAAAGGTTCAAAATTCCTAAGTTTCAAAATTTCCCTCTGGTATTATTTCTCTTTTGTCTGAAGAAATTTATTTAGTATTTATTTTAAAACAAGTCTATTTGTGACAAATTCTCTAAATTGTCCTCCAGCTAAGAATGTTTTCATAATTCCTAAAGAATACTTTCACTAGACATAGAATTCTAGGTTGATGGATTTTCTCTTTCAGCACTAAAGAAAAATGTTGTTCTGTCTTCTAATCTTCATGGTTTTTTATGAGAAATCTGCAGTAATTTTAATCTTTGTTCCTCCATATGCAATGTGTTATTTATCTTCGGCTGCTATTAAGATTTTTTTGTTTTGGTTTTCAGCAAGAATTCGGATGTATCTGAAAGAGGTTTTCTTTGATTTAACCTCTTTGAGCTTGTGGAATTTGTAAATTTATTTGCTTCAATAAAGTTATTTTTCAGTCATTATTTCTTCAAATATTTTTTTGCACCAATCTCATTCTCTTCTCTGGAATTCTAATGACATGAATGTTAGACCTCATGATATTGTCCCACAGGTCCCTGTTCATTTTCTACCAAATCTCTTTCCCTTTCTGTTGCTCAGATCGAATAATGTCTATTGCTTTATATTTCAAGCTATATTTTTTTCCTCGTAAGCTCCCTTCTACTATTAAGCATATCCAAATGATCTATTTTTTATTTGGTCTTATATTCTTGGTCTCACATCTTCTTCTTTACTTTTGGTTTTACTCTTTATTTTTAAACCAGGGTTAACAGTGCTTCTACTCCCCACCAATCTTCAAGCAACTGATATCTCTAATGGAAAAGAGTCTACAGAATCACTTAGTTTGATAATGTCAAAAAATGACAAAACTGAAATGGTAGGAATAGTATATAAGAAAGCAGTGTAAAATGATCCAGAAATAATGGGATACTAAGTATAGTACTTGCCAATAATTTTTCAATTTCCTCATTTAAGGTTCTTTTTAGCATTTATATTCTAAATATACATTATATCTACTTTTAAAACCATTATTAATATCTTACTCTTTCAATCTGCTTTTCCATTTCTTTATGCTGTTCAAGATGAATTTTCTTCGCCTTTTCAAAAGCCAAACAAATTTTCTCATGCTCTGTATTGATATTGGTTTCTAGACTTCTTATCTTTTCATTCTTTTCCTAGAAATACAAAAACACTTAAAAACATAACTGAGAGCTTCTTTAATGTAAACGTACATGAGTACAGCATTAAATTTGTGATATTCTATTCTTTAAAGATTCATAGTAGTTAATGTCAATTTTCAAAATTATTTAAAATTTATAAGACAAAATAGTTATTTAAAAAATTATATCAAAATGAGAAATTAAACTATTTTAAAAGCATATCAAACAACTACCACTATTTCCTTCAATTATACTAGGATAAAAATATGAGAATGTAGATAATAACTTGCTACCTAAGCCGATTAATCCAAAAATACAGAAACAAAAAATGAACAGTGAGAAGAGTTTAGCAGAATTTATATTTTCCTATTTGGTAGAATTTATAATAATGATACTAAAACAAACATGCTATCAAAAATAAGTGCCTTAAAGACATAGGGAATTTGTAGCAAAAAAGGTCATTTTTACCATAAGCTCCTGTTCAAGTTCTGCATTTTTTGCAGCAATAGTGGAATAAGCAACTATTTTTTCTTCCAACTGTTTCTCTAGAGTTAAAAGTTGAGAACATTTCTTCGTCATCTGAAAACAGATTGAAATAAATAAAAAATTATTTTTAAAAATAACTGACAATTTAGAAGAAAAACAAATAGTGGAGGGTAGGCCACAGATATGACACAGCTTATTCCATCTATGTAATATAATACATAATAATTTAATTCATATCCCTATGTCCAAATAGGATTGCACCCTAACCCATTTCTTAAAAGTAGCTGCTAAAGACTTAAATTAGTATAATAAAGTTAACAATTGTTATTTCTGGTGCTGGAATTATCAATGATTTATTTTCTTCTTTGTCCTTTCTGTATTTTCAATAAGTCTGTGCTAATTTTGTAATTTTTTTTAAAAGTTATTGATCTCAATACTTGACATTTTCTAAGTAAGCTGATGGCTGTAATTATAGGCTGACTAAATCCCCTTTTCCATTACTTAAGTCAATTCCTATCCCATAGGTCTTTCCCTTCACTACAAACTTTAAGATGAGAATTGAGACATTTAGAAAGTGCCCCCAAAGATAGCTACACCCTTTGGTTTGAAGGTTGAGTGTAACATATACACCTGTGGTTCTGGTCAACAATTACTTACTGAGGTCTCCTTATTCAGTCATCAGTGGAAATGAAGATCAGATATTTACAAAACACACATTATCCCCTTTTCAGAATGTAACCCACAGAATATTTGCACCAGATTCACAGGCAGTTGTTTGAAAATGTAGATTCCTGAGCATTACTCTTTATCTATTGAATCAAAATCACTACTTAGGATCCAGAAATCTGCATGTTTAGCAGTTTGCTAAAATTTTAAATCCTCCATTACCACTCCTTTCCTTCCAGTTACATAATCCAAATCCTTTACTTTTACATGTGTATTAGACACATTAACTTGGACTTGGAAAAATATAACAGAGTGCAACACAGTATACGAGGTCTGACAATTAAGTTCATGAATTTGTTGCTACGATGTTGCTAACCTTTTTTTGATATCAGAAGGATTATTCATTATGAATTTGTACCAACCGGACAAACACGTAACCAAGTTTACTATTTGGAAGTGCTGAAAAGGCTGCATGAAAAAGTTAGACGACCTGAACTTTTAGCCAACAATTCATGGCTCTTGCATCACGACAATGCACCAGTTCACATGGCATTGCCTGTGAGGGAGTTTTTAGCATTAAACAAATAACTGTATTGGAACACCTCCCTACTCACCTGATCTGGCCCCCAATGACTTCTTTCTTTACCTGAAGATAAAGGAAATATCGAAAGGAAGACATTTTGATGACATTCAGGACATCAAGGGTAATACGATGACAGCTCTGATGGCCATTCCAGAAAAACAGTTCCAAAATTGCTTTGAAGGGTGGACTAGGCACTGGCGTTGGTGCATATCTTCCCAAGGGGAGTACTTTGAAGGTGAGCGTAATGATATTCAGCAGTGAAGTATGTAGCACTTGTTCTAGGATGAGTTCACGAACTTAATTGTCTGACCTCGTAAGTTCCACCAAATTTTAGACCTTTTAGCTATTATAGTGTATCTTCCTACTTTTAACATAGGTTAAAACCCAAAGGTTTCCAAATGTAATTTTAAAAGAATTTATAACTTATGTGGTACCATAAGTTTTTTTAATGTATAAAACTGGACTTAAACATACAATTTTTACACAATTCTGCAACAATACCTTTTTTTCTGTATGAAAATTTAGCACATATAAACAGTTAATTCAAGCTTACTTCACTTTCCAGTTTGCTAGAGTTTGAAGCTTTCTCTAGCAGCTCCTCTTGAATCAACTGAAACTGACTAGTTCTGTGGGCCATGTTAACCTTCAAGTCAGAATTCTCAGCTTCTATTTGCATCAACTTAGTACGTAGTTCTTCTATTCCAGAAGCAAGTCTTTGCCTTTCTCTTTCATATTGCTTGTTCACAGTATGTTGATTTTGATCTTTTGTACTTGCTGCCAATACATATAAAAGGAAAATTGTTCCATATAAACTTCAAGGAAAAAATAAACCTATTGCAGTGCTGAAAGATTTAATCATAAAGTTTAGTTTCTGATCTAAAGAATACTAAAGGGGATGGAGAATGAGACCTACATTAAGGAAAACGTAATAAAGGAACATGGTAAGTAAGTCACTTTCTAAATTAAATACATAACAAAGTGGAAATAATTTTTTCTGAATCTCTCTTTTCTAGACCATTCTTTCATACCAGAAAGACTCTTCTTATGTAACAGAGAAAGCACTTCTCAACCTTTAAAATTCCCATTTTTTAAGATAGAAGTCATTGTAAAAAACAAAAACAAAAAAACACATTGTTGGGCAGCTGGATGGCTCAGCTGGTTAGAGAGCAAGCTCTGAACAACAAGGTTGCCGGTTGGATTCCCACATGGGCCAGTGAGCTGCGCCCTACACAACTAGTTTGAAAACAATGAGCTGCACTGAGCTGCTGGAGAGGTGGCCAAATGGCTCAGTTGGTTAGAGGGCGAGCTCTTAACAACAAGATTGCTGGTTCAATTCCCACGTGGCATGGTGGACTGCGCCCCCTGCAGCTAAAGATTGAAAACAGTGGCTGGACGTGGAGCTGAGCTGCGCCCTCCACAACTAGACTGAAGGACAACTTGACTTGGAGCTGATGGGCCCTGGAGAAACACATTGTTCCCCAACATTCCCCAATAATTAAAAAACAAACAAACACTGTTTAAAAACCCCAAACCTTGTCCTGCCTCCTTAAACTGAACTTAATGCTATAATTTATTTGGATAACTTGATATCATTAAGAATATTTTGATTGATATTCAAAAACTGAAAATAGTGATTTCCAGTCCAAATTAACTGATGGAGAATTCAGTGACACTTTTAAAAACTGCTGAAGGTTATATTAGAGCTCGTTGTTTGAGTATACCCCTTCTCCACTATAATGCATATCTGTCCCCACCTCAAGGTAACTGAACTTTCAGGAGTGCTTTAAAAAGGCATGAAAACACACAGATGTGCAAACAAGGAGCAAATATATATATAAGGGTTTCACAAATAGCTATTTTCCCATCGATTCTTTATGTCACTAATATTTCACTTTCTACATTATTGGCTTTATTCTTTGATGTTAGAAACATCTATGATATATTATGTTCATCACCAATTCTAGTCACTGGCATTCCCTTCGCTAATCCATCATTCTCTATACTCTCTAATCACTTATTAATAGACATTTCATTTTCTCTGCTGTCATTTCTGCTGCTAGCAGTTCATTGTATTTGAAGATAGACTGTGATAAGTTAAAGATGCATGTGGTAACCATTAAAAAAAAAGAGGTATAGATAATTAATAGCAGAGATTAAAAAATGGACTACTAAAATATACTTGATCCAAAAGAATACAGGAAAGCTGAACAAAGGCCAATAGAATAAATAGTAAACAAATATCAAGATGGCATATTTAAACACCAAAAGACTGATAGTTACATTAAATGTAAGTGATCTAAACATGCCAATTGAGGAGCAAAACATGTCTAACTGGTTATAAAAGCAAAAATTAATTATATGCATTCTGTGAGCATAAGAAACTCACTTATATATAAACATACAGGTTAAAAGGATAGGGAAAAGTCATACCAGGCAAACACTAATCAAAAATAGCTAAAGTGACAAACTATCAGAAAGAGAAATTAAGAAAATAATGCCGGGGTAGCCAGATGGCTCAGTTGGTTAGAGAGCGAGCTCTGAACAACAGGGTTGCCATTCCGATTAGCACATGGGCCGGTGGGCTGCAACCTCCACAACTAGATTGAAGACAACGAGCTGCCGCTGAGTGTCAGGAGGGGCGGCCTGATGGCTCAGTTGGTTATAGTGTGAGCTCTCAACAACAAGGTTGCCGGTTCAATTCCCATATGGGATGGTGGGCTGTGTCCCCTGCAACTGAAGATTGAAAACAGCGACTGGACTTGGAGCTGAGCTACGCCCTCCACAACTAGATTGAAAGACAACTACTTGGAGCTGATGGGCCCTGGAGAAACACACTGTCCCCCAATATTCCCCAATAAAATTTGTTAAAAAAAAAAAATCCCGGGGCCGGCCTGGTGGCTCAGGTGGTTAGAGCTCCATGCTCCTAACTCCGAAGGCTGCCGGTTCGATTCCCACATGGGCCAGTGGGCTCTCAACCACAAGGTGGCGAGTTCAATTCCTTGAGTCCCGCAAGGGATGGTGGGTTCTGCCCCCTGCAACTAAGATTGAACATGGCACCTTGAGCTGAGCTGCCTCCTGGATGGCTCAGTTGTTGGTTGGAGCACTGGCTCTCAAACACAAGGTTGCCAGTTCAATTCCTCGACTCCCACAAGGGATGGTGGGCAGCGCCCCCTGCAACTACAATTGAACACGGCACCTTGAGCTGAGCTGCCACTGAGCTCCCGGATGGCTCAGTTGGTTGGAGCGCGTCCTCTCAACCACAAGGTTGCCGGTTCGACTCCTGCAAGGGATGGTGGGCTGTGCCCCCTGCAACTAGAAAACGGCAACTGGACCTGGAGCTGAGCTGCGCCCTCCACAACTAAGACTGAAAGAACAACAACTTGAAGCTGAACAGAACCCTCCACAACTAAGATTGAAAGGACAACAACTTGACTTGGAGAAAAGTCCTGAAAGTGCACACTGTTCCCCAATAAAGTCCAGTTCCCCTTCCCCAATAAAATCTTTAAAAAAAAAAAAATCCCATTTACAATCAATTCAAAAACAATAAAATAACTAGGAATAAACTTAATCCAGGAGGTGAAAGATCTGTACATTGAAACCTATAACAATGATGAAAGAAAGTGAAAAAAAAAAAAAAAAAGGAAAGACATTTCATGCTGATGGATTGGAAGAATTAACATTGTGCAAATATCCATAATATCCACAGCAATCTACAGATTCAATTCAACTCCTATCAAAATGCCAATGGCATTTTTCACAAATATAGAATAAACAATCCTAAAATTTGTATGGAACCACAAAAGGCCACAAATAGCCAAAGCAATCTTGAAAAAGAAAAAAGCTTAGAGGCACCATGTGTCCATATTACAAAGCTATAGTAATCAAAACAGCATGGTACCAGAATATAAACAGACACATAGATCAATGGAACATAATAGAGTCCAAGAATAAATCCATGCATACATGAAAAATTAATTTATGACAAAGAGGTCAAGAACGTATGATGAGAAAAGGGTAGCTTCTAATAAATGGTGTTAGAAAAACTGGACAGCCACAGGAAAAAGAATAAACTGAACCACTATCTTATACCCTGAACAAATATCAACTCAAAATAGAATTGAAGATTTGAACATAAGACCTGAAACCACAAAATTCCTAGAAGAAAACAGGGGTAAGCTCCTTGCAATCGATCTTGGCGATGATTTTTGGATTTTACACCAAAAGCAAAGGCAACAAAAGCAAAAATAAACAAGTAGGACTGTATCAAACTAAAAAGCTCTGTACAGCAAAGGAAACAATCAATAAAATGGAAAGGTAATCCATGGAATGAAAGAAAATATTTGCAAATTATATATCTGATAAGGGGTTAATATCTAAAATACATAAAGCACTCATACAACTCAATAACAAAAAACCAAACAATCCAATTTAAAAATGGACAGAGGATCTGAATAGACATTTTCCAAAGACTTACACATGGCCAGGCACATGAAAAGGTGCTCGACATCAATAATCTTCAAAGTAATGAAAGTCAAAACCACAATTATCACCTGACACCTATTAGAATGGTTATTATGAAAAAAGACAAGAATTAACAAGTGTGTCGGTGAGAATTTAGAGAAAAGGGAAGACTTGTACACTTTTGGTGGGAAGTAAATTGGTGCAGCCACTATGGAGAATACTGTGTTTTCCCGAAAATAAGACCTAGCTGAACTATCAGCTCTAACACGTCTTTTGGAGCAAAAATTAATATAAGACCCGGTCTTATTTTAACATAAGACCGGGTCTTATATGATATAATACAATACAATACAATACAATACAACACAACACAACACAACACAACACAACACAACACAACACAACATAACATAACACCTGGTCTTATATAATAGAATATAAGACCGGGTCTTATATTAATTTTTGCTCCAAAAGACGCATTAGAGCTGATAGTCCGGCTAAATCTTATTTTCAGGGAAACACGGTAGTGTGGAGGTTCCTCAAAAAGCTAAAAATAAAATGGCCATATGACCCAGCAATTCCACGTGTGGGTATTTATCTGAAGGAAAGTAAGTCACTATCTTGAAAAGATATCTGTACTCCTATTTCATTGTAGCATTGTTTACAATAGCCAAAACATGGAAGGAACCTAAGTATCCATTGACAGATGAACAGATAAAGAAAATGGAATATATATGGATACAATAGAATATTATTCAGTCATAAAAAGGACATCCTGCCATTTGTAACATGGATTGACCTTGATTGAGGACATTGAGCTAAATGAAACAAGTCAGACAGAGAAAAATACTGTATGATCTCACTTATTTGTGAAATCTAAAAAAAAACTGAACTCATAGATACAGAGAACGTGGTAGTTGACGGAGGTGAAGGATGGTGGTGGTGGGAGCCGGGGGCGTGAAATGGGTAAAGGTGGTCAAAAGGTACAAACTTTCAGTTATACGATAAATAAGGACTGGGGATATAATGTACAGCATGGTGACTACAGTTAATAATACTGTATTGTATATTTGAAAATTGCTAAGAGAGTTGATCTTCAAGTTCTAACACAAAAAAAAATCTGTAACTATGTGTGGTGATGGATGTTGACTTTGGTCATCATTTTGCAATACCTTGCATGTACATATATCAAATCATTATGTTGTACACCTAAAATTAATACAATGTTATACAGTGTATACACGGTGTGTCAATTATTTCTCAATAAAAAAATAGCTGGACAGGCTATATTAATTTCAGACAAAACAGACTTCAAGAAATAAAGCAGACTAAGAAATATTACCAGTGATAATAAGAGACATTTACTGTAATAATGGTGTCCATTCAACAAGAAGACAATCTTAAATGTATATGTACGTATCTTCAAAACATCAGAAGCAAAGACTGACAGAACTAAAAGGAAAAATTAACAAACCCACATATATATCTGAAGCTTTCAACACTACTCTCTCATTAATTGACAGAACGAGTACACAGAAAATCATTAGGGACAAAGAAGACTAACAATACTATCAACCAATTTAACATGATTGACATTCAAAATACTCTCTTCCCAATAATTACCGAATACACAATTTTTTCAAATGCATCTGGAACATTCATCAAGATAGAACAAATGCTGGCCAATAAACCAAGTCTCAAAACATTTTTTAAAAATGAAATCAGGTTCATTCATGAATTAAGTTGTTTAATGGAAATGATCTAATGTCTACCACTAATAACACAAAGACATCTGAAAAATTCCCTAACTACTTGGAAATAAACACACAGAAGAGATATTAGAAGACATTTTGAACTGAATAAAATGAAAACACAACATAAAGTAGTAACATAGCTTCAATAAAGTACATTTTTAAAGAATGATACAAAGTTCAAGAATTTTGAAATAAATTTTGCTGTCTTATCAACCCATAATTAGTAATAACAGATCATTTAGTATGTTTGATAACAGAAACCAGTTGATAATCATTTCTTTAAAAAAACTATAATTTATTAAAAGAATTTTAATTTATCTGATCATAATTTATTAATAGAATTCAGTATAATATACTCACCTACTTGACCACCTCCTAGTTTTACAGGCTCTGTTTCTAAACTATTTAATTTGCCACTTTCTTTGTTGTCATTATGAGCAATAAGACTGTGAGATAACTGACTCGCAGTCAGATTTGCCTGGAGCTTTTGAATTTCTGCCTCTTTTATTGCAAGCTTAATCCTAGAAAAGAAGCCAAAATTATTAGAAAGATTCTGTAAAAATATCTCATACCATTTTGACCTTTCCAGATGGCAAACATTTTAAAACTCTGATATTAGTCAACTATTGGGCACGATATACAAACTCTTATAAACCACTAATAGGACTGTAAACTAGTTCAGCTATCTTAGAAACTTGGTAGTACCTAGTAAAATTGAAAATGTACATACCACATTGTGCACCAATTTCACATTTAGGAATATACACTAGAAAAACTCTCATGACTGTAGTTAACATGTATAAGTACATACTTTGTAGCACTGTTTGTAACAGAAAACTAGAAACAAGGTAACTATCAATAAAGGAATAAATAAATCCTGACATAGTTATAAGATACACTCCTACACAGCTATAAAACTAACCACACTAATCCATGCATTCATCAATTACTCTACCTACCTCAAAGTAGAAGAATTTTTAAAATGATGCTAAGTGAAAAGGCAAAATTACAAACAATATAAACATACAGTATATTTCTGTGTGTATGAGTGTAAACATACACAAAATGGATTGAAGAATATGTGCCCAATTCACGATGGTGGATACTTAGGAAGAAAATAGGACTAGTGGTAAAAATCAAAATGTATTATCTATCCTGTAATGTTTTATTTTTTATTTAAAGACATATTTTAAACAAATCACAAAATGTGAAGAGTCAGTTCTTAGTGGTGACAACATGGATACTTATTTTAATATTCTTTGGACTTTTTTGTGTATTTTTCAACATTTCAATTAAAGATCTTAATTTAATTATCAATTTAAAAAACACTGTATTCCACAACTTCAGAACCTGAAAACCATACCTTAATTCCGAAATCATCATTTTATTTGCCTCACAGCAGCCAATATAGTTATCTTCCTTGTTTGACAAACTACTCCTCTGGTACTTAGAAAAAGATGATTTAAAACCAAACATTTCTCTTTTTAACTGAAAGTTTAAAACAAACATATATAAAATTATAATATCTCTGATGCAATTGTTTTTTTATTCAGAACTTCAAGTCTGAAAAATTGTGTGAATTTAATAGAAACTAGCTAATTAATAGGAGAATGTATAAGTACATTATGAAATATTAAGAAAACGGGAAAACTACAATAGTTAAATAAACCTGAATTAACCTAAATCATTATGGAGACATCAAATAACATAACATTGAGTGAAAAACAACAGCGACACATGTAGTATTTTCAAAAACACACTGAACTATATATACATATATATATGGATACATTATTTTCCCCCTAGATGCATTTGTATGTGGCAATATTTAAAACACGGACAAGAAGGAAATACATGAATTTCACAATGGTCGCTACCTCTGAGGAGAAGAGGAGAGAACTGGGATCTGACAAGGTACATAAAGAGGCTTTATTTATCTGTAAAATTTTATTCTAAAAATACCTGAAATGGATAGTGCAATATGTTACCCAGATTTAGCAAATGCTGTGCTACAATGGCCTCTGTGCTTTTCTATATGTTTGAATAACACAGAATTTTTTAAAATTAGTTGTAAAAAGACGACTACTTTCAAACTATGACCAAATAACTTTCTAGAAATGAAAAAAATTCACATTTCAAACCATGTTGTTCTTAGCACTGCATGAAACACAGATGAAGTATTTATTACCACACCACCTTCAGAATCACATATCAAGTAATTCTTGAAACTGGGTCAAATGGAAACATCAATTTAAATTAAATGCTATCTGCACCTAATTACTACCAAATTTCAAAAGTAAACAGTGCATTAAAAAAAAGTAAATAGTGCATTAAAAAATCTAAGCAAATTTTTAAAAAATCTAAGCAAATAATCAGTATCCTATCTACTTAAGAGACATGAAAACATGTCCACACAAAGACTTGTATGCAAATGTTCATAGCAGCATTATTCATAATAGGCCAAAAGTAGAAACAACCCGAATGTCCATCTATTGGTGAAAAGATAAATATAGTATATTCATACAATGGAACAATATTCAACAATAAAGAGAAATGAAATACTGATATACATCATAATGAATGATCCTCAAAAGCATTAGAAATATAAAAGACCAGATGCAAAAGACAATATACTGTATAATTTCATTTATATGAAATATCCAGAAAAGATAAACTTCTAGAGGCAGAAAGCAGATTAGTGATTTCCTAGGGTGACGGTGAGTACAGGGACTAATTATAAATGGGCACAGGGATCTTTTGGAGATGATAGAAATGTTTGAAAACTAGATTGTGGTCATTGTTCTAAAATTTGTAAATTTACTAAAAATCAATGAACAGTAAGTACACTTAAAATGGGTGAATTCTGTGATATATAAATGTTGTTGCTTCAGTAAAGCTGGTTTTTAAATATTCTGTGCCATTATTATATATGGCATTTGAAAGACTGAGAAAGGATGAAATAGCAGAAAATACAAAGAAATGGGGACTAGAGAGTAAAGAAATTGATGACTGAAAATACAGACATGTAAGAAACAAAAAAAAAAACACAAGCAAATAAAGCAACCACAAAATGATGATCTAATATAAAGCACTTCAGTAAAATTTTCCTTTTCACATATACTTACTGGCAACTGGGACATAACTTTTTCCAGACTTCTCAATTCCACCCTTGAACTTTCTATTTCTTGCTGACACAAATCCAGTCTCTCATTCTGTGTTGCAATACGGACTTTTAATTCTCGGTTTTCATTTATTACAGAAAAATTTTCTCGAAGTATTTCGTCTTTGTCCTCTAATTCACTCTCTAGCTTCAAAATACTTTGTCTAGATTCAGTCAGCTGTGCCATGACTTCTGAATTTTTCACTGCCATAATCCTTAATTTTTCTTTTCCACTATTATTTTCTTCTTTTAACTGCCTATGAAGAAAAATATATATATATATTCATTTTCAATAATCATATTTAATCTCACTTTTAAAATATTTTAAAGCTTAATTCTGAAGTAATAATACCTGGTTACATTTGCTGACTGTCAACTTTCTGCATGCCAGCCACTCAACTTTATACGGTTAGCACAATTATTACCCCCTGTTTATAGATGAAGAAATTGAGACACAGAAAGGTTATGAAACTTGCCCAGTGTCTCAAAGTAAGAAGTAGGGCAGGATAACCCCACTATCTTTTGCTCCCCTTTTAAAATAGGAGATCTAACTCCAAAATCCCGATAAACATTTTGCAGCATCAAGAAAGTTTTAGATCATGGAAAAAAATCATGAACTATCAGCCACAATTCTACAAGATAAAGTTTAATTATCAACAAATTACTAGGCAGTAATATTTGTGTGTGTGTGTGTGTGTGTGTGTGTGTGTGTGTGTGTATAAAAACACGTCAAACATTCGAACAATCTAATTTTTAAAAATGTTATTGTATTTCACCAATTCCCTTTTTCAGATTTTTAACATCTCTGAAATGAGAAGTTTGAACTAGATGATTCTTCATGATTTGAAGAATACATAATTTACTAACTAGCTAATGTCTTCATACCACAAGGATATCATATCTGTTTTCTCTAAATATATGCAAAGCAAAAATGTTGATCATATTACTCTATCTTTACAAGTATTTTAACATCAATACACGTTTAGTCATTTAAAAACCTAACTTTATACCTAGAAAAAGATTTCTGTCATGAAGCGTCTTTTTATATAATTTAAAGCCATAATAACAATATACAAAATATTCAATTTCAAAATTTTTCTTCTCCATTTCCACACAAAAGTCCTTTTTCTACAATAGGATACTGTACCTTAACTTCTCTTTCAGAATTTCAAGTTCACTTTTATATAGACCACACTTTTCCTGTAGTCTTTTATTTTCTTTTTCACAGTTAATTAGATTTTTCTCTAGTATTTCTTCTTCAGCTTGAACCTAAAACAATAATTTGTTTTAAGTAGACACACTCATGTGGTCATAAGTTTCAGGTTTTTTGAACTAAAAAATAGTGATTTCAGAAATAAGCAGGAGAGTGGAATAACTATTCCACCCATTTAAGTCCCCATACTTGTAGTGAAGGGAGCAAAGTGAGCTTCCTGGACAAGGAGGGGATTCTACTTCTGTTCAGAAATGGTTAAGAGCATATGGCAGACGGGCAACCGCAAAAGTGTTCTCACCTCACCTGGACAAGGCAAGCAACTCATCAAGGCTAATTTTAGAATGGATGCTGCATCAAGTTCCTAAAGAGTAACTTTAGTGCCAGTGTTCCTGGAAAGTCATTGTTCAAATTTTAGTCACAGAATACTCCCACTAAAATCAGTCCCAAATTTAAAACAGATAAAAGTCAAGCACCGAGGATGGAGTGGTGGGAGTGGAGGCCTGGGCAGATCTGCCTTACTTTATCTTTGTTACATCTTCCTAACTATTGGGCTCTGCTGAGCAGTTTGAAACCGATAATCCTGGGTGGCCTGTTAGCTCAGTTGGTTAGAGTGTGGTGCTAACAACACCAAGGTTGCCGGTTTGATCCCCGTATGGGCCACTGTGAGCTGCGCCCTCCTTTAAAAAAGAAACTGATCATCCTAAGGAGAAGTGTAACAAAATTATCTCTTACATTTTCCTCTATAAAGTCCTCCCACTCCCCAATGCTATTCCCCCTACAAGTTATTCTACTTCCCTCTATTGATTACCTTATTAAAAATCCCTTCTATGATATTTTGTTCCCACAGGGACCTTCTTCAAAGCTTTCAAAACAGCGATCTGATTAATTCACACATAAGACTTAGGTAACTAATGGGATCTTGATTTCTTAATTTTTAACAATATTTTTCTTTTGCCATTCTACCTTTAATCAAAATCATTAACTTCCTTTGCTTCAATTATTATCTCAAGATGCAAATCTCTCATATTAGTGTCTCTTGACCAGACCTCTATTCTGAGCTCAGCATCTGAATATCCAACATGGCCTTCCTCCAAACAGGTATTATTATGCGGTATTACCTGAAGATATGAAATAAATGTAATCAAGCCACTATATTGCTATGTAGAATTACTATGTTCATTGAACGTGACCATGTTCAAGGAACCTTCCCTTAGAGAGGCAGAAGTGAGCCCCTCAGAGTGGCACGTCCAGGGGATCAATTGAAGGCTACATAATGTACTCTGATTAAATTTTCACTGAGGTGATGGGAACAAATTTCTTGCTTCTACTTCTATAGCTCAACCTCTGCTCACTCACCCCATCTTTCTCTACATTTTGTTTCTTTTGTCTCCATTCTTTTTCCTCTATGGATAAAAAAGTTTCTGCTCATTATTAAAAGACTGTGAACATCATCCTAAATTAGTATTTATAAATTCCTTATTTCAATAATTTTATTATAAATGAGATTCCTAAAAATTACTCCCTGCTTTAACCATAAGCAAACATATTCTACTTATATCTATCTTTATTTTTAGAATATGGACAGCAATACAAAACATTGAATTTGAACAACTGCCTCTTACCTTTTCCAGTTTTTCAGCCACTTTTTCCTTATAATGTTGGAAGGCTTTACCCAGCTCTTCAGCATTACATAGTGCTTCATTCCTCTGTCGTTCAGCTCTAACATTTAAAAAGGGATAATTAATAAAAGTAAAAAATGCTCTGCATTTAAATAGTTAAGTTCCAAAGTAATTTATATTTAACTTTAAGGAATAATTAGAGAGCAGCAGATTTCTCTGTATCAAAAAGAATATTAGGCTTAAACTGCAAAATAAAGAATGAAGATTAGACTACAATAATTTCCTCCCTATAAAATAAAAATATGGAAAATAAAATATAACATAAATACTTATAAACATAAACTTTGAAATATACATACATTCTTATGTGTTGGCAATATTTTTCCCTCAGTTGGGAAAAGACAGGTTAGGGAAGTAGCCTGAGGCTATATGATAAATTACCAAAGATCAGGTATTACAGAATCAGTCCTCTCTGTCTAGTATATTAAAAATACTTTGTAAATCCTGTGATTTGCAAAGGTAAACTAAATTTTCAAAAAGGTATTTTAAAAGACAGTAACATCTATTGATACATGAAAATCTGAACAAAATCCAACCACCACCACCACCACGCACTGTCCTATGCCCAACTAAGTTGCCTTAGTTGACCCTGACCTTTCCCCATACTTCTCACACTGAATTGAGACAATTGGGCTGGAACTTGGTAAATTTCATACCCACACCAAGAATCTCTTCTATATTTAAACCTATTCTCATCACATTTCTTCCAGTGTAAGGGAAGTTAGTAACTCTTCTCTTATCCAAGGTGAATTGGCTTTATATATAGCTCTTTCCTTTCTGGAACTGTCTTCTGTATTTTCAGTTTCTTCTCTATTGGCTTACAAACTCAAGTGAAAGTATCCTTTATTTTCAGAATATGGTTCTTAAGTCTGGATAACAACTGTGAATATCAGAGATGTCTATTTGGTTCCAAAGCTTTCAGATTTAAAAAAACACAAAGTTTAAACAATAAGGAATTTACCTGAAAAGCTAAGAGAACATATTCTATTCCTTAATTTGCATAGCTAGAATTCAGAGCGCAAAGGGTACCTATATCTCTCACTTAAATAAAAAACCCCACATTGTTTTCCTCTGTCATCCTTCCTTTAAAGCCAAACTTATCCACGTTTCACTTATCTACTCTTTCTCACCACCAATTAAAAATCATGACATATTTCGGCCACACAGAAAAGTATGGATACATGTATCTATGTACTTCCAATCCAACTTTAATGAATCTTAACTCTGCTATTTTTGCTTCATGTAACCTTTTATTTTAAGCAAACAAAACATTAGACATTATAGTTGAGGTCTCTGTGAGTCCTTTCTAAATCCCATTCCCGACTTCTTCCACAAAGGTAATCCTAGAATCACTTTGTTGTTGTTGTTTTTTAATTACCAAACATTTTGTACATTCATGCTAACCTAAATTCACAAATAGTACATCATTCATCTATTTTAACAGGCAGGTTGTTGTCACATTTTTAACATCTCTAAACATAAGTATTTTTACAATTAATGGTGTATCATAGTTCCATGGTGATATTTTTTCTTCGTGATTACTAAAAATAATGGTGTATCTTAAAATTTGTGTAATGTTACATTCAATGAATAGTCTTTTCCCCATGTTTTTATACTTTATGTGAATGACATCACACTGCCAATATCCTTCTGCAGATTTTGATCAATGTCATTCAACAACTATGTTCACCTATGAGACCATAGTTCATTTAAAAAAATCTATTACATGCTATTCCATTGTATGAAAATACTATAATTTATCCATTTTCAGATGGTAGACATTGAGGTTTTCTCCAGCTAATACAAACAACGTTGCAGTGAACACCCAGGTGCACAGCTCCTTGGCAGTATGTGTGAGTTTCTTTAAGATAAATAACTATGAGCTGAATTGCTACATATTTTCCAAAAGGTTATTTCCAAGTTGAAGGTACTAGGTAGTACTAGGAAAGTACTAGGTAGTACTTCAACTTTATTCAATCCTTTTTAAAAAATTAATATAGCAGCTGTACCAATTTACATTCCCAACTAGAAACGTGTATGAGTTTCTGTTGAACCACACCTTCACCTACGCTTAGAGAACCAGTACAGCGTAATAATAAAATAGTAACCTATTTAAGCTTCCCAACAATCTATAATGAAGATAAGCGCACAAAATGAGGCACTGAGAGGTAACCTGTTCCCAAAATCTCTCTACTTAACTACTTTGGCTACCTCTAGCATGGTATTCAATCCAGTGGGCCGTAGAGCCAGCATCTGGATTCAAATTCTACCTCTACTACTTTCTGTGTGACCTCAACATTTCTAAGTTTTCTCTAATTTAGTTTCCTCATCTGTAAAATGAGGATGTTATTGATCTCATCTGACTGAGGAGTAAATGAGTTACTCTTTGTTTTTTATTTTTTCCCCCTTCTTCCACAGCCCCCCCCCCCCCAATCCGGTTCAAGCCATTGTTTCTGTCTAGTTGTGTAGCACACAGCTCCCTGACCCATGTTGGTATTATGAGCCTTGCGCTCCCCCAGGCTGAGGCAGTGGGTTTCCAGACGTCGGCCGGCCGCTGTCCGGCAGCACTCAGCAGCCCACGGCAGCTCACTCCAACCTCCCGCTGCCCACAGCAGCCCAGCTCCAGGGAGAGCTGTTGTTCACAATCTTAGCTATAGAGGGCGCAGCTCACTGGTCCATGTGGGAATCGAACCGGGCGACCTCCATGTTAGGAGCTACGCTCCAACCACCTGAGCCACCGGGCAGGCCCCAAGTTACTCTTTACACATTTGGAAAAGTGTTTACACATAGTAACTTACACTCAGTAAGTTAATATTATTATCAAATTAAAAATGTTTGCCAATAGTGTGAGATTATTGTAGTTTTACCTCATTGTAATTTTGATCTGCATTTTTAATGATGGTAATCTTGAACAATTTCCTGTTTCATTGGCCATTTGGGATTCCTGTCCTTCACCCGTTCAGATGCTTTGTCTTTTACTCCTGGATCCCCCCACCCCACCTTTTTCTTACTGATTTGTGAGAGTTCTTTATAAATTCTGGGTAGTAATCTTTGTGAATTATATTATTTGCAAATACTTCCCCAAGTACCTGGCTTGTCTTTTTCAGTTCTTAAATGCTGTGTTTTACAGAACATAAAGTTTTTATTTTAATGGACTTAAAATTTAGCAGTCTTTTCCTGTAATATTTATGCTGTCTGGATCTCATTTAAATACAGTTTTCCCTACCATGATACATTCTGGAAACTACTCCCCTATAGTTTTTCTAAAAGTTTTACTTTTCACAATTGGATCTTTATTACATCTGAAAAATTTTTTTAATATGCAGGCATAATATGAGGCAGGGCTCTAATTTAATTTTTAAAATCAATAATCAATTCTCTCAGCATCATTTTTTGAATTTTTGTTTTTAAAATTTCAAATTGGCACACCCGGAATGTGGACTCACCAAGTTTTAACATTTTGTCACATTTGCTTTATATGTCTCACTTGAGTTTTTTTGCACTGAACTACATTCTAATTAGTAACCTTCACTCCTAAATACTTGAGCACACATCTTCTACAAACATGGACATTGCCTCACAACCACAACCCAATTATCAAATTCAAGAAAATTAAAAGTGATACAATACTATTATCTAATATACAATTCACATGTTAAGTTTCATCAATTACTCCAATAATATTTTTATAGGTGTTTTTTTTTTTTTCCTTCTTTTCCAGGATCACATACTGCTTTAGTTATGTCTCTTTAGTCTCAATTTGAAACATCTTCTCGGCTTTTCTTAGTCTTTCATGACACTGACATTTTTGAAGGAAAAAACTAGAAATATATGAGGATTCCAGTTACTCCACAACCTTGCCAAAGCTTAATACTGTGAGTTTTTTTCATTTTGGCCACTGGGGGCCGCAATGGCCCTGGCCTTTTGTTATCATGTTTTGATTGGTTTGCTTTTTTGTAGGCAAATTTTCTACTACTGAGTCAATACCTCTAATGGCTCTATATTTATTCTGGTTTTCAATTTATTCTTAAGTTAGTATTGTGAAGTCATATTTTGTTGGGGAATTATTTATTTACTCTAAATTTTCAAATTATCATCCTAAAATGGTTCATATAGTTTGGTCTTTTTAAATCACAGCAAAAAGTATAATTTAGGAGTCCCCTTTCAATCCCAAAATTGTTTTTCCTCCTTGATTAATCTTGTCTGATGCCCATTATCTTGGTCATTAAGAAAAAACAAAATTTAAGTTTTGGTAATCTTCTCATTTCTTTGTTTTCTGCTCATCCATTTCACCTTTATTATTTTATTACTTCTATTTTTCTGTCGATGCTTTCTCCTGATGTCCCTTTACTGACTATGTAAACTGGATGTTTTAGCTCACTCATTTTCAGTCATATATTAATTTTAATATATGCATAGGCTTAAAAATTTTCCTCTAAGAATATCTCTGGCTACAGTCCATAAAATGTGATATACAATATTTTTTATCTCACTAAGTTCTAAAAGTTTTCTAATTGTCTTCATAAATCCTTCAATGGTCCATAAGTAACAAGAAGTCTGATTTCAAATTTCCAAACATACACGATTTGGGGGCGTATATTCTAATTTAATTGTACTGTAGTCGGAGAAGGTTATATCTATGACATCAAACTTGCTTTCTGGCATAGTGAGGTAACAGATTATAAATGTTCTAGAAGTGCTCCAAAGAATGTGAATTCTCAAATTGTTAGGTACAGTGTTCCGTATCTACATCCATTAGATCAAGATTATTGTCATTCATCTTCAACTTCTTACTTTTTTGTTGTTTAATCTAACAATTCCTGTAAATTTGTAAAAATGCTGTATGAGTATAGATTTGTTCATTTCTACTTGAAATTTTGTTATTTTTCTTTATATATTTTGAGACTAAATTACTAGATACATACAAATTTAGAATCTTTATAGCTTCCTGCTTAAGTGTTACTTAAAATATATCATGTGTTATTAACTCTAGTAATGCTTGTTGCACTTAAATCTAGTCTGTGTGATATTAATATAGCTGTATTTACTTTGTTTTAGTGATATTTGCCTGAAATATTTCTTTCTCTCCCTCCTTTCAACTTTTTTGTGTCTCTATATTTTAGGTATGTCTCTTATAAACAGCATAAAACTAAACAACCTCTGCCTTTACACTTTTTAATCCATTGTGATTAATCTTCTGCACCCTCCCAAAAATGTCTTTGCAAAGATATCAATCTTTGAATTTCATTCTAGTGAATTCTAGTGAAGCCTATATTCATTCTAGTTCTTCAAAACGCTCTAAGAGTCTTCATGTAACACCTCTACCTAAAAACGTCAATTGCCTATTTATGCTCTGCAGGTTACAATACAAATCCTTTGGTGTAACAAACAAAGCCGTTTACAGTCCGGATCAAATGTCTTCTTGCCTCATTTCCTACTACACCTATCCATTCATAAGGACATAAAATTCTTTAGAATTCTTCAGGAATGATGCTATTTTATACTTCTATGTCTTTACACATGCTGTCCAGACTGTCCATGCCCACTTACTCATCTTCTGAAAACAAAGTCAATATCCTACCCTAAAAATCATCTCTATTTAAGTTCTCTGTAGAACCAGTCGCTTTCCTCTGTACTTTTACTTAGCTATATTATAAAGTTAGTTTTCATGTACTATTATCTCACTATTTTAAATAACCATGTACAAAAAGCTTATCTGAATAAGCCTGAATTTCAGAATATTTAACCATACAATTTACACTTACAATAGGTACATGTTAGTGCTTATTATATAAGAGGCACCCTACATTTCTTTCTTCATTTAATCAAGACAATATCACCTTGATTTAACAGATGAACAAACTGAGATTCAAGAAGGTTAAATCATTTGTCCAAGGTTAACAAATCCACTGAGAGATAAAATCTGGCTGTTGGGCTCCAAAAACTAAGTATTTCCACTAAGTAATATTGTCTACCAAATATATATTGTAACTGGAACTAGAGTAACCAAATGCTGCTGGAAAAATATTCTTCCAAACCCATTTTAACAAAAAATGACTTATTGATGGGTTTGAGAGGTTTTTAGAAGTATAAATGCAAACAAATATTTAACCTATTTATTACAATGTGTCAAAACATACTTTCTTTGTAACATTATGGTAGTATAAATTTTGAAAAAATATTTTTATTGTTCAAGATTAAAATGCAGATTATGATCTTACTGTATTGTACATAGAAGCTGTTGTAATTACATTATTATGTTGTAAAATCTCATTAAACTAAAATTGTTTTTAAATATTAGTTAAAAGTTAACTGACATTCAAAGTTAATGATTCCTGGGTCAAGGCTACCTACAAAACTTTATCTTAAGACATGGTTTATACAAAATAGATATTTTTACATTACGTATGTAAAAATAAGTAAGGAAGACCGAAACACAGTTTCTCATGAATTTTATAGAGGTCGTGCAACTTTATTTCAGAAATAAGTAAATATCATTACATTGATAATCATTATCGAGCTTCTAGGAATTAATCACAATCAAGAATGCCAATAACAAAATCCACACATGAAAATTTTAATGAAAAAAAAATGGACAAAAAAGAAAAGTTGTTCTACTGCCAAATTTCTGAAAAGTTTTCACTTCAAAACTTAGCTAGAATTTTAAACAGGTAATAGATTCTATTCTCCCCTATAAAAACAATTACTTGCTTTAAAAACACAATACCTTTTTCCTTGTTTACTTTGTTCAAGTAAATCCACCTTCAACTTTATACATTCCTCTTGGGACTTCTGCAAACTCTGTTCTTTTTCAATTACCATTTTCTGGCTCTGCTCTAATTTATCTTCTGCCTCTCTACAAAACAAAGGATATTTTTTAAAAGCTATTAATTAAAGAGATTATGCCAGTATGCAAGAATACCATGTTTCTCTGAAAATAAGACCTAGCCAGACAATCAGCTCTAATGCGTCTTTTGTAGCAAAAATTAATATAAGACCCGGTATTATATTATACTATATTGTATTATATTATACTATATTATATTAGACCTGGTCTTATATTACAGTAATAGAAGACCGGGTCTTATATTAATTTTCGCTCCAAAAGACACATTAGAGCTGATTGTCCGGCTAGGTCTTACTTTCGGGGAAACACGGAAGTTCAACATTAGAAATTCTATTAGTTTAAACCACTGAGTTAAGAGAAACAAATATTTAATAGGAGACAGAGAAAAGGCATATTTATCCTTTGTTAACTAAGAGTTTAAATAAGGAATAAAAGAATACTTCCATCAAATGATACATATATAGCTTATATCCTATTTCATACTGAGATACTAGAAGCATTACCATATAGTTCAGAAACTAGATAAAAATGACTGTTATCACCACTATATCCAATGATTTTTTTCTGAGTTGCAAAAAAGCAGAAATGAAAACATAGTAAGTATAAATATATAAAAGAAAAGGCAAAATTTTCTTTTTTTGCTAATATCATTAACTACCTGGAAAATCCAAGAGAATCAAATGAAAAATTATTATAATAAGAGTATGACAAATAGTCCAATTACAAAATAATTATATTACACAAAAAGTAGCAGCCTTTTCTTACACCACCAATGAACAAAACAAGAACAAATTCACAACAACCAAAACTATAAAATACCTAGGAATAAACATAAAATATGTATTACAAAGAAAATTGCAAATTTCTAATGGTCATGAAAGATGACTTTAGTGTGTATCTGAATCAGCTGCAGGACTTGTTAAACAATAGAAGGCTGGGTCCTACCTCCTAGAGTTTGTGATTCGGTAAGTCTGAAATAGGACCTGAGATTTGCACTCCTAACAAGTTTCCAGATGATGCTAATACTGCTGATCCCAGAACTACAATTTGAGAATCACTAAAATGGAGTAATGTGCTATTTAATATGCATATATATCTCATTTCAAAGCAGAAGAGGATAAATTATAAATTGCCTAATTCCTTGCTGTACTGAGTATACATTACTATGTAAGGCAAGAAATGAACTAGTTCATATTTAATAAAAGCATGTAAATAAGTATCTCAGCTTAGATTTAGTCTTTTTTAGCCCCCATATACTGCAGCCAAGTGGAGTTATGATGGACTGAACACAGATTCAACATGTTGTAAAATAGTCTATAGCCACTATAGACTTATTGGGGTGGAGAACAAGATTTAACAAGATACATCAAAAAGCAGAAGTAGGAAATAAAAATTTTAAAGTCATAAAAAGTATATTTACCTCAAAACTTTATCTTGAGCTGAAACCTCTGCTTCCAAATTTATAATCTGTTCTTCTAAGATTGGCACATTGGCTGCCTGTTGGTGAGCAGATTCAAGCATAGAGACCTAAAACAAATAAGGTAGTTCCTAGATGGTGGAAACTGGTTAACCTTTCTCTCTGTTCTTTTTTCAAATTTATAAAGTTTTCAACAATGAGAATGTATTATTTTAAAAAGGAAGATAAATAAATTATATTTCCTTTGTACAAAGAACCACAGAAACTGGTAATCTTAAGATTTTAAGAAGCTGACTTATCTAAATGCAGACTATACAAGTTCCCCTGATTCATTTTCAGATACTAAAGTCATATGAAACTGATTCCATAACATATTGATACTATATTATCATAATAAAAATTATACATAACACATTAAAGCAATACAAGGAATAGTTTTCCAATTATAAATCTTTAAGTGATGAAGATTCGGTTGACATAATCACCAATTCAAGAAACATACTTTTGCTCTTGACTGTGTTAATTCAAAGTGGACAGATTCTATTTTAGTCATCAAAGAATGATTCTGTGAAACCAAACAGGCATTCTGTTGCCTAAGTTTATTAAGTTTCTCTCGAAGACTTTTGATCTCCTGATCCACGGGGGTAGATGGAAAAGATATCTGAAAAATGAAAAAGAACAATTTATTTTTATTCCATTAAGCATTACATGTTACTGTAAAATGATGAACAATTATCAATAAAATGACTAAGAGCTCAAAAAATGAGTTAAGATATTTAGTGAATGTTGGTGAGATATCATTCTTCCCTAAACAACACAGTGCAACAACTATTCACAAAGCATTTACATTGTATTAGGTACTGTAAGTAATCTAGAGATGATTTAAAGTATATGGGAGGATTGCATAGGTTATATGCAAACACTATGCCATTTTACATAAGGGACATGAGCATGTTCGAATTTTGGTGTCTGTAGGGGATCCTGGAACCAACCTTCCGCAGATACCAACAAAGGACTGTATATCATTCTAAACTCGGCATTTTTTACTTAAGTGATACATCTTGGCAACCTCTCCACAATCAATACAGTGAGAAACTCCTATTCTTTTTTTTCCATCAACTACAGTTTCCACTACATGTCTGTTCAATCAATCCCCTATTACTGGACACTTGAGAGCTATTTCTAATCTTCTGTTGAGACAAACAATACCTCATTTTGCACTTATGCAAGCGTACCTATAGGGTAATTTTCTAGAAATGGGATTTACAAGTCAAGGGTAAACACAGTTTTGTGATTTTGGCAAAAATTACTAAATACTCTCCATAGGGGTTATATAATTTTGCATTCCTACCGCAATATGAGAGTGCCTATTTCCACCTATTTTTACCAACAAAATAGTGTCAAACGTTTGGATGTCTAACAATCTGTTACATAAGAACTGGTACCTAACTATAATTTTATTGCAAATTTATTATGAGTGAAAGTGAACTTTTTTTTGGTTTGAAGATCATTTTAATTTCCTTTTTTATACATGTCTTTTGCCCATTTTTCTATTGGGTTGTTGATCTTTTTAAGGAGCTCTTTATGTATGGAAAAGATTAGCCTTTTGTCTTTAATAGGCATTACCAATATTTTTTCTCCTCCAATTTGTCATTTCTCTTTCGATTTTGCTTCGGGAAAAACAATGATTTCAACTAAGGCATAAATATGATTAAAAAAATAATCAGCAATTTGAATTAGGATATAGATCATGTTTCCCAGAATGATATAATCTTTGTTGACCTGGAACTTGAATTCATTTTCTAAAATGTAGGCTCAGTCAAACAGCTTCATTAAACAGCTTTCTTACAAAAAGATAATCTCTCAATTGTTGACTGCATGAAGTGGGAAGAGCAAATTTTTATCAAACAAGATTATGATCTACATATGCAACCATATATATACTCGGGTAATAAAGAACAGGAAGAAGAGTAGAAAAGCAGATAAAGGGTTGACTAAAGTAGAGGGGTAAACACAGGGAGATATTTATACGGCTGAATAAGAAAGAAGCACAGAGAGACAGACGAGTTCCAGACCAGGGAAGATATCTAAGATCATCCACAAAATTCAGCAATAATGAAAATAGAATATCATTTTCTATTTTCACAATAAAAAATGTGAAATGCTATCACAAAGCACTCTGACCCAGGTTATACAGTAAGCATACTTTAACAACTTAATAAATAGTTGATTACCTATTATGTATACGGCATAGTGTTAAAATCAAGGGGGTTTAATTTATTTGAGAAAACAAAACATTTAATTGCAAAAAGGCGATAAATATAAAAGTTTAAAAATAGAATAATACACCAAAAATAACTATTTTTCTGTTAAGACAAGACCATAACCATTATATTTAAATTCAACAAGTCTTTAGCACTATAGTAAAAGACTGGAAAACATGAATAAGGCATTTGAAGAAAAAAAACTCAAAGAAAAACTATTTTAAGTAGACAGGTCAAAAACAAACACTACTTTTAAGTAAAGAGGTCTAAAAACAATAACCTTATCTCTTGGCTTTTTTTGAAAAACAGTACTGCTACTGGGCAGTTTACAAACTTTTTTATAAGGTGAGTAATTCAAAAGTCCAAGCTGGCTAGGCTGAGAAAAATCTTCCACAATGAGCCTTTCAGACCTTGAGGGATTAGAGGCATAATCAGAATTTTCACTTGGACTAACACTAGAGAAAAAAGAAAAAATACATTTTAGTTCTTAGGTAGTTTAAATGTTCAACTCCAAATTTCTGTATATTATATAAGAAAACAGAAAGAAAAGCACCTGAAATGCTGCTGGAAATCAGATTCACAGTTATGAACCTAAGGCAATGTTTCAACCAAATTTTTAAATAGACCAGTTAGTTTTAAACTACCAATCTATGTAGAATTTCGAGAGCCTCTATGCTAGAATTACTTAAGACTAAAAAAATAGTCATAATAGATTAATTACACCCAAAACATGTATTTCACAGAGTCCTAATACATGAAAGGTGTTTTCCTAATATGTAAATGATTTTCTAATATTTCTATTTTTTCCTAAACTGAGTTATATTCAAAATTATAGAACATTATTTCGTATTCTAGAGACATATTAGAAACACAGTAAGTAATAATAAAATTCATACATTTTACATTCATAAATTAAAGTCATACTCTGAATTCTATATGTGATTCTACTTACTTACCTGGATAACTCTTCCCCTACACTCTGCAAACTCCATTCTGTTATCTTCAGTTCATGTCTTAAGGAAGCAACATTTGCAAGCAAACTTTCTTCTTCATTGTCTTTATTATAGTAGTCTGGTGAATTAGATGCCATTTCCTAAAAAAAAGAAATGAATTTACTGTACCTTGAAAGAAAGAATCTTTGGTGTCAGTTAAAATACTCCAACACTAACAGAATTTAACTCATTCTTTTCTACTAATAGAATTTAACTCATTATTTTTCTTTCTCCGATGTTGTGAAATCTTTCATGGTGATTTAAAACAAAACAAAACAAAACAAAGCCAGGGTCTAGTTATTATAGTTCCCCTTTCCTAACCACATTTTTCTAACAAGTGTGTGAACTAAGTATTTTTATTCCATGTTAAAGATGAAGAAACTAAGAATAAGACAAATTAAATAACATACTCAAGGTCACACAAACTAAAGGAACCAAGATTTGAACCTAAGTCATCAGAATCCAAAGACCTTATAATTATGCCACATCGCAATTTTCTTACTATAGATCAATTTCAATATGAGGTGCTTGATCTTACATAATCACATTACAAGCTCTAAACATCTGATAAAATTAGTATCATTCATATTTTGCTAAAGGCAATTTATTACCAGATAAAGATTATCCCCTTCTCTCATTCACAATGGTTATAAAATTTTTAAATTACACACATTCACATCACAACCACAGAGATCAAAATAACATTTGGCAAGTTAACTCATAGAAATATATAAATAAAAGCCTTTGTTTCTTCAACAAAAGTGTATCTCTAGGGTTGTGAAATTCTCTGCTAAATACCTTTGCACATAAAAATCGTGATAAAGGGCAACATTTTATTAATAATACAATTATGTATGAAAACACATTATTATTCATAATTAATACAATTAAATGAAGGCTTTATAATCTCCACTACTCCTGTAGATCTTTCTTCATAATCTTAAAATTACAGTCCTCTTTCAGATCCCATTTACCTTTGCCATTGTAGCATCTCTCTTTCATCACTCTTCTAGAATTCTGACCACACCTAAAGATCCAAAAGACCAGCAGTCCTGTGTATTATGTTCAGGACTGTAAGGCACTTAGAGAAGCTCAGTATTTTCAGTGCACAAATGATTACAAAACTGCCCTTCCTTCCCCTCCCCCAGCTAAAACAGCATAACAAATTTATTCCCTACTCAAAATTTCTCTGAAGAAGATTAAAAACTCTCACCTTATTGGAAGAAACTATGGCAGGAAATTAAATATTATGTAATCTTAGAGAAAATGTTTCTATCCTCTTTCCGTTTTCCCCACAAATTCGCTTCCGCTTAAGTGAGAAGACTCTCCCAGATAAGTCAACGGCTCAGGTCCTCATTCTGCTTTATCTTTTCAACACCTATAGCTTCCTCCAGGATGGTGAAGGAAAAAGGGGTAAAGAAAATTTGGGTAAGTTCTAAAATGTCATTTGACATTGTGGTCCAACTAAATTAGGTTTTATCTCTGACATACTCTATGTATTTTAATATATGAGTTCTCTAACCCTCCTTTAGTATCAATGAATACGTTTGATATTCAAATATTATTTTTTCCTAGTGGGCCATTTACTGTCTAATGAAGATTGTTTTCCTCCTTGTAGTAGTAATAAGTTTACCTTCACTGCCTGTACATACGTGGAAAAGCACATCATGCACCTACAAGCCCTAACGTCATTTTTTGACCCAAATAACAATGCATTTGTAGCTGTATATACGCACACTCATCACAACGATGTAACAGGAAGTGCTGTAGTCAAAAAAGATTTCTCACTTTGGAAAGTCATAGCTTTATACAGTACTGTCCGGTATCAAGAACGCTCAATTGGACAGAATTGATCCTACGTTCATCTAGAAATTGAGGCAACTATGAAATCTTCCTCTCCATTTTTCCTCAAAATATAACCCTGCAGAGCAGCGTGCGCAGAAGGGGAGAGGACCAGACGAGGGGTATCCGAGGATGCCAGGAGGGAAAGGAACAAAATTCTCCCAAGTAGGCCTGTTTCCACCCTCCAGGGAGCAGTCGCCCACCACCCAAGTCGCAATCGGGAAAGAGATCCACTCGATGACAGAAGCCGCCGCGCTTTCGCCTGCGTTCGGAAGCCTGGGACCCTTTCCCCAGCCCAAGTGGTGCAACCATCAAGCACAACACGCGGAGGTACCAGAGGAACCCGCCTGCAGAGTTCGAACCGACGCGGGAGCCGTTGGTGAAGCGCTTCACGGACGCAGCCCCACCTCCCGCGCAAGCTCAACGTGAGGCCGCGCAAGGGGCGCGGCGCCTGTTGGGTATCGTGGTCTGAAGGCGCGTCCCAGACTCCACTCTCGGAACTACATTTCCCACAGTTACTCCCAAGACACCCATTGGTGTAGGGGAAACCATGGGAACCTGCGGCGGTCCGGGTGTGAGGCGAGCGGAGCTGACGCCCCGCCCGAGGGAGCCGAGACTGGAGGTTGCGGAAAGGGACTACTGGCCCCGCCCTCAGTTCCTACCCTTTGAAGGTCCGCGCTTCCCACTCTGAGGGAGCGTTTGCCGCCGCCGCCGCCGCGGCCGCCACCTGGAGTTTGTTCAGGCTCCAGGTTTCACTGCCAACCACGAGGAGTCCAGGGAGGAAAAGCGGAGCCAAGGTGCCAATAACCCACACCTCCCACGCCTCTTCCAGCCCGAGATCGCCCCGGCAGGGATGGGCGACAAGATCTGGCTGCCCTTCTCGGTGCTCCTCCTGGCTGCTTTGCTCGCAGTGCTGCTGCCTAGGGTGGCCGGCTTCACGCACTCCTTAGACAGCGACTTCACGTTTACCCTTCCGGCTGGCCAGCGGGAGTGTTTCTACCAGCCCATGCCCCTGAAGGCCTCGCTGGAGATCGAGTACCAGGTAAGTGCGGAGAGTGAGCCAGCCTCCATCCTTTAGCCCAGCTCGCCGTGTCGTCGCCCCTCACTCGCTTAAAAACTTCCTGTGGCGGGCCGGGGTGGTGAGGCGAGGGCTGCCCGGGAAGCCGGCCAGCTCTGCGCAGGCGCACGAGGCTGGGCTCTCGGTGGGCCGGGTACCGAGAAGTTAGGCGAGACCTGGAATTAACTTTCCCTCTCCCCTTTCCTCCGGTCGGAAAGAGGCCAGTACTGGTGATGTCGGAGGTTTTTCTGTTTCATAATACGCCTGTCGCGTTGTTAGCCAGTACACGCTCCAGTTGAGAATTTCACAATACAGGACTGATACACGTTCTCCTTCATCATTGGACGAGATGATGACACTTGATTTATTCACCCCACATCTTCACTCTCATTGCTTCAGTTAAGGATGTTTGACTTGTGACCATGTAATTATGACTAAATCCGATTTTGGAAAATTGTGAAAGGGGCTGTTGATGTATTTAATGGTACATTATCAGTTATATATCTTATTTTTTAATCAAAGAAGATCTAATTGTATGTTAAAACTTTGTAACCTTTCATTTAGCATTGTAAGTATTTCTCCCATATCATTGTTTCTTTTTTAGTATCTGCATAATATATAGGGAATAGCCTTAATTTATGTAGTAATTCTGGTAGAGAGTAATTTCTTAGAAGAAATTTTGTTAGTTTCACACAGCTAATTCCCACGATTCTAGGTAGCACTGCAAAAAAAAGATGCATTGGTGCGGTTCATCTTTTAAATTTTTGATAACTTACTTAATTTATAATCAGATGTTAATTTTTAAAGATGATGTAGAGAATTTTTTTCAGTAACAGGTAGTGTCACATATAGAGCAAAGTTATGTAGAATTTTCTTCCGAAGGGACTTCAGATTATTTATAGATTTATAAGGTAAGCATAGAGAGTAAAGTATCTAAAGTCACATAGTGAGCAAAACAGGCCATAACTCAACGTTTTTTTGATTTCCAGTTCAGTTACTGAACAGTTACCATGTGCCAGTAATTGTGGGTGGGGAGGAAATGCAAGAGTCCCTGTTTTCAAGGATCTTAATATTTAAGGTACTGGCTCATAAACAGGAAATTTCAATAAAATATAGTTAAGTGTTATTAGAGGAGGGCCACTTCTCTGACATTTCAGAAACGGATTCCTGGAGAAAATAAATTTGAATCTAGAAAGATGCTTAAGTGAGACAAACATGAAAGGAAGAGGGACATTTCAAGAAAAAGAATAAAAGAAATAGACAGTTCTGAAAATGTGTGTGTTTTGGCAGTGGGCAGTATATAGTGCTGAGTTTTTATTAGACTTTAAACTAGAAAGTCAGGATAGGAGTAAAAGAGCAAGATTAGAGAGATGAGGAGGCTGCATCATGATCTTAGCCTTGTGCGCCATGCTAAGTAGCTTTGCCCTTATTCTGTGCAAGCACCATTAAAAATTTATACAGCATGGAAACATAGTCAAAAATGTTTTTCAGGTAGATCACTGGGTACAGTGTGGAAGATGAGTTTAAGAAACTCAAAATTAGAGGCAAGGAAATCAGGGAAATACTCCAAGAAAACAATTCGTGTTATTCAAAAATTCCTCAGTATTTAACCAGGTATTAGGGAGGGAATCTATTTTAACTACTGACCTCTTATTATTAAGACCACCAGCTCTACAGATAAAATGGCTGGGTTGAAATCCTCTCACTACCTGTGTGATTTTTGAACTTTGAACAAGTTACTTACTCTCCAACTTTTCAATCAGGGATAATAGTAATAATTACTTCATAGATTTGAAAAAATGAGTTAGTAAGTGTTCATAGACCATCCCTGACACATAGTAAATACAGAGGGTGCCAAAAAAAAGTGTACACATTTTAAGAAAGGAAAACTGTATTAAAATTGTAATACTCAATATATACCGATAACAAAAGATGAATACCAGTCACGTTTGACTTCTGCAATTACAAGAGGTGCTCAAAGTGGTTACCATCAGCGTCCAGACACTTCTGATTACTAGGAACCACTGCTTGAGTAGGATTGACCAAAGTGTCCACCTGTGTACATTTTTTTGGCACCCCTGGTATAAAATGAATGTTAGTTTTTTTACATTTACACTTCTTGTGTTACATACTTTGCATCTTTTAGTCACTCTTAAAGGGACTGTTCTCCCAAAGCATTCTCCCTACACAATTTGTTTCCGCTGAGAAGTAAAATCGTTTAATATCTATAATCCCAGAGGGGTTTGTAGAACAGAGATCATCTTCAGCCCTTTGTTTGCATTTTCCTACTCCATGATTAATTTTCCATTAATTACAAGCTACTGGTTTTTGTCTTAGTTTATAAAATTTCAGGGAACCAACATTACAGACATTGCCCTTGGGTTACTGTGACTTACTGAAAAATTGTAACTATTTCTTACTTTTCAGGTTTAGGAGGACACTTTTAGGATAATTGACAAGCCCCACATTGTATTAAGTTCTTGACATTTTAAAATGTCAATACATATATCTTATGAATAAACTAGAGCATTCATTTAAAAATCTACATCTTTATTGTGTGCTTAATTTGTATCAGCAATATGCTAGGTGCTATGATACAATGATAAGTGAGAATATAGTCTGTGCCCTCAGTCTTGTATGGGGACAAACGTTAATCAAATTATTACACAAATAAATGTGAAATTATAATCCTATAAGTGCTATGAATGTACATGCATACAGCTATGAGAGTATTCAATAGGAGGATTTGATTTTATCTGGTAACTGAGAGAAGACATTCCAGAGTAAATGGAGTTCAGATGTGTAGAAGAATCGGGCTTACTAGCCATAAGTGGGTGAGTAGAACAAAGTGATAGCTAAAAAAAACAGTATGTGCAAAAGTTTTGAGGAAGAAGACAGAAGACTACTTTTGAGGGACTGGCACACTATTACTACGACAGCTTACAGACGGGAAAATGGTACCCGCCCATCATGTTCCATTGAAATCATTGGGAAGTATAGTTTCAAATTATGGTATTATTTTTTAATAAGTAATTTATATTTTAAATATTTGCTTTATATATTTTTAAGTTAGCGTCTGTGTTCTTAAATACCGTTTTAAAAAATTTCATTAAGCCTAATAGCCACTACCAATAATATCTTTTAAACTTATTTTTACTGAAATCTGCTTCATTTTGTTATAGCTCGTTTTCTGATTTAATGTGTTTTTTTTTTTTTTTTTTTGGAGGATAACCTTGAGTAATTCTTTTGGAATTTTTTGAGTCCTTGGATCTGAAAATGGTTTTACTTTTTGCTCACCTCAGTAAATACTATAATTTTTTTACTTGGGAACATTGAAGACATGGCTCCATTGTGTTATTTTGTAGTACTCTACTACTTGTCATTGGACGTTTCTACCATGTTTCCCTGAAAATAAGACCTAGCCGGACAATCAACTCTAATGAGTCTTTTGGAGCAAAAATTAACATAAGACCCAGTCTTATGTTAATTTTTGCTCCAAAAGACACATTAGAACTGATTGTCTGGCTAGGTCTTATTTTCCGAGAAACACCGTCGGTTCTTTTTAGATTTGTTGGAAAACTCAAGTAGGATATTTGGATATTTTTTCATTTATCCTGTTTCAAATCTGTTAGACACTTTCAGTTTAGTGAATTTTATCTCTTGAAGCAGGAATTTTTATTGTTATTTGATAATTTTCTCCCTTCGTTTCTCTTGGTTCTCCCCTTTGAAATGCTTATTAGATGGATCATTTCAAATCTTTAGCTCTGTTCTTCATGAAGGGTCTTACCATTTCCTTCATACTTTTCACCTATACTTTTTCACCTTGTTCTGAGAAGTCCTTGGCTCCTTCTAGTTCTGATTTTTCATCTCCATCCGTGTTCATTCTGCTATCATGACATTTGTTGGCAGTGGACACTTGAGTTTTGAGATGTTGGTACCTAGATCTATCCTTTGCTCAGTGATCATCCAGAAATGCCTTCCTAGATTTCCAGTGTTGTTACAGATTATTTGTATTATATGTTTTCTTCATTTTACTGAGATTTAAAGAAGAAAAAGAATTACGTGTATTTAGCTAGTCATTTGAAACCAATTCTTTTGATCAGTAAGTAGAGCGAGCACAGGAGCAGATAATCTTTTTATATCATTCCATTAAAGGCACTAAGAAAAATAAAATGGGAGTGTCATATAAGAGAAAAAAGAACACTTGTAAGCAGAATGCTGAGTTCATATTTTGGCCATGGCACTTATTTGCTGTATCATCTTGGGAAAATTACTTCTGTGCCCAAGTTTTTTTATATTTTACTGAAATGAGTGAACAATAATAAGACCTACTTTTTAGAGTTATTGTGAGGAAAAAAATTAATCCACATAGAGCACTTAAAAGGCAATGTGTGGCATAAGTTGTAATTGTTAACTGATAGCAGCAGCAGGACATTTTGGGATAATAAAGGAATAGATTGTGTTCATTGGACAGTAAATAAATAGCCTACTTCGAATATACAGTTCATATCGGGGAATAAATACAGTTCATATTGGGGAATGAATACATTGAAGAAGTCAGTTGGAGTCAGATTATGGAGGTCTTGAGTTCTAGGCTAAGAAGTAGCGAAGTAGCTAATTATTATTCAGATTTTATTGAAGAGAAAACAAATGCAGAAAAGTTACATAGCATACCCTAAATTGTCTAAGTAAAAGGTTCACCATTTGAACTCCTTTCTGTGTTTCTTTTTACTCTGCAGGGCTTCTCAATGAAGGTATTGTTTTAGGAAGATTATTTCAGTAGCACCCATAAGGCCTAAATTTAAGTGATAGCCAAGATGAATTGGTAGGAAAGGGATCACTTCCAAAAATGAATGGAATTGAACTTGATCTTTCTGCTCCTTTCTAGCTCTAACATGAGTCCATTGACTTTCTTACCCCTCTGGATTTACAAAGAAAATCTTTTTACCATATGATCTATTTTTTTTCCCAGAATTTTTAATATGTGTTCTTCTCTTCTGTACTTTTTTCTACAGGTTTTAGATGGAGCAGGATTAGATATTGATTTCCATCTTGCTTCTCCAGAAGGAAGAACCTTAGTTTTTGAACAAAGAAAATCAGATGGAGTTCATACGTAAGTAATCTCTTAGTTGATTCCTTGGTCTAAATAATACCAGTAGGCTATCTGCAGAGCAGGGAAATTTAGTACATTTGATACTAAATATCAGTATTAAATTATTCCACGGGAGCATTTTAAACAGTCTTCAATAGTGTTCTAAAAGTTTTTTCCATTAACCATTTTATTTTTGTTCAGGCATTTGGCATTGATCCTAACTAAATTTTTTTCCCTTGTTCTGGTTAAATAGAAGAGTATTCCGTAGGTATTGCATTCAATCTCTTGTGGTATTTTAAACCTGCCTTTCTGGCTAGCACAGGCTTCCCATTACTGTAAGTAACTACTGTATTTTCCTGAAAATAAGACCTAGCCATACCATCAGCTCTAATGTGTCTTTTGGAGCAAAAATTAATATATGGCCCAGTCTTATATAAGACCGGGCCTATTATATTGTATTATGTTATATTTATTATATATATTATATTTATTATGTATATTATATTATATTAAATTACATATTATATTAAAGATCCAGTCTTATATGAAAATAAGACCAGGTCTTAATGTTTGCTCCAAAGGACGCATTAGAGCTGATGGTCCGGCTAGGTCTTATTTTCCGGGAAACACGGTGTAAATTACTTTAACTATAAGTTACTGTTCCAAGTATGTATCCTAAAGTTTCTTGAGCTGCTGGCTATATCATCTTTGTCCATTCTTGTATTTCTTAAAACATTAAAGTACATCTCAGTGTAAAAAAAATTTTTTTTTTTTTTTTTTTTACTCAGACCTCACTCTTTTTAGACAGAGGACCTGAAAGTAAAAGCTCTCACCATAGGAAACCATATGGAAAGAAAATACTTGTTATAATGCTTTCAGTTTAAAGTTTGACAAAAAGCCATATATATTCTCTTCTTACATCTCACTTCCATTTTTCATCTCTCTTTGGTGGTTCCCTGTTCCATTCTATTGTTTTACTATATTACTTTCTTTACTCAGTATTGTTACTGTGTTAAAATTAAACTAAGTTTATAGGAAGAATGAATACCGAGTGTCTAATATTTGTCATAAACTAGCCTTTGCTTTATATATGCTTCTAAATTAATCATTCCAACCCACTATGAGATAGATTCTTTGATCCCCTAATTCCCATTTTACAGACAAGGAATCTTTACAGACAAGGAGGCTCAGAGAAGTTAAATAAGTCTGCAGGGATACACATTTATTAAGAGGAGGAGGCAGGATGGACCAAAATTCTTATTTCTACCATACGATGCTTAGAACATCCCTGGCACATAGCACTATGTAAGTACTAGCTATTACTATAATTATTGGTCTTTGATAACCAAAGTACCTGGCACATAACTCATAGTAAATACTAAATACATGTATGAATGAATGGTGAGGGGGGAGGGGATATCTCCACCATAATTTTTAAGATAGTCATTTCAAAGTGCTTTTTAAAATGGCATTTTACCTGTGCAGAGCTCAGAAAAAAATATCTGCATATATTAATAAATATAATAGAGACGAAGTGATTTAAAAAGTCAGTTTATGCTTTCTCTTTGATAGGTATCTGAGCAAGAACTAGAAATGTAGTTCATCCTTAAATTTCAGAATAGAAAATGTATAGAATTTCTGTCAGTTTTTATTTCTCTCCAATTTTCTGCTTTCTTTTCGAGATAAATATTAATTTTTAGGGGACAAAAGTATCTTACTACTTTAATGCATAGAATTACCTCCCATTATAACACTGGGAGACAAGAATGCGTTTTTATAAGAGTTCATATTTATTGAGATCTTTTGACGTGCCAGGTCACTGTTCTAAGCACTTTACATGTATTAATATATATTATTCACCACCATTCTATGAGGAAATTATCATTTTACCAATGAGGAAATTGAGGCATAAAGCTGTTAGGTACATTGATGAAAGTTATACAGCTAGTAAACAGCAAAGCCAGGATTTAAAACCCGCGGTCTAACTCACTCTTAATCTTTACACCAAATTTACATATCTACTTTCTAAAAATTAGATTTCAATAAAAATTTTATCTTTAGCTACATTAACTTTTTAAAGGCAACTGAAATCTCAGTTATAGCATTAAAATCTTTAAAACAAATACTGTCCTTCCAGAAGTCAGGGAGGGTTAGTAAAAATTTCTCCAAACAGAGCCCTTTAAAGCTTTAATAATACTTGTTTGTCTAGTACTGCCTGTAAAGAGGAGTTATACATAAATTCATTTTTCTAAACAACTGAATTAATATTACCCCAACTCACTCCAGAACTTACACATTTTGGACTACTTATGCTAACTCTTTATTATACTTGACAGGAAAATTTAGTCAATTTGTCTGTGCATTTTTATTTGTATATTTTGTATTATTTGTAGTAATAAAATTCCTTTCTACTAAAAGCAGTCTCGACACAGATTTAGAGATTAATATACGAATGACTGTAAAGTAGTATAAACATCATCTTTACACACATGCCAAAGCTCAGACATTTAAGTCACTGTTTCTCAAACTTTTTTTCATTTTTACCCATCTCCATGCAACCTTTTACGATATTTTTTCCTAATCATCTCCCCATGAAATTTTAATACCAGATATACTAAATATGGTTTTGTACTGTGTATGTATGTATGTGTACATACACACACACGTACATTTTACCGAGGATGCCAAAAAAATTTATACACACGACTTGTGTTCATCTTTCGTTATGGGTATACATTGAGTATTACAATTTTAATACAGTTTTTTCCTTTCTTAAAATGTGTGTACATTTTCTTTTGGTACCCTCTGTATATAAAGAGTAGGTACAAAGCTTACCCTTTTTATCCAATGCTGGGTTAAGAACAGCTAAAGTTGAGTTAAATAAAATTAAGACTAAACAAAATAAAAAGTTAAAGAGCTATTAACATTAAATTTAACTTTATGTAATAGGCATGACATTTTGTTTCGTTTTTTTCCTTTTAAAATTGTTCCCCATGATTGAGGAGATTGCAGAGAATGCAGACAGGCTCTGAGCAGTATTGTAGAAAGATCAATTAACTTGCGAGTCAGAAAACCAAGCTTTGTCTATGGCTATAACAGGCTGTGAGATCATGGGCAAGTGTCTTCATCTATGTAACTCTTACTTTACTTACCTTGGAAAAGTAAAGTATGCCTACTATCAAATAGGATGTAAATTTTGAAGGGGGTATATAAATATTGGATATTTTTATTTATCGTATATATGTTAAGAGTCAGTCACATTTCAAAGTAGTTAACTTCTATGTTTAAACAAAAATAATGAGTTGGAAATGGGGAGGGAAGAGATGGAGATTGGCTTAAAAGATGAGAATCACATGTCGTGTTCAGAATGCTATAGAAAAATAATACAAACCACCTCAAAATTTTAGCAATCCAGCATACTGCAGATAAGACAATTTCAAAATCATTTAGACTAACCTTCCATGAATAATCACAACAAAAGGTAAAACAGAGTTTGAACAGTGTTTTTTGTGGATAGCAGTAATAAATGTCATTATCCTGTGCAATATTTTCCTTGTTAAAGTTTCTTTCCACAAAAAAAATTATTAGAAATCCACTTTGATAAATTAAATCTGCCCAGGCCAGTTATCTTGAATGTGAAGCCAATGTGAAACTAAGATCATAAGGTTAGTTTAAATGTGAATTGCATTTATTCAGTAAAGACAATGCCACTGAGAGTAAAGCTCTGGTTTTTGGCCACTAACCTCATCCCTAACCTTTGTGAACAGTATTACAAAGATGTACTTAATTGGTAGGAGGCCTGGAAAAAAGTATTTAGGAAAATCCATTACTGTTTTTGAAAACAAAACTCAATTTACAGATTAAACTCAATGGAAGGGAGGTTTATAGTCATATTTGCATGAGTTGAACTCATGGTAAATTATTTTAATAACATAAATATTGAAGTTCATTGTGAGGTATCATGTATCTAGGTTTTTAATTCTATCCTTTTCCAAAAATTAGGTCATCATTTACCATAGTTTACTGAGTAAAGGCTAAGCACACCTCTATATATATTACCTGAATATATATTTCCACTTTGTCTCTTTCCCAAGAAATTATAAATTTATCTTTAAAAACTAAGGAAGTCTACCAGTAAGCTGTGCAATTATTATAAACCATTTCTTCTATCTGTAGTAGTTTCTCCTCTGATCCCAAATAGAAATACAGATAACTGAAGACATGTCCTTTTTTTAATACAGGGTAGAGACTGAAGTTGGTGACTACATGTTCTGTTTTGATAATACATTCAGCACCATTTCAGAGAAGGTTATTTTCTTTGAATTAATCCTGGATAATATGGGAGAACAGGGGCAAGAACAAGAGGACTGGAAGAAATATATTACTGGCACAGATATGTTGGATATGAAACTGGAAGACATCCTGGTCAGTATGGTATTTTAATAAAATAAAAATTACTAACATCCAGAGACCTTACTATGTGGTAGGCAGTGAGCTAAGAATTTTATCTGCATTGTCTCATGTAATCCTTACTTAACGCTGAGGATTAGCTCTATCTTGCCCATGGGGAAATTGTAGCTTAGGGAGATCACATAACCAGAGTGAGGGAGAACTAAAATTTGAACACAGACTCTTAACTACAAAACTCCGTTAGAATATTCCCTAACAGAAGAATGTAATGATCTGTAGCATACTTGCACATAGCATTAAACTGAGTAATTTGTAAACACTTAAGATGTAAAGGCGTTTTTCTCACAGCACCGTTTTTATAACATGAAATTTGATATTATTTGATTAATTTGGGAACACTGTTTGCAATACTCAGACCAGACCTAGCAGTTACAGAAACTAGCACTACACTTGGGAGTAAAAATTTTTAGGATATGGCGTCTTTGCTTGAATTGCTTTATGCTTTGTTTCTCATAAACATACATAATGAAACGTGCATGTATAAGAACCTATTTGCTAATAATAGTACTACCAATGATGGGGGCAAGGTTATAACTTCAATCGCAGCTAGATGTAATCAAATGATAGAATTTACTCAGTGTTATTTATAAATAACATATACTTCTATTGTAGAAATTCCTGCAGGAGAAATAACATGGTTATTGCAAGTCTGAAACTTTATAATACTCTTATAACACAAACTATTTTATAATACGATATTTTGACTATTTCCGTGTTTATTTTAATTTTTATTGTATTGAGGTGACATTGGTTAGTAAAATTATATTAGGTTTCAAGTGTACATTTCTATAATATATCATCTGTATATAGTTCACCACCTAGTCAGTTCTCCATTTGCAGTTTCTTAGGAAAGGAACTATCAAACAGCAGAAGACACTATATATATATATATATGTATGTATGTATGTATGTATAGTTAGCTTTAAAATTTGGAATATTAAATGGTATCACATGCGTAATTCCTTGGTGCCTGACCTCTCTGAACCTTGGTTTCTTAACCTGCAAAATGGGGATACTACCTCTAGAGTGGTGAGAATGAAATGTGATCTAAGCATGTGTAAGTGTCCGGCACACAATGTTTTAATCTTACCTTTTCCACCGGTGTTACTCTGAATACAAACTGAAAGGATTAAGTTTGATTGGCATGAGTTTTTTCCATGACAGTTTTTTATTTCACCATGATTTCATATGTGCATTAAACTTAGTTGAATTTTAGAACTGGAAAATGACTTAGTTGTTAGTCTAGCTCCAACCTCCCTCCTTTTCATTCCATTTTATAGATAATGAACTGCCTTAAAGTGAAAATGGAAATGATGGATCCATAGTTCCATCTTCCCACCCACTTTTAAAATCTCAATCATATGAATATACTCTTCATTTAAGATGTACAAGAACAAAATACAAGTATAAATCTTATTAGTACTTCACTGCATTCTCAAGAGATTGACTTTATTTATACAGTTAAACAAAATGACCAGAAAATTCAGATTTAAATACGACTTAAAATACTTACAAATCCCTTTTTAAGAAAAATGAAATGTCTTTCAGGAATTTTTTTCACTTACTTTCTCCAAATTTTGTATCACAATAGCAAACTTGAATAAATAATTTTATGTTTAACTATCATTAGGATATTGAAGAGAACTATGCCTGCTCTTTTTGAGGATCTGAATCCCATTTTTTTGAAAGTATTTTCATTGCTTTATAAATATGCCCATTGATAAATGTTACATTTTGTGGTTTTGTAAGTTTAACACAGCAGTCTGAAATTTTGATTGTATTTTGTTTTGCTTAAATGAGGATTTTAAGCTAGTGACACTCCAGGAAAATCCGTTTCTAGTATTTTATTTTTGATATAAATACTTTGACATCATTTCATTTCTGAACAAATTAAGTAAAATTAATACCTTATATTCATATAGTCTATAGTTTTCAAATTATTTCTGACCAAGTCCCTACTGTAAAATAGTTTTTTTGGAAGACATGCAACTTAGAATACATTTTAATAAGTTTGTTTAATGAATGTGATCTTGGAACATGTTTGTATTTAAAAGAGGTTATACTTTTGGATGTATAGTATACACATCTAAGGCTAAGAATATTTTCTAACTTCACTACTACTTTGTGAGATAAAAACATTGGGTGTTTTACTAAATACTAAATTGGACCAAACTAACACTCAAAGAAGAAAATATTAACACACAATGCATTAGATAAATACCTAAAAGCTGTTTGCCAAGTAGATTTTTTAAAACTTAATCATTTTCTTATGGTTGCAAGGGCTAAGAAAGAGATAAAGTATGTAAAATTCCTGGCACTATTCCACTCAAATACATTTTTGTATTTTTTATTTTCAATTCACAGTAGCTGTGCTCCTTTGTTAAATCACTATTTATAAACAATACATATATATATATATATATATATATATATATATATATGTATGTATATCCAAACTATTATATAACCTTACAGAAGATCTTTAGGTAATCTAAGTAGTATTTGTTCCTTAATTAAAGTTGTTTTGGATATAAAACTAATATGAATATCACAGTACTATAAAACACATTTTAAAATTAACTTAAAATTAGAATTCTTTTATAATAAAATTATTTTCTTTGTCCCCAGGAATCTATCAACAGTATCAAGTCCAGACTAAGCAAAAGTGGTCATATCCAAACTCTGCTTAGAGCATTTGAAGCTCGTGATCGAAACATACAAGAAAGCAACTTTGATAGAGTCAATTTCTGGTCTCTGGTTAATTTAATGGTAATGGTAGTGGTGTCAGCCATTCAGGTTTACATGCTGAAGAGTCTATTTGAAGATAAGAGGAAAAGTAGAACTTAACATTCCAAATTAGTGTACTTAACATTGGAAAAAAAAAATGACAGAAAAATGCAATAAACTATTACAGTCAAGAAATGTTTTTTTCTAAAATGTCTTTTCCAAGATGTTTTCAGTCATTACCATAGTGTGAAACAAGTATAATTTTAATGAGAAAGAAGTCTTCACTTTCTTCTGTGCAAGTAATCGTATTGCTCCAGTTGTACTTACGTGTATAACAGGTATTTTGGAAAGTATAACTGAAAGAAGCCATATTAATAATGGCATTTTCCAAAGTTTAAAAAAATTTTGCAAATGTCATAGGTGACTGATAAATGAACTTTGGGCCTAAATGCAACACTGAACAATGTTTTTAAAAGATTCTCTTACTCAGAAGTTTCTTTGTAAATGTGGCAATTACAAATTAATTGTAGACATTTTCAATATATCAAGTTATAAAACACCTGAGAATTACCTAGTCATGGATTGAATATATCTTTAGAAGACAAAGACTCAACTCTTCTGTTTTACACATGGCATCTCTCTTATAATGTAAATCGAAGCACTGCTGTGAAAAGCAGATTTGTGAGACTTTTATAACCAAATATATTTCAATTTAAAATATCAGCAAAAAGTATCAGTTTTATATATTTATCCTATACTCCCAAAAGCTGACATTTTGATAATTCTTAAAAATGCTAAGTTATACTTATTAAAATTAGGACAAATTTTCTTTGACATGAAGAATACCTAAAGGTTGTTCAGTCTCTTTAAGTATACATTCTGTTTAATCCTTAACTAAGGTATAGGATTTGAAAATTAAATCTGAGGGAAATAAATTTTATTTTTCTATTATTTGTCATCTTATTGACTTGGATAATGCATTATTACCAGCAGTTGTAAAGGAAATATTGCTAGAAGGATCTGGGCCTAACAAATATCTCCTTTTCTGAGTTCTCAAAATCAGTAAAAAAAGAACTAGTAAAATTAAGAAAAAAACTGAGGTAAGCTTGAGAATATCTGATCAATATCTAGATACTTAAATAAACTAAGTATCTGGAATCTGATTGGCTCATCATGACCCAATCCTAATACAAATCATGAACTAATTTCCAGTTAACTGGAAGAAGTATTACTTGGCTGAGTTTTATTTTTTACAACTGTTTTATTCTGTTTTGAATAATCTTTTATAAGTATTCAGGTACATTTTATGAAATATAAGCCCTACTGTAAGGTTTAGCACTGGGTACTGTGTTTCCCCGAAAATAAGACGTAGCGGGACAAGCAGCGCTAATGCGACTTAGCGCTGCTTGTCCGGCTACGTCTTATTTTCGGGGAAACACAGTACACGTATTTATTACAATTTTTATTATAACTTTCATGAAATGACTTCTGATCATTTTATTGATTCAAGTAAGGATTGGAAACCCAGGTTTAAATACTCCATACGTGATTAATTCTATGTAAAGTCTGTGCCATCCTAGCTTATTGCAGTCTGTGGAGTCTTACTCAAATACTAGTAATTTAGCTACATCATGAATTAAATAGAATTTTTAGGTTATATCCATTTGTAATATTGTTTATGACAAATGAGTCAGAAACAATCAACTTACAAATCTGAGTGTAGAACCCTTGTAGGTTAGGACCGCTGGAATTTCAAGCAATAAATGACATCCAGAGAGAATGGTTTTATTTATAATTTACACTCAGAGTGGTACTAAAAGATTTATTTCCCTCCTTATGCCTTTGAGAGAACAGAAACTTAGATTTCCTTACCCTACTCTGAAGCTTTTTAAAAATGAGAGAAATGCAATATGTATATGATCAGTTACCTTCATTAGCCGAGAAAGTGCTTTAAGTGTTCAGAAGCCCCTGTAGCACATGCAAAACAAGGGCTAGTAAGATCATTGCCTCTGAGGGGCCCTCCCTTTTCCCTCTTCTGTTAACCTCATAATGAGAAGCAAACTTATAGTACTATAACTAATAAAACAGTACAGATATCAACTACTGCATCTTTTCTATAAAGCTGTGATTAATAATTCTACCTCTTGTGTAAGGCTAGTTACTATACTGTACTCTTGGTTCCTTACCTAACGATTTGTTATATCATCTTCTACATGATTTGTACCACTGATGTTATACCAATTCAGTAACTTCTTACAATAGCCTTATTTGGAAAACAAAGAATTTAGGAATATTGAGGACAATTTTATTTTTATAGACACGAAGTGAAAAGAGATGATTTAAAAAGTATGTTATCTTTATTAACCAAAATAATTTGTAAGCAAAGACTAAATTCTTTAATATTTCTAAAGGTGTATTATCTGCCTCAAATGGTTTAATGTCAGTATTCAATTTCAAAATTAAAATTATGCTAAAATTGATTAAGCTATCACTAATAGCTTTTTCTCTTCAGTTTTTAGTTAAACTTTTAAAATACTACAATATATAAGGCCTAGCGTTTTGCTGATTTACATCTGGATCATTAATGATACGCTTTCATGTGAATGCCAAGGCATAGAGGGTAAATAATAAGTGGTTGAAATAACATTGAAATAAATTACAAATTCTAATGTAATTTTGTTGTTTATCCTTCGTAAGCATCATTATGTCTTAAACTGACAAAAGACTGAGTATCTGTAATTGTATGCCTCCCCCAATGAAAATTCTTTATCTGAAATTTTTTAAGAAACTGAACATGCATGTAATGGTTATTCATCTGAAGTGTAATAATGCAGTGTTGCTCCAGTTGCCTCAGTTGTGAACAGACAGCCGTATTAAATGAGCAATGAATGCTGCACTGAATATATATAATAAAAATTTTTAAGTCTAACTTATCTATGAGTCATTGTAAATGCTATCTAATCCTTAACGTCTTCATTGATTTTATCTTAGCAAGTGTGCTCTCCCTTCTCTTTAAAAACCCAGTTCTCCACACTTCTTATTGTTTATTATTCTACGCTGCATTGGATTTCTGTATATGTGTACTCATCTGTTGCCAAACATGCATTGTAACTAAAAGGTGCTCATAATAGAGACAAAGACCATCAGTTCTGAAAGTCTGGGAGCTTGTTCCACTCCTCTACACCTCCCCAGAAATGGATTGTTTAGTTCTGGAATATGACTCCAGAATCGTAAATTAACCAACACAATTTGGGATCCTGGTGTCCATCACCCTTGGACCATTCGTTAACTGGGTGACCTTGGGAAATAAAAACTCCATTGAGCCTATTCATTTGTAGAAATATTTTAAGTAACACCTTAAAACTTAATTAAAATGGCATATTTTAAAGTCCAGTACTTGCGGGAGGTTGGTGTATTATTGGTCATTTTCTTCATATCATCTCAACAAGCCACTCTTCCTCAGTTCTACACGCTGGGGGAATTCCTAAGGCACCTTTCTGCTTCTACACTCCCACCACATTCAGGTATCTGGGCTTCTGGAAGGCTTGTTTCATTAGAAACTGGAATCACTATACTTAATATATGTACGTCTGGGGGAAGGGCACAGAATAAAAGAATCTAGACCTAAGATGATAGATGAGAGAAGGCACCCTAAGATATAGACTCTGGATCCCTGAATCTGAAAGAGAAAGGCAGGAAAATGCAGGGCAGGGAAAATACTTGGAGGTCTTCAATGACTATGAGTCAACAGCAAAATGAACAATGAGGAACAGTTACCCAACAGTGAAATGAACTCCCTTATGCATAAGACTACTCACCCATCCTGGTAGTTTCAAGTGGCAATAGTGATCAGATGTTATAAAAAAGGGATTATTTCTACATCTGTTATCAAGTGGGAGGATGGATTAATAAACCTATCCTTTCTACTCATTTCAATTCTAAAAGGACTAGTAATGCCATTTGTAGGAGAAAACTAAAAAGGCCAGAGCTTCAAGAGACACATTTTAGAGTTCTATTTTGCTGGATTCTTGCTTGATATTCAAAAACAAATTCGAAATTAAAAACAATACCATTTACAATCACTCCAAAGAAAATGGCATACTTTAGGTATAAATCTAACAAAACATGTAAAGGATCATATACTGAAAATGATTAAATGCTGGTCAAAGACATTATAAATGGAGAAACACCATGTTTATGGATTGAGAGTTTCAACATAGTTAAAAGGTAAATTCTTCCTAAATTAATCTATAAATTAAACATAATTCCTCAAAATCCAGCAAGGTTTGTTTTTGTAGAGAGAGACAAGCTTATTCCAAAAATTTTATACAGAAAGGCAAAGAACTAAGAATAGCTAAGACATTTGAAAAAGAATCAAGTCTACTGAAGTTATAATCAACACTGTGGTATTGGTGGAGGGATAGATACATTAGTGGAACAGCATAGAAATACACCAAAACAAGTCTGTTTTTTGACAAAGGTATGAAAGCAACTCAATAGGGAAAAGGCAGCCTTTTAAACAAATAGGCTAGAGAGACTGGGACAAACATGAATTTAAATGTAAAAAAAAAACTAAAGCTTTCCAAAAAAAAAATGTGAGGAAATCTTGAGGACCTAGGGCTAGAGAAAGAATTTTCACACTTGATACCAAATGCATGACCCATAAAAGTAAATACTGATAAACTGGACCTCATCAAAAGTAAAAATTTTTGCTCTACAAAAGACCGTTAAGAGGATGAAAAAATATATGCAAACCACATACCAAAAAAGGATTAGAATATATAAAGAATTCTCGAAGCTTAACAGTAAAAGTAAAATTCAATTAGAAAGTAGGCAAACAATATGAACAGACATTTCACTGAAGATACATGGATGGCAAACAAGCACGTGAAAAGACGTTCAACATCATTAGCCATTAGGGAAATTCAAGTTAAAACCACAATGAGATACCACTACACATCTACCAGAATGGCTAAAATAAAAAACAGTTACACCACCAAATGCTGGCAAGGATGCAAGAGAAATCGGGTCACTCATACATTCCTAATGGGATATCAAATGGTAGTCACTCTGGAAAATGTTTTGGCAGTTTCTTAAAAAACTAAACATGCACTTACCATGCAACCCAGCATTTATATCCTTTGCCACTTATCCCTGAGAAATGAAAACATATTTCAAATAAAAACATGTACCCAAGGAAAGCAGCTTCATTTGTAATAGCCCAAAACTGGAAACAACCCAAATGTCCTTCAGATAGTGAATGGTTAAACTTTGGTAAGTCTGGAATATTAGGCAGCAATAAAAAGGAACAAACTATTGATACATGCAAGAAGGGAATTATGGTTAGTAGGGGGAAAACCAACCTTAAAAGGTTACATTGTATGATTCCTTTTATGTAACATTCTTGAAATAACAGAATTGTAGATGGAAGATAGATTAGTGGTAGCCAGGTGTTAGGAATGGAGTAAAGAAAGGGAATGTGGTATACAGGCAGTCTGAGGGAGAACAATTCTGTCTTAATTGTAGTGGTTACATAAAATCTACATGTGATAAAATTACATACAACTATGTAAACACACACAAATGAGTGATTGTAAATTAGGTGAAAAAGGAATAAATTGGGTGGTACCAACGTCAATTTTCTGGACTTGATATTGTACTTTGAGTATATGAAAGATGTTACCTCTGGGGAAAACTGTGAAGAGCACACAACTCTGTACACAAACTGTACATTTTTTGTGACTTCTTTTGTGAGTCCATAATTATTTTAAAATAAAAATTTAAAACGGCAAATTTTATACCTGAAAGACATTAGCATGTTGGTATATACTTATTTTTGAATGAGCCCATGGATAACAATTTACTCTACCTTCATATTAAATAAAACCCAAATATTCTCAGTGAAAAAGTGATTGTCATTGTAGTTGTTTCAATTAAGAATTTAGTTATTAGTAGAAAGGTAGAAACAGGGACCTTAAGGGATTGAGCCGGATCATTTCTGTATGAAATATGAAAGAAAAATCAAGTCGATCTTTTTCCTTTTTAAAGCAATTCCATATTCTAAACTGTTGTCTAAAGCGTTATACTGTGATGAAGTGATTATTAGAACACTGCCATTGGAAGACCAAACCTAATTCCCAAATGTTACAGAATCATCGTCTGTCAATCTCAACAGAAGGTATCCCTGACTTTTTCAAATGCTGGCTTTTCAGTGGACATGGCATATAGGTATAACGAACATCTTGAACATAAGATGATTGATTCCTTCACCCATGAAGGTAACAAAGTCTTTTTGCTATATAGAATCTTCGAATTAAGGTGTATACAGCACATGCAACTGAGAAGCAATTTATTAAGTGTAATACAAACTACTAATAACTCTTAAATGCCACAGGGACATAAATTTTTTTTTAAATGCACTGGCAGCTACTACTTCACTATTCCTTGGACAAACAGCAAAGAAGAAAAGAATGAACAAAGAACAGTTTTAGACAGGGGAACAGGAAATGGCTATAAAACATTATGCGGATGACCCACATATTATCAAAGGAAAGTATTTCCTTTTTGGCACCCAAGGGAAGATCAGGATGCAATACTTTTATATCCCCATATAGCATTTAATACGAGTTACATTGATCACAATAATCCCAAGACAAGCTTTAATATTTTTAGGATGAGAAAAATTGGAGCAAGACTTTGGAGAACACAAAAGCAAAGAATTTGCAGTTGAAGAGCTGACAGTGTAACTTAGGAGAGACCGAGTATTCAGGAATTATCAACTACTCACATTTCCAAGTCAGCTTTGTTATTTATGGCTACAGGAAGTGTGGCCAGATCCCTCAAACCTAGGTGGTGTCCCTCTTCTGTGTTCCCTCTGCAGTTGGCTTTCAAAGCACTCATCACACTGTATCATTATTAACATATGTAGACCTTCTACTAATCTCTGAAGGCAGAGAACATGTCTATTCTACCCACCGCACCCCGTGGTTAAGACACAGTATTTGTTGGGGCAAACACGAGGCACACTTTATTATTAATTAAAAAGTGAAGTTTCAAAACAACATGAATGATCCTTTTTTGGTAAAAACAAAAACTAGACAAAGTCTAGATGGCTAAAGCTTATATACCATTTACTCTAGATTGTAGAATTGGATTTTCAGAATATTTTAGTTGTGTTATCTGAATTTTTCAATGAGAAATATTTTTATATCATAGTTATAAAATAAAGCTTTTCCATTTAGGAGGGAAAAACCCAACAGAGTTGTTAGAAAACTTCCTACCGTTTTTCTCATCTACTTCTTCCATCCTTTCCCATCATAACCCCTTTCTTCTAAACCACATCTTCATTTCTCTTGGAAATGCTTCACTAATTCTTTTTGTTGCAAACTAAAATACAATCTAAGATTAAGCAGAAAAGCAACACTTTAGAAACAAATTAGCACTATTTCCTCCAAATCAGGTTTAGTGAGGAAAAGGAGTATTTTTCATCTGAGACAGGATTAATTTCTATTACAAGAAAATGCAAAATTGGAGGCTATTGCAGCTTCCTTGTGAAGGGGATGAATTACTTGTTGATTGTAGTAGTTTTCACGAGTACACTATGACTGGGCTACAGCAAATGCTTGTCATTTTCTCAACCTAAATTTATATTTCTCAATACCAAAGACAAAGTAAATAGTGTAATTTTTAAAAGTTCAATTTCAGTAACTACTTGAAATATTTTAATGCTGCTTTCCAGTGTTAGACAAGAAACCTATTGACATTTTTACTCACCACTCTGAATAGCTATTTTTTAAGTATTATTGTTAATTTTTCTTCCCAGGATAGTGTCTTTCCCTCATTCATTTTAAAACCCAAATTATTTGTACATTAGTTTTTTACAATTATTTTTTACAAAATATTTTCAAGTTTGATTTTTATTACAACCTGCTTTTTATGTAATACTTTGAAGTACAGTATGGATTTTTGAATCCACAACAGTATATCCACCTAGAAAGCCCCACGAAGTATTCTCTTGAAAACACTTACTAGTGTTTTTGCTTCAGAATAAGCTTTAAACAAACACACAATGATTTCTCACTATAAACACACTCGTAGGTACTTATGCTTCAACAAAACAGTTTTGGGGTTCAGCTAAATATCTTAACTCTGCTCTAAATTAGTTATTATTCTGAAAGTATGGTAGCAAGTAAGACAGAAACACTCAGTTTTACTGAAAATTTTATACATTCCTGCCATAGTACCATGAAGAACTTGAGTCTAGGTATTTGCTCAAAAAACGGTGAGCAAATTGTTAATAATAAAGAGCATAAGGTTCTGGGAAACGCCTGACTGAAGCAGAAACTATTAACTAAGTGTTGTTCCATAATCCAGACCTATTTTCACGTACTTCTTCCATCGCTTCCAAGCACCTTTTATTCTAACTAAGCCCACCCTCCTTGCTGGTTTCTGAACAGGTCTGCTCCTCGTTTCCTCTAATCACATCACAAGCCTCCCAGGTCCTCAAAACTTAAAAGACCCCTCCTTACCTAGTCAGTCATCAAGTACTATCAGCTGATTTCCCCAAATCTCTTATTATACATATTCTTAAAATTCCTACTGCTGCTACCACCTCCGATTTACCTAGATTTAGATTAGCCCTAGCTGGCTTTGCACCTCACATCTTTCTCTCTACATACCAGTGCCAAACTAATCTTAAAAACACACTTTAGCATAGCAGTTCCACCAGAGTCCAGATCCTTCAGCCTCACCCATGCCACACACTACCTGAACTTGAATAGCCTTTTCTGTGGGGACTTAGTGTTTGCCTCTCCCTGCACTCTGGAATGCCTCCGTGCTGTCTCTCTCTATGGGTCCGTATCATTCATGCCCCATTTTAAATTCCTTCATGATGCCTTCCTTAATAATTCATTTTTCCCAAATGTCCTCTACAGCCAGGCCCCAGGCAAAAGTAATCTCTTCCTTCCCTTAAATCTTGCCACTCTGACCCCTTTAAATAGTAGCTAACCATATACATTCTTCTCTTCCCAGCAAACAGAACACTAAGTGAAGGAGGTAACTGTATCTATTTCATATTGTATGTTTCACAATGAGATGTTGATTCTCAACTCCAAGCAGATTCTTATCTTGCACCCTCATTGTGAACTAAGATTTTCTCTCCCTTTAGCTTTTTTTTTTTTTTTTTTTTAATGTGTTTTTCCAGAACCCATCTCAGCTCCCAGTGGCCCATGTGGGGATCAAACCAGCAACCTTGTTAAGAGCACCGCTCTAACTGAGCCATCAGCTGCCCCTCCTTAGCTGCTATTTTAAACCAATCTATCCTTCAAAGTAACCTAACAAATACTACAGTCCAAATTAATCTCATTTCTGCAGGGATATAGCACATATTTGAATACCTTTAGTCATATACTGTTTTCAAATATTGCTTAATGCTCATGTCCTAACTCCCCAAGATTGTATCATTCTCTAAACTATACTCCTTGAGCTCCCCCTACCCTCCACCAAAAATACTCCATCTCTTTGAAGTTATGCTGTTTTCTTATCCCACCCTATTTTTACCAGTCAAAATCCTATTTCAAAGCCAATGTCAAATGAGACTCCCTTCAATGTCCTTTCCTAATAATGCCTCTCTTAGGTTTATTGTATGTTCCTATGGAAACTGTACCAATATTCCATAGTACTTACCACATTTCAACTCAAATTTAGTTGTATTTATGTTTGTATCCTCTATAATTTAAGAATTCAGAGCAGGGCTCCTAGTATTTCATTTCTTCACAGCAACTCACAGGCTGAGTTGCTGCATTAGAATAAATAACAAAATGGTTTGAAAAATCATTTTCAGGAACTGAAGCATACCAAAAAAAAATTCCTGTAACAATACTAAACTGGATTGAATTGTGTCCCCCACAAAAAGATATGTCCAAGTCCTAACCCAAGTACCTGTGAAATGCGACCTTATCTGGAAATAGGGTCAGATGTATTTAAATTAAAGATCTTGAGATGAGATTATCATGGATTTAAGGAGGGTCCTTAATCCAATGACTGGTTTCCTTATAAGAGAAAGGAGAGGGAGATCTGATTTAGTGAAAAACTGTGTGAATCCGAGGCAGAAAATGGAGTAATGCTAGTCTACAGCCAAGGAATGCCAAGATTGGCTGGCTGCTACCAGAAGCTAGAGAACAGGCATGGAATGGATTCTGAGCCTCCACAAGTAACCAACCTTGCCACCCACCAGCTTGATTGCAGACTTCTAGTCTCTAGAACTGAGATAAACTGCTGTTATTTTATGCCACTAAGTTTGTGGTAATTTGTTATGGTAGTCCCAGGCAACTGATACCTTACTAGTATACCTTTTTCAACACTCAGAAAAATAAACTTTTTATCTTCAAAAATTAGAGTAATACTGAGGTTCTTAAGAAATGAACAGGTACTTCTTAAACTAAAACCATATTTTACCTGAATATATATGAAGTGGATTTTGTTTATAAATACTGGTGGCTTATATTGAGTTCGGTGCAACCTCTCAATAATAAATGTCTTATGTTAAAAGTATACAGTTTTAAAACACATAAAACCAAAGTTATATATACTATAATTTTTTAAATTCATGCTACTTCTACAGAGTATAATCATGGTGAATAGATGTTCTATTTTATGATTGCTATTTTCACTACGATATAATTCTTAATGTTAATGGTGAAGGTTCATATTATCAAGATAATTTGGTATTAGGTATGGGTCAATATTTTGTTTATTCTCTATAAAAAATTTAATCCAGTGCTTTCCTTTAACTCTTGCGCCATGCCATGTTTCTATGTTATCCAACTTTTGCTTTTTTAAGTCAGAGTGTGCTTAAGGAATACAAAAATAATTTCAATGAGCCTAAACCAATAATAAAGTCCTGCAATTCCTAATATAACATAACTGACTGCGTATTTCGTTAATTTTGCTTATCTATGACACTGGCATCTTCATTTAGCAAATAAAATTTGACAATATGGCTGACAACATACTTATTTTCTCTAGAAAAGGCCCCAAAATAAACGTAATTATATTTTCAAGCACATAAGTCTTTGTATTAAGTACTAGTAAAAACTTACTTTTAAAATATTTTCAAATTTTTAAATTATTTCAAAAATTAACAACAACAAAAAATCAAGAATTTGACCTTACTGAGATTTTAAATTATGTTAGGTTGGTGCAAAAGTAATTGCGGTTTTTGCAACTATTAACTTTTTAACTGCAATTATTTTTGCACCAACCTAATACCTTCTCCATAAAGGAAATAACCAGCACTGAATTTAATTTTACACATTTCCCTGACTTATTTAGCCATGATCAAACATTATTACATGATTTTGATAACTATTTTCTTATCAATTATGATCCTCTGAAGCTTAACATTTTAAATTTACTGTAATCGGACAATTTCAGCACTTAAAGTTCTAAAAAATTAAATAACTAATATTAATTCTTATATTCACTTAACCTTATGAATGAATTCTTATATTCATTTATAGTTACATTTAACTGTCAAGTTTTTGTATTGAATTATTGCTGTGATTGACATACCATCTCCTCTCTATTCCTTCAGGCTACTTTTATGACTATTAAATATGTGCATGTAATAAACCCATGTCAATTTGCTATTTCTAAAATGGTATTATTCTTATATGACAAGTTCGTACTAGATCTTTCCTATAATGCACAGATGGCATGAGCAAACTCTAACACCTTGTTGGAGAGGAAAAGCCTACCAGCTCATCTAAAACTTACGGAAAGCAGTTTTGGTTCCTGTATCCCTTCATCCCCAAATCTCTTCTAGAATCCAAGAGTGTATCTGTAATAGGTCCACTGATTTTTTGTTTTGTTTTACTGTATTGTAATTTTGCTTTTGTCTTAGTCCAGCTACTAGGTCACAGAAAACCATGGACCATGGTGCTTAGTTTTCCAAGCATTTTTGCTACTTTAAGGTAATCTAAAGATTGAGTAGAGTCACAAAATGACCTATTCTAGCCTACATTACAGTCTTATCGCACTTATCCAGCTGTCGGATTTCTAAAAATCCCAACCACCATATATATGATAAAAGAAGAAAAATAAAAATGAAAGAAAAAAGAAAAACTTCTTTTTTGAGCACTCGAGTCTAAAAACATCCAACTGTGGGTAAAATAAGGCTTAAAATTTTATTTTTACATGGCTATCTATTTGTTGCAGAAAACCCTGCTTAAATTCTTTCCAGTCTACAGCAAATTAGTAATGTTTAGAAACTAGGTGGGAGAGAAGGGAAAGGGAGAAAGATGCTCAATGCATTGTGAATCAACATGGATTATTAACATGAGACTGCTACAGAAGATATGTAAAAATAGACCAAAAAAACACTGATTACAATCCTTTACTAAGTATATATTATTAATACTGATGTTGCTATTAACATAAAATCGCCACTTAGCTTAAGTCATTAAGAGTAAGAACAAGATTCCCCAAACCACATCTATATCCCTGAGAATACCATGTTATAACAATATACAATAAATGAACGTTTACAACCTCTCAGTAATTAGGAAAAGGTTAACATGCTAGGAATACTGTTTTTAAAAACATGAAGTACTTAACACATTCCAGAAAATCTTCAACAAAGTGGCATTTTAACTGTTTCTGGTCTTTAATGGTGTATAAAGAGGTATCAAGAATGGGTTTCTAATGACAGAATCCTTCATTAGAAAATTTATATCCAGAGGTAAAAATAAGACAGAAAGTCTAAGATATAAGGTTATGCAAACTTATAATACAAAGAAAATAAACAATAGCAGTCAATGGACCTGTTATAGGTATGTTCTTGGATTCTGGGAGAGATTTGGTGATAAGAGGGATACAGGAACCAAAACTGTGCCTCCATGTCTTAGATGAACCAAGAGGCTTTCCCTATCAAAACTCTCATCAACAAGCTTCACTTCCTGAAACTTTCATGTCTCCTCAAGGAAAACTTCAGGGATAGCTAAGCAAGTTTTACATTATTTCAAAGGGGACCGAAATGCTCACAAAATCTTGTTTTTGTCTCAAATTCTGTATAGGAAAAAATTCCTCACATTCCACTAATTCTGTACAGGAAATTCTGTATGGGAAAAATTTCTTTACATTCTATTACTAATAGTATTAAAGATAAAATATGTTGGAGGTCAATTAGTAGTTAAAACAACACTAATTATAATCCTGCACTAAGTATATATTATTAATACTGGATACTGCTATTAACATTTAAATTTATAACTTCATTTTGAGTATCTTTGAATGTAATCTATTAAATAAATTGCAATGTGTCTAAGATTACATATGCAAATTATCAATTTACATAAACACGTAATAGCAATGTAATCAAATTTTTAAAAATTCAAAACAGTATTTCTCCAGCAAAAGTAAAACATTTGAAAAACTTAATTTGTTATAAAAACTGTTTCTGGTAAACTTACTTTTAACTTCTGTTTGATATGAAAAAACTTTTAACTATCTGCTGGACATTCATTCAGGTATTATCATTTTTTCTTTTCAGGGGTTGACATAATTAACAATGGGTTGACAACCTTGGCAGAACTAAATTAACAAAATATAAACTAGTTTTATTTAATTCTCGAAGCCCAGGTCACAAACAAAAGCACTGAGGGTCAAACATAAACAACATCCACAAGGGAGTCAATGGAAGCCAACAGACATGTGCAGACCACCTCTCACCACGTGACTTCAAGACTAAACAAAGTCCTTCAAAACATAACTATCCATTTGCCATAGTTTCGTAGCACTGACCTTGCACATATTTTGTGTATGTTCCATGAACTTGATGTTAGTGCTGCTCTTTTGATACTTAAGAAAACTCAACAGAAATAATTAATTACTCAGGAATGACATTTTTGTCAGCTAGAGTTGAGCTTTGGAGGGCCACAAACCATTAACTAAAGTTTTTTTGCCCCTCATGAATCAATCTGTGCCTGTTTAGAACCAATCTGCTACCCTCATTTACAAATCACATTATAGGGTTTAAAAAAAAAAAAATTGAACACCTTTTAGTAAATACAAGGAACAGAAATTAAACTAATGATAATGACAAAATATATTTTTGTTTTTATCCAGTAGGTACATTTTATCACCTTTGAAGACTGTTCATTTGTTTGCTTGCTTAAATCCAGTGGAAATTTTCCTTGAATGAGCTATCACATTCCTTGAATATGCTGCAAAAGTGAGGCGTCATTACTAAGTATCCAGCTTCAATACTCATCTCCAATAAAAAGAAAATGAAAGGGGAGCAAGCAAAAAGGGATTTTGTTGGAAGTGAGGGGAGGGGAGAAAAAAAAGAGTGAACTGATTAAATTTGCGGTCTTATTCTAATTTTTAATATAAAGATAGCTAATATTTTGAACTAGCTATTTCTCCAAGACATTTTGAGATTACAACTTAAAAATTACAAATATTGTACTTGCTCCCATTTACTTTTTATTCAGTGAGCTGGTTTGCTTTCACAGCTTATCCCATCTCCAAATTTATATCAGTCAGACATCTGGTTTCTTAACTGCTATTAATTAGAAAAGAATCCACGATCAGATGAAATTCTCACTTTACATTTAACTGTCAAGTTTTTGTTTTCCTGAGGAAAGGACATGACAGATCAACTGCCATAGAAGAAACTAAAGGAGGCTTTTGGGAATATATATTCATAGAGATACTCAAATATAATTAAAGAGGAAAACTTCTCCATACAAACCCAACATTTTGAAAAATATTTTCCCAAAGTTGCACAGGCATCTTCCTTTGCCATCACATCCTCATTCAAACAACTCGAGAAGCACATTATAAGAAAGTCTGCTGTAACAACGCAAGTCAGATCATGTTCCAATCAAAACTTAATAGTACTAGTAGAAACTCAATTAAGTAGACCAAAAATTAGAATCAGTACTACCCACAACACTGAAAATAGAAATCTTCTGAATATACACGCAACAGAAACCAAACATGCATTGTTGGACATATTCTGAAAAATAAAAGGGGAGAGAGATGTACCTCAAGTCACATATCCATGAACATTCACTTCTGTTAAACATTTGGTAATAAAATATATCTAGCAAGACCTAACTTCATCACTCCTACATTAGAATTTACAGAGTAACTCTGATAGCTCATGTTCTGATCTTGTTTGATCACCTAAGAGCCTAAGAATCTGTATCATTTATTATCAGGGTATTTATAAAAATGTGTTTGAAATAAAAATGGAATTGAAATGAATACGTATATTATTTTTACATCTTTTCTTTCTGTAGCCTAGGGGCAAAGCTTTTTAGGCAAAAAATAGAAAATCCTTTTATGTGAATAGTGACACCTTCTATGTAAGGTTACCTTCTATGTAACGGTAGTAAAAAGCAAACTGTTGAAAAGTCTGATTTTTTTTAAGTTCAGGGACAGGGCAGAGAGGGAGGTATATACTGTCTTTCAAGTATAAAGTGTACAAGGTGGCTAAACATTAATTTTTTTAAAGGATCATTTAAGATAAACACGCAATAATTATTCATATTATTTGGGGGACAATAGGAAAATGGAAGCAAAATTTTATAAATGATTCAAGTGAACATATTTACAATGGAACTGGAAAATCCTTAGTTCCCTGGCTAAATAAAAGTAGTCATCTACTGAACCAGTGTGTATTTTCAAGCAAATACAGAAGCAAAACTCATTAGCTCTTTAAAAAATACACACATTTAATGTTGGTCTGTTTTAATTCTAAGTAAAGCAATTCCAAAAATACAAACTGAACATCAGAGCCAAGTGAACCACCATGATAAAATAAAACAGACATTCACAATAATTACGTCTAAAGACAGTTCAGCTTAATAAATCATCTTCCAAATATGCCAAAGAAAGAGTTACTAAAAATACTGCTGGTGTTCAGTTAGAATTAAAGGACTTTGGGGAAAATGAAATAATATGATACAGGTGGAGTGAGTAAGGTTACACGGGATTTACATTTTCCATTACCCCTAGATATAAACAAACATTCAAAATCAACACAAACTCTGTGTGTTATTCAAAATATTGCAGCTGCAGGAAAGGCAACTTTAAATTAATAGCTAGGGGAAAATCAAGTTTTGGTGGAGGTAAACAGAAGTGACAGTTTTTAATTTGCACTTTTGTAAAGCTCATTTATACCTGGCCAACCAGGAACCAGACGCAGGACAACGAAGTTCTCTGCTTCTTTTGGCTATAATGTGACAAGAAAAGGTCATCTTTTGAAGATGTTTAAAGAAATAAAGCAACTTTCTTTATAAACAGTCAAATAATCAATCAATGGAATAAATAAGTACTAACCCACATTTTTAGCGCTCTGTAATCACTACACTTTACATATTTTTCATTTTGGCAGCAAATTCCCAATTTTTAGGCTAAAATCCACCAATCACTTTTAAGAATAAAATGAATGCCACCAAAATAAGAATATTCTTCTGTTTACTCTTTGGCTAAAAAAGAAAACAAACAAAACAAAACAAAAAGAAACAGAAGACAACTCTAACACTGGTGATAAAAGAAATTGGTTTTTTTTACATGTAAAATAAAGTTATCAATTTAAATCTTGGTACATTTTATAAAAACAAGAGGTAATGTTGTAATAAAACAGCAGTAGCCTTGGCAGGCAACATACTGCTTGTTAACCCTGTGCAATAAAATACTTTGTTCATACTACACTTATTCAACATGACTAACAGTTACTACAGACATTTCAGGAATCTTCACAGGACTCCTATAGACTTACTGTTAAAACTGAGAGACATTTACAATCATAATGTGCCATGAAAACTTAAAAACGTTACTTCTAGTAGGAGATAATGTTCATATTGTTGAATTTGTTTTAGGTACTGAACAGCTGAGTTACAAGGACTGAAAGAGAAAAGCATTCTAAAAGCCCATGAACACTGTTGTTCACACCCTTCTTCAGAACACACTAACCTTGTCTGACACATTTCTCTTCATACATAGCAAGCAACAGCACCCAATAAAAGCCTGAGAAGAAATGCTGCTGTGTAAATACTGCAACTATTCCTGAAAAAAGAATTATGGGATATATACTCCAAAGCTGCCCATTCCCATAATTTGTATTGCATAGGTCACATAATCACACACATATATATACACCTGTGTGTATATATATGCACATGCAAAGAATATATTAAGACGACAATGAAGTCTAGTCACAGAGCAATTTACAGGCTCAATATATTTTTTACACTTTGCTTGAAAGAAAATTTCAATATTTTACAGTCTTTTAGTAGGCATTATATACACTGCACTTTATGAAATCTAAAAGGTACTGAAATAAAGTTTTTCCAACATTTTGGTAACAAAACAGACAATGTTTCTTCAAATACTTGTGCTATATATCTACATGATCTGTTTGCTCTGATAACCACTAATCACAAAAACTGACTCAATGGAATAATTAGAAAAATTGTCTAACACCATGCATGGGTTTAAATCATTTTTAATATCCTACCCTAGAAACACTCTACAAATCTTAAGATTTAAAAAATTAAGTCTCTTATTTTTAAAAGATATCTTTTTATGACAATATCCATAACATTGACAGGTACATGTTAAGGCTAGTATCATCTTCTTTTGTGAATTTTTTTTGACTTCTTCTTTTTTTTTTTTTTTTTTTTTTTAAGAAAGATAGTAAAAGCCAGACTCCTTTAGGGCTTTGAATGGTACCTACAGAAAATGAGAGTGCAGTGAACATAATGTTCAGTCCTACAGTCAGGATGCAGTTGCTCCTTCCCATTCCACAAGATACTGCACCTTTCCATCAAGTGTCACCCGACGAGCCAACACTCGGTATTTTTCACCACATGCTATTCTACCTGCAGCACCAAAATAACTGGTAATGGAGTTTTTCAGATGATTGAGTTGTAACTCCTGATCTGCTAAGTTATTCAGAATCTCTGTGTTGAGTTCATCGAATTGGTAATCCTCTTTGCCTTCATCATCTTTTACAATTTCTGAGTTCTGAGTCTGGAGTGCTCTTCTTGGAAGACGACCCCTTCTCCTCCGTAAATGTGGTATTGCAGCAGGCCAAGATCTTCCTGTACGGGTTCTTTTTCTGGAGTCAGATAAACTATGGAACAAAAAAAGGCCAAAATTATCTACTAAGCTTGTAAAGCGTCCTCTGCCCACACAATATGTTCTCTGATTTTTTTCTTACTGCACAATCATATTCTGTTATAAGTATATACCCTGGCGGACATAAAAATTAGCCAAACCAAAACAATATATGCTATATAAATGGATTATCACTCGTCGCCTTCGTTAGATTCCATCACCTTCTTGGGGCTGACCTTTGAAGAGCTTTTTCTTCCTCAACTATGTTCTATTAAGCTTAGAAGAATCAAGAGGAAATTTTTGAATTACAAGGCCAATGAGGTAAATTCTTACCAAGAGACCCTATTCATGTCAGGTTTTGTCGACAGTCTTATCATTAAAAAGAAAACAAGTCATTCATTCATTCAGTGCAGCAAATATTTAATTAGCACCTACTAATACAAACACTGTTCCATGTGCTTAAACAGATGGTAGAACTAGAATAAAGGGTCTCTTATTACCAGTTCTAGGCCTACTGGAGTAATGTTATGAACTGGACTAAGTGGGCATAAACTAGAAGTCAGGGTACCCTGGGTCTAGCTCTATGTGATAGTGGCCAAATTCAAATCTCTCATCTTCTGTCTTCTCGAAGTGAAAAGATTAAGTGAAGGGGTTGAATTAGATAATCTTTGAGGTCCTTTTCAGCTCAGAAATTCAATGATTTTACACTCCTATAATAAGGGGAGAATATAACATAAGAGCCAAATTCAAAGACTTCACAATCATACTGCCCCAGTTAACATTCCAACTCTATTGTACTTGCTAAACATGTTATTTTGGACTTGTTGCTTAAAACTTTCTAAGTCTCAATTTCCTTATCTGCAAAATGGAAATAACAGGGCTTACACTCAGAAGATTGCTTTAAAAATTAAATAGGACAATGTATGTTAAAAGCTTAAGATAATGCTTGGTAAGAGGCCAAAATAATATACTTTACATTATTATTCAAGATCCATTTAAAAATGAGTTACATTTTAAGCCTTCAAACACTTAGAATTTTATATAATTTACAAGAGCAGTTTTTTAATTGTGAACAAAAATTAAACAAAGGGAAGTACAAAACTTGGAAGCTAATAACTCTTGACCCAGAGTAAACGAAACTTTTCATAACTGATAAATCATACTCTAGGAAAAAGTTGTCCTTCTGAAGACTTAGGCTAAATAAAATATTAGAGAAGTGTGCTATTAATAAAAATCCTGAGTTTAAAAATCCTTCTACTAACACAAGGATTCATGTTACTGATTCAGACTTACAAAAAATAAATCAAGTCTTCCTAAAGCAAGGCACACCTGTATATTAAAAGCATAAAAAGGTCTCATAGAAAAGAGCACAGCCTATTAACACTACTATACCTCTTCTCTGTGCACTTAGCAATCTTCCTAACACATTCGAAAATTTTAATGTCTTGCTCTGAAAAGCAAAATTATTCAAATGAATATGAGCAACCTAAGAAATCCATAAATGGATTGCGTCTCAAAAGGTGAAAAACATACTTGTATCACTTTCAATTGCTAAAAATTTCATTAATCATCACTTCACAAAGAAAAAGAGTCTACAGGAAAATTAATAAAGAATAAGAACATAAATATCTACCCATAATGCCTGGCAATGTTAGACGAGGTAGTTTCTTTTGCACTGGAAGCACCCGTGAGATCCACATCTGAGGTATTGGATGAATGTGCGGTTCCCTCAGTTCTCCTGAGACAAAAGAATTAAAATGGTATAACGACTATATTACATAACAATAGAAATACTAATCCCACCCCACCCCCAAAAGAAAATTCCTAGCATAGGAGAAAAGAACTTTCTATTACCCTATAGAACAAGGTAAATCCAAGGTAGGATTCTCTGAAATTGATTCTTTATCCTGGAAAATAAAAAATACATACTTAAAGCATGGTTCTAAAGTAAGCTGAAAAGATTTCTCAGTAATTTCAAGCATCCTACCTCTCTGAGAATATACACCAACATATTCTCTTACCAAAGATGGCTCAGCAGTTTTCTGAATCATTTTTCTTGTATATGGGCCAGGTGGACGACCTACAGATTTTTTCTTTCCTTTTTTTTCTATGCCATTGCTGACTTCCCTGAAACATAAAACCATTATGTATTTAATCTCTGCATAAAGAAAACAACAAAAAAAAAAGGACAATATACACTACTATATATCTACTTATATAATAATTAGGTTATATTTATATTTTATATTAACAGTAACATAAAATGAAAATTAACTGTAAGCTGAATCTGTAAGTTTAGCCAAGTACATAAATACATTCTAATGTAAATATTTGACTTGAGATGTTTACAAATGCAAGTTTAAGAAAAAAGTTTTCTTTAATACACTTGTAAAAAATAAACGCCACCTAAAAATTAAAAAACAAACAAACAAACAAAAAACAACTACTATTTCGATGGAAGAGTTCAAAACACCTCAAAAGTTCAATTATTTAGTTTAGGTTGGGTACCTGAAAGATGTTTCACGGATTTACTACTAAAAATGATTAGGAATTTAGTAGTTAACTTCATAGAGCCAGGAAGTATCTGTGTAAAAGTACAAGTAACTATACATAGAGGTTGCTTTTAGGCATATATATCTAAATAATATTTATACGTGTATATAAATATTAATTATTGAATGATGCTAATCAGAAAGAGAATGAAGCCCAGGGTGTCAGAGTGTAACGGAGCAAGGAATCCTTCATATCGGGCAGTAAGTCATTCCAAGAGCTAAATTAGAAAGCTCTAAAAAACCGTTTTTGAGACATAAAGGCAAATATCAAGCAATAGCATGAAAAAAGCAATAATCAAGGACATCTCTAGTTAATAGAAGGGAAGAAAAGGACAAATAACATATAGAACATCTGTTTCATTTATTCAACAAACATCTATTATATAAAGGGGATATTCAATAACAAAAATACAAAGATGGTCCCTGTGCTCAGGGGTTCACAATACAGTTAGGTGACTACTGTGTATACAAGCAAGCTAATAAAACGGGTTAAGTACTACAAGAAAGTTATCCAGGAAAATTCAGTTAAAAACAAGGAAAAGGAACAATACAACATAACAGGCTGGAAAGAGGTGAATGGAGAAAATTAGGAAAGACTACCCCTCCAGACACTAAACTAAGGGTGAGGAATAAAGGTGGAAAGACAGGAAAAGCGAAAGTAGGAGAGCTAGAGAAACAAAGCATAACCAGAACTATAATCAAAAGTCTCAAGGGTATAAGATGGATGGGGCAATACATTTTCTTTTTTGAAAAATGATCCAACATAAAATTTATAAAGGACCCCTGGAATAAAGAAAGTACTCTCAAATTAAAAAGACCTATACATATATAGGGCCCAGAAAGAACTAAGAGTGCCTATAGAGAAAGTTGAACCATTATCTGGTGGCAACAAATAAAAACCTGGAAGCTACCACACATGGAGTGTCCCATCAAAATCATGATAGGAATGAGAAAGAAAATTTGAGCAAGTCTTTTTTCTAATTCATCATATGAGCAATTGCTAGCAAAGTATTAATAATAATATCTGAAAGTGATAGGAATATTCTTTCCTTCAGGAAAAGAAACCTTGAAGTAATGTCTATTTTATTACAAACTCAAATGAATATGAAGCACTGTCAACCCTCTGTAATTACATTTTCTTACTCTCCAAGATGACTACCTCATACCTTTTATTTGCTCCTTAAATTTCCCCCTCTGCACAACTCTCTCAGCTATCTTTGCCTCGTTACTTCTTTGAGAAAATAGAAGCTATCATGCAAAAACTTTAGTCATTTTCCAAATGTCAAATCTACAATTGGACCAGCCTCTGTACCCATTTTCTCCTTTTCACCTCACTTCAACAGAAGGGTGAGTCCTCCTATCAAAGGCCACGCCCACATTTAGGCTCTAAATCCCTCCCCTTTTGGCTTCTCAAATACTTTACAATATCTTCAATTACCTCCCCTATCTCCTATACCAATCTCTTCAGTACTGGATTATTCCTATTAGCACACAAAAACAGGTTCCAATTATATTCCATCTACTAAAAAACCATCACTTGATTACTCCTGTCCCTTCTTCAGCTTCTATTACATTTGTCTACTTCCCTTCACAGTAAAACTAGAGTTGAGAACACATACTCTTTCCACTTTCTCCCTCCTCATTCAGAATTCTTAAAGATTATTTCCTTTTCTATTATTATTATTATATTCTCATTATCATCACTATTTTGAATCTCCCTATGGCGTTCATTTGTAGTAAAAGCCCAGTTTTGACATGTAAATTGGGCAGATTCAATCACACTTCAATCTGATCTCTCTCCCCAACCCCCAACCCAGAAATCTGGGTATTATTTAATTTCATTCCTTCCATTCTTTCATAAATTCAATTAATTAGCAAAGCCAATAAATTCTGCCTCAATAGAAATTTTGAATTTACTTTCTCTCCATTTGGCTGCTACCACCTACCAATGCACAAGCAACCATGATCTATCTCTTATCTAGACAACGTCAAGACTCTTAATTTTCTCTTGTTCTGTTCTTTTCTCTATATCTATCCATTCTCCAAAGAGCATCCCAAGAGGTACTTTTAAAGAATAATCCAACCTGTTTACATCTTTAAATAGTTCCCCATTATTCTCAGAAAACAACTCAAAGTCCTTATGACACCTACAAGACTCTGTATGATCAAGCCCCACCCAATCTTTCCAACATCCAGATGCTACTCTGGAGCCCTCATTCATACCTCACAAACCTTCTGGGTATTCCTGAAACATGCCTCACAGCCTCACACTTGTTATTTCTGCTACCTGCAGTATTCTTCCCTTTGTTCTTCAAATTGTTAGGTCATTCTCATTCTTTAAGTTTTAGCTTAAACTGGCCTTCCTTAAGCCTCCATCTTAAAGTAGGTCCCTTCATCTCTCTCCATCCCAGTACTGTCGAAATCTCTATGCTATTTTCTAAATGGCATTAGCATGATCTATAATTATTTTATTTGTTTATCACCTTTCTTCTCCACTCTACTAGTGTAAACCTCATCAGACAAGAAAGAAAGTCTGTCTTGTTTGTTATTATATACCCAGCACTTAGCTTGATAAAGGAATGAATGAATGAATGAATGAGAAATGAACAAACAAATGAACAGGCCAGTACTTAAGCTGTTTGCTAACCAAATCAATAGGGCTTATTCCTGGAAAGCCTAAGATCTAAAATAAATAAACATCTAGCATTTAATTCCTTGTAACTTGTCTAAGCAAAAAATTATAAACAGTAAAACAAATTAGGGTAACTGCCACTTACACTTTCAAATATACTAATGAAACTAAATAACACACATTTTTAATTACAAATAAACTAAAGAGAAAAACTAAGCCACAGATCAACTTTTACCTTGAATCAGATATAGGTTTGGATGCCTTTCTGCCTTTAATTTTAAATTCATGGGATGTTCCTTCAGGTTCTTTCTCTGCTTTGAAAGCCACATTTGGTGGCACAGGAGGAACACGAATTCGCAACCCAAACAAATGCTTCTTCTTCTTTATTTCTTTCCCAGACATAAACCTAAATTTTTAAAAAAATTAACTAAAAATTTAAAAACTGAACACATATACATAGCAGACCCTAACTCATAACTTTCAAATATAAAGCCTTTATACATGAAAGTCCACCCAATACTACAAAACCTCACTTTCCCCTTGCTTTCCTTGATTGTTATGTGCCCCAGAATCATTACAAAGACAATATGATGGGTCGATAGGGAGGGGGGATAAGATCAGAGGGAAGGGAAAAAGAGCACTTCTTTTTCAAATATGACATCTAACTTTAAAAGAAAGAAGAGTATGTAGTGGTATCGTTTTAGTCCCGATGTTTTTCCATATTTTAGTGTCATCTGTTAAAAACATCTCAAAAAAGGTGTAGAAAAAAACTTCCATTTCAGAGTGTGTCTGTGAGAAACCATGGTCAGAAAGTAATAGGTAATAATAGCATTGCTAAAGAAAGTAGGAGACCAATCCTAGAGGCCCAGAAAATAAAAGAAGTACCTACTGTGTCAAATCTGAAATTGGAGCAGAGAAGTGTGACTCATTGTGGGCTTGGGTATCTGAAAAATTGTTCCTTAACCCTTTCCCCAAGTTTTTAGAGTCCTTATTCCAAAACACCCCAATCTATCTTAGTTCTGCCTGCCTAGCCACAAGAAGCACTACCAAATGCTTGGACTGTTCTTCCACTTTTACATAGGATTGAAAAGGGGGAGCCCTCCATTTCTACCATAACAGGAACAGATGTATTTCTGGCACCCTAAACTGGATTACAGAATTCATTGTCCCGTGAAGTATTTTTACCAATACAGTATCTGGTCAGGTACTTTATGGCTTTTTGAGCTGGCCTAAAAATCTAGCCACTAACAACACTTTTTTAATGAGGAAATGCTGCCAAGTTCAAAAATAGAAACTTGTCACCAACAAAATTTTATAATGTAAGTCAATAGTTGGTTGGAGCCAGCATAATACATTTAAAAAAATTATTTCTATTGCATTTTGAAAGTATTTTTAAGAAATATACATATGTTGGTTTAAAAAAAAAAGACATATACAAGAAAATATCAAACATCACTTAATTATCAAAAACTTAAAGACCACTAATATACTACTTTTCTATAACCGATGGCAATAACAAATCTTAAAATCATAAAAGATCTCAAACATTTTAAAACCCATATTCTCTACAATATATCCACCTATCTTCTGCATATTCCCACCAGCTAACAAGATTTTATTTCACTTTCAGTAGCTTGCATTATAAAAACAAATCATTTCTGACTAGCATTTGCAAATGACCAGGCCAAATTCCCACTCCTATAGGATTGCTCTGAGAATCAATGCTCTACTCTGAATGAAAGAGAACAGAACATTAGAAAGTTTAAAATTGTTATGTACTAGTTCTAAACACAAATCCCACAATTCTTAAACAATGTCATTATTCCTTATACTTAATAAATGTCTCCCTCATTGGGACACATAAAATAAATCAACTTACATGGTCTTGTAATCATTTAATGCCTCCAGAACATGCTCATATCTTTCAGATTTTGGTGTGTCTGCCAGCTGTGAAGTATCAAGAAACAATTTAACGCACTGTAATTTCATCAATTAGTTATATATAGGGGCTAGATAGAGGCAATATGATGCAGAAGAAAAGTGTACTGACTGATAGTCAGAAGTCTAAATTCTAATTCCAGGTCCTCACTGACTAGCTGTGTGATCTAAGGTCATTTAATCTCTCAAGGCTTTAAAAAGGTGAATATAAATCCTGCACTGTAAACTGTAAGATACCACAAAATAGGATTTGATTAGTTATCATTAAATTTATTTTAATTCTATAACCTGGGGAAGTAACATATTTGAGTTACTTTAATATCAACCATAAAAGCTTCTAATAGATATGAATAGGGAGTATAAAAAGTAGTGAGAAACATACAATTTTATTTCCCAATACTTCTAATATTAGCACAAACCAATAATCTCTGTAATTTTAAAAACTACCGTGAAATTTAGGGATTTTATTTTTTAACAATTATAGACTTTAGCCAAACCCAAAATCTAAAATGGCTCAGTAATTTTTTATCATCACAAACCATTTTAAAATTTAAATATTAAATTCTAGAAAATATTCTATTTTGTTACAAAAGGGCTTCCTTCAGAATCATTTCTGCCTCTTCCTCAAAATTTAAAGACTGGGCCGCAATGGCAAAAAAAAATTCTAAATTATAAAAGGACCACCCTCTATTAAAGTCACAAAAACTAAAAAACTTAAAAAAAAAAACTTTCAAAAAAAAAAAATCACAACTCACTTTCAAAAAAAAAAAATCACAACTCACTTTCAAAATTACTACCAATTATGTTCTTTACCAGTTAAAACTCCCAAACCTCAGAACTGCTTCAAGCAAAAAAGAGCAAACAAATCTGCTAAATATAATGTTGGAGGTAGAAGAAACTTACACAATCATCTACTCCAACTCTTCATTTTACAAATTAGTTAACAAAGATTAAGTGAACTGCTCAAATTCATATAGCTGGTTAGTGAGAGCTAGAACTTAAACCCAAGTGACAATAAGTCCATTCATTCACCATTCATTGAGAGACAATTCTGTGCCAATGTGTTGGGTGCTCAAAGAAAATTATAATTAAAAAATAGGACAACTTCGTGCTCATTCCTCCATACCACTTTCTCCTAATATAATTTAAGTGTCCAATGATAAAGAATTTCTATTAAAGGAAAAGTAAAAGAATCAGACTTTAAAGCTTGAAAGAGACTCTAGATGACTATTTAATTCAAGCTTCCATCAATACACTGCAATCCCTTTTATAGTACTGACATTCATTCAACCTTGACTTAACTATTACCATTGATGAGAAAGCTGTTGAAGCACCTACTGAGGAAGCCCATTCCATAGGTGGACGAAACCTTCCTTCCTGGAACTCTTCTATTCCCTCTTTTATAAGATAGTTCTTCAAATATTTGACAGCAGCTATGTCTAAGTATAAGATTAGGTTAAAGTTTTTAGCAGCAACATCACATAATTATTTCATATGAAGCTTTGGCTAACTAATTCCATCCTCTTCCTCATCAACCCCCTCCCCACCCCAACTCTAAACTCTGATCAGATGAACTTCTATCAAATCAAGTATCCCCTATCATACCTGCTTCTTCTGTACTGTTTGTATATTTAAGCCTAAAAGCAGAGCTTTATAACTGTTGTTAATCTGATATTGTTTTCAGCTCAGTGTTCAAGATGATCTTTTCTCTTGATTCTGTCATCTTTCTTGAACTGAGGATAGAGACAAAGACAGAACCCTGTGGCTCTCCATTAGAGTCTCCCTCAAGAATATTTAAAGCCATTGACAGCTTTTGCTACTATCATTCAATTAGTTACAAATCCATTTAATTTTTACTTTAACCAGGTCACATTCAGCATCTTATATGAAATTGAGTTACACTATGTCTACACCATGCCCATAGCAGTTGACATACCAGTGTCGCTAACCGTAACGAAAAAGAGTCCGGGTTATTTAACATGATTTATTCTAATAAATCAATGTTTTTTTCATACTGCTTTTTAAATCTTCACAAACCATGTATTTGAAAAATCTGCTCTACAATTTTGCTGACAATCAACAACAAAAATGACTTTCTAATTTCTCAAATCCACTCCTTTCTACTTGAAAATCACAAGGAACTCTCTTTCTGTTAGCTACTTATTCTCTATGGTTTCTCAGAAATTTTATCTGTAAGTACGTTCCTTCAGCACTCCAGGACTATTTTGCATAGAGTTGTACATTTCAACTCACATACAGGATCCTATTCGGTAGTTTAGAAACTAAGAGTGCAAATACTATAGTGTAAATCAATAAACTGTAATAGAAGAACATTATTTTCTAGCTCTTCCATCTTACCAGAAGTTTTATAACACGTACGAGGTGTGATCAAAAACTACGGTGAATGTATAAATTTAAAAAAATTATTACAGTAAAACACACATTGCCATCAATCTCCCTCAAAATACTCCACTTCGAACACACTTATCCCATCATTCTTGCCACTTTCTGAAACAGTTCTGGAAGTCCTCTTTCGTGAATGTCTTTAGTTGCACTGTCATGGTTGCCTCAATGTCCTGAATCATTTTGACTTTGGGGAAGAGCCAGAAGTCACACAGTGCCAGGTCCGGTGAATAAGGTGGATGAGGACACACCGTAATGTCTTTATTTGACAGAAATTGCCATATACCAGACAAATGTGTGACATGGAGCATTGTCATGATGGAGGACGATTATGGTACACTTTAATACACACCTTCTCTCAACCATAGTTCACACCAAATTGACTGCACCGAACGAAACAAAACTTGTCATACACTGTTACTAAGGTTTGACACACCGTTTCCCGTATTGAAGATCCTGCCTTCCCATTGGATGACACTCGGCAGCAGCATTCACCATATTTTTTTATCACAACAGAAAGGCTCCGTGTCACACATCACTGGTACGACAATTTCTGTCAAATAAAAACATACGGTGTGTCCTCATCCACCTCATTCACCGGATCTGACACCATGCGACTTCTTGCCCTTCCCCAAAATCAAAATGACCATGACAAGAAAACATTTTGAATCCATTCAGGACATTGAGGCAGCCATGACAGCGCAGCTAAAGACACTCATAAAAGAGGACTTCCAAAACTGCTTCAGAAAGTGGCAAGAACGATGGGATAAGTGTGTTTGAAGAGAGGGGGAGTATTTTGAGGGATTAATGACAATGTGTCTTTCACTGTAATAATTTTTTTGTTTGTTTAAACATTCACTGTATTGTTTGATCACACCTCGTATATTCAACAGAATAATCATTTTTGTTCCTCCTTCTACAGACACCAATCTCACACTATACATTTACTGTCAGGGTTGTATACTTCTATATAGAATAAACGCTATTATGTATAGTTACAACTCTTCCCCCTTCAATAAAATACACCTATCAATTACACGTGTTGAATTCTATGCCACATAAGCCTAAGCAGGCCAAACAGCTTAAGTAATTTATTTGCCAATCTAATACTGTATGCTAATATATAACACTCAAAACCCCAAGTATTTTTGTTAATCATGCTTCTTACAATTTTCACTTAAAAATACTATACCACCTCTATCATACTAAGTTTTCTCTAGCCAAAACATCATTTCTGCCACAGTATTTCATTTGAGTTTTATCTATACTTTTCTCCCTACATCTCTCAAAAATGAAACAGCACTCACATTGTTAAGACCACAGTTAACAGAAAAGTGGGTTGTCCTTACAGAATTAGGGTTTCAAATCACATTAGAAATCAAAGACAAATGATAACAGGCAGATTCCAGAAAGTATTACTTTCTCTCTTTAACTCCCAAAAGCAACCTGGTAAACAGTGATACCTCAATTCTAAGTAAAAAATCTTAAGCAACCATTATTTGGGGACACAAATATATATATACACACACACTATCTCAAAGAAAACATTTCAAAACATAGTTTCTCAAATAGCTATATTCACATATGATACGCATTAAGTCACTAATTCTCAAACGTAAAAAACAAATCACATAAGGAAACATATCAAGCTGTATGTTCTAATACGGTCTAAAAGTTTCAGCTTCTTTTCACAGCAATCCTGAAAATAATTAACTAAGAAAAACATATGATACATAAATGTTAAATTTGCCTTTCAGTATCATAGGATATACTCTCCAAAAGAAGTTTAATGTTTTTAAACTTCTTTTTGTTATTAAGGTCACAGTATATCCTTTATAGCAGTCAAGAGACAAAAAGCATAATACACTAAACAAATAATACTATGGATTCAATATAAGATTGCTCCAAGTAACTAGAAATGTAAATAATTATTTACTTGGCTTCCCAAATGACAGAGAAATACCATTTGACTTCAATCACAGTCGTCATATGTAAATGAAATTCCACTCACAAATAGTAAATATGAATAAGTGCCCCCTGTGACTAGGTGTCCATTATATTCCTAAACAAAATGTCATAAAAATCTCAACTTCTCAAATCATCACAAAATTTTTTTTCTTTTAACTAGACAGGGTAAGGGAGGAAACTCCACTTTTTGAGAGAGCAAAATCACAACTATTTTTCTTTATTGTTTCATTTTTGAGGAGGAACTTCTAGAGCAGGTGTCTGTCATATAATCTATAGTACATATGAGAACTGATGTTCAAAATGACTCTCGAGTACTCCTAGGTACTCAATTAACCAATAATATACTTAACGTACAATATTTCCCATGTTTTGGAAGTAATTAACGCTAATTTTTAAAATTTTGAACACAAATGGACATTTTTGTTAATCTAAATTTGGATTAGTAACAGAATTCAATTTGCAACTCAATTTCACTTAACCAAAAATTTATTATTTTAATAATCTAGAAAAATCCATTATTTGTATTCTTTGTTTCTATTACCACAAACATTTATAAATAAATTAGACAAAAGTCACTGAATAAACATTCCCAACTGGCATAAATTTTATGGTCTGTATTATATAAAGATGTAGAAACTTAACAAAGAATTAAAACTTGAACTTCCATCTGTAAATAACTAGGCTAAGTACACATGAATAATCTAAGAAGCATGAATATTTTCTTTTTCTTAATGCAGAGAAAGAGCAATGAGAAATGATTTGAAAGTCATTTGTTCTGATAATTTGATGGTTCAAAAAAGGGGGAACACTCCTCAGAAAAGTAAAATTTCTCTGTTGTAAAGTTTTATTAGATTGTAATCATGCTTATCTGAATTTTTAAACAAAAAGAGAAACATTTTTCCATATTGGCAAAGAATAAAAAAGTTGAAATTTCTTATTTTTAAGACATTGTCTCATAAACTACAGAAAATGAAAACATGTATCTATTGCTGAAATAAATTTCTTCTGATACGTATCAGGTCAACTGGAACTGAGATACCCGAAATTCATAAACTGAACTCATTTCTTTAATAAAACAAACTACTTGTGATTTTTATTGTTTCCTATAACTAAAATCTAAGAATTACTTATATTTTAATTCAGAATGATAGCATTTGAAATAAATACAATAACTTGAGTTTTTATGTGTATGTCCACTGTCTACATGAAGTAACTACTGCAGAATTTAATCATGTAAAACATAAAATGTACTAACAGGAATACAAATGTATCTGCATAACGTGCTGAAAGAATCATGGCTAGAAATAAAACATTTTAAATGAATATATTAGAGCATCACATATTAAGTTGACTATAAAGAACACTACAGTTACTAGTGTCCTACACTTACTTTTTTCTTTTATTATTAATCAGTTTATTAAAATTGATCAAATTTGCAAGTCATTCATTTTCACTCAAACTTCATCCTGAAAAAGTACCATTTAACAGAAAACTTAACAAGTGTGTTATATTCCAACTTCTAACACTCAGTACGTCTTAGCACAATTGATTTTAATATTATCCTTGATTTTATCTTTTAAAATAATTTTTCAATTACAGTTGACATATTATATGTATCAGGTGTACAACACAGTGATTAGACATTTATATAAATATCCTTCATTTTAAAAATCTAAGTATTCTGCAAATGTTTATTTTGTTTTATGCAACAGATCTATCAACTAGCTTTTAAATAAATGTGCATTATGCTCTGTGATATGCCATAAAATCCCAACAAAAAACAAAATCGCTTGATATCCTATTTGATATGAACCTTATAAACTATCACATGTCTAAAAGCCACAAATGCAGAAATTCTTCCTAAATGTCAAATCAGTTTACACAATTTTTACCTCAAAATATGTGTAACTAAAATTCATACATCTAATTCCACATATTACGAAACAAATTTTATTTAACCTAAGAGTAGTTAACCTGTATTTTAGTAACTCCAAATGAATGCTAAAATAACAATTAAAGTTATTCTAGTTACTTTCTTTTTTGTGCTATTCTATGGTGTCAAAATCTTCTCAATGAACGTGCATTAACTTTTATACTGCATTGAAAAAAGGATTCTTTGTAAGCCAGCATGAGTGGTTAAACCTCCCAAATGAAAAGAAAAATGAGATGTCTGAATGAGAGGGAAAATCTCCAACTCCAGATAGTTTCACTACTCTAACTCATTATTCTAACACTATTAGTGGAAGTCAAAGATTTATGAGTACCAACAAGAGATTTGTAAAGAGCATTAGTTACATCTTTAAGTGTATAGGAAACTTAGAAGAAAAAGAGTAGAAACCATTAAGTAAGATACCCAATAATAAGGATTTCTCCCAACCTTCCATCTTTAACTACAATGACTCTCACTTCAGAAAAATTGAAGATTCAAGTAATTCACTTCCTCTTCCTCCATTTCCTTCCTAGTTAACAGGCAACGAACAGGAAGATGAGAGGGCCGGTCCTGATTTCCTTGCCAAAGTTATTTTTCCCTGAACTAAAACTAGAATTCTACTTTAGATCTGTGGCTTATACATGTGTCTTAGTTGCTTTAACAAAAACAAAAGAGACATCAAGCAGCTAATGAAGTTAGCTCTAAAACCACTTACCTCTCCAGGATGTAATCTATCCCAGTTTTCATTAATGTATGTCATAAGCTCAAGTTCAGAATCAAAGTATTTCTTCTTGTGAATAACACTTAGGTTATAAAGGCATAAGTGTGCTATATCTACCCTGGAATCCAAAAAAAATCAAAATCAAAATATGCAAAAACAATGCTCTTGGTTATTGTTAAGAAATCACACAATTTTTTATAACACCAGCAATTTAAAAAATCCAATATGAAGTATTTAGGTGACCAGAGGGTCAATATCATAAGTCATATTTATAATATAATGAATCATTACATATGAAAATAACTGGAAAACATGAACTAAACATGTACTTATCCTGAATAGTAACTATAAACTAAAAGATATTTGAATAACTTCTTAAAATGTATTCAAAAAGAATCTAACTTCAAGATAAAACAACTTACAATAAAAAATGTTGTGTTTTCATTACTACATATAAACTAGAGTATAGACCATACTTAAACAGACTTTATCTGATTCGCAAGTGTTACTTTTTCCTAAAATATGTAAAATATAACAAAAATTTCTAAGTACTTAACTACAGTAGCCCCCACCACCCCTTATCCTTGGTTTTGTTTTCCATGGTTTTAGTTACCTGCAATCAACCGCAGTATGAAAATATTAAACGGAAAATTCCAGAAGTAAACAATTCATAAGTTTTAAATTGAGCACTGTTCTGAGACGCATGATGAACTCTAGTGCTGTCCCACTCTGTCCCACCTAGGACACGACTCATCCTTTTGTACTGCCTATCCAGGCTGTACACACTACCTACCCATTAGTCACTTAGGAGCCATCTTCGTTATCAGATCAACATCAACTTGCAGTACCGCAGTGTTTGTGTTCAAGTAACCCTTATTTTGCTAAATAATGGGCCCAAAGTTCAAGAGTAGTAATGTCTACAATTCACCAAACAGAAGGTGTAAAGTGCATTTATGTACAGGAAAAACCATAGGGTTTGGTAGTATCCATGGTTTCAGGCACCCACCCCGTGGATGGGGAAACTACTGTATAGGTAAGCATTTTATCAGTAAATCCCCCAAATTCATTACACTTCCCATGCCCAAGAATTACTGTGAAGCAGAAATTGGCACATTTAAGGACTAAGGACTTTATCTCTTCTACAATATGCTATTCTGAATGCCCAAAAGAACTGGAAACACGAAAAAGAATTTTGAACATCTAAAAGATATTTAAAAATTACATTTTATGACATTAGAAAACGAATGGCTTTATTACCTTAGCAATGAAACTAGATAATCTTTGGTGAAGATGACATTATGTTTAAGGATAAATAAAAGAAATAAAGCCAGACATAAAGAAGACCAAAGTTTTTATTTGAGCCAAGTAAATGTATACAAAGTTTCATCCTGTAGGTTTAAGAATATGGTTCTCTTTTGCTCCTTATCAGAAACGTCCACACTTACCACTGTAATGGTAGACGTTTGAGGTATTCAGGTCCAGAACTGCAGACAGAGCAAATAAATGTATAAAACCTAAGAAAAAAGGAAAAGCTGTATACTGAGATATCAAGGGTATACTATACATACATTATTTAACAACTAAAGCTAATATTCAGCAAGTGCATATTCTATAATTGACCTAAGGACTGTTACACAGAGAAAAGTATAATGTGAATTATGACACTGTCTGTGATTTAAAGAATTTTTTTCCCCGGGAACAACAAATAATGAAATAGTTCCTACCTGGGGACAAAGGGGCAAATTTTTTTAGACCATTAGAAACCTTCAGCGTTTACACACAGAGTCATATATAGGCATAGTTTACTAATGGCTTGTGTGTACTAGGAATTGTAATAGCTACCTCCATGTACATTGTTACATTCAGTGCTGAAAACAATCCGGTAAAATAAGTCCAGAGCAGACAAACTGACCTTCCTAAGTTCAGAAAGATAGTAAATGGTATCAGCCAAGATTTAAAACCATGTTTTTTGATGCCAAGTTTAGTGTTCTATCTTTAATTTTTCTTTCTAGAGCTCTGCTATCCCACATTTCCTAATCCAGAAAGCAAAATAAGTCTGTTTTTAGAAATCCTTTAGATCTAAGGTGTAAATTGTGTGTATCAAGGTTATGTGGCTTTTTTCAATTTTCTTTCATAGGATCCCTTTGAGGTTCTTTAAAGGAAGATACCAATGAGAATAGTTTAGAGCATTGTGGGACAGTAAAAGCAAACATAATCAATGATCAAATACTTAAGAGCTTTCTGGAATAATATTCAAAAGCACAGAAATTATGTGTATTTTTAAATTACTGTGTTCCCCCGAAAATAAGACCTTGCTGAACAATGAGCTCTAATGCGTCTCTTGGAGCAAAAATTAATATAAGACCTGGCATTATATTATTATATTATATTATACTATATTATATTATATATTTTATTTTATAAGACCGGGTCTTATATTAAAATAAGACCGGGTCTTATACTAATTTTTGCTGTAAGAGATGTATTAGAGCTGATTATCCGGCTAGGTCTTATTTTCGGGGAAACATGGTATTATATATAATTTAAGAATATTATTCAATATTTTCCCTCTAAGGTAACCCCTTTACAAATCAATGTTAAAACTACTTTTAGGAATCTGAAACTATAAACAAAACCACAATAAAAAAGACTTAAAATTCAATCAGAGAAGTTCAAATGCCCTTCTTACCTGTCTCCAAATAGCATTGGCTTTTGAAGGCATTGCACACAAGCCTCATGAAACCACTGCTTACATTTGCAGCATTGTAGCATCTTTAAATACCAGCTATAAGAAAAAAGTTAAGACTAAAATTACTACCTTTTGATGAGGTAAAGGGTTTGTTTTTTACGTGGCATTGTACAGAATAAGGATATCCTTTTTTCAGTTAGTATAAGGTTAAGATAATCGATATCCTTATTTACCACCCAAACGTGTTTTCTTCTAATAATTCTTTTGCTCAAAAAGTAAGCCCCACATTGATTTTAAGCCACATATACACAAAAGCATGAAGATTGATACTAAAGTCATTTATTCATCAAAGACTGATGAATACTACATTCCAGGTACTCTGCTTGGTGCCGAAGTTAAGTTATTAGCAGTATCAAATACAGCTCATGTAGTCATGGTACTTGAAGAATAATGAAAATCTGCTCATAAAATAATGTCTATAATGTTTTCTACCTATTTTGAATAATGCTTTAAACTAAATGCTAGTTATAAACGAGTAAAGAAGAAAAATCAATCTCCAGGCCGATTCATTGTATCTTTTTTATAAGTGATTTTTTAAAACTAGACAGAATGTTTCTTAAATCTGCAAATGAACAAAAACTCAGAAGTGTTATGTTAAATATAAAATATAATAAAATAAATAATATGTTTATAATAAAATAAACATAATAAAAACGTTAAATCACAAAAATTCCCTAAGCTCAGAGATGAGGTAGAATAAAGAACTAAAATTTCATTTGTTTATATATTAATTTATTCATGTTTTCATCATTAAATACCTAACATATCCCAGAATTTTCCTGCACCGTCTTAAGAGAAGCAGAGTCTCACAAGACACAAAAAATCAACAACAGTAATTTAGAGTTAAATGTACAGTTATTCACTAATATTTTTTTAATTGTAGTACAAATACATGATGTACAACTCGACTTATATCAGCTTGTATTAAAAAAAAGCTGAAGGTATTAGCTGACCACCTACAAATCCAAATGATGCAAAAGAAAATGACGGGTTGACCAAAAAGAAGTTGGTACAATCTCTCTTTGCAACAACAGAAGCACAATGACCAGAACTCTAATAGCCCCATTATATTCTGTCAGACTCTTCCTGACAACGCTCCATTTTCTAATCCTGACACCGTATTTCAAGACTAACTTTCAAAAACTGGTGAGCGAGAAATAAGAGTTTAGAAATCATGCCATAAAGAATGTTTGATGGCAGACTTTAGCCTGGAAAAGAGAGCACTACTGGTATGTGAGTCATGTGAGTGGGAAATATGATTGCTGAATTGAAATATTTTAAGAGTTACCTCCTAAGAGAGATAAGATGTTCCATAGAGCAGAACTAGGACCAGAGATCAAATGTTAAAGGTAAATTTCTAAACATTCTCAGTTAGAACTCTGATTAATTTATTTAGCAAACATTTAATGACAAAGATGAATAAAACTACAGCTTCTAATTTCCTTTATTGATACTTTAATAAAGTATCATGAATATACAATTCACTATCACTCCCAAACCGCAAAATATAAAGTCGACAATATAAGCAAATAAAAATTAATTAAAGGGCATTAAATAACTACATGTACTTACTCTCCAGGGCCTCCACAATAGCAGTAACATTGCTGGACATTGGTTTTATGACCTGCATCCCATTCAAGGTCTGCCACACTATAGGGTAATGTCTGCTTCATGACTTGCAATGCTTTGGCATTTGGTCCTTTCTTAAGCGCACCACCCCTCTATATTAGAGGGAAAAAGTTATTTAAAAGAGTGAAGGATAAAGTTTTAAATACAATTCTGTAACTTAAAAATGCTTCTGAAACTGCTGAAGAAATAATTTTCATTCTAAATTTCTTACCATATCACAAACTGTTTGACTAATAATAATCTTTATTTATTTTGTTGTCTTGTCTTTCAAATTATTGCCCCAATTCCAAGACCACTATCGGAAAATAAGTGTAAGAATAGTTGCAAGTCACTTAAGCATCATTAGTCAAACAATAAGCAGCACCTCTTTCTACCCAGCATTAATTGTTCATTTCATTCAAATAAACTTTCAACGTATACAAATCACTATGTTGATAGTGCCTTACAAATTCCACTTAGGGCTTTAGCCCAAAACACTTAAAAGATACCTTTGTTGTTGTTGCAAAAACACACTGTCGACAGAGCCATTTTTCATCTGAATCAATCACACTGGAATCAATATGAGGTGTGTGACACAACTGATGATATCCTTAATATCAAAAAAAGCATAAAGCAAATTCTATTTTATTAATAAATACTGCAACACAATTTCAAGAAGGCATTTTAGTATTCTCTTTTCCTACATTAATATAATTACAGCTGGTGGATAAATTTATCGTTAACAGCTTCATATTACCAAAATAAAGTATTTTTGATCATTAATATTCAACAGGGGGATTATGTATGCAACAAAACTTTTCCACAAAAGTAAAAGAAATCGATGTTTACCTTGGCCACACTTATCACATATAACCATTTCATTGGGAGCTTCTGAATACTCTTCTTGACATATTGTACAGACCATTTCCCCACTTCCAGTGGCCCCTGAAATAGTTCAAATATACACTAAAAAGACAGTCATAATAAAGAAGTGTTGCATATAACAAAACTACTTTTTGACTCAGTGAAGCCCATATTGGTGACGTCTGTTCACTAGATCATAATGATTTCTTCTCAAGGCAAAGTACTCTATACAAAATGCTATCTCTCTGCTCCCTGTGTTCTTCCCACCTTTAACCTAAGATGCCTACTTTCTGCCAAGGGCATAATTTAAACTCCTCTCAGGCAGGATGGCTTCTCATTCACTGCTGATTTTCCCACTCTCCTGGGGGAGGAAGAGAGGGGAGGGGATGTTTTGTGAACATCAGAACTACTCTCCAGAACACAAATGCACCCATGTACATGTTCACTCACCCTACACTGCCTAACATCATGAGACTAAAGAAAAAGGGCAAGAAAGATATATCAATGACCTCTTTCTCTCTGGATTTGGAACATTTCTTTTTATTTACTAATTTATGAAACAGGCTGAACACCAATTATTTACTCTCTCTAGCTTCTGAAATCTGGAAATATGCCCAACAATGTACCCTAACAAAATCCCACTGCAACAAGAGTTGGGGGTTCCACAGTTACGAGTTATATTTTTTACCTGAATAAATTATTCTTCATTAAACATGGTAAATTATTTCTTCCTTAAACATTTTTGTTCTAAAACATTTTTATTCTTAAAATAATTTTATTATACAAAATTTGGAATATGATTTTATCACTCTAACACAATTATTTTATCACTCTTGTCATCAATTTTGATATGCAGTTAAAATACTCATACATAGGCTTTATTCACATAGTAACAATAAAAATTTACAATTTTGTGCTATGGACCAAGCATTGTTAGGCTCCTGACATACATTATTTTGTTTAATCCTACAGCTTATTAGATAAATATCCTATTTAAAAAGAGGAAATGAGGTTCAGAAAGATAAAGTAACCAACCCAAGGACCCTCGTCAAAAAGTATCAAGACTATAGGATTAAAACCTAGATATGACTGAATCCATATTCTCTCCACCGTGAGATGCTTCCTTTCATTAATACTATATATCTTCTATCAAAAGCATTTTTCACACCACACTTTCCAAAATTATAACTTCTAGTAACTATATAATATTCCATCCAGTGGAAAGAACCAAACTTACTTTATTACGCCTCTATTCTTACACATAGGTTATCAAATTTTTCAGTTTGTTCATTTTTTGCATTTTTGCTTGTTTGTTTTGGTTTCTTTTCCTCTCCAGCCTCTTCTTTTCCCAGGCTTTGTTTACTTCCTTGCACAGTTGGCTGGACATGGCCTCCCATAGCTTCTAAATGTACAGCTCCAGTCAGGAAAGCAACCAGACTAAACCTGGGATCTCTCAGTCCAAACCTGCACTTCCCAGGAGAAGGACTGACAGCCTCAGACTGGGGTACGTGCCTGCTCTGACTCACTGCAACCATGTGGGCTGGTGTGGGGGAAGGCAGCTCCTCAGAAAAGTGGGTGCTGATCCAACAAACGGTGTTCACCTCAGGAAACAACCCTAAGGAATGTCTTTACTTGTGAAATCCAAGTACATAAACTTGACAGGAATTTCCTGTGTAGCTCAGTGGCATTCTATCATTTTCCTTACTCTAAATCCAATTGATTATAAAGTTCTAGCCATTTCAGCTTTGATATATCAAAATTTTTGTTGTTGTTATAATAAAGCTACAGCAAATTTTTTTCATCTCGCTTTTCTACATTTGAATTACTTCTTTTGAATCACTGCTAGAAGTGAGTCTGCTGTATAAAGAGTATAAAACGTTTTTACGCATTTAATGCAGCTGTCAAAGTAATATCCAAAACATAAATTTATACTGCCATCAGCAGTGTATCATGTCCACAGAAACCATAACTAGTATTAGGTGTTAAGATTAAAAATCCTTTTAAATTCATGTAATGGTTTTATCATATTATCTCCCTGCCGTGCACATTTCTTTGATTACTAACACAACAATACATTTTTCTTTATTTATGTAAACTTTTCAAAGGAATCCTTATTAGATGAGTGAAATTATTCTAACTTACTAAGTTATTTTGATAATATCTATTATTAGCAAGTTTCTTACAGGAAGAAAACTACTAAAGCTACTTTCCACAGTAAAGCCTTCATAATGCAGTTTTCAGGTTCACGTGCTCCTTCTATAGCAAGATCCAAGTTACATGTGTGCTACTTTCTGGATGTTACAAAGAGTTAAATGGCCAAAGAGCAATCCTTTGTAATTCTAAGGATGGTAAAAGCAGCCAGTGAGAAAAGAACCACTGGTACCTCTAAACTGATAAACAGAGTGAGGCACCAGTTGGACAGGACCCTCACTTTCATGACAACTTTCTAACTGTATGCACCGTTAGTTTTCTCCCTTCTTTCTGGAAGGGAGGTAGGGAGGGACAGGGGAAAGGAGGAGACAAAAGACAGAGAGACCTATATTTAACCCACAGGAACCCTGAAAAGGTACAAAGGTTGAAAGGAACACATAGCTAATAGAAGGGGAACAGAAGTAGCATTAACATGTTTCAGTCCCACCACAGAGAAACTCATGTTTACAGACATGCAAAGGGATAATTGTGTATGCAGTGTAATAAGACCAGCTCGATCTCACTACTGTCGAAGATATCCTATCCCTTTTCTCACTGACCCATCAATTTCAGATTCAAAACATACAACACAGCAGGAACCTATCATAAAGTTACACTTGGAATTCAAATATAAAATCCAATTGTTAAATACTTTAGAAAGATATCCATCCTTTAGGGAAAGAGAGTTTAAATCTCCTTTCCACAAGAGGAAATATAACACCAGTCTTAGTACAGGTCTATTAACCCAGTAAAAGAAAAACCAAAAGTGGTGCTTTAGTGTGCAGTTAAAATATTCAAGATTTTCAGTATTTATACCTTTAATAAATAAAGCGATTTCCATGAAAGAGATACCTGGAAAAACATTTTTATTTAGCATATTCAAAGGGCTTACAGCAATTATAGCTTGTAAAAATGAAAAGCGTTACAGAAACATACCTACAACCAAACCAAAGCATATCTGCACACCAATACAGCCTCATTTTCCCACATGAACATAAAAAAAATTAAATAGTAATTTCAAACCATTCATATTAACGAATATTTCTAGTCCTCTAAGCCTGTTTAATATGTCCTAATTCTCCAAAACATCTGACAAATATTATGTTTTCAAAACCTACTCTCTACATTACTCTGTACTAATATAAGTAATAGTTAAGATGAAGCCCAAAGTGTTACTCATATTAGTGACTAAAAATTTTCTTCTCAATTCCTAGAAGGTCCTAACAATAGTTTAGTTTATAGGAGTGCTTCAGTGACGCATCTGTCTTCTGGTCTACCTCTACCCTAACAGAGTGATTCTTGTTCTTTTATGATCTTTAATATAGATCATAACTCCCTGAAGACTATGAAGGGAACACTGATTTTTCAGCCTCTCCTCAAAAGTGATTCTGAGTTATCTTAATACCCTGCTGAACAGAAAACACTCAAAAATGACATTCTAAAAAAAAAAAAAAATCAAATTTTAGTATAAATCATGTTCAAGAGAAATAGTAGCACCTGCCTGTTTGAATGTCCTTCCAGAGAACCCAGGATTTAGAACTGTCTTCAAAGATGATGAAGCAGCTCTGTTTCAATATGTTTATCTGAAATACAGAGGAATACTTGTGATTTCTTTTAAATGAAAAACATGAAGCTAAATTTAAATTCAAGATGAAAAGTTTACTGCAAAAACAGCAAAAGACATTAAGGTAACTTGCCTTTTTGATAGTTCCAAGATAAAACAAGCCATCTGACCATCTAGCTAGGACATCCTGACCCTCTTCAAATTTACATGCTGGTTTTTTGACTTTATGTCCATCCTGTAAAGACAGCTTGGTCAAGGATGTTGGGGTCTTTTGGTTTCGACGTAAAGGAGACCGCTTGTGGACCAGTGAATTACCTGCCCCTGTAGAGTCTCTGGTTAGGAAATAAAAGATAAAACATATACAAGATTAACATACTTGTAAGAGCTTATTTTATACCAATGATATATTTCATGTTAATTAAAATTGTTGCTTTATTAAAAACCTTAAATTGAGGGAAAATAGGACAAATAACTCAAAATCACAAATACTCTGCAGAAACAAAGAAGTTCGAAAACAAAATGAGAGCAGTTCTCAATATTCAATCAGTGACTATCTTAGGAGAGGCCAGGATTCAGCAACCACTCCAAGTTAACTTATTAAGGGCAACGGTAAGTTGAAGTAAGCAGTCCATGGTCAAAAGCAAAGAATGCCTTGAATCTCATACCTGGGTTTAGCTAACTACCCATAAAAGAAATTTATGTAACTAAAAGAAGTTGCATGGCACAATTTCATAAGCACTTGATAAAGAATAAAAATGATTATACCACATATAGTTAAAACTAACCAGTGACTTTGGGGTAATTGGGTATATTCAACTCATGGGAAGGGTAGTCATGACCTCCCTACAGGGAATCACTACTGAATTAAGACTTGTTTATTGATGGTAATGTATCACAGTCTCTTAAATATGCACTTGAGGGAGTTTAAAATTAAAATTGAGAAACACTAATTTCACAAAATCATATTCAAATGAGAAATATAAGATCATTTTACTTTTTTAAACAAATGACCCCAAAATTACACATTCTAAAAATATTATAACTTACATATTAGTTATTCCATAAACAGCATAGAATACCATCAACTTTCTTAAAGATAACAAAGCAGTGTTTGTTTTGTTTTGCTTTCTCAATTTAATTATTTTTTTTACTAATTAAACAAAAATATGTAAAACTAGACAAACAATGATTCAAAAATAGCATAAAAGTTAAGCAAAAATAAAACAAGTGGGAAAGGAAAAAAATGCTTCAATACCTACAAACTGGGAATACCTATTTCAATACCTAAGAATATACAAATTCTGGAAAATTATGTTATAAGGTACAACATGGATGAAATGTGAAGACATAAATAAGCTGGATAAAAAGGACAAATATTGTATGATTCCACTTATATGATGAAACTAGAGTAGTCAAACTCAGAGACACAGAGAGTAGAATGATGGTTGCCAGCGGCTGAAAGGAGGGCAGCATAGGAGTTAGTGTTTAAAGGATACAGTCTCAGTTTGAAAAATAAACATTTTAATGGTATCTGGTATCTCCCCAAATTTCCAAAATTTACTAAAAAACATTAATCTATACATTGAAGATCAACAAACTCCAACTAGGAAACTTCAAAGATATCTATACCCAGACACACAATACTAAAAATGCTAAAAAAAAAAAAAAAAAGACAAAAATCTTGAAAGCAGCAAGAAAATTATTCATCACGTACAAGGAAATCCTGTAACATCAACTTCTCATCGGAAACAATGAAGGCCAGAAGGCAGTGAGATGATATAATTCAAAACGCTGAAAGAAAACTGTCAACCAAGAAACTTATATCCAGTAAAACTGTTTCAAAAATGAAGGTGAAATAAAGATACTCCCAGATAAACAAAAACTAAGAGAATTTGTTGCTAGCAGAAGACCTTACAAGAAGTACTAAATGAAGTTCTTAAGATTAAAAGCAAGTAAACCAAGGTGAAAATTCAAACACACACACACACACACACACACACACACACATACACACACACAAGAAAACAAAGAACACTGATAAAGGTAATTAATTATAAAATACAGTATATATGCTTATTTCCTCTAATGTAAGTATATAAAACAATATGTATGTAATTGTATTGGTAGCCCTATTAACACATAGAAATGTAATATATTTGACAATATCAGTACAAAAGAGGTAGTGGGAAATAAATTGTATTAAAATGACACCAGATGGTTAACTCCAACCCATAGGAACAAATAAAGAAAACCAAAAATGGTAAATAAGAAAGTAAATATAAGTGAAGTGAGTGTGTCACTTCAAAAAATATCTGCCATAGATCCAAGTTAATCATTGTTTCAAGTAAAAATAGTGTTCCATATAAAAGCTGCCAGTTCAGCTAGCAACTCAAACAATGACATAATATATACTTTACTTTACAATACAAACAATACATACGTTATGTATACTTCTCATTTCATCACACATATTAAAAAAAACCTAAACTCGAGGTTAAGTTATAGTGAAAATAATGTTTACTGTTTCGTCAAGAATGTTCTCAAGTGAAGTAAGATTTCTGTGTGTGTGCATGTGTGTATGCATACGTGTGTTTTTACTGTAAGTGCTCAACAACAAAGAATACTAGTTACAGTTTGATGCCACTGCCTCGTTTCATGCTAAGGCACAAAGCAGTTTGACCAAACATTGTTTTTACAACATCTGTACAAATGCCAACACAGTGGTAAAGGCAAGTAACAGTATTATCATGAAAATGGTTTTCACCTTGCAGACACCCTGAAAGAATTTGAGAACCAATGATCTAAATAAAGGAACATACATTGCCATATATTATTGCCATAGTCAGCTGTGAAGAAAAGGCAACTTTACTACTATTAGAGGGGCTAAAAGGTTTAAAAGTCTGATGACTGCTAGAGATAAGTAAAAATGGAGGATGAATCACTATAATGAATTTTATCAGCAGAAATGCTCAATACCAGGCTGAGAACCTTCTTTCTCCAGACACGGAAACAATTTAATGCCTTCAAAATCATGGTACAAAAATGATTATCAGCAAGCAACTTTCTAAAAGCTATAAATCCAGTGGTCACTTGAGGGATTTTTCTTTCCCTTAAGTTGAAGAAACTAACCAAAGCCTGAGCAACATAATTATGGGTGAGAAATGACCTCAATAGAATATCAGGGTGACTAACAGGACCTAGACTGTTCCAATTCTAGAATGAAGATGTACAAAAATCAAAATTGCAAACATTCCCAGACAGTCTCATATGCTCTACTATTGCTTCAATAAATTCTCTTTTTTCATGATGGCAAGGTCTGTCTCCATGTTACTCTCCACTGTATTACTCCCATTGTGCAACATGTCCTTACATTATAAGATCTCAAACATTTTCTTACCTTACCATCTCCTAGAGTTTTTGCCCTGTTTCTCCTAATACTTGTTGTATGTTGTGTTTCAATGATAGACAATCTATTAATAGTTACCCTCCACGCCTTACGCCCCCTCCCACCACCAACTCCTTATGTTTTCCCTCTATTTACAGCCCAACCACTGGGGACAGTTACTGAATCCGTACTACATGCTCAACTCTACTACACGAGCATTCTGCATATTTACTCCTTCACAAATCATTTTTAAGCCCCTATTAAGAGCCATTTACTGTAGCAGGGGAACAAAGATAATTTAACTCAGAACAAAGCAATACAGACATTTTTATAGATGATCACTTCACAGATCCCTTTTTAAATATTAAAAAAACTGTAACTGTAAGGCAACAACAGATTAAATAACTTGACGAAGTTTATACAATTATAGACCAGAGCCAGCCTTCCATAAATCTTTCTACTGGTATCTTTCAACTGTGCTTAAAATTTTTCAAGAATTTGTAGGGAAAAGAGAACAACTAAAATTCCCTTGATTCCTTGTGTTCCTATTTCTTTCCTCCCATTCACAGCCAAACTTCCAGGGCAAAGTTACACACACTTAACTGTCTCTACTCCTACAGTCTTCTGCCCATTGCGACACATACCACCCTTCCCCAACCCAACACGCCACCAAAAACAGGAAATGTGTCTTAGGTTTATGCACAGATGTACCCTCAATATTCTGCATATAGCATGGTATATAAAAGGCAGAAAGGTTATATGAAATTTATAAAGTTCAAGTTTAATTCAAGAAAAATCTATGCTTAACGAGTTAAATTTCTTCTAAAAATAACTGCACAAATAATTTCAGTTTTGCTCTGAGTAAACAATAGATTCTAATTATATATGCCAATTCTTTATCCATATAAACATGAAGAACAAAAATCAAATATAAAACTGCATTAATAAACAGATATTTGTGGAAGTATTATCCTCTTTTAAAATTTCTCTGTCCAAAGAAATTTTACAGAAAACAAAGCAAAAAAGAAAAGGGTAAACGGCCCGCAATACCACAACTCAAAACATAAGCAGGATAAACGTGGTACATCTCCCTTGTAAGGTTGTGTTCCCCCATTAATGTCACTGATTAATTCCCTCTTCTCTAGAATGTGACCTTTATTAGAAGCCAAATTAATTTTACTAATTTTAGAGTTTATTTCCTTTCTGATTGCAAAAGTAAACATGCAGATGGTAAAATAAATAAATAATATAGAAAGTCAAAGGTGAAGATTCCCCATGCTACCTCCTCCCACAAAATAAAACTGTAAATCTTCTGATTTTTCTTATGTATATACTACACATATTGATATAATTCATACAAATGTTTTAACAAAATATAGATTATATACTATTCTACAACTTTTCTCATATAACATGTCTTTGACAATGTAATATCCATCTGTGTAAGTATAAACTAGAAGTATATAAAATATTCTTATCATCAACTGCTATGCTACTTTCCAACTATTACCCAACTAAAGAACATTTAGGACATTTCCAATGTTTTACTATTACAAGCAATAATACAGTTTCATCCTTTTATATTTCATTTTTAAATGTTACAATTACTATATAGGATAAATTCATAAAAAATACCAGTAACTACTGTATCAAAGAATATGTACATTTTCCCTTTTTATTGTTAAAAATTACAAACACATACATAAGTAGACAAAACAAACATAATGAACCATCAGGTATTCACCATCCAGTTTCAATTATCATCTTATGGCCAATACTGTTTCAATTAAAGACTCCATCTCCCCCAAACCATCTTATGTATATATTTTAATGTGATATTGTCAAATTAATCCCCAAAAGGTACCAATTAACACTGACACCATCAGAGTAGTACTTGATGGCCCACACCTTCAAAAAAAGGGAGTATTACCTTATTGCTATTTGACACCACACACACACACACACACACACACACACACACACACACACACTTCTATCTATCTATTATTAGAGAAGCAGCTTTTTTCATAGATGTATTCCCTACCTCTGCTGTTGGGTTATATAAGATGCTCCCTGCTCTTCCCAACACCCATTGAACCTCCAGTCCATACCTTTGCATTTTATAGGATGTTAAGAACATCTAAATAGTCTCACTTCTCCCAATGGAGTTGATGCAAGTTACATTTCAATGCATTTGGCAGATCATCTTTAGCATATAAGATCAATACAATTCCAATTAACTACAGCAGGATTTTTTTAGGTCAAATATTTTATAAAATTAGTAAGAAAAACTGCAAGTCCATAGAATAGCTAAGTCAACTTTTAAAAGGAAGAACAAAGAGAAGACTTACCCTACCACACACTGTGACATATTCCAGAGAAAAACTGTTGCAGAAAAAAAGGAATAGACAATAAAGCCAATGTAACAGAATAGGTATCTCCAAAACATATTCATTTATGGGAAGCTGAAAAATGATGAAAGTGATACCACAAATCTGTACAGAAAGAATGTATTATTTATTAAATGGTGTTCGGAAAACTGGCTCACCTTAAATGGAGAAGAAACTGTATCCCTAATTCACAAAACACACACACACACACACACACACACACACACACACACACACAAATGAACTCCAGATGGATTAAAGACATAAGAGTAAAATGTAAAACCTGAAATCTAACTATACAATGTAGTATATTGTTGTGACCTTTAAAGTGGAGCATACATTCAAAATGGAAAGATTTTATAAATGTATCAATGAAAACAGCAGAAAAAAATTTACAACACAATAATCAATTATGCAAACTGAAAACATGCATATATAACACCATATATTATCAAGGACACACACATATGCAGGACGTATATTAAATATGCTCAAGTGGGTATATTAAGATGATTGTAAAATAAAAGCAGGAAAACGACATACCCTGGTCACAGACTCGGGATGATGTACACTTTTCCAGTGTTACTACGATCTGACTCAGTACATGCACTCCTCCTAGCACACAATACAGGTGACAGAGCAGCAGGAGCAGCAGAACAGAACGTTATATTTCCAGGATAGTCACTACTACTATTGTCCCTACTTGCTATTTGCTTTTCCTATTTGACAACACACGTATACAGACTATTTCTATCAATAAAGCCATTATTATTAGAGAAGTATTGTTTCATCTCTGCTACTGATATCCACCTTGAAAGAGACTGTCTGGATCAAGAAGTTTCCTCCCTTGAAACTAAGTGGGTTCACGCCACTTCTTCCTTCTTGGTTTACGACTCCCACAAGAAATAAAACCCTGACTCAAGAACTTGGGAACTGGATGCTTGATTCAAATAGTGTGGCTTTTTTCTTCCCCACAGTCCCCAATTTATTGCCCCAGCTAACAAGGAAACTACCTGAATATTCCTGGTGAGACCATGAGCAGTTTATTTCATGTGTCTGAGATAATCCGAGGACTACTACCAGGCTAATATTAAAGAATATGGGTTAAGACTCTGACAGACTTAGTATACTTTCTCAGTGAGTGGTAGAAGAAATATCAAGAAATTTGACCCACTTTCAGGTTAATTATACTTCCTTCAAGACAATCAAGGTCCCTATCTTCAGAGCCCAAGAATATGGTAAGAAATACTCAGCTAGACTTTCCTTCTTAAGTCTCCTTTCCTGATTCAGGTCCATCCACCAAGTTTAGGTTATATGCTCTCTTGGTTTGCTGTAGTTCTCCCGTAATTACACTTCTCCCACTGTGTTCCAGTTACCTACTTGTCTTTAGATAATGGGGGAGAAGGGGAGAAGACTCTCACATTTTGTTTACCATTACTTTCCCAGTACCTAGCACAGCGCCCAGAATGTAGAAGGAACACAACAGTCAATAAATTATCAGCAGTTAATTTAATTCCCCAACAAAGAACCCTCCTCCCAGAAGGCATTTTCATCCCTCTCCTGTGCTGTTGAGAATTTCCCTCAACTTCTCTGATATCCCCCATCAGCCATAAGAGAGCCACCACAACCACGTCTCTGTACCCCCGCCACTACTGTTGAGCCTACAAAATACCATTTGGCTACAAAGGGAGTAAAGGAAGGAAAACCCACTCTCCTACGCAATGCCACCTCCCACTGGAGCAATCCCCGTCCTCTGACTCACACCCAATCCGCAAAGTCAAAAGACTATGCAACAGCAAGACAAGACCAGCAGTGCTGAGAGAAAGGGAAGAAAACCACCTATTCTGCTGCTATCCTAAACCAAGCATCTCAGGTCCTGACCGATCTCATTTCTTAAAAAGCAAAAGCTGCCATCTTTCCCAGGCTCTTTTCCACAAATTCTTCCCTTTCCTGGGAAAAGTAGCACGTGTGGGGGAAATCACACGTGAAGGATATAACATAACCCAACAACAGTGGCACTTTTGGTGGGACCTTTAACATGATCAAATTCATGAGGCCAACCAGGGGCAAAGTAAGGCCCAGCTACAAGGGAAGCAGAGGCGATCTACTGAAGCTTGGCCCTGCATTAAAGCTACAAGGAAGAAATTCTCTTTTGTCTCTTGAGGCAGGTATAGTACAACGAAGCCTGAGACTGGCTGCCTTCTTTCTGGTTGAGGTTTCCTTGAAAGTAGAGCATCAAAGGGAACCGGGGTCAGACCTAGAGGGTAGAAAGCATAAAGCAGGCAGCTTAATGGCTGGCTCTCCTGTAACTGTTAGTTTTAGAAATAATAAAAATATAACGCATACTTTTATTAAATCAAGTAGTATAGAGAAGATTAAAATGAAATGGAATAATTCCCCACCCATCCCTTCTGACATCTCCAGAGGCTGATGTTTTAACACTTTCAGCTGTTTCTTCTGGGAGTTACTGCCATATTTCTAAATAATGTGCTTACATTTCTCTATTTTTCTTTAACTGATCAATTTCAGATCTAACATTATAAAAAATATTAATTGCCAACTCCCATCCTCTAACTGTAAATATTAATCACTGCAAAATGATTAATGGCAAAATCTTATTTAACATCTTGTCTTATTCACTTTTTATTTTTCCCAGACTTAATGTATCCCTTTATTGCCTCCTTGTTTCAGTCAGTCAAGGAGAATTTCAAACCTTTCTTTTTTCCACAGGTAACACTTGCTTCTAGCGCTCTTCATGTTCCTGTACCAGTCTGGACTGATTACCCTCCGTGCCTGTCATCTTCCAAGTTGCCCTTCCCCCTCTGTACTCTGGATCATATTCTTTTGTGGGAACAGTGGCATGCAATGAAAGGAAGTGTGCACGTAAATATTCTGAGCCTTTATGTATGTAAAACTATTTCAATCCTACCCTCACAGCTGACTGCTAGTTTCCTAGATATAGAGTTTTATATTAAAAATAATTTTCCCTCAGAAGTTTGATGATATCCCTATACTACATTCAGCACTTGGCACTGATGTTGAAAAAGCTGATGCCACTGATTTTTCCTCCTTGGTAGGTTACTGCATTTTTTCCCATCAGGAAGTTTTTAGGATCTTTCTTTATCCTTCTTTATCCTTGATGTCTTCAAATTTCATAAGGATGTGTCTAGACGGAAAGTTTTCTTGCAATCATACTAGTTAGTTCAGCTCTCAGTAAACCTTTTCCATTATCTATTTCTTTAGGGATCATTTCTCCTGTTTATCTTGGGCTCTTGCTTCATGTACCAGGCTTTCCTCAACTGTGTAGTGTTCCTTAGCTATCCACGTATACCTGAAATTGAGGTTATAAGAATTTGCATGGGGCCGCTTTGTATGTGAGGCAGGACTTGGAGAGTGGTGAGCTCTGCCTTCAGGTGCTTAGGTGGGAAGGCAACACTTGGGCTGTAGACCTCCAAATGCCACTATGAAGGTCTTTCTTTGTGAACTTATCAATGTATAAAGCCCCGCCACATTCTTTACCTGAGGGGCCAGACAACTGGGTACGGATAGGTGTATAGCAGTTCAAGAGTGTGTCACTCTTACCCTCTGTAGGTGTTATTCTCTCACCTTGCTGGGACCCCTAGTCAGGGTGACTATTAGTGGCTCAGAATCAGCAGACACCTTAGTCCCAAATCTGGGCAACACTGAGAAGAAATGCATTCATTAGAGCACAAGGTTAAATTTTGAAACCATTATAGGGGTGATAAGTATTAGGAACACTGCAAATAAGGTATATTACAAATTACAGACTGGCTGACTTGGAATCCTAATTTCCATTTATAATGGTTTATATGCAAAACTGCAGCCTTACTATAAAAACTAAAGTATAAAATTTTGTCTCCCAAGCTGTTAACTGCTTACAGTTGAAAAACTGGTATCTCAAAATAAATATAATTTTAATTAACCAGAACATTTTAGCCAAACAAAAAGTCCATTATCTGAGCCATTTTGAATAAGGGTCCAACGAAAGTTAAGAAAAACATGATGATTTTATTTAAACTATGGCTATCACCATCCGACAAGTATTTATTGAATGTCTGCTATGTGCCAGGTGCTATGCTGGGTGTTAAGAGAAATAAATACCGATGGATAAATACATAACACCAAGGAACTACAGCCTAAGTGGGGAAATAAATACCCATGCTGCTGACAAACAAAAACTATGTTAGAAAATTCCTATAATAAGTATATACAAAAAGAAAATAATTTCTAACCTATTCCGGAGCAAGAGGCAGGGTCAGTCAAGACTTCATGAACGCTCAGTTTTTAACCTGAAGGATGAGCAGTGGTTTCCCAGACTAACTTTAGAGACAGCTTAATAAGCTGAGGGAACATATGCAAAGGCACAAAAATCCCAAGCCAACACACACTTTTCTAAGAACAAAATTTCAGCATATGGAGTTACAGCTCAAACGACAACAGAGAGAAAATGGCAAGAATAACACTGGACAAATGAAAAAGGCCCAAGGTGTAAAAGCTCAATGTAGAGACCCTGCCTCTCAGTCTAGTTCACTGCTATATACCTCCTTACTTAGCACATAATAGATTGTCAATGCTGGCTGAATGAATAAACAAACAAGCAAATAAATGTTATGCAAAAGAGAGAAAGAACAGAGACTAATAAGTCTGTGATAATCTATGAAAAAGAGAAAGAAAAACCTGAATTAGGGCCATGAAGAAGTTATAGTGATAAAAAGCCCTGGGCAGTAGGGCTTTGAGCAACCGAATTCACAGACTTTACACTTCCCAAGTTTGTTGTTGTTTTTTTTTTTTAATAATCATGGCGTTTCTCTTACATTAAGAAATATTTACTGAAACAGTATGAACAGGTATTAAGAATTAACTTGATGTTGTACATCTGAAACGAATATAATGTTATATGTCAATTATACCTCAATTTAAAAAAAGTACATTAGTAGATATGGAGTCACACAGGAATTCAACTGAGGAAAGTTGTAGCTGTCATTTTTATTTCACAAGTTGGAATAAGCTTTCAATTAGTAAAAAGTGGAGCACAGATTCTGGATGGGAGAAGAAAGACTGTAAGTTAATTAAGTTCTATCTCATGTTGAAGAAGGGAAAAAAGAAAAATAAGCCCACGGAGAGTAAAAATTAAAAAAATAAAATTATTGCAAGAAAATATATATATAACAGAGAGCACCCAAAATTTGTCCTTTGAAAACACTGACTAAACTGGCAAACATCTGGGGGAAGATTAATCAGGAAATCTGGGAAGCAACTGAAACGATGCACACCTCAGAAAGAAAATCAGGTCTGAAAGTAAAGGTCTGGAGGCCACGAAAATGTTGATTGTATTTGGAGCTTGGACAGAAATGAGAAGAGAAATGGGATGAAGAAGATTTTACTGTGTTAAAATAGCAAAGGTTTCTGTACTCCTTCTCACTCTAAAACCAGGACAAAAAAAATTTAAACATGCACGATCTTCAATCATTCTACAGTACATGCAAAACTGCAAATCACAATATATGAAAATAAAAAACAGATGAAAGAATAATAAACAAGGGTAAAATGAGGAAGGCGATTAAACTTAAGTGGCCCGCAGAAAAACAGTAAGAAACAAATCCATTTGTCCCACAGAACCCTCAAAGACTGAAGCACTGGTGGTGCCGAACTCAAAAGGCAGAGGTCAGGTGGGGCACAAAGAATGGAGTAATATGTAGAAATCTGTAGAAAAGGACAGTTGGACTGCCAAGGCACATTTCCATTAAAAGTTACTCTTTTAAAGAACTGAATCAAGGGAAACACAAGGCGCAGAGAGGGGAATAGGTGAAGTGCCTACTGAAAACTGAGTAAGTTTTCTTTATATAAATATACTCAAGACAACAAATGAAAAAGAAATGAATTTTCAAAATCATCATTTTGCAACACCTAATGAATAAATGGATCTACGCATTGAGCATCAGTGGCTCCTAACAGCACAAGAGAAACAACCAGACATTGTTATGTTTCTTGAGGAGAACACACCATACCTATGAAGTAGCCTTGCCAAAAAAGCAAAGCTGAATCTGATAAGCCTGTAGATCTAACCACCGACTTATAGAAAATGCAGAGAAATAATGTTCAACTGCACAATGGGGATCTAATCAGCAAAACCCAGGCTAAGAAATCTACCATATTCAAATGACCTGCTTTCTTCCACAAAAAAACTGCATACACACACAAAAAAAGAGGTAAGATGCAAGTGGAAATCTATAAGTGAAAAAGATTTAAAACATGTTTTAAAATTGGCAAAATTAAACTATAATCTTTAAGATGTACAGTACAGCTGTATAAGATTATAAGGAAAAAAGTAATCACCATAAAAGTCAGGATTACCTTTGGGGGGACAGAAGGGTTGAAATTTGGGTTTCTGGATTGGCTGGCAATGCTCTATTTCTTGACTGGGTTGGTTATAAAGGCTTTAATCTTATAATAATGTATTAACCTATAAATTTATTTTATGCAGCCCATGCCTGTGGTTTATCTTACTCTTAAAAAGGTCTTCTTAAAAAACTGTAATACCCTCAGAAATCTGAGAAAACACTGCATCCATGAAGATACTATACAAGAGAATAAGTACTAAGAAATAAAATTACAGCCAAAATAAAAATCAATACAACACAAATCAAAGATAAATAAAAAACAGGTAAGAAAAGCACACCATCAATCTAAGAAACCTAACATGTGACTAGTAAAAGTACATAAAGAGTAAACAGAAAAAAGGAGAAAATCTTTTTAAAAAGTAGAAGAAAACATCCCAGAACTAAAGAACAGAAGTCGTCAGTTTGTAAAGGCCAACTGTCCAGCAAATTGAATAAAAAAGACCAGTGCCAACAAAATCAGGATAAAGATACGGTTATAAAGAAAGAAAAAGGCAACTTACAAAGCACTGAGAACAGTAATGACATTGTTACAGCAGTATCAGAAGTTAGAAGACAGAACTATCCATTTAAAATTCTGAGCGAAAAATAAGTTGAGTGAAAACCAACTTTAAAACCAGCCAAATTATCAGTCAAGACTGAGGGTAAAATAAGTACATGTTCAGGCATATAAAGGCTATGAAGATTTATCACCCCAGCACACTTCCTTTGGGTCTGATTAGAAGATACCAAAAAGAGGGAGCAAACAAAATAAAAGGCAGACATGGAATGCACGGGAGTCGTCAACACAGCAGAAATGCAAAGGGAATTGTGAAAACAACCTCCAAAACAACAGCTGTGCAGTAAATCAAGACAGCAACAAGTCCAGATTGGAAAAGAATTCTAGAAGGGCTCCAGGACAGTATCCCTATTAAAAATAAACAAAACAAAAACAAAAATCAAACCAATGTAACTGATAAATCAGATGACAAATTGACAGTGTGAAAAACTACCACGCAAGCCATTTTACAAAACGGGAAAGGTGTGACGATGTCAAGGCTCAAAGAAAACTAAACAAATTTTATTTTTTAATGAGTCAGTTTTTAAACCTAATTGTATACGAAAGAAATGTAACACTAGAAATAACAGTTAAAAAAAAGCTAACAAATATTTGACACTGTTCAAAGTATTTTGCATATTGTATTAATTCATTTAACCTTCACAATTACTTTGCCATTATCATATTCTATATGGTTCACATGTAAATTTTTATATAATCAGACAAAGGGAAACAGGGTTTGAAATTTTTATACAAGCATATTGAAAGAATGAGAGAAGAGCCTCCTGGGAGAAATTCCTCACCTAACATTATAAGAAAAAAAGTCTCAAGTTGATGAATCAAGACACAGTAATGTTTTATTCAGAAATATAAAAGAAAAAATAGCTAAGAGTTAAAAGTAGTTGCCTCTAAGAGAGATGGAGGAAACAGATTAAGACACTGCATCTTTTAGCTAAAAGTTTTTTCTTAATTTTATAACTATTTCGCCCTTGATAAATATTAAAAATTCACTTTTAAAAGATAGAAAACAAAAAAGTAAAGACAAACCCTTGGTAACATCAACATCCATAGCAGTGTTTCCCAAAGGATATCTTCTGAAATAACAGTTCTACAAAATATTAATAGCTGCTATGTGAAAAAAGGGTTCTAATACCTAAAGTAAACTGGGGGCAGGGGAGCTTTTTCACAAAATGATTACCTTTGAGACTTTAGTAGATTAAAACACACTTTCTAATTTTTCCCTAACATTAACATCTCGCTCCCTCCCGTCGAATCAGTTTGAGAAACTATTGTTTTTAAGGCAGTGATTCTCAAATGTTATTGAGTCCACAGACCAGTACAAAGTAAGAAAAGCAAGGGCAATGTATTGAGTTTTATTTAATCAACAGACCATTCCATATTTTGAGAGCATATCCTTCGTACATTCTTAGATTTTAAACATCTTTTCTTTGATAAGTGGCAGTTTTTAACAACATTCTTACTTCTCAAAATAAAAAGGTGGCAAGCCTAGGTCAACATATTGCCCCCACCCCACCAAAAAAAGTTAACGGTTTGTGCAAGTCAAATCTGGGAATCTTTGGAAAATTCTTATTCGAATGATGAGCAAAAGAATCCTCTTAGGAAACAAGTCAGTACAGAAAGATAAAGACAACGCAGAAAGAAGAATTAAAAAAAAAAAAAAAACAAGACAAAGGAGAGAGTAGTATATCAGATATACTTAATAAGTTAGGTAAAATGAGTAATAAAAATTGCTTATTGAAGTTAACAATCCCAAAGTCACCTATGACCACTGGGTTCCAATGTCAGATCAACCACCTGGGGTTTAGAACAGAAGACCAACAGGTTGAGATTAGCTCACTCTCTCTAAAAGCTTAGTTCAAGGTCAAAGAAGGTTTTGGCGTAGGAAAAATTTGAGCATTAATACAAGCTACTGGTTACATGGATGGAAAAGTTGTTGAAACTAGAGAAAAAAACAACCTACCATAAATATTCATATTCTAACAAAGTTACTCTCTTACTTTCATACACTGATGATTAATTCTGAATCTTCTGTGTAAAACATATTAAAAGCAGAATCAAACAATTTTCTAGAAATGTATTACCTAAATAACTCCATGTAAACAAATGGAATTTGCATTTCAAATTACAATTAAAAGAAAATATTCTGCTCATCACTAGATCTCTAACTCTTGTGTCTGTACAAAGTACTTAATAATTATCTCCTGAATAAATTAGTGAAAGCCTGTACTTACCAATAACCATACCAGTAAATAAATCCTCCATCTATCAAGCAAATATCACTATCCTATGAATGCATATATTCTACTGCACATGTATTTGTTCATATATTTAAATGTATAATTAAAAAGCCAAAAACTCTTCTAAAATTGTACTTAATTTTACCTTTAACTTTAAGAATGAAACTAAAAGCAGAACCAAATTCGCCACCCCCACACCTCAGGTTCAGCCTGAGCCCTTTAGAATTAAAAATAGCTTAGCCACCTAGCAGGTCAAGCAATGACAGAGGTGTCTGTAATTTCAGTGAGTGTGGCTTTGGCTCTTTCCATGAAATTACAGAAAACATGTTTAAATAACTGAAAATTTAGGATAAAATATCAGTTTTACAGAACATTTTTATAAACTATAAAAAATCAAAACTTTTGAAAAAATTGTAAATAATACCGTTAAATATAACAGATCAAGTATTTTCAGAATGGCAAAGAAATACCAAAAATTTAGATAGCATGACATTTCAAGACTATATAAGACTTTTTAAAATGACAATTAGTTAAGCCTTTTCATCACAATATCCAGTCATCTTAACTATTTGAGCAAATGGAAAACAGAATGTCTCCACAATAACATTTTAATACTAGCTAACAATATCAGTTTGGAGATCCCTGATGACTTATTAGTTGTAAGATGATTAGTTATTTTGCATATGCAATAGATCTCAGGTAACTACAGATTTAAAACACCAAAACCAACAAGGCTAATAATATACATAAAAAACATAGTTAACTTTAAGTATATACATTCATGTTCAAGTCCAGAACTGGTAAGGTTGATTACAATACATAAATGAAACTAACAATTCAGGCAAAAATGAACTGAATGGAAAGTTCAGAATTTTCATTACAATCCTGCAGAATTTGGTTCTAAGACCAAAGAAGAAGAAATTACAGAACTGAAGTATCCTTGCAAGCCCCACACTACCCTACAGTTAAGTTCTAATTCCTCAAAGAAAAGTATGAACTGGATCATGGGTAGTAGAGCAGGTAGATTTATATGGGCTTGAAAAATACCTTCACCTTACTCTAGTCTTTAACTTTCTTAAGAACACGCACATCTCATTTTCTTCTAATAACAATGCCATAAAATAGGAAGGAGAGACTACTTACTACTCCCTTTAACAAATAAATCTGTAGCTCAGAAGTAAAATCACTTCCTTAAAGTTATAAAGAAAGTCAAGTAGTACTGTATTACACCCCAGATTTAACAAGTGGTGAAGTCAAGTCATTCATTGCCACTATTCAAGCCTCTTGTCCCTAGTATATTTAGTCACAAGACTTTTATAGGCCTAATTTAAGTCTATCAGTGAGGAAATGCATTTCTAGAGATGATTCAACTTGGTTGTTGAGTTTCCTGAGATAGAAATAGCTGGCTGCCCCTGATTTTGACCCAATAAAAAGCTCAAGGACAACTCTCTACTTTTTCAAAGCTCTGCCTGCATATAACAGTCTCACACAGATAAATATAAAAACACTTTTTTTATTCATCCATTCGCTTTATTGGGTGTGTGTAGCGTTGTCACAAATACAAAAGAACTTTATAAATAGTTCAAACACCAACTAGAATATTAAGATATTTATTAGGCTGAAACTGCTACAAATAAAGTATCACGTTAGTTTTGTCCTCCCATAGAAGTATTACACCTTTGCGTCTCAAGATCTAGCCATACTGGCCTCCTTTCAATTCTTCAAAAACAAAGATCTTTCCCACCCAAGACATTCATACATATTGTACCTCCTGCCAAAATTGCCCTCCCCATTTCTCCATTCTTTGCATAGCTGATTCTTTTAAGTAATTCTACCAAAGTAGTTGTACTCTACAATATTCTCTACCAGAAAACTCTTGTTCTTTAAAGAACTTACCATAACCTATGTATTTCTTCTTTCCCCAATTCTTTTTTTTTTAAATTGCCCAATAAATTCAAAAGAATGTAATAATCAGTACACTCTTCACCTAGATTCACCAATTAATATTTCACATTTCTCTTTCCCTCTCCCCCCACACACATTGTTTGCTGGCTCATTAGAAAGTTGCAGACATGATGATTTTCACCTGTCAATATCAGATGTATCCCCTTAAAACAAGCAACCTTCTCCTATACAGCCACAAGACCATTAATTATCATATCCAGCAAATTTAATATTATCATCTGATACACAGTCCAAATTCTCCAGTTTGATACAAAAATGTTCTTTAAAGCTTTTTTCAAAACCTAGGACCCAAAGTTTGCAGTTTGCATTTGTCATGTCTCTTTTCTCTCCTTCAATCTCAACCGTTGTATTTTTTTAAATCAGCTATCTTGGTAGCATGTTACACATACTGAATTTGTCTTATTGTTTCCTCATAATTAAAGTCAAGTTAAACAGTTTTAACAAAAAACTACATAGCTGATGCTGCGTGTTTGTTTCGTGTGTGTATGTTTGTGTGTGTGTGTGTGTGTGTGTGTGTGTCCCTCCTCCAAAATACTGCATCTTCCACAAGGGCAGTGAAAATGTCAATGTTGTTTGACAACGTATCTCTAGCGTCTAAGACTACATAACCCACATAGAAGGTCTTCAATATTTATTGAACAAGTAAATGAACAAGTAAGTAGCATACAGAACCAAAGTACAGTACTTTGTTCAAGATAGGCAACCAACAGATATTTGTTGATGTTAATTCATGATTAATGAATGTTAATTCACTACTATCAAAAAGTCACAGACTGTTAATAGAGGTATTCAAGTACCCATAAAAAAAACCTTAAAGTAATGTGAGGACAAGAAGAAATGATGCTTTCTCTTCTCAATGAAAATTGGCTTTGTTTCTATATGATCAAATCATCCTAATATTATAAACTGTAATTCTTAAAAAAAAAAAAACCAGAAATAGTTAAGTGGTACATGTACCAGACACTCCTCAAAGAGCTGAAAGTTAGATGATTAAGACCTAGTCTCCTCAGGGAACTTAAAATCAGGAGAAAATTGGGGCGGCCGGATGGCTCAGTTGGTTAGAGCACAAGCTCTGAACAACAGGGTTGCTGGTTCAATTCCCACATGGGCCAGTGAGCTGCACCCTCCACAACTAGACTGAAGTCAATGAGCTGCCGCTGAGCTTCCAGAGGGGCGGCCGGATGGCTCAGTTGGTTGGAGCACGAGCTCTCAACAACAAGGTTGCTGGTTCAAGTCTTGCATGGGATGGTGGGCTGCACCCCCTGCAACTAAGATTGAAAATGGCAACTGGACTTGGAGCTGAGCTGCTCCCTCCACAACTAGATTGAAGGACAACGACTTGGAGCTGATGGGCCCTGGAGAAACACACTGTTCCCCAATATTCCCCAATAAAATTTATTTTTTAAAAAATCAGGAGAAAACTGATAATTATGTATATTTCAAAAAGCTTAGGTGCTATAACTAAACATATGTGCAAAATAATGCACAAAGAAAAGAACTTTAAAAAAATATTATAATCATTTCTGCTATGTACACACCTTCAGAAAGAGGAGCTCAGTGAAAAGTGTGTTGGGGCACTCGGCTCCTTCACTCGCAGGGTTGGGTTACACATCACAGAAAACAGAAGCTACTGATATGAAATTCCTCAACTTTCTCCCCACCCCTTGTCCCCTAAACCTATCCACAAAAGCACATATCTAATTCACTTCTCTAAGAAAACCATGGCTCTTCTCTCCAGTATTAGAGAATCTGAGATCTCACATTAAGAATTTTACATTATCTATTATCTCCTTTATTTTAAATCTCCAATTCTCGTTGGCGCAAATCTGCCACAACCAAAGTCAAATTTAAAACAAAAGCAAAAGTCCTCATAAATTATTTCTCTATTTTCACCAGTAAACTTTAAAAAGCACATTCCACTTAATCTGTGGGAAGTTGACTGTCCTGATTACTGTTAACAAGCGCAAAGACCTCCAAATGACCAAATACCAAACAGCGCTCTAACTTCAGTGTTCCTTGTGCCCAATCTCTGCATAATTGATTGATCATGACTGAGTTCTTGAAACTCACCTCCCTGGGTTTCTGAGATCCCATCACCCATAAGAAGTGACTCCTCCCATCTCTCCTGTACTGATTTTTCCTCCTCTGCCAACCCTTTAAATGTTGGAGTTGCCTAGGGATCCTCCTGTTCTACATGTTGTGCTTGTCCTAAGGAGTCATGTTGTCCTAACGTTTCACCTAATTTTTATCTGTTGACAATCTTTAAATCTCTTATCTCCAGCCCATTCTATCTCATAAGCCTCAGACCTTATTTCCAATTGTCCACAAAACATCCAACCTGGATTCTCCCCCAGCACCTTTAACTTAACAAAACTGACATTTTCTTCCAATTCCTCCTTCTGCCAGTATTCCGAATCTCAGTAAATGCCATTCCACCTGATCATCTTTCAAGCTAGAAATGTGCTATCCTTGATTCTTCCCTCTTCCCTCATCCTCCACTCACCAAATCCTGCTGATTCTTCCTTACAGATCACCTCTCAAAGATCTCCCATAACCACTATCTGACTTGCCTGCACTATTACCACAGACTCCTAATGGATCTTCCTGCCACCAACCCCATCGCTTCTTTAATGCACTTTCAATTTGCAGTAAGGAAAACCTGTTTTACTCACTCCTTTATTTAAAGAACTCCAATGGGTCCTAGTGCCTAGAGAAGTCATTAACTAAAGGACACATAATTTTCACATGTTCACTTCCTGAAATGTAGATCTGTGCCACAACTCCCAGTACCTGGTAATCACTAACTGGCCAGGCAGCAGTAGCAGTCGTCCTGAATACTAATGCACATGCGTACCCTAAGAGCACTGGCCTCAAAACACAGAAAATGGGTGTCAGCAGCCGTCTCTCCCCACTGGGGAGAAAATGTTAAGAGAAAATACTACAGCATCTTTTATCCCTTCAGAAACCAAACGGTGGTGGGAGAAGGTAGGGTACAGAGTAAATCGGATATGTTCAGCTGGTTTTCTAAAGAATCTAGAGTAGATCTGCTATAGTTAACTATAAACCTGCTATAGAGCCCAGCACCAGTTGTATATAAAATTTTAATTCTTATATAGGTTAGTTTAAGAAATACTATCACCAATACTCAAGACGGCACAAAAATTGGTACTGTGAGGGAAAATATGCTACAAAACTCAAAGTGGTTCAGAATCCCCCCCACATACACATACACACACGCGCGTGAATACACATGGACAATTAGAATAAATCAGTTCAGCAAGGCTGCAGAATACAAGATTAACATACAAAAATCAATTATATTTCTACATACAAGCAATGAACATTCTGAAAATGAAATTAAGAAAATATTCCATTTGTAATTGAACCAAAAAGTACAAAATACTTAGGAATAAATTCAACAAAAAGGCACAAGACTTATACAATGAAAACAACAGAGAAAGGAATTAAATAAGACCTACAAGATGTCACGTCATGCTTGCTAACATCAAATGGCAATATTTTCCAAATCAATCTACAGATTCAATGCTGTATCTATAAAATCTTAGCTGACTTTTTTGCAAAAACTTACAGACTGATCCTAAAATTCATATAGAAAAGCAAGGAACCCAGAATACCCAAATATTGAAAAAAACAAAATCAGAGGACTCACTTCCCAATTTCGAAATTTAATTATCAAGCAGCAGTAATCAAGATGTTACGATGCAGACATAAGGACACATACTTCAATGGAATAAAACTGAGAATCCAGAATCAAACCCTTACATTTATGGTCAATTGTTCTTTGAAAAGATTTTCAAAACAATTCAGTCAGAAAGAAGAGTCTTTAACAAATGGTTCTAGGAAAATGGTATTCACATGTAAAAGAATGAAGATGGACACCTACCTCATACCATACGCAAAAATTAACTAACAGATCACAGACTAAATGTAAGAGCTAAAACTACATTTGTTTGTGTGATTTTTGTTTTTTTAAGATTTTATTGGGGAAGGGAGAACAGGACTGTATTGGGGAACAATGTGTATTTCCAGGACTTTATTGGGGAACAGTGTGTATTTCCAGGACTTTATTGGGGAACAGTGTGTATTTCCAGGACTTTATTGGGGAACAGTATTTCCAGGACTTTATTGGGGAACAGTGTGTTTTTCCCAGGACCCATCAGCTCCAAGTCAATTGTTGTTCTTTCAATCTTAGTTGTGGAGGGCGCAGCTCAGCTCCAAATGCAGTTGTAGTTATTCAACCTTAGTTGCGTAGTTGCGGGGGGCGGGGTGGGGTGCAGCCCACCATCCCTTGCGGGAGTCGAACCAGCAACCTTGTGGTTGAGGGCACTCGCTCCAACCAACTGAACCATCCGGCCGCCTGGGAACTCAGTGGCAGCTCAGTGGCAGCTCGTTGTTTTCATTCCAGTTTCGGAGGCAACCCTGTTGCCCAGAGCTCACACTCTAACCAACTGAGCCAGCCGTCTGCCCCACGTAATTTTTTAAAAGCATAGGAGTAAATCTTTGTGACGTTGTATTAGGCAATGTTTTTCTTAGCTATGACATCAAAGCACAAGCAAAAAAAGAAAAAGGGATAAATTGAACTTCATCGAAATTAAAAAATTTTGTGCTTCAAAGGACATCACCAAGTGAAAAGACAACCCACAGAACGGGAGAAAATAACTGCAAATCATACATCTGATAATGGACTTGCATCCAAAACATATAATGTTTACAACTCAACGATAAAAACATAAATAATTCAATTCTTTTACATGGGCAATGGACATGAATAGACAGTTCTCCAAAGGTATACAAAAGGTCAATGACTACATGGAAAAGATGCTCAATATCATCGGCCAGGAGGTAACGCAAACCAAAACCACAATGAGATACCACTGTACACTCACTAGGACGGTTATAATAAAAAAGGCCCAAGTATTGGCAAGGATGTGGAGAAACTGGAATCCTCATCGTTGCTGACACTGTAAAGGGTACTGGCTCTTTGGAAAACAGTTTGGCAGCTCCTCAAAATGTGAAATACAGGTATCATCTGACTCAGCAATTCTACTCTTACGTACCCAAATGGAAACACACGTCCACACAGACCCTATACACGAATGTTCACAGCAGCATTATTTATAATAGCCAAAACGTGGAAACAACTGTCCATTAACTGATTAATACACAGAATGCAGGATATCCATACAATGAAATATATTTTGGCCATAAACAGGAATGAAGTACAGAAAAATGCTACAACATGGATGTACCTTGAAAACATGCTAAATGAAAGAAGCTACATACAAAGGCCACAAACTGTTTAATTACTTTTATGTGAAATGTCCAGGATAGGCAAAATATAAACACAGAAAGCGGATTAGTGGTTGTCAAGGACTAGACAGGAAAGAGGAATGGAAAGTGAATGCTTATTAGTACGGGGATGCTTTTAGGGGTAATAAAATGTTCTAAACTTAGATAATGCTGATGATTACAAACTATAATTTTTTTTAAACTCACTGACTTGTATACTTTAAAAGGGTGAATTATAATGGCATATGAAATATCTCATTAAAGCTGTTATTCTTTTAAGTGATTCATAAGAAGCCAATTTTTAACAGGAAAATGTTCTAGGAATACCTTAATCCAATGTACTTCACTTTTATTATACTTTCCTTTTTATGTTGCTACAAGAATGATGCATAAAAGCTGTCTTTTAATCATCATAAAATGAAAATGTTACATGATAAGCATTGTGTTCCAGCTTGGTTAGCAGGGCTTTTTCTTTCTTGGTGATACATCAAATAATGGTACATCTTGCAATTGATGGCATCTTATATTTGATGAAATATTAAGAGTTTCTCTGATAGCTGTAACAAGTACCTTGGCAGAAGACATTTTTCATTTTATGTAATTATTTTAATGTGTATTAAAATTACGTTTTATCCTAAATTGATGGTTATTGCTTAAAGCTAAATGAGTTAATTTAAAGTTAATATAAAGAAAATGTTAAATAATAAAGACGATACTCAGATATGGCAAGAAAGAATGTTGGCAACTAAATTACTTAAGTTTAGGAAACACAACAGTAAAAAGAAAGTCTAAAACACTTTAAAATATAAAATGCTTTCTCAAACTAACCTTTCTCATACAATCCTCATTCCCACTTCCCAACACCCCAATCACAATTAATTCATTATCTCTCATTATTCCTGAGAGATGAGGTTATCTAGCAACAGACCACAGAGGGCTTTATTTGTCATGCTTGGAACTCATAAACAAGTATTTCTCAATCTTTTTTTTTTCCAACTTGGCCCAATGCTCCTGAAAATCCCAATAACAGCAACTCACTACAGCATTAGTCCTTTCCTTCCCTTCTCCCCTTTGTTGAGGGTGGGGAAGAAATGATTTTTAAATCTACTTCCCCATGTTACTGAGATGCCACCATTCTTGAGCAGCATCTCAAGAATCGGCTGCCTCCTCTACATCTAAACCATCATTACTATGACCAGCAACTGGGAGGGAAGGAAGAAAAATGAGGGTTCAACTAACAAAAAAAGTGTGACGAGAACTTCTAAGATTTAGTCTTAGCAACTTTCAAATATGCAATACAGCATTAACTAGTCACCATGCTATACATTACATCCCTGTGACTTATTTATTTTAAACTGGAAGTTTGTACCTTTTTGACCCACTTCACCCATTTTGCCAGCAACTCGCCTCCAACCTCTGGTAATCACCAATCTATTTTCTGTTATCTGTGAGCTTGGTCTTTGCTGCTGTTTTAGATTCCACATATAAATGAAATCATATAGTATCTGTCTTTCTCTGACTTATTTCACTTATCATAATTTCCTCAATGTTCATCCATGTTGTCATAAATGGAATTTGTTCTTTTTTATGGTTGAATAATATTCCACTGTACACATACACACGCATTTTCTTTATCCATTTATCCATCAATGGACACCAAGGTACAGGTTAGTTTAAGAAATACTATCCTGTTAAAAGTTGGCTTCTTATGAATCACTTTCATATCTTGACTATTATAAACAACACTGCAATAAACAGAGGTGTATATGTCTTTTCGAGTATTTTCGCTTTCTTTGGATAACTTTTGAAGTACTGACTTTTAAAAATCCTAAATTCATATGAAATTGCACAATACTAAACACAGAAGACCCCATAAGCGCCCAAAGAGTAAAATTAAGTTACCTACACAGGAATGAGAATCAGACTTAGAATCAGACTCCAAAGAGCAACACTAGATTCTAGAAGACAATGGAGCAATACCACAAAATTATGAAGAAAAATAATGTTCAAACTAGCAACCTCTATCAACCAAACTAATTTTTTTTAAATGAAGCCACATAAAATAAATGATAAGATCTTACGCCGAAACGTGAGGATTTGGCTCTAGCAAAATAAGAAAGTATCACCCAAGAAAGAAAAAACATGGGATGCAAGAATCAGTGCTTCCAACCCAAAAAGCAACACAGGCAGTCCCAGAATGGCAGCCAAGAAAAAGACCTAGAGAGCAACCAATCTGGATTAAGAAGAAAGGAAAGAGGGCCCCCAGAGAGAGGTGTTTGAGGAAAAAGGATTTTACAAACTAGGCAGCATATAAGACACTAGAAAAACTTGACAGGTAAGAGAAAGCAGAGAAAATATGAAAAAGACTTAGAAATTTTAAGGGGAAAAAATGTTTTAAGAAAGGAACTGCAATCCCAGTACTATAAGGTTCTGCAGAGAAGATTTACTTAGTCAAAATAACAGAAAAGATGTTTATCACTTTTTAACCTTTAGAATCAGCCCATAAAAGAGCACAGGTAATTATGGTTAAGAACAGATTAAATGTTATCAAATTTAAAAATACAAAGCACAGTAAAGATCACAAAAATTGAAAGGTGGAAGGAGGAAGAGAAACCAAGTAAAGGCAGGCACTTTAATAATACTCACCTTACAAAGTGGAGAAATAAAGTCTAGAGTTGATGGAATAAGAAAAAAGGTTTAAGTTTAAAGTTACTGAACTAACCAATAGAAAACACAAAAACTAGAAAGGAGATGAGATGTAGGGCATAAATGAACTGTATCTTTTATTACAGCAAGAAGGCCTTTATACAGCAGGATGTCTCAAGTTGAAATGAATCAAATGGTAGTGTAAAAGTATTATGTAGCATAATGGAGGTAATAACTAAAGGAATATAACACTTAAAAATTAAAGTGATTTCCTCTCAAAGCAGGACTCAGGAAGGCCCAAAGACTGTATTGCAGCTTTTCACTTTAAACTGCTCACCCTTCCGTACTTTGATATTTTTAGTCAAAATACATGCATTATTCCAACAAAGGAAATTTTAAAGTGTTTAATGTAAGTGAAAAAACATGCTTAGAAATAAGACAATGAGACAAGACAAAAGCATTTTTGGTAGCTGTCTGAGTGATATAAAATCCTTTTAAAGTTTTTCTACTATTTAAATTTTCTAAAATGAGTGTATGTATAGAAAAACAATAGATTTTTATTACTAATACTTTGAGAGCTGAAGAAGTTGAAATCATTTTTTCAAGGAGCATGGCTACTTAAAGAGGAGAAGGCTACATACATCTAGATCAGGGGTGTCCAAACTGCGCAATCCATTGTTAACTGGCCCGCAGCAAATTACAAAAATATATTTAATTTACTTAAATAAACCAGGTGAGGCAATACGTACTTCACCTCGAGTGAGTGGCCCGGCTGTTTGTGTATTTTACCGCATATGGCCCTTGGCAAAAAACGTTGAAAAAAGTTTGGACACCCCTGATATAAGGGAAAAAGACTAGCCTTGTATCACAGAAGGTAACTTTCTTCTGATATGAGGAAGGGTGCATTTATAGTTAAGTTGGTAGACGTGAAGATAGGAAGTGGACAGTTCATATCTGACAGCCTCACATTTTTTTCTACAAAGAGGCAAAAAATATGCTTAAAAAGAGGCCAGGAATGCTAAACACCCTGGATTGCATAAAACCATCCTAACTCCCTACAGAAATAGATTCGATTAGCAGGTCTCAAGGTATGGTCCCTGGGGACCTACAAGGTCTACAAGGTCACAGCTAGTTTCAAAATAATACTGAGGTATTTGCCTTTTTTACTCTCCTTCTCCCACGAGTATAGAGTGGAATTTTCCAGAGACTAAATAAATATGTGATGATTTCGCTCTGAAGACTAATGGTATGTATATATATATGTACTCTTGTTTTAAACTTTCTGTTTTAATTTCTAACACAGTAAATGTTGATAAAGATAACCTACATAAAAAGTTCTTGGAGTATTCAATAATTAAGAGTACATACTGGTCCTGAGACCAAAAAGTTTGAGAATCACTGCACTAACAAATACTATAAGAATGTTCTAAATTATGTTTAATCTTTGCAAATAACCACTTTTGTTTGTTCCTCTCTAATGAGCAGGAATAAAACTCTTAAAACAAAACAACTGAAAATAACATCATATTCTTCAGCCTGTTTTTGAGAAAGAAAAATCTAAGTAATGGATTTAGACAACTACCAAAAATGGAAAAGACTGTCAAACACCTAGAGAAAAACAGAAAAAAGGACACTCAGGAGGAACTTTGACTTTGGGAAGGATTCTTTACCCCCGACCTAACCTAAAGGAAAAATAGGGCCCACTGTTTTCATTATAATCTAAAACCTTATTTTAGTTTTAGAAAGTACATGGAGAGAAGCGCAAATTAAAACCACAATGAGCTACCAACTCACACCTGTCAGAATGGCTATCAAATCAACAAAAAAGTGTTCGTAAGGATGTGGAGAAACTGTTGGTGGGATTGCAAATTGGTGCAGCCACTATGGAAAACAGTATGGAGATTCCTCAAAAAATTAAAAATAAAACTACCTTATAACCCAGCAATTCCACTTCTAGGTATTTATCCGAAGAAATTCAAAACACTAATTCAAAAAGATATATGCACCCCTATGTTCACTGCAGCACTATTTACAACAGCCTAGATATGGAAGCAACCTAAGTGTCCATCAATCGACAACTGGATAAAGAAGATGTGGTACCTGTATACAATGGAATATTACTTGGCCATAAAAAGAATGAAATCTTACCATTTGGGACAACATGGATGGACCTAAAAAACATTACACTAAGTGAAATAAGTCAGACTGAGAAAGACAAATACCATATGATTTCACTTATATGTGGAACCTAAAAAACAAAACAAATGAACAAACAAAACAGAAAAAGACTTGGATAACAAACTGATGGTTAACAGATGGAGGAGGGTTTGGAGGCTGGGTGAAAAAGGTGAAGGGATTAATAAGTACAAATTGGCACTTACAAAATAGTCAAAGAGAAGTAAAGTACAGCATAGGAAATATAGTCAATAATATTTAATAACTATGTATGGTGCCAAGTGGGTGCTAAACATATCAAGGGAATCACTTCGCAAGTTATATAAATGTCTAACCACTATGCTATACTCCTGAAACTAACATAATATTGAATGTCAAGTGTAATTGAAAAAAATTAAAATAAAAAATAAAGTACATGGAAGGTCATTTACTTCCTAGCTAATGAAAACAATCCCTGCTTATAATATCCCTAGCCTCTGCTGAAAGGAGAATTCTTTATCTTATAACAACTAAATGCAATTTTATGAAACATTTAACAGTTCACTAGGTTCCCAGGCTACAAAGTTCCATTAACTACGAGTATTTTATTAACCACCAATTTTAAAGATTTTAAGTGAGCGTGATGGAAACAGTACAAAAATATTTTTCTTTTTTATTTCAAGTATGAAAAACATGTCTATTATTAGTCTGTCCTTTGTACAGCTTAGTAATGTTTTAGTAAGAATTGTAAGTTTCTAATCCTGACAAACAAAATCTAGTACTTCTTAACCCTGGCTGCAAAACAAAATAAAGTGGGAAAAATTTTAAAACACAAAAATATATAAAAACCCATACCAAACCTTGAGTTTGAATCTCTAGGGTATGAGTTCTAAGTAACTGGTCTTGTTTGTTTTGGTTTTTTTATTTTATTTTTTATCTCAATAGGTGATTCTGGTACTTATTTAATGTCAATTAGAACTCTGTAAGGTTGGTCAGCAATTTATAAAACATCCCAAAATACTAAGGTACAGTATTTTTCAGACTTTAACTAAACATGGTTTTTAAAACATGTACATTTGATTAAGTAACACTTCTAAATGTATTATATGCAACAGGGTACATGGTAGTTTAACATGTTTGAAATCATAATTATGAATAGGGCAAAATAAACTATCCAGTATTCAACATACTCATCATCTGGGAAGTGTTTTTTGTGGACAGGCTTCATCATAGGTATACACGGCTCTCTTGTTCTATGTAATAACTATTCTGGGAAAAGATTTTCAAAATTAACACTATACAAGTATATTGCACCTAGAGTTTATAAAGTACTTTTTCTTGTATTTTCCTTCTTTATCCTCCCAGCAATAAGACAGGTGGGTAACGTCTCCATTTTATAGGTTTAAGAAAAAACGAAAAACAAAAACCTAAAGCTGCTGCTGAGGTAGCAGATTAAACACAGACCCAATCTTCTGAGTATATATTGAGTACTTTCCACAACACAACTGTGTCTTACATTCCTCACACGACCAAAAAAGTTGTGGGAGCTTTTTCTGCAATATAAACTTCAATAGAAGGGTAGAGAAAGACAAAAGCTCATCTTTATTTTGTTCTGGTACCTGGCTGACTGAAATCAAACAAATGCGACCTGTTTTGGGATATGCCTGCTTTGGTCTATTTTGTTCTCCTAATACTTACTTTTTAATTGAACAAATGTTTTAGTTTGAAATAACTGTAGGTTCACATGTAGTTTTAAGAACTATTTAATAGATTCTGTGTAACTTTTACCCAATTTCCGGAAATGGTACTATCTTTGAAAACCATAGAATAACATGACAACCAAAATATTTATATTAATATAGTGAAAATACCAGTATTTCCATCATCCCAAGGATCCCTCACATTGCCCTGTTCCCAATTTTCAAATCCTCATATTAGGCAACATTTGGAAGCACATACTCATTAGGTCCCTACTCAGTTTTATCCACTCAAAATACAAAAAACTATCTTCAAAAGCCATTAAAAAACAACTTTATATTACACGAAGTGTTGGTCAAGACTACCATGACATGATTTAAGATTCTTAAGCCACTACTACAATATCCCTTACAGGATGGGATTTTCAAGTTAAGCCTTCAGTTTTAGCTTTATGAAGCAAAATTTTTTTAAAATTTAACTGATATGCATATTGTAGGATTCCATTTATATGAAGTTCTAAACAAAATTAATCTAAAGCGAAAAAAATCAAAACAGTAGTTGGGAAGGGAAATGGCTGAGAACGGCTATATGTGAGCTTTCTGGGAAAAGAGAAACATTCTATACCATGATAAGGGTATGAGATGCACAGGTACATCCATTAGTCAAAACTGTGCTGGAATTACACAACATTTTCTTAGCTATGACATCAAAGTACAAGCAAAAAAAAGGGGATAAATTGAACTACATCAAAATTAAAAACTTTTGTGCTTCAAAGGACATCACCAAGTAAAAAGACAACCCACAGAACGGGAGAAAATAATTGCAAATCGTACATCTGATAAGGGACTTGTATCCAAAATATATAAAGAAAGAATTGCCTACAACTCAGCAATAAAAAGATAAATACAATTTTTTTTACATGTGCAACGGACACGAATAGACAGTTCTCCAAAGGTATACAAAAGGTCAATGACTACATGGAAAAGATGCTCAACATCATCGGCCATGAGGGTAACTCATATCATTGGTTAGAGATATATGAAACGGGCATGTATACAAAAAAGTTCATTATACTATTTCTGTTCACTTTGTATATATTTGATTTTCCTTAATAAGTTTTTTTACTTAAAAAAAGTAATTTTTTAAAAAAAATAACAAAGTAAACTAACTTTCCTAACATCGATTTTTGCTGTTTTTCAACAAAGGAAACAGATTCTTCTATTTTAAAAAGCCCACAGAAGGTACTACCTTCAATATTCTTCAGCAATGTTATATGAAAACAGAGATGACAGAAGACATGATACGTGGCAAAAACGAAGACTACTTCATCTTAAAAACGGACAAAGAGAATTTAAATTCCCTTAGTTCTAAGACAGTTCCTTCCCCTTGGGTCCCTGGATTTCCATGGTTAGTGATGTGACAATTCCTAATTAATAAATGGATGCAATAACCCTTAATACTATGTTGTCCAATACAGCAGCCACTAGTTACATATGGCCATTCAAATTTTAGTTTTAATTTTATTAAATTATAAATTTAGTTCTCAGTCTCACCAACTGTATTTTTAGTGTTCAACATCCACATGTGGCTATTGGCCTCCACACTGAGTAGAGCAGATATAGATTACTGCCATTGGTGCAAAAGTTCTGTTGGGCAGCACTACCCTAATACATAAAAAACATCCAAAGGGAAATCTCCACATTCCAATTTGGGGTTGCTATACTGTATCAATAAACAAATCCCGAAAAACAGAGGAAATGAAGCATGAAAATATTAACCAAGGAATATCATTCATTTTAAGTTTACTAACTTAAAAAGTACTTGAATTTTACTTTCAGAACCACCAAGCTACAGATGTTGGCCATGGCAACCTCAGAGGTAAATTTCTCCATGTGTTAAAATAGATTATCACCAGTTTCCTAAAGTCAGATGTAAAGATTATGATGAAATATAAATAGAGCAAATTATCCTTTCAAAGATCTAATGAAAAGGTGTATTTATAATCCATGACATCCAAGCACCCATAGCAAAATACACAGAATAAAACCCCTCTCCAAACTGAGCTCTGAAGCAACAGACATAATTAAAAGGATGATTAAATATATTGTGTTTATCTAGAATAAAAGTTTAACCAGATGATTTCTATACTTCTAGTTCTAAAATTGTGTACGCTTTCAATTTGACCGGTATAGATTTCTGTTAATGCCTATTAACATGAATATGCAGTATCAGGAAACAGGTGCACTCTTAATTCAAATATTTTAGAATATTTTTAGTACTTTAAAAAAACTGAAGGTGAGCAAATTTAAAATGTGAATTATACATTTTCACATTTAGGAACCTACTAAGACAAAAACAAAAATTTTCACCTACTATTCCCTCTCAAGCTATCACTGCGAATGCTTGGAGTGTGAATAACATTCCAAATAGCAAGAACAGAATGCTCTATGTTAAGAAATTGAAAATGAACTCTTTCCTTGCCAAAACTACTGAGCACCTAAAATGGCTCCATTTGAAGTATTTTCAAACCTTTGAAAAGGTCACTTTAGAATTTGAGTTCATTTTACTTTATCCACATTAAATATTTTTAAATTCACTGTGTTTGCAATCCACTGCCAAAAAAGGAATTCTCAAGAGACTGAAAACATGGAAATTGAAACCAGCCTGCAGGCAAGGTACACAGGAGGGTCACATGGAATCAATCTAAAGGAGAAAGTTACTACTACCGGAGCATCTGGAGTCAAATTAAATCAGGCACTATTTACATATTTCTAATTCTGTACTGACTCCACATGCTTTCTTATGTTATACACAGGCCTACCTTGGTTTTCATATTTGAATTAGTCCATGGGCTCTACCTTTAAAGTTAAATGCTTTAAAAAATAGACTAACATTCCATATCCCTTTTCCCATTGTTCACAAACCCTTACTGCTCGTCAAAGCACCCCCATAAATCCATCTGTTCCCTCTAGTTGCTTCCAAAGAAAAATTCTAGCAACCAAGGACACCAGATTGTAAAACACTGTCAGAGTTAAGAGTTCTGGCATAATCAAAATATGCTAAGAAATCTTGGCAAATTAGTTAAAATCTCTTAAACCGTAATTAACTCAGTTGTAAAAATGAACACAATACAAATCTCTATCCGAGGAGGGATATGACTTAATTTAATTAAATAGAACAACTGTCTCAGATTTTTAGTGCGCTCTAAACGTAAGGTACGTCTCCCCCACCTCACACTTTCTCTTCCACTTCTTCCCTTTAAGCTTTCGGGGTTGGCTACCAGGCTCCACGTACTGTTCCCCTTATCCTCGTACTCCATCGTGCCCTTCTACTCTACCCCCATACTCCAATTCCACACAATTCCATCACCTTCCGTTCCAAGCTGCTACTTCCCTTTGCGCCCCCTAAGGTCCCAGGCAGTCCCTTCACTTTGCACCCCACATCTCCTTCGGTCCGTATTTCCCAACGGCTCCTTCATCACCAGGTTCATCCTGCCCCTCCAACCGTCTCCCGCCCCCAGGTTCCTTCCTGCCCCTCCAAACACAGCTTCCCCGCCTAAACGTTTCATCTTGTTCCTCCGACTTCCCCAACGCCCAGCTCCCTCCTTTAGTCCGTATTTTCTCCAACACCCAACTGACTACTCTTTTCCATCCATTCTTTTCAACATACACACAGCACAGCCTCCACCCCCACCTCGAGCCTCCATCTTTCCCTTTTATACTTGCTTCCTTTCTTCCTCCCCACCCCCCAGCCTCCTCCGGAAGAGCCTGGTTCCCAGGCGAAGGTCTCTCACCTCATTCGGTCACTTCAGTGGTGCCAACCGCTTCATACAGGAAAAAAACAACCAATCACGTCCCCGTGGGCGCTTCCCCTGCGAGTCCAGCACTTACTGGGCACCCGCCCCACCGGACACCCCGCACATACAAACGCACAAACCGAGGTCCAGGGGACGAGGGTTGGGGGTAAGACTGAACGTTCTTACACCGGCCTTAAACACAGCCCACTTCGCTACAGCCCTTCGCCATTTTGGTTTCCCGCGGACTGCCGGTGCATTCTGGGAGCGCGGAGCGACTCCGGTGCCGAATGGCAGCTCTCCAGAGCCGCGAGGGGGCGGGGACTATGCGGCGAGCGCGGAAGAACACCGCGCCCTGCGTCCCGGACCGGAGCTGAACAAAGAAGGACTCTTTAACGTTACGGCGGCACTGAGTCCTTCCGCCGCCGGTGCTAACACAATAGTGAGCGCTGCGCTCCGGGCCGTCGGCTGTGGTACAGCTGTTTCTGCTATAAAGGACAGCGCCGTGTCTAATCTCCACTTCTCCTGAGAGATAGGGTGTTGCTCGCCACATCTTGGACGTGCCGATTTCCTTGGAGAATACCTTAGATAAAGTACGTTTCTTCTATCTTCACCTTGAGGCCTGCTCTTCAATTTCCTTCAGCGGACAGGAGACCTTGGATGTCAGAATGAAATTTGTTCGCCGATTATTGTCCAGCCCCACATTCCTTCTAATCAGGAGCTGCTTATATAGAAGATTTTCGGACTTTCTTTTCCCCTGACGATGAAAGGTTTATCTGCTTTACAATCCTTCTTAATTGTCATGAAACCTGAGAATAAGAGCGTGCAAAGTGGTGTAGTTTAGGAATGGAGAACTTTCTCATACTAGGGCTGACCCTAAGCCTGCCAATATTCTGCTGCCGACAGGGGTCTCAAGTGACAAACTGAGAGTGCATGCTGTCTCTCTGAATTATACTTAGATACAACCCAGCTCCTGTTAGTAGCTACGTATGATACCTTTGTTTATAACTTTGTCATAATATTTGTTTAATTATTTTATGTTTTTGTCTCATATTACAACAAAGGGATAATGAATACCATACTTTGTCTCTTTCTGCAAAAAGTATTTCTTGTGGCCTAAACTCACTTTGCTCATATTTCAGAAGGGATTCCTCAGCCTCTGATCTCAGGATTTGGCACATAAATATTCATTTTTATCCACACCATTAAATATTATAAATATTTTAGTCATACCCTTTTACTCCTTGCTTCTCCTGATAGCCCTAAGAAAATTCTAAGTCTTTTCTGCTTTCTGCAGCCTCAACCTATGTGCTACCTTTCAAGTTTCACTTTGTCTGAATTCTGTTGTAACAGTTTTTCATAAATTCGTCTTCAATGCCCTTTACACTTTGGGTTGAGAGTTTGAGTTTTGACTTAAAAAAAGTAGATGCAGTTCAAAAATAGATGCAGTTGTTATACAAACAGGTATATTTGCTATGCAGCTAAGCCTAATCATAGAACATCAGTTTTGGAGAACATTTGGTCTGTTCTCCACGTTTCTCTCAAGTGATCATCAAGCCTCAACTTCAGCATCTTCAATGGTTCAATACCTCAGAGGCAGTCGTTTAAATTTCAGAAACCCTAGTAATTAGAAAATTCTCCCCTATGGAGATGTACAATCTGCCTTCCTATAATTTCCATTTACTGGTATGATGCTGGCCTCTGTAGGCACTCAAAAGTATTCTAATACCTTAAACATTAGAGAAGTGAATGATACCTTTGAAAAAAAAAAAAAGCTTGTTTTTCTATGTAAACATGCATGCAAAATTGCAATCATTTAAGGAAACCAGGTGCTCAGTGAATCAAGGGCACTGAGAAAGTCACAGTAATATACAAAGAATGACTGTTACTGTGGTCTTAGAAATTTCTAACTAAGCAACATGCAAAGGATTAGGACTTTAAGAAGAAACAAATGTCAGTAAGTCCCTCAAGTGCAAATCAAAGTAACTCTAGTCAGAGTAACCAGTACCCTTCATTTTTATTTATTTCTGTGAGAGTCATTAGGGATGTTCACAAAAATTCTGCTTTTCCTCTCTTTCAGACACAAATTACACACTCTTGCATCCTTGAAAATTGGCATGGCCCTGCAACTTGCTTTTTACCAATAAAATGGGAGGGGTAGGAAAATCTTTAAGAGGCAGACACACATTCCCCTCCCCCTACTGTGGTGATCATGGAAGCATGTGTTGAGATAAAATATCTGTCATTTTGGGTCCCTAAATGACACTAAGCACAGATAAGAGTTGTGCAGCCATCACCACAATCCAGTTTCAGATCATTTCACCACCTCCAAAATAGTCATTATGTCCATTTTCAGTCAATTCTGTTCCTACTCCCAACCCCAGACAATCTGCTATCTCTATAGTTTTGCCTTTTCTGGACATTTCATATAAATGGATTCATATAATATATAGTGTTTTGGTCTGGCTTCTTTCAACCAGCACAATATTTTTAAGGTTCATCCATTTTGTACCATGTGTCAATTGTTCTTTCCTTTAAATTGCTGAATAGTACTCTATTGTATGAATGGACCATATTTTGTTGATCTATTCACCGGTTGATGCGTAGTATTTGGATTGTTACCAATCTTTGGCTTTTATAAATAATAGCCCAATACTTTTGAAGTCCAAAATTTTTTAATTTTGACGAAATTCAATTTATCTTTTTTAAATGCCACATGCTTTTGATCTTACATCTAAGAATTCTTTGCTTCACCCAAGATCAGAGATTTTTCTATTATGTTTTCTTCTAGAAGTTTTGTAGGTTTAGCTCTTACATTTAAGTCTATGATTTCGAGTTCATTGGGGGTACACTGTGAGATATGGGTCTATATTCATCTTTTTGCATGTGGATATTTACTTGGAGAAAAACTTTTGTTGTGTTAAGCCACTGCAATTTGGCTTAACAAATTGTTTGCTACCAGCATATTTTAGTCTACTCTGACTCATGCAATCTAGATATGTTACTGTGTAACAGAAGTCAGAAATAGCATTGAAATGTCTTCCAGGATCAGAACCAAAAATTAAAAATATAAAAATTTGAGCAGAATATTCAAAACATTAGGTAATTCTCAAATTTTATCATTGAAAAGTCACAGGGGATGTTAAAAAATACTGTATGTATAAACCTATAAGCTCCCAATTATTAGTATTACTTTCTCATGGAAAAGGGCTAGAAGACCTTTAACGCGCATTGTGCAGAGATAGAAACGCAAATTATCAGAGAAGTCAGAGAGTTCAAAGAAAGACATTCTGTGTATTTATAGTTTGCTTTCATTGGTCTGAGAAGGGAACTAGATCTGAAACATCAAAAAAAGAATGTTTTCATAATAATCAAATCAAAAGGATTTGTTAAAATTCCTTTCCTTTTTTTTTTTTTTTAAAGAGGGCATAGCTCAGAGTGGCCCATGCGGGGATCAAACCTGCAACTTTGGTGTTATTGGCACCATGCTCTAACCAACTGAGCTAACTGGCCACCTCCAAAAACCCTTTCCTTTAAAAAAAATAAAATGTCTTTCCTTTTTGTCCAAAGCTTAAGATCCATACGTAATGTGGACACTACTTTTAAACTCAGTTATTTGCTGTAAAAAGTATATATAGCAAATTTGGACTTCTTGTATAACTACATCTTAAAATATAGTGTGCCCATTATTAATTTGTTGCCTATCATTTCCAAATGTACCCTTCCTTACTTGCTTTGTGAAAGTGTCTATGGGCCCTTTAAATTTTTCCTTCATCCGCTGGCAGAATGTTAAGCTTCATCAGTAGAGACCATGCATTATAAAGCAGTTTTCCTTCCTACTTCCAAAGTGCACTCAGCAGCCTCCTACAATGTGCACAGCTTCCCGAGAGCTGGGATCCCGCAGCACGTGCACCTTCTCAGGCTTGTGAAATCATCTCCCTACACCAACCCCAGAAAAATTTATGTGTGTTGCCATCAGGTGATGTCTGTGCTGTCTTGGCAGTCAGAAATGTAAGTGAGTAAATGAAAAGTGTGGGTGCAGTCAAAACAAATCATTCAACTAAGAGTCATAAGAGCTGAGTTCCAATTTCCACCTCCACATACCCGGCTGATGACACAAGGTTTTGAAGATGAAATCACCAACATTTGGTTGTGGTGGGAGGGGGAAATGAGAGAGAGAGAGAGAAAGAGAATGAATAATCCAATGGTAGGAAAGATAGGGGCTGCCAGACGGCTTAGTTGGTTAGAGCGCGAGCTCTGAACAACAGGGTTGAGGGTTCGATTCCCACATGGGCCAGTGAGCTGTGCCTGCCACAACTAGATTGAAGACAATGAGCACGGCCAGATGGCTCAGTTGGTTAGAGCGCGAGCTCTCAACAATAAGGTTGCCGGTTCAATTCCCCCATGGGATGGTGGGCTGTGCCCCTTGCAACTAACATTGAAAACGGCGACTAGACTTGGAGTTGAGCTGCACCCTCCACAACTAGATTGAAGGACAACGACTTGGAGCTGACTTGGAGCTGGAGAGAAACACACTGTTCCCCAACATTCCCCAATTAAAAATAAAAAATCCGCTTCACACAGCTGATTTGTCCACGGAGCATTCAAAGATGTGGACAAGAGACGTAGCAGGAAGTGAGAGGCTGAGTAACAGAAGCAGGAGCCCTGCAGGACAGAGGACCTCAGTTGCTGACCAGCCTCTGTCTCTATTAGCCGAGTGATCTTGGACAAGTTTCCTCAACTCTCACAGCCCGAGCTTTGTGGGCTCTATGGGGAGGATAAGCACATCAACATTAAAGTTTTATCATACAGACTAAATGAAATCATATGTGTAAAAGGGTTTTATTTTTCCCTCACAGCAATTTTTACATGTCTGATACCCCAATTGAACTGCAAACTCCTTGAAGTTACTCCTCTACATGCACTTCTATAAAGAGGTACCCTTGTGTATATCTCTATTCCTGAAAACACATCTCGACCACAGAGCAGCCCTTATGTAAATAAATTTTAAAATGGATATTCATTCATTTAACAATGTTAAATATGTTATATATGTGAAGAACTATACATTGCTATATATTGCTCAGGAGTAGATACAAGCGTTAGTAAGCCATATCCACAAAGCAGGCTGGAGGGCTTACAGTCTGGAAACAGTGACATTAACAAGTCGCTAAGATACAATACAAATGTATAGAGGTGTGAAAGGGTGTCATGTACTAGGAATGAAAATAGATTTAGTGGAACCTGGTGTGAAGGTTAGAAACAAGCACAGAAAGATGGTTCAGTCTTACGGTGAGAGACTTCATATGACAAATGGTATCAGTAAGACTTTTTTTTATTGCAAAGTTCACGATTGCCACCTGAACTGCAACATTGGAAGGGCAGGAACTCTTACCTTGGTGTTACCTTTCTCTCTCTCTCTCTCTCTCTCTCTCTCTCTCTCTCTCTCTCTCTTTTGTTTTTGTTTGTTTGTTTGTTTGTTTGCTTGTTTGTTTTTTATTGGGGAATATTGGGGAACAGTGCATTTCTCCAGGGCCCATCAGCTCCAAGTAGTTGTCCTTCAATCTAGTTGAGGGCACAGCTCAGCTCCAAGTCCAATTGCTGTTTTCAGTCTTTAGTTTCAGGGGCACAGCCCACCATCCCATGAGGGAATTGAACCAGCAACCTTGTTGTTAAGAGCTCGCCCTCTAACAGACTGAGCCATCCAGCCACCCTCTCTGGTGTTTTTATTCTCTCCTTCTGTGTATTGCCTTCTCTATTTAGTGAGAAACATGGCTTTCAACAAAGTTCCATTTTATTACAGGAACTAGTAATTAAGAAAAGGGAATTTTTCTCCTCTACCTCCTTCCCCCAATCCCACTTCCCACCCTTAGAGTTCTAGCCAAGTAAATAAGTCCCAGGGAAATAGTCTGATGGGCTAGGCTTGGGTCACACGCCTATCCTGGACCAGATATTATAAACAAGAAGATAAGATACTATGTTCAACAAAAATTGGATCAATGCCCATCCGTGTAGCCAAAGAAGTGGAGTCTTACTAGCTTCTACCACAAGAAGCACATAATGGGAGTTAGAGAGAAGGTGTTTCCGCAAAGAAGGGGTTGCTGTTCTGGGCTGCCAAAATACTTTGAAGTTTGAATTTCAGTAATAACAATAATAGTAGTAATAATAGTAACAGTAACATTCATTGAACGTTTGCCCTCTGCCAAGATTTGTGAAAAGTACTTTACTTGTCATTTTACTGAATCTTTCAAACAAATTTATGAAGAAGATACTATTAATTCCAATTTTACAAATAGAGTAACTGAGGTACAAAAAAGATAAGAAAGTAGTCCACAATCATACGACAGGAAGTGCAGATTTTAATTCAGTTTTGTTTGACTCTGGAGACCACTCTTTAACCACTATCCTATATAGAAATAGGACAACCATCAGAGACTTTAAAATAAATCCATCCTTTAGAAATACTTTTCTTGTAGTGGTGTGGAAATTAAATTCAAGAGGGGAAGTACTGCAAGTAAAGAGGCCACTGCAACCGTCCAGTTGGTGAAAGCCTGAATAAGGAGGAAAGAGACTCCAGAAACAGTTAGAAGGAGATACAAACAAAATTTGGCAGTCCTTGGAAGAGATAGGTGAAAGAGTGATTGATTTAAGAATCTTTGAGGTTCAGGGCTTTAGTGAGATGAGAGATGTTGACTGTGTTTCTTTGTTTCTTCTTCCCTGTTTCTTTCTTCCCTGATTCATTTTAACAAAGATTAGAGGTGGCTGGTGTTGAAATTAACCAACATAGAAAAAAGATGTGGAAACAATTTGAGCATAAAACTAAGAAATAAGTTTTAAGCAAGTTGCATTTAAGGTGCCCATAGAGTAGTAAAATGAGTATGTCTAGTAGGCAGCTAGAAATGCATCTGGAGGTCAAGAAAGGACAGAGCTGGTGTTAAATGGAAAACTGCACACTTACCCAAGCCTTGGTACTCCAATCCAGTTTGCTTCACTAGTGCTCTTCCTCTGCTCTCTCCTGTATGTCAGGGACAAGGGCTTGGCACAAATAGCAATTATAACAGAAGTAGAATATATTTAATTACATAGTCTTAGGTATTCAACTTTCATTTCACAAAATTTACACATTAAACTGGAGTAATTGAAATATTGCTGACAAAGGAAGATAGGCATAAGTAAATAGGGTCTATTTATGGGTCTTGTTTCACGATTGTCGTCAGTTAATAATGAAAGTACTTCATCATCATCTCTGGGCTAAGGTTGTTTTTTTTTTTCTTTTTTGTGTTCCTTTCTATTTCTTAATTTTCCTAATCTTAAAAAATTTTAAAGGTTATTTAAAACTCATGTAGTGCAGTGATATAGGTTTCTGGTCCTGTGACCCATGAGAAAAGTTAGATGCTGTCAGCTAGAGGCATTTGAAAGCTGCCAAGCTACCAAAACGTGGGCTCTTTGGGGAGCTCTCCAGGGTACTGGATTCACTTCCTGAAATTCTGATCAGTAAACCAGATCCCAGTCTCTCTTCTGACCTATTTGCCCTTAGTCAACCCTGAATCCTGCTCTGCTGATGAGCTGGCTCTCTCAACTATGTCTTAACTGGCAACTTAATTCTCTGGACGAGTTCCCAACAGGCTTTAACAGTTAATGTTGATGCCTTTAAAATCTATAGAGCCAGTAATTTTCTTCCCACCCAAACTCATTTCTATATGTTTCATTTCTATTACCATTAGCCTTCATTAATTTATTTAACAAATACTATTGAGTGTAAACATAAATGTAAAATACAAAACGATAAACTTCCAGAACATAACACAGGAGAAAATCTATATGAGTTGAGTTTGACAGTTCATTTTTAAATACAACACCAAAACCATTCTTTGTAAATTAGAAAATTGATAAGTTGAACTTTAAGAAAAATAATTTTGCTGTGTGAAAGACACTATTAAAAGAATGAAAAGAAAGCCAAGGAAAATATTTGCAAAACACGTATCTGGTAAAGGACTTATATCCAAACTACACAAAGAACTGTTAAGGCTCAACAATAAGAAAACAAACAACCTGGTTAAAAATGTGCAAAAGACTTGAGCAGACACCTCACCAAAGACTATATATAGATGGCAAATGAAGCATATGAAAAGATGCTTGACATCCTATGTTATTAGGGAATTGAAAATTAAAACAAATATATTAGAATAGCTAAAATCCAAAATACTGACAATACAAAATGCTGGTTCACCTGACAATGTAGAGCAACAGGAACTCTCATCATTGACAGAGAATGGTACAGACACTTTGGAAAACAGTTCAGCAAAGCTAGCATAGTCTTAACATATGATCTAGAAATTACACTTTTAGATATTTACTCAAATTAACATGTCCACAAAAAAAATTGCACATGAATATTTATATATGTTATATATGTTTGTAGCAACACCAGAAGGAACCAATATGTCCTTCAGGAGGTGAATGGACAAACTGTGGTACATCCATATAATGGAATATTATTCAATGATTTAAAAATGAGCTATGAAGCCATGAAAAGACATGGAGGAAATTTAAATGCACACTGCTAAATGAGAGAAGCTAGTCCGAAATGGCTACATACTGCATGAGTTCAACAACATGACATTCTGGAAAAGATCATTATATAGATATAGAGACAAGAAAAGATCAGTAGTTGACAGGTCCTAGGGAAGAGAGAGGGAGGACTAAACAGGATGAGCACAGGGGATTTTTAGGGTGGGGAAACTATTCTGTATGATACAATAATGGTGGATTATATAGTGATACATAGTGCATTTGTTAAAACCCACACAACCATACAACACAAAGAATGAATCTTAATGTAAACTGTGGGTTTCATTTAATAATAATGTTTCAATATTCGTTCATTAATCATAACAAATGTATCACACTAACAAATGTACCACACTAAAGCAGAGTCCGGAAACGGAGGAGTGGAGGAGGAAAACAGGAATTATATGGTAACTCTGTACTATCTGCTCAATTTTTCCGTAAAACTAAAACTTCTAAAAACTAAAATCTGTTAATAAAAATATTATTGAGTGTCTATTATATGAGGTCTGACAATTAAGTTGCGAACTCATCCTAGAAAAAGTGCTACATACCTCTGCTGAATATCACATGTTCACCTTTGAAGGACTCCCCTTGGGAAGCTATGCCAGTGCCCAGTCCACCCTGCAAAGCAATTTTGGAACTCTTTTTCTGGAATGGCCATCAGAACAGTCATCGTATTACCCTTGATGTCCTGAATGTCATCAAAATGTCTTCCTTTCAATATTTCCTTTATCTTCAGATGAAGAAGGAAGTCATTGGGGGCCAGATCAGGTGAGTAGGGAGGGTGTTCCAATACAGTTATTTGTTTACTGGCTGAAAACTCCCTCACAGACAGTGCCATGTGAGTGGTACATTGTCTTGATGTAAAAGCCATGAATTGTTGGTGAAAAGTTCAAGTCATCTAACTTTTTCATGTAGCCTTTTCAGCACTTCCAAATAGTAAACTTGGTTAACTGTTTGTCCAGTTGGTACCAATTCATTATGAATTATCCCTCTGATATCAAAAAAGGTTAGCAACATCATTGCAACAATTTCGCAAACCTACTTGCAGACCTTGTGTATCAGCCATTGCACTAGCAACTGGGATTACTGGCCCTCTTGGCATTTACAGTGCAGTGTGTAAGGGTGCTCACACTAATGAAATAGTGACACAAATAAGTGCCTAACTACACACTGCTGTGAATAAAAGTTTCGTAAAGCTATGAGAACTTATAGTCTGGAGGGTTAGGGAAGTCTTCCCTAAAGAAGATATATTAGAACTCTGATCTCAAAGATGAATAGACGTTAACTTGGTGTGTGGTTTTATTTGTTTGCTTGCTTTTTCAGAGATTCGCCCCTTTTATTTTTGACTGAAAATGTCCGCCATGGAGGAGTCACAAGGCACAACCAAGAGTGAGACTACCGACCTCTTTCTACCCTTGCTGTAGGCTGTTTGCCGATCACATCAAGGTATCGGGGCCCCATCCCCAAACAGGACTCAGAATGGGAGCATCCCCACCAGCTGCATGATGGAGCCGGTGCCGCCTGCGCTCACAGAGGCCAGGATGCACAATAGCCACGGCCTCCACCAGCCTAGTGCCTTTCCTCTCCCAAGGTACAGTCCTCAATAGCCAAGTTAAACATCATTCTCCCTCTCATGGCAGCCAGGCCTATGGTTGGAAGACCATGTGGTGTTGACTGAGGCACAGGGAATACCCACTTTTGGCGGGATCACTGTGTTCACACCTAGGAAGTATTAGAAGCCCTGGAGCCACAGAGGCATGCAGTGCCCGGTCCCGGCCTCTCAGGGCAACAAAGCCAGGCTCCCTCCTCACTGCTCCATTCAGCTATACCACTCCCCTGGTCACATTATGCCTTTAAAAATAAGTCTGTATAGGGCCAGCCAGGTGGCTCAGGCAGTTAGAGCTCCGTGCTCCTAACTCCAAAGACTGCGGTTCGATTCCCACATGGGCCAGTGGGCTCTCAGCCACAAGGTTGCCAGTTCAATCCCTCGACTCCCGCAAAGGATGGTGGGCAGCGCTCTCTGCAACTAAAAAATTGAACATGGCACCTTGAGCTGAGCTGTCGCTGAGCTCTCGAATGGCTCAGTTGGTTGGAGCGTGTCCTCTCAACCACAAGGTTGCAGGTTCGACTCCCGCAAGGGATGGTGGGCTGTGCCCCCTACAACTAACATCGGCAACTGGACCTGGAGCTGAGCTGCACCCTCCACAACTAAGATTGAAAGGACAACAACTTGACTTGGAAAAAAGGCCTGGAAGTACACACTGTTCCCCAATTTAGTCCTGTTAAAATAAATAAATAAATAAATAAGTCTGTATAAAGAGTGGATGGCAGACAGGTATATTTAGTAGCCTCACTCAACACTTCCGAACCATCCACGTGGAGCTTCTGGATCTTGACCAGCTGCCTGCTCCCGCCTCAACCCCACCCACTGGTTCCTCTGGGTAGAGTTAGGGTGAGGGTGGTGGGTGTTAAAAGGGAGAGCATTATCGACAAAGAGTAAGTGAAGTCCTGTCGAGAGGTGCAATGTGTACACAAGTGAAGGAAGGTCTGTGCGGCTGGAGCACAGAAAGCAAACAGGAGAGTGCACAAACGGAGGCTAGAGAGGCTGGTCGGAGCTATGCTATAGAGGACCCATGGGTCATAAAAAGAAGTTCCCATTACGTGACATCAGTAGGAAGACCTTGAAGGATTTCCAGCAGGGTGTTAACATGATTGTATTTGAAAAAGACCTTTCTGGCTACTTGGTGGAGAAAAGATTGCAGGGTTTCTCCACCTTGGCACTCCTCAACATTTGGGGTGAATAATTCTTTGTTGTGGGAGGCTGCATCCCTGACATCTCCACACTGGATGCAGTACACAGCCACCGACTTGAAACAACAGAAGCCTCCAGACATTGACAAATATCCCAAGGGGCAGAAATCATCCCTAATTGAAAATCACTGAATTAGAGGAAGAGCAAGAGAGAATGATGTGGACCACATAGGGGTTTTTACAGTAGCCCGGGTAGACATTATGATCATTTAGACTCGAGGAGGTAGAAAAGGAAAAAAGTCGGCTGATGAGGGTTAGAGTTAGGGTTAGGGCTTGGGGAGATGTTTATGAAGGAAAATCAATGATATAGTTTGCTGGATTGAAATGGGAGGAGAAAGAAGGAGAAATTAAGGAGAATGAGAGATTCTAGCCTCAGCCTATGAGCAGGTGGTGGTACCACGAGTTTAGGATTCAGGTAGAGCCTAGATTTTGAGCCAATGTAAAAATGTAGTAGACTTTTGGAGGTGTTGGGATATGTGAGTATAATTTTGCATGTAGAAAAAACATAAATTATTAGAGGCTGAAGGGTAGACCGTGGTAGTCAATTACGCGGTGGTTCCCTATGAACCATGCCCGCTGGTCTACATGCCCAGATGTAGCCTCTCCACTTGAATCTGAGCCGGCTGTGTGAGCTTTCACTAATATAATGTGGCAAAAGCCACATTCCGGGACTTCTGAGCCCAGGTATCAAAAAGGCCTGGCAGCTCCCATGTCTGTGCTCTAGGGAAAGCCAGTGGCCATTTAGGGACGTCTAAGTAACCGGAGACCACCAAGGTGAGAAGCCCAACCTTGCTCTTTGGAGAAACCATGGGCAAGTTGAGGCCCCTTGCCAACACTCTAGCTGAGTTCCCAGGTGACAGTCAGCGCCATCTTACCAACCATGGTAGTGAGGCCCCTTGGATGTAGGTACTTCAGCTCCAGTGCAGCCACTCTGGCTGACATGATGTGCAGAGCTGAAGAACTGTCCCCACCAAACCCTGACTAAATTGAAGAATTATGAGTAAAGAAGTTGTTATTTTAGGCCAGTATATTTTGAGATGTTTTGTTACTTAGCAATAGATAATTGAAGCAGTCAGCCTCTCAAAGGCTCAGTTTCATCTACTGTACATTAAAAATAATACTATACCTACCTCTTATCTGTTGGAAGAATAAGATAAATAACACCTGGCACTAGACGTACTCAGATATTGCTATTATTCTGATAGGCACCAAAAAAGTACTTGATGTTGACAATTCTATTGGACAGTATTAATTAATATTGTTAATATTAACAGAGCAATTGCCACCTTCTCTGATGGTCCTGTATCGAACAGCACGTCTCAGTCACTCTGCTCTCTTATTTGCTTCATAGCACTTATCACCACTTGAAGACATATTTTTTATTATCTGTTTTCCACACTAGAATCTAAACTCTATGAGAGTCAAGATGTTTTGTTCATTTTGATATCCCTAGTGCCCAGAAGAATGTCCTGTCACATAGATGATTAATATATTTTTGTTGCATGAGTAAATCAGTGAATGTTGTTGCTCATACATATTCATTTTTCACTAAGAAGATATGGGAAATTTCCTGTATTTTACTTAAAGCTTAAACCTTTTCCATTATCACTGCTTAGCACAGCATGTTTGATTGGTTGATTAGACAGTAAAACTACTTTGATCCCCTATAAGGAAATCTTAGGGTATAAACAATACAAAAGTAGGCAGACTACAGTTGCAGAGAAACTTAAATTCGACCAGTGTAGACTCATTTAATTCATTAAGCTTTACTGGCTAATTCTTTTGTCTTTATTCTTCCAGCTGACTCACACCCATGTCCCAGATCTTTAAGATATTCAGTTGGCTTTAAATTTCACCCTTTATTTCAGCCTAAAGCTCCCTTAGACACAACCACCCAACCTTGAAATCAGTAGTTTCTTCAGCTGAGGTTTGGACAAGACACTGCCAAGAACACTTCTTCCTCCACATACATCAATTTAAATCTTAAAATAGTTTTTTTCAACTCTTCTGCTTTCAAAACTTTTTAAAGGTTACCGCTAATATATCTGATCAGCTTAACCTGAAATCTGATCTAATCTCTTTAAAACTTTCTCCATTTCTTTTCCCTGGTTTCCCTGCACTGGTTTACATACCTGGATGGAGCCTTAGGGACAGGCTTGTCAGCCACCTGCCTGTGCAAACATTCGGGAGCAGGCATTGTCATCCCTTGAGCCTAAAAGACCTGCTTTTGATGTAGGCAGGTGGTGTAGGTCCTCATGTCCTGGAGGATGTTATGCTGCGTGTAGGACCTTAGATTTTTGCGGACTGTATTCAGGATATTGAATGGCATATGGCAACTTGCTAAGAGCTGCAGTGTTTGTGTGCCGGCCTTTCTTGCTAGTACACACAACCAGGGATTCTGATAAAGAACCTGTCTCTTTCCTTTAAGCCTTTAGAGGATCTCACTGGATTGCTCTGGGTTTGAATCAAGTGTTACAGTGTATAGACTATTGTCCATGTCGAATTGTTACTTGCACATCATACTTGCAAAAAAACTACTCAGAATTAACCAAAGACTTAAATGTAAGAGCTGAAACTGTAAAACTCTTAGAAGAAAACATGCCTTTGACCTCGAATTAGACAATGGTTTCTTAGATATGACACCAATAGCACAAGCAAAGAAAAAATTGGTAAATTGAATTACATCGAAATGAAATAAAATTTTTACTTCAAAGGATACTATCAAGAAAGTGAAAAGACCACCTGTAGAATGGGAGAAAATCACATATCTGATAAGGACTTTTATCCAGGATATTAAAGAACTCTTACAACTCAAAAATACAAATAACCTAATTAAAAATGGGCAAAGGCTCTGAATAGAAATTTCTCCAAAGAAGTATCGCCAAATGGCCAAAAAGCACATCAAAAGATACTCAACATCATTAGCCATCAGGCCCCCTTACTTCAACTGGAGACAGCTCTGAAGGGTCATCCTAACTTCAGAGCTTCCCATGGAGTCAGCTGAGATCATGTTGTGGTTACATCGCAGCCAAATTCTCGTTCTGCCCAGTCTTCCTTTCTTCCCTTCCCCCACGGGTGATGATTTCACGGGTGATAATAAACTTTCTGCAAGCTAATTTCCATCTCAGGGTCTGCTTCCCAATCTGCGACAAACCCTCTGCCTTTTGCAAAAGCTCAGGTACCTAGTAGGGCCAGATGTATGAGAAGTAATCCAGGCCAGAAAATAGTTTATTATAACTACAGAGATAAAAAGATAGACATACCAAGGACTCTGGCTCAGTGGGTTTCTAATCTAACCCAGAGTTTAGAAAGTGCATGGTGTTTGTGTTATCACTCTTCTCCAGCGCCCAATGCCGAGCTGACCTTGGGAAGGAGGGGCCCAACCCTCTGGAGTTTTCTGCTACCACTTCGCTAGCTCTGATCTCCACTTCAAATGTAGTTACTGGATTAATGTCTTATTTAAAAATCCATGTATTTCTCATTAAGAGCTTGTTAACATTAACTGAGTTAATATTCATTAAATTGACCATATTTTATCAAACAAATATTTTAGAAATCTCACTGTAGATTTATCGTCTTCATGTGCTGTCTTGTTTGCATTAAGGCCTAGTTAAAATATCTTACTCTACATAAAAAACAAAGGCTAGGGGCAGTGATAGTTTTGTCACTCTCATTTCTTCAAGATTTTGAAGTTGATACAGAGCTTTTGGTCCTAGGGTTCAACACAGATCACACTTTTTTCCCAATAAAACCCAAGCCAGCTGGAGTGAGAAATGGGGACAATAAACTTTCATAACCAGCCTTCCTCTAGGGGACAGGAGGATGATCTAGGAACAGGGTTGGGGTAGGATGGGAGTTGGGGAAAACCAAAGTACAAATAAGGAACTGGTATTCCAAGCCCAAGATGACAAGTTGAACCTGGCACAGATCTGTGTTTCTATCCCAGGTTAGAGTAAGATCGTAGGGATGTCTAGACAGGAGGTATCTAAACTAGAAATCTTTGATTTCTAGTATATGTACAGTGTCTGATGTTTGTTACATGAATGATTGGATAGGAGCTGAGTGATCATGTTACTCTTTGCCATCATTCTCCAGAGTCTAAACCAGCATTTCAAAAAAGTGATCTGAGGATGGAAGAATCTGTATTTTTAGTCTAAAAAACTTTAAGTGCCTCTTTCCCTTAAACAAGTCAGTCAATTTCATCTGGGCTTTTTTTGATTCCATTATTTATTTCTAGAGATGAAGTACACAGAATAGGGCAGAATATTTTAGATGTGGATATATCGTAGTTTGTTCAAGGGTAGGACAGTGTTTTCAGTTTAGTTTTCCATTTAACTTTTGCCTAATTTTGTAATAGTTTGTTGGCTGTAACAGTTTGAGGATTACTATCTTAAAGGAGTAATGAAAAATGACTTACCATTATTCTCTGAATATATTTTAAATAAATGTCACTTTGCATTTGTTCGTTCTGAAACTTATCTGACATGTTTTTGCCCAACCTCACTATCTTAACAACTTCCTTTAATTTATCATGAGTTGGGGTTTTCATCACAAAGAAGAGATGTGTCATGTACATATCATTTCCCCCTTTTAAGTCTTACTTTCTTCATCTATTGGAAACATTAAGTAGGAAACCAAGGTAAAATGCCTAACGTGATGTCTGATATATAATTGCATTCAAGGAATATAAATTCCTCTTCCCACTCTTTCAGGGTTCCTTAACAATTCAAAATTCCCACTATTTAATTTTGTTGTTGTTGTTAGAACAGGGCAAACCTCCTGGATGACCTACAGACATATCGACCCTATGTGTATGAGCATTCAGAATTAGATAATTACAATAATATCAACCTAATAGTTTCAGATCATATTAGAGTCAAGTCAGTATATATTATAACTAAGGTTAGGAATTAATCAATATAGCAATTTATCAAAATATTTTCTCTCTCCAACTTTAGATAGGTTTTGATTAAACTACTCAACATAAAACTTCAATTGTAATGATATTTAGAAACACATAAAACATGAATAAATAACATCGGTTATGTCTAAAAATCATCCTCTTGTATAATCCACATGCTTTCTCTTTGCTCTTTTTTTAAAATTGGTGGAAAGTGGTATAATTTTTTTAAATGAGTTTTCAAACCATCCTTTGTGGCTGGAATTTGATTGTTTGATACCTACTATACCTTGGCTGCTATTAAAATTTCTAAAAACATTATAAAGATTTCCTATACCTTATGCTCATATTTTTTAGGTTGCATCTATAATCCCAAGAAGTTTTGCTTTTAAATTATTTAGTTTTGCTTTTTATCCTCAGTTCTTGAAAAATTTTTAAACAAGTTATACTATATCATGATTAAAAAGAAACAGAATAGAAATGGAAAGGGAGGTCATAAATATCAGTCAACAGCCATAATTGATAAATTCTGGGAACTCTAAGTCTGTTTAACTTTCTTAAATTGAATTATTTAGTCTCAGTTCCTTTTACTGAGGATTTTTTGTCAAGTGAATGATGATAATTTCCTACTCAGATCTCATTCTTACTTTCCCAAGCTTTCACTTTGATTGTATAGTGAACTCAGTGTGGGTGATGAGTATATTAGATTTCACAATAATGTGAAAATTATTGGGCTGAATTTGCTTTCAGAGCACCAACTGTTGTGGCATTTACTTCTGTTTGAATCAACTATAGTGTTTAATGTCAAAACAATACGTTGGAACCAATAGCTCTTAGGGTAAAAATTATCCATTTACAGATGGTGGCAAAAGTGATCAGTTGAACTCTAGATGTATAAATAACATAAGTACATAATCAGAGTTGTGAATGTAATAAGGATTCCCATAGTATTAACCTACTTTCAACAAGCCGTGCAAATAAAGAGAGTGAAACTTAATCTTTCTATACATTTTTCACAATCTCAATAGCTGTAACGTGAGAAATGGTTTCTTAAAGGTAGAAACTCTCAACTGCTTTTAGACCACAAAAGTCCATCAGTTTACAGCTGGAGGCTTCTATCCATTCCAAATATTTGGTATTCTTATGGACAATAGTCCCACTGTTTAATAGATTGTGTATCCTTGGGAATAAAGTGCTTTTGAGCCATGACATGACTTTTGCTTTGGCCTTAATTTTCTTTTTATTTCTAAGGACTTCTATAAAACGGTTCCTTTCTTAACATATAACATATTTTCTTGTAATATATAACATTTTTTCCTCTATGTTTTCCTAGATTTCCTGGATTTTTCTTCTGTATTTTTACAAAAAGAAAAATAATTGTGTAAGTCAATACCTGTCTCTAGCAGGTATTTTTTCTAATAACAAAGTAATGATGTTATTTCTAGAAAAATATAAAAAAGTATAAAACATAAAATAAAAATTACTCTTAATCCATTTAAAGCTAAACATCATTAATATTTTAGTGTCCATATTCCCATATAAATTACTTCTTCTAAAAGGAAGAAAGAAATGTGACATCCGTGGTTCATATTTAAATTGGAAGTAAAAAATACTGGAAGTGTGACTAAATATATATGTGAATTTTTTATTTTCTAGTACCTATTTTGCAGGCTAATGACAAATAAGTTCATGAAACCAAAATTGAAGACAGAGGGGATAGATCTATAATTACCATTCTCAACAAAACGTCTATTGATTTCAAAAATATTTTTAAATATGACTAATTTTTAAAATATCACCATAAAGAACAATAAGAGATGAATAAACTCATCAAGATGAATCTTTAAAGTTAGGAAGAACATAAAAAAGCACAATAAAAATCCCATAGAATTGTACAACCCAAAGATTGAACCCTAATGTAAACTATGGACTTTAGTAAATAATAATGTATCAATATTGGTTCCTCAATTTTAACACATGGACCCCACCAGTGCAAGATACTAAGGTGGGGGGAGGGAGTACATGGGAACTCTCTGTACCTTCTACTCAAACCTTAAACTGCTCTAAAAAATAAACTCCATTAATTTTTAAAATAAAAAAATAAATAAAACATGAATATTCAAACCTCAATCCTCTTCTGATGGATTTTCCATCTACATGTTTACTGATTCCTCTTTCTCTGCTGAGCCCTTAAATAATAACCAGGACACTTCTTCCTCAGTCCTTTTCCTTTTGATTTTTTAGTCTGCTCTTCCTAAACTAGTTCACCCACTTCCATGCCTTCAACTGTTACTTAATCACGTATAACTTATTTCATCCACTTCTTCCACTATAAATACCCACACTCCCTGTGTTTCCATCTTGGCTCTATGTCTACCATTTTCTACCCACTTCCACTTACTAATTTAGGCATATCAGATGAGTATGCTATGTTTTTACTTACTGTTCTGCCTCTTTTCATGCTGTTCCCTCTGCCTGGAGTGCCCTTGCCCTCCATCTCATCTTTCTATATCTTATTCATCCTTTAAAGCTTACAGCAAATGTCATTAGTTTTAAGAAGCCACTCCTGACTCAACCTTCACATTAATTTAGCATTTACTTATAATCACAACTGGGGCTTTAAAAAAAACAAACACCAAGAAGCTTGTCTTATAATAGGAGCTAGGAAATAAGTATTACTCAACTTTGTATTGTTCTGTTACCAAGTATGTACTAGGAACATGGAAGATAAAACATACTTCAATCTGTGGTAATCAGGCTTTGAGAAAAACTCAGACTTACTATATTACTTTTCACAAGATACTTGTTGAACTGAGTTGAAACATTGACGGGAGTAATTGTCTGCAAGAAATATTCCTGAAGTATTAAATTTTACAATTTAATGTTAGTAGACTTTTAGCATTGAAAGTGTATTTCTTGCTAAGTCATCAAGAAGAATCCAATATAAAATATACTAAATTTAGAGAATTATAAAAGCTTGTTGAAATGAACAAAGGCCGGTAATATAACTTTTTAAAAACCTTCAAAAGAAATTGAGTCTCAAATATTCTATAAAAGGTAAAATTGGTGATTAATATTTCATTAGTGTTTCTCTAGAATTTTTCATGAGAAGGGTATCTGGATAACGCAATATGAGTAATTCACTGGGCATGAGAGCCATAGTCATATGTGAGACATCAAATAGTCATAAAGAACACCAGAGAAGTATGGATATCAGAACATGTTGGGGGTGTTTTGTTTTGTTTTGTTTTGTTTTGTTTTGTTTTGAAGAACAGAACTTTCATCACACCCTGAGTTTCTGGTCACTACCACACACAAATAAAACTGAACATACTATAGTGATAGCCCAGTATATTTATTAATTTAGAAGACTATATACATTTTAACGGTTAGAATTAATTAGCATATTTGAAGTGGAGATGGAAAATGTCCCAACATTGAGTAGAAAACCAATTACTTCAAATGCAAAGAGCTGGTGATAGAGGACGCCTGGCGCAGAGCTAGCTCTCAGATTAGCACCAGATATACACTGGGGAACATGCAGAATGTGATTAGGAGCAAACAAAAATCTCTCTTCCTTCTCTCTTCCTCTAATAAAGGTTAATTTAGTGCTTATTATATGCCAGGCACTGTGCTAGGTGGTGGAGATATAGAAATAAAAAAGCCTTTATGAATCTTATCCTCACAGCTAAGTGAAGGAAAACGTAAATAAACAATTGTGATACAAGTTAAATGCTGTAATAGAAGTGGGAACAAAATTCTGAGGTGGAAGAGCCCTTAAGGTTGCACAGAAAAAGAGGAGGAGGAGAGTGAAGTTAGTGTATGGGGGCTCTCCTTCCAACAAGATAAAAATGTGAGGTGATAGATGACAGTCAAGGAGGACACTTCTAAAGGAAGTGTTGTACAGTGAAAAGTGAGTAGGCCAGTCTTACAAGAACAAAGAGTTTGTGTTGGGAATAGAGGAATACAAGTTTAGAAATACAGGCAGGCAAAGGAAAGTTTGTAGCTCAGGAGCAAGGGCATGGGAAACTTAAAACTTCTCATTAATCTGTTACTATTGTGAAAATGGGCATATGCCAGGCAATGCTTTCATCCTCCAAACTGCCATTAGGGTTTTTTTGTTTTGTTTTGTTCGGAAGCTGAGGTCCACATGGGGAACATCAAGGAATAACAAAGATGTGAAAATTTCTAGAATCTTCCAGAGTAGACTCAAACCAGATAAATGGCTCTAGTCTCTTCCCTCCTCTCTTACTTCCTCTTCTTACCCTATACTGGTTGGCTCCCAAATGGAAGTAGTCTGAAAAATAAAGGAGGTTCAGTGCTCATTTGTATAGAATATTGGATTTTCCATACAGACGACAATTTTCTTTTTATTTCTGGATAATAGAACTATGTGTTCATGTTAGTGTGACAAGTTTGAACATGTTACTCTCCAATGGAAAAATTACTACAAACAATAAAAGAATTTAATAAAATTTCAGGTCTTAAAATTAGCATACAGAAATCACTAGCTTTTTTGTATATAAACAAAAACCACTTAGAAGCTATAATAGAAGATCCCATTTACAAAGGGAAAAAAAGAAAATACCTAGGTATGAACAAGAAATGTCCACAACTTATATAAACTATAAAATACTATTGAAAGATACAAAAGTAAACTTGAACAAATGGAACGACATACAATGTTTTTGGATACAAACACTTGGCATCATAAAAATGTCAACTCTCTCTAAGTTATTAAATAAACTTAATTAAATCCCAATAAAAATATCTTAGGGGTTTTTTTTAACTAGAACTAGACATTGATTATAATATTCATTTGGAAGAACAAACAAGAATAACCAGGAAAAAAAACCTAAGAAAGAAAAGCAAAGATAAAGAGGGATCACTCTATTAGATATAAGAGCATATATAAAGTTTCCATAATTAAAACAATGAGGTATTGGCCCACAAATAGGGAGACAGACAAATGAAATACGATACAAAGTCCAGAAATAAATCCAAATTTATAAGGAAATTCAGTAATTGATAAAGATAGCACTATGAATCAGTGAGTGAAATGTGGATTTTTAAATAAATAATGATGGAATAAGTAAATAATCATATGGAAAAGATACAATTGGACTTATTTCTTATGCCACATACCAGGATAAATTCTAATAAGATTGGAGTTTTTAATGTAAAAAGAGGAAATTAGTAAACTTCTCTATAACCTGGGAGCGGAGAAAACTTTCCTATCCAGAAGCAATAAGGAAAAAGATTAAAAAACAGAATAAGGAAAACAAAAAGAAAAATTCCAAACTGGGAAATTTTTTGTAAGATTTATCTTAGAGAAAGGATTAATATCCCTAGTACACAGAAAGCTTCTAAAATACAAAATACCAAAAATCCCATACAAAAATTGAATTAGAGATACGGACAGAGAGTTCACACAAAAATGCAAATGCCTCTCAACCAGATGAAAAGAGATTGAACACAATCTCACTCATAAGAAGAACAATGCAAGTCAAAACAACAGTGAGGTATGATTTCTCACCTGTAAGATTGGCAAAAATTCAAAAATTTGACAACACTCTTTTGGTGAGGCTATTGGGAAACAGACACTTTCATATATTCCTTGTAGGAATGCAAAATGCTAGAATGGTTAATGGCAGGGAAATTTTCAATATCTGGCAAAATTACATGTGTATTTGACTCAGAAATCCCACTTCTAGGAATCTGTCCCAAACATAACACTGGCAAAAATAAGAAAAAAAGTTTGCATGAAGGTATTCATAATTACATTTTTCGTATTATCAAAAGACTGGAAAAGAACCACTAGTCCATCAAAAGGGGAATAGTTGAATAAGTTGTGATACATTAACAAACTGCAGAATTATAAAGCTGTAGAAAGAAATGAAAAACATCTTTATATATTAGAATCAGATGATCACCCAGATATTCTGTAAATGAAAAAACGCAAGAGGGAGAAAAGTGTTTTGGTATGCTACCATTTATCGAATTAGGAACAAGAAAAAATGAATGTATATATACATTTGTCTATATATTTTTTTAAAATGGAATAATCATGCAATTTTTAAAAGGGTTATTTGTGAGGAAAAAGAAGGAGTAGAGCAGAGGAGACAGGCATACAAGATGTGTTTAATTATACCTTGCTTTTTTTTTTAATTTAGACTCCAAAACTATGTAAATAGTTAATGTGATTATAAAACAAAATGAAAATTTTAAATCTCTAAAAATTGAAAGCAGAAGGAAACAAATTTACACACATATTCAGTTGGTGGCATAATCACACAGACAGGAACTACTCCAAGTCACTTTAAAACACAGTAATTTGACTGTACATTCCTACTGGGATATACTCTAAGGAAAAACACTTGCAAAAGCAAAACAATAAAAACCCTTAAACTTTCTTGTTGGAGGCATTGTTGTTATCCTGAGATTATTGTGGGTTACAGCAAATAAGCAATTACATTGGCATCGTTGAGAACTGGCATTTTTGCCATGGGAGAAAGGAGACATAAATGTAAAAGAAGAAAAACCCTGCAGTGCTGAATTTGAATTGCCAATATCAATCAATATGAACTCGACATGTATTTTATCTTTAAATCAGTATTTCCTATCTCTGCCCTCTAAAATGATCTACAAACAATGACAAACCAGAAATAATGAGCCACCCTAGTCTAGTGCCCCGTTTGTAGGCTTTACATAACATTTCCCACTATAAGAAGTCAAGGATACTAGGAGAAATGGCTGATTCCATCTAAGGCAGAAAATATAAAAGAAAAGCTTGGAATGTTTTGTAATGCCAGAAAGCAAAAAAGTAATCAAAGACTACTGGGGTTATGTCAAAAGAACTCAGAAGCCAGCTGGCCAAAGATGGAATAGTTTAAGTATTAATAAGTTATTAATAAAGAAAATAATTGCAACGAGTTGAAAAGAATATAAACTTTAAGTCTATGAATTTATAATAATTAGGAAAAAAACTAATCACATTTAGAGAATTCTAAGGAACCAACAAATTTATTGAAAACCTATAAACAATGGGGGAAAAAGCAGCCTTTATCCTGCTTTTCCTATGTGAACGCTACCAAATAACCAAACAGTTAGCAAGAGAAAATTTCTCATTACAGAAGCATTCTTGCTAATAATGCAGGACTGATAGAATTAGAATATCATCATTTTGCAACCCATAATGAATTAATGATTGTAGGCCTTGACCATCAGTGGCTGCTAACATTATAAAAAGATCACCAGACATTGCGTATCTTTTGATGTAAGTGCCACCATACATGAAGTAGTCTTTCAAAAAAACAAACAAACAAAGCCAACCTAAATCTAATCAAATCTAAGCTACCGATTTACAGGAAATAGAGAGGACAGAAGAATACATTAAATAATATCATGGAGATAACTCAGCAAAATCCAGACTGTGGAAAACATTAGGACAAAATCATGGTTTCTCCAACAAATAAATTTCAAGTTTGAGAGAGAGAGAGGAAACCTATAGACTAAAAACACTTAGGAGACATAGCAACCACTTGCAATGTATGAACATTTTTGGATTCTGATTCAAACAACTACTGTAAAAAACAAACTTTGTGAGACAATCAAGGATATTTGAATACTGAATATTTGGTGATATTAAGAAATTGTTCACTTTTTAGTTGTGATAATAGTTCTGTGGTTTTCTTAAAAAGTCTATGTGTTTTAGAAATATACATCAAAGTGTTTATAGATGAAATCATATGAAGTCTGGGATTTGCTCCTAAGAAATAAGGGCAATCGGGGGGCCATGGATTTAAAAGATTGTCCATGAGTCGATCATTATTGAATCTCAGTGAGGGAGATTCTTTATTGTCTCTACTTTTGTATGTATTTACAATTTTTCATAATAATGGTTTAAAAATACCACCACCTCCTTTTTGTTTCGAAAAACTTTTGATACCTTGGAGAAGTGAGATCCTGTGGGCTTGAAGAAGAGATAGGCAGGTCACCAGGGAAGTAAGAGAGGGTATTATTAGTACTGTAGATAATTGAGCACATTTACTGATTGAGAGAGAGAGATGCCAACAGAGAGAGAGAACTTGAAAATATAGGGAATTAAGGATAACTGGTGGAACAAGGACTTATTTTATTAATAGGTTGAGCTCACCTATTTCTTAAAAAAGTTTTAGAAATTAATTTCCCCCTGGCAAACATTTCTTTCAATGCTCTGTCCTTCAAAGATCTCATGCACTAGTAATATATCAACTCTCTTAACAAATGTCTTCCAAATCAATACCTCCAACTCTGCCTTTTGAGCATTTCCATTTACATATCCTGTCATTTCCTCTAACTTAACATGCCCACAAACTAACTCCTTTAACCAGACACTCTTCTGACTTCCCTACTTATGTCAATGGGGCCATAATTCCAAAAGGCACCAGCTTGCTAATCCACCAAGTCCTATTTACTCATTCCTTTCTCTTGACACTCAGTCCCAGTCAACAAATACGAATTTTTTTTCTAGCTTCTTTCCTGTTCTTTTCTGTCCATTTCCATTACCATATCCCTATAACACAATTTTCAGGTTACCCATTCATTCCAACAATTGTTTATTGAGCACTTACTATATACCAAGCTCTGTTCTAGATTTTGGAGATAAATCAATGAACAAAAACACCAGAGTTACTGTCTTCATGGATTTTTACATTCTCGTGGAACTCTAGATATTCCGTTATCAAGGAGAGTAGGTCCTTAGTCACAAGAAGCCAACAACCGGGAAGAGTCATAAATCATGAATCTTTGGTGATTTTCCCATCTTCATAGTTCAATTACAATAGGAGCTTTGACTCTCCCAGATAAGAGAACAAAGTCCTCCTGCTCTACACTTCCCCCTCCCCCAGGGGTTTCTTGCACAATACTGTCAAGGAAGGAGTTGTCCAAATGCCTTCCTCTGAAAACCCCATCGGTACTATTTAGACAAGTCTGAATCTCACTCTCAGGCAAAAGAAAACAAAATTCAAATGGCCCTTAAACATATAAAAACGTGTTACCATAAGATAATTGCAAATTAAAACTAACTGAAATAACATCCTGTACCTTTCGGATTTGCTAAAAAGCAAAAGTGTGAATATACTCTATTGGGGAAATTATGGAAATAAATAAACTGTTGAGAGTAAAAAACAAAAACAAAACATAACTCTTTGAAGGGAATTTAGAAAGCATTTCAGTTGCATTTGTTCTTTGACCCAGCAATCTCAATTCTGGCAAATCATCCTAAAAACACATTGGCATTTATACAAAATGACAAATTTACAAGGTGTTTTGTTGATTAATAATAGCCCATGTGTCCGTCTATAGCACAGTCTCTCAATCTCAGCAGTAGTTGACAATTTGGACCAGATAAATTCTTTGTTGTGGGGTCCTGTGCCTTGTAGGATGTTTAGCAGCATCACTGTCCTCTACTCACCAGATGCCAATAGCATTCTTCCCTCAAAACTAAAAAGACTGCAGACATTGACAAATGTCTTCTGGTGTTGGGATTGGGGGTGGGATGGGACAAAATCTCTCCCATTTCCTTGTTGAAAACCACTAATTTATAGAGAGCTGGTTAAATAAACAATGGTACATCCATAAGTGGAATACCATGCAGCTGTACAAATAATGAGGAGCTTTCAATGTCCTGACATGAAAAAGTGATTGGATAATAAAAATATGGAAACAAGAGATAAAAGGAAGTTGCTGCTTTGATTACTACAAGGAAGAGGCAGAGGGGAGCCTGTAGCTCCATTATCCATAACACTTTTTTTTTTATTAGTTTCAGGTGTACAAAGCAATGTAATAGTTAGACATTTTCAATTTTCGCAAAGTGATAACCCACCCCCATAACAGTTTTTAAAAGTATTATTTTAGATAACTTAAATTTTCAGCTGCATAAAAAATGAAGCTATAATTTTCAACAAAACTCTATTCAAGAGCTATAGTGTAGCTATAGAAAGAGAAAGCCAAAAGGCCATTTAGTGTTATAACAATAGTTCTCATATAAATTAATTTTCTTATAGAAAGTGTTAAAAAAGATATAAAGTGTTAGAAGTTTGATTGCACTTGCTTTTAACTTAGGATCTTGTGCCATTGTAAAGAATTTCTCTGAAATCTGCTGTAGAATCTATTAATAACTAGTTGCGGAAGTTATAAAGTTATATTTTCCTAATAGTTTTTAACTTCCTTTTGAAGATACTTTACTCTTTAAAGTTTTAAGCCAGAAAAGAAGCAAGCTGCTGCCTTTATGTTGTCAAGGATGTAAAATCACCCTTTGGTTGTGGCTCAAATAAAAATATCTACCTCACAGGAGAGAAAAAGATAAATTGCTGTGAAAATGTGTATCAGTGACATTGTCCCACAAAATCCACAACTGATTAATCTTGCAGCTGATCTGAGCTCTGTTTATTTCTCTATTCATTCAGCATCACCTTTGAGTACTGCTGTGCCACAGACATTGTTAGGTACTGAGAATACAGCAACAGCCATCAATGATATATTTCTTGCTTTCAAGGAGTGAGGAAATTAAACCTTAAAAATATCATACATACATATTGTTATGGGAGTACAGAGAGGAAGTACAGAAGAATTGGTTTATAAAATTGCCTTTTTTATTCTTTATATTGCTCATATCTTTTCTTATGACAATAATAACAGTTTTGCTCTTTCATTGCCTATATAAAATCTCCACTTCCTATAGAATCCAGTTTAGGCTCTACAGTTTCTTAGAGAAATCTTCCTGGACCACCCCCAAGACATCAGAAATGTAATACTTATCATTTATTGATTATGTACTATGTGCTAGGCCCTATACATGCAATACTTTTATTACCCTTATATCAATCCTTTGAGGAAGTGATTATTACGCCCACTTTACAAATGAGTAAATGAAGCTTAGGAAGGTTAAATAACTTGTCCAAGTTCTTCCTCCTGCTAAGTGGCATGGAAATTTGGGGGGGAAAAAGGCCTGATTCCAACGCCTGTCCTCATTAATACTGCACCTAATGGTCTACCATTCTGTTCCTCTGAACTCTCATAGCATTTGTCAACTGTAATATCATTCATTCATTCATCAAACATTAAAGGTCTATCATGTATCAGTCATAATACATGACTCTTGTCATGTACTACTTAGGCTATTGTTTGTTTGCTGGATTGTGGGTACCTGTATGTAATTTTCTGGTCTTGTCTGGCCATCTCACATTAATTGTAAACTTCTTATTATGGGTGAGGACTTTTAGGCAGGCCCTAGCTTTCAGCTTGCATTTGATTTACATTCAGCTGATCCCTAAATCTTTTTGATTCTACCTTAAAACATCTCTCAGGTCTCTTTCTTCCTTTCCCTTCCCATTGCCTGTGCCCTAACACAACTGGCATCATTTCTTCCCATGTCTTCTAACTAATCTCTGAGCCTTCATTTTTCTTCTCCCACCAAAGATTCTTCTCTGCAGCTCAGATTTGTTTGTCCAAAAAATGCATCTTGTATCATTCCTCTTCTTAAATGCCCCTGATTCCACAAGATAGAGGCAACATTCTGAGCCCTTAGCCTAAGGTTGGTCAGAACCCTCCTCTCCTACACCACCCTAATACACACCCCATTCTCCAGCCCACAAGTCCAGTCATATTTCCCCAAAGAGAACATGTTCTTCCATAGCCCTGGGCCTTCTGCCACGCCAGAATGAACTTCCTTCCCTTGTTCACATGGCGAGCTCCTCCTCATCCTTCAAAGACCAGTTCAGATTTTCTCGCTATTAGTTCCATTAGTACCAGAAGTGAAAGCTCCTTCTGTGCTTCACTTGGCTCATATTTCCACGTTTCACTTGTTCACACTGCAATTTATTTAGAAATAGACTTACTTATTTCTGCCTTTTAGTATGAGGTCCTTGAAAACAAAGAACTGTGTCTTCTCCATGTATGTTCTATTGTAGAGCAGACTCACAATATACACATAAATAGGCGATGAATCAACAATGAGATGAACAACATTTTTTTCATTCTTCTCTTTTTTTAACGGTATTTCTTTTTTGCCTATGCTTTTCCATATGAGTTAGTCTACATATACCTATAAAATAATTTTTAAGAATACCAGTGTGGATTGTTTGTTATATGTTTCTTTCTCATAACATTTTTTTCCTTTCCCATGTCTATAATGGCAGGGAACCCAGGAACATTATTCAAGAGTGTCCTGAAGACCATCTTTCCACAATTTTTATCTGTTCTTTTCAATTCTGAAGTATTAAAGGAGCTTTCAGGCTTGTCCTTACTCTTAAGTCACAGAGCTAATTTTAGATTCAGACTGATGTCTTAGGCTTCTTTTCATTTGGACTATTTACCAGTCAACTGTGATTTATTTTAGTGGCAAACATTAGTCACAAAAGAAAGACAAAATCGAATAAAGTCACTATAATGGCTTTTACCAAAAATTAAATCCTTTCTCCCCTGTCTTCAATGGACAGAGGCACTTGGCAGCTTCAGAGGCTGGGTTTCCCTGGTCCTTATCAGCATGTCTACTGTTTTCTGCTTATTTGAAAGAAAGGGCACTCTGTTGTCAGCCCTCAAGGGAGTCAGTATGCTCAAAAAATTGACCAGTGCTCATCCCAGAAGTTGGAGCACACTCTTTAGCAGAAAACTCCCTGTCTAGGTCTAACTGTACTTGATGTATTTAAGTGTTTTAGTGATAAGTACATTTTTTAATATCTCAATTTCATTGAAATTAATGATCCAAGTATGACACGTATCTGATTTATACTTGCTTACCACACTTAAGGGCAAAAACTATAATACCTTGGGCAGAGTTGACATCTAACAAAATTTCTTGAATTAAGTGAATTGAAACCAGAGCTAGTTACATAATTTGCAGAGCCCAGTGGGGTAAGTGGGGGGGTGGGGGGAAGGAATAATGAAAATACAGGTCTCCTTGCTCAAAAAGCAAGAAAAAATCACCATAATAAGTACTAAAAGATAATGTTTCTGGCAACATGATTCATAATAGCCAAAAAGTGGAAGCAATTCAAATGTCAATCAACAAATACATGGATGAACAAAAGTGGTATATTATTTGGCCATAAATGGAATATTATTTGGCCATAAAATGTTATGAGGTACTGATACATGCTAAAACATAAATGAACTTTGAAAGCAATATGCTAAATAAAAGAAACCTGTCACAAAAAAAAGAAGACCACGTATCCTATGATTCCATTCATATGAAATATCCATAACAGGGAAATGTATAGAGATGGAAAGCATATCAGTGGTTGCCTAGGACTGGACAGGGGCCAGAGACATGCAGAGGTGAGAGGAGACGTTTCCTTTTTGAGGTGATGAAAGTATTCTAAAATTGACTGTGGTCATGGTTGCACCTATCCGTGACAATACTGAAAACCACTGAATGTACGCTGCTAATGGGAGAATTGTATGGTATGTGAACTGTATCTTAATAAAGTTGTTTTTTAAAAAAGGCACTGAAATATAAAGTCTTTTCTTCTGAGGTCTCCTTCTGGACTTGCAATGGTGTTTTTATTGGATATTTAATGTCATTCTAAGTAAAGAAAAATTTTAAATTATTAGCATGAATTTTAATGTTCATCTTTATATTGTGCAATGTCAGTTTTAAATGCAAATATAAGAGCATTTAACTCATGCAGAATTACCAAAATCATACAATTCATGTATTGTAGCTCATACAAGGTGTGATCAAACAATATGGTGAATGTTTAAATTTAAAAATTTTATTTAATGGAAAACATGGCCTCTCATGGCTGTCAGGGGCCCACTTAGTTTTGGATGTAGCATGCTTACCATGTACTTGCTTTGAATCATACTGAATTATCAGGTATTCTGGATCTACACTGGAATCCTATGTTTCGGGGGTAAATCTGGAGGGTTGTATGCAAATTTGACAGAAAAAAAAGGACGGGCCCACATAGCTCCTCTGCTGAAGTGCAGGCTTCATTTTCCCATCAGACTTCACTTACAAAATATACATTCAAAGATAATTTTTTTTAAGAATTTCAAGATGGAGACAGCAGAGCAATGAACCAAAAGTGTAGGGCACTTTTGAGGGTGGGTCTTGTGTGGCTGCTCAGATTGTATGCCCATGAAACCAACATTGATTGAAATATTCCATTTCTAAGTGATTTTAGACACATCTTTGAATAAGCATCTGAGGACATGAGATTGCAAGTTCTAATCTTTTTTCCAACTGAGTGATTTTGAGCACATTACGTTTTATTCTTCAGATTCTCAGACATCAATTGAATGTTTTCATCTTTCCCTTCTACTGTTCTGACCTAAAAAAGCTGAAAGAGTGGATTATATTTTGCTCAACAATTCTAGATTCAGTTTAAAGAAAAGTTCAGTGAAAATACATTCCATCATCATTTGGATACTTAGGCAGGAGTCTAAGTGGGGAACCGTTTGTTCTGCTCAAAACTTTTTCATCCCCAAGAGGGGCTGTGGTTGAATGAGGCAACAGGGGAGGCGTTGAGCAGTTGGAGCCTCGGGGGAGCATAGTTGTGGTTGGTTGGAGCACCCATCGAGGACATGCATCTGTCTGGATGTGCGTCAGATAAACCAGGAGGCATCTGAGGAAAAGGTCATCAGCCTCTCAACCCTCTCAGAATAAATGAGCAGAAAGATAGCATGCAAATTATAACTGCAGATGCTCAATGATAAATTTTAAATAGCTTTTTATCCACAGCTAATTTGATGGGTTTAATAAATAAAGATCACTTATACAGATTGCCTAAGAGAAATGTTCAAATAGTAAATTATTTATACTGCTTACTATTGAGCCAGAAAAATACTTGCATCAGGGTTCATGTAGCTAAAGCGTAGAACACTTTTGTTATTTTGTTAACTATTACAGTAACAGGAAATCAAAAATATTTACTGAACGTAGAATGAGATGTAAGAAGCTAGTTTTGAAGAAAAGCAATTTAAGCTGGGGTGATGGGCTGCTAGGTGCTACTGAATGCAGTAAATTCTATTATCCATTATTCTGTTAGTAAGAAAAAGCTGTTAACTGACATTTTCCTTTTTAGCCCAGTACTATATAATGATTATGGGGTTTCATATATGACCCTGGGATTCATATAGTAATTCAAATTTTAAAATGGTGACATTACATTCAATTTTATTTTAATAACATAATATTTCAGTGCTTTGAAGATTTAATTCCCAGAATATTGTATTTATAGTGTACATGTGGTGTTTGATTATCAATATATCCTATTCTCTGACCAAATATATTCTAAATAAAGATTTTATTTACTTAGTTTCTAAACTAAGATTTCTAAACCTCTCTGTGATATACCATCAAAAATATATTTTTACTTTAAAAGAAAAACCTTGTTTTCATCATTGTTAAATAAATATAATGAGTTTATTTATTTTTCCAGACCACTGCCCTTCTAAGTTTATAAAATTCACTTTTGCTGCCTTCTTGTCAAAGTCTTCTGTCAAACAACATACTCTTTTAAAAACTGCATGATGCAAGTGTAGATTTTAACCTTGTATAGGTGGATGATATACTACCATTTGATAAAAGGAGGTGGAGGCCTGGGAAATATAATCTCAGACCAATTTATATGACATTGCTCAAGCATAGAACAATCTGAGAGCCCACCTGGGACCTTCTATGTTAAAGAATACTCAGTGTATTCTTTAAGACACACCAACTTAACCTTATAGAAATGATGATGCATCTAGCTTTATTTCTTGAAGAAAACCATTTAACTATATAACTAATGCCAAAAAGAGATTTAAAAAAAAAAAAACTCAGTTAAATTTCATTGCCATAATATTGTAGAAATCAAAGCTTTTCTATACCTACTCACTATTCCCTTTATTTGACTTATATGAATTTCCAAGGTATTGGGCTCTGTATCCAGGGAACAACTTTGTCATGGTTGACATTAACCCAAGCTTTATCTAAAAGATTCTCTTTCTAAAAGAAGTAACTCTATGTGGCTAATCTAAGAACCTATACATGATCATTGCCAGCATTGATCATCTGTGAGCTGGGAAATTGCATTGGAAACACGAAGCCAAGGAGAGACAATTTTTTTTCTTTTTCTTTTTCATCAACCAGACGGATAGATCAAAGAAATGCTATGGTTGCTGTCGTGCAGGGAGGCCGGCGGGGTCTCCAGAGGGGTCTCTGCTTCCGCTCCCCACATAAGAACGCAGGATATGGCCAGGCCCAAAAGGAACACCCACAGAGCCATAAGTAGGGGAGTCATACTAGTATATTCTCTCTGGCGGCACTATACTCTCACTGGAGGCTGGATCCACACTGTCCACAACCAGCCATCCTAACTGCAGTCCGCGCTTGCCAGCCCAGCCACCATCTTCTTGCTAGCCCCCATTTTTTCTCCTTTCTCTGCTAGCGTAGCCACAGCAGTTATATTAGTGGCCAATGGCTCACTGGTTACAGCTGACGGCCAACTAGCCACAGCTGATGGCTATGCAATCACAGTTGATGGCCATTTACTACCTGAGCCAGGCACCTGTCTATGTGAGGCCGAGAGCCTGGAAACTTCTTTCTGGGGCTCTGTCCCCACAGTTGCAATGTTTCTTGATTAGAACAGGGCAAAAATTTCCCATTGTTTCCTTATGGATAAGATGTTAAAATGTAAATAGGCTGATGGCATTACAAGTGTCTTCAAGGTTGATGGGACATTGTACCCAAAGGGTTCCCTACCAGTCTGGAGGGAATTTTCTAGTAAAGTGCCCTGGGACTTTTCTACTTCTAGTAAAGTGCTTGTCAAGTTCTTGGACTTGTCCAATTCAAGATTTATATCAGTGATTAAGATCATGGTTTGGAAAGGTTTTTTAAAAGTATAACTTCACTCAAAATCTTCATCTTCACAGAAGACAAATATATAAAATAGATAAAAATAGAAAGGCTCTGGTGAAGGTGGGGAGTAAACAGACACATCCACACACCTGTAGCTCTTTCCAGAGCTTGGAACGCTATTGACTGACCCAGGTTAATAATACTGGTAACTTTTACTGAGACTCACTAAGTGCCAGGTATTGGGCTAAGAACTCTATAATCTATTATCTCATGTACCCATCACCACACCTTTCTATGAGAAAGAATCCCTTATTACTTCTATTTTACACATAAAGAAACTAAAAGTCAGAGCAGTTAATTAATGATCACACAGTGGTAAACAATGGAGTTGGACCTTCCACCAGGTTTCCTGCCTCCAAAGCCCAGGCTTTTCACTGCCACATTATTTGGCCTTCTATGAAAGTGTGCCTGTTACAGGTGTCCAATGTTGGGCAGTGCAAGGAGGTGAAAGAAATAATAGTGACATTGGGCTCACTCAAAGCAGCCCAAAACTCAAAAGACACCACCTCCCCAAAGTACACTGGATTGATCTATATCTGCTCTCCCATCTCTTATCTCCATCTCTTTTCTCCTTCTGCCTCTCTTCCTTTCCCAGCTACTCTCAGTGGCTTCTCTTTGTCTTCAGCATCACTTGATCAAATTTGTCACTTTGTGGTTAAACACAGGCTTCACCCTATGATGTTCCCATTGCCTCTCTGATTGAGTCTGACACTTACTTCTGCTTTCTAGGAGTCCACACATCGGTTTTCAGTTTTGTGATGCCCCAGGTGTGGCCACAAGAATGGCAGGTGTGGTGCAACTGTTGGTACTGTGGGAATTAAGAGAGTGAACATCAAATATATTCTGTTCCGTTTACTTAGAACAAAAACACAAGACACTTATCTTTTGAGGTGAAATTAAGTACTCTAGTTCCCACACTTATATGTGAACTTTTCCTTCCTAATAATTCACCAGTTTGAGCAAAGGTATTTCAACAATTGCTTTGAAAAGAAAAAAGTTGCTTATCCTATACTGGCATGTAGTCACTAAAGAAATACTTGTAAGAGGCATGAGAACTGCTTATTTTTTTTCTTTCACAACACACACCACACACACACATCTCATAATAAACACCTCAAATGCAGCAGGCAATTAATATTTGTGTAGAATTGAACATATGGAAAGAATCTTTCTGTCACGATCAACAAAAATGCATATAAAGAAAAATATGTGCTTTCAGCAAGAATTAGAAAAAGCATTTTCACTCTAACCCTTCCCAAATTCTCTCCATGATGTATTCCAAACGAACTATGAGTTCTGAGAATCCGGGTTTCTGCAGGAGCCTGGTTTTGATTCTCATCACATCAGCCTCTAAAAAGGAGCCCCTGCAGCGGGCTAAGAAGCTGAAGCAACCAGACCACACCTACCTCCGGGTCATCTAGACCTGGTTGTCACTCACGAGTTTCCGTCAAGGGATAATGTTCTTTCAAGCTGCTTCAGCTTCCGTGTTCACCATGATATCAGATATCTCTGTAATTCCCTGGGCCCAGGGAAACGCCTGCTTCTCTGGAGTAAGGACACATTGCCTGTTTGTTTGCCAAAGCCCCAGCTTTAATACTCTATGTTGGGGTTTCAGTTGCAAAATCAGTAACGTTTCCAGAGCTTGGAACTAATTAAGAGAAAGATGGAGGAGTCCAGCAGTTGGAGATCAAAACAGTACCTTAATTACTGATAAAGGCTAGCTCTGAGGAGGTAGTTTAGCCGCAGAACTGGACAGACTGACCCACACACTCGCAGGCAGAGACAGGAAAGGAGCATGCTCATCTTCTTCAGAATTCACCAGACAGGTAATTCACTCTGCCTGTCCTGGGTGTGGAAGGAGACATGGTCTGAGGTAATATATACAGACTTTTGGCAGTGGCCAATGGTCTGACCATCGGGTCAGAGGCGTGGAAAGAAAAGGATTGGAAGACTGGAGACAAGGAACATAGACATGTGAGAGGACATAGAGAGTAGGCACTGAGAATGAAGATTTTCATGTCATGTGTTAATGCGTGCCAGAAGTGTCTACCATAGAAATGTTGAACAAAGTAGACAAAATGTTTCAGTTGATGTTAGCCAGCCATTGCCATTGTCGCCCTGGAACAGGCATGATGATGGATACATGAACAAACTGGCTATCATAGCAGAAATGGAGGTTATATACTGGCTCAAAAGCACGAACTTTGACTTCCTGGGCTAGTCTAGCAATTACTGCCTCTGGATGTCCAAACATCAGCAACGTACACCAACACCAGGTGTCGTGCGGGAGACCCTGCTCGCGGCGCCATTTGTCATGCAAGGCGTCCGGAGGGGTCTCTGCTCCCGCTCCCCATACAAGAACGCAGGATATGGTGAGGCCAAAAAGGAACACCCACGGAGCCATAAGTAGGGGAGTCATACCACTATATTCTCTCTGGCGGCACTATACTCTCAATGGAGGCTGGATCCACACTGTCCGCAAACCGCCATCCACGCTTGCCAGCCCAGCCGCCATCTTCTTGCTAGCCCCCATTCTTTCTCTCTTCTCCTCTAGCGTAGCCACAGCAGTTATATTAGCGGCTAATTGGCTAACTGGCTACAGCTGACGGCCAATCAGCCACAGCTGACGGCCATCTACTACCCGAGCCAGCACTCCTCCACGTGAGGCCGAGAGCCTGTAAACTACTTTCTGGGGCTCTGTCCCCACACCAGGGTCCTCATGTGGAACTAATCCTTAGAGAGATCAGATGGAGGGTCCCTTCCATCTTAGAAGAGCCAGTGGTTCATCCTTAGAACGCACAGATACTAATTCCAGGGGTAGGTTCTGCCTTTCCTGCTTGCAGAGCCACAGCCAGCACTATTCTCTGGGCGCTGTGGGAAACTTGATCCACAGACATGAAATTCCACTCAACATAGCCCCTGACCTGGGGATCCATTTCATAGGGAAGAAGGTGTGGATATATGTCCATGACTCCATTTCTGGTTGGAATGGTGTGGTCTGAAAATAACGTAAGTTTTCCATTCTTCATTTGGCATTGCTAAGTAGACATTTTGGAGTTATTACCTTTTACTTGTCTTATATGCTGCTATGGCTGAATATCACCTGCAAAATTCATATATTGAAGTCCTAACCCCTTGTGGGGGCAGAGCCCCAGAGAGTAGTTTCCAGGCTCTCGGCCTCACATAGACAGGTGCTGGCTCAGGTAGTAAATGGCCAACTGGCCATCAGCTGTGGCTGGTTGGCCGTCAGCTGTAACCAGTGAGCCATTGGCCACTAATATAACTGCTGTGGCTACGCTAGGAGAGAGAGGAAAGAGAGAGAGAAAGAATGGGGGCTAGCAAGAAGATGGTGGCTGGGCTGGCAAGTGTGGATGGCGGTTTGCGGACAGTGTGAATCCAGCCTCCATTGAGAGTATAGTGCTGCCAGAGAGAATATAGTGGTATGACTCCCCTACCTATGGCTCCGTGGGTGTTCCTTTTTGACCTCACCATATCCTGCGTTCTTGTATGGGGAGCGGGAGCAGAGACCCCGCCGGACACCCCGCACGACAAATGGCGCAGCGAGCAGGGTCTCCCGCATGACACCCCTAGTACCTCAGAATATGCCTGCACTTGGAGATAGGGCCTTTAAAAAAGTAATTAAGGTAAAATGAGGTCATCAGGGTAGCTGTAATCCAATGTGACTGGTGTCCTTTTAAACAGAGATTAAAACACAGGAATGCACAGAGAAAAGACTATGTGAAGACACAAGGAAATGACAGCCATCTACAAGCCAAGGAGAGAGGCTTCAGAAGGAAATCAATCCTGCCAACACCTTGATCAGGGACTTCCAGCTTCTAGAACTGTGAGAAAATAAATTTCTGTTATTTAAGCTACCCAGTCTGAAGTATTTGTCATGGTAGCCCTAACAAAGTAATACACGTGCTAAGTTAATAATAGCTAACATTTATACAGGCATACCTTGGGTTTTGTTCTACACCACCACAACAAAATGAGTATCGCAATAAAGTGAGTTGTAATCTTTTTGCTGGTGGAGGGTCCTGCCATCAATTTGTAAAAAACTCAACATCTGTGAAGCACCACAAAGTGAAGCACAATAAAATAAAGTATGCCTGTATTGGTTAATTTGACTATTTACAAAGTACTGTAGGTTACATATCTTAATTGAATCTTGTAACAATTCTGTGAGGTGTTTGGGATGGTGTTATAATTTTCAGTTAGGAAACTGAAGATATGGGAATCCCTAAAATCACATAGTTAGTGACAAAATTAGGTCTTAAACCCAAGTATTCTGACTCTAGCTCCTTTCTCAAGTAGGACCTTCTCTGTTTATAAACGATCAGTGGCAAAATATTTTACTTAGAACGACATACAAGGTCCCTCTCATTCTGGAGCACCCTAGCTTTCCTGTTCCATCTACTATCATTCACCCCCTCCAGCCTCTGCTTTATTAATATGGAATTACTCACCACTCTTCATAAATCAAATGCACCTTGCTCTCTCATCCCATTGTGTGAACTGTTTCTCCAGCTGGGATGCTTTTGCTCCTTTCTCTACTTGACAAATTACTACACGTTCTTCAAAACCCAGTGTCCCTTTCACCTCTGTGAACCCTGCCGTGACTTTCTCTCCTCTGTGCTCCCGTATTTTGCATACATTTCTACAATTGCATTTATCTCAGGAGATTGGGAAGCAAATTAACGGTGTGAAAAGGCCAGGGCTTTGGAGCCAGGCAGGCACAGATAGGGTCCAATCCTCACTCTGCCACGCTTCGTTCAGTCAAATAGCTTTTATTGAGTATGAATTACTCAATACAATTACTAAAGCACACTGAGCCATGTTCCAGGAATCCAAAGATGACAAAGCTGTGCTCACACTGAAAGAAAGTCAGTCCTAATGCAACTTAGTTGAGGAGTCAGACAAACAGTAAATTAAAATTTAGAGAGACAAGTGCACTGCCAGAGATATGCACAGGGAGCACCAGGCAAGGCGCTGACCCTTCCCTGGGTCAGGGAAGCCTTTTTGAAGGACAAACAGGAATTAGGTGCAGGCAGGTAGAAAACGTCCAGCAGAAGAATGAAATGTACAAAGGAGAGTGAGAGAATGGCAAGGTCACTCGCTAAGCCTCAATCTCCATCTGCAAACAGGAAGATGTATACCAGTTTCTTAGGGTTGGTGGCCAGATTAAATGACATACGTAAATCACCTAGTAAAGTGCCTGATATTGAATCGATGTTCAAAATACTGAGGTTATGATTATTATGTTGTGGTTATTTCTGTGTTTCTGTCTCCCTCCTTGACCATGGGGGTTCCTCGAGGGCCAGGAACAGCCTTCCTCAACTTTGTATCATTAACTTCTGACACTGTTCCAGGCACAGTGAGCACTCAATATATATTTGTTGCATAAGCATATGAATGCATGAAGAACTCAGCATATGTTGCTGAATCTCATCTATTCTAAGATAAATGTAAGAATGTTAAGAAAGGAATCAAAACAAATGATAGGAGCCCTAAAAAATCCTTCGAACTTTTCAAACTTTCCCTTTTCCACTTAATACAAAAAGTGGGGCTTCCTTTCTGTGATTATTGTCTCCTGGTTTATCAGAAATGACCAAACCTGCTACCTTAAAAAAAAGAGCAACAGATCTAGGATGAGTTGATTTTGATGTGCAAAAGAAGAGTAAACCCCTGATCTTTTTCCCTTCAACAATCATTGATGCTTTACTACAAAGGATTTAAAACATACATTTAACCGAGAAGTTGCTGAATGATAGAAGCCTGGAAGACCAGTGTCTCAAGAACTCCCTCTTTTTCCCCTTGGCAAGTCCTAAGGGAGGATCCTGGGAACATGTGAAAAACATTGTCTTAATAAATTTTATAAATAGTGTATCTATAAATAGAAGCTTCTAAGTCTTCATTACATCTGGTCTTTTTAGCACCAAAAAATGACTATGAGATAAACAGACATCAGTCTTCAAGGTCAGAGTCTCTTGAAACAATCCCAAGAGATTAACTGTGAGAGTAATTAAATAGCAGTTTAAGCACATTTTAAATAGCCTAACAAATTTTTGTCCAGTCAAGCATTCCTAGAGGAGATGCTGTACTTCTAGATTAATCCTAACAATACTCCAGCTGTATGTGTAATCTGAATTTATGCTCCAAATTGCCAAATCCAGATTCTACTCTCCACTATTGAATCTATTTTCTTCAGTTTGTATGCAGGTTATGCCAAGCAGGTGGTCAGTAGCTTGCAATTGACAGCACTTACCAGCTGTTAAATTTACACATCGCTCTAATTTAAATGCTTAATTGCTCTCACTGCACTCAATTTACAGCTCATAAACCCCCTCCCAAATGGTCCCCAAACCTCTTTACCTATGATAGTCCTGAGTGTCCCTTGGTAGAAAAAATGAAATATCTGAATAATCTTACACTTTTTTAAAGTTTATAATTATTTATTAGAAAAAAATAACACCTGAGTGTTTTCTTGGAAAGAAGTAAAAAGTGAAGTTCACTACCAGCTCTTCTACCAGTCCCTTAACATCCTTTTTGAAACTGGATCACAAGGATGGTACCTCCCTTTACCTTGTGGACAATGACGATATCATTACAAACTGGTCCAGTGACAATGGCATCTAACTGAAGTTATGAATACAAGTGCTGTAAGTCATAGTCTGAAGGGAGAGCCAGTAAAGGTGTTTTCTGTCTCTCCACCCTCTTACCTAAGAAATTGAATGTTGGGGGCCGGCTCGGTGGCTCAGGCGGTTAGAGCTCCATGCTCCTAACTCCAAAGGCTGCCGATTCGATTCCCACATGGGCCAGTGGGCTCTCAACCACAAGGTTGCCAGTTCAACTCCTTGAGTCCCGCAAGGGATGGTGGGCTCTGCCCCCTGCAACAAAATTGAACACGGCTCCTTGAACTAAGCTGCCGCTGAGCTCCCAGATGGCTCAGTTGTTTGGAGCACATCCTCTCAACCACAAGGTTGCCGGTTCGACTCCCACAAGGGAGGGTGGGCTGCGCTGCCTGCAACTAGCAATGGCAACTGGACCTGGAGCTGAGCTGTGCCCTCCACAACTAAGACTGAAAGGACAACAACTTGAAGCTGAACGGCACCCTCCATAACTAAGATTGAAAGGACAACAACTTGACTTGGAAAAAAGTCCTGGAAGTACACACTGTCCCCCAATAAAGTCCTGTACCCCTTCCCCAATTAAAAAAAGAAAGAAAGAAATTGAATGTTTACTTTGAAAGAGCTCATCTCAATCAACTTCATTGTTTTATGGATGAGGACACGGAGTCCCAGGAAGTTCCAGTGGTTTGACCTAATAGTGAGTGATCGAGGGCAGGTCCTTTCCTCCTTTGGCAGCATCTTGACCACCCAGCCTCCCTTGCCCCCCAGTTTGTTGCCATCAACTGTAGCAAAGAGAAAGGGCAGAATATAAATAAGCCTTTTTTGAACCTTGCACAAGATACAGAAATGGATTTTTTTCAACCAATGATACCCAAATGCTTTCTGCTTTAAGCCAAACCATCTACAAAAACAGAGATTTACACGAGGCTAATTTACAGAGTGATTTTTGACTTAATTTAAAATGATTCACTATTGGATTCCCTTAAATATCTAGATCCCCTACTGAATTTTAAAGTTGGCCTCAAGAATGCATATATTATGTAAATTAAAGTATTTATGCACTCAAACTGATTAGCAAGTGTTTATAAAGTACCTAACAGTGTGCCAGGTGCTATACGATTTTTTAAAACAGTATGAGGTCAGATAATTAAGTTCGGGAACTCATGCTAGAGAAAGTGCCACACACCTCATTGCTATATATCACTGCAGTCACCTTCGAATGATTCCCCTTGGGAAGCTATGCACTGGCGCCAGTGCCTCCTGCACCCTTCAAAGCAATTTTGGAACTCTTTTTCTGGGATGGCCATCAGAGCTGTTGTATTACCCTTGATGTCCTGAATGTCATTAAAATGTCTTCCTTTCAATATTTCCTTTATCTTCAGGTAAAGAAAGAAGTCATTGGGGGCCAGCTCAGGTGAGTAGGGAGGGTGTTCCCATACAGTTATTTGTTTACTGGCTAAAAACTCCCTCACAGACAGTGCCATGTGAGCTGGTGCATTGTCGTGATGCAACAGCCATGAATTGTTGGCGAAAATTTCAGGTTGTCTAACTTTCTCACGCAGCCTTTTCAGAATTTCCAAGTAATAAACTTGGTTAAGTGTTTGTCCAGTTGGTACAAATTCGTGATGAATAACCCCTCTAATATAAAAAAAAAGATTAGCAACATTATTGCAATAAGTTCGTGAACTTAATTGTCGGACCTTGATATGTTTTAAATACAAGCCATGTTCCCTACTGACAAGGAGCTTGCATCTTAGTTGTGGGCACAAGACAAATAAATGAAACAACTTGAAAACAAAACAGCATACAATGAAGTGTTAAATTGTACAGTATGGAAAATTTATAGGCTGTAAATAATAAAGAAAAAAAGACAAGAGAGAAACTTTGTGAGACTTAAACGTCTGTGTACTAATTTTATTTATGATTTTCCGTTTATTCGTGGGCTAGCAAATGGAAACAGGTTAAAAGCAATGCAAATGAAAACTAAGTCCTTTATGCCTTTTGAAATACTACAGTCATCTGTCAGGTTTGTAAGAGTTTTGATGCCCCCTAGTGGCCAGTCATAATAGTATTGTGTGCGTTTACTGCTCTCCAACAACTTTTGAAGCCAAAAACAACGGAGAAAACTTGAATTCAAAACTACTTTTCAAAGTTTTCCTTGAACTATACAGGCCACATAATCTCTGGAGCTAGACTGCCTCAATCCGAACACCAGCTTTGCCATTGACCGGTTGTTTGAGCCTGGGCAAGTGTCGCTTTATCCTTTCATATCTCAGTTCCCCGTCTGTAAAATGGGAATAATAATAATATTCTCTTCATGATATTGTTGTGAGGATTAACAGAACAGACATTAGAATAATGTCTATCTCATAGTAAGTACAGTATAAATGTTTTCTAAATAAATTAGAACAAATCACAATAAATATCATCCTTATCTTTAGGTTATACTGACAATATATATTTTTGCTAACTTGAGGAAACTATTTATCTTCTCTGGACTTCAGGTTCTTTCATAATAAATAATTATCTGCCAGGAAAATTTTTAAAATAGACTATTTATCTATTTGTTTCATTAAGACTTTTCTTTAGAGCAATTTTAAGTTCACAGCAAAACTGAAGAGAAGGTACAGAGATTTCCCATATACCTCATAGCCTCCTACACTGTCAATATCCCCCACCAGATAGAACATTTGTTACAACTGATGAACCTCTTGACACACCCAAAGTCCGTAGTTTGTGTTACGGTTCACTCTTGGTGTTGTACATTCTATGAGTTTGGACAAATGTATAATGAGACGTATTCATCACCACGGTATCTTATAGAGTATTTTCTCTGCCCCCAAAATCCTCTATGATCCACTTATTCATCTCTTCCCTCCCCCAAACCCCTGCAACCACTAATCTTTTGATTGCTTCCATAGTTTTGCCTTTTCCAGAATGTCATAAAGTTGGAATCATATAATATGCATCTTTTTAGATTGGCTACTTTCACTTAGTAATATGCATTTGAGGTTCTTCCATGTCTTTTCATGGCTTAACAGTCCATTTCTTTTTATCCCTGAACATTATTTCATTGTCTGAATGTACCACATTTAAAAAATCCACTCACCTGTTGAAGGACATACTTCTAAGCTTTGTCAATTATGAATAAAACTGCTATAAACGTCTGTGTGCATATTTTTGTGTGGACATATGTTTTTAACTCCTTTGGGCAAATACCAAGGACTGTGATTGCAAAACCGTGTAAGAGTATGTTTATTTTTGTACGAAAACTTCCAAACTGTCTTCCAAAGTGGCTGCACCATTTTGATTCCCACCAGCAATGAATGACAGTTCCTGTGGCTCCACGTCCTTGTCAGCATTTGGTGATGTCAGTGTTGTGGATTTGGGCCATTCTTATAGGTAGGTAGTGGTATGGCATTGTTGTTTTAATTTGCAATTCTCTGATGACATATGACATGGAGCATCTTTTCATATGTTAAATTGCCATCTTTATATTTTCTTTGGTCAGGTTAGAACGATTTTAGATTTACGGAAACATCGAGAAGATAGTACCTAGCATTCCCATGTATCCTGCACCGATCTTCTCCTATTATTACCCATCTTTCATTAACATGGTACATTGATTACAATCTATGAGTAAATATTGATACATTATTATTAACTAAATTTCATAGTTTATTCAGATTTCCTTAGTTTTTACCTAATGTCCTTTTATTATTCTAAGATCTCATCCAGGATACCACATTACATTTAGTTTTCATGTCTCCTAGGCTCCTCCTGCCTGTGACAGTTTTTCAGACTTTCCTTGGTTTTGATGACCTTGACAGTTTTGAGGAGTACTGGTCAAGTATTTTGTAGAATGTCCCTCAATTGGAATTTAATGTTTTTCTCTTGATTAGATGAGGGTTATGGGATTTTGGGGAGGAAGATCACAGAGGCAAAGTGCCATTTTGATCACATCATATACTATCATCATGATTTATGACTGTTGATGTTGACCTTGATCACCTGGTTGATGTAATTTTTGGCAGGTTTCTCCCATGTAAGTTTATTTTATTTCCTCCCTTTCTGCAATCTTTGGAGGGAAGTCACTATTTACCGTCCACACTTAAGGAGTAGCGATTTATGCTCCCTCTCCTTGAGGGCAGAGTATCTATATAAATTATTTTAAATTCTTCTGCATGAAAATTTGTCTCTTTTCCTCTATTAATTTATTCAATTATTTGTTTATATCAGTATTGACTCATAGATATTTATTTTATACTTTGGTTTATTATTAAAAATTACATTATTATTATTATTATTTGCCCAAATTATTCCACCTTTTCCTTTGTCATACTCCTATCAATGTGATTTTTTCCTAAATCACATTCTTACTTTCTGGCACTACAAGATGCTCCAGGCTCATCCTATACATTTCCTGCCACAGTCCTACAATCAGCCATTTCTCCAAATAGCCCTAGTTCCTTTTATTGGATAATATTAACAACCAAGATCTGGGTGCCAGGTGTTTTTGTACTTTTACAACTTTTGGGTTAACAGATAAAAAAAATATATGGGTGCATACTATTTGGTATATATGCACATTATTTATAAATATTTCTATATGTAAACATACATATCTATATAAAGGTAAACATGAGTTCTTACTGATGTCTCCAATGATAATTCATCACTAAATGAATCATTCTAGCCTCCTCCCCTTGCTTATCTGTAAAGTCTCACTCAGCGCCCACCATCTGCCATTCATTTACTCAATTGTTCAGTGCCAGTACACACATATAGCTGTACTGGAATTGGTAAGCCAAACCCCCAAGTGAGACAACTTTATCAACTAAAGTAGAGTTCTTTTATGCGATTTCTTTTGCCTTCAGTCTTACAGATTCCACGGATTTCCAATTTTACTTAAGATCAGCACATTTTTTCCTCCATCAGTGAAGTTGTCGCATACATTTTTAATACAGTTAGATACTCTTGTCACGGTCTGCTTGTCCTTTCTGGAATTCTCTGATCTTCTAAATGGCTTTATTTTAATTTTCATACACTAAGTTTCACTCTTTGTGTTGTAAAGTTCTATAGATTTTGATAAATGCATAACGTCACATATCCACCATTAAGATATTACACAGAATAGTTTTACCTGTCTAAATGTCACCTATACTTCACCTCCCCACCCCTCTCCCTGAAGCCCTGGCAACCACTATTTTTATTGTCTCTATAGTTTTGCCTTCTCTAGAATGTCACATAATTGAAGTCATACAGTGTATAAACATCTCAGACTGGCTTATTTTGTTTAGCAATATACATTTAAGATTTTTCCATATCTTTTCCTGACTTGATAGATCATTTCTTTTTATCTATGAATAATATTCATTGAATACATGTACAATTTATCCAGTCAGGCAATACTTTAATAATTGAAAATGCAGAGATAAAGAAGAAGTCATCCTTACCACGGAGTTCGCTGTCGCTGGAGTTGGTGGCACATAAATAAATCACAGCACGATAAGAACTATATTACATGTATAAGCAAAGTGCTGTGGGCACCCATCGGAGAAAGTGGATGACTATTTGGGAATGTGATGAGGTGTAAGTACAGAGGAAAGCTGGCATTTGTCTTGGGTCTTGAAGAAAAAATAGGCATTTGAGGGTGAGAAGGGAGAAGGAAGATGATTGGTGAAAATGAACCTGCCAACAAATATTGCAAGAGGGTGAGAGACACTGCCTCAGGTCTAGATAACATTTTTCTCATCTGCATTCATGGCCTCAGAGTTGGATTTGCAGGTCAGGAGGAAGAGTCTTTATGGTATCCCTTCACTTGGATAATAAAATTGACCAAAGCTCGCACTTTTTGAGCACCTACAGTGCTATGCACTTTACACATATTTTTCCCTCACAGAACTATGACACACATACGTTCAAAGATATGGAAGGACGCCATCGTTCTTCCTGTTGGAAGTTGATACTACTGATAGTGATTGCTATTCAACTGTGTGTCGGTGACTGAAGAGACGTGGCCTTATACATATAACAGAAAGCTGCCCTTTAATGTCTAGCTGTAGCTGCCAACTTCAGCCCTTCCTCATTCCATCTCCTCTTCTCTAGACCCCAAAGGTTTAAAACAGCCATCACATTACCGATTGCTGCACCCATGGGAGTGGCCACCTCCTCTGTCTTATCCAAGAACCAGGCCTCAAGAGCACCTCATTTTCCTCTTTACCTCTAGGATTCTGTCTTTACCCAAACAATTCCAGAAATGAACAATGATTCCACAAAGGAACTGGGATCAGAATTGGAGGACACCAAGCTTACTTTTATGAATGTAGCAAAATGAGGTCAGCTTTCTCTTGACTCGTTCTATGTAAGTTTCCTAAGGAAAGTCAAAGCAAATCCGTTCATCTGCATTTAGACTGCCTGCTTCCTACTCAGAACTAAACTTTTCTCCTCATGTTGACTCTTTAATATGTGGCAAGTCCTTGAGATTGGGCCAACCCTCCATGGAGGCCATCAGAACAGCACTGTTCTGAAAGAGTTCTCTAGGGCAAAGAGCTATAAAAACGTGGAAACTGGCAGAGTAAGAGCTGCATTGGTTCCAACTCTCCCTGAGCATCATGATTTTTGGCACTGGAAGATGACATGTCAATTTGTACTGAGAAACAAATTATCAGTTTGAGATCATCTTTGATGAAGATTTGGCAACCCTATTGACACTACAGATCTTTTTCATATTTCAGCCAATGTAATCTGCCAGGGAATGTGTACTGAGTGATATATCACATAGTTAAAAATAAAACAGTGGTTAATTTGACACCCACTACTAGATGACAAAAAGGGAACCAACCAAGTGAACTATCATTATTATTTCCGACATTTCAAATACTGGAAATCAAGTTTCCTGTACTCATTTCCTAAGATATAAACTTTTCCAAAAACTAAATTCAAATTCGTTGTAAAATAAAATTTCAAGATCTAAGGAATTACATGTGTACAATTGTACAAATATAAACATATGTCCTTGTCCACATTTGGTTAGTATTTGGTTTATGCTCCTTATAATTTTATCAGCATTGTAATCATACCTTTCCCTTTAGGCCAAAAGTTATTTTAGTCAAGTTAAACTAGAGGTAGTTGTGTATACAACCAAATTCTGCTACTAGACTGAAGCAGCCTAAGGGTAGGTGTGTGTTTCAAGTGTCCTCGTGTCTTCCATGCAGCAGAGGCTTCCAGTTGTCCTCCAATATTCACGGTACTACACTCCCACCCCCCGGCCCCCAGTTTTTAAATGGGTCACATGGCCATTCAGAATAAAGAGCACATTTCCTCATCCTGCCTTACAGATAGGTGAGATAGGTGTGGCCCAGTAACTAAGTTCAGACAAATGATACGTAAACATAAGTGTTATATAGCAGTCTCCAGGAACCTTCCTTAATTTAGTTTTATTCTTCATTTGATGGGTCGATCTGATTAGAGGTGGGCAGCTATCTTGGACCATGAAGTGATCTTAGGAAAGAGGGCAGGCCTAGCAGAGCAATTTCATGGAGCAAACTCACCCACCAGTTCTGGCCTGCCTCACTCTGGACTTTTATGTGGAATAAACTTTTATCCTATTCAAGCCACTGTCATTTACAATTGAAGATAATTCTAATCAATAAATTCTAAAATCTGTAGTATAGCCTAGCATATCACCAGAGCAGAATACATAGTAATAAAAGTTTATTGAATAAATGTTGCAAATACTGCGGTGTACATTATTTTTGTTGGCCCAGAAGTTCAGGGGCAGAAACAGGAAAACAGTGAAGTCATCCCAAGGTCAAAGGGAAATGAGCTCAAGGAGCTCAAGCAACCAGGAGACCAGCAATTGCCAGACAAATAAGAGAGAAAAATTCCAAGCTATGGCTCAGTGAAAGGAGACGTGACTCCATTTGGCGGGCCTGGAGGTAAGAGGAGTTTGGGAACATCTCTCTCTGGCTTGGAGGATAAATGGCAAGTAGCTCAGGGTCTATGTCAGAGGTTCTCAACTGGGGGCAATTTTCCTCCTCGGGGGACATTGGCAATATCTGGAAACATTTTTGGTTGTCACCTGTCACAACTGGTTTGAGGAGGGGTGGTGCTGTGGGCATCTAGTGTGTAGAGGCCATGGATGCTGCTAAAAATCCTACCATGCACAGAATCCTCATAACAAAGAATCATCTCGCCTAGAATGTCGATACTGCTGGAAGAAACCCTAGTTTACCTGACTACAGCTATACAGATTTGATCCTAAACTCCAAATTCTCTTGGAGTTCAGGCCAGAGGTAATATGGATCGTTTAGCCAGTCTGGATAACAGCTTGAAAATAGACAATCCAGACTTTCATGTTCAGCATCATTAAGCAGACTTTGTGACTAAGCTTGAGTACCTGCGAATTGCTCCTGGAATATTAAATAGCTTATACCTCAAAGTTCCTCCCACAACAAAAAGATGATTGTGCCTTAACTAAGGCTGAGACTGTGACATGCTCACAAGTCATAAAGGAGAGTATGGGATGTAAAACATATGTGTATATATGCTTTATATATCTCCTTATATATATTGGGGACCTAAGAACTCAGATTGAGAAACCGCCTCCTAATGAAATTGAAAAGCAACTTCTCCTTTGATGTATGTCATCCACATAATAAATGTGGGGAATTGTCTCCACATTCCCAAAGCCAGAGCTTATGCAGCAGATTCATGCCAGAGTGGCTGTATCTACGCCAGAGAGGGCAGATCTATTCTTGATTCTCCAGCTGACTTGCTGTTTGAATTGAAGTAACACTCTGACTTTTTCCAGGTGCCAGTTTTCCTTACAGTGTGAAAGTCAAAATTATCATCAGCTGGAGGGGAAGCCTGAGGTAAAGAGGGAGGAAGAGCAAATCGACGGAGCTGCGCTGGCTGCTAGGTACTATGTGCATAATAAGTCAGTTCACTTAAGCCTCAGACTATCTCTGTTGGCTCTAAGATGACAATATTGTGGAAGGATCGTCCTATTTATATTTCTGCATCTATGTTAGCATCCATATATTTGTTTTTCATGTTAATTAGATCATAATAATTACTTTGTTTTTCAAAATCTTTTTTGCCCAACTGCATTAAATATTAATTGAATGCTTATTATACACAAAGCACTATGCTTGGTGTTATGTGTTGCCTGCCCACAGCAGGCATTCATTTCAGTGGGGAAGTATATATTCACGCAAATAAATTACAATACAAGGTAGAAAGTCATGTGCCATAAAAGAAACATAAACAAAGTGTTATGGAGACATAGGGAATTGAATAATCAATTTTGTTGGAATCAATAGGTTCAGTCATACATTATTTTGTTTAAAAAAATAGTTATTGCACTTCTGCCAAATGCCAGACAGTCTGCTGAATGATGGAGATTCAAAAATAAATGAGCCCAGAAGGATCCAAGATGGCAGAGTAGATAAGCACTGTGCTTGTCTCCTCACGTGAACACATTAAAATTATAACTAAATTATAGGGCAATCAACCTGGAGAGCCACCTGACGTCTAGCTGAACAGAAGTTTTATAACTAAGGACATAAAGAAGCCACGTGGAGACAAATAGAAGGGGCAGAGATGCAAAACGGCCAGCCCTACACCTGCATGTGGTGGCTGAGAATCTGGAGGGATATCTCGGACACAGAGTTTCCCTCCTGGAGGAACAAGGGACCCCAGCCCCACCCTAGGTTCCCCAACCCAGAATACTAGTGCCGGGAAGAGGAGTCCCTGGCTGTGAAAAACAGTGAGGATTCTGACCATTCTGGTGGGACAGAAAGCTGTGGGAAACACAGGCATCCTCTTAAAGAGGACAAACTCACACACTCACTCATTCACAGGCACTCACCCTCAGCTCCAGCTGCAAGACAGTGACTCAGGGGGCATCCAAACATACAGGGAGACACTGAGTTGTGTGGCTTCTGAGCAAGGACTGGAGGGACAGTGGCCATTTTCTCTGTGTAGGGTCTTTCTCCTGTGCAGCCGATAGTGGTTGCCACGTTTCCTATGTTGAGCCCTCGCCTAACACCCATGTCCAAATCTGATTCTGAATTGGTCTGGTGAGCTCTGTTCGCTCCACCCTGGTGACTCCCTGAGAACACAATTTACCCAACTCATGGACTGCAGGGGGCTCTATCAGCAGCTGAAACTTATGGGAGCTGGCAGGTGGCAGCAGGCCTCAGGGTATCCTGGCTTTTTGCAGAGCTACCTCAGGCCTGATACAGGAGGCAGCTGTCCTAGGTTCACAGCATAGTCTCTGCCACATGCCTCCAGGTCCTGCAAAGGCAGCAACCAACTGGGGATAACTTTGTAGCTCCTATCAGGTAGTTCCCAGCCAGTCACAGGCAGTGAGTGACCTGGGCCTGCACTGAAGCCCCTCACAAGAGGCCCCAGAACCAACATATTTGGAGATTGGCTTCAGACCACAACAGAGCACCATCCGATTAGCTCCACAAATGGCACTCCCAAAGTGCAATCTCAGCCAGCATCAGAGCACACTGGGGTGAATCCCACTCTGTGGGGAAAGACCCCACACAGCATTCCATAAACTGTGGACACGGCCAAACACCACAGCCAGTCAACCTGAGGCTCAATCCCACCCTCTGATGTACCAAGAGCTATCAAGCCTCAATTATAATGGGAGGGCACACACAACCCACATAAGGGACACTCCTGGAACATCAGGTGCAGGTGACCAGGGAGACTGTGCCACTGGGCCCCGTAGGGCACCTACTACAGAAGGCCACCCGGCAAAAGTGGGAGGTATAGCAGCCCTACCTAATACATAGAAACAAACACAGAGAAACAGGTAAAATGAGGAAACAAAGAAATACATGCCAAATGAAAGAACAGGAGAAACCCCCAGAAAAATAACAAAATGAAATGGAGGCAAGCAACCTAGCAGATACAGAGTTCAAAACAATAGTTATAAGAATGCTCAAGGAACTTAGTGAGAACTTCAACAAAGAGATAACAATCATAAAAAAGGACATAGAAACCATAAAAAAGAATGAGTCAGAAATGAAGAATACAATAACTGAAATGAAGAAGGCATTAGAAGGAATCACCAGAAGATGAAGCAGAGGATCAAATCAGCAATTTGGAAGACAAAGTAGCAGAAAACACCCAATAAGAACAGTAAAAATAATAAAGAATGAAAAAAAATGAGGGTAGTTTAAGGGGCCTCTAGGACAACATCAGGCATATCAACATTCACATTATAGGGGCACCTGAAGGAGAAGAGAGAAAACAAGGAATTGAGAACCTATTTGAAGAAATTATGACTGAAAACTTTCCTAATCTGGTGAAGGAAATAGACATACAAGTCCAGAAAGCGCAGAGTCCCAAACAAGAGGAATGCAAACAGGCCCACACCAAGACACATTGTAATTAGAATGGCAAAGGTTAAAGACAAAGAGAGAATCCTAAAAGTAGCAAGAGAAAGGCAATTAGTTACTTATAAAGGAGCACGCATAAGATTATCAGCTGATTTCTCAACAGAAACTTTGCAGGCCAGAAGGGATTGACACAAAAGATTCAAAGTGATGAAAAGCAAGGAGCTACAACCAAGATTACACTACCCAGCAAAGCTATCATTTAAAATCAAAGGACAGATAAAAAGCTTCCCAGACAAGTAAAAGTGAAAGGAGTTCATCACCACCAAATCAGTAAGTATTACAAGGACTCTTAGAGGGACTTCTTTAACACACACACAAAAAGATTAAAAATATGAATAATAAAATGGCAATAATCACATATGTATTCGCTTTCAATGTAAATGGATTAAATGCTCCAATCAAAAGACATAGGGTGGCTGAATGATAAGAAAACAAAACCTGTACATATACTTCCCACAAGAGACTCGCTTCAGATTGAAAGACACACACAGACTGAAAGTAAAGGGATGGAAAAATATATTTCATGAAAATGGAAACAAATAAACAAACAAAAGCTGGGGTAGCAATATTTATACCAGCCAAAATAGACTTTGAGACAAAGGCTATAACAAGAGAGAAAGAAGGACCCAGTAATCCCACTTCTGGGTATTTATCTGAAGAGACCCAAAATGCTATTTTGAGGGGACATGTGCATCCATATGTTCATTGTATACAACATATGCTACATATGTAGCATTGTTTACAACAGCCAAGATGTGGAAGTAGCTTGGGTGTCCATCGGTGGATGAATGGATAAAGAGGAAGTGGTACATATATACAATGGAATATTGGATATATATTGGATATATATGGATATATATTGCAATTATGGAAGGAAATGGGTTCTTGACATCCACAACAACATGGATGGACCTGGACGGTATTGTGCTGAGTGGAGTACGTCAGACAGAGAAAGACAGATGTATTGTGATTGCACTTACATGTGGAATCTAGAGAACAAGATAAACAAACAAACAAAAGAGAAACAAACTCATAGATAGAGAACATTTTGATGGTTGCCAAATAGGAGGGGGTCTGGAGATGAGTGAAAAGGGGGAAAGGATTAAGAAGTGCATGTTGGTTGTTAGAAAGTAGTCATGGGGATGCAGGGTGTAGCATAAGGAATAGAGTCATTAATACTATAATAACTATGTGTGGTGTCAGATGGGTACTAGATTTATCAAGGTGATAAATGGGAGGGGGTTTGGGAGAAGGGTGAAAAAGGTGAAGGGATTAAGAAGTACAAATTGGTAGTTACAAAATAGTCATGGGGATGTAAAGCACAGCATAGAGAATATAGTTAATAATATGGTAATATCTATGTATAGTGTCAGGTGGGTACTACACTAGTCAGGTGGATCACTTCTTAAATTATATATGTCTAACCATTATGCTGTACACCTAAAATTAATATAAAACAATAATAAAAGAGGAAAAATAAAAGGCAATGTATTTTACAACTCCAACTATATGACATTCTGGAAAAGGTAAAACTATGGAGAGAGTAAAAAGATCAATGGTTGCCAGTGAAATATGCAACCAGAGAAATATTAGGGCAGTGAAAATACTCTGTATGATACTTTAGTGGTGGCTACAGGTCATTATACATTTGTCCAAACTCATAGACTGTACAACAACAGGAGCGAATCTTAATGCACGTTATGGACTTTGGGTGGTAATGAGGTATCAGTGTATATTCATCATTTGTAACAAATGTACCACTCTGGTGTGAAATGTTGGTAGTGATAGTGGGGGAGGCTGTGGATACGTAGGGGCAGGAAGTTTATGGGTATTCCTTGTACTTTCCTCTCAATTTTTTTCTGTGAACCTAAAACTGATCTAAAAAATAAAGTCTATAAAAATCTAAAAGAAAAGAAAACATGAATGAGACCAAAGAGCCCTTGGCTGAGCAGTTAAGAGATGTATATCAAGAAGTGGCATTTGAGCAACATGATGTTGAAAGTTGTTCCTAATCCCTTCAAAGGTCAGATATGAGTGTGGGAGGAGGTGGGGAGTATTCCAGGCAAAGGTAAAGCATGAGCAAAAGCTCAGGATGCCGAATCAGCTTGTATTTCATCAGCCTCCATGTAGCTCCCCATCACTACCCAAATCCTAACTCCCTCCCATAACTAACCAGTTAGACTTTAGCTTAGGAGGGGGCTTCTTCCTGAGTTCATTCTGCAATATGAATCCTTCACAGAGAGTTTCTGTTTGTTTATTTCATTCATGCGCAATATTTCTCCCATTAGCAATTATCTAGGTTATTTCCGATTGCAAACTATTATTAAAATGATACAATGAACATCCCTATACATGTGTCTTTGTGCGCTTGTGTCAATATTTTTATGGACTAAAGTTTTAAGTTGGGGTAATTAAATAAACTTGTTTCAAGGATGAGTCACCAATTGATAAGGATCTCAGATTCCTAAAATGAAGGGTGTATGTGAAAGCATTGAGCTCATAAGAGAAAAAAGCAGAAAGAGAAGATGGAAGGCTCTGAAGACAAACTTCACCTGTCTCATGGCAGCTCTGTCTATACTGTCAAAATTGGGGCTTGCCAAATAGGTCTTTACCACTTCCAGTATTTTGCCTTAATGAGACTCATTTCTATCTGGGTATGCCAAGCATTACACTAGCACTTACTAATAGATAAGCAGAAGTGTCACCAAAATTTTAAGGTAAATTATGGGAGAAAAATCTTAACATTGATAAAAATATATCCATTAACTTTTTCCCTGTGATTGAAAAAGATGGGCTCTTTTTAATTTTAGCGTTTGAAGGAGGTGCTTGAAGAACCCTAAGTCTGATGCAAGCATCAGAACCTGTGTGGAAGGCTAGATCATGTTATTCTTGTGGCTCTGGTTTGCTAAAGGGTGTGATGAGGGCACGAGCACAGAGAAGAGGGGACTGGAAGGAAGCCACCCCTGCTCAAAAATACCTCCCCTTAAATCCCACCAGGAAAGTCAACAAATAGCTCCATCTTCTGAAAGAAATTTAGATATAATTCACATACCATAAAATCCACCCTTCAAAAAATGTACACTTCGATGGCTTTTTAGTATATTTAGAGGGTTGTGTAACCATTGCTGCTGTCTAATTGCAGAACATTTTCACATTGCCCCATAAAGACCCCTTAAACCCATTGGCAGCTCCTGTCTATTTCCTCTCCCCCAGACCTTCATCTGCTTCAAGTTACTATGGCTTTGCTTATTTTGGACATTTCATAGAAATGGAATCAGACCATATATGGTCTTGGATGACAGGTTTCTTTCAGTTAGTGTTCTGCTTTTAAGGTCCATCCATGTTATAACATTTATCAGTATTTCATTGCTTTTTATGACAAAATAATACTCCAGTGTATGGATATATCAATTTTTTTTAATCCATTCATCAGTAGATGGACATTTGACTTGTTTCCATTTTTTGACTATTCTGAATAATGCTGCCATGAACATTTGTGTACGTGTTTTGGTGTGGACATAGGTTTTCAATTCTCTTAGTTATACATCCAGGAGTAGAATTTCTTGGACATAAAAAGTTTCGCTCTTGGGCCGGCCCGGTGGCTCAGGCAGTTAGAGCTCCATGCTCCTAACTCCGAAGGCTGCCGGTTCAATTCCCACATGGGCCAGTGGGCTCTCAACCACAAGGTTGCCAGTTCAATTCCTCGACTCCCACAAGGGATGGTGGGAAGTGCCCCCTGCAACTAAAATTGAACACGGCACCTTGAGCTGAGCTGCCACTGAACTCCCAGATGGCTCAGTTGGTTGGAGCGTGTCCTCTCAACCACAAGGTTGCCGGTTCGACTCCCGCAAGGGATGGTGGGCTGTGCCCCCTGCTACTAGCAACGGCAACTGGACCTGGAGCTGAGCTGCGCCCTCCACAACTAAGACTGAAAGGACAACAACTTGAAGCTGAACAGAACCCTCCACAACTAAGATTGAAAGGACAGCAACTTGACTTGGAGAAAAGTCCTGGAAGTGCACACTGTTCCCCAATAAAGTCCTGTTCCCCTTCCCCAATAAAATCTTTAAAAAAAAAAAAAAAAAGTTTTGCTCTTAAAGCCAAGCCTCAAGGGAAGTTTTTATTTCTTTTTTTAAATAGACTATTTTTTATTTTTAGAGTGATCTTAGGTTCACAGCAAAATTCAATGATTTCTTATACAATGATTTATCTTACACCCCTTCCCCCCACACATAGCTTCCCCCATTATCAACACAGGGAAGCTTTTGAACTGTCCATATCCCAGTGTGAATTGCTTTCAGTAGCAAATCAGATTACTTTTTCCTAGCACCTTGGTGAGGAATTTTATTTAGGAAGTAGGGGTTGGGGAGAGCATCATTTTAGAAGTTAGGGCAATGTGGGGGAAGACATTTACATTGGAATTCTTCTTATCTTAACAGAAACTGACCACAACTGGATTAGATCAACGGGAATTTATTAGCAGCCTGCAGAAGGGATGTAGCTGGAACTGAAGGGTATCTGAAACCAGGCGATTCAACATCACTGTCTTTCTCACCTCTTTGCTTCTCTCAGCATGAGGCTTCATCCTCTCAGCATAGCTTCCTCCATAGCAGAGAGCAGGGCTGTCAGCTCCCCATTCTCAGCTCTCACAGCTTTGCAGGTAGATAAGGACTGAATTCTCCCCCTAAGCTCCAAGCCAAAAAATACTGAGAATGGATGCTAATTCACCTGGCTTGTGATTTGACCTAGCTTTGACCAGGTTATGAAATACTCTGGTTGACTCACTTTTAGTGTTATGTACAGAGGGAAAATGTATACACATTTTAAGAAAGGAAAAAAACTATATTAAAATTGTAATAATATATACCAATAACAGAAGATGAACACAAGTCATGTGTATACATTTTTTGGCACCCCCAGTATACACAGAATGATACTCATCAAATTCAAAATAGCAGTTACCTCTGGGAACCAAGAGGGATAATATTCACAGGGGACGTTAGCATTAGTTTAATGATCCAATTTAAAATATTTTGAATATGTATACCTCTTTTAAAAAAGAATATGTATATTAGAGAGAGACAGGGACAGAGACTGAGAGACAGAGAAAAATACTTTTTAAATAGTATGAACATGAAAAAAGACTGGAAGTAATGATTTTGAATGGTAGGAATGTAGCCTATCATTTATTTATTCTCTTTTTATTTTTCAGCTCACCCTCACTAAATAAAATATAATATAAAAACAGAATGAATTATAAAAATGGAAGAATTAAACTATTGCTCAGAGGCTTTTACTGAAATAAACTGATGGAATAGCTTAACCCCTTTTCTCCATGAAGCCAAATTCACATTCTTGCACTTTGAATTCCTGGGCCTAGGATTTATCTTTTTTGTTGTTGTTTGTTTTAGACCATTTTCTTTTTAATACAGTGCTGATGTTCTGAAACTCAGTGAAGAGGAGAGATGTGAGTATGACCTTGTAGCAGGTCTGAGCTTTCCAGAGTCATTTTAGATTCAGAACTGATTACATATTATCTCTAAGCAGCAAAGTGATTCAGTTCTTTGAAAGAACAGAATTTTAATGTCTTTTTCTATTAATATCTTGCATTTTTAATATGTTTTGTAGAGTAAATTAGCCTTAAAATCCACAAAAATCTATATAAAACTGATTTGATCACAAAAGTCTTTGCTGGTTCCAGTAAATGCTCTGCATCCTTTTTCAGCACTCAGAATTTTAGCAATCACATGGCTGATATTGTCTGAGTTACAGAATTGTCCAGGGCAAGGATTTATGTCTGCTTTGTTCATTGCTGTACGTTTCCTTAGTTCCTAGCACAATAGATAGGCAGCATCGAAAGGGCTCAATAAATGTTTGTTAAATAAATAAATGCATTTGATGTGTTTAAGAAATCCTTACTTACATATTGATTAATTTAAGACCTGGTCTACTTTCTCTCCAGGTGACAGCGTCTAACAATGTACATAATTAAGCACCAGCAAATGGGAGACTGAATTCATCAGGTTTGGGTCCCATGCCTGCTAGGGTGGTGGGGAGGCAGTACTAGGACTGGAGTGGAAGAGGCTCTGCAGTTACCTAAAGAATAGGAGAGAGGGTATTGGGGAAGCAAAACCAAGAGTGTCTGTATGGTATCCCATGAGCTCCCCATAAACTATTCAATCGCATTAGAAATTTCATAAAGAAAACTTAAAATAAGAAAGAAGGAGAAAACACTAGGGCTGGAGGAACAGAAGGGAGGCCAGAATGAGTGAAGCAGAATGTCCTTGGAGATGAAGATGGAGAGAGACATCAGACAGCAGATGAGGCAGGTGCAACAGGCGGGTGTACAGAGCTAGGATTTTATTCTCAGTGTGGTGGAAGCGACATGGCCCATTTATGTTTTTAAAAGATCATCCTGGCAGCAACGTGGAGAATGAACATGGAGAGGTGGCTAGAGTGGAAGTCTGGAAACCATTCAGGAGGTTATTTCAACCACGTAGGCAAGCAATGCTGCTGGTCAAGACCATGGTGAAAGCAGACAAGGTAGAGAGATATTTAGATGAACCAGACATTAAGTGACTGTTTACACCAATAATTAATTATAATTGGGCTTCATACTACAAAAGGGATGAATAAGGCAGCTTGATGTGATCTGGGGGCCTGAGAGCTGTCAGGTAAGGCTTCTTTGAACCAATGACATTCAAGCTGGAACTGGAAGGATGAGTGAAGTGGGAGAGGAGAAGAAATATTTCTAGCACAGGAGATGCAGGTGGGAAGGCTTTGAGGCCAAGAAGAGCACAGCTCACTCCAGAAACTAAATGGAGGCCAGCGTGACTGGAGCAGAGAAAGAAGAGCCATTATGTGAGATGGGAAAGAAGAGCCTTTACGTGAGATGGGAGTCAGATCTTGTGGGGTCTTCTCAGCCATACACGCCTTGTAAGACAGTTGAGTTTTAGCCTAAAAGCACCAGGAAGCCGTAGAGGGATAGTAAGCTTTAGGGAACGTTACTCATTGCCTCATTTAACATCTATTTATTAAGCATCCTTTATGTGACCATCATCTACATGATCAGATTCATAGTTTAGAAAAAGTATTTGATTCAATATTGGAAGTGAGTAAGAGGGAGCAAGAGGGAGTAGAGAGGACTAATGGGCGGGCTTCTGAAAGACCGTGTGAGGTGGTGGTGATTTGCACCATAGAAGGAGGTAGATGACGTGGAGATTGGCAGGTTGGGGGAGCAGGAGTGTGGGAGAGGCCCTGAGATTAGGCACTGCACAATAGACATTGGTAGTGGGGTTCAGCAAAGGGTTGGGACACATTGTATTAGATTCCAAGGAGCCCCTAGTTAGTCCCCAGCTTCTTATCCTATTAGTATCTTAGAATGTGCTTAGAGGACTGTGACAGGGCTGACAGAATGATTAGCAGGAAACAGATGGCTTACTTAGAACACTTCTAAGTGAGCTTATTTACAAAGGGTTGCTTATAAAGATGTGGGCAAGGTGTAGGGGAATCACAAAGGCTATACCTAGGCCCCAACTAGATGTAATAAGGGGAGAGAGTAGTTACCAGAACCCAGAAGGAGGAAGTCATCTGGAGGTTCACCTTGACCTATAATCCTTGGTCAAGGGAAGAAGCCAAGGGAGTAGAAAGTCACCCTAACTCACTTTCTTTGGTCTACTACCTGGGTTCCCCATTGGTCAACCCCAACCAGAAGCCAGAGGGCTTGGAAACTCTGTGGTGTATTCAGGTCAGCTTCTGGATATTGAGTCAGTTAAAGCGTGGAGAGTAGACCTGGAGGGGCAAACAGTTCCATGCTGGAACTCAGCCAATCAAATTAACAATTCAAATTCTCACCTCTCAGCCTGCATGGACATAGGATTTCGAAGATTTTAACTAGGAAACAAAAATGGAAGAAGTAAAATGTTCTCAACTGTTGGAGGAAGTCCCTCCACCCATCCTTATCTATTACTCAGGATATTTAGTTGTACATTCTGATTAAAATAACCTTTGGGAATCTGCAGCTTTTGCCAGGCTTTTAGCAAGATCTTCTAAAATACAACTTGAGCAGTAAAGAGCTTTATAGTGAAGTTCAAAGCAATTCAGTTTGCATTCCGTCCAAGTGTGGGTTGTTTTCTGCAACCTGAGCAACTCGTTGGAGCTTAAACGCATCAGAACCAGGGAATCCAGGCCAGATAACAAAATTATTCTGCTGCATCCTGAATCTGAGCTACTCCAGCTTTCTGTCTTTGTTTTTCCTATTGCCCAAGTTACAGTAAATTTGTTTTTCTAAGCACATTGTTGTTTTAAAATCCATGACAAATCATGGAAAAGTCATCATTCTTGCTTAAAATTCAGCTGGTCAGCACATTTTCCATCTATGACTTTGTAAGAAAGGTTAGCCAGGTATCTTATTTCTTTGCCCTCTAAAATGTTATGATCCTGACACAGGCTCTTAATATTTGCCTTAATGGCTCTGGTTTCTACTGCAAGTTAACAATGATTATTTGTGTTCTGACAGTTCTCTTGGCATTATACCAAAAATAGGAGCAAGAAAGCACATTCTCAGCCAGAGAGGTTTAACTTCTAAGCCAGACATTAAACTGTGAATCCAAATTCACATCTCTTCTATACCTCTTCTCTCCGTTGAGTAAAAATGTCATCTGGCAGGTTCTTTGGTTTCCGAGCTCCAGAAAGCTATTTGAGCCCAGCAAATTCCGAAAATGTCACAGCATTTTCAAGTCAGTATAAATGTCGATCTGTTTTCTTAAGTAGAATATTTATCTCCAAGTTAAGAGAAATGAAGCATATTTTTTTTTCTCTACTTAGAAAATTGGGTATCAAATATTGTCTTGGGGCAGAACTTCAGCCTGAGATTAGTAATTTAGAATGATCAATAGTAGGTGTAAGACGCATACAAAGAAAGTGGAAAGCTTTCCTTTCTCTCCCTCACTCTTCCTCCTGCAGCTCTGTCTCTACCACCACAGCCCTGCCTGTAACAGTTCTCCCCTGGAGAAAGAAGAGAACAGCAAGGGGAGGGGGAAGGGAAGGTTATACAAAGAACTTGGGAAAGCGTGGTTTCTGAACATTTTAACTATCAATGTTCAATAACAACAGCAAAAAGTTCCAATTAAAAGCCTTAGAAACTAAAGGAAGCTTAATTTTGCCTTTAGTTTTAAAAATTAAGACTAGGGAACAGAAAATTGTATTTAACAAAAATAAAAATGAATTTAAATAATCCAGTTCTAAACTACTCATATAGTCACTTAAGTGTAAGAGATGATAAAGACAGGAGAATGAAGAGGTAGAGGAAGAAATAGAGAAATGGCCTCCATGGTTGTCAAATTCCTGAGAAGCACAGATTTGATGTATTCATTTTAGTGCTAATATGTTAGTACCATTCTTTTTATGCATTGAAAAATTTTAAATTTATAATTCATTAAATATAACATATTTTCCTTTTAACAGTTAATTTTGAAAAGTTTCAAAGCAAATAATTAATTTTTAAAATTTTTAATAAAAATGTATGTATTTAAGGTGTACAACATGATTATTTGATATACATAGTAAAATGATTACTACAGTCAAACTAGTTAATATACCATCTCCTCTCATACACATAGTTACCATATTTTTATGTAATGAGTACTCCAGGAATCTATGCTCCTGGCATATTTCCAGTGTTCAGTGAAATATTATTAAGTACAGTCATCATGCCTGTACATTAGATCTCCAGACTTTTTCTTGCTGTATAATTATTAATTTATATCCTTTGACCAACATCTTCCCATTCCCTCCCACCCCTGCCCCAGCCCCTGGTAACCACTGTTCTGCATTCTACCCTCTGCTTCTATGAGTTCAGCTTTCTTTCTTTTCAGATTCCACATAAAAGTGAGATAATACCGTATTTGTCTTTCTCTGTTTGGCTTATTTCACTTCATAAAGTCCTCTAGGTTTGTCCTCATTCTCTGCCCACTCCTTTCTATCCTGTTACAAACACATCTCCACACTCTTACTTTCTAAAGTGACCTCTGAAATCTGCATCATCCTAACTTCTGTTGGCCTGGTTTATAATTAATAATTCCTTGCTTTGCATTGGCCTCTAGCATTTGTGGGCACGTGGATAAAACATTTATTGTCTTATCTTTTTTGAGCAACGGATCTCGTCAACTAACCCAGGCCTTAGGGAGATCTGAGTTTGGATCTCACACTGCCAACTAACCAGCTGTGCAATTTTGGTTAAGTTACCTAACTACTCTGAGCTTAAATTTTCTTATTTGTCAAATATGAGCAATGGGTCATTGTGAGGATTATTTGCGACTTCATATGCAAAACAAATAGCATAGTATCTATCTGGCAGATAGATACTTTTTAATTTTTCTTTCCATCCCATCCAGTAGGAAAAAAAAGTGAGGGGAGAAGTAATGGTTTTTTATGTGTGTCTAAAGTTCTGTTTATACCTCACTTAGAAGAGAAGCAGGATTATCTGAGCGTATGAGCAATCCAACAACTAAATTTTCTGGCAACAGATGAGTCCCCTAGCCTCAATCCTAAAATTAAGAATCACAAGAAAAGCAGTGGCGTCTGCAAGTGTCAATGGCATTATTCATTACTCTTGGAATATTTCAGTCAAATCTTAGTAGTGATTTTTTGTTGTTGTTGCAGTAGGCCTTTTCTTTTTTTTTTTTTTTTTGCTTGGCAAAAGATCCTGCCCTAATTTTTAGAAAGGGAATTGGATAGCAAAAGAAAAATTCTGAATATTAATCAGTTCCTATGCTTATAAATAGTAAACAGAATTAAAACTGCCTGATGAAATCAATCCATTAAAAATTCTCTTTCATAAAAGCAAAAAGAATTCTAAAAATGCGAAAAAAAGAGTTTGGCGTATTGTGCCTCTAAAGAAATAATCGTTTTCTTTCAAGCAATAAGTGCGATAACAGAAAAACAATAAACAATAAATCAGAATAAATATGGTTAAGAAAGCTGTTTCATAGAGTACAAACCAGGAAGTAAAGAGAAACCCAGGCAAAATAATAAGTAATAAGAATGATTAAGGCACCGGCATTAAAGAAAATAAGTGGCTATTATAAATGACTCCTGACTTAGGAAAAACAAGCAGTGATTTAAGCTGTGGAAATAACCCCATGATATATGGACAGCTCTGCTGGAGGATGAGCACCTGGGGACAGCGGGGAAGTACGTGCTGTAAAAGAGGCACCTTGACAGCCTGGCATCCCTCTAGCTCTCCTTGCAAAGGTATTATTGCAGGTGCAGGACCTAGGAGTTACCAGGCCAAGCTTGCAGGTATCTTGTAGGCGTCTGGATCCTTCCAGAGTGTCTGGGACTTGGAATAACGAGGGCAATATGCACCTCATCCCTTCCACACAATCTCAGGGCTCTTCCCAGGCCCCTATCCCGACCCTTCTCCTGGGTCATAAGACATGGCTGGCCAAGTGAAAAACCGCAGAGGTCTATCCAGCTCCTGATGCAGCAGGAGCAAGAAATTATGCAAAATCTGGATCTATCTATGATTGCCTCATAAAGGGTCACCAGTTTTGGTTTGCCTCAGGCTTTCATTCCACTTGAACTGATTTTAACTCACTGTGTAATTCTCTAGGCAGCCAGTCTACCCTCCCAGAACACCACAGAGCTAAGGAAGGAGTCAGAACTGGCCTGTTCCAAATAACGGCAGAGGACACAGGGCTGCCCAGTTTGAGCCTGTGCCCTTAGGAATGGCCTAAAACCAAACCCTGGATTTGGGCACCACTCACTAAAGTATTTGCTGTGTCATGGCACTGAAGAGGAAATGCAGGAAAGATTTCATTGTCATGTCAGTAACAACTGAGGCTTACTTGCCTGCCTATTCTGTAGGGGTTTTTTTGTCCAGTAATCTTACTTCTTCATTAGGCAATATTAATGGTGAGTCAGGGAGTGGAGGTATAGATTTTAGAAGAGAGGAGCACAGCGGCAGGCAGTTGAGGAGATGTTATAACTGTCAAGTCCCTTGCTCCTTACCTCTCTCCCCTAAATACATCTCCATTCCTCTAGAAAAATTAAGGTCCCATTTGCATGAGCATCTCGGTTTCGTAGGTTGACCCATTCTTTCCCATGGACCCATCAAGGTTTAAAAATAGTCCTATGTGCTCCCCTGCTGAGAGGAGCCGTAAATGCTACCATGACACTCTGAACATGAGCCCCCTGAAAGCCCTGGTGAAAAGAACCAGATTGCCTTCTGCATCCCTTCTTTCTGGGTTCCATGGCTTTCCCATCCTTATACTGCAGGAGACATCTACCCTGAGCCCCAGCTAAAAGCCCAGGTCCTGCTTTCCCACCTCATTCCAGCTACCCCATTTCTTAGGAGGTGGGCCCCATTCACATTACTCAGCCATTAATTTTGAATAGAATACCTTGAATCACACTACTTTGCTTCAAATTTCTGGGAATGGGATACATGTTAACACCAGCCTTACTTTTTTTTTTAAGCTGTAAAATAAGGGCCTTGATTAGAAGCAATATTGTATGGTATACCATGCTGATGAATAAGGCATTAAATAAGTATGTATAATATTTCTGGAAGATAATGATGGTCAAGAAAGATAGACTATCCGTAATAAATTTCTATCCCAATGAGGACAAATTACCAAATTGCTATTCCTCAGTAGTACGTAGTACTAGAAAGGGGGACAATGTAACCAATCAGCCACCAGGTGGCAGTGTTTTCCTGCTGAGTGTAGAATAGAATTGAGGGTTCAAGGTCAGCTTAACCCTGAGCAGTGGTAGCAGCCAGATCAGCTTGTTGAAGGGAACTCCACAGTAAATCCATGAATAACCTCCATCCCTGACACAATTAATATTTCCATGATCCTATGATCCTATTGTGCAAGTACTGAAGTGTTTGGGGCAAGAATCTGAGAGTCCCAAAATGGGTAATTTTATTCACCTAATTATTCAGAGCATAACTACTACTGAAGGTTATTTGATGGGCATTCACAAAGGACACACATATAATCACATTCTAGGATTATTCTAAGATATTCATTCACAGACATCTTCCCTAAACCTCCAGCTACCCATCCTCTTGTGTTCTGCTTTTTCTTCCAAGTTTCTGAGCATGTGACCAAACTCTTATCCTTGCCCTTGAATTTATACAGATTTGCCTTTTAGTTCATTTCTTTCTTGGCAAATGGACCATAACGTGTACTGATCAAAGGTATGCCCACTGGGAGATTTCTATTCCTCACTGTTTTTTCAGGACACACCTAAATTGGACTGCCAAAGCAGTTTGATTTTGACTGATAATATCATATCATGGAGAGCCATCTGTAATCCAGGCTTGAATTTCTTTTTCCTATGTCAATTGGCTATAGGGAACTTCTCATAAGGATATAGGTGCGATGTGAGTGTAAAAGGAATAGATATACTGTGAGTGAGAGACACCTACTCATGCAACATACTTGGGTCCGTTACTTAAACCTGATTTCATATATGCTATTTCTCCTTGGTGATGCAATGCTTGGCTCACCAAACTTGTAATTTGGTGCCAGTTAAGATGGGCAACTCACTTCATATTGGGTATCTTGTGGTCAGGTAGAGAGGTACCTGGATGCATTGGTAAGACACATGCATTCCAGAGTTGGATGGAAAAACTCCATGAAGATTTATAGATCAGCCACTACAGTGTGGTTTTTAGGAGTCCAGTACCCAGAGGCTTGCCAGAATAACCTATCCAATGTGGAATACAAATTGCAGCATCTTTCAATCACACCATAAAGAAAGAAGCACAGAGCCTGGAAGTTTCTTTGGGTTCTGGAGGTAACATACTACACACTTAGAAATATTGTTCCTGCCCATATACTGGGTGACATAGAAGGCTGTCAGCTCTGAGGGGGCTTGGAGCAGGAAAGGTCTCTCCAGCAGGTCCAAAATATGGTGCGATCAACCCTGCCACTTGGGTCATATGATCCAGCAGGTCCTATGGTGTTGGAGGTGTCAGTGATGGCAAACAATGCACTAAGGGCCTATGGCGAACACCAGTGGGAGAATCACAAGGCTGGCCCCTGTGATTTTTGGAGAAAGGTCATGTCATCTACAGCAGAGAATTACATATCACTTGGAAAACAGTTTTTGGCAAGTTACTCTGATAGAAGCAGAATGCTTGATTATGGAACATCAAATGACCCATGCGTCCAAAAGTTTCCATTATAAGCTATGTTCTGTCCATTGCACCAAGTCAAAAAGTAGGATGGTCCCACTAGCCATCCTTTACAAGATTAAAATGGTATATACAGGATCAAGTTCAAGCAGGGCCAGAGAGCACCGGTAAGCTGTATGAACAAATGGCTCAAACCATCATATTACCCATCACAGTTCCATTAGTTTCCCTTTCGTGGCCTGTACTCATGGCCTTATGAAGGGGTCCCTATGACCAGCTAAAGTGGAGGGAAAAACCCAAGGTTCATTTATAGATGGGTCAATTCATTAAGTGCATATAAGCTAAAAACGGATGACTGCATGATAGCCACATTCAGAGGGGGTCCTGGAAGAGAGTAGAGAGGTAAAAACCTTTCCAAAGGACAGAGCTAGGAACAGAGTACCTGGACATCTGCTTTGGTGGAAGGAGAAATGACCTGAGCTAAGAACACACATAGATTTCTGGGTCATGGGCAACGGCGTGGCTGTCTGGTTGCAGGCCTGGAAAGAAAAGCACTGGAAAAACAGAGACAAAGAGGTCTGGGTAGAGGAATGTGTATTCGATGTGGGAGAAGTATAAAGTGTGAAGATTTTTGTATCACATGTTAACACCCACACCCACCAGAAAGTATCTACCGGATACTAAACAAGTAGACAAAATGGCTCAGCCAATTGATATTAACCAGATTTCGTCATCAGCAATCCCAGAGCTGACATGATGAATGTGTAAATGCAATGATCATGTAGCAGAGATGGGGGTTTCATATGGGCCCAACAGCTTGGACTAGTAACATTTTTAAGCAAGACAAATCTAATTACTGCTGCCTCTGAATGTAGCAGAGTTCAACACTAAGCTCCTAATATAATATTATTCCTCAAGGAAATCATCCTGGACATTGGAACTCTCCTATTCTGAAAAGGGTAGCAGTTCCTTCTCACAAAGATAATACTTATTACAGGTATGACTTTGCTTTTCCAGCCCACAGAGCCTCAGCCAGGACTACTATCCAGGGGCTTATAAAATGCTTGCTCCATTGTCATGGAATCCTTCACAGCATATCTAACCAGGGGACCTTCTTTAGAGCAAAGGTGCAAGGATAGATCTATGACCATGGGTTCCGCTGGTCAAATTACATACCACATCATTCAGATATAGCCAAGCGCAAAGAATACCAAAATGATCTTCTAAAGGAGTAACTGAAATACCAGCTAAGTCTGTCTGCTTGTCTGTCCGTCTGTTTGTTAGAGTAACATACCAAAAATGCTAACAGAGATTATTTCTATTTGGTGATTTTTATATTCTTTTTGTCGATCTGTATTTTCTGAACGGATTAGTGTTAAATTAAATGGGAGAAAACAAAGAAAACTTTTCTTTTTCATTGCTCCAGAAAAGAGTCCTCTAACTTCTGAGCCCCAGAACCTTTGCCTTTCCTCTCTTGAACTCTCTAAAACCTGTGTGGCTCTTTGTCACCATAAAAAAAATCTTTGGCACTTCCCTAGAATCACTTCCCTACAACCAATTACTTACCATGGAAACCTTCATTATTGATGCATTTGTCCCCTGATGTCCCTGGACCCTTTGAACTTGTCATTGTTGTTTTTCCATCAATGTTCTTAGAGCTACTTATAGAATCTTGCAAATAATCTTTACCTTGGTAACTTCTGCGTTCTAGAAATCTGCTATGATTTATCTTAAATCCCAAAACCTTCTATTTCACAATGAATCTGTATTAGTTATCTATTGCTGCCTATCTATCTATCTATCTATCTATCTATCTATCTATCTATCTATCTATCATCTATCTATAATAAATCACCCCAAAATTAGCAGTTAAAGCAGCATTTAATATCTCACACAGTTTTCAAAGATCAGAATCCAGGAACAGCTTTAGCAGGGTGGATCTGGCTTAGCATTTCTTATGACATTGCAGTCAAGATGTTATTTGAAGACTTGAATGGAGCTGAGGGTCTGCTTCCAAGACAGCTGACTCACATGGCTGTTGGCTCAGTTCCTTGTACAGTGGAACTTCCCCACAACATGGTAACTGGTTTCCCCCAGAATGAATGACCTGAGAGAGAGTAACCCAGACAGAAGCTGCAACTGCAATGTCTTATAGGGCTGGCCTAGTCTTGGAATTGACATGTTGATTACTATATATTCAATTTTTTAGAAGCAATTCGTGAAGGGGGGAATATCAAAGAATTTGTGGACATATTTTAAAACCAGAAAGACTTCCAGATGTAGCAGTGAGACAGGATAGTTAGCATGTCCCTAGGTAGACAGGGAGGTCCCTGGTGGAATGAATAAAAGACAGCCATATCTTAAAACTCCAGGCTTTGAAATCATTCCTTCACTCCAGGACAAAATGTAACAAGGCCTTGAGGTTAATCATAAAATTCCTTTTAGCCTGACAAATGGAGCAGATCTGATAGATTAGAGTGGGTTACTTTGCTAATTCCTTCAGGATGGGCAAGCAGGACAAACCTGGTAGACGAATTTCATTAGAAGGCGCCAGTTTCCTTCTTCAAACAGTTCTCTTCTTCAAACAGCTCCCCTTCCCCAAACAGGCAAGGGAAGGCATAAAAATAAGAGCTTTTGCCTCAGTCATGGGCCACCCCCATTCGGGACCCCCTCCAGTTCGGGAGCTCTGACTCTTTGCTTTCAATAAACTATCCTCTTTTTAAAACTCTTTGCCTCTCCTGGGACTGTGTTTCCATTCTTCAGTCTCACAAGACACAATCCCGGCCTCCACCCAGAAACTGCCGGCATATCCAACATCATCTACATCATTTGGGGAATCACAGGAAAAAAATTCCTCCATCAGCAGGATCCATCCATCCCATTAATTTCCTCTGAATCATAAAGCTATGATCCAGGGAGTACTGCCAAATTGCAGAGTTCAGCCCAAACTGGGTATTCAGAACCCTAGATAACATCATTATTATCCCATTGAGCTATGGAAGCCATCACTTACTCCTCTTGAGCACATGTGGGTAAACCCTGGGGTGTCATTAGATCCTTAAAAAAAACACACAACATAATTTCTTTCCTTAGATTGCCAAGCATGCTGTTATAGACCTCAATCCCCCAAAATACTTTGAGTTCTAAGACCACAAAATACAAAGAAAGGCCATAGAATATAAAAGGAGAGGTTTTCACTCAGAAAGAACTATTAATTGTATTCTAATTTTGTTTAAAGAAACAAATGAAAAACAAAACAATTACAGAAGTCTGATGCTTATTCAATGGTAATGGTATCAAATGGCAGATATAGAATCTGTAGGCCTAAAAAGGATGGAAGGAAAGATCTGGGTTCAGTGATGAATAAAAGTTTGATGAAGAGCTGACTACTATTAATTAAACCTAACTTCTGTGTCCAGTCATGATGGGAATAAAGGAACTAGACTTACTTTCTGCCAGAAACAGCAACAACAACAAAAACCCAAATAAAATTCCTTTGAAACTTAAGAAACTACCTTAAGAAACTAGAAAGAAAAAAAAAAAAGCAAATTAAGCCCAGAATAAACAGAATGGGAATAAGAAAGATGAAAATAAAAAAGGGAAATAAAACACAATAAAGAAAATTTAGTGAAACCAAAAGCTGGTTCTTTGAGAAGATCAATATGAAACACTTAGGGATAAATCTGACATGAGGTGTGAAAGACTTATACAATGAAAACTATAAAACATTGTTGAAAGAAATGAAAGAATAACTAAATAAATGGAGAGCTACACCTTGTATGTGGGTCATGAAACTAAATATTGTTTAGATATCAGTTCTTCCCAATTTGTTCTAAAGATTCAATAAAATTCCAATCAAAGTCCCAGTAGGCTTGTTCATATAAGTTAACACGCTAACTCTAAAATTCATGTAGCAATGCAAAAATCCTTTAATAGCCAAAATAATTTTGAAAAATAAAAACGGTGGAAGACAAACACTGCCTGATTTCAAGACTTATTATAAAGCTAGAGTATTCACGATTGTGTGGTAGTGAGTGAAAGTAGACAAATAGATCAATACAATAGTAAAGAGACTTTGAGAAAAAGACCCACATATTATGGACAACTGATTTTCAACAAATGTATAAAGACACTCTTTTCAAAAAATGGTGTTGAAACAATTGTATATACAGATGCCAAACAATGTACTTCAATCCACACCTCGTATCATATGCAAAAATTAACTCAAAATGGATTGTAGCCTAAATGTAAACCTAAAATTATGAAACGTCTGAAAAATAGGATAAAATCTTTGTGATCTTAGGTTAGGTAAAAACTTCTTAGACTAAAAGCACAATCCATTAAAAAAATTAATAAAATGGACTTCATCAAAATGAAAAACATCTGTTCTTCAAAAGATATTGTTAAGAGAATGAAAAGACAAGTCACTGACTACAAAACATTTTTTAAAGCATATATCTTATAAATGACTTGCATTCAGACTACATAAAAAACTTTCACAACTCAAAAAGAAGACAAACCATCCAATAAAAAAAAAAAATGGGTAAAAGATTTGAATATCTTCACCAAAGAAGATATGCAAATGGCAAATAAGCACAAAAAAAGATGCTCATTATTAGTCATTATGGGAAAGCAAATTAAAACCACAATAAGATACTGCTGTGCATCCACTGTAATAAAAAGACAGACAATATATTGGCAAGGATATAGAGAAACTGGAGCTTCATACACTGCCAGTGGGAATGTAAAACAATATCAACAAATTTGGAAGTCTTCTAAGTCTTTTAAAAAGTTAAATATAGAGATTTCTGGTCAAGATGGCAGAGTAGATAAATGCTGTGTTTGAGCCCTCTCACAACCACATCAAAATTACAGCTAAACTACAGAACAACCATCATTGAAGTCTAGCTGAACTGAAGCCCTATAACTAAGGACATACAGAAGAAGCCACAGCAAGGTTGGTAGGAGTGTTGGAGATGCTGAACAGGCTTTTTCCACAACCATGTGCGGTGATTAAAAATCAGGAGGGACATCTCAGCGGCAGACATCCCCCCCTGAAGAGCAAAGAGTCCCAGCCCCACACCAGGCTCCTCAGCCCAGGGTTCCAGTGCCGGGAATAGAAGTCCACACAATTTCTGGCTGTGAAAACCAGCAAAGACTGTGGCTGAGTGAGACTGAGTATAGCTAGAGTCCTAGGTATTCCTCTTAAAGGGCTCATGCATAGACTTACTCGCTGATGGACTCACTTGCTCTGAGCTCCAGCGTTGGGGCAGCAGCTTGAAAGGTGACAGGGACATCCGGTGAGGAACTGCATTGTCTGGCTTCAGGGCAAGGGCGGGAGGAGCAGTTTTCTCCCAGAAAAAAAGGTGCTGGCAGAAGCCAGTGTTTCTCTGTCCAGCTTTCCTCTCCCAGAATGCAGACACAGGCATCTGCCATATCTGACTCTCCATCAACCTGGCTAACACCATTCGCCCCACCCTGGGGATTCCCTAAGACCCTGCACCACCCAACTTGTGGGGCCCATCCAAGACACTTTCAGTGGATTTTCCATACAAATTGCCTGTCTTGGCTTATGCTGTGGACTTTTCTAAAATCTCTCAAAGGTTCACAAACCCCAAACAGGTAGTAGCTAGCCTCGATGTGCCCCATACCTCTTGCTAAGCAGCCTCAAGCCAGGCACTAGTGGCAGCTGGCCTCAATTCACAGCTTAGTCTATCCTAGGCACTTCCAAACCCAGCACAGGTGGAAGATATCTGCAGATTGCTTTGTAGCTCATACCAAGTAGCCCAGCTCAGGGCATAGTGGAGGCTGAATTTGGCCTGCAGCCAGTCCTCTCCCAGGAAGCCCTGGCCCCACACACCAAGTGGCAGGCTTCAGACCCCACTGGAGCGCCACCAGGCCACCTTCATAGACAACACACCCAATGGGCAGACTGGGCAGGCACAAGAGCCCCACTAAAGTGAATCCTGCTATATAGGGTCAGCCCCTACACAACAGCTCCCCTATTGTAGTCAGAGCCAGTCCTCACAACAAATCAGCCTGAGGATGAATCTCTCCCACTGATATGCAAACAGCAACCAAGGCTCAACTACAACAGGAGGGCACATACAACCCACACAAGAGACACTTGCAGCACCTGGCTCAGGTGACCAGAGAGACTGTGCCACTGGGCCCCACAGGACATGTACTACATAAGGCCATCCAGCTAAGACTGGGAGATACATTCTACCTAACATAGACAAACGCAGGGAGGCAGCCAAAATGAGAAAACAAAGGACTAAATCCCAAGTGAAAAAAATAGGAGAAAACTCCAGAAAAAGAACTAGACAAATGGAGGCAAGCAATCTATCAGATGCAGAGTTCCAAACACTGGTTATAAGGATGCTAATTGATCTCAGGGAGAACTTTAACAAAGAGATAGGAAGCATAAAAATGGCAATAGAAAACATAACAAAGAATCAATCAGAAATGAAGAATACAATAACTAAAATGAAGAATACATTAGAGGGAATCTACAGTAGATTAAATAAAGCAGATGTTCGAATCAGAAATTTAGAAGATAAGGTAGCAGAAAACACCCAATCAGAACAACAAAAAGAAAAAAATCCAAAAATGAAGATAGGTTAAGGGGTCTCTGGGACAACACCAAACACAGCAAAATTTGCATCATAGGAGTATGAGAAGGAGGGGAGAGAGAGCAAAAAATTGAGGGCCTATTTGAAAAAATAATGGTGGAAAACTTCTCTAACCTGGTGAAAGAAATAGACATACAAACCCGGGAAGTGCAGAGAGTCCCAAACAAGATGAACCCAAAGAGACCTACAGCAAGACACATCATAACTAAAATGCCAAAGGTTAAAGACAAAGAAAGAATCTTAAAAGCAGCAAGAGAAAGGCAGTTACTTATAAGGGAGCTACCATAAAACTGTCAGCTGATTTCTCAACAGAAACTTTGCAGGCCAGAAGGGATTGGCAGGAAATATTCAAAGTGATGAAAAGTAAGGACGTACAACGAAGTTTACTTTACCCAGCAAAGCTATCATTTAAAATCAAAGGACAGATAAAGAGCTTCCCAGACAAGAAAAAGAAAAAGAGTTCATCACTACCAAACCAGTATCACAAGAAATGTTAAGGGGACTTCTTTAAGAAGAAGAAGAAAAAGAAAAAAAGATAAAAAATATAAATAATAAAATGGCAATAACTACATATGTATCAACAATTACTTTTTTAATGAATTTATTATTTTATTTTTTTAACTTTATTTAAGTGTGTTTTTCCAGAACCCGTCAGCTCCAAGTCAAGTAGTTGTTTCAATCTAGTTGTGGAGGGCACAGCTCACACTTGCCCATGTGGGGATCGAACCAGCAACTCTGTTGTTAAGAGTGCTCTAACCAACTGAGCTAACCAGCCGCCCCCACAACAATTACTTTAAATGTAAATGGATTAAATGCTCCAATCAAAAGACATAGGTTGGCTGAACGGATAAGAAAACAGAACCTGTACATATGCTGCCTACAAGAGACTCACTTCAGATCAAAAACACACACAGACTGAAAATAAAGGGATGGAAAAAGATATTTAATGAAAATGGAAATGAAAAAAAAAAAAATCTGGGGTAGCTCTACTTATACCAGACAAAATAGACTTTTAAAACAAAGGCAAAACAAGAGACAAAAAAGAACTCAGTAATCCCACTTCTGGGTATTTATCTGAAGAAACCCAAAAAACCTTCTTCAAGGGGACAAGTGCATCTGTATGTTCATTGCAGCATTGTTTACAATAGTCAAGATGTGGAGGCAGCCTGGGTGTCCATCACTGGATGAATGGATAAGGAAGACGTGGTACATATGTGCAATAGGCTACTACTCAGCCATAAAGAAAAATGAAATATTGCTATCTGAAACAACATGGATGAACCTAGAGGGTATTGTGCTGAGTGGAGTAAGTCAAACAGAGAAACACAAATGCCATATGATTTCACTAACATGTGGAATCTAAAGAACAAAATAAATGAACAAACAAAACAGAAACAGACTTATAAATAGAACATTTTGATGGTTGCTGGATGGGAGGAGGGTTGGAGGGCTGGGTCCTTATCTAGGACCCTATTTTTACTTTAAAAGAATCACAAGACAAAAATCAGAGGATTCCAAGAGAGTTTTAAGTTTTTATTTCAGGCAATGTGTGTGTGTATGTGTGTGTGTGTGTGTGTGTGTGTTCTTTTGTAGTCCAACCAAGCATTGTCCTGATACCAACCATATACTCCTGCCCATCTGCCTGAAGGTGATCTTGCTCAATGATCTGAAAGAGATTGGGCCCCAGCATGAGCTCTGCTCACTGGGCAATGAGTATCAACAACAGGAACATCTCTCCCTCTTTTAAACCTTTCCCGAACAAAGTGAGCGTAAGTTCCAAAGCTGGGAAGATGTTCTGATGCCTTCTATTAATTTCCTCAGGGCATAATTTGTGACCCTATGATGATGGCCAACCTTGACATTTTACTTGAGACCCTGAGGGACAGACAGGTTTCTCCCAGTCTTTTGTAGAAACACAAAAGCAAGCATTGCTTTTTATACTTAAATGCTTAAAGAAGGGTATTTATGGCTGCTCCTTAAATTCTCCTTTGTTACAGATATGAGTACTATCTTCCTGGAATGACCACACTCATCTTGGTATACCTTGATTAAGAATAACAGACAGTAGTTACAGTCTGTTCACCTCATCTGCTCTCCATGATAAAAGGAAGTCACTATATAATAGTGTTTGGGGCATTAGTCTCCCTGCCCCCACCCCATCTTCCCACTCTTCCCCTCCCTCCAGGGGATTTCCTTAAGGTTGTGCATAAACAATGGTCTGGAAAGAGTCACAAGAAACCATCTCTGGTGGTTACCCAGGGGCAGCAAGAATAGAGCATGCCGGTAGGAAGACTTTCTGTGTGGTTTGAATATTTCACAGGTGTTTCTTACTTTTGTAATTAAAACTCTTCTCTCCCCCCGCTGAGATTTCATGCTGTGGGCCCATTGTGAGTGTGTTAAAATGAACTACCACCCCCACTCCCAGAAAAAAAATTGAGGAACATCTTGGCCCTGTGTTTTTCAGTCCACCTCTAGGTGGAAGTTAGGTGGCTCTCTATTTAGGTATGCCTATTGGTTAGGTGCTTTCCTTTTATAGAGGGTATCAATTTTAGGTTGATTATGCTTAATTACAACATAGAACTTCTACACTTCAGTTTTCTCAGAAAGTATAATCTTGAATTATCTGGTGTTGAATTATTGGCAAAAGTTTAGTTGTAAAAACATGTTTGGGGAGAACTGCCTGATGGGAAAGGACCCATTCTTTAGTCATTCTCAATTTTGTCAGGTCTGGAGGTAGAGCCTATCCTTGGAGAGATTTCCTGGGCTACACTGTCTCGATACCCTGCTCCCTCATGAAGTGGCCCTTTTCGACTTACATTTTGGCTTTTTGTCTTGGGTCTACACTGACAGGCGTTTTGTTTATCTAGATATCACAACAGTATAGGAAAAGCTCTTTCTTCCTGAGCATTTGCTCCTTTTTTAGCTAATGGACGCTGTGAACCTTATAGTAGTAGTTTTGTTTTCCGTTGGGGACTAAGAAACTCTGAGCCAAATTTTTGTGTTTTTCAGTGCTTATATAGAAGTTCATGCATGAATTTTTAGTGCCTGGAAATTATATTACATTACATTATATTATATTATATATTATATTATGTTTCACAATTTTTAACCCTACGTATTATATTTGTATTCCTTTTTATTTTCCCTTGCCCCCTTTCCTCATTTATACTTGCACATTTTTATTGGTATAGCTTACGTATTTATATAAGTGACCTCAAACCTTTTTTTTTTAGGAGAGGGGATAAAAGGTACTAAGGGATCCACTTTATCTTTGAAGCATGTAATCTGCTAAATCTCACATGATTCAAACCAGGATCCCAAAGTGTTCTACAGGTTTCTGTTTATGTCACATTAACATCAATGTCCTCAGTGTCAACATCGAACCCTGTTGTCAGAGGTCTAGAGTGACCATGAGAGCTACAGACCTCTATGAAGTCAATATTATCTAGTTCAAGCTATTGTGTCTGGGGTTAGTGAAAAAAAGCCTTAAGACTAGAACTCTAGATTCAGTTAATTTATTCATTTATTTAAATGTTTATTACTAGTTTACTATGTACCAGGCACACAGTTAGGTTCTGTGGATACAATGGTAAACAAAAAATAGACAAGGCGTGTGCCCTCATAGAGTTTATAATATACAAGTGAAGAAAGACATTAATCAAATAATCCCACTAATGTATTAATAATTACCAGTCATAAACAGGCTCTGGGAGCATATCGTATGATGTGAATGAGAACTTGTCTTGGGAGTCAGGGGCCACTTCTTTGAATTGAGATCTGAAGGATAACTAGGGGTTTCAGGAGAGACAAAGGGGAGGCAAGAAGCATTTGGGGAAGTGGGAACGGAAAAGGCATGCGGTAGGAGGGAACACAGTGCAATGGAGGAACTAAAAGAGCCCTGTGGCTGAATACAGACATTTGAGGGACAGTAGTGGCAGCTGGGGCAACAGGAATAGACAGATGGAATGCCACTAACCTCATGTACCATTTTAAATAATGACTGACCATGTGAACTGTGATAAATGATCCCACTTTTCTAAGCCTGTTTTCTTGTGTGTTAAACTCTGATTGTTAAGCACATGGTGACACCAAGCTACCTACTGAGTTACCATTAAAGTCACAAGGGGATTTAAGGTAAACTTTCTCTAGGGACCAGCATAGTGGAAATTTCCATTTACTCAAGAGAAAGCCATCTATGGGAAAAGAGCCCTTGGGGAATTTGGGGGTTTTTGAAAATCAAATTATGTACCATGAAAAAACAGTCTCAGATGTAAGTAGTCTTGTGACGTGTAACCTGGAGGAACTGGTGTCTGCCCCATCTCCTTCAGGTACCAAAGCTTTTACTTAATAGTTTTGTTAATGTCCACAGAAAACCTACGATATGCAAATCACTTTCAGGTGTATTTAATCCACAAAACAAGCCTATGACTTAAGTATGACTTTCTATCTTCAAAGATGAGAAAACTAGGGACCAGAGAAATTGGGTAACTTACCCAAGACCATACAGCTAGAACATTATAGAGCTGGGCTTCAAACTCAGGTAGTCTGATCCAAACCCATATAAATACCACTCACCACTGAGGTCTCCACAAGACTGAATATGACCCAAAATTGCCTGTCAGACCTTGTAGTGATTCTGAAGATGAGGGAGGCATGGAAAAACTGGGTCTACCAGTTCTCAGTCCTCGAACCTAACGTAAAAGAAATCTTATCTTCTAAGGCAGGGGTGTCAGAACTGCGGCCAGCGGGCCAACTGCGGCCCGCAATCCATTGTTAATCGGCCCGCAGCAAATTCCAAAAATATATTTAGTTTACTTAAATAAACCAGGTGAGGCAATACATACTTCACCTCGAGTGAGTGGCCCGGCTATTTGTGTATTTTACCGCATATGGCCCTTGGTAAAAAATGTTGACAAAAGTTTGGACACCCCTGTTCTAAGGAAATACCTCAACTTCTGTTATCAACCCAGTCAGGTAAGGCATGAGCAGAATGTCATTTATCTATCAAAGTAACATCATGAGCTGGTCCCCATCTTAAAAGAAGGAAGTGAAACAGACAAATTCTTCTGCCTACAGAGATGAAATATCCCGTTTCCCCAGATGGCCTTGATGGGGGGTGGGTTCTGAAAGACCTGTATTTTATAAAGAGAAAGGAAATGTCACCATATTTTCATATCTGTAGAATTTGGTTGGCATCCTGGAAAGAGGGAGAATATAACATGGTACCAGCTGTCAATACTTCTGTTTTAAGAAGAAAACCACCTTTGGAACAAAATCAGACCCACACTTGGATGGAATAGGATGTCCTAGAGACAACAGGTTCGAACTTGCTGTGGGATTATTAAGAAGCAAGCTCTCCAATGCTGCTGAGTCAACGAGCAGGATCTACTTTCAGTTCTCAACTTGTCCTGAGACGCTGTAAGTCTCTTGCCAAGTTGAATCAGTGTCGCATCTGTGGGAATGATTAAGAACTCCACATTACCTAGGAAGAAAGCAACAGAGTGCTGTGAACTCTTATCTGGATAAAAGTGTCCAAAAGTGAAGAAAATTAGCCAGCAATCTAGTCATAGAGTCAAATATTTCGTTAACAGAAGGAAAAGGGAGGACTTGCTCTGGTTGGCCCAACTCCATATTGCCTGGGCAACTAAGGTTTCCTTTTTTCTTCTTCTCCTGACAGTACCAAGCTGGATGCCATTTGGCCTAAAAATCAAGGTTTCTTTGAAGATTTCTTTGCCTCAGTGCTTGACTTCTGCTGTCCAGACCTCTTGCAGAGACTGTGCTCTTACCTCCTGAGCACCCTTTTACTCACAGGGATCCTTAACACCGACCTGGTTTTTGGCATGCCTGGTCTCCTAAAACTCCTTTGGGATTTCTGGTCAACTTAATTGCTATCTGTTTGTCTAGCTTCTGGCACACTCAAAATTCTGCCTGTCTTTGGCTTCTGGATCACTGATCTTTCCTGTTCTTCAGTCCTTGTGTACTTCTCAACTCCTGTTTTTCTATGCCCAATGGCCCACTGCCTACCAGATATCCACTGCCAGCTTCCCTTACCTGTTTGATTTTTTTTTTAACCTGTTTTTGCAAAGCACCACCATTGTTCTCAGTCCCAGAACTGACATTTGTAGGGCTTAAGGTGGAGCAATCAAAAGGAAATACCCTTTGGAAAAAGGAAATGCAAGAGTAAAGTGGAGGCTTGCTTAGCCTTTTTTAGATATGAATCTCAGGAAGGCAAAAACAGAGAACATACAGTTTAAAAGATTTGAATTCAAACAGAAAGGTGTTTATTGTTGGTAACACAAGTAATAAAATAATCATCTAAGAAGAATTTAAAAATAGGAACGCTGATAGAGCACTGATTCTTAATAATTTTCTATTTTTCATATCAAGAAAACTTGGTTCCTTTGAACTAAATGTTTTTAGCTTATTACCAAATTTTGAACATGTGAATTTAGATTTTTAAAAAATGGGTAAAATATTTTAACATTCACAAACACTTATAATAGAGAATTTATTTTTAAAATTTGAAAAATTTATTTTTAAAATTTGAAACCAATGTTTAAGTAATCTAATTGAATTGTGCCATTTTCAAAGGGATACACTGGCTCCTTTTTGAGAGGTTATAGGAATTTAAGAGTTAATTCTGAAGGTACACATTTAGCAAGCCGTTTCATACCAACAATATATTTTTCTTGTAAATAAATATGTACTTCACTCTTGTCCCTTGAAAATTTATGGATTATGTAACTCTAGAATTGCACAGTTGTAATTTTCCTTGGAATTAGAAAAAAACAAATCCAGCCATTTCTATATTTTCCAGAATAGTAAGTAAATGTTCCAATATGTCTTCCTACTGTTAACTCAGCTTCAAATTGCACTGTAGCTTCAAGTCTCTGCAAATGCAATGGGCCCAAGTCATGAAGCAAATAATTGGATTCCATGATTTAGTACTTCAACTTGTTGTTGTTTTTTTAATAATCAAACTTTCTTTAGTTTCTTCCTACCCACTCTTCAGTTTCTTCATTCCCTCCTAATTAGCACCTCCAATAAGACAAACCTAAAGGAGATGAGGGGCACCAGCATGCTGGAATTTTTTTTTTCAACATAAGGTTTGGTGGAGGTGAAGTACCAAATCTACCACTTAAAACATAGCCTTGAGAACAACTGGGTTTTGTAAATCCTAGCACTTCTGTAGGAACCGCAGCACTAAGTGACATATTTTCTTTGGTTTGAAAAAAGATGATAATGGTTTCTTTCTGATTCTCCTGAGGCTTAACATTCTAGGTAAAGAAGATGGCATATTCCCTGGGACGTTTGTTTTTTCTATTAGAACAATAGATAGATGGCAAAAAGATTTATTCTTAGCAATACTGTATAACCTTTGTTTTATTTTAAAGTGAATGGAGCCAAACAGCAGAAATACGTAGGCAGCCAGACAGTCTGTTTAAAGAATTCTGGCTGTGCAGCTTCGCAGCCTGACCTTGGGCAAATGACTCAATCTCTCCTCACCTGAGAAAGATTTTCAAACAATTCCAAACCCTCAGTCTGTGACCCGTGGTTAAGTCATCCTTGACACTGATAAGACTCTAAACTGTAGCTTTTTCCATGTGTCACTATTCTTATAATTAGACCTTACTCTTGGTCCGTAGTCTAAAATTTATCTTCCAATTGCCAGTCTAGTACAGTTGATCAACTCTAGGTTTAGAGCCCTGCCCTTTACACAGATGGCAGTTACAGACCCTGACAATCTTTGGACAGACCTTTTGACAATCTTTGGACAGTCCAATTAACCACCTCCAACCTGCTGGTCTGAATCTCAGAGTACTGCCTTCCTATGAGATATTTGATTTTGTGCCAACATGACTTGGTGTTCAACTGCTGCCTTGGGCCACACATTGACAACTGCTTTTCTGGACTATGGTCTGATACCTTGAAATATTTTGAACACCAGTTGGCATGTCAGTATTCCCAAGTTCAGATCCTATCCCAATGGCTATGTTCAAGACTGATTCTCTTCCCCTCTCTGGTATGTAGGCCCTACCCAGCCTGCTCCAGAGATGCCAGATATATGATTTCGTATTGTATTATACTATAGCAGCAAGAAATTATTAAATTATGTTCATTATATTCTGCTTAATAAGACAGGGACATGGGTGACTTACTTCAAAAAGATCCCTATTAATGTAACAATGGTCAAAAGCTTTAGAAGAGTTGGTACTTAAAGGAACTAGTATTGTTTACTAAATAAACTGATTTGTGTGGTAAAGCTCATTCCCCTAACACTCAAAAATAGGTTTTTACCTAAAGCTTTTGGGGAAGGTTTGTTGAAGATGCTGGCTCCCCATGAATTTGTGCAACAACAAGTTTCACAAGAATGGTTGTAAACCAATCTACTTCTCCAATTACACCTTGGACTTGAAAAACAAAATAACTCCTTTTATTGTCTCTTTTCATTTAAAAAAAAAATCATCATACATAGCCTTCAGCATGGCGTTTTATACGTCTATGTGTGGATAGTGGGTAGTGATTACTCTGTGCCGGGCATTATACTAAGAACTTTAAAACATATACCCTCATTTAATCTGCATGTAAATTTATCAACCTGTTAATAAAGATGAAACTGAGGCATAGGGATTTTAAGTAACTTGCCTGAGGTCACACAGCCAGAAAGTGGCAGAACCAGACAAATAGAGTCTGTCTCCCGGATAGCTCCTAATCTCTATATGGAAACACTGAAAAAGAGAAAAAGAAAACACCCTCAGGAAAGATAAGGAATATGCTCCACAAGAAGCTTGGGATACTTATTACATTTTCTGAATTGATTGGTTCTAACTGGATTTTCCTGGGGGTAATCAGTGAGGAAACATCTGGGTCCTCTAAGATCGCTGCTGTGATCTGAGAGAACTGGATGTTTCCTGTATTTGGATGGTTATTCCTATGTTCAAGAGTATTGGGAAACATTTAGGGCTGGTCTTCAAAAGGAAGAAAACACTAAACACTACACAAATCACCCAGAGAACCGTGATCTGGCTGTGCTACCAGGTCATCTCTTGAGGCACGAAATCTCTAGGCAATTTTCCCCTTTGGTAGAGAGCATGGCATATCATTTTCCACAAAATTAAGAGGGTAGTGAAACCATATTGTGGAATGATATTTGAATATTATGACATTGACAGTTTGTTTATATGAAACCTTAAGACTATTGCCAGGGGCTGCAGATATTCTCAGTCTCAGGACAAGTGCTTATATCTTGCTGTTTATAACCTGTTCATAACCCATCATAATAAGGTAATCCCTTTTAATAACTCCCATGTGACAGGTTTTATATGATCATTTCTGACAGGCTTGCTACAGTCACTGTGAATTCTTAATATAAGTCTTTTAGTTCAATATTTTCATTAAAGGGAATTTCAGTTCCCAGAATTATAGTATTATGCCTCAGGTCAGACAAAATCTAGCACCAAATTATTATAGTCTGTTCCTTTCCTTAAGGAACTATTCCAAAACAACCCACTATTTCTTCAGGGAATGTACCAATATGTAATGGAATAAAAATTGTCATTCATGATTCTGTTTCAGATTTTGAATATTGCTTTCAAGTTAAAAAACATGGTTAAAAATCTATTTCTAACCTCCTTGCAGCCTCATTTATTAAATCTTTCATTCTTTCAATAAATGTTTATGAATTACCTTCTATAGGCCAGGTGCTATGCTAGCTATTCGGGACATAAAAATGAATTAGAATTTGCTCACAAATTTTTTTTTTTTTTTAGTTTCAGGTGCACAAGACAAAGCAAAACTTAGACGTTTATCATTTATATCCCTCACACTGTTGCCCACAAATTTTAATCATTTCTTTTTTTCGGAAAGATTCCATATTAAAATCAGATACAAAAAAATACCTGTCCTACTTCATATTGAGTTTCTTGTGTTCTATCATCTTAACATTTTTTTATAATATTTTGGACATGATAGAGTCATAATATTTGGTGGTGGTGTTAGTGGAAAATTACAGAATCATTGTATTTTTTTATTTCAATATCCAATTTGCCTTTTTATAGAAGATAAAAGAGAGCACTGTCTCTCGTTTTAGTCTATGTTCTCATGAGCTAATCACAACAGATTTCATTTTTCCTGGGGTGCAAATTCAGCCACCACCTTGCCTTACCAATACCCTATACCATCTAGTGGAGGTAGGTTAAACAGTGTAAAACTCGTTTTTTTATTCTGTTCTCTGGGGAATTTCATGAAAACAGATTCTTTTTTAACTGAGTCATCAATCCAGAGCCTAATCTCTCTTCTCTTCCCTAGTTCCTTCCTTGCCTCTGATTTTGAAGCTTCTGAGAAGGTCCCAATTGTGTCTACTTTCCCAAATCACTCACTAGAGGCTAACTCAGAGGTCACAAAGTCAAATGCCTACAGGGACCAGACTGGAAAGATAAATAAGTTCTGGGGGCTGGAGCAGGAAAATTAGGGAGTGAGGGAGCCTGTGGCAAACTGCACTGCACAGGCCCCACATAGAGGAGGAAGTGTACTCAGTGCCAGCTCATTGTTGTTGGGTGAATGAAAGGGTTGGGTAGCCGATTATCTAGTTTTCAACAGTCAGAAATATGGATCTTTATGTCTCAACCTGTAAATGTTGGGTGAAACAAAACATGCCTGCCTAGGGCTTCCATTTGCAACCTCTGCTTTCATTGGTATTGAATTTAAAGAACTAAAAGCACAGTAGGTTTCCAAAACGTCCTTGAAGAATGTGAATCGAGTTCTGTGGTCCAATCCCACTATCAAGAGAAAAGGGAAAGGAAAGGTTCTTACTGGGAGTGCAATTTGATATTGGTCTAATTAGTTCATTATTCTCATTAGTGGATTGTCATTCTGCAATGTTTTAAAAAATGTAGTAAAGTACTCCATCTTTTATGTAAGAAAACAGGACAAAATATATATTCAATTTAAAAAATACATATTCAATTTTGTTTTTACTTATATACATAAAGGAACACTGGCACTGGAAGAATACATTAAAAATTAATAAAAATGATTATCCATGAGTGATAGGAACAAGGCAGAAAGGCATGAGAGTGGGAATAACACTTTTCAAGGTATACTTTTTATTTAGTTTTTATTTTTGAACCACATGAGTATTATATATTCAAAACTTAAAATACATTTTAAAAATTAAAGTAAAAGGTATTAAAATATAGTTTTATTTTTTATGGCAGAGAAGTATGGTAGGTTGAAAAGTAGATTAGAATGCATAAAAATATATACGAGGGTAACATTCTATAAGGGAAGTAGAATTACAAAAGTTCAAGAAGAAGAAAAGGGAACAATGCTACATATTTGATGGCTAAAGAAATAATTTTTTATTTACCCTTTAAATAGCATCAAATCACCACTGCATTTATATTCCACTCTTATTCCATACTTAAGAGTTGTGTGACCATTTTATTTTTAAATGCCAATATTTACAACATAATACCGCCTATCATTTCCTTTACAATTGTTTAATTTTATGAGAAAAAGTTTGGATGTTGATCTAAAAATGGGGAAGGAGTACATTTATTTTTCAAAATTCTTTTGGTAGTGTGCAAACAAAAAGTTTGAAGACCACTGATCTTGATTTTTCTATATTTGATACCACTGGAGATACTTCTTTGTCTCTGGAAGGCCAAAGTATCATTACAAATGATGATTAAGAGGCTACAAATTAGTACCTTTGAACACAACCATATAGATTAATTTTGGATTAACTGGCTTTTACTTAAGAAAACAGAAACTTTACAGCTCCATTAGGATAGATGCCAGGCAAACAGGTAAATTTAGATGTTTGTTACGTCCGGTGTAGGACATCAAGAATTTGCAGGGCCACTGTAATGAGAGCATGAAGGAGGGTCTAATCAAGAGGTAGAAAGTTGCTTACCCAAATTCGCCACAGGCCAACATGCTTGGATCCATCTTGGGACTCATACAGGTAGATTTAAAGCCAAAAGTGCAAGCCCAGTAGTACGGGAACTCATCAAAGCCACCTATATTGAGCTTTCCACCCTGGCCCCTGGAGGGCTGCTTGAGCCCAAGGTTTCTCTCAGGCTCCTGGGACATGTGGCTACAAAGAAACCACCCAAGTTTGAAATGAAAATGATCTAATTTTGCCATTTCAAATAAGAAAATATTAACTACATTTAATCTTTGTTGACTTTAAGTGGGAACTGAACAATCATTTCTTCCCATTTAGTTAAAACTTTGTCATTATTCCTGTTTATATCCCTTACCACAAGAAATCCCAGACTCCCAGGTAACCCTTCATCTCCTGCCCACTGACCCCACTCAAGGCTCTTCATATCTCCTATTTTGAACTCTTTTCCCACCACTCCCCAATTTCTGAGATTCCTCCACGGTGTCCTCTGGAATACACAGTGTATCATAAGCAAAACCCTTTGTATGCTCAATCTCTTCTCTATTTCTTTCACCTTCTTTTTCTGAAGCAAACCTGGCTCATCCCCCATGGATACTGTTGTCCCCACAGCCTTTCCAAAACCTTCGTACCACTGGACTTGGAGGTGGGAAAGGGATCTTCCTTGCTCTTCATTGTTTCTTTCAGGCCGTTCTCCCTCTCTCCTAATTCCTCCCTCTGTTCAGTATTTGTTTTAACTCATGTTCTCTGATGTTGCCACTCTCTTCATTGTGCTAATCATCTACTCACTCATGAATCACTCTTATTTCTCAAGGACTTTAGCTTTTGGCTACTGGCAACTCTCCAGCACCTCTCCTGTCCTAAGTCTTGTTTTCAATATGAACATAGATAATCCTTATGACACTCTCGCCTTGACTTTCTTCCAATGATACCATATTCCACACTTCTCAGCCATTCACTGCACTGTTCCACTCCACCTACACTTCATCATGTCTCCATCATCTTAATTTCATGCATCCCACTCTAATTACCATATTGTGGTAGTCACTCTTGGAGAAGTGAGATGGACTCCACCTAAAATTTGGTTTGGATGTCGAGACTGATGCCACACATGTACCAAGAGAGTATGAAAACGTTTATTACTCACATAAAGAATCTTTCTAGGGAGAGCAGGGGAGGCTCCAAGCTGGTGTGAGTATCACTTGAGGGGGCAGAGAAATGAGATTGTCTTAGGGTTTTATGGTGGTTGGGTTTGGGGGTGAAACCCCCACATGGGCTGAGTCTTGCACGGTTTGAACTTCCCTTTGGAACCAAAGGAGTGAGTATCTGGACTTTGTTATCAGTTTTCCTAGATATGGGGCACAGGGAAAAGAGGAGTGGTGGGGCTTGAAAGCTGTCATAAAATATCAAAAGTGGAACCAGACTCTTTATTATACACCTTCTATCTTTCCAGATCATTCCCTCTTGTTCTCTGACTCCAATAGTCCCTCAACCCCACAAGGACTTGCAATTCATTGATCCTAGCACTTTTTTTCTGTCCTTAATGTCTCTAGATCCACTCTTTCCTTATCTTAAACTCCATGGGAATCATAATCACTCTCTTACTTACCTCCTCAACTTCCTTGCTCCTCTCTCCTTGCTCTTATTTCCTTGGCAAAACCTGATTAAATAGAATTCTAAGCCTACTCTGAGCCTTCCACCCTGGCAGCTGATTACTGCTGGAGAAAAAAAGCACAATCATACTGACTTGTCCCATTTAAATTCATGACCGTGAACTCAAGTGGGCCCTTTATGACACTCAGCAAGCATATATATTTTTTCTAGCCCATTCATCTTTCCATTCTCCTTGATGACTATTTCACACCTTAGCTTCTCTCCTCATGCCTCCATTACTCTTCTGCACCTCCTCTCTGCTGATGACCTTATTTCCTATGTCTCTGAGAAAACTGAAACAACCGGAAGAGAACTTCCAGATTTGCACCACCGCTTCTATCCACCTACCTGTTTCCATAGATGAACAGTCATTCTGTGCTCCTGTCTACACATTATCCTTTCACCTGTGTGCTAGATTCTATATTCTCTTTCCTTCTCAAGGGCACCTCTCCAACAATTCTCTCTTCTTGCTCCTACATACAAATTTCCTTCTCTTCCAGATTCTTCTCATCAAAAACAAATATTTCTCCCAATTTTCTGGTCAACCTACTTTGACTCCACTTCCACCACTATTACTGTCCCATTTTTGGGCTCCCCCTTTCAGTAGAACTTCTCAAAAGAATTGCTTATAATGTTAGCCATCTCTAATTCCTCTCTTCCCATTTTTTCTTAAATGCACTCCAATCAAGTTTTCACCGTTGCTCCACTGATATGTTACCAATGGTACTAAACCCAATGGCCAATTCTCAGTCCTCACTCACATATGAACACTCACTCCTTGTGGGGACAGAGTCCCAGAGAGCAGTTTCCAGGCTCTCAGCCTCGTGTGGGGAGGTGCTGGCTTGGGTGGTGAATGACCATCAACTGTGAATGGCTGGCCATCAGCTGTAACCGGTTAGCCAAGTGGCTACTGGTGTAACTGCAGGGCTGCCTTGATTGGTTAGTTGGTTGGCAGGCAGAGAAGTGAATGGTGGACTGTGGATCACGTGGCTACTACTGCTGTGTCTCCCCCAGCTGCCAGAGAGAATACAGTGGTATGACTCCCCCATCTATGGCTCTGTGGGTGTTCCTTTTGGGCCTAGCCATATCCTGTGTTCTTATGTGGGGAGCCGGACCAGAGGCCCCGCAGGCCGCCCCGCACGCCGCCCCACACGACACTCCTTCTTGATACACTACGTTCCCTTCGTTTCTAGGCATCTCACTCTTTGTTCTCCTGCTTGACTGGCTGCTCCTTCTCAGTCTTTTTTGCTGGCTCATTCACGTTTCCTGCTTTGAGGTTGCAAGGCTTCATCCTTAGTTCTATTTACACTCACTCCCTTGGTGATCTTGTTCAGTTTCCTGGCTTTAAGTATGATCTAAATGCTGAGCTCTCTCATGTATCTCTAGCTTGGACCACTCTCCTTAACCCCAGACTCATATACAAGGGCCCACTGCAGATCTCCACTTGGATATTTCTAATAGATATCTCAAATGTAACATGTCCAAAATGGAATTCCTGATCTTCCTCCTCACATCTACTCTACTTGTAGTCTTCCTCATCTCCATTGATTTGTTTTTTCTTTTTTCATATACTCCATCAGCTTTATTATCCTATTTGATTTTCATATTTATGACATTTATTATTTATTGCCTGTTGCCCCACCCCCAAAAAGGTAACTGAGGGCAGGGATTTTTGTCTGTTCTGTTCATGTATATAACCCCATCCACTAAAACAATGTCTGGATGATTAATGTATTTATTTACTGAATGAATGAAAGAATGAATTAAACCAGTAGGATCCATTCTTAGCTTACTCAGAAATTATACTACTTAAGTCTCTTAACCCAAACTGAAAATCAATGAAAAATGGGTTTACCTGACAGCAAAAAAATATCGTCCAGGTTTAAAACCTGTGTCTGTGTGTGGGTTGGGGGAGGGGTGGACAAGACGTTATCTTTTCAGAAACATAAAGCACCAGAACAAGGCTCAGGTAAAAACCACAATGAGAGTGTGTAAATGTTTGCTTCTGGGCAAACTTCTCAGAGCAACAGGCCTGATGAATTCTAAGTGAGTTCTAAATGTCCACCTAAACCTTGTTGGCATCCTGTGAAAGGTGGTATGTGAGATAAAAAGAAGCAAAAACTCATCTTCCTCCACTACAAGTCACTCGTATCAACAGCTGCTGTCTCACTAGGGTGGCTCTTTTCCCCTTATTTGGCCTTCATTGTCAAAAAGAAACCACACCCTGCGTTATGTAGCCTTAACTGAGTAGTTTGCCACATCCCAGGTCTCCCGTCTTCGGGACTGTATTTAATTCAGTAATATTTTTCTTTTCTTTTGAATCAGCCTTCCTGGGTGGGGCCAGGAAAACTCTGAAGCTGTATGAAAACAATACAAACTAAAAAGGTCAGAATTTTTTAAAAGTACATTTTAGAACAGTTTAAGGCCCTTGGAGGCTAACGCTTTGGTGGGCACGCTGAGTCCCGCAGAGAGGAGCCCTGTCCGCGTTGGCCCGGCAGCGGGAGCAGATCCCAGTCTTTGGGATGAGCCTGTGGGGTGTCTCGGGCTGCGGCGGACGCCCCCTCCCCGGGCCGCACCCGCCACCATGAGAGGGAGAACGAAGCCGTCCCCAGGGAAGGAGCCCCAAGTTTCCCTTGAATTTCCATACAGCCCGGCCAGACACGTCCGGACTGAAGGAGCAGAGTCCAAAGTCAGCGTCAGTACCGCTGGGCAGGACGCCCGGCGGAGCCAGGAGCCCGCGGCCAGGTCCGCAAGGTCCGAGGGGGTCGACGCTCCGACCCCACGGCGCAAGCCCTCGCCCGGCCCGCCCCTCCCCGCACGGAGCGTGTGACACCCAGGCGCCCCCTCCCTCCTCCTCCACACGCCTCCCCTTTAAGCGTGAGGCTCAGTTGGATTTGTGTCGGCCGAGGCGAGGCGCGACTCCCCTTTATGGCAGAGTCCGCGGCAGCGGCTCTGACAGCCACGACGGCGGGACGAACAGAACAGGAGGCCCGGCTTCGGGCCGCCGGCCGCCGTCACCGCAGCGGAGCCGGGAGGAGCGAGGCGCGCGCCGCGGCGGGGGCGGAGGAGTGGGCGGGCCCGGCCGGGCTGGGGGCGGGGAGGCGGGGGAAGGCGGGGAGCCGGGTCGCCAGCGCTCGGGTCCGCCTCTGACTGCGGCGCGGCGGGGCGATGTGTGATTATCATGGCGAGGAGTCTCTGTCCGGGGGCCTGGCTAAGGAAACCCTGTTACCTCCAGGTAGGCCGGCGGCGAGTCTGCCGCGCGCCCTCCCTCGCCGCGCGGGACTCGCCCACCTCCCTCCTCCTTTCCTGGATCTGCGCCCGCTCGAACCCCGCTGCCCCCTGCCGTCCGGCACCTGGCGGCGCGCCTTCCCCGCCGCCCGGGCGCCGCAGCCCCCACGGCGGCTCTGCCCGCGCCCCCCACCGCTGCCCCGGCGCGTCCCGCGCCTCGGCCGGCCGGGCTCTGGGGCCGGGTCGCTCTGCTCCGGCTCGCCTTCGCACTCCTAGCATCCCAAGAGCCCCGAGACGTGACCCGGGTGCGACTCTACGCCCCTAGCAGCCGGTGCTCGGCTGCCCGGGCTCGGGACGTGCCTCAGTCTTCTCCCTGGTCCAGAGCTCTCCTCCCCCCTCCCTAGTGGGCCCCGCAGGTCCAGTAGTCGCGACTGTGTCCTAGGTCTTCAATCAGTGGTAGGTAAAGTGGTGTGTCATTCCTCCATATTTTAGAATATTATGGCAATTTGTCACATCAGTGTTTCCCCAAACCCCGAGAAGCGGCGTGTGCCTCGTGCTGAGCCCCTTGATTTGGTCTTTCTATCACCCGTGATTTAAATGGGAGCGAGGGCTTGGAAGACGGAGTGAGTCGGATGGGTGTTTGCTTTTTAAAAGGCAAGGGACAGTGTTTGGTGGCGATCTCAAATACCCCAGAAAGGCAAACGTAATTCTCAGTCATGTCATGTGCACTGCTCGCGTGTTAATTTTTCATGATTTCCCGTTCCACCCTCTGTTCCGCTGCCAGTCTTGTCTTCGAACCCCGCTACTGCCTTCATGTACTCTTGGTCACCAGGGGGACCTAGTAGACATCGTGAGTAACTGAGCGCAAATCCATCACCCCATTGGAAAAACAACTACAAATCAATGCCTCGCGTGGGTCAGCAGTGTTGTCTGCGTTCAGGGGACAGTATTCCCTTACCGCTTACATTAAAAGGCTTAAAGGTATTGATAGATTATTTTGGGACGGGATTCACGCTCAACTGGTGTTTTTATAAATTATTTAAAAAGTTGAGAAGAAACCATGATGAGGCAAGTAAATCTTACGTTTTGTTTGGTTATAAATCATAACCCTGCCATGAGTGTGATGTACTGCAGATTGGAAGCATGATTTGACAACCCGTGATAGGAAGGGTGTAGGAGTAAAACTGAACGCCCTGAGTCGTTGCAGCAGCTCCACCAGTAGTATTTGTGCCTTGAGTAACCGTGGAGCAACCCAGTCTAGAATTCAAGCCAAGCCAGGTACTTGTATGTAAGCAAAAAACACCTTTCCAGAGTCTATCCCAAAATAAGTTTATTGGGCTATTTAAAATGATTTTCACTAAAACTAGCTATTTATTTTAAATTTTTCACGTTTTGTGGCAGACTGTGATTTGTTTGGCTGTAAATGTTCTCCAAAGATATGGCTGTGACCTTTTTTGGCATTATAGCACAAAAGCCTGTAGATTAGCCAAGATTAGTTTTACAAATAGTTATGCTTTCATTAATGGCAAACAGTTGGTATTTCTGCCTTTCTGATTGTGTGCATCATTATCTGTTACCAAATTAAGGTAAACTCAGATTTTAAGCATTTCAAAAGGATTTGGAGGGATAGTGATATTTTACTGGGCTATTTCTATATAAAGTAATGACTAAACAGAAACTTTATTGATTATAGTATTATTTGAGGTAAATGTAAAACTTGGGATTGCAAGGGACTGGTATTTTAAACATTGTGTTGGTATTTGTATTTATTCTGTTTATGAATTTTCTTGTTAGTTGTCCCTTGCCATACTGTTTGAATTTAACCAGTTTTTTTAAAAAAGGCCTTCAGATTACTCAAGTGTCATATCTTCTTCCGTTCCTATTGCCTAAATGCCTCACCATCTGCTTTTTATACTTCCTCTACTATTAGATGCTTCAAACTTGAAATTGTTTTGGGCAAAGTCAAAATAAAATATTTTTAACTGAGACTGTTATACAGCTACTCAGTTTCACAACCACTGAAGGTTGTGAAAGTACTACTTTTCCTTTTTTATTTTTATTTTCTTTTTCTTGAGAATAAAATCATGTTCCTTTAGGAAGAGCATGAAGCATTAGAATAAGAGCTGAGTGGCGTTCATTTGTGCATCTAGTTCATTATGACCTTGAAAAGTTTCATAACTTTTTGGTTCCTTAGTTTCTGTATCATAAAGTGGAGACTGTAGTTCTTAGTTGAGTACATCACAGCTAGGTGGTGAGGATGGGCTAGATGAAGTAAAATCTGTTTTGTTACACCTTTATTACAATTTTAATAGAAAAGCGTGGACTTAATTGGTAAATACAGATAGGTAAACATATTGAATTCCTTCAACCAAAGGTCCCTGGCTTTCTACTCCCCTCTTTCTTTTATTTATTCAGCATTTATTGACCTAGGTGCGTGATATGTTTATTTCAGTGACTCAATCACGTACTTAATAAATATCTATTGGATACCTGTCACATGCCAGAAACTTTGTGAAGTGGTAGGGATTCTATGGGAACTAAGCAAACACCTTTGTGGTCCTCATGGAGCTTAAAGTCTAGCCAGGGACATAAACATTAATTAAATCATCTCAGAAATCTATAGTGACAACAATTAAGTGCTATGAAGGAAAAGGAAAGGAGCAAAAGACCACCTTAGAAGAAGAGAACAGTTTATCTCTCTCTTTTAAAAGTACTTTACTATGGAAATATTTATATGTACATAAAGCAGGAAAGAATAGTGAACTCTCAGGTACCTATCACCTGTCCTCAACAATTATCAGTATTTTATTTCATTCCCCCTCCCTATATCCTCCTTCCAATTACCTAAAGTGTTTTGAAGCAGATATCACATCATTTCATCCAAATACCTCAGTGTGCATTTCTAGCAGATAAGGATATTTTTAGACATAATCATACTACCATTATCATGCCTAACGAAATTAATAACACCCCACTCTCCTCCTAGATATGCATTACCCCAAGAGGACTGACTAAATTTGATTTGCCATTTGGCTTACTGTGATTTGAGAGGGTCTCTCTGCAAAAACAAAACGAAAAACTCTCCGCTTACCAGCTTGTTCCTATTGGAAATTCTTCATTTGAGGGAAACTAATTCTCATTTCATGTCTTGGGAGAATGTCTTAGAAAATAAATATCTGGTTTAGGTAACGTTGTCATGTGATGTATTATTTTAAAGTGAGGCTATAATTAGTCAACAGGTATAAAAGATCTTGTTTTGTTTGGGGGTAGGGGAAGGGATGAAGAGTACAGGAGGAGTTGTATTTCAAAGATAGGGGGAAGAGATGAAGGGCCCAGAAAAAAGAGAGGGAGGTTACAAAGACCAGCCATGTATAAGTGCAGTTTTGTAGTTTGTTTTCAACTGGGTGGGGTCAAAAAACAGTTGTGGTCTGAGGTGTCCAGGCCTTAGGGCTTGTAATTGCTTCTTCCTCTTTCATATTAGAAGAAAACAAAAAATTAAGCAGTTCACTTAAATATAAAGGAGCTTCATTCCCAGTATTTTCATTAATCCAGAGATCACTGTGGTAATTGATAACCCTTCTAGAGAACTGTAGTATTATACAATTAAAGATATATTTTCAGCTATAATATGGGTTAAATGGCATTTATGGACTAATGTGGGACCTAATCGCTGTTTATAGCTTTGTTTATATAGCAAAAGAGACTCTACTGCTTGTGAGGAAAAGAACTGATGTGGTATATCTATATAGTAGAATATGCATATCAATAAGGAGGAATGAAGAACTGATACATGCTATAACATGGATGGACCTTGACAACATTAAATATATGAAAAAAGCCAGTCACAAGAGACCACATGTTACATGGTTCCATTCATATGAAGTGTCCAGAGTATGCAAATCTTTAAAGACAGAAAATCAATTAGTTGTTGCATAGGGCTGAGAGGGTTGGGGGGAAATAGGTATGAAGTTTCTTTTTGGGGTAATGGAAATGTTCCAAAATTGATACTGGTGATGGTTGTACAACTCTGTGACTATACTAAGAATCATTGAATTGTATACTTTAAATGAATAAATTGTACGGTACGTGAATGATATATCTCAATAAAGCTGTAAAAAAAAAAAAGAACTGAGTTGGTCCCGTTGATGTGGTCCCTGTCTCTGCCGCTTGTTGCAGATGCCACCTGTGCCAGCGTTTCAGGTGCAGGAGGACTTTTTCCAGAGGAGTGGTGTGCAGGCACACCTACCTGAAATAGATAACCAACAAACCCCTGAGCAACAAGCTTCTCCTGGCCAGGCATCCCTCTCAGAGCACACTACATTATGCTTCCATCCTCTCCAGCTATTTTTTTTGAAACCTTACCTAGGAAATAGTGCTTCCTGGTTTGTTGGGCTAAATGTTACTTGGTACGTTAAACATTGTAGAATCTTGCCTCTGAGATCAGAAACTGGGTGTAGTAACCCGTTGAGGCAGTGTTTCTCTTCCACACACCATTACGGTGGTACTACTTAGGCCTGCTGGGTGTAGCAACCCAGACACCTGCATTTGTCTGTTTTTAGCAGTGTGTTTTCTACAAATTAGGATCTACTTTGTTTAGGGTTTACTCATAGTCTGAGTGGGACTGATAACACAGCAGCCCTATAATTTGTTGGTTTTAGTTTAAAATACCTTCTTCCTTCTCACTATCATTAAGTCCTGAAGAATGAAAGTTAAGACAATTTAGGATAATTTCTCTATACTTAGGTTATACACATTTTCCATTCCAGTCATTTTACCTTCATGTCCTGTTGCATATAAAAAATGTCTAGTGACAGTCTAATGGAATTAGTCTCAGATATTTGGTTACTTCTAAAGGATTTTAAGCCCTTTAAGATTGCAAAAGTTTTAAATTTCTTGAGGCATCCTCTTAAAAATGACTGCTTTACCAGTCATTTTTAGTTTTGATATGTGTTCAGTAAGGCTGTCATGAATGAATGAATAGATGGCAAGTTCTAATTTGAGTATTAGCACTGTTTAATATTTCTGATAGCTGGCTCCTTGGCTTATATTAGTCCTATTTTTCAAACATGACTGCTGTAGACGGTTTGGTTCTTTATGACAATGTGGATATTTTCTGGGATTTAGTGCGAGATAGGGTTATTGATACAGCTTAACTGGTAATAGTGACAAGGTTGACAAATACTGTAGTAAGAGTAATATGGTTTCTTGCCCGTTTTTAGCCTCCAGGATTATTTTAAATCTAAGGATAATTAGAGCAGGTGATTGTTCCTATTCTCCAAAGTCTTTAGAGGGAGAAGGACCACAGGTGGTACGATTCTCATAAGCTTTTTTAGACCTGCTCTTCAGAGCTAAGCTTTTGCCTGAAACAAAATCTCCAGAACTATGATTAGCTTTCTGAGACTGGTGTGTATACAGACAGCGTATACATCCCTTAATGTCTTAAATTCAGCATAGAATTGTAATGCAGCCATTTGCTATTACCATTAGTTGCTTTTCTACCCCTGTTAGAAACTCAGATGAATGATGAATTCTCCGGCACAGTTCACCCTCCCCTCCCTCTCAGGGTGGAGAGACAGTAAAAGCATTTCTTCATTGTCATTTTACCAGCGCCCCAAGTTTCTCATCTTGATGGATTATAGTGTTGTTCTATGTTTTCTATAGAAGTTTTCTCTGTTTTAGCAGTTAGGGACATTTTAATGTTTTCATTTCTTAGAGTTGCCTCTAAAAACAGTACTGTACTGTTCTGTTAAATATCTACTTTTTACATTGAGTGAAAAAAAAAGTTATATTTTTAGCATATCTATTTCTAGACATTCAAATATTTTGTGAATAATTTTTCTTTAAAACCTTTTAATGTAAAAAAGTATATGAGTTTAGAAAAACCAGGATATTGTCATGTGAACATGTTTTTAAAAAACAATATTGGTGGATGAATTTTTCTTTGGAAATAAGTAGTTCTTATTTTTTGGTTGGCTATTTCATGAAATTAAATAATTATCTTCTTTAGATATTATCATGGCATTGTGGTTGTTTTTTTTCTTTTGTTTTTTTATTGTGGCCCAAAACATAAAATTAATCATCTTTAGTATTTTTAAGTGTACAGTACAGTTGTGTTAACTATATGCACATTGGTGGTGACAGATCTCTAGAATGTTTTCATCTTGCAAAACTGAAACTCTGCCTGTTGAACCACTCCCCGTTTCGGCCCCCCACCCCAGCTTCTGCTAACCACATTCTACTTTCTGTTTCTGTAAGTTTGACTTTTTTTGATACCTCATATAAGTAAAATCATGCAGTATGTGTTTGTTTGTTTTGTGATTGGCTTATTTCACTTAGCATAATGTCCTCAAGGTTCATCCATGTTGTAGCATGTGTCAGAATTTTTCTCCCTAATCCTACCCCCCCGCCCCCCCCCCCCCCCCAGTCCCTGGCAACTACTTTTCTGTCTACTCCCTGTTTCTATGAGTTTGACTTTTTTTTTTTTTTTTTTTCTTTTCAGATTCCAACCATATAAGTGATACCATGCAGTATTTGTCTTTTTCTGTCTGGCTTATTTCACTTCGCATAATGCCCTCTCAGTCCATTTATTTTGTTGTAAATGGCCGAATTTCTTTCTTTCTCATGGCTGAATAATATTCCATTGTGTGTGCATACACACACATACACACCACACCTTTTGTCCATTCCCCTGTTGATAGACACTTAGGTTATTTCCATATGTTGGCTATTGTAGTATGAACATGGGCGTGCACATATCTCTTTGATATCCTGTTTTCATATCCTTTGGATATATACCCAGAAGTAAGACTGCTGGGTCATATGGTAGTTCTATTTTAAATTTTTGAGGACCCCCATACTGTTTTCCATAGTGGCTGCACCAATTTACATTCCCACCAACAGTGCACAAAGGTTCTCTTGTCTCCACATCCTCGCCAACACTTATCTCTTATCTTTGATGATAGTCACTGTAACAGGTGTGAGGTGGTATCATTGTGGTTTTGACTAGCATTTCCCTGATGATTAATGATGGTAAGCACCTTTTCCTGTACCAGTGGCCTTTTGTCTCTTGCTGGTACCATGATTCTCTCCTTTTGTCTAATTAGACCCACTGCAGTAGCCTCCAGAATGGTTTTCCTGCCTCGTTGACCCATTCTTATCCATCCTTCACATTGCTTCCAGAGTAATCTTCCTCAAAGTGCAAATCTGATCAAGTCGCTCTCCCTGCTGGTGAAATCCTCCAGTGGCTTCCCATTGCCTTCAGGAGACTATGCAGCATGGCCCTTTATTTCTGGTCCCTTCCTGTTTTGCTGTTTCATTCCTGCCACTACCACTTCATGCACCGTTTGCTCTAGCAATCCTGAAAAACTTCTAGTTTCCCAGACACACCGTGCTCTCTCTCACATGTCAACCTGACTACCCCACCATTTTCTCTTTGCCCAGAATGCCCTTCCTGAATTTCCCTGCACCCCTCTTCACCTGGTTTATTCTCAGTTTTCTACTTGTTTGTTAAGTTTCAACTCAAAGAGGAGGTGACCTTTCAGTGCTCCCTCCCTCACATCCCACACAGCATGAGTGTACCTTTCTGTGCCCCAGACTGTGTGCATCATACCCAGCACACACTTCTCTTAACAGTGCTTATGATACTGAATTGTCATCAGTGCTTTTCACGTGTTCTGCTCCAAACTGATCTCCTTGAGAGCGGACGTGTCAGTCTCCTCTCTCTATTCCCTGTCCCTAGCCCAGAGTAGATGCTCAGTAACTGTTTGCTGAATGAAAAAATCAGCATAAACACTTGTAAGAGACATAGAGTTTTACAGAGTTGATTAGATTAACTAATTCCTTGTATGAAGCAAAATGTTTATACAATAAATAAAATCTCCCCTTTCACTTCCTCCTACCTCCTTTACTCCTGAAAGGTAGCCTCTTTGAACCACTTATCTTTTTGGATTTCCTGGTGGCCGTACCTCTAACTTCTAGAGCTATGTGGCTCAAGGGAACTGTATACATCCTGGGAAGTTTATAAGATACTGAATTTGGGTACTGGAAGAAATTATTTGAAATTTTATTCTCATATACTTTTTTTATATCTTAAAATGTTTATTTCTGTCAGAATAGCTGGTGATTTTTCTGTTTTCTGTTATAATTTATTAAGCATCCCCCTATAAAATATATCCTTATATACTTTAATTTCTATTTTTGTGTAAGTTATAATATACTTGTAGTAGATTAGTATAGTCATAAGTTTATAAAAGTAAGTAAATATATAGATGTTATGGATTTGTGCTCTAAAATATTTTCCCGAGAGGGTTGTCTGATCAAAAAGCTTTGGGGCCGCTGCTCTGATAATAGATTTTTACGTCTCTTTCTTGATTTATCAACTTTAGGTAATACCTGTTGACTTTCCACTTTAACAAATGAGTACTTAGCTTTCTTACACTAGTCATCTCACTCTCTTCCAGTGTTTAATAGTTGTATTATTAATTTTACTTCTTCTATTACTTAGTAACTTTGGATATTGAGAACACAATTTCTCATTTCATTCACTTTTGGCAGTCTTTGTTGACCCTCCTCCGCCGCCTTCCCCCGCTCCCCCCCATTTTAAGAAGGGGCATTACAACATGTGCTCCTTCTTCCAGCTGTTTTTCCCCCTTTCTGTCAGCGACACTTTTACAGTATAAAAGTTGGTAACTTATATTTTGTCCTGTTACCACAACTAAGTCTCCATATATGTTGATTCTAACAGATGAGAACTATAAATAGTATTACATTATTATGACTTGTTAACTCTTCCATAAAGGAAACTGTCCCTTATGAATCTGAGACCCATTGACTGCAACATGAAGTTATTTTCTCCTTGTCCGGAAGGCATATAGAATTAACAGACCAGGACACATGCATCTTGTTATTAAGCAAAGCATTACAAGGATTTGTCCCTTCCCAGAAGCTAAACCATATTTTTGCCAGTAGGAAAGAGAACATGTGATGTTTGCACATTCTCTATAAAAAGCTCCTTTTTGCTTATACGTCATGTTTGCTTGCTTTTTAACATTCCAATTAAAGAATGATAATTTAAAGCCAAGTCTTTGGGATCTGTAAGGAAGTAACAGGGTTATGATTTGACATCACCATGGGCCACAATTTCTCCTTTGAACAGCCAGTATACCTTCTTTTTTGGAATGGTTACCTGTTTATGTTTAGCTGTAGGGAGCAGGTATTTCTTCTGTCATCTGCCCCAAATCCAAGTGAACTGAGCTGGTAATGGAGTGCTGGATCTTTTGAATAATGAAAACAGCTCCCACCTTCAGCGATAGCATTGCAGGTAGGAACTGGCTATATCATTTGGTGCCACATTTATAGAAAATAAGAGTGAAACAGCTTCAGCTGGTCCTTTCCTTAGGGTCCTGAAATTTATGACTTGAGACCAACCATATCAAAGTTAGTTCTGACCTAAGATGCAGGGCATCTCTATTTTTAGTACCCCCTCAAACATGATTCTATAAATACTTAGTGTAGAGTCAGTTTGTGTGCTAGGATTACATTTTCTTCTCTCCAGGGCCAGGGTCATAATTTCTGGGCTGTCAAGATTCTAAGATCAATAACAATTAGATAGTTTTTTCTCATATTCCATCAATTCCTTATAATCAGGGTACATGTACGCTGCTTCATATTTGAAATGTATCTTTCCCCCCTTTTTTTCTTTTATTAATTTCCAGGCAGTTTCTAATTGCCTTTCTTCTCCCCTTCCCGTCTTCCTCTTCCCTCCTTTTTGGCATAATATGCCTTTATCATGGCCTCACCTTTTCCATACTCTGTTACATTTTCTGTTCTGCAGAATCCCCCTTCGTGACCAGATGCTTTTCTAGGCTACTACAGAGCTGTCTTCCAAGGATTTCCCTTCACCCTTCCAAGGATTTCCCTCGACTCTTCCAAGGATTTCCCTTCAGTCTTCCAAGGATTTCCCTCCACTCTTCTCCTGGCTTGGAATCATTGTTCTCAGGAACTTGATTCTTCCAGTATCCTGATTTATGTCATTATTTTACTGGAGTATATACTGAAATAATTTCTTTAGAAAAAAGCATGGGAATTAAAGTTTCTGAGTCATGTCTAAAACTATTTTTATTCTACCTTAGTACTTGTTTGTAGTTAGGTTGGGAGTAGACTTCTGGGCTGAAAATAATTGGCTTTAGAAAATGTGAAGACGTGGTTCCCTTGTCTTCTAACATCCTCTGTTGCTGACAAGAAGTCAGTTTGGTCAGTCCTTTGTGGGTGACCTGTTTTTCCTGTTCAGAGTTTCATTTTTATATTTGTTTTGAGGTTCCTTAAGGAGACGTATAGATGAGGGTCTTTCATCAGATTTATTGAGCACTCACTGAGTCCTTTCAGTCTTAAGACTTGCCTCCCTTCTTTGCTTCTGGGGAATTCTATTATTTATTTAGTAGTTTCTCCCCTCTCTTTTTCCTGTTCCCTCTTTCTGGGGCTCGTACTAGTCAAATGTTGTACTTCTTGGATTAGCTCTTTATGTCTGTTATAATTTCTCTATCAATTCCATCTTTTTATCCATATGCTCTCATTCTGAGTTTCTCAATTCTGTTTTCTAGATCATCTGTTGATTTTCCTTTTCTAATCACTCTTTAAATTCTAAGAATTTTTAATTTAATTTAACAGAGTTCTTCCAAGTTCTTCATTCCTTTTTTGTGGTTTCCAATTCCTATTTTCTATGAATACAATACCCTCTTGAATCTTTTGATCATAGTAGGGTTTTTTTTAAAAAAATGGTTTCTTACATCTTAAATTATATTTGTTCCCCTCAGGATTCCTTGTTTTATGTTGATCTTAGCTCTTCTTGTTCATGCTGCTGGATTTCCCCTACAGACCTGGTAATCCTTGGTTATCTATTTATATTTTAGAAAGAACTGAGGAACTGGTGTGGATTTCTTTTGCTAGTTTAAAAGTTGGTCTCTTTGCCCCCTAAACCTATCACCTGAGTGGATGGCTGGCTGAGCCCTCTGTGTAGTGCAGGGTCCTTGGCTGGCTGGCTTGCTCTCCGTGAGCCTGTGCTCAGGTTGGGGACCCTCCTGCCAAAGCAGTGCTTCACTCTGGGTGGACTGTGCTTCCAGTAGAAGGTTTGGCTTCCTCCAGGTCGTTTGTTCCTCCAGCGATTTGGTTTTTTGACGGAGGTTTAATGCCAGGCTGCCTGTATTCTCTGTGGGGGTGGGGGAAGCAGATGGGAGTGCCAACCAACACAGTTCCCGGTACAGACCTTCAATTATCCCCACTGTCTTCAGCCCACTTCTCACTCCTGCCCTCCCTCGTACCTGCTGGCCCAGAGCCCGGAGCCGTCAGGTGTTCCAGGGCAGACTGGCTCTCTGGATTCCTTCTAGCGGTTCCAAAAGCAGTTTGGATCCAGCTCCTTTTAGGTTTCCTTGTGGAGTATTTTGGGCTGTGGCTTTCTCTGATTCTCATCCATCAACACAATTCCATCTGATTTTCTAATTCTAGAAATTTATTGAATCTTTCATCTGCTGGTGAACCCCCTACTTCCCTTTCCTTTTGCGATTAGAGGTTTATTGCTGCTTCTGTCTCCCTTATTTGAGTATGGTTTTGCAAGCAGTAAGTAGTAAACATATATCCTCAATCTACCATTTTGAACTGAAAGTCCCGATGTGAATTTAAACTGTCTTTCTTCTGGATATTTACCTACTTACCCTGTTTATCTTCATGGCTGCAGGGTCTGTTTAAGTATTGTATAATTAATAAATTATTTCAATAAAATAAGGCAAGAGAATTAGAGTAGATAACTTCAAAGGCATAATGATACTATTTTTTTTAATTAAAAATCTTGTATAACAACAGTTTTTTTAGTAAAAGAAGAAAAAAACACTACTCAATTAAAGATTAGCGTCTTAGATCAGCATCAATTTTGTGCCTGATTTCTATAGGTTATAGGTCAACAGGATATTTTGTACCTGCTGTGTACCAGCTACACAGTTAAGCACTGGCTGGTAGCAGTGATATGATAGAGCTCTGCTTTCACAGAATTTGCATTTTGTTTTTGGTGAGGGGCACTGATAGATAATAAATGAATTTTAAAAAACCAACAAAAATTTCAGGTCGCTATGTACACAGTGCAAATAATTCGGTGATGTGATAATGAGTGTCGGAGCATCTATGTTGGCCATTGGTTGGAGAACTTTGCTGTGGAGGGGATGGTTACCTGAGATCTAATAAGCAAGAGCCAGCCAGGCAAAAACTGGGGATGACCACCAGAGCGGATATCCTTTCCACTTTATTCAGTGTTCCCCACGCTTTGGTTTTGATTATACATCTGTTCTATAAAAGATTTTTATATTAATGTAATGAATTGCTTAAACATTTCATCAGCTTTTAAGTAGCAGTTGGGTGAAATACTCATGAGATAATTTATTCTCTTAGGACAGAGAAGGGGTAAACAAGCCTTTTTAGTCTGTGATAGCAGAATGGTCTGGCAAATTTAAAGGCCTTAATTATTGTGCTTTAAGCAACAACTTAATTTGCTTCAGTCTGATTCTTAGCTTTCAAATGGAGTTCGTCTTTTGATATATTGTGTCGCTATTTTGGTGCTTGTGATTTTGCTGTTGCACTTTTCCTCATCAACAAGTATTTACTGTTCACTTCATACAGTCCCTGTGTTGATACTGTGGGCTGCGAATGTACCTTCGCTTTTGTCTTTAAGTGGGGTACACTTTTCAAGGAGTGTGAGGCATGCATAGTTTCAGGGAACCAATCTGTAGATCCTCAAACACCCCATGTCCTTTTTCTAACGTTCTACCTGAGAATGTCCAGCAGGGTCTGCTTTGCCACCTTCCCTTTCACAGTTGCCCTTCTCCCACTATTACAAAGGAAAGGCGTACTGCTCATCCATTTTGGATCTTACGAAGGTCCCTGGATGTAAAAACCACTGGGAGCCTAACAAAGAGCAAATGAAATTACTGGTGTCTGTGTTAAAATAGTGAAAGACTAAGTAACACTATCTGAGGGAATGACTGGATAACAGTTTCTTTCGGGATTCAACTAGTTTCCAATTTTTTGCTCTCACTAAAATAATTGAGTTGTTTGCTAATTAACTAATAGATTAAGTATATATATACATGTATTATATATATACTTTTGATGGTAGATTACTGTTGTTTGTCACGTAACTCAAAAGACTTCAAGGAATTAAGAAATAATTGCTCTAACAAGACTTCCATTCTCATCTTCTCATTTATGTGGAAAGGCACTCACCACTTAAAATTATAAAAACAAAAAGTAGGGGTAGAATTGCTGCTGAACTTGATTTCATTTTGGCAATAAATAATCACTGCTTGGAAATGTGAACTAATTGAAAAAGAAAATTTTCACCCATCTCTTTAATAAAATTTCCTCTCTTATGTTTAAGAATGTTTAAAATCAAAATTTGTAGTTTTAATTGATTGGGTAGTAATAATTGTAATAAAGAGAACTCAAAACAGAAGAAATTGTTTTAAACTTGGAGTCTTTTGTTACAGAAAATAAAGAGAAATTTATTTTCAATTTATAGACAGATTTTTGATAAGGAAAAATATAATAGAGTGGCCAATAAAAGACTTTCAAACATAAAATTGAAAATAATTTGTGTGGGAGGAATCACCTTTCCTGATTTAAAGCTTACTGCATAGCTTCATTAATCAAGATAGTGTAGTACTGGCGTAGGGATAGACACATAGATAATGGAATAGAATAGGGAACCCAGAAATAGAGCCACATAAATATGACTAATTAATTTTTGATAAAGGACCTAAAAGCAATTCAAATGGAGGAGGGATAGCCTTTTTATTAAGTGGTGCTGAACATTTGGTTGTCCATTGGCAAAAGAAAGAAACTTGATGACCTAAATCTTATACAAAAATTAACTCAAAATTGATCGTGGACATAAATGGAAAACAAAAAAACTCTAAAACTTACAGAAAAAAAAAACTTTGTGGCCTAGGACTAGGCAAAAAGTGTAGACTTGACACGAAAAGCATGATCCATAAAAGGAAAAATTAATTAATTTGATCTCATCCAAATTAAAATCCTTTGGAAAAGACCTTGTTAAGAGAATGAAAAGACAAGCTACAGACTGGGAGAAAATATTTGCAATACACATATCTAACAAAGGACAAGTATCTAGAATATATAAAGAACTCTCAGAACTGAGCTATAAAAAAACAATCCAATTAGAAGAATGGGAAAACGACATGCACAGATTTCACCAAGGAGGAGATACATATGGGAAATAAGCACATGAAAAGATGTTCAACTGCATTAGCCATTAGGGAAATGCAAATTAAAACCACAATGAAATATCATCAGAATGGCTCAAATTAAAAATAGTGACAATACCAAATGTTGGCGAAGATGCAGAGAAACCGAATCATTCATATATTGATGGTAGCGATGTAAAATGATACAGCCACTCTGGAAAACAGTTTGACAATTTCTTAAAAAAACTAAACATGCAACTACCATATGGCTCAGAAATTAAACTCCTGGGCATTTATCCCAGAGAAATGAAAACTTATTGCTATGGACTGAATTGTGTCCCACCCCACCCCACCCCCAAATTAATATGTTGAAGCCATTACTTCCAATTGTGCGGTGTTTGGAGATGAGGCCTTTGCAGATAATTAGGTTTGATGAGGTCATAAGGCAAGAATCTCATGATGGGATTAGTGATCTCATAAGAAGACACGTCATTTCTTTTTCTCTGTGCCTGTATGATTGCTATCTGTAAGTCAGTCAGTCTCTCTCTCTCCCCCTCCTTCCTTCCCTCCCTCTCTCCCCTGCAAGCCAGGAAGAGACTTCCAGCCTCTAGAATTGTGAGAAAATAAATTTCTGTTGCTTAAGCCACCCAGTCTATGGCATTTTGTTATGGCGGCCCAAGATAACTATGAGACTTATGGTCACACAAACATATACATGAATGTTTGTAGCCACTTTGTAATAGCCCCAATCTGGAAACAACCCCGATGTCTGGCCTTCAATGGATGAATGATTAAATAAACCATGGAATATGACTCAGCAATAAAAAGGAGTGAACTATTTATACATGCAACTACTCAGATGAATTTAGAAGAAATTATGCTTAATAAAAAGCCAATCTCAACAGGATACATACTGCATGGTTCCATTTATATAACATTTGTGGAATAACGTAATTAGAGGGATGTACAACAGATTAGTGGTGGCCAGGGTATAGGAAAGGGACAGGGACAGGGAGGCTGAGCTATAAAAATGTAGAATAAAGGAGTCTGTGGTGATGGTACAGTTAAGTATCTTGATCGTGGTGGTGGTTACACAAAGTTACATGTGTGATAAAATTGCATAGAGCACACACATATGCACACAAAATGAGTGCATATGTACTGGTGAAATAGGAATAAGCTCTGGATTGTACAAATGTCAATTTCCTGTTTTGATGTTGTGCTGTTGTTAGTAATACAGCATGTAGATGTTGGGGTGTGCTGGGTGAAGAGTACATGGCACCTCCCTGTGCATTGCTTAGCACCTTCCTATGAATCTGTAAATATTTCAAATTAAAAATTTTTAAAAATTGTGGTGAAAGTAGAAAGGAAAATAAGTTCAAGAAAAAAGAATGAGAAAATGCATGACATTTCAAGCATTTGGTTTGATTTGTATCAAGCACTTTTGTCCTTCTTAGCCTTTTTCTTTTCGTTAACAGATGATGATTGTTAGGGGAGTTTATTCTTACCTCCCTAATGACAATTCAATTTTTTATTGCCTCCCTAATAACAATATTTTCAATATTGAAAGAGGAATGCTTTAGCTTCCTCATAAAATGCTATGATATCCAAAAATTATACATTCTTGAATGACTTTCAGAAAACTCATCATAGCTTTCTATGTTGGACTCTACCATTCTAAGAACTGTTTGAAGTCCAATTAGTGAAATGACCAATTTATCCCTTTAAATCGATTGTCTGTTTATCTTGGTATATGTTTATGATTACCTTGGAGGAATCAACATATTTTTTCTTATTGAGAGCTGTTAACATATCCATTACATAAGGATTTCTAAAAACTCATGTACCAGTTATTCAAAATTTTTGTCATAGTGAATATAGAATATTATTATGTATGATGATCAACAAATGCTTTAACAAACTACAGGGTTACACGGAGTTTTTTCTTCACTTTCAGTAAGTAAATGGGCATATATATGTTACCTAATGTGAAAAAGAGTCTTCTAATATTTTTGTAGAACTTTGAATAAGAAAACAGTTTACATTTTTATTTGAAGAAAGGGCCCAGATAGAATACCACTATGGAGATATAAGTGGATACTACTATCTATATTTACTAAAGAGAGCCACATGTGAATTTCCCCCCTGTGTCTATTAATACTTTCAAGAGGCAGGAGGTAACTATTTGTCTAGATGGGATGCCCTCCATCCAAGCTGGTGGATTTAGCTTGGATTCAAGCTTGTGAAGACTACAGCACCGCCAGGAGGCTGCATTACCTTGTAGTGTTGGGAGAGATGGAAGATGGGAGTATCCCTACTTCATAATTTGATTATGACCGTATGAAAAACTCTAACATACTCATTCAGTATATAGGTTTACATTATTAACAAGTATGTTTTCTCTCTGTTATAAAGAATGGCATTTAAGTTTTAAATGAACTTCATGTCAAGTGGTTCAAAAATAAACTTTGAATTTCCTTCTGAATGAAGGATGATAGAATCATCCTCAGGTCAAGGTGCGATTTTTAACTCAAATGAACCTTTGACAGAAACTGACAGTTACTTTTTTTTTTAATAGATATAATTGTCTTTATTAAGTGATTCATGAATGGGCAGCATCCCGTTTAGCACCTAGAAGGGTGCTCCCAACAGTTACTTTTTAAGGTAGGATTTTCCAACGTAGAATGAATAAAAGTGCCTATTTCCTCTGCAACTTGGGAAAGTCCCTGCTGAGTGATACTTTTCTGAATAGAGAAACATCTGACTAAAGATCAGAAGCTGAGTACAGATCAACAGTCTAGTCCATCGTATTTTTTCTACCAACCTAAACTTTATTAAAGTTTTGCTAGTATCCATATTAAATAATCAACACTTGTTAGCATAATTTTTGGAAATAATATTCTCTAGAGCAAGATTTAAACACACGTAGACACCTATTCACAATCAGGAACCTTCTCACTGATCTTTATTTTTGACAGAATTGCTTAGTCTATCTCTGCTTCTTCCATTATGGCCTAAGTAAAGACACTCACTGAATCGTCTCATTTGAGACCAGTCTGCTGAGACCTCTCCCTAGTTTCCCATTTAGCCCATTGTTAAAAACTCAAAACATTTTTATTGTAGGCCTGCTGGCATGGGCTTTCTGTCTTTATTTGTTAATGTCCAGCTTTCACTCCTTAACAGTCCAGTCCCTCTAGGAGTCTTTATAAAAAAGTTGTGGGGGAAAGTGTTCTGTGTGTGTATATGTATGTAAGCCTTCTAAGGTGATTAGGCAAAAGCCAAAGAAGATTATCATCACCCCATGCTGTAAAGTCCCAGTAGGACAACGACAAGGAGGCAGTATGAAACGGTGGTTTAGAGCATGAGCTTGGGACTCAGACACACCAGGGTTCAGGTCCTCTCTCTACACTGTATGTGACGTCTTCCTTTAGACAACATGCTCAACCTAAAACTTCTTAACTGTAAAGTCATAAAAAGAATAACCTTTTTATTTCATGGAGTTATTAGGATTAGATAAAATAATGTATGTATTACTCTCTGTTCTGTGTATAGCTAGCTCATAATAAGAGCAATGATAAGGGAAGTAAGAAGAAAATAATTATTTTCTAATGCCCTTTTAATTCTTTTAAATCAGAAAGGGATGCATTTCTACCAGTAGACTACTAGATCTCTAATTCTCTGAAGCTGTGAGTTTGGTAAAGGTTAATATGCTGTTAGCTTAAAATTAGTTTCATTATTAGCCTTTTAGCATACTTTGGCATTTATTTAAGGGGACTGATTTTTTTTTTTTTTGTAGGTAAGCACTTACCATGTTTCCCTGAAAATAAGACCTGGCTGGACAATCAGCTCTAATGCGTCTTTTGGAGCCAAAAATTAATATAAGACCTGGTCTTATTCTGTATTATTATATTATAATATAATGTCATTATATTATAATATATATCATTATATATAATGATATTCCATAGTATGTCTGTACCTCTTTCTCATTATCCATTCTTCCATCAAGAGACACCCAGGCTGCCTCCAGATCCTGGCCATTGTAAACAGTGCTGCAATGAACATATGGATGCACTCGTTCCCTCGAAGCATTTTGCGTTTCTTTGGATAAATACACAGAAGTGGGATTACTGGGTCCTTCTTTGTCTCTTGTCATAGCCTTTGTTTTAAAGTCAGTTTTGTCAGGTATAAGTATTGCTATTCCAGCTATTTTTGTTTCCCTTTCTGTGAAATATCTTTTTCCATCCCTTCACACTTAGTCTGTGTCTTTCAATCTGAAGTGAGTCTCTTGTAGGCAGCATATGTAAGGGTCTTGTTTTCTTATCCATTCAGCCACCCTATGTCTTTTGATTAGAGCATTTAATCCATTTACATTTAAAGTAATTGTTGGTACATATGTAGTTATTGCTATTTTATTCACATTTTTTATTTTTTTTTTGTCTTAAAGAAGTCCCTCTAAGATTCTTTGAAATACTGGTTTGGTGGTGCCAAGCTCCTTTAGCTTTTTCTTGTCGGGGAAGTTCTTCATCTGTCTTTTGATTCTAACTGATAACTTTGTTGGGCAGAGTAATCTTGGTTGTAGGTCCTTACTTTCCATCACTTTGAGTATTTCATGCCAATCCCATCTGGCCTGCAAAATTTCTGTTGAGAAATCAGCCGATAGTCTTATGGGAGCTCCTTTGTAGGTAACTGCTTTTCTTTTGCTGCTTTTAAGATTTTTTCTTTATCTTTAACCTTTGGCATTTTAATTATGATGTATCTTGGTGTGGGCCTCTGTGGATTCATCATATTTGGGACTCTCTGCATTTCTTGGGATTGTATATCTATTTCCTTTGCCAGGTTAGGGAAGTTTTCTGTTATTATTTCTTCTCATAGGTTCTCAATTCCTTGCTCTCTCTTCTTCTGGTAGTACTCCTATGATGCAAATGTTGTTACGCTTCATATTGTCCCAGAGGCCCCTAAAACTATCCTCATGTTTTTGGATTCTTTTTTCTTTTTGCTATTCTGATTGGGTGCTGTCTGCTACCTTATCTTCTAAATTGCTGATTCCTTCCTCTGCTTCATCTAATCTGCTGGTGATTCCCTCTAATATAGTCTTCATTTCAGTTATTGTATTTTTATTCCTAATGAGTTCTTTTTTATGTGTTCTATTTCCATTTTTGTTTCCTATCTTTTTGTTGAAGTTCTCGTTGAGCTCATTGAGCATCCTTATAACAAGAGTTTGGACCTCGGCGTCTGGTAGATTGCCTGTCTCCATTTTGTTTATTTCTTTTTCTGGAGCTTTGTTTTCTTATTTGGGACATGTTTCTTTGTTTCCCCATTTTCGCTGCCTCCTTGTGTTTGTTTTATGTATTAGGTAGGGCTGCCATGCCTCCCAGTCTTAGTAGAGTGGCGTTATGAAGTGTGTGTTCTGTGGGGCCCCGTGGTGCAGTCTCCCTGGTCACCTGAGTGAGATGCTCCAGGTGTATCCCTTGTGTGGGTCATGTGTGCCTTCCTGTTGTAGTTGAGCATTGATTGCTGTTTGCATGTGAATGGGAGGGATTGACCTTGGGGCTGATTGGTTGTGAGGACTGGCTCTGACTACAGTGGAGGAGCTGTTGTGCAGGGGCTGACCCTACAGAGCAGGGTTTGCTTTAGCAGGGCTCTGGTGACTGCCCTGTCTGCCCTTTGGCTGTGTCATCCTTTGAGGTGGCTGGGTTATGCTCCAGCTTCATAAAAATGAACCAGTCGAGGGCCAGGGCAGGAGCTTCCTCTGCATAAGCCAGCTTCCCCTTTGTCTTGGGGGAGCATACTTTCGGTTTCCTTCAGAGGCTGTGTTACCCTGGTTTCCAACCTTTTACCTGAATAAAGTTTTTCGTTTTACCACACCCCAGATTGGAAACTCCTGTTAGCATTGGATTGGTGGCAGCAGACTTTTGTTGACAACCTTATCAGCACTCCAGAAGCGCCCTTCATGTTCATTTCCTATCACCACCATCTCCTGCATTGGTAACCACTATACTTCTAATGGAATAGATTAGTATTGTCTAGTTTTGTTCTTTATATAAATGGACTCATATCTTTTGGGTCTGGCTTCTTTTGCTTAGCACTATATTTGTGAGATTCATCTGTATTGTAATGTGTAGTTACATATGTTCATTCTGATTGCTGTATAGTATTCTATTGTGTGAGCATATCCCTACTTATTTATTCCACCTTTAATGGGTATTTGGGTTACTTCCAGTTTTTAGCTATTACAAATATTTAAGCTGTGGATATTCTGGTACCTGTCTTTTGGTGAGTATATGTACCGTGTTTTCCCGAAAATAAGACCTAGCCAGACCATCAGCTCTAATGCATCTTTTGGAGCAAAAATTAATATAAGACCGGGTATAATACAATATAATATAATATAATATAATATAATACTAGGTCTTATATTAATTTTTGCTCCAAAAGACTCATTAGAGCTGATGGTCTGGCTAGGTCTTATTTTTGGGGAAACATGGTAAGCGTTTGTGTTGGACTGGAATTGCCGGGTCATAGATATGCCTATATTTAGTTTTAATAAATAATTACAGTTTTCCAAAAGATTGTACCATTTTATACCACCAGTAATGTATGAGAGTTCTAGTTGCTCCATATCCTCACCAGTAGTTGGTATTGTATACCTTCTTCATTTTAGATGTTCTGATGGTATAGAATTATATCACATTATGGTTTTAATTTGCGTTTCCCGGATGACTAATGAAGTTAGACATCTTTTCAGGTTTATTCACCATTTGGATAGCCTCTTTTGAGAAAGCACACAAGTTCAGGTCCTTTCTTTACATTTCAGTTGGGTGGTCTGTATTTTCTTATTGATTTACAGGAATTTGCTAATCTCTGTCATTTTTCAGATTTGTTAATATATCTTCCACTTTTGTGGGTTGTCAGTTTGCTCTATTAATGTTTCCTTTTTTTTTTTTTTTTTTTTTTGTATTGGGGAAGGGGACACATTGGGGAAGGGCACACATTGGGAACAGTGTGTACTTTCAGGACTTCTTTCCAAGTCAAGTTGTTGTCCTTTCAATCTTAGTTGTGGAGGGTGCTGTTCAGCTTCAAATTTTTATCCTTTCAGTCTTAGTTGTGGAGGGCGCAGCTCAGCTCCAGGTCCAGTTGCCATTGCTAGTTGCAGGGGGCACAGCCCACCATCCCTTGTGGGACTCGAAGAGTTGAACTGACAGCCTTGTGGTTGAGAGCCCACTGGCCCATGTGGGAATCGAACTGGCAGCCTTCAGTTAGGAGCATGGAGCTCTAACTACCTGAGCCACCGGGCCGGCCCATTATTGTTGTTTCTTGATGAACAGAAATTCTTACTGTAATCAGATTTATTAGTTTTTTTCTTCTATGGCCAGAGTTTTTATGTCCTGTTAAGAGGATACAAATACTTCAAATACTCTAAGGTCACGAAGATATTTTATGTTTTTCTCTGAAAGCTTTATTACCTTATCTTTCACATTTAAAATTGTAGCCCAGCAGGATCTGATTTTTGTATAAGGTATAATTAGAAGTTAAGGTACTTTTTTCCCCCAATTGGATGTTCAGGTAACCTTTGTTGGGATTTTTTGAAAAGTAGCATGAACACTTTGGTAATAGTTGGGTCATTCACTACTAGAATGTTCCAATCCTAGCCCAGAAGGAGACTGAAAGAACATTTTAAGACTTCTTTCTTTTTTCTGGTTGACCAATAAAGCACAATAAAGCAGATGGGGATTTCTGTTGAGATCCCCATAAGCTGAAAGTCATGTGTGCTGGAATTAGGCAGAAGTATAACATGTAGTAACGGTGCAGTAATACTTGTAAATTATTCTTAATGGTTTAGTCACCAGTTAATGTGCTATGAGGAAGTTGGAGTGACTGGAGAAACACGTAGATGTGACAACATAGTTTTGAACTTTATAGGAAAGCGTTAAAAAAATTAAGCTCAATAGTTATGTTGCCTTACATTTCTAAAACAGTTTACAAAGTACTTTCATATACACTATTTCATTTTGATCCTTATGGTAACTAGCATTGCAAGATTTTCAAAACAGATATTGTTCCAGTTTAATAGTTAAGAAACCGGAAGTTCAGATCAGTTAATTAGCTTTATAAATAATTTGATAAAACTGATAATTTTGTAATCTTATTGCTCTGTTTCAACCGTCTTTACAAGACTGCACTAGGCAAACTGAATCAGAGATACAGACAGCCCCAAAATATGATTTATTCTCTCAAAGGGATATAAGGCTTCAGTGTTTAATCAAAACAAAATATTTTAGGTCTGACGAATGAGCTGGAGCTTGGAGGGGTTTTGCCTCATAGAGCTTGATAATCTCACATTTTCCTATTGTCTTCTTTTTACAACCATCAATTGGATTAGCTCTTTATAATGCCTTAATCCCCCTTTCAAGCACTTTACAAATGAACTTTGTGTTTGATTTCTATTAGCAAACAGACATAGGACTTAAACGGAATTACATAAACTAGACAGAAAAGATGTTAAGAATTTATTTCTAAAAGTATAACTTAGAGGTCATCAAATTTTTATTATTCTATTCAATTGTAAGGTCTGGGCGGTTTGTGGGTAAAGAGACTGTTTATAATTTTTGTTTTTTTCTAGAATACTATAGTGAATTGCATATAATGAACATCTATAGTCTGTATGAAATAACAATTATCTCAAGTAGAATAGTGAAGGTAAAAGTTGTTTCTACTAACAGTAGATTAAAAAAAAAAAAGATCTAGATGACCTATTCATTAAAAGGCTCAAACTTAAATCCTTTAGGGCCATATACAGCAGCATTCAATAAAGCAATAGATCAAGGTTCTTGATAGATCAGAGGTGCATGGTACGTGCTTGATGGTTTTGGCAGAACTGGACTAAAACAACCACTTTGGGCTTCTTTTATGTTCTCCTTCCATATTCCCCCCCCTGCAGAAAAACTAGACTTGGGTTTTCAAAACTACTACTTAGTTAAATGAATCCAGAGAGATGTGATCTAAATCACCATAACCTCAACTGTGCACTACAATTTTCTGACAATAGCGTTCTTCTCTCTGACTCTATATAGAGCCAAATCTACCACTTCTTTTTTTATAGTAGAGATGATTACATCCTGTGTTTTAACTTGTTTAGTTAATCAAGTATGGAATGATGTGCTTATTTCGTTGCTCTATTATTTGAATAAGTTAAAAGATAATAAGGATAAGATAAAGATTTTATTCTCCAGGTTCTGGAATTGTATTGTAAATGATGGAATTAGTTTTAGTGATCCTGATTCAACATGCTTGTTTTTTATGAAGAGGAAACAGGCTCAACTCACACAGCTAATAGCAGAGCTAAGATTTGATTACTGGTCTTATGATCCTGATTCCAGTGCCCTGCCACCTTTAAATATATTGAGCCATAATTTTTAAAGAATCTTACCAAGTTTAAAGACACAGAATTTCTTAATTCTGTTTTAATAGTTTTTAATCCAGTTCTAACCTCATTTTACTTTGGTGACTCGGACTTAAAATACACAGTCCTTTAAAAACTATTAGGTACAGGGTCACAAAATAAAAGCATATTGCCATTTCTGGCAAAATACTGTTTCAGAAAGAGCCTAAGACTTTCACGGTGTTGAAATGACTTAGATAAAAGGAGTTTAAGATACAAGCAACATGGTCTGTTTAGTATTATTTAAGAAGGCAGTACTGTTCAATAGACAAGTTGAAAGATTATTGAACTGGCGGGTCTTCAGACCTGTATTTTGTTACCAACTAGTTGTGTGATTTCAGACAAATGACCTGCCGTTTCTGGGCTTCAGTTTGCTTGTCTGTAAAATAAGGAGACAGGGCTAGAATTATCTGTCTCTTCGGTAAATAACTGTCATTATAGCAGAATGTGAGAAATTAGGCAGAGCAAGTTTGTTGTCAGAAGTCTTTGGACATGAAAATGATCTGTGCCTAATATTCTTTATCTCGACACTACTAAGTAACCACAGACCAGCCAGCCAGCATTCGATCTCCCTCTGTAGAGCTGCCACTACTGTCCATGTATAGAAGCCTGGAGAAGAACCAGATTTTATTTTTGCCAGAAACACGCTTGGCAAATATGTATCCCTAGAGATGTCTGTTTAATTTTGTGGTGCAATGCATGGTTTAATGAAAAAGAAAAGGAATGCTGAGCTATTTCATTCTAAATGCTCTCAGAGACAGCTCATGTTCATTTGTTTCCATACTGTCTGTGTTTCAAGATGTTTTGAGGTGGAGGTGAGCCAAAATGAAATGAACAGAGAAAGGTGGGAAACCTTCCACAGTATATGCTGACTCTGGAAATGAATTTGAACTGTTAGTTATGTGTGTATTTCTTTACATATATTGAAAACTTCTGATATATGTATATAGTATTAAATATCTTGCCAGATTTGTCATTTTAGACTGTCTGTTACTATATATCTGTTTAGAAATCTTAAAACTTCTTAACTCAATTCCAATACTGTCAAGCATTTAAAGCCCTCTATATGGGGTCCTTTCTTCTCCATTCAGCTGAATTAATTCAGCAAATAATTGTTTTGAGCATCTATGTGCAAGACTCTGTAAAGGTAAAAATAAATAACATCTGGCTTCTTGCAGGTGTATATTAGTGTTAATGTTAACTTGTGCAGGACATTTTTTTTTTCCATTTAGAAACTTGTTCTACTTCATTCCATTCCACTTAAACTGTTCTTGCTAAGGCCATCAGTGGTCTCTCCTTATTGCCAGATTCATAAGGCAGTTTTCAATCCTAATATTACTTTACTTTTTTATGGCACTGGGTACTGCTGACCATGCCTGCTTTCTTGACACTTTTTCCTTCCTTACTTTCTAGGTATACAAACTATTCATATTTCCTGTTTCTTCTTGGAACTTTTTCTTAAGAAATAAAGTTTTCATTTTGTTGATCTTCAGTTTAGGTCATTGTTTATTGTATTAGTTTCTGTCTTTATTATTCCCTTTCTTTTACTTCCTTGGGTTTACCCCCGTTTTTTAGTTTATTTGTTTTGCTGTTCTTTTGATAACTTCTTGAATGTTGTTTAGCTCTTTATTTTTTATTTTAATTTTTTTTTAAGGAGGGCACAGCTCACAGTGGCCCATGCGGGGATTGAACCGGCAGCCTTGGTGTTATCAGCACCACGCTCTAACCAACTGTAGCTCTTTAATTTTTAAAAAGTAGACTTTTATTTTGAGAGCAGTTTTAGATTCACAGCAAAATTAATTAGAAAGTACGGAGAGTTCCCATATGCCCTGGACACATACAGCCACCTCTGCTGTTGGCACCCTGCACCAGACTGGTGCATTTGTTACAACTGATGAACCTACATTAACACGTCCTTATCTCCCAAAGTTGACAGTTTATATTAAAGTTCATTCTTGGTGTTGTACATTATGTGGATATGGGCAAATGTATAAGGATACATACCTACCATTATAGTATCATATAAAGTAGTTTCACTGGCCTAAAGATCCTCCATGATCCATCTATTTATCCCTCCCCCCGCCCAACCCCTGGCAACCACTGTTCTTTTCACTCTCTCCATAGTTTTGCCTTTCCCCGAATGTCATATAGTTGAAATTGTATAGTATGTAGCCTTTTCAGATTGGCTTCTTTCTCTTGATGATATTTAATTAAGGTTTCTCCATGGCTTTTTATGACTCGATAGCTCATTTCTTTTTTTAAGGTCGAGTAAAAAAGGTGTACCATAGTCTGGATGTACCATAGTTTATTTATCCCTTCACCTACTGAAGATTTTCTTGTTTGCTTCCAAGTTTTGGCAATTATGACTACAGCTGCTATAAACATCTGTGTGCAGGTTTTTGTGTGAACGTAAGTTTTCAGCTCATTTGGGTAAATAGGAGCATGATTGCTGGATTGTGTGGTAAGAATATGTTTATTTTATGAGAAACTGACTGCCTTCCAAAGTGCCTGTACTATTTTGCATTCCCACCAGCAATGGGAGCGATCCTGTCGCTCCACATCCTCGCCAGTATTTGATACCATCAGTATTTTGAATTTTAGCCGTTCTGATAAGTGCATAGTGGTATCTCATTGTTGTTCTGATTTGCACTTGTCTGATGGCATATGATGTGGAGCATCTTTTCATGTGCTTATTTGCATTTGTACATCTTCTTTGGTGAGGTGTCTTTAGGTCTTTTGACTCTAATTTTCAAACTTCTTTTCTGACCTACGCCTTAAGGCTATAGATTTCCCTGTTAGTGCTTTAATTGCTTATCCATTTGTATGATTTGAACCCTTTGAATTTTGTTGAGACTTTCTTTATACCTCACCACTAAAGAAAACAGTTTCAGCTGTGCTTGAAAATAACATGTATTTAGCAGTGTTGGATGAAGTGTTCTGTTAGGTCGTTTCCTAATGATGTTACCATGTTATTCAAATCTTTTCCAATATTACTGATTTTTTTTGGTCTACTTATTTTATCAGTTATTGAGAGTGGTGTTAAAATTACCCACCATTATTGTGAGTTTGTCTATTTCTCCTTGCACTTCTCTTATTTTTGCTTTCTGTATCTTGAGGTTATATAATTTATGTAGTAATCCCAAACTGCTGTATATTTATGATGATTTCATATTTAATCATTAGGATGTGTCCCTTGCAATCTATTTTAGCTGATACTAATACAGCTATATTATCAGGAATAGTACCAGCTATAGCTACACCAGCTTTCTTTCAGTTTGAGTTTGCTTTGTATACTTTTACTATTTTTTTACCTTCAATCTTTTGGTAATATTAAATTACATGTGAGTCTTATGAATCGCCCGCCATTGGATTTTGTTTTGTTTTTATCTAGTCTAAAAATCTTTGTCTTTTAGCAGGCTGTTAATCTTTTGTTTTTTAACAGGAACATTTTGTTCATTCGTATTTTATGTTGTTACTACTGTGTTTCCCTGAAAATAAGACCTAGCTGGACAATCAACTCTAATGCATCTTTTGGAGCAAAAATTAATATAAGACCCGATCTTATTTTACTATAAAATAAGACCGGGTATAATATAATATAATATAATATAATATAATATAATATAATATAGGATCGGGTCTTATATTAATTTTTGCTCCAAAAGACGCATTAGAACTGATGATCCGGCTAGGTCTTATTTTCGGTGAAACAGGGTATATTAATTTTTGCTCCAAAAGACATGACATGAGAACTGATTATCCAGCTAGGTCTTATTTTCGGGGAAACATGGCTAATCTGTTTGGGCTTAAATCATTATCTTGTTTTGTCTCTCTTAGTTTATGTGGTGCTACTTTCTTGGTTCTCTTTCTATCTTTCTAAGTATTTCTTAGTTTTCTTTTGTGTAGGCACCATTTTCTATTCACCACTTAAATGCTCGTTATTTACCTTTTATTTTTCTTACTCTGTTTACTTGCCCTAGGTGACATTATTCATATTCATAATTTCAACTACTACTTATTTGCTGAGCTCCAAGCCTGTATATTAACTGCCTCCTGAACTTTGCCACTTGTAAATCTTACCACCGTCCTAGATTTATTACGTCTAAAACCATACTCACCTTCTTTTACTCTAAAACTAGTCCATTTCCTATATTTCCTGGATTGGTAAATATTACTACAGTTTCTTTCTCAATATATCCTGATCTGTGCTCCCTGTATATCTGCTCTCCAGGTCTTAGAGCCATCTCCTTTCTATTCCCAAAGCCACTGCCTTGTTTTTGGTCTTTATCATAATTTGCCTAGTACATTACAAGAGTTTTCTAAGTGATCTTGCTATATTTATTTTTGCATCACTACATTTTACTCTCCATTGCTTTCAGAATGATCCTGAAGGATTTTAAGCAGAAAAATGACATCAGATTTGCATTTTAGAAATGTAACTGAAAACTTCTGACTAGGGCAGATAGTTATTAAAGAAGTCTAATATCTATTAGTCCTTTTGTCTCTAGTGGATTCTCTAGAGCAGTGACTTTCAAATTTTTTCAACCACAACCTGTAGTAAGAAGTACATTTTATACCATGACCCAACACACACACACACACACACACACACACACACGAAACAAAAGTTTCTATAACAATACTTACCTTTTCTACTTACCTTTACTGCATTCCTATATTCTCTAGTCTAGGCTATTTCATTGTTTGAAATGCTCATTTTGGTCCAATAAGTTGATTTCACTACCTGTGGTTTGAAAAGCTCTGCTCAAGAGTATGTCTCTTTGTACTGATCCACACAAAAGCACAAAAGCTATCCAATGGAGCAAGGATAGTCTTTTCAACAAATGGTGCTAGAATAACTGGACATCCATGTGCAAAAGAATAAATTTAGACGCTGACCTTACACCTTTTACAAAAATGAACTCAAAATGGATCACAGAGCTAAATGTAAAATACAAAACTATAAAACTTCTAGAAGATAACAGAGTACAAAATCTAGGTGACTTTGAGTTTGGCAGAGAGCTTTTAGATTCAACACCAAAAGCATAATCCGTGAAGGAAAAAAAATTGATTAGCTGGACTTCATTAACATTAAAATTTTTGCTCTGCAAAAGACACTGTTAAGAAAATGAAAAGACAAGTCACAGACTGGAAGAAGATAGTTTCAAAACATATTTCTGGTAAAGGATTAGTAACTGAATTATACAAAGAATTCTTAAAACTTAACAATTAAAAAAGTGATGGGGAAACTAAATCAACAATTGGGGTGACATTTGCTCTGTCAGAAGTGTGTATAGAGTGTTCTAGGATGCAGGAAAGGACCATGTTAGTCTGGATTGGGGACGGGGAAATAGTGACAGAAAAGGCTTCTCAGAGGTCATGTTTCATTTTAGCTTTTTAGGGTGAGTAGCAGTTTACTAGATAAAAATTTATATGTTAAGGAATGAGCACCTTGAAGAGATGATATTCTGTACAGACAGATAGCATCTAAAAAGGCATAGAGGTAAGAAACAGCATAGCATGAACAGAAAATTACAAAGAGTTGTTTCCTTAGTCATAGGATTGCATCTGGTGGAATGTGAATCATGAAACTAAAGGGGTAGATAATATCATGAAGAGCCTTGTATATTAAATGAGTTAGAATTTGTACTTTACCTGAAGGCTAACAAAAGTTACTTATGATGGATTTATTGATAAGAGAAGATGCCTCTTGCTTACTTCTCCAAATACATGGATATGCTTAATAAAATATAAACTTCATTTTCCAGGTTAAAAATAAATACATAACAGAGCTTGAAAGCAAGAAAAGGAAATTTTCAGATACCAGAAATGATGAGAAACTAAAACCCAGACATGAAAGAGAGCTAAAGCTAAATGGACAATGGGGAATAGAAGCTGTAGTTTTAAGGGCAACATGAGATAAGGAGAGAAGTTTTCAGTCCTGTGATAATCAGAGAATTGGAACTGAGCCCTACCTGCACACAGTCAAATCTGATTTTAATTGGCCTGATGAACTCCACTCACTCCAACTGAAGAATATACAAGTAAATGGAAGCATATACCATGCTCATGGATAGGAGGAATTAACATCATTAAAATGTCCATACTACCCAAAGCAATCTATAGATTCAATGCAATCCCTATCAAAATACCAATGGCATTTTTCACAGAACTAGAACAAATAATCCTAAAATTTATATGTAACCACAGAAGACCCTGAATAGCCACGGCAATCTTAAGAAGAACAAAGTTGGAGGTATCACAATATCTGCTATCAAACTATACTACAAGGCTATAATAATCAAAACAGCATGGTACTGGCATAAAAACAAATGCATAGATCAATGGAACAGAATAGAGAGTCCAGAAATAAACCCTTGACTATATGGTCAATTAATCTATGACAAAGGAGGCAAGAATATACAATGGAATAAAGATAGTCTGTTCAAGTAAATAGTGTTGGGAAGGCTGGACAGATACATACAAAATAAACTAGACCACCTAATTACACCATGTAGAAGAATAAACTCAAAATGGATTAAAGACTTAAATGTAAGACCCAAAACCATAAAACTCCTAGAAGAAAACATAGGCAATAAACTTTAACGCATTGCTCTTAGTAATATTTTTTCTGATATGTCGCCTACGGCAAAAGAAAAAATAAACGAGACTATATCAAATTAAAAAGTTTTTACACAGCAAAGGAAACCATCAACAGAATGAAAAGATAACATATGTACTGAATGAGAGAAGATATTCACCAGTAATACATCCGATAGTGATTAATATTTAAAATTTATGAAGAAGTGATGCAACTTAACATGAAAAAAAGCAATCCAGTTAAAAAATGGGCAGAGGATCTGAATAGACGTTTCTCCAAAAGAATATACAGATGGCCAATAGACATGAAAAGATGCTTATCGCCACTAATCATCAGAGAAATGCAAATTTCTCAAATAAACCACACCTCACACCTGTCAGAATGGCTATCATCAATAAATCAGCAAACCACAAGTGTTGGCAAGGATGTGGAGAAAAGGGAACCCTAATGCACTGTTGGTGGGTTTGCAAATGGTGCAACCACTATGGAAAACAGTATAGAGGTTCCTCAAAAAATTCAAAATAGAACTACCTTATGACCCAACAATTCCACTTCTGGGTATTTATCTGAAGAATCCAAAACACGAATTTGAAAAGATATGCACTCCTATGTTCATTGCAGCATTCTTTACAATAGCCAAGATACGAAAGCAACCAAAGTGCCCATTGGATAAAGAAGAAGTCGTACATATACATAATGGAATATTACTTGGCCATAAAAAAGAATGAAATCCCTCCATGTGCGACAACATGGATGGACCGGGAAGGTATTATGCTAAGTGAAATAACTCAGACAGAGAAAGACAAATACCATATGATCTCACTTACATGTGGAATCTAAAGAACAAAATAAATAACAAACACAACAGAACAGACTCATAGATGCAGGGAACAAGCTGATGGTTGCCAGATAGGAGGAGTTTTGGGGGCAGGATGAAAAGGGTGAAGGGATTAAGAAGTACAAATTGGTAGTTATGAAATAGTCATGGGGATGTAAAATAAAGCATGGAGAATATAGTCAATATGGTAATAACTATGTATAGTGCCAGGTGGGTGCTAGACTAATCAGGGGCATCACATCATGAATTATATAAATGTGTAACCACTGTGCTATATACCTGAAACTGATATAAAATAATAATGAATGTCAGCTGTAATTGAAATATTAAAAAGGGGGGGAGGTGAATGGGAATAAGAGGTCCAAATTTCCAGGTATAAAACATCTAGGTCATGGGGATATAATATACACCATAAGGAATGTAGTCAATAATGTTGTGATAGAATAATACAGTATCAGATGGTTGCTGGACTTATGGTGAGCACGTCTTTAGCCATATAAATGTTGAATAACTATGGTGTACATCTGAAATTAACATATATGCATAATATTGTATATTAGCTATATCTTAATAAAAATCTTTGAAAAAATAACATTAAGGATGAAATAGAAGAATGGAAAAATATGAAAAGATATACCATTGCAGACATGAATCATTAGACAGTTAGGACTGATATTTTAATAATGAACAAAAGTAGTCTTAAAAACAGAGCATATTACCAGGAATAAGTAGGGACATTTTATAATAATAAAATCTTATATCAGGAAGGCATAATTACAAATGTGAATGTGCCTAATAATGTAGAATAAAAATGCATGAAGCATAAGACTGACAAAACTAAAGAAAAGAGGATTCAAATCCACAGTCATAGTTGGAGATTGGCACATCCATTTCAGAGTAATTAATAGAACAGCTAGGTCAAAAATCTACAGATATAGAAGATTTAAATAGCATTGTTACCACCTTGACCTAATTAACATTTATAGAATCCATTACTCAACAATTACAGAGTACAGAAACTTTTCAGGTACCCTGTAAATTTTGCCAAGATAGGCTATATACAGGGCCATGAAACAAGTCTTAATAAGTTTCAAAAGATTGAAATCTAACAGAGTATGTGTTCTGAGCACAATTGAATTAAATTGGAAATCAATAGCAAAAAGATATCTGGAAAATTCCTAAAGATTTGGAAATTAAACAATACATTTCTGAATAACCCATTGATCAAAAGAAATCACAGGGAAAATTAGAAAATATTTTCAAGTGAATGATAATGAAAAATAAATAAATCAGTATTTATAAGATGCAATGAAAACATTACTTGGAGGGAAATTTATAGCTTTAATTGTTTATAATAAAAAGAAGGAAGGGTTAAAATTTCTTATGTAATTTTCCAGAAGATAGAAAAAATATAAGCAAAATAAACCCAAGAAGGAAGAAAATTGAGAAAATAGCAGGTATCAGTTAAATAGAAATAGACAGCAAAAAGTTAACAAAGCCAAAATCGGTTCTTTCAAAATATCAATAAGAAAAATTAAAGGAAATATAAATACATGAAAGTATATAATGTTCTTGTATACTTGTCAATCCTCTATTTTGGTAATATATCACTCTTCCAGAATTAATCAAAAATGCAATGCAACACCAAGCAATCCCAGCCAATTTGTTTTGCAAATAAAAACAGATCATTTGATTTCTTAAATTTATGGAAATGCAAAGTACCTAGAATAGCCAAAACAATGTTGAAAAAGAAAATCAATGCTGGAGGACTTATTCTGACTTCAGTGCTTAGTTATAAAGTGACAGTAATCAGTACACATGGTTTTGGTATAAGTACAGATACATAGAGAAGTAGAAATAGAGTTCCAGAAATATACACATATGTATAGTCATTGATTTTTGCTAAAAGCACCAAGCAATTTAATGGAGAAAAGAAATTATTTTGAAGAAATGGTGTTGTTGGAACAGCTGGCTATCTGGAAGAAGTAATTAACTTCAATCCCTCCGTTACACCATACACAAAAATTAATTCAAGGTGGATCAGAAATCTAAGTGTAAAAATTAAAACTATAAAGCTTTTTAAAAGTGTATAAGAGAATATCTTTACAAACAAAGTCAGGCAGAATTTTCTTAGGCACAGAAAGCTATAACATTAAAATAACATTCATATGTTAAACTTCAGAATTAAAAACTCTGTCTATCAAAAGATGCAGTTAAGGAAATGAATATGAATGTGGAACCCACAAACTAGGGTGTAGGGGTGTCACAAAACATATCTGACAAAAAAACATCTATCAAGAGTATAAAATAAATTACTCTTACAACTCAATACATGACACTTGCTTCCAAAAGTTTTAAATATTTAAAATACTTACAAAAGAAGACATCTGAATGGCTAATAAGCATAAAAATACAAAACACCATTAATTATCAAGTAAATGCTAAATAAAATCATAGTGAGATACTTCCTGTTCTTTAGAATGCCTGAAATTGATTAGAATTCCTGAAATTGATGAGACTGAAAATACCAAATGCTGACAAGAATGTGAAGCAACTAGAATTCTCATACACTGGTTGAAAATTTTTTTGGCAGTTTCTTAGAAGGTTAAACATTTACCTATCCTTGACTCAGTAATTCTACATATTTATACAGGAGAGATGAAAACATTTCATTAAAAGACTTATGCAAGGGTGTTCATAGCAGCTTTAGTTACAGTTTATAAGACTAATAACCCACATGTTCATCAACAGGAAAATAGATAAACAATTGTGGTTATGTGCACACAATGGAATACTGCTCGGTAATAAAAAGGAGTGAACTATTGATATATGCAACAACATAGACGAATCTCATAGACGTAATTCTGTGTGAAAGAAAACAGACATTAAAAAGCATATGCTGAATAATTTCATATATATGAAATTGTAGAAGAGGTAGAACATCTCTGATGGAAAAAACAAAGTTGGAACTGAGGTTGCCCAGGACTGGAGGTGGGGGATTGTGGGTTGACTGGGAAGAGATATGAGAGAACTTTCTGGGAAAATGGAAGTGTTCTGTATCTTAATGGGATGTGCGGCTGTTTGTTAAAATTTTGTAGTTAAGATGTGTGCATTTCAGTTTATGTAGATGTTACCTAAAAACTTCCATTAAAAAAAATAACAAGTAGGGGTAGGGAGAGGGTGAAGTCATAGGTGATGATACAAGAATGGCAGAATCTTAAATTGTTGAACCTGTGTGGTGGGTACATAGGGGTTCATTGTACCATTGTTTACTTTTTATAGATTCGAAGTTTTCCATACTAAAAATATTTTTTTAAACCAAAGCTTACCATAGTACATACAGAACTTTCCAGTTATTTGAGCCCATGATTCCATTTCTGTTGAAACCAATTAGAGATGGATTTTCTGTTACTCATAATCAAAAGCATGTCAAATAATACACTTGAGATTTTGATGATTTTTTTAAAAACATTCCATCATTTTTGCGTATCAGTAAGCCTGGTAGTTGGATCTTATCTCAGTTTAGCAGACCTGCACCAGATGGAAGCCTGTTAGACACTGGGAATCAGATTAGAGGTTGTGCTCATCAACTAGACAGCTGTGGATTAGAGCCCGGGAAATCCACTAGTGCACACGTTGACAGAATGGGGCCAGTGGCAGTCCACATACCCTGTTTGTTGTCAAATAACAGCTCTAGATGTTTTTTTCATCCTCAAATGAGAGGTCACATAACAATCTGGGACTTTAAAAACTTTTAGAACAAGGGAAAGGGAACATCATTATGAAGATTTAAAGGAAAGGCAACTCTGAAAATGATTTGTTATAAGAACTATGAAAAAAATTAAAACTTTTCTGGTGTCTTTTGTTGATTCAAGAAGACATTGCCTCTACGTAACTGAAGCATAAAAGCCTAAAGAATAAATAGACTGAGATGAAAAGGGGAAAATACGGATGGATAGATATAGATAAACTGAACATGCGTAGCAGAATTTAAATACAAATTTGAGACCGTGAAAAGTAAGAGTGACAATGAGGTTTACTGAAGCAGTAATATGGAAAACATTTAAGAAATTTTCTTGGAACGCAGAGGGAAAAAAATAAAAGAGATGAAAACTGGAAAAGATGGTAGCTATGGATAGCATCAAATGTCAGAAAAAGCCAAAATTTTCAGAGGAAACGGTTGTGACTAGAGGGTGTTATACCTAGCTGCATTTTGTTTATTCGTGCAGGTAACAGACATTCATGTATGCTAGGGTTCAAAACTATGGCTACAATTCACATAACCTTGTTGAAAAAAAACACAAAACATTTGGTTGACTGAAAAATCAAAATGAGGAACTTCAAACCCAACACAGGTATCGCTTGCTGTTTGAAAGTCCCATTTCTGCCACTTTGTTTTCACAAAAGACCTACATTACTACCTGTTTTCGCTAACCAAAAGAAATCCAAAGAGGATTATTGCTGTTATGAAAAAAGGCAAAAAGTGGACAGTAGGGTTCAGCCTTTGTTTTGCAGAAAGCCGTTATAGAGGCAGAACACCCCCCCAGCATTGAGAGTGGACCCACCAAGCTCCTTCCCGGAGAGCTATACTCAGCATCTCAGCATCAAGCTACCACAGCTTTGAACTGCATTTGTGAGCATCTGTGCTTTATCTTTATTTGTTTTGTCCATCTGTTAGCAAGATGTATCCCAAGGTAATTGTTTCTTTGCTTTATGCCATTTGGCTTACAAAAGGTTCCATAGGAATGCTCTACTTTTGGATAGCTGGAGAAACCTGGATATGTTCTGAAAGGCCTGGAAAACTTCCTGAAGGACTACCAGTAAGCAGCAGGCCATCATGAGTTCTGAGTAGAATCCACATCCTAGCAAACCACATTGAAGCACTGAGCACACTGACGAATCTGCAGGAATGTGTATCGGTGGCATCTGGATTAAACTTAAAAGCAAATAATTTCCTTATGAGTTATTATTCCCCCAGGACAAAATTGTGTAATTGGGCACAAACAATTCATTTGAAAAATCCTCTCCCTCAGGCACTATTTACAACAAGATTTAGAAGTTCAAATAGATAGGATTACAGTACAATAATGTTAAAAAAAAATAAAATAACTTCTCAGAAAAAAGACTGAAAGGAAATACTAATTAAACAAATTAAGTGATTACTATGAGACTATGTGATTAATCTTTCTTATATTTTTTCAGCTTTTGAAATGAACATTATTGTTTTCAATAAAAAAATTAAAGAAAAATTGATGAACATACCATCATTGAGCAAAAAAATACAAAATAGTGGAGCCAAAAATAATTAAGATTCATTAAACAGTGAAATGAGAGAATACAAATGTTATTCAAAGTATAGTATTAACTAAAACAATGTAAAAGGGAACATTTAAAGCATTAACCTTTTTCAATTTCAAAACTCATAAATTTTAGAAGCACACTGTAAGACAAATGTGAGGTCTTAATACCCTTATGCGGTGTCCTCCAACGGGAGGTAAGCAATAAGACCACGTTCTGATGACCTTCCAATGGAATGGATTTTAAGGTCATTGGAGAGCGAAGGGGCTGAGGTACCTATTGTACCTATTGTAGATGGCTTGATTGTGCTTCTTAGTGACAACCCTGGTTCCATACTTGAAAGTAGAGGCAAGATCAAACTTTTAGCTGCACCCACACCTAACAGATGCCATCGCCAGCAATTAGTAGCCCACTTTAGCACCCCTTCTCGGATATCTGAAGAGAAAATCAGAAATCTACTATCGTGCTGGCTCTGGACAGTTCCACATGCTCATTCCCTGCCTGCCACCGCTGGGCAACACGGGTGATTACGTTCCAATGCTTTCATTGGGAGCCTCCTGTCTGTTCCAGGTGAGGACCATGAACAACTTGCCTCTTGCTTGAGGATTCCTTGGAGAGTTCTCTGTGTATGCTACTCCCGACTCAGGAAATATTTCCACACCTCCCCTGACCTACTTGACTGTCAGAATCTTGTAGGCCCTTCACTGGGATCCACTTCTTGGCACCCACCCAGCCCTGAAAAACGGATCTTTCTCCAGACTCTGTTTTCACTCTTGAGACATCCTGCCCAAGACTTTGCCCCACAGCCACTCTCTCACCTGAGTCTGGTTCCTGGGTTCCCACTCTTCTACTGTCATAGTGGGAACTTAGAATGTAGCAAATTGTCGTGTCCTTTTTTTACTGTCTACCACCAAACTCTCCTCTCTAATTAGTAAGCCTGTATATGCCATCTCATTTTACTTCAAGTGTTTTTACACACACTTTTTCTGTAAATATCCTCAGGACTTGGTCTGATATCCTTATATTTGCATTCTACTTTCATTCCTTCCTTTTCTGGGAAGTCTTTCACAATTTTTCCATCTTAAGTATGTTTTTATAACACTTAAAAACTAAAACATAGTTGCTTTCTCAACACAATTATAAACTCCTTGTGGGCTGGAATAGTATCTCATGCTTTTCTTAACACAACAACATAAGACAAAGTAACCTGGGATTTAAAAAATAATAGTAAAGTGTCCATAATTGCAGCAAGTAAATATTTCTCTGGCTCTGCATTAGCCTCCCAATTGTGGAAACTCTGGCTTCCCCCAAACTTTCCTGACTAGTTCAAAGAGTCTCCAGGGATAGCTCAGATCTGTCATGGAATACAGTTTTCTGGGCTACTTTGTGAGTAGCTATTTCCCCAAGCCTGTGTTCCATCAATGTTTTTCTCTCGGCCACCACACCGCACACCCTTTTTCTTCTGCTTACACTCTGGTTACTATGGTAAATCTTCTTCCACTCTTATGCTCTGATGTTCCGTGTCCTCTGAGACCCAGTTCTTCTATTTGATTCTTCATCTAGTCCAGTTCAAGACACAGTATTCTCTGTCTCTCCAAAACCCACCCATTGTTCATACCCCAGCTTATGTGCTAGCATTCACTTTCCCTTAGAATCTTTCTAGGAGGATATTTGAGCCACAGGGCAGATATTCCTTTCATGGACCAACCAACCAACCAAACATTAAGACATCTTGCATCTAAGATGGAGCCCAGGGACTGTCTCCTCCAGGAAGTCTTTTCCTGAATTCCCTCCTGTCACCCCAACCCATCACTTCAAGCTAGATAATATATATCTCTTCTTTGTCCTATGGTATTCTGAACATGTCCTGAATGTAGTTTTAATCATGTTATGTGATATTTTATCTTTTTATGAACCTGGTTCTCCTTCAAAACTATGAGCCCTTTCGGGGAGAGAATCATGTCTCATCTTTGAATTCCAAGTGTCTGGCTTAGCTCTGGCACTAAGATTCCATAGAGTCTCAAGGTGGGCCCCCAGTGTGCTTGTGTGCACCGCAATTGATTTGGCTCAAATAATACATTGTTTTGATTAATGGTAATTCTCCTCTTTAAGAATTTCATGCCAAGGTAGTTTACTTCTTTTTCCTTTAAGATTTATGTCAAATCAATTTATCAAACATTTGACGAGCACTATGTGTCCAAAGTACTTCCCTACCCTGTGGAGATACGGAGATGAATAAGACATGGTTCCTGCACATAGGACGTCACAGAATCTCCCTCCCTCCATTTCTCCATTCTTTCCTGTCTGGATAATTTTTACTGAGCCTGGAATAAATACATGTAAAGAGGTTAATTACAGTGCGGTGCATGCAGTGCAGCAATAGAAGTTTGTTCTGGCTATCTCTAATAGCACAGAAGAAAGCATCATAGAATTCCTAGGGTGGACATGGGGGGGTCTGGGAGTGGTGACTTGTGAATGAGTTATAAAGGATGAAAAGATACGCCAGATGCTCAGGTGGGTGAAAGGTCCTGAGAAGAAAGAGCATGTGCAAAGGCCTAGAGATGTGCCATGTGTTCCAGAAACAATAGTACATGGGTATCTCTCCAGCATAAAGTTGTGTAGCATGGGGTGGGGTGGGAGATGAAGCTAGGGTGATAAGGCAATATTTTAATTGCTAGATCTTTCACGTATGGGCAACTTTTTAGTAAGAGAATGGTAGTCTCCAGTATTGCTGGTGGTATTAATAATCCAAGTGTGAAGCCGCGTATTGCAATTTTCCATCCTCTTCCATCATAGAATTAAGCACGGTTCTGTGGTCACCTAGTTATATTTTAGTGTTCCTCGTATGGATGGATAAGGATGAAAACAAGATGCTCCCTGAAGTTCACAATTTTATTGAGGATACAGTATATAGCCACATAAACAGTTTCTACAGAGTAGCGCAAACTAAAATTGTAAAGATGGTGTATAAAGCACAATCGTGACATGGGTTATAAGAATGATTAGGAAAAAATATAAAGGGGTTATAAAGAGACAACCTGATTTTTGGCTTAAGTAAAACAATTTCCATGCTCAGATCTAGCTGAGCATGGAAACTGTAAAATTGAGGAATATATATTTGTAAATTAGAAACTTTAAATGATCTGTAGTCTATAGTCAAGAAGTGACCTGGCTAGACCAACAATTAATCATCTTTGAGCTTTACAGTATAAGCAGGAGCCAATTTTATTTTTCCTTTGTAATTTATTTTCTTATTCTCTGCTAAGGACATAAGCCTGTGTTAAAGTCCTTAGTTAATACATAGTTTCCACTCATTTTATTTTTATGTACTTTTAGGTATTCAGTTTGCCTTAGAGGTTGTTTGTTGTTTATGTAAAATGAGTCCCTGTGTTTCTACCAAGCCTCTCAGTCCAGACTACACTGGGGTTAGCTTAGCCTCTCCTTCATCTCTTTTACTCTCAAAGATAAACCACAGCCTCTGCCTTTTTCCTTGTGGAATGTATTAACCCAACATCTTCTCCCTGTCCCACTAGTCCTCACATCCCCACAGCCCTCTATTTGGATAGTCTTTCCTCTCATGGAGCTAGTGTGGACTTCTGTCAGGCCATAGAGTTTCTATGCCGACCATCCTAGAGCCTTTGATCTTAAAATCACATTTCACACTTAGGTAAACTCAGATTTAGGAGCTGATGTATTTTAACAATCCTCCAAAAGAAGGATAGGGGAAACTTTGACTTTCTGTTTGTATACTTTATAAATTATTTAAATTTGACAATGAGCATTTGGTATTTTTATAATTAAAAAATAAATATGATTCAGTTGTGAAAAATGAAGTTCAATAATAGAGCTTTCAGTACCATTTCATCTCTGCTGCATTAACCTGTCTATCTACATCAACACACCACCTACACACCACAGGGCCAAGTCGTGTTGAAAAGCTCATGTTAGTTTCGAAAGCAAGAGCCATAACAATGTTCATCCTGTATAACCCAGAAACTATACTTCTGAGAAATAACCTAAGGAAATAATTCAAAACAAGGAAAACATTAGAATCTATATACAGCGTGTCTACACACAGAAAAATTGGGGAAAAGGACTTTAAAGTCCACATAAGGGGAAAAATTAGGGAAATGATACATCAACTGGATGGAATATTATTACAACATTGAAAATGATTATTATAAAAAACTGTGTTAACAACATAACATGTTTACACTATAATAAGAAAAATAATACAAAATTATATATACACTGATTACAGCTGTTTAGAAAATGAATTACATGAGGACAACTAGAAGGAAAAAGGGATAATAAGTATAGTTCTAATATAGTGGAATTATGGGTGAATGTTTAAACTTATTGAATGTCTTTTCAGTAGCTAAAATTGGAAAAATTTAAAGAGTTTCAGATTGTCAGTTAATTAAGATTATTGTCATTCTGAGACTTTTGCAGCAAAAAGAAGGAAGGACTCTAGAATCTGAGGCCTTTTCCTCTTTCTTTCATTGGCCAAAAGAATTACACCTTACGAAGCAGGAAATTTATACTTTGTTAGAAACTTTAAAAAAGGAACATTCTCAGGGCATATGATACTAGAATGGCCTCTTGGAGGGAGATTGTAGGCTCCATTCTTAGAAATCTTTAATCAAAATCAGAAAGTTGTTGGGGTTTATTTATTCATATTACTAAAGATAGATCAAGTCTGATAATTTTTAATAACCACTTTATTGTAATAAAATTCACATACTATAAAGCTCACCCCTTTTAAGCACACAGTCAGTAGTTTTTATTATATTTACAGATTTGTACAACCATAACTATTATCTATTTTTAGAACATTAAAAAAAATGTGCCCATTAACAGCCACCTACATTCCTCCCACCTGCCAGCCCCTGGCAACCGCTAATCTCCTTTCTATCTATGGATTTGCCTGTTCTAGCCATTTCATATAAATGGAATCATATAGTATGCAGCCTTTTGTGTCTGTCTGCTTTACTTAGCATGATTCCAAGGTCCATCCAGGTTGTAGCACATATCAGTACTTCATTCCTTTTTATGGTCAAATAATATTCCATTGTATAGTATGCCACGTTTTGTTTATCCATTCATTAGTTGATGGATATTTGGGTTATTTCCCCCCTCCCCCTTTATTTTGGCTGTTGTGAGTAATGCTGCTATGAACATTTGTAAAAAATTTTTCTGTGGACATGTTTTCAGGATTTGGCGGGTATATATATAGGGGTGGAATTGCTGAGTCACGTAAGTCTTAGTTTAACATTTTGAGGAGCCGTCAAACTGTTTTCTAAAATAGCTGTACCTTTTTACACTCGTGTCACCAGCAGTGTCTGCAAATTCCCTGATGATCTTTTGACATCCCTTCCAGTTCTTAATACTATGCTTGGCATGTAGTGAACATTGAAATAGATGCCAGTTATTCTTACTTATATTGTCCTCACAGTTATTAGAGAAAACTGGTAATGGCCTTGAGATCCATTGTCTGTAAGTAAAATGAAGTTACTGTAGTGTTTCCTGCACTCGGCTGTGTTTTGGCTTTTTATACTTTCATTAGTTGGTAATGATATGTATTTTTCCTTAATGATATTTTAGAGAGTGAGATTGTAAATGTGCGTGTGTGAATTTCTTCCTTCCTTCAGTAAGTCACTTTGAAGTGGCTCTGACGTCTATAACTGTTAAGTAAATACAGGTACTCATATATTTAGGGCATGCCATTTCATCCTCCTGCGTTCCCAATCCTGCTACCCTGAATATAGGTGTTTGATATAGACCTGTGTGTGCTGCTGTGGCAGAAGAGCAGGCTGTTAGAGCGAAGGAGGATGAAGAAGAAAAATAGAGACCTGGGCCTTGAACACCAGGATCACCAAGGCTGAATGTCTGTGTGGTGTGTGCTCACTTTCTGGGCGTGATGTCTCTTTCTTGCTCTTAACCTTCTTTGCCGTGTTCCTCCTGCCTCTCTCCCTTAGCTGCCTCCTTCATGCTTCCTGTTCCTGTTTCAAGGGAAGTTCGTGTAAAAGAGTTTCGTAAATGATTGATAATTATAATGTTGACCATTCGAAGACCTAGTTCAAGCCATTGTTCAACACCTTTCTTGTTTTTTTCCCCTCGTTGCCACATTTAAAACATATTTTTTTCCCTTTCATGCCCATTAATCCAATTCATTCAACAGATATTTATTGATCACCTAGTATATGTCAGGCACTGTTTGCTACCTGCTGCTGTTCTTCTCAATTGTTTTTTGTTCCCACTTTTTTTTTTTTTGATCCCTTTCAATTCCTTTCTTTCCCAAATTGGAAGTCAGGGAGACAAATGACAGAAAGAGATTGTAAGATTGCGTGTTTATGTATGTTATGTTCTTTGCATATTCCAATAATCACTCACTGATTTTGATTTCAAAAAAATCGTATGTTTTACATGAGAAGACATCCCATTTGTGTGTGTACTGGATTTAAGGACTTCTTGCCAATTATCTTATCTTTTCCCAGAATTACAATATTGATTTATCCTTTATTTTCTAAGTCTGGCAAATGGGAGGGAGGTCCTAGCAGGAAAGAGAAAGATAGATATGTGTTAGAGGAGATTGGCAGAGTGGGGTGAAATGAAAGTCTCTTAACAGAGCAGGGCTGTGAGTCAGAGAAGGTGAGACCTCTGGGCTTCTTAGATCCAGTATTGTTTCATTATGTTGCCCTTATGTGTCAATTCGGTAAAGTAGTTTAGTTACAGCTCATGGAACCAGAAGAAAATTTAGAGATTATTTAATTCACTTACAAAAAAAATATGTTATGGGACATGCAAAGTACCCTGTTTTCACCCTAATTGATACAGAGGGGCTCATGATAGGGAATATAAATTGGATATTTTTTCTACCCTTTATGTACTAACTCAGAAGCCATTGTTGTAGTAGTCTCAAAGCAGAAATGTTCTCCAACAAGGGAGACAAACGAATAGACCAGGACCCTCCCCATCCCCACCCCTTTTTTTTTTTCATATCATGGCACAAAAGAGAATGATTATTTGTAAAGCACTAGGGTAAACGGGGCACTGGAGGTGATTGACCTGAGATTGAGGCGATCAATATCTCGACCCACCTGTAACCCTATCTCGCACACCATTGAGGGGCTCAGGAATAAATTGTGTAAGACACAGTATTATGGTGAGTCAGCACTGAATTTTACCCCTTACTAAGAAAAGTCAAAATTAAAAGACTGTTTGGCTGTTTCGTCTACATTGAAAATCTGTTGTTTAGTGTAGCCAACTTCTATTTCAGCTAGATCTTCTCGGTAACTCATCGCTCCTACATCAGTACTTGTAGCTTCACCTGCTTTGCACTTTTATGTTATAGAGAGGGCTTCTTTCCTTAAACCTCGTGAAACAACCTAGCGTCAAACTTACCTTCTGCAGCTTCCTCACCTCTTTCAGAGAGTGAGTGCCTTGCTCTGGATTAGACTTTGGTTTAGGAAATGTTGTGGCTGGATTGATCTTCTATCCGGACCACTACAACTTTCTGCACGTCAGCAGTAAGACTGTTTTGCTGTCTTATCATTCGCGTGTTCACTGGAGTAGCACTTTTTAATTTCCTTCAAGAACTCTTCTTTTGCTTTCACAACTGGCACAAGAGGTCTAGCTCTCAGCCTATCTCAGCTTTCAACACGGCTTCCTCACTAAGCTTAATCATTTCTAGCTTTTGATTTGAAGTGAGAGCCCTGTGACTTTTCCTTCCACTTGAGTACTTAGAGGCCATTGTAGGGTTATTAACTGGCCTAATTTCGAATTATTGTGTCTCAGGAAATAGGGAGGCCCAAGGGGGTTGTGGTGGCCGATGGAGCAAACAGAACACATCCACCATTTACCGATTAACTTCACCTTCTTATATGGGTGTGGTTTGTGGCACCCCAAAGCAATTACAGTAGTTACATCAAAGATCACTGATCACAGGTCACCATAACAAATATAATAATAGTAAAGTTTGAAATAGTGCGAGAATTACCAAAATGTGACACAGAGACATGAGGTGAGCAAATGCTGTTGGAAAAATGGTGCCACCAGACTTCTCCTTGCAGGGTTGCCACAAACCTTCAATTTGAAAAAGAAAAAACAAAATATCTGCAAAGTGCAATAAAATGAAGCACAATAAAACAAGGTGTGCCTGTGCGTGTGTGTACACGATATTGGGGCTGGTAATATAATGTGTTAAGTATAGCTATATCAGGAAAAAATAGTGCATACTTTAGATTACTAAACCTGGTCTCTGACGTTTAGCTTTTCAGGCCTACTTGGGTTTTGGAGACAATTTGAGTGAGGCTGTTGGACTCTAAGTTCTAGATGTTTGGACTCATCATCAAGCCTTGGAGAAGGGAGCACCGGGGCTTGAAGGTTCAAGTAGATGAAACATGTTATAGGTGTCTAAATCTGTAGTATTTTGAAAATTTTATCTTTATTTTCATAAAACACTTTTGTTCTCTGCCTAGCTCCCTTTAAGTCTAACGGAATTCTTTCGATCTATAATGAGAGGTATATTGTCTTTGAAAAATTCTATGCGTGTTTGATACATACCCACAAATATGTATGTCATATTTGTAAGCTATGAATCATAATATAAAAACTAACATCCATGAAGCTATCACAGCAGGAGTGGGGTTTTTGTTTGTCTGTTTGGTTTTTACCCAGGGCATTTATTGCACGATTAGTTGTTGCAGTCTTTAAGATGACCTGATGTTGCAACAGCTGCCCTCTCAGGGCTACGTATAACATGTTCCATCCAGGCCTGAATCTGCAGGATGCAGTGTTTAGTGCCTCGTTCGACTAGGCCCGGGGGTGGTATGGCATCGTTTAGCCTTGGCTCTCCGCTTATACTTTCTCTCCCACTCGGTGGGGTAGCCACATTGGAGCCAGGTTTACTTCTGAAGGTGGAGGTTTTAAGTTAAAGTTCATCCATGTCAGTAAGTGCTGGGGATGGGACAGGAACTGAAGTTCTCATCCTAAATCCAGCGCTCTTAGTAATAAGTATCTTTATACTGATACATATCATTACTCATTTTTAAAGTGTGCATTGTTGTGACTGAAACATTGAAATCAGTGACAGTACTAAATATTGGGGATGAGAGACACTGGGTCCTCATACATTGCTGGTGGGAACATACTCGGTTGGTGCAAAAGTAATTGCGGTTTTTGCAATTATTTTTAACCTTTTAAACCACAATTACATTTGCACCAACCTAATAAAATGGTACAACCACTCTGGAAAATAGTTTGGCAGTTCCTTTAAGATATAACTAGCGTACAACCCAACGATTACACTCTTGGGCACGTATTCCAGAGAAATGAAAGCTTTACTTTCATAGAAAAAACCCTGAACATGAGTGTTCGTGGCATCTTTATTTGTAATACTCTGCAACTGGAATCAGCCCAGATGTCCTTCAACAGGCGAATGGTTAAACTAACCATGGTGCATACATACTGGAGAATATTACTCAGCAATGAAAAAGAAGGAACTAATGATGTATACAACAACCTGGAAGAATCTCTAGGGAATTATGCTGAGTAAAACAAGCCAATCCCCCAACTTTGCATACTGTGTGAACCCATTTATGTAACATTCTTGAAACAGTAGAGATGGAGAACTGATTAATGGCTGACAGGAAATGAAGGGGGGGGGGATGGCGGTAGATGTGATAAAAGGGCAACATGAGATGGAACTTGTGTGCTTGACTGCAGTAGTGGATGCACAAGCCTACACATATTACAATTGTATAGAACTAAATACGTTCACACAAACACACACAAATGAGTACAAGTAAAACTGGAAATCGTAATAAAATCAGTAGATTATATCAATGTCAGTAATCTGTTTTTGATATTATAATTTTATAAAATGTTACCATTGGGAAAACTGGGTAAAGGGATCGCTGTATTTCTAAAACTACATATGAGTCTATAATTATCTCAAAATAGACAAAAACCAAATAGAAATCCAATTTTATAAATAACTAACTTATTGGTTCAGATTTTTAAGAGCGATAGCGTTCCTTTTCCTAACAATCGTTTTTAATTACCTATTAATAAATCATTTATTATTTAGTGAAATCTTGCAATGGAAGGGACTTTGAGTCATGTACTCTAGTCCTGGTACTATTGCCAGTAAAATAGTTATTCAATATAATAGACAGGGGTTTCCTGAGAGGTTATTATTTATTTAGCTGTTTGTTGTCTATTACCGTTCCCCCTCAATTTAATATGAATAATCTGGGGAACTTTTAAAATGCATATTACCAGGCTTAACCCCCTAAGGATTCTGATTCAGTAGGTCTGGGAATAGGGCTTTTGCACCCTGCATTTAAAAAAAATCTATCAGCTGATTCTGATGCAAAAGATCAATGAACCGCCCTTTGAGACATACTGAATTACAGTTTTTATGAATACAGAATATATGTATCACCGAATACAGTTTCTATGAATTACAGAATAAGTAAGAGCCCTTTAAATTCCTTTGTGGCATATAGGATTTGTGGTTAGGTGAGAATTTTAAGAGCACAGTACTGATAAAATTTTTCAAACATCCACGTGTTGGAAAAAGAATGTTTGACCAAATTGAGTATGTACTTGCTCTGAATCAATAAGAACTTTGAACAAAAAGGAGCTTGCCTGTGGTTCCTATTCATGGCGAAGGAATCTTGCCCCGTGTCTTAACTATTTGGGCTGTCTGACCACTCATGATTTATTTGGTACAAAGAAGGCAAAGACTCCAGGTTTAGTTACATAGACTGTATGAAGGAAGTGCTCTGCTAGGGTGAGGAATGCTGAAGCACTTTATAAGTTCTGAAGATAATGTACTCATTAATTCCTTATTTTTTGTAAATGAGGTGCCAACTAAAGTAACCGACCCATCCTTGGTTTTTACCCCTAAACCTTGGTACTCAAGTCATTTAAATTGATTGTTGTTACTGAAAAACAGATGCAAGGAAATTATCCTATTCTACCTTTTGGAGGTGCTGAGTTTGCGTCTTGTTGAAATCTGAGTGACCTCTCTCTTCTCTGCCACCTCAAGCAGATAATCGGAACATTTTCACTTGGGGATTCATCAGGCTTATGTCGGATCCAGTCCAACTACTTCCCAAACTCCAGGGTGTACGGTTTAAGCTAGCGAGTTGTTCTGTGGAAGCCCACTCTCTCTAGGCTGGAGGCAAGGAAGGATCAACTCTACCCATTCCTCCCATAGCAAAAGAATTTATTTCCCCAAAGAAATCTCTGCTAATCCTCTCTCCTCTTTAGCCTGGGAGTGGAGTCAAAGAACCAGCCCTGGCCCTTTTGGCGTGTTTTCTTGGCCACTACACTTTGGTATGCAGCTTTTATTGTATTTTTGTGCCACAAAGCACATAGCACTATGTGTTACACATAACTCGGATCTTTATGTCGTAAAAATACAAAAATATATATGGAAATGATAGACACCGATTTCCATATAATGATTTCCTCTGAGGATGAAGGGAAAGATGAGGAATGTAAGGGGAGAGGGTTTAGGTCTGGTGGTAATATTTTATTTCTTCTTAGAAAAGTGTTTTAAATTAATATGACAAACTTTTGACATCTGTTTACATTTAGTGTGGATGCAGAGCTACCTTTTTATATTACTATCTCTAGTTATACAGACATTTTTTCTGTATGTTTGAAATGTTTTATCACTTAAAATTAAATGGAAAAATGAATCTAGGTTACAATAATTTTTCTGCTTTAGGTTTCGCTCTCCCTTTATGCTCAAAGACAGAGAAAATAGAAGTCATCCGCTAGAAACTATCCCAGCTCCCCACCCGTAGATATACATGTGTGCACCCATCCTTTCCTCTCCCTTCTGTGTACAGTGAGGTCGCTGTCTCTTCCTCTCTACTCCGGACCCCACCCTTCTAATCTCCTCAGGGACTTCATGCTGTTCATCTGTCAACACCTGACTCCCTTCAGTCACCTTTCTCCTGAGTTCCTGTCCACATTTAAATATGTACTAGTTTCCCTTAGCTTGAAAAAACCTCTGCCTCAAGCCCAGTGAATGCTCTCTGTCTGTCCTCCTCTTCGTAGTCAAGCTTCCTTTAAGAGATGATGACTCGGTTGTCTTTATTTTCACACGTCCTACTCTTCAACCGTCTCCAATCTGGCTTCTTTCTCATGATGTTACTCTTTCAAGGTCAACAGGACTTCTGTGTCATCAAATCCAATGGATACCTTTTAGTTCCCAGCTTTGTCACCTCCCAGCAGCATTTGACAACCATTGACTGCTCTCTGCTTCTTGAAATCCTCTTTCCATGATTTCCACGTTACAACATTCTTCCGGTTTTCTCCCAGCCTGTCTCTTCCTCCATGCTTTCCTGTGTCAGTTCTCCATTTTTCAACCAGCTGTTAGGGGAAATTCCCAGGGTGCAGTCCTAAACCCCTTTCTCCTCCTGAATTTCTTCTGTAAGTTGTAGCAGCTACTCCCATGGTTTTACTACTTTCACTGTGTCCCCTCTGAGCCCTTCTTGTGACTCTCAAACCTCTGCCTGTAGCTCTGACCCATTTTCTCAGCCACGGACCCATATATCCAGTTGCCTCCTAAATACCACCCACGTGACTTACGGACACTTCAGGTCCCAACAGGGGCAAACTGAACTCATTCATTTATCTTTCCCCTAACATTTTTGTCCTCCAGTATTCCCTATTTTAGGAAATGGCACCACAATCCATTCAGTTACTGGGGTTGCTTGATTTCTCCCTCACCACCACATTCATGTCCATTTAACCATGAAATCCTCTTAATTCTCCCTCCTAGCTATCTTTCAAACCTTCCTCATTTCCTGTCATTTCTCACTGCCAAAACCCTAGGGCATTTGCTTCCTAACTGACTTCATTTTTAACTCTAGACATTTGAGATTTAGATATTTTTAGTCTAATGCTATTTCAGTACCTGTTATATTTATTTTAATTTTTTTCTTATTGAAGTATAATTTACATACAGTGACTTGCTCAGATATTAAGTTATATAATTTGATCAGCTTTGACAAATGTATTACCTAATGTAACCTTCACTCCTATGAAGATACAGAACATTTCCATCTCCCTAGAAATTTGTCTTGTGACCCTTCCCAGTCAATGCGACTGATCTAATTTTTTAAAAAATTCTAATGCATTTTTCAAAAATAAAAACATCCCAGCATAAAACACCAAAAGATATTCAAAGCTATTTTATTAGTAGTATTGACATGGAGCTATTCTAAAACATAGAACCCGGGTGGCATCTGGTGATTAACTTAGCTATCCTGTTTTGTAAGCTCTAAACATTTTACTATTAAGTTCAGTATAAATGGGTAGGAAAAGAATGTCAACTATAATTTTGTGTGTGTGTGTGTATATATATATATATATATATATATATATATATATATATATATACACACACACATAGTCATGGCACGTAAAGTACAACATAGGGAATATAGTCCATGGTATTATAATAGCTGTGTACGATGTCAGAGGGGTAGTAGACTGGGTGGGGTTATCACTTTGTGAGGGGTGTAAATGTCTAATCATTATGTTGTTTTGTACACCTGAAACTAATAATAAAATTAAATTTAAAAAATTGGTAGGAAAATATTTGCTGATTTTCTAAGCTACCCATGAAGTATGATAGCAATATTTTAGACTAACCTTTTTTATTTAACTTTAGATAGATAGATAGATAGATAGATAGATAGATAGATAGATAGATAGATTGATAGACAGACAGACAGACACACACACATACACCCCTTTATACTTTGGGAATATTTACATAGAGCTGAGGAGATGAGGAAAATGAGTCCAGAAAAAAAATGTAAATACATCAATACCTGTTGAGAACCTTTTATACATAAATGTACATAATGGAATATGAAAAATAGTTATTTTTATTTAACTTACAAAGAACGCTACACTTTTATTTAGGTGAGATGTCCAAGAGAGCTCCAAAATATCCTAAATATTAAAAAAAAATTATCTTAGTATTTATGGGCTGTGCTATGCCAGTATCTTTTCATTTTTCTATTATGCTGTTTTCCTGATTAATTGTTTTAAATCATACCTTAAAACTTCTAGCGATTAAAAATATAGATTAGAAATTATTTTGTCGTTAACATGAATGTTAAACATTCAAAGAACCTAGCTGAACCCGGGAGCTGACCTCTTTTGTTTAGTCACAGGACAGGTACAGTAGAGGCAGCCAAATCTGAGCTTGCTTATCCTGGCCCATCCCTGCGGGTTGCAGGTCTAATTCAGAGGGATCATCGTTAAGGATAAGAAGTAATGTAGGCTCCTCCATACAGGTAACTCAGCCCTTTTTCTTTGCAGCTAGGCTGGTTTGGGGTCATATATTCTGCATTAGAGACACCTGGTGCAGTGAAAAGAGCAAGAGTGCTAGACCTGACACTACTTTGGAGAAAAGAACACTACCAGGTTCCATGTACTATGTCTTTTTCCGCTAATCTTTGTACTTTTTTCATTTGCATCTCTATTGGGAAAATTTTTTGATTACATATCCCTGATATATGTGTCACTATTAATATTAAATACATTATTATACTTCTACAAATAGGAATTTTGAAGTATATTTTCTTCTTGTCTATAAAATGCAACATCTGCATTTTATAGATGAAGATAATAAAACTCAGGGAAGTTTAGCAACTTGACCAACATCACAGAACTTACTAACTGGGTTGTATGTGACAAATCCCAAACCATTTGAAGCCTCAGTTATAAAGTTACAGATTCCAACTGTGATCTGCAAGGCCTCTTCTAGCTCTGAACAACCTCTGCTTCTATGCCTATCTCTCTCTATATATATATTCTATACCTAGCTAAAATATACGTGTAATCTCTGATTTAATATTTCTTAACAGATAATGTGTTATGATGATCCATATATGAATAACTAGTAATTTTAGGAATTAGCGGGTGGTAGAAGAGAAACTAAATACTTAAAATAATATTAAGCTTGGTCTTAGCCACACACTGCCTAATGATGGAGATATGTTCTGAGACATACATCCTTAGGCAATTTTGTCATTGTGTGAACCTCATAGAGCGCACTTACACAAACCTAGATGCCATAGCCTACTACACACCTAGGTGATGTGGTATATAGCCCATTGCTTCTAGGCTACAAGCCGTACAGCATGTTACTGTACAAAACAACACGATATCAAATCAAACACAAGAGAAAGTGATGCAATCAAGAGATGCAATGAACATGAGATGTATGAGGCTGCTGCTGGTGTAACACAGCACAGTGTTTTACAGCAAACTTCTTTTTTCTGTAAGTGAAAAGGGTACACTCTAAAATGAGGATAAAAAGTATTACAATAAATACATAAACCAGTAACATAGTCACTTATCAAATGTTATGTACTAATCATAATTGTATGCACTATACTTTTATACACCTTGTAGCGCAGATTTGTTTATACCTGCATCACAACAAACACGTAACACATTGTGTTACGATGGTATGACGTCACTAGGCGATAGGAATTTTTCATTTGAATCTTATGGGACCACCATTGTATATGCGGTCCGTCGTCAGCCTGAGCATCATTATGTGGGCATGACCTTAATTTTAGAAATCCACTGGTACTTTCTGCTTACAGGTGTTTGCTGCATATAGTAATTCCCTCATATCTGCAGGGGATACATTCCAAGATCCCCAGTGGATGCCTGAAACTTTGGATAGTACCCAATCCTATATGTACTGTTTTTTCCTATACATTCATACCTGTGATAAAGTTTAATTTATAGATTAGGCACGGTGAGGGGTTAACAACAACTAATAACAAAATAGCACAATGATAACAACATACTTTAATAAAAGTTATGTGAATGTGGTCTCTCTCTCCCTCCCTCCCTCCCTCCCTCCCTCCCTCCCTCCCTCCCTCCCTCCCTCCCTCCCTCCCTCCAGTAATTTTTATATTTTCCAGTCTAAACCCATTCCTGAATCTGTGTTACCATCCCTTACTTGTATTAAGTGGCTTGGTGTCACTCCTTTCAGGGGATCTCTTGCTAAAGTCTTTGTATAGGCTCAGGGTTTTCTAGAGGAACCCATTGCTATCAAGCAGACATTTTCTGTTCATACCTTCCACTCACAAATGTAATGCTTTTTCATCTTAACTGAGCCCTTATCATGCACTGTGACCTTAATTTTTGCAATTTGAGTTATAACAGTAAAACTAGCCCAAATTTATTTTTCCTTCTTCACAATTTTATGGGTAGAAAATTTGTTCTTACCATCAATCTTAGCAACCTCAGCACAGGATTATTTTTTCTTTCCTATTAAGTTGAGAACGTCCACCTTCTCACTTAAAGGAAGCACGTTAAGGCTTCTCTTTGGCATACCCAAATTGCCATCATCACTACTCTTGTGCTATGGGGTAATTTTTCAGTAAAATAAGGGTTACTTGAACACAAACACTAAGATACCACAGCAATTGATCCGGTAACCAAGACGGGGCGCATCTAAAGTGTGGAGACACTGGACAAGATTCACATCCAGGGCGGAACAGAGTGGGATGTTGCAAGATTTCATCACGCTATTCAGAAAGGCACACAATTTAAAACTTATGAATTATTTCTGGAATTTTCCATTTAATATTTTCAGACCGAGATTGGCTGCGGGTAACTGAAACAGCAGAAAACAAAACCCAGATAAAGGGGAACTACTGTAGTTAAGAGATTGGTAGCAACAGTCACTTCAAACATGACTTACAATATATTCATTATCCTAAATACCGTAGGTATTTCTATAATAGTATATTTTCATGTGGATTTTTAGGTAATTACTTTTCAGCATTTTTCCCCTACAGCAAAGTGAAGCCTATTATTTCTCTACGTACTGGGGCTGCAGTAAATAACTGCCAGTATGGTAGATGCCTCTCTCTCCACAATGTCAGCAAAAACATTTTCATTTAGAGACCGTCTCAGTTCAGTGCACTTTCTTTATAAGTCAGCTCCTTTTCTGCTAAATAAAAATCGCTGTGATCGAAATAGCTGTCATTTGCCTCGGAAGCATTTTTCTATAGGATCTGTTTTGTTTTTAGCTTTCTTTGGATTTAAAAAGAGAAATGGGGAGACAATTTTAGGTTAACACCTGTCCAAGAAACCCCCAAATTAGAGATGACCATCTGGTTTGCATGATTTGTAATATTTTCAAAATAGGACCTTACTATTCCAAACAGATCTTTAGGCTATTGTAAAATAATAGTTAATTTTAAAACTGAACATTTTACTATCAAACTGAAAAAAGGATAGTGAGATGTTGGTTTTGTTTCTTCCAATAAGGAATACTTCTGTAACCTCTCTGTTCTCCAGGAGACTGATATGGGCAGTGTAAGGTCATATTTCTAATTCCTCACATAACCTGAAGGCCTGTTTGGATTCCTCTGTGCTTCTAGTTATTTTAGGTCCAGCCTAAAGTAATCAACAACAGCAGCTCTTAAGATATCTGGATTTGATGAGGTCATCCCTGCCTTGGGGGTACTTTAAAATTCACTAGCCCTCCTGGGTCCTGTAATCACTTTGAAATAAATTTCCCAGATACACCCCTGAAATGCTGCATTTTACAAGTCCTGATGTTATCATTCACCAGCTCTATTTAGTGCCCCACTGGTCTAGGTACACTAGAGCTTTTTCCAAATCTAGTGCTAAAGATTCAGAGAATATATAAAAAAGCCGAGACTACTGTCAAAGAAATGAAAGTAAAACTGTAATTGCCTATAGAATTGGATGCTGGGGAAGTAAAATAAGTGCATTTGAAAAACCAGTGACTGTTTATTGTTGCAAGTTTTTTGGAAAGCAGTGTAAAATAATATGTATCATAAACCTTTTAAAACTGTATACCTTAGAGCCTGCTTCGCTGATCCTATGCTGGAGTGGTAGCTCGTGTATAAAGATGACCCCTCCTGGTATTCATGCCCTTACGTAATGTCCCCCTACGTTCAATCTGATGTGGCCTTGCATAACCAAGAGTGTGGCAGGAATGATGCAGTTTCCGTCTGGGAACACTTGCTCTGGGTTAAAGGCAATCATTGTGTAAGAAGCCTTACTACCCTGAACACCGTTCTCTGAAGAGGCACACGAAGCTCTTCCAGCAATTCCTGCTGAGGGGTTGGACATGTGAATAAAGGAGCCATCTGCATGTCCAAACCAGGCAGTCAGTCCTTCATCACATGACTCCAGTCCTAGTGAGAAATGCATGAGAAACGACATACTGACCGGCTGAGCCCAGTCAACCCTTAGCGCCATGAAAGACATACATTATTGTAAGCCACTAAGTTTTGGGGTAGTTTGTTCTACAGTAATAGAAAATTGGAACATTTAGCTTTTTTAACCCCTGTCCTTACGCACTGGGATGTTGAAAAACCGAGAGACCGAGTTCTTTTCATCTGCTGTTGCAAACGCCAATGATCCCTTTATTTAGAGTGCTAATGGAGGCCACAGCTCCCTCCCATCTACTCGGTCAAGTTCTGGGTGTCTGCTTGTTCACTAGAAGCCTTCTGTGTGCCTTCTTTTTCAGTCCTGAATGACTTAGGTCACTCCATGCAACTAATTCCCCAGGTATTCTTGCATTTTTGATGCTGTCAACTCCTGAGTATAAGAAATATGAAACCAGGTTTCAGAGAAAATGTGAAAGTTACCTGCTCCTTGTTGGAATTTTAATTCTAGAGTTCCCATAATCAAAACAGAATATGCTCATGCAAATAAAACCTCTACAATTTAGATCAGAGAACTACTAGGATTCTTCCTATAAATGTGAAAACTCACCTGTTACAAAGATGAAGAATGCTGAAACTGTCTCCTAGACTAGTAATGCCTTTTGACAAGGAATTCTTCTCTCAAGTTTTGTGGTTAAAATGCATTTTCATGCTCAAGATAAGCTGGGAAGCATGTACATTTTTAGAACCTTTCTTTTCACTATTTTTAACTTACGTAAACTTAAGGAAGGTTTTCCTTGTTTGGAATGACATAAAAGTTCTTTTTTTAATGTGTCTTTGATTATCATAGTTGTCTTTTGATGTTTGTGAAAATTAATGGGATAATTTAAATTCGGTACATTTAGATATCTTCTTCATAGTTTTCCAGTAGCCCTTCAGCTGGCAGTGAGGCATTCTAATTGAAGGGATAGGATCTATTCCAAATAAAGTTTATCTGCATGTTTGTGATGTACAGAAATATTTACCCTATTAAATGGTTTCTTCATGTTTCTGTTTTTTATAGCTAGCATAGTTTCAAAAGTATTACTGTAAATATCAGGAATTTATTTAAAGAAAAGGGTAAAAGTCATATCTGTCAATAATTTTAACTAGTTTTTTCAGCCAGCTTACTTCTAACTATGCTGTAAAAGTCAGCTAGGTACAATGTTGTCAATATAAGAAGAAGAAAAAAATTTTTGAAGATTATTTTAGAGTAGCTAGTAATTGAAAAATCTGAATAAAATGGACAAACATGTCTCAGCTTTTTCTATGAAATGATGAAATGATTGTATTTGAGTTTTGCAAGTAATAACCTTATCAATTATGTTTCCTGATTATTCAAGTCCACTAAATATATTAAGTAAAATATTTGTGAGTAAAAGTAGAGATATAATGGATACATATTTTTCTAGCCTACTTCTCAAGATTAATATCCACGTGGAGAGTGTTTGGGAGTAAAATAAATGGGACTTTGTGCTTTATATATTTATGAAAGATGTTGACTCTGAATTAGATAAGAAATAATCTTAAATGGCTAAACTTTGATGTGTTGCCTCTTTATGCCTATTTTGAAACTTAATGTAAAATTATTTAACAAAATCAATTCAGATTTGTTTTGAAATAAAAAATTATCACAATGAGATCAAATGATATAAAAAAAGAAGAAAAAGTATCACTATTCTTTAGAATGGACTTAGTAGAGAAAGTTAGTTTCATCATTTATGTATTTCCGATCTCCAGTGATTTTTCTTTATCATAAAATATTCGTAATCATTTACTTTAGTCATAAAGAACTGCTTCTATTATTTTCAGACAGATGTTATCTTTTTCTAATTAGTCATTTATGCCTCAAAGATTAATTTATAAAAAATGATAGTGTCATATAAATTTGATTCTTTCAACCCCATCATTTTTGTTTTGATTTTATCATGTAACCTTGTAGTAACAGTGTTTCTCAGCCGGAGCACTACTGTCATTTGGGTCCAGATAATTATTGTGCGTGTGTGGGGGGGACGTTTTTCTGTGCATTGTAAGATGTTTAGCAGCATCTCGGGTCTGTACCCGCAAGATTCCAGTAGCACTTCCCAGTTGTGAAACAAACATTGTCTCCAGACATTGCCAGGTGCCCTCTTGGGGGCAATATTGACTCCAGTTGAGGATTACTGCCACAGTATATTTACCAAAATTCTTATCGTGCTTTTCAGAATAATTTAGAATAAAGCTGTGTACCATTAGTAGCTAGGCACAAAATCAGCAGAATAGAGGTGCTGTTAGGCAGTATTTTAGGTGGTTCTATAGTTCAGCATAAATAAAAAGGTCAGAAACAATAACTATATTTCTTAATCAAAGACTAGATTATCTAGGTAATTGGTACAGAACAGACCACTGGAAACATTTTAGTGAGTGCCACACAGGGAAATAAAATTAGTTAATAGCTATAGATGTCATTCATGGCTGTTTTTCTTCAATCATTATTTTTAAATATAAAGTAGCAGGATCTACAGATATTAAAGGACACATGAAGGTCCTTGTACTGTTTTGTGTTACCCCCAAATCACAGTAATTTTCCTTGGCATGCTGGAATAAGTATGTATTTCACTACTTTTGTCATTATGTCTACAAGAGGCGATGCCCAGTGCCCTGCTGGGAACGTCATTAATCTAACTTCCTCTCCAAATTTTTGGCATTCTGTATCATGATGAACACTCAGCAGGCAAGCCAGTTCACAGGGTGTTTTTCAGTTTAAACATATGCCAGAGAAAATAGAAAAATGTAGCCATTTGAACAACATAGAAAAGCAAAATTATTTCAAATTTATTAAATAGGATACACAGGAGGGAGAAATACACAAAAGTCTTAGTTTCCAACACCTGTTAAGGTTACTGTGCATTTGAAAGCATTTTGTGGTAGTTTTATTGAACATTGGTCAAAAATCTGAGAAAATTATTGTTGGAGAATCTAAAGGGCAGTTGACATCACTAGACTTCTTGAGATGGGTGTCCAGTAGAAGGTAAGACAGGACTAAATCCCGAACACTGGGAGAGAACGCTACTCACCAGGTCTGTTTTGTTTTTCTTTACTTGGTGATACATCCCTACTGTGGAGCAAGGCAGGAAGAGGGAGAAAAGAAAATAGTGTAAGGTCTTCCCTGGTGTTTTTTACTATTTGAAATTAATCTTGATTTAAAACCCTATCTCAAAAAAATCATATAAAATGATAATATAAAATTAGATTTCTAAAAGTAAAATCATGCCATGCTATGGTCCTTCAAGTGACACTTTTAACTATTTTAAGGGTACTTGTATAGTAAATTTATTATGTGTTTGACCCTGATCCGAGACGTGCTGAAAGTGCCTAAGGCAGTACCTGTCACATAGTAGACGATTAATAAATACTTGCTGAATGTGTGGGAAGGGGATATCCTGGTGTGGCAGTATGTCTTATTGTACAATATAATATCAATTTTGTTTCAACCGTACCCCACATACTTTTCCCTTCCCATGTTATTGTTAAGCAAATTCTGGATATCATTTTATTGATAAATATTTCAACGTCTATCTCTAAAAGATTAGGGCTCTTTAAACATTAAAACAGACTATTACTATCTAAAATATTAAAATAATGCCTTAATATCATCAGGTATCCTGTCAGTCTTCAAATTTTCATTGTCTCATAAATGTCATTCCCCCCACACACACGCACACATATTTTTTCATTTGAGTCAGGACTCAAAAAAGATCCACATATTGTGATTATTTGTTTTTTAACTATTTTTAATCTTTAGTTGTTCCCATCTTCTCTTTACCCCCTTGTAAGTTATTTCTTGAAGAAACTGGGTTGTTGTGTTGTAGCATTTCCCACAGCCTAGAGTTTACTGATTATATCCTGATAGTGTCACTTACTTAGGTGTCACTTCTGTTCCTGTCTCCTGTATTTCCTGTAAACTGGTAGTTGGAGCTAAAGGCTTGATCAGATTCAGATTCAGTTTCTTTTTGGCAAGTTCAAAAAGAAGGTGGTGGCCAAATCATAATGATGGCATTATTGGCTTTTTGCTCTGTGCCTTGCATATTGATTTAGCTAACATTTGTTGAGTATTTTTATGTGCCTAGCATTGTGCTTGGTTCTATAGATACTGTGTCATTTATTCTTATTTAAGCCTCATAATGCTATTACATATCCATTCCTATCTGATGACCAGACCTTTTATTAAGGCCAAGTAATCTTAAATGTCTTTCAAACAAACCCCTTGGCATATATTCCCATTGTCATTTGTGTGATTTAATTTGGAGTTGTCTAAACTTTCTTTTCACTGGATTAATTTAGACTAGACAAAAACACCTTGCATTAAAGGCATTTTTCATATTGTAATAGAATTAAAATAATAAAGCTCAAAGACCTATCATTTAGCTGTGAATTCGTTATACTCAAGCTTTTTGGTACTGGGATTCACCATCTGTGAATCTCACAAAGACTGATATCTAAACCATAAATAGGGCCAACAGAATTGAGTATTTCCTGAGTCTCTCTTTTCTTTGCTCTCATTGTCTTCTGCAGGTGCACTTTTATGTCTCTTTCATCTCTTTCTGCCTTCTGTGTATGCTCACAGTATCCTACTGTTGCCCAGTGTGAGAAACTAGCTTGTGATTGTAAAAGCAAAACTAGCTTTTTGTTTTTTGTTTACATATCTTTAATTTATTCTGTTCATTTCTCACCATAGTTCTAAACTCTATTGTTTATAAAACCAGACCATTGGAGCTCCAGATTCAAAAAATAAATGTCAAAGTATCTTGACCAACTGACATTTTTGAACATTAAAGTGTTTGATACGTGCATGTGCTTTGTTGATTCCGAGAAGGAATATACCTACCAAAAAGGACTCCTTGTAGTTAACAGGGCCCAAATTTATGAACAGAATCTAGCAGCCATTGTTTACAGAGGCCTCTCACACGCGTTGCTTATCAGGGAAAAGCTGCAGACTGAGCCGCCAGCCTCCTGCACTGATGTCCTGGTGTCTGAGCAGGAATCTTATAAAGGAGTTCCTGGAATTGTATTTCGACGAATGGGCTGAGATCTGCTCCATCCAATTGGAGCTGCACAGCTATATCCTCATTTGCATCTTTACTGACCCATTAGAGCAGCTTCATAATGACCAATCAGGACATGAGATTCCTACCAATCAGGACAGTACTATTTGAACCAATCAAACTGTGCAAATTTGGATTCCTCATTTATGTAAAAATGGACCAAACAGGGACTGGAGTGGGCATATTCTCTATATAAGCCATACTCCTTTGGGTGAAGGGGAAGCACACTTTCCATTTCCACTGGCGGCTGCATTCCCTGGTTTGCAAACTATTCACCTGAATAAAGTTTCTTCTTTTACTGCACCCCAGTTGGGGACGTCTGTTGGCATTAGATTGGTGGCAGCAATCTTTTATTGACAGGCTGATGGAGAAAGGGCACCAACTGGCCCAAATTGCAATTAGATACCACAGCACTGGGAGCAAAACAACGCAAAGAAGAGCCATTCAGCTTTACAAGCTGACATGCAAAGAGTAATGCATTCTTTATATCTTAAACCTTCTTCTCCACTCACTTCTCCTTTAATAGTTGTGACATTCTCAATTTTCAAGAATATCTACTAGGTGAAACATTTGGTCAGTTGAATAGAGGAACATAAGGCCTTAGTGTATACAATAGGAAAATAGGAGTGTAATTTCTTATTCTGGTTGTACCTCACTGTGAGACATTACACAAATAGCCAAATTCTCTGTTCTTGTTTTTTTTTTTTTTTAATACAGTTATTTTTATCATGATTATCCATGAAGAACTTTACGATTCTTATTTGAAACATTTGTGTGTGAGCGTGTGTAAACAGGAATTGTGTGTCTCTTTACCTGATCTGACAGTGTCCCAGGCTCACATGGTACACGTGCTTGTGTTTAACAAGTAGCTTTCAATGCTGGTGGTATTTGAAAGGTTATACATTCTAAAGGGTATTTTGTTCCCTTTTTCCTTGGCAAGACCAAGGAGCTTCCTTTTCTAAGACCAGTGCTGTTTGGACTCAGTGAAAGTGCACTTTGTTCTAAGGAATTGTAATATGAAAGCCTAGAATATATATTGAGTTCTTCCAAGAAGGGGGGAAAAATCACGTTCTAGGACAATAAATGCTGACTTGGTGCTGAATGAATGATTGTTATGTGCTCTTTTACTCACAGGCTCGCTTCTCATATGTGCGGATGAAATATCTTTTCTTTTCCTGGTTGGTGGTTTTTGTTGGAAGCTGGATTATATATGTGCAATACTCCACCTATACAGAACTCTGCAGAGGAAAGGACTGTAAGAAAATAATAGTAAGTATTGTTTATTTCTAATATATGGAAAAACCTATATTAATAAGTTACATTAATAACACATTATGTTTATTACTTATATATTTACTAATAATTACTTTCGAAAAGTAAAAGTTAATTTGGCCTTCAGGTTGTGCTGAACCTCTTAGCATTTTGATAAGACCAAGTAAGTAGGACCATTCCCCACTTTGAAAAATCTAATATTCAGAAATCTAAATACTTAATACAGACTAGTATGAGAGCATCCTTATTACAAAGAGCAATTTTTTTTTTTCAGATATTCTTGAAGTCAGTTTAATCAGATGAGTTTTTTAATGTTTAGTGTATGAAAGTATTGTGGACAGGCAACCTTTCCAGAACACATCTTTTGAATAAATGGAGTCATTTTTGAATACCAGAAATTTATCTAAAAAGTGTATACGTGCATTTATTTAATTTCTATCCTAATAATTAGATATATCTCAGGAAAATTGCTTTACCGATCTAAGATTTCTAGTAGTAATTATGGTTCCATAGTACTTATATTTTAAATGTTTGAGGATGAGAAAACTTAACTCCTTGTTTTCTACTAATATCTTCTGATATAAATAATATGAAAATATTTCATATGAGAATTATATTATTGACAATGATGATTGTTGGGATCCCAATTGTTATAACTTATTAAAGATTCTGTAACTACTGAGTGATCACAGGCCAGTGGAGCTAGTTGTGAGCATATAGCAGGGGATAAGGCAGCCTGACCTTACAAACTTATAGTCTAGCAGAGAATAAAATGAATAATTGCAATAAGATAAGTTAAGTATTATAATCACAAGTGTTATAGGAACATAAGACAGGGAGACCTGAGCTTTCCAAAGTTCTAAGAAAATAAAAATCAATTTAACTGTAGGTACTCTATCAGTCAGGATAAAAAAAAAATTATTCCCTAGGAATATTATAGTCTCTTAACTAGGCAAGGGAGAAATTACTAATATAAAAAGTATAGGAAGCAGGGGAATTAGTAAAAAAGAGTCCCAAATTATCAATCAAAAAAGAGTTCAAGTTATCAATCTTATGTCTATTCCAAATGGCCATTCTAGATCCTTGAGGAGTTTTAAGGTAGAAGGAAGCTCTGGGGCCGGGCAATGTATTGGGTACTTTACAGGCGTGTTGGTGGAGCCAGAATTTGATCCTAATTCTGTCTCTATATGAAGCTCATACTCTTTCTGCTTCTCTCTGTCAGGAAAAACTAACAAAGAAAGTTAAAGTTTAATAAAGCTAACAAAACCCCCCACAAAACTCACTTTCAATGAAGAAAGAAGCAGAAGTTATATAATCAACTATGATAACATATAAATAACCAAAACTGTTTGAAATGTTTATTTCCCTTCTAGGCCGCCTTTCTCAAAGTAGGTGCCTTAGGGCACATTAAAAGATATTTCATGGATAAAAGAATTCAATGGTCAGATATATTTGCAAACAGAGGGTTAAACAAAGATAAATCTCTGACTTGACTGAGGACTTCTCAAGGTCTTTCATATACTAATGTGCATTGTACATCTCCAGAGAAAGCAAATATACTTGATTAGGAAAAATCCCATCCCCACCACAGCCCTCCAAGGAAGACCTGTAACATCTGGTGATACTAGAAATACTGTTCTAAGAAATTAAGCCAAAATGAAATGGATATGCTTTTATCTAACATTATTACGATAACCTTCAAAATGTAAAGCATAATGCTACATGTTCTGTTATGAGTGAGTTATAGTTGAAGTACCTCATCATTTCTTCCTTAATTTAATTTCACTGTAATTGATAAGAAATGGAAGCAGAACATACTTTTAACATAATTTAATACTTTATCTTGCTAAAACTTGAAAAAGTTTTCTGAGACTAAAATACATCTTTTTCCTAAAGCTGGCTTTTGTAGTTGAACATTTGGAAATTATATTCTTGAAACTTACCAAAAGTGGTAGTACTAAGATCAGTGGTACTAAGATAGTACTAATACTGCATAGGAATTGTTTGATTAGAACTAAAAAGCAAACATTAAACAAACATAAAGCAAACATTAAACAAACATAAAGTAAACATTATGTTAACATTATATATAAAGCTTTTTAGAAACTACATATAAGTGGTCCACAGTTCAAACCCGTGTTGCTCAAGGGTCAGCTATAGAGTTGTTTCTACTTTTTGGCTATTGTAAATAATGTTGCTATGAACATTGGTGTGCCACAATCTGTTTGAATCCCTTTCCGTTCTTTTGGGTATCTACCTAGAAACGGAATTGCTGAATCATGGGGTAATTCTATATTTAACTTTTTGAGGAACTGCTATATTGTCTTCCTGATTCTCTTAAATACATTTCTGTTTTCTGTTGAAACTATCCATTGTTTTACTTATTTTCTCTACCTTTTTTCTTATTTACTTGAACATGAACATAGTTACTTTAAAATCATTTTTGGATAACTCCAATATCTGGATCATCTGTGGATCTGTTTCTATCGTTCATGTTTATCTGTTGTTTTTGGTCATGTGATTTTGTCTTTTGGCACGCCCTGTGATTTTTTACATAAGCCTGCAGAGAGAGTTTCCTTTCCCTCTAGTAGGAAGATATAATGGTAACTGATCACTTCCACCCAATCAGGGGCTACGCCATGTGGACTCTGGGTTGCACCTCTAGTAAAGTTCAAACTACTTTGTTTGACTCATCTCCATTCTAAGAACATAGCCATCCAGGAATTTTAACTGACAGCCTGGGAATCCATTGGGGTTTCTTCCTCTGGCAGGTTCATAACTCTAGTCTGTATCTTGTGAGACTACCAAAATATCTCCTCTGCTTTTCAAAGACTTTCCAATGAGATTTTTACCCTCAAGATTTGGCAAATATCCCAACAGGGTAACTGGCTCCTTAGGTTCCTGTAAAAGCTTGCTCGTTTCTTATCCCCAGCAGCAACTCTCTACCAGTATACAGTACTGGTCCTCAGACCCCTGCACATGCCCTGTATCAGCAAAATGCCTGAGGGAAAAAGAGGCTATAAAAGTCAAATCACACCTCTGAGGTTTTTTTAGCTAACTTTTACTCTTGGGGTCCCGCCCTTCAGGGTCTCCGCACTAAGCATGGTGTACCAAGGCCACCCCCTTGGTAGGAGCTGGACTAGATTTTTGTCTTCCTTAAGACTATATTTCAGGGCACACGTCTCCAGGCAAATGCAGCCACAAAATCTAGGCTCACCTCTCAAATCTTATCCTCTCCCAGATCTTGATCAAATTTCTCACTATCTTCTTAGCTCTTTGAAGCTTTAATATATACTTTAAAAAGATTTTTGTGCTTGCTTTTTAGTTCTAATCAAATAATTTCTATGCAATATTAGCACTACTAATCTTAGTACTACCGGTTCTGGTAAGTTTCAAGAACATAATTCCCAAGTGCAAAGCAAGTACAATTTTTTTTTTAAAGCCAGCCTTAGGAAAAAGATATATTTCAGTCTCAGAAAACTACTTCATCATTTTCAGGTTTTGGTAAGATAAGCATTAAATTAGCTAGAATTGTGTTCTGCTTCCATTTCTTATCAGTTAAAGTCCCCAGACGATTACTGTGGCTGTCCCATTTAGAGTTTTGCCTCCAAGCTGAGATCATTGTTTAGGCGTTAGGGTTGGCAGGTGATCACAGTGTGATAAGCAGTTTACTTGTGTTTAAAAATCGTAGTCTATCTTGGCTTCCATAGCTTTCTTCTCTGTATATCTGTCTCTTCCCCTTTCTCTCCATACATGTGAGGGCTCATTAACTATGGTAGTTAAGAGCATAAGCATGGGAATAAAAGAGCTTCACGTTTGAGTTCCACCTTTGCCATTCCTTTGCTGTGTAAGTTTGGGCAAGTTATTAGGCGCTGTAAATGGGGATTAATAATCCTGTATGTCTCACCTATATCCTCACCTGTTGTGAGGATAAAGGAAGCTCATGTATTAAACCGTTAATAATACTGTATTGTATATTTGAAAGTTGCTAAGAGAGTAGATTTAAAAGTTATCACAAGAAACAAATTTGTAACTGTATAGTGATCGATATTTATGATTTATTGTGCTGATTATTTCACATTATAGATGGTCCCCAATTTATGATGGTTTGACTTATGATTTTTTGACTGTATGATGGTGTGAAAGTGATACACATAATATTCAACACTTGATTATAAAAATAGGCTTTGTGTTAGGTGATTTTGCCCAACTGTAGGCTATTGTAAGTGTTCTGGGCACATTTAAGGTACGCTAGGCTACCCTATGATGTTCGGTAGGTTATGTGTATTAAATGCATTTTTGGTTTATGATATTTCCAATTTATGATGGGTTTATCGGGATGTAACCCCATCATAAATTGAGAAGCACCTGTTATATACAAATATCAAATCATTATGTTGTACACCTGAAACTAATATAATGCTGTATGTCAATTATACCTCAATTTTAAAAAGTGAGATTTATTAGAAGGAATTAGCTTACCCAATTGTGGGGGCTGGCTAGGCAAGTCCGAAATCCATGGGGTAGGCTGCCAAGAAGGACAGTCTGGAACTTCTGGACATGGGCTGACGCTGCTGACCATCCACAGGTGGAATTTCTTCATCAGGGAAGCCTCAGCAATTCTCTTCAGGTCCTTCAACTAATTGAATCAGGCCCACCCAGACTATCTAGGATAATCTCTCTTGAAGTCTATTGCTTGTGGACTAATCCCTTCATAGCAACACCTAGATTATTATTTGCTTCTTTACCTGGATTGTAGCCTCGCCAAGTTGACACATCCAAGGGCCATCACATCAGGTTAAAATTATTTAGTTTGTACTACAAATAGTTGTACTACAAAAGTTTAAAGAAAGATGGCTTCAGTGAAAGAGAGATCACAGTGGGTAGAACAGGAGAGAAAGTCTTCATAGAGGAGAACTTCTGCCAGCCCTTATAGAATAGAAGGAATTTGGAAAGGCATTGAGGAACATCTTTCTCCTAATTATAAGCCAGGCTTGCCTTAGTACTTTTATCCCAAAGAGCAAGATGCTGATTAACATTAGATCTGAGAATTCCCAGAATCATGCATTAGTCATTGGGTCTTTTGGCTGCCTGTAAATTAATATGTTTTCCTCTTTGTCCTTTCATTGTAAAAAAAAACCAAAAAACTTAGAAGGTGGAACAAATCAGATATGTAGTTCATATAAGTTGTGTGCTCTATGTATTAGTCTTTTAGTAATCGTCTATTTCTTCCACATTGGAAATCACTATAGGTTATTACTGTTATTTCCCTGAGATGTTTTCTCTAATCAATAGATGATTTTTGTTGAAAGATGTTATAAAGTTAACGAGATTCTTAATTTATTTAAGTTTCTAGGGAGCTAGGAGCCAAAACTGAGATTCATTTAGCATATTATAAATTGATTTGCAACTTGAATAGTTTCTTGTTTTCAGTTTTTAATAAAAGTATGAAATTTTCCACTGTCACATCCATTATTTAGAACTTGATTCTAGTGAAATGCATAATAGGCTTTTAAAACTTTGGAGAAAGGAAATGGAGTGGAGGCAGTGCACCCTGGGAAGCCAAGTTTAACTTGTGGAAGTTGTAAGGAATGAGAATTGTGTTCTGCTCTTTGTTTAAAGGCAGCTCTCTAAAACTGAGGGCAACCACTAACTAACCTTAATTAGATGTGCTTGGAGGGATCCATTTTTTTTCCAGTTGTGCTTTTCTCTTTTTTCCACCAACCTAATTATAATGTTGTATATCTCATTGTACCGTACATTTTCTCTGACCATAGAAATCACTAATTCACTCATTATTTCAGCAAGTCCTATTTGGAGCCTAATCATAAAGAAATTTTGCACAATTTGACTCTGTAATTTGCTGGATTCGTTAAAAAAGAAAAAAAGTGGGAGAGTTAGAGAAATTTTCCTTCTCTACATTTTTCAGGACAGCACTGTTTAATATTGATATTTCTGGCATGTTCCTCCATGATCGAGAGTGACGTCTTACCTGGGCACTAATGAAGGAATCACTCACTCCCCATGCCATTCTGGTGAACCTCTGTGACGATTATATGAGCAGGAGCTTTAAAATGGAAGCATTAAAAGACGAAAGAGCCTCTCAATTTTATTACAGTCTCTTTTAGGATTTAACTTTGAGAGACGATAGTTTGTTGATTAAAACAACTATCTTCGCATACACTAAATTTAAGATATTTAGAACCATGTTTTCAGTTAGGTGGCAATACATAACTAACAATTTCATTTAGTTTTTGCATTTGCTTACGATCAATAATTTGACTCCAGAGGTTCATTTTGTGCTCTTATCCTATATTTTTAAAATATACGGAACCAATCCAATTGGAACACACTGTTTTCAAAGTATGAGCTTAATGTTTTCCTCTGAAGAAAAGTAGTCTGCCTTCATGCCAACTTGAGTTAGGTTACCAATCTTTTCTTTGTGAGTTTACAGAAAAATACTTACTGGACAAGTTTATTTCCAATCTTAATATCCATAAGCGTTATTCTAAGGATAACCTGACTGGTTAAATGATAACAGCCTTTCTGGTGGCCTGGCTGTGTTATGCTGCATCTTACATCATGTGGTGGTCACCGTGATCCTGAGAGACATTAGGTGTCCTTGTTATCATTTGCATCATTCCTGAGAAGCAATAAAGAGACTAAGGGTTAAAGCCAATTTCAAAGAAACAAGCCAGCAATCAAACACCGTGTTATTTTAGTTACCCTGTGCTGGGACCTGGAGATATGAGATAAGACGAGTCTCTGCCCTGAAAATGCTTACAGACTAGTAGAGAATACAGAAAAATAAACAAGAAGCACATAATTGAGACTGGGAGTACTGTTGCTAGATTTAGCGAAAAACAAACAAAACAAAACAAAAAACCAGAATCTTGGCTATTGTAAATAGTGCTGCAGTGAACACGGGAGTGCGTATATCTTTTTGAGTTAGTGTTTTTATTTTTTTTGGATAAATATCCAGAAGTGGGTTGCTGGCTCATATGGTCGTTCCGTTTTTAATTTTTTGAGAAACCTCCATACTGTTTTCCATAGTGCATCTTAATCATTTTTAGTGTACAGTTAGCAGTGTTCAGTATATTCACATTGTGTGCAGCCAGTCTCCATCACGTTTTTATCTTGCAAAACTGAGACTCTGTACCCATTAAACAACTTCCCATTTCCCCTCCCCAGTCCAGGACCTGGCATCCACCCTTCTACTTTCTGTTTCTATGAGTTTGATTACTCTAGAAACCTCAAAAGTGGAATCACACAGTGTTGTTTGTCTTTTTGTGACTGGCTTATTTCACTTAGCATTATGTCCTGAAGTTTCATCTACATTGTAACATGTGTTAGAATTTCCTTACTTTTTAAGATTGAGTAGTGTCCCATTGTATGTATATACCACATTTTGTTTATCTATTTGTCGTGCGGGGCGGCCTGCGGGGTCTCTGCTCCCGCTCCCCATACAAGAACGCAGGACATGGTGAGGCCAAAAAGGAACACCCACGGAGCCATAGGTAGGGGAGTCATACCACTATATTCTCTCTGGCGGCACTATACTCTCACTGGAGGCTGGATCCACACTGTCTTCAAACCACCATCCACACTTGCCAGCCCAGCCGCCATCTTCTTGCTGGCCCCCATTCTTCCTCCCTTCTCTCCTTCAAACCGCCATCTTTCTTCCCTCTCCTAGCATAGCCACAGCAGTTATATTAGTGGCCAATGGCTCACTGGTTATAGCTGACGGCCAACTAGCCACAGCTGATGGCCATGCAATCACAGTTGGCCATTTACTACCTGAGCCAGCACCTGTCTATGTGAGGCCGAGAGCCTGGAAACTACTCTCTGGGGCTCCGCCCCCACACTCCACCCCTGTGACGCTCTCGCCTCACAATCTACGCGACAAGCGTCTTCCGCGAGGGGACCTGTGCGAGGAGCCTGGAGGTGAATGCAATATCCTGGACACAGCCAGGCTCTCTGGGCACAGCCAGGGTTTCTCAGGGCACCACCAGTGCTTCTGGGCATGGCCAGACTTCCTGGACTTCTTAGGGTACCACCTGTCTTCCCGGACACAGCCAGGGTTTCTCAGGGCACCACCAGTGCTTCTGGGCATGGCCAGACTTCCTGGACTTCTTAGGGTACCACCTGTCTTCCCGGACACAGCCAGGGTTTCTCAGGGCACCACCAGTACTTCTAGGCACAGCCAGACTTCCTGGACTTCTTAGGGTACCACCTGTCTTCCCGGACACAGCCAGGGTTTCTCAGGGCACCACCAGTACTTCTGGGCACGGCCAGACTTCCTGGACTTCTTAGGGTACCACTAGTTTCCCCGGGCACAGCTAGGATTTCTCAGGGCACTACCACTCTCTGTGGGCACAGCCACACTTCCTGGACACAGCCAGGGCTCTCAGGGCACTGCTACTCTCTCTGGGAACAGCCCGACTTCCTGGGCACAGCCAGGGTATCTTCAGGGCTCAGCCAGACTTCCTGGACTCAGCCAGGGCTCTCAGGGCACTGCCACTCTCTCTGTGCCTCTCAGGGTACCCTGCTGGAACAACAGCGACTCACAATCAAGGTGCTTACATATTCTCAATGGCGGCCAGTCAAGACACAAAAGCAAATATCCCCCAGTTCCACTACAAGGTGGTAAGTTCCCAAACAAACAGTCAAGCGGTCCATTAAATTAGGGATGGAAGGCAATTCCCCATAGTCCATAGTCATTCACCAGGGCTGTCCTGGGGGTGAGGGACGACCTTGACCTCACCCTCATCTCCCACGGAGGACTCAGCAAGCGTTACCTCCTGGGACTATAAGTCCTGCATCCAGGCTGCCTGAGCAGGAACTTCCCCGGCCCACAGGGCTGCAACGACCTTTGCTTTCTCCGGCCTGTGCTGGTTGGGGAACCGTCCACATCTTTCCACCTCTCCACGGGGCTCCATCTCTCCAGCAGCTGCATGGCTTTTCCTGTGCTGGTGGGAGAACCGTCCACGTCCTCCCACCCCTCCACGGGGGTCCAGCTCTCTGGCAGCTGCTCCTCCTGGTCTTCCAGATACTCAGTGTTCATACGCACAAACTGCTCCACCACTCTTCGGAGAGCGTTGGCCGGCACCATACCCTGCTCGCTGCGCCATTTGTCGTGCGGGGCGGCCTGCGGGGTCTCTGCTCCCGCTCCCCATACAAGAACGCAGGACATGGTGAGGCCAAAAAGGAACACCCACGGAGCCATAGGTAGGGGAGTCATACCACTATATTCTCTCTGGCGGCACTATACTCTCACTGGAGGCTGGATCCACACTGTCTTCAAACCACCATCCACACTTGCCAGCCCAGCCGCCATCTTCTTGCTAGCCCCCATTCTTCCTCCCTTCTGTCCTTCAAACCGCCATCTTTCTTCCCTCTCCTAGCATAGCCACAGCAGTTATATTAGTGGCCAATGGCTCACTGGTTACAGCTGACGGCCAACTAGCCACAGCTGATGGCCATGCAATCACAGTTGGCCATTTACTACCTGAGCCAACACCTGTCTATGTGAGGCCGAGAGCCTGGAAACTACTCTCTGGGGCTCCGCCCCCACACTATTCATCCATTGATAGACCCTTGGGTTGCTTCTACCTTTTGGTTGGAAATTATTTTAAAGTAATCTCGTTTGGTCATGCATCCTCCTAGATTCTGTTTTGAAGATAATGGTAGCCAATGATAATGTTTGATATAAGTGAGTATTAACTACTCCCACACAACCTTATTACTATGTTAAAATGAAAATGATTTCTGCTACACATACAGGCATTTATTTAGCACATAACACAAAACACTTCATATCATCCGTCTGTAAACTCATTCAAGATCTAACTCTGTCCTTTTGGGTGCTCTGTTAACTTGCATGAAAGATTTACTAGGGGCAGAAGCAGTGATTCTCCAGAGGCTTGTTACCCTTATGATCAGAAATTCGTAACCGGTGATTCTCAAAATGTGGTCTCTGAGCGGCAGTATTAGTATCACCTGGAAACTTCCTACAGATGTAAATTTTCAACCCTACCTAAAACCGAATGAGTCAGAAACTTTTGAGACAGGTTCAGCGCTTTGTGTTTTAACAAGACCCCTGGGAGACTGAAGCTCCCTAAAGTTTTAGAGTCTCTGTTTTAAAACAATTACCCTGGGTACCTCCCTAAAGATAAAGGTTATAGCTTCAAAGGTTATAGTTCTTATACCCTCTTTGTGAAAAGATAGGGAATATCTCACCGTATTTTAGCCAGTTCACGTATCTTAAATACCTTTAATTTCACCAATAGCCCATTTCTAACATTGCCGTGCTATTTAACAAGCCACAGTTTTCACCAATAAAATCCTAATTTGCTAATTAACAAAAATCTTAGAAACGGATCAATTTTGATCAAGATATGGAGCAGGGGTTTTCTTGTTACCTTATTGGAACGCTAGCGGAGCACCTGTACATTCCTGCATTCCTGATTAGGATATTAGAGGCACCTGGACTATAAACTCACCTGCACGCACACACATACATCACACTGTACGCTGAAGAATTTTAAAACAAATTAGAGACATAACAAAAGGAAAGGGAAAAGTGGAAAGAGTGTGTGTGTGTGTGTGTAGGGAGAGGAAAAGAGAGTGTGATGAGCACCATTGTTAATGGCCGAGAGAAAGAAGTCAGGAGAAAGAATGAGAAATTGAAGACACAGTGAGATGCAGAGATGGTGGAGATTTTAAATAGCTGATTAGGGCATGGGAGAGGATACTGACTAGAGGCGTGGAGAATGTTCAAACATTAAGAACCCAACTCCTCTGTTTTTTCCTAAGTAATGAGAAATTGATCAGATTGTCCGAATACGTTTTTAGAACACGGATCTTAGGAAATTATTTAAAAACTAGGTATGCATCTGTTCATTGTTATTGCCCCTTGTGGTGCAGTTTCCATAGTTGAAATTATTCCTTCAGCTTGGATGGATTTTGTAAAAATGTAGCCCAGGAGTGCCATCTTCTGGTACAATGAGGTATGTGCAAGCAAAGGAGGGGGTATAGTAAAAATCGTAGTAATAAAATCTGAGGGCTGGAAAAACTTTTGATGTTCTCTGCTGAGTTTCCTACTGTAAAGTCGAACGTTCTTTATAATCTCTGTCTTTTTGGTTAGAAGATCGGATTACTGACAGTGGTTATAGTTTGTGTGTATGGCCCTGCTTGAGAAACAAAACAGTGTGTGGTCAACCATCCTTTCTATACCAGCATGAAGAAAATTTGCTTTGGGTTTGTGATGGAAGCCACAAGTGGAAGAGCCTTTTGTGTGTGACTGCCTCTTTGATGCAGGGTTGGCTCGAGGCCTGTGCTCAAAACAAGAATGCGATTCTTGTTGCTGAATGCCAGGTTTGTCTTCACTGCTTACCAGTGTACCGATAAGATATTGGTTTCTTCTTGTTTGTTTGTTTGTTTTAAATTTTATGGAAAAGTATTAATTTTATCCTCAGTGAAGTTGTAAAATCAAAATTACTATGTTCTTTATGGTGGATATTTAATAAACATTTACCAGAAACTTAAATACCAAACTCTGTGCTATGTGCTACAGGGGAAGGGGATGTTCAAAGGTGAATATGGCAGTGTCTCTGCCTTCAACTCATGTTACTTTCTACCAGGGAAGATAACATGAACATAAATGATGTTAGATTTGGGAATTTAAGGAAAGAAGGAAGGGAGCATATAGGCTCAGGAAGGAAATACACAGTATCAAGATTGTTTATGGGAAGATGGGTATTGTGCAAAGGGTCACTGTCGTGCGGGAGACCCTGCTCACTGCGCCATTTGTCGTGTGGGGCGGCCTGCGGGGTCTCTGGTCCCACTCCCCACATAAGAACACACGATATGGTGAGGCCAAAAAGGAACACCCATGGAGCCATAGGTAGGGGAGTCATACCACTATGGTCTCACTGGAGGCTGGGCCCACCGGACGCGCAACCTGCCGTCCGCCTTTCCGCCAACTGACTGACAACTCTCCTCCACTCTCCTCGGCTCTCCTCGGCTCTCCTCCGTATCCGCAGCAGTTATACTAGCGGCCAATCCGCTAACCGGCCACAGCCAACGGCCAATCAGCCACAGCTGACGGCCATCCACTACCCGAGCCAGTACCTTTCCACGTGAGGCCAAGAGCCTGTAAACTACTTTCTGGGGCTCTGTCCCCACAGTCAACAGAATCTTAAAATGAACTATGATGTACCTATCACCCAGTTTAGTGATTAACATTTTGCCTATGTTGATTCATTTTTCTCTTCAGTTTCTTAAAGCTGATTTAGACTAATCATGCCATTTTACCCATAAGTAATTCAGTATGCTTCTCTAACTGTGGTTATTTTATTATTAATTGAAAGGCTTTATTTTTCTCTGAGTTTTCCCTTCTATAAGTTATTGTTATTTTGAGAAACAATTATCTGATATTAATTGTAGTATCATTTTTTTGTTCGTTGCATTTGCTCTCTCCTTCACGTGGAGAGTTTCCAGGCTCTCGGCCTCATGTGGAAAGGTGCTGGCTTGGGTGGTAGATGGCCATCAGCTGTAATCAGATAGCCATCCGCTGTCGCTGGGTGGCTATCAGCTGTTACCGATTAGCCATTAGCCACTAATATAACTGCCATGACTATGCTGGCAAGGTGGTTGGTTGGTTGGCAGAGAAGCGGACAGCAGATTGTAGCTCCTGCTTCCTGTATCTGCATCCCAGCCGCCAGCGAGAATATAGTGGTATGAGCCCCCATCCATGGCTCCGTTGTTGTTCCTTCTTGGCCTCACCATACCCTGCGTTCTTGTGTGGGGAGCGGGAGCTGAGTCTCTGCATTATAGTCACGTTTAAATGTTGACCTGGGGCAGAGTTATGGATAACCTGTTCCCAAGATTCAGGAGCAAAGATCAGGACAGCTGGAGGGGATAGCTCTATGGGTTCTGTCCCAGAAGTTGTTCATAATAAAATGCCCTATTTCTGGATAAAAACCCAGAGTGCTCTTGATTCATTCATCCATTCAGCAAGTGCTTTTTATATATGCAGTTGATCGTGTGGTCTAAGAAAACGAAAGATGAACCCCTGGCCCTACTTTGAATTTCTTGTGCCGAGGGAGGGAGGGTGACCAGAGCCCCTTAGTCAGAGCACTGGGGATGGCGCGTGACCCAGCTGTTTTTAAACCTGCTGTGCATGTTCCTCTCCAAGATAAGCAATTCTGGTTCTTTTACCTCCATGGTTAAGAGCACAGGCAGGCCCTGGAGGCAGACTATCAGGGTTAGTCAGATTTCAGCTCCACCACTAACCTGCTCTGTCTTCACCTCTTCTTAACCTCTCTTGCCCAAGTTTCTTTATCACTAAAATGGAGATAATGGTAATACCTCTTTCCTAGGGAGGTTGTGAAGATTAAAGAGATACATACATGAAAAGCTCTTAGAACAATGTTAACATATAGAAAACAATATGACAAACACCTGTGTACCTACCATGTCTGTGACAAATCTTAACCTTTTGCCATATTTGCTTCATGTTTAAAAAGAAAAAACAAATTACAGTACGGTTGAAGCTCTCTTTATCTTTCTCAGTAATTTCCTTCCTCCTCCCCAGAGGTAACCACCATTTTCAGTTTGATGTGAGTCCTTGCCACCGTTTTCATACTTTCACTATGTGGGTATGGGTCCATAATATATAGTGTTGCATAATATATAGTATATAGCACGTTCCTAAACTTTAATAAATGATACTAAACTGCACGTATCATTCTACAACTTTTTCCATTTGACGTTATGTTTTCAACATTTTCCCACGTTGATACATACAAGCCAAGTTCTTTCATTTTAATTACTGTATAGTATTTCATTGTATGAATATACCACAATTTATACAGCCATTCTCTTGATGGACATTTATGTTGTCACCCATTTTCCACTCTTAGAAACATCCTGGATGGTACCCTGAGGTCCTCCTAGATTGTACCTTCACCTGATATTTTTTGTTACTGATTTTTCATTACTGATTCAATTTTTAAAAAATGTTTATTAGTCTCACTCAGATTTTCTGTTGCTTCTTTTACCATTTTTTATTATTTACATTTTTCTAGAAATAATGTTCATTTCAAATGTATTGCCATAGATTTGTTTATATTATTCGCTATCACTACCCTTTTCTTTTCTAATCTTTATTTCTGCCTCCTCTTTTTTCTCATGATCAGTCTTGCTAAAGGCTTATCTCTTTTGTTCAAGTTTTCCAAGAACTAGCTTTTGGTATTGTTGATCTTTTTTGCATTAATTTCTGCATTTTTTTAACCTCTTTTGAGGGTTTATTCTCTTATTGTTATCATAACAATGGGTTTTTCTAAAGCTTTTTTATTTGAGTGCTTACTCTTTATATTGTCTTGTTTTCTCATCATTGCATTTAAGGCTGAAAATTTCCCTCTAAGAACTGCTTTAGCTGCATACCACACGTTTTGATGTGTATACCTTTGTTGTTCTGTTCTAGATATTCTGCATTTCCAATCTGATTTCTCCTTTAACCACAAATTAGTTAGGAATGTGCTTTTTAGTTTCCAAACATGCCTGTGTTTATTTTTACATTATTTTTTTTTTAAGGGGAACAGGACTTTATTGGGGAACAGTGTGTACTTCCAGGACTTTGTTTTCCAAGTCAAGTTGTTGTCCTTTCAATCTTAGTTGTGGAGGGCGCAGCTCAGCTCCAGTTGCCTGTTGCTAGTTGCAGGGGGCGCTGTCCACCATCCCTTGCTGGACTCGAGGAATTGAACTGCGAACCTTGTGGTTGAGAACCCACTGGCCCATGTGGGAATTGAAGAGGCAGCCTTCGGAGTTAGGAGCATGGAGCTCTAACTGCCTGAGGCACTGGGCCGGCCCACATTATTTTTATTGTTGATTTCTTATTTCTTTTTGGTCAAAGGATGTGGTCTCTACAATCTTAATTCCTCAGAAACCCTAAACTATACCTGCAGGAGGTTTTACTCCCACTCCTGAGTAAGGCCTGAGTAACTGCCACCACCTTGCCTTAGTGAGGAAACATGCCAATGAAATTCATGGCCATCTGTTACCAAGCAGGGATAGCAAACAGGTAGTTCTGTATTTCCTAAAAAATCTCCAGAAATTGACCTGGGGAAGAAAGTATTGAGCATCTCCCCATGTGGTTGCCCTTTCCCCCCAAAGAAACGAGTCTGAAAACTATTGTTCTGCTCCTCTTCTGAAGGTAAAACCTAATATTTTTGGTTGCAGCCAGGTCTGAAAGAGAAAGCAGGCACGGTTGAGGGCTCACGGGGGAACTTCTCGGTTAGCTGAAGGCAATCCTTATTCTCACAGCAAACTGTAGGACGTTTTCGGAGGGGTCCCAGTGGGCATGCTTTGGCTGTGTCCTTGGGATCATGGAAAAATTTAAGCCCCCAAAATGAAGGCCTCAATAAATTATTTTGACTTCGTAGCCCACAAAAGAGGAAGCCCAGCGTTGGCTCTCTGATAGGTTGTAAGATCCCAAGAGCCAGAGCTGGGCAAGATTGATCCGGTTGCAGCATGATGTCATCGGACTGAGGGAACCAGATGGAGAATTCTAGGAAAAAGCAAACAAAAGGTAATTGCAGAAACCAGAAAAGATCAAGAAGGTCTAAAGCAGAAATTGGGAGATAAAGATCAGAGGAATTCTCTCAGCTACAGGAGCATAGCCTTTTGTTTTTATTTTATATTGATTAATTCATTCTTTCTGCTTTCTTTAGATTTTTTTCTAATTTCTTGAATTTTTAATTCATCTGTTTTGTTCTTTGCCATTTGTTAATGTAATTTAGACTTTACATACTTCTTGAAACAGTTCTTCAATTTTATTTTTTTGTTTTTTTTATTTTTATTTTTTTTAAGAAGTCAACAATTTCTTTTCTTTTCTTTTTTTTTTTCTTTTTAAAGATTTTATTGGGGAAGGGGAACAGGATTTTAATGGGGAACAGTGTGTATTTCCAGGCCTTTTTTTCCAACTCAAGTTGTTGTCCTTTCAATCTTAGTTGTGGAGGGTGCCGTTCAGCATCAAGTTGTTGTCCTTTCGGTCTTAGTTGTGGAGGGCGCAGCTCAGCTCCAGGTCTAGTTGCCGTTTCTAGTTGCAGGGGGCACAGCCCACCATCCCTTGCGGGACTTGAGGAGCTGAACTGGCAATCTTGTGTGGTTGAGAGCCCACTGGCCCATGTGGGAATCGAACCGGCTGCCTTCGGAGTTAGGAGCATGGAGCTCTAACCGCCTGAGCCACCGGGCTGGCCCCTTCAATTTTATTTTTATCTTTATCTTTAGTTTCTGATACATTTTTTAAAAATACATCATTATTGTTATTTCCTAGATACTTAAAATTTTAACTTGCACTTTTTCTTTGACTCAAGAATTAAAAGACTATTTAAAATATTCCAGATATAGTTCTGTTAATTTCAAGTTTTATTATATTGTGATTGGAAAACATTGTTTCTGCCATTTTTACTAAGTGGAATGTATTGAGTTTTGGGTATAACTTTGTAAAGCTTCCATGGGCATTTGAAAAGTTTATTCTCTGTTCTCAGAGCAATTAGACCTACCTTATTAGTCAGGTTATTTAGCTCTTTTATATCCTTTTTCTAGAAACTTCTTTATCTGCCATGAACTGAGAAAAGTGAATTAGGGTCTTCTACTTCTAATGCCTTTGTGTTTATTTCTTTTTCTATTTCTTATAGATTTCACTTAATAAATTTTAATGCTACTTTATTTGCTTTATAGAAATTCATGACTGTACTGTCTTCATTGTGGATTATATGTTTTATAATTATAGAGAGCCTTTTGTTTATTTTTTGGCCTTATTTAATGCTTCCACCCTTACCCCCGACCCCCTGAATTCACCTTCATCTGGTATAAGAGTGTGACTTATTCTTTTTCCCTTGCATTTGGCTGATATATGTGTACCATCTTTTATTTTCGACTTCTTTGACACTATCTGTTTTCTGAAGATATTTTTTCTTTCAATATGTGAACTTATCCCATTGACATTTATAGATATGACTTAGTTCTGTATCACATTTTATGACCTATTTTCTGTTTTTAAGGGTTCATATTATTTCATTCTCTAGATGGTATATATTTCTTTAATTCGTTTTATGCGTTTTCCTTCTGATAACTTAGGAAGGTTTGTATTCAAGTGTTTTTAGCTCCTCTAGTGGTTAGCTTTATACTATAACTTTTAAAAATATACTTTATTCCCTATTTCTTTAGACCATATCTTTTTATTCCCCACTACAAGCAATGATAAAATTATACTTCCATTCATCCCATCTCCTTTACTCCACCTATTTTAATCATTATTACTATTAGTTCTTCTAGTAATCATCTCTATACTTTTGAATGTACTTTTTCTCTATTATTTGATACATTATATGTAAATGTTATCTGTTGACCTTGGATGTTAAAAATAACGAAATCAATATCCTTTTGCCACCAACCATCTTCTTACATTTCCTCTTCTTGGTTTTTGTTAATTTTATTACTTTTACTGGTATAGTTTGTAATATTAACATTCTGAACAGTATAGAATAGTGCTCAAGAGAATTAGCTCTGGAACCAGACTGCCTACGTTGCAATCTTGGCGTTATCATTTTGTAGCTGTGTGACCCTGAGCAAGTTACTTAACAAATATTTCCATTTCTGTATATTTACAATGAATACAATAGGTTCTATGGATATAGCAGGGTTGTTGTCAAGATAATAAATGTATAGCACTGGGACAGTGCCTGATACATAGCCAGCTTCTAGGAAGTATCAGATATTTGTATTAACAATTATTATGAAATAGATTCCCCAGGGTTGTTTTCATCCCAGTCCTACATTTCAACTGGCTACCATGTTTAGTTCCTCCCTTCATCTCTTGGTTGCCTGAAATTTCATTCTCTAAGAATGCTAATGGGTGTTATATTTTCTGATCCTTTTATGTTCAAAAATATTTGATGCCTATTTACTTGAATGAAAGTTTGGCTATGTAAAATAATAATTGCAATTATTGAGCACTTATTAAATCACAGCTTATCTATATTCATTATACCTCATAATAATGCTATAAGTCAAATGCTATTCACATCCCTTTTTACAAATGACAAAATTGGGAGACAAGCAAGTTACATTTCCTTTATTAAAGACTTTGCTGGCGTCACACCACTGTTATCTACCATTGAATATGGCTATGGCAAAATCTGAGTCAAATATGATTTAATTCCCCTTAAAGGTGTCTTTATCTTTTTGCCTGATTCTCAAAGAATTATTTATTTTTGGAAGTCCAGTAAAATTCAATGGGATATGTCACAGAGATCATTCTATGTTAGTTTTCGTAAGATACTGTGTGTCCTTTCAGTCTGTAGATTAAAGTGTTCTTTCACTTATGTGAAGTTTCCTTGAATTCTACTTTGAATATGTTTTGTTCTTTTCCACTTTTTCCATTCTCCGTCATATGGACATGCTGAATATCATTTGTCTTTTATGTCTATAATTTTATCTCAAATTTCTTTTTATCTTTTCAATTTCCATTTCACTTTGCTCACTTTTCTCAACTTAGTCCTCAAAAGTCTTACTGTGTTATCTTTGCCTGCCCCCTTGTGTCCCCTATTTGTACTGGGGGTTTAATTTCTAGGATTTTTTCTTTTCTTCCTTTCTGAGTTCTTCTAGCTTATTTTACATTTTATTCTGTTGTCCTGTCATCATTTCCTCTGCTTTGAGTCTTATTTTAAACTGTTTAATTAAGTCCTTTGAATTCATAGCAATATGTTTGGTCTGCCTCGTGGCAACATTTTTCTGGAAAATTTATTTATCTGACATTTGCTTTTTCTATTCCTTTCCTCCTTTTTCTTATAGATTTGTTGTATAGATCTCTTGGTTGTTTTCTTTTGATTATTACTCATGACTGAGTATTCCTAGGAAACAATTTGGTCAATGAACTGAGCTTGTAGTGAAGCTGTTGTGCCCAGAGTGAACATGTGTCTGTGTGTTGTATGTGCGAAAGAGAGAAAAAAGGTGAGACGGAGAGATATTCACACTGGTTTAGCCTGTACATGTATATCTCCCTAGCAACTACAGAGATGCTCACAATATAGTCTCTCCCAACCCCTATTTCATTAACAGACTGCCTCCAACATAGATAACATTTTTAAGGATTTTATCACTCAGCACTGCCCTGCTACTTCATAATGCTAAATAGAGTCCTTGAATGTTCCCACAGCTTGTGCCCCTTAAATCTGCATTGCAAACTAGGGTCATGACTCTTCTTTCAGGTGTACCACCTTTTCAATGTTCTGCCAACTTTGAAAAATTGAGGTCATAGCAGGTATTTAATCTCAGCATAATACTCTAGCGTAATTTTCACTGAATTTGGCAGGCCATACTCATTTACTGTGACTTAGGGTTACATTGGTACTTTATCAAAGATAGAGTTTGTGTTTCTTTCTTTTTTTTGGGGGGGGGGGTTGTGTTTCTTTTTTTAAATTTTTTCTTGTATTTGAGTGATCTCAAGGAGGACAGAGGTAACTTTATTTTGCTATTTAAAAACATTTTGGTAATTTAAACTTTATTTTTAAATTTATTTTAAAACCAGAGCCATTATAAAAAATAGAGTGTCCCTACTCTTGGAGAGAGTAGGTACCATACCACCTCAGACCATGATAAGTGGGAAAAATAATCTCAAAATTCTATGTACACCCTAGTTTCAAGAAGATATCTCATTGACATATAGCTAGCAAGGAACAGAGCTTAGATTCAAATCCAAGTCTGTTCAAATCCAAACCCTGAGGTGTTGTTGTTTTTTTATGGAGCCTTCTCTTGAAGAATGTAAATTTCTCTTTATAGTGTCTTTATTATATTTCTTCTTGTGAACATTTTTCTGTTAACTACTTTTTATTTCATGGTTTTTAGTGCGACAAGTACAAGACTGGAGTGATTGATGGGCCTGCATGTAATAGCCTTTGTGTAACAGAAACTCTTTACTTTGGAAAATGCTTATCTACCAAGCCGAACAATCAGGTATGGACATTATGAATAAACATTCCATATTGATGGTATGCTCTAATTTTACCTTAAACTAAAGCATGATTAAAAGAATTCTTGAACCACAGCTTTAAGACATTTTATATATTTTAATTTCATATGCTTTGATTCACTCATCCTACAGATATTTGTTAATCCCCTATTCCCAGTATATTCTAGACACTGTTTTAGTTACTAGGAATACAGTGGGGATTATGATAGATAAAATTACTTCCTTTATAGATCTTACATTATCCCAAAGGGGCGGGGAATATAAACAGTTGATAAATGAATAAATAAGCAAGATAATTACGGATGTGGTGTGTTTTATATAGGATATAAACAGAGCAAATTGTTGAAGAATGCAGGGGATAGGGATGATAGAGAAGTGCTTTAGAGGAGGTGATCGGGGAAGACCTTTCTAAGATAATGTTTGAGCTGATACCTGAGTGAAGAATTAAACTACAGGCACGGGCAAAGGACAGGATGAGCTCACAAAAGAAGAACTGTAAATAGTTGATAAACATAATGAAAAAAATGTTCTACTCACTTATTATATCAAAGAAATATAAATTAAAACAATAGAGTACTATTGGGCTAGAAGAAAAGGAAAATCAAAACTGATTATCCTTTGCAGCGGCTAGATGGCTCAGTTGGTTAGAGCACGAGCTCTGAACAATAGGGTTGCCGGTTCGAGTCCCACATGGGCCTCTACAACTATGTTGAAGACAATGAGCTGCCGCTGAGCTTCCAGAGGGGTGGCTGAGTGGCTCAGTTGGTTAGAGCGCGAGCTCTCAACAACAAGGTTGCCGGTTCAATTCCCACATGGGATGGTGGGCTGCGCCCCCTGCAACTAAAGATTGAAAATGGCGACTAGACTTGGAGCTGAGCTGCACCCTCCACAACTAGATTGAAGGACAATAACTTGGAGCTGATGGGCCCTGGAGAAACACAGGGTTTCCTCAATATTCCCCAATAAAATTTATTTAAAAAAAAAATCAAGTTTATAAAAAAACAGAAAAACTGATTATCCTTGGACAATGTAATATTACATGTTTTTTAAGTTCATCTTTTTTCTTTATTCTAAATTTCTCTATAAATATGTATTACTCTTATAATTATAGAAATTTAAAATACATTTTAAGTTGATGATACAACCATATTTAAGAGGATTTCTGAAATGAAGCCCAACATTTGAATATCTACTACATGCTAGGTACTATTTAAGGTATTGGGAGAAAGACCATGGGGAACAAGACAGATAAAGCATCTGGCCTCGTGAAAAAAAATAAATGAAACCAAAAGTTGGTTCTTTGAAAATGTCAACAAAATTGACCATCCTTTAACTATTTGGACTGAGAGAGAGAGAGAAAGAAAGAAAGAACTCAAATTACTAAAATTGGAAATGAAGTGGTGACAACACTACCAATTCTACAGAAATAAAAAAGGATTATATAAAAATATGATGAACAATTGTACACCAACAAATTGGATAACCTAGATGAAACGGGCAAATTCCTATAAACACAAAACCTACCAAGAAATAGAAAATCTGGATAGATTTATATATGTATAAGTAGTAAGGAGAGTGAATCAGTAATCAAAAGTCTCCCAACAAGAAAAGCCCTGGTCCTGTTGGCTTCACTGGTGAGTTCTATCAAACATTTAAAGAACTAACACCAATCTCAACCTTTTCCAAAATACTGAAGATGAAAGAATACTTCTTGACCAATTCTATGAGGCCCACATTACCCTGATACCAAAGCCACAGAGAGACACTACAAGAAAAGAAAACTAAAAGATCAATATGCCTTAACAACATTGGTGCAAAAATTCTCAACAAAATACTAGCAAATTTAATTCAACAGTGTACTAAAAGGATCATATACCATGACCACTTAAGATTTATTCCTGTAATGCAAGGATGGTTTAACATACAAAAATCAATCAATGTAATATACCAGATTAACAGAATGAAGGGTAAATCTCAAGTGATGCAGAACAAGTATTTAACAAAATTTAGTACCCTTTCATGATAAAAATACTCAACAAATTAGGAACACTCAACAAAACTATTAGGTTGATGCAAAAGTAATTGTGGTTTAAAAGGTTAAAAGTAATTGCAAAAACCACAATTACTTTTGTACCAACCTAATACCTCAACATAGTAAAACCTATATATGTGAAAAACCCACAGCTAACATCCTACTCAGTGGTGAAAGATGGAAAGCTTTTCCTCTAAGATCAGGAACAAGGTGAGGATGCCCACTTTCACCACTTCTATTCAACATAGTACTGGCAGTTCTAGATAGATTGATTAGACAAGAAAAAGAAATAACATACATCTAAATTGGAAAAGTATTAGTAAAATTATCTCTATTGACAGACAATATGATCTAATGTAGAAAAACCTGAAGATTCCATCCAAAACTAATTGTGAGATTTAATAAGCCAATTCAGCAAAGTAGCAGAAAACAAAGTCAACACACAAAAATCAGTTGCATGTCTATACACTAACAATAAACAATCCAAAAAGTAAATTAAGAAAACCATTCCATTTACGGTAGCATCAAAAAGAATACTTAGGAATTAACCAGGTAGGTGAAAGACTTGTATAATAAAACTTCAAATCATTCCTGCAAGAAATTAAAGACATAAACAAGTAGAACACATCCCATGTTCATGGGTTGGAATACTTAATATTATTAAGATGTTAATATTACCCAAAGTGATCTACAGATTCAGTGCAAGCCCTATCAAAATCCCAATGACATTTTTTCCAGAAATAGAAAAACCCATCCTAAAATTAATACGGAATCTCAAGGGCCCCCAAGTAGCTAAAACAATGTTGAAAAAAGAACTACAAAACTGGAGGGCTCACACTTCCTGATTTCAAATCTTTCTATGAAGCTACAGTAATTAAAACAGTGTGGTATAAGAATAAAGACAGACATAGTATAAACAAGTGGAATAGAATAGAGAGCATAGAAATAAGCTCTCACACATATGGTCAAATGATTTAACAAGGGTGCTAAGACCATTTAATAAGGAAAGGATTGTCTTTTCAACAAATGGTGCTGGGAAAATTGGGTATCACATCCAAAAGAATGAAGTTGGACCCTTACCTAACACCATATGCAAAATTTAGGTCAAAATGGATCAAAGATCTAAATGTAAGAATTAAAACTATAAAACGCTTAGATGAAAACATAAGGCAAAAGTTTCATTCATGACTTTGGATTCGGTTTCTTTAATATGGCACCAAAGATATAGGCAACAAAAGAAAAAATAAAGAAATTGGGACTTCATGAAAATTAAAAATATTTGTGCATCAAAAGGCAGTTTTAGTAGAATAAAAAGGGAACCCACTCCCTGTGGAAATTCGAGACCAGCAAGTATTATGTGACCATCATTGATGCCCCAGAACAGAGACTTTATTAAAAAACAAGATTACAGGCACATCTCAGGCTAACTATGCTGTCCTGATTGTTGCTGCTGATGTTGGTGAATGTGAAGCAGGTATCCCGTGAGCATGCCCTTCTGGCTTCTAGCACACTAGGTGTGAAACAACTAATTGTTGGTTTTAACAAATTCAGTTTCCACTGAGCCCCCCTACAGCCGGAAGAGAAACGAGGAAATCATTAAGGAAATCAGCACCTGCATTAAGAAAATTGGCTACAACCCTGACACAGTAGAATTTGTGCCAACTTCTGGTTGGAATGGTGACAACATGCTGGAGCCAAGTGCTAACATGCCTTGGTTCAAAGGATGGAAAGTCACCCGTAAAGATGGCAGTGCCAGTGGAACCACGCTGCTTGAAGCTCTGGATTGCTGCTGCCACCAACTTGTCCAACTGACAAGCCTTTGCGTCTGCCCCTCCAGGATGTCTGCAGAATTGGTGGTATCTGTAGTCCCTGTGGGCCGAGTGGAGACTGGTGTTCTCCAACCCGGAATGGTGGTCACCTTGGCTCCAGTCAATGTCACAACTGAAGTAAAGTCTATGGAAATGCACCATGAAGCTTTGAGTGAAGCTCTTCCTGGGGACAGTGTGGGCTTCAGTGTCTACTGGGGACAGTGTGGGCTTCAGTGTCAAGAATGTGTCTGTCAAAGATGTTCGTCGTGGCAATGTGGCCGCTAACAGCAAAAATGACCCACTAATGGAGGCAGCTGGCTTCATGGCTCAGGTGATTATCCTGAACCATCCAGGCCAGATACTCAGCTGTGATCGATTGTCACACAGTTCACATTTCTTGCAAATTTGCTGAGCTGAAGAAGATTGATCGTTGTTCTGATAAAAAGATGAAAGATGGCCCAAAGTTTTTGAAATCTGGTGATGCTGCCATCGTTGACATGGTTCCTGGCAAGTCCTTGTGTGTTGAGAGCTTCTGTGACTATCCTCCTCTGGGCTGTTTTGCTATTTGTGACATGAGACAGACAGTTGCTGTGGGTGTCATCAAAGCAGTGGACAAGAAGGCAGCTGGAGCTGGCAAGGTACCAAGTCTACCCAGAAAGCTCTGAAGGCTAAATGAATGTCATCCCCAATACCTGCCACCCCAGTCTTAGTGGTGAAGGAACAGTCTCAGAACTGTTTGTCTCAATTGGCCATTTAAGTTTACTAGTAAAAGACTGGTTAATGATTACAATGCATCGTAAAACTTTCAGAAGGAAAGGAGAATGTTTTGTGGACCATTTGTTTGTGTGTGTGTATGTGGCCATTTTTAAGTTACTAGTTTTAAAAATTAGTACTGTTTATTGGAAACAACTTGACCAAAAATCTGTCACAGAATTTTGCGACCAAGGAAAACAAAGTTTAATGAGAAACCTGTGTCCTTTTGGTCATCACTGTAAATTCCTCTGGTACTACTTAGGTACAAGACAAAAAAGAGTTGCCCATATCCTATCGCTGCTGAAACTTTAGAATTTGATAATTCTGGGTTAACTTTTTTTCTGGGTGGGAACTTTGAGTTTTTCACCTTGTTTTAAGGGGAGGAATCATCTCTACATTGTAAAAAGCTGTGGGAGGGGTCTGTTGGTGCAACGCTTCAAAGATTAGGACAGATAAGCAAAGACTAACTTGATGTGTAAGCTAGTTTACAAAGGCCAAATTCTATAATACTAAAGTTCACGTGTTGCATATAAAATTTTGTGTAGTTACATCAATATTAAGTAAATTTGTTGGTATGTCAAATTTCAGTTTTCCAGTTATTGGAATGTAAATTCTCACATTTACAAATACTGAGGTAGTTCAAAGAAACTAAAATGAGTCTTAAATAGCATTGAGCACTGTCTTGCTACAGTTAATTATATCCAGATTCCAGGATAAATAAATGATACTGGAAGTTGAAAAAAAAAAGGCAACCTACAGGATTAGAGAAAATATTTGCTAATCATATATATGATAAAGGATTAATATCCATAATATATAGAGAACTAAAAACACAACAACAACAACAACAAAACAACTGGATTAAAAAATGGGCAAAGGACTTGGATAGGTGTTTCTCCAAAAAAGATCTGCAAATGGACAGTAAGTACATGAAAAGATGCTCAACATCACTGATCATGAGGGAAATGCAAATTAAAACCAAACCACAGTGAGATACCACCTCACACCCATGAGGATGACTATTATAAAAAAAAAAAACAACTATTATAGTAAGTGTGGTGAGGATGAAGAGAAATTGGAACCCTTGTGCATTATTGGTGGATTCCGTAAAATGGTATAGACACTACAGAAAACAGTATGGCAGTTCCTAAACCAAAAACAACAAAAAGCATGATCTTATGATCCAGCAATTCCACTTCTGGATATATAGCTAAAGAATTGAAAACAGGGTCTTGAAGAGAGATTTGTGTATCCATGTTCATGTCAACAGTATTCGCAATAGCTAAAACATGGAAGCAACCCAAGTGTGCATTGGCAGATGAGTAGAAATGCAAAATGTGATATATCTATAATGTAATGTTATTCAACTTTAAAAAGGAAGGGAATTCTGACACATGCCACAATATAGATGAACCTTGAGGATATAATGCTAAATGAAATAATCCAGTCACAAAAATTCTGTATGATTCCACTTATATGAGATACTTAGAGTGAGTAGTCAAAATCATAAAGATAGAAAGTAGAATGGTGATGCCAGGGGCTGGGGGAAAAGGGGTAAAGGAGTTATTGTTTAATAGGTATAGAGTTTCAGCTTTACAAGATGAAGAGAGTTCAGAAGGATGGTGATGGTAGCACAACTTCATTAATGCGATACCGCTGAACTGTACACTAAAAATGGTTAATATGTTATATTTTATGTATTTGGTATTTTACCACAATAATGGATAAAATAGACAATCACGGTCAAAAATATATATTTAGGAATACATTAATTTTATAATTTAAAAAATTAAGGAAAAAAGCTTTGGAGTAATGATTTCAAATTTGCAATTCGAAAAGAAAGTCACAGTCAGTCTCAATGTTTTGTTGGTTGTTTGTGTGTGTTTTGATAGAGGACACTAAAAATATAGCGATAGTTTTCTGTTCAGCCTAAATCATAACTTGCTATTCTTTTTCACATAGATGTATTTAGGGATTTGGGATAATCTACCAGGGGTTGTGAAATGTCAAATGGAACAAGCGCTTCATCTTGATTTTGGAACTGAATTGGAACCAAGAAAAGAAATAGTGCTATTTGATAAACCAACTAGGGGAACTACTGTACAGAAATTCAAGGAAATGGTCTACAGTCTCTTTAAAGTAAGTATATCCATTAACATGTTACTAGTGTGAAGCGGTACACTCTTCTGGAAGAACTGACAGGACCTCTTCCTAAACCACAAAAAATGTTGCTGTTTTGTCCTGTATTAAGGACTCTGTCCTGAGGAAATAATTCAAATAAAAATAAAAATGTGTAGACATTGTAATAGCTAAAATGTCCAGATAGAGGGGAGTTCATTAAATAGATGGGCTGCTCTGTAGTTTGACAATGTAACTGGTACACAATTTTTTAAAAGGTGAAATAAAATTAGGTCAACCAGATTACAAATTATTTTTTTAATTTAACGGAATACTCAGATTAAATAGAAATATTAAAATGAAAATATACACTTTTGGAAAGAATCTTTCTCATTTTTATTCCTCTTCTATTTTCACTCATAGTCTTTCTTTTCTTTGGACAGTTTATATTTTCAGACTCTTTTATCCCAGAGAACTTTCACAGGAAAATACTTTTTAACCTTCATTCTTGGAACAATACAACTTGAACAAAATAACTGTTAATGTGATAACTACAAAATAGAAAATAATTTTCAGTTGACCCTTCTTATAACTTTGGATATGAGCACATTACACTGCAATTTTGCAAGTTAATGAATAAGACAAAGAATAATTCGTGTCTTGGTTAACTGTATTCATCTGGAGTGTAAGGGGCTTACAGATTTAGGGTGGCCATTTCTTAATAAGCAAATGTACTTGGCCATTACATAAAACAGTTCTGACTCACTTAGCAAATATCATAAATATTTGGAGATGTATTCAAGTTCCTTATGGGGATTCAGTAGCAAGATTATTACTAAGCATGCTAATAAAGGAAGTTAGTATGTTACATGAGATATTTTCATTCCTTCTGTATAATTAGCTAAATTCTTATCTTTACAGGCAAAATTGGGTGACCAAGGAAACCTCTCTGAACTGGTTAATCTCATCTTGACGGTGGCTGATGGAGACAAAGATGGTCAGGTTTCTTTGGGAGAAGCAAAGTCAGCATGGGCACTTCTTCAATTAAATGAATTTCTTCTCATGGTGATACTTCAAGATAAAGAACATACACCCAAATTAATGGGATTCTGTGGTGATCTTTATGTAATGGAAAGTGTTGAATATACCTCTCTTTATGGAATAAGCCTTCCATGGGTCATTGAACTTTTTATTCCATCTGGGTTCAGAAGAAGCATGGATCAGTTGTTCACACCATCGTGGCCCAGAAAGGCTAAAATAGCCATAGGACTTCTAGAATTTGTGGAAGATGTTTTCCATGGCCCCTATGGAAACTTCCTGATGTGTGATACTAGTGCCAAAAACCTAGGTTATAATGATAAGTATGATTTGAAAATGGTGGACATGAGAAAAATTGTGCCAGAGACAAACCTGAAAGAACTTATAAAGGATCGTCACTGTGAGTCTGATTTGGACTGTGTCTATGGCACAGATTGTCGAACTAGCTGTGACCAGAGTACAATGAAATGTACTGCAGAAGTGATACAACCAAATTTGGCAAAAGCCTGTCAGTTACTCAAAGACTACCTACTTCGTGGTGCTCCAAGTGAAATTCGTGAAGAATTAGAAAAGCAACTTTATTCTTGTATTGCTCTCAAAGTCACAGCAAATCAAATGGAAATGGAACATTCTTTGATACTAAATAACCTAAAAACATTACTGTGGAAGAAAATTTCCTACACAAATGACTCATAGTTTGTTTGGACATTGTGACCATTGTAGAAAACTTACCACTGAAAAAGAAAAAATTTGGCTTCTGATTCAAATCCCTGCCAATTACACAAAACTCCTTTCCCCAGGTCCTAAGAGGCCATCATGGTAAAATGTGTATCAATTGCTGAGGTAGTGGCAGGAGATTCATAGGATCAACATGTCCGTACAAGATTTCATTCCTGCTCTTCTAGAAGCTCTGGTACATTTCCCAGTACATTCACTGTGTAACTATTTTGACTGACTTAAAATAATGCTGTGAAAAGCCTCATTCCATAAACATCAACAGTGAGAGTATTTTGTAGATTTGTTAGCCAGAATACCATTGCTGGAAACATTGTTTGCATTGAAGCTGCTGTCTAAGAGAAAATTTATACATTAATTTACTAATGTCTTAGCATGGTAAAGTTTGCACATTAACAGAAATTGACTGCAAAGCAGGTAAATTAAAATCACTCCTTTATAAACAGATATTGGTTTATAGTATGGTTTGTTGTGCTATACATTTTAATTCATTTAAGACATCAAATGTTACATGGCTTCAGAATGTTGAATGGCTCTTACTAAGCCTTTTAAAAGTAGTGTTCTATTTGGTAACATGTACCTGCCAATTTTAGAGACTGAAAATGGATGAGCATCCAAATGGTCATCTTACCATGTTTCCCTGAAAGAAGTCCCAGTTCAGATAGTCAGCCAGACGGACGCATTTAGTTATGACAATGCTCCAGATGACATGACTATATTTGAATAAATGTAGATTGTTGTACATGAAAAAATAACACATCCCCTGAAAATACACCCTAATGCGTGTTTTGGAGCAAAGATGTAAGACCCAGTCTCAATTTTCGGGGAAATACGGTGTCAGACCCAGTCTTTTTCGGGGAAACACAGTAGTATCAACTAGCCAACTGAGTCCTTTAAAACTGTCATCTTAAGACCATAGATCCAATCCAGACTCACATCTTTTTAAATTGGGGAACAGTGTTTTTTTCCAGGACCCATCAACTCCAAGTCATCCGTTTGTTGTTTTTTCAATCCAGTTGTGGAGGGCGCAGCTCACTGACCCATGTAGGAATCAACCCGGTGACCTTGGTGTTATGAGCACTGCACTCCAACCAACCGAGCCAACCAGCCGCCCTCCACATACCTTGAATTTGAGTTATGGACAAGTGGGACATTAAGAGCAGCACTCTGAAATCTTAAAATTTAGTGATAATTTTCCATTTTCAAACAGTATTTCCTGTTGGCCAAAGGGCTATTTGAGGCATGTAAATTTATCCAGTATTTTCACATGTAAATTTGATATGCAAGGGTTATCTGCTCCTGAGCTCTCGTTTATTCAGATCTCGCACATACCTTTCAGTATCTCCATAAATCTAAACATGTTTTAGAATAAAGACCCAGTATTTCCTGCTCAAAGATTTCACCTGGTTAAAGTGAGTATCTTAGCTACGTGACCTTCGCTGGACAACTTTCTCACAAAAAATTAAAGCCATGGATTAGCACGTTTTGTTTCCTTTAAAATTACATACTTTGAAGGTAACTTCTCCCCATTAATCATCTGGATACAATAAATGAATGAAAGAAGTGTTTCCTAGTAGAAGGTTGGTCTGTTGCCAGACTGTTAGGAGAGCTGCACACCATACAATTTGAGGGGTAACTCCTGTCAGGGAGAACAGAAGCCCAATGAGTCAATATGCAAGAAATCTTTTGCTGGAAAAAGCTATACTTGTTTCTTGAAGAAAAATGCAGTTAATTTCAAGCTATTTCCTACAGATTAATTAACAAGAGCATAACACAGAAATAGTTGCTGAATAACTTTATTTATGACTATATGAAAAATCTTCATAGAAAACTGTTTGGTTTATTAGCTCTCAGCAGCCCGTTCCTGAGCTCTGAGGAAACTTGCCTTCTTCTGTGCTACCCGATCTTTCTTCTGGGCAAGCGACATTTTGGGACGGTTCCACCTACAAAACAAAGTAAGAAAAAATGTTATTTTTAAAAACCATAGCTAACGAGGATAGACACTTTGTAATAAGATGAGGTCAAGTAATCCAAGTTCCAATACGTGTTACTTATTATGATTTTAAGCTAACATTCCCAAACCCAAAATTTCTGTGATACTGTTCTATTACCCCACAGGTGCCCAAATCAAATAGACATGTTAATACAATGCTTATAATCATCAAGTATTAGCAGTAACTGTACTAGGATAGAATGGGCCACCTCAGTGGCTTCTGAGGCTAATACATTTCTATCACCACAATTACTTTAGCAAACCTGGTTCCCCTCACTTCTGCAACATCATGCAGAGTTAGTGATCGAGTTTGCACAACCTTAAGAATCTGAGTAAGATGACACAAGGCAGGGAACCCTTCCCAACCTCTATCTCTTGAAAAGACCTCAGTAACATGCATACCTCTTCTTTTTAACTTCTTTCTTAGGCTTCTTCTCATAAACCGGATTCTCCCGTATACCAGCATGAGCTTTCTTATACATCTCCTCCATCTGAAACAAAGCAAGGCAAACAGTACTTGGTTTCATTTCACACGCCCTAAACAATACAACATAGTGTAATGTACCACTTGCTCTATTTTGTTCCAAGCCAGATCCTCAAAAGGTACTAAACTAGGTCAGTGTTGGTACCTACTTAAATTTCTACATTTCTTTTCCTAAGAAATTCACAATTTTTACCATAGGCAACGTGAGTTGACATTATTCACAAAACTCAATCTTCCTCAAGAAAAATTTTCATGCATTTCTGAGGACTTTGTCGATAATCTTTAAGTCACTCAAGTTTAAAGCAAATTGATTTATGCAGAAACACATTTTATACTCATTTAAAATACCGACCTAAATTCTTTCAAGTAAGGACACACACCAAAACAAAGTTTTTAAGATGTTAAGATGAAGACTGCATGGGGGCCAAGAAGCAATTGCCAAATGAATGTGTCCTCCCACATTCCCCACATTTACATTTTCCATCGGTGTCTGATAGGTCTTTCAAGGTCATCCACAGTACTGCATACCAGGGCCCTCTTATATCATCTACCACTGCTACTACTGCAAATCACTAGTATCAACCAGAAAGACGTCCCGATTTCCCTAGAATACCCTGAAAGGCTATCCAATTAGGTATCTTCTCATGAGAATTGTGTTCTAAAACTCAACAAAAAACTATGTTGCAACTCTGAATTGTTTCAATTACCACCCCCAAATGGTCTACCCTTAAACACATGTTTGAACTGCCCAGGTCCACTTACAGATTTTTTTCCCCAATAAATATACAGTTGGCCCTCCCTAATTCCCCCCCTCCTGCCCCCGTTTCGCATCTGTGAATTGAAAACAGTACTTGCAATCTATAGAGGGACCTAGAACCAATCTTCGTGGATTCCAAGGGACAACGGTAGCTAGTTCTGGGGGAGTCAAAAGTTGTATGTGGATTTTCAACTGCTGGAGGGGGGGGGCGGGGTTTAGCACCCCTTACCCCCAGGCTGTCCAAGGGTCAACGGTAAATGACTTGCTCCTGTGTGAGATCACGTCTTAAAGAGCAGGTGTAAAATGCCTGAGTGTTCAATCAAAATCTAGTAAAAATTACAGCCCCCTAAAGAATGAGTTAGGTAATCCAGGTCTCTCAAATTATTCAAGGTGGAGAACATACAATTACTACATGCATTTGTGTAAAGCTTAGCAAAGGAAGACAATGCAACATTTTTCACTGCATTTGAGACGACTACTTAAATCCCTTTGGAAAGTTGAATTTTTCTAAATCCCTTTGGAAAGTTGAATTTCTCTAAATCCCTTTGGAAAGTTGAATCCCTTTGAAAAGTTGAACTTTTAGCACTCTATTATTACCAGCTCTCCATCGTAATTTAACAAATCCATTTGATGACTTCAGAAATTAACATGCATCTACATTACTAATGACACTACTCTTCCTCGCTCAAGACTCCAGCTGCTTATCCAGCCCTAGACTATACTAAGCGTAAATAACAAAGGAATCCTTTCCCAATTAAAACTATTTTAAAATTAATTTTCATAGCCAAAGCAGTATCAAAATAGAAACTATGCACTAACAAAAAAATAACACCCCAATTACTTAATATATAACCCATCCATCTATATATAATTGTATATTTGTTATAATTTTATAACAGTGTGATTTGTGTTCCACGCTTTCACTACAATTTCAAAACTGGTACTATCATCTTCAATTACTCCAATGTATTGAGAGAAAGCCCCGGAGACTCAACTTTGGGGGCGATAAATTTTCCAACATTAAGCTAATTTTTGCAAACATGGTTCCCTTTACTTCTTCAGCATCATGCAGACCCAGTGATAGAATCTGTACATCTCCCTTTCTGTGTGCATCCCTGAGACATTCCGGAAGTCCAGAACATAGCAGTTATTTGCTACGAAGAAAGAACCTCTTCCCTATGGCCTCAAAATGAGTGAAGTTTAGTAACTAACACCTCCTATCAGACAGGGTAGATTATAACTATGACCACAGGAATGAAATCTATAACTACACAACAGTCAAACGCATAAAACCCACCAAAGGCTTTAGATTTGGATGCTTGAAATCTGCTATCCTTCAGCATCCTAAGAGCATGTTGATAAGTCTAGATCATTATACTGCCTTATCCTTTAACCTAATCTGTCCAACACACCAATTTCATGTTGTTTCATTTTAAAAGCCAAGGGCAGGTTATTTGAATCTGTCTATACCTATGAACACACCCACATTCAACTTTTAACTGTTAACCCAAGTTAAAACTATAAAACATACCCACCAAAAACAAGTAGTAAACTGAGTTCTATAGGTATAAATACCAATACAGGCGTTTTTAGTTAAAATTTTTACCATGTCTGGAGTTACGTTGTTCTTTATGTATTGAGAGAACTGCTTCTTATAAGCGTCTTCATCTTCTTCCATTAGATAACGCATATAGTCTGCAACGTTCTGGCCCATGATGTGTTTCCGATGTACTTCTGCATTGAATTCCTTGCTTTCTGAATCATAACCAGGGAATCGTTTGGTACTAAAATAAAGTTTTTCATACTTTAGTATATATTGATTGAAATCAGTCCACTAGCAGGAATTCATTTCAGTAGCTGCCATCAGTCCCGTCTTGAAACAATTAATTGCATCACATGCAACCAAAGGACCAACTACTGACTGCTCAGTTAATGGGATGTATCATCATTCAGCAGCTAATCTCTGAATTCCACGACAGAAAATCATGCCACAAGCACCTTTAAAAACCATTAAATGAAGCAAGGCTTTTCACTACCATAAAGTTAGTTCTTGTTATCATAGAAAAAGGGATTGAAAACTGCTCCCCCCAAATCCTAGAATTCCAGTGGTGCCTCAGGATACACGGGAGTGTTTCATTCAAGATCAAGGTGCCTTTCAACAGAACTACCGATCCTCAACCCACCCTCACATTATACGAGTAAGTTCCAGCCAGATTACATTTTATTTCTATATATAAATAAAATATATTAAAAAATACGTATGTAAAGTTAAATCAGCAACCACTAAAATATGCCTAAGAAGCTAATAACTCACTTTAAGATGGCGCTACTCAACAGTAACAAAAATCATTGCTTCAAACGACCACCCAAATTAAAACAACCTACTTAGCTTCTAAGAATGAACGGCCTACAATCTTATTTCCAGTTGAAAGTATAGAAATCTGTCAGAAGCCTTTTTCTCAAACTTTTTTTTCCTGGAGTCCATTTTTCCGTAACTCAGTAAAACAATTTTCTTTCTGAATGAAAAAAATGCATTGGAGGGGAAGGAGGAGTAGTGGGTGAAACCAAGTTGCTTGTTTCTAGCCAAAACTAAGTCACACTCAAAAGATACAGCAGTTTCAAGCCCGGCTTTCCTACTTATTGGCTTCAAAACCTGGGACAAACCATTTTTTACCTCTCAACCCGTGTCTTCACTTATAAAATGCATTACCAGTTCTCTCTGGCCCTGCCAGGTTCCTTTTGCATAGCACCTAGCATACGGCAGGCACATAATGATAGCTATTATTACTTTAATTGATTCAGTAATCCCCACAGTCCAAACAGAAACAGTGAAGTACTGGAGTCCAGGCAACGAGCCCTTGAATACTGTATTACCTGTGAGGGATAGATAAGCCTCCGTCCACAGCTCCCTTCAGGGCCCCAAAAACTTTATTTCCAGTAGTAGTTCTGGCAAGCCCTGCATCCAAATAGCAGGTGAAGGCACCAGGTTGACCATCAATGCTTTCCACATTGTATTCATCTCCAGTCACCTCCACTTGACCTTCATAGATCTTGTCCATGCCAAACCTATTGAGAAGCTATTAACAAAGAAGCCAGACTAAATACTTGTTTGAATATATGCAAACAACAGTGTCACAACTTTAATGACCTGACAAAACACTTTCCTTCCGATTCACTTATACCTTTATCCCAATCTATTTTAAAATACCAATTTTTAAATGCTACAAGAAGAAACTTTATTCCATTTCACCAACTGTAACAACTTTACTAGCTTTTCAATCTGCTACATGTCCATACTTGATTTATGCAGCAATTAGGGATCTCCACATATTTTCAGTCGTATTTAGCTAGAATTCAACAACTAAATTTTAAACATTATCACATGTAGTTCTGAGTAGGATCCTGAGCTGAAGAGATCTTTTGTGGCTCTATTCTCCAACTATACTGTTAACATGGGCCATTCTTCTGCTAGTACCTTATCACCTAGCTATGGTTTCACAAGCAGTGCCTTTGTACCAAGCTGCTCTCATACACAATGACCTTGTTCCCCACCCCCACTCAAACTGGGTCCCCAACAATGATGCATGCTTAAAAATCCCACTGCAAAACCAGGTCAGTAATTGAGAAAAGAGTAAGGCAAAAGCACATTTTCATCTTTTCTACATGACAGGAAATGCTGCCACCCAGAGGGCAGAGATGATTAAAACAAAAAACACCTACCAATGCCTGCCCTTCCCCCAAAATTTAAGATACTACTTCTCAAAATGGAATTGGCCTATAAATCACTTGGACGCCCTATTAAAATATATAGATTCTGAGTATCTGGAGTAGAGCCTGCATTTTAATGTTTGCTTGTGATCAAAAGATCTACACTTTTCAGTAGAGCTGTCCAACAAGGTAGCCACCAACTAGCCACAAGTAGCTATTCAAATTTTAAAGTCGGTTCACCAGTAGCACCAGACACATTTCAAGTGCTCACAGCCACCTATGTCTACTGGCTACCATATCAGACAGCAGAGATTACAGATATCCATCATTGCAGAAAATTCTATTGGTCTAGATATACCCAACAAACCGGCGGATAACAGAAAAACTGCTTCCCCAAATTACTAGAAAATGCGCTGCCATCTCAATCACAACCTTCTATTTATAAAATCATCTTTCCTAGTGTTTCCTAAAGAGTGCCACAGGCACTCTCTTGATTCTACAGCGGAGGGGGTAACTTATCCAGCTGTCAATATCTATTTTGCAGGTAACACCAAACTATGAGCTAAGCTAATTCCAAACACATCAATTACAGTAATCCTGTACATACCCTGCGGGCCAGCAGCAGGCCAGTACAATATGCTGCAGCATAATTTGTCAGGCCAACCTTCACACCGTACTTGGGGAGTTCATGAGCATAAGCTGCACAAACTATCATATCTCCTTCTATACGGGCATAAGCAATCTATAATAAGAGAAAAACCAGGTTAGAAATCTGCTTTCACTATTTGTCCTAAGTGCCTTCTTGTACAAAGGACTTGGAAAAAAAATAAAGACATAGATCTGTACCAATTAAAATTCGTCTTTGTTAAACCCACTCACCTCCAACTAGTTTATGGCTTGGTAAACTGTAGCAGGTAACTTTATGAGTCTGTAATATTTGACTGATGACACAGTATGTAAGGCTAAAATTACCACATAGACATTGAATATTAAAATGCCTTTGGAATAAATTATACTGTAGCTCCTTACTTCTAAACACTGAAGACTCTTAGCTGGAGTAGCTACTGAACTAAAGAGGTACTTTGAAAAGTCAAACGAATCCCCAATTATTTCAAACATCTTTTAAACTAAGCATGTTTAAGTCCAATGTTTCCGACACCCAGTGTTCAGTTATCTGAACTTGAGTATGGAAGAAGGCATTGCCTTCACAACCAACAAATGGTATGCCTGCCTTTTGCAAAGGCCCAACAAATCTCAAGTATAAAAATTTTCCCTACTTGTAAAAAAAACCCTAGCAAATTGTGTTCTAGGAAAAAACTGCCACTTTCTGGAGGTTTTATGTGGGAGACCCTCATACATAATTAAAACCCATTTCAACAATAAGTAGGAATAGAACAATCCTGAGTCTAATTTAATCTTCACAAAACTCCCAACCTCTTTGAAGAGCAGTGGGTATGTGGCATGTAAGACCATACTGCAAGTCAGGACTTAGTCCATGGCAAATTCTATTATTCTACTAGAATTGGAATGGGTAGGAACCTTCTACTTGCTCTCAAACTTATCCTTCCACCCCACCCACCCCCACAAAATAGCACAGCACCATAAATTTCTCTAATCCTCTTCCCCCCAATTAGAAAATGAATGGGATTAAACTGGGTCAAGATTGCTAAATATAGCTGATCTTCAGTGTTTTTTTTAAGTACCAATTTCCCAGGCTCCAATTTAAGACCCACAAAAAGGAAAAGAGCTACTCACTTACTCAATGGATGTTTCTGAGTGCCAGCCACTACAGTTGATGGAACTTCTAATCCATACATGTTTTGTTTCCCAAGTACTTCTCCAGCAAGGTGAGTTAAAGGGAGGTGGGGTTTACCGTCACTGCTCAAGGCTAGAATGCAACTTACCTGACAAATGATATCTCTGTTGGTTACCCGTACAATCATCCTATATTTGGGTGTGTTGTACTTATTTTTATCCTGGATTACCAAGCGTTTCCGGGCATAGTAATCAGTTTTACCCTCTGAAAAAAAAGAGAAAATAACTTAAAAGTCTACTTCACTACAAAGCAAATTCTTTTAATACTGTGAATGTGAAAACCTGACCATACCACGGCGTCTTCTAAATTTCACTTGGTATCTCTTGAAGTACGCCTTATTCTTGACGACTTTAACAAATCCCTTAAAAAAAAAAAAAAGGAATGTTATTAAAACTTTGATAAATGTTTTAGCTGATACTTCTGACATTTGAGCTGTAACAAATAACATTTAAACTTCAAAAGTGAATCTATAGACAGCTGTCACTTTTGTAGAAACCAGTGTTTCTCAAACCATCTGGAGTCAAAGGATCACTTTTTCTCCTACTTTCCTGTCAATGCTGGTAACAGAGTAAAAACGAATCACTGGGGAAAAATGGAAATGAACTAACATACCAAACACAGGCCAATGTCTTACATTTTCCAAAACTGTCACTGTTTTTAAATTTTTGAATGCTTCCTCTCAACTCAACTTCTGTACCTCACAGACCAACACCAATGCTTGTGCCAAACTTTTGCAAAGCCCTGCTCCAGACAGCACTCAATCTTGCCAAACGTCCATCTGTTCTGAATACTGTCCCATTTCGAAAAACTAACCTCCTATTTCCCTCACTTTCCATGGACGGACGTTTTTCAAAAACCTAAATTACTTGTCACAAACCTGAACTGCCCAAAATCATTTTCAGCAATTACTCCCGATTAAAACAGCACTGTCCCCCACCAACGAAGCAACACCCCACCCCAACAATCACTTAAAACCGGTGCCAGCGACAGTCTATGAAGAGGCAGGAGGCGCAGACCAAAAACTACATGAGCTTCCTTTCCGGGCCCAGAAACGCCACGGCCTCCAAGATAAACTGACGGTTTTGGCTTAAAAATGACTTCTTCAGACCACAACGCAAGCCTTTCTGAAACACCCGCCGACCCCAACGCTCTTCCGGAAGACCCACGGAGCAGCCAGGGATGGAGCTGGGTCCGAGAAGCTGCAGCCCGTCTCCACTCAGGCATCCCCTGGCCAGCATGAGACCAACTAATGCAATCTCGCCTGCCCGGCCGCCTGCCGGGGCCCCCTCGAACGGGCCGGCACTATCCCCGCAGCCTGTCTACTAAACTCAGCCCTCTCCTCAACCCGCCGCCCCAACTCCTGCTTTTTATCTTCAATCGCCTTCCTCTCAAGCTTGCGCGCCGGGCGGCAGCCATTAAGACCACGCTAGGAGCCGCAGTCCGACCAGGGCAGAGCCGGCAATCTACTGCCATCCGCCTCCTACGTCATGCAAGACCGACCGTAGGTTGGCATTAGAACAAAGAGAGGGACCCCCCGTCCATCTGTAGCCTCGAGATCGGGATACCGACTCACCATCCTGGTGAACAGAGCACCGCGTCCGCGGCTCGCCACAGACCTGCAGGCCCAGCTCGGCTCCGGGGGAGAAAAGACCGTAGCCTATGCGCAGGCGCAGTATGTAGCGCCGGCGATCACGCGAGCGACGTGTGAAAGAGAGATCCGCCGGCCGGCCGGCGTTAGGCATGCCGCCCCCTGCTGATAGGAGGACCCACGCCGGCTTTCTCCTTGCCGGAAGAAATCCTCGATGATCCCACAGGTGTGGACCTTGAGCAATAGCAGGGGGCATTACGTACAGGCGGCTTTCACTTTCCCATGCTAGGAAGTTTTTTCATAACATGTATTACTTTTGTAAGCAGGAAAAAGCTTAAAAGTTAAATAGAATGAATTCGTTCTGGAGCTCTTTTGCCCCCCCCCCCCCCCCCCAGGACTCCACCTCCTGGACTATGCATCCTGGTCCAGAACATTGGGTCCAACCCAGGAAGCCTTGCCTTAGTGCTCCAAGCCTGGGTTAGAAGCCCCTTTTCTGCCTTCCCCTAGTACCTTCGTACCTGCTTCGGCCCACTGTAGATTGTAAACTCCCTGAAGGTGGGCTCTGCTGTCAAGTTCGCCTTTGAATCTCCAGTACCCACATAGCACGGTGCTGACATTCAGTAAGTGCTTGGTATTTGTTAAATGGTAAGTAGAACTATTGCTCTCTCCTTCCTGCTTCTTTACAGCCGTCTTCTTCCCTGATCCCTGACCACCTCATTCCTTTTGTCTCCTTCCATCGCTCTGATCTAGTCAGCTTAACTGTTTTAAACATGTTTAAGTCCTTTTTAAAATTCTTTTAAAACTAATTGTAACTGGGGAATAAGTCATTTTCCTATTCTCCACATGGAGACTGAGGAGAACCAACCAACCAACCAACCAACCAACCAACCAACCAACCAACCAACCAACCAACCAACCAACCACCTCAAGAGAAAGTATTCCCTCACCTAACGGTTTTTCAAGGGTGGTCTTTGGGCTATTGCATGGGAATTATATGGGTACTGGTTAAAATGAAGATATATGAATAGCCTCCTCTACTGAATCAGACTCGCTGTTCTGGGGACTGGGAATCTGCATTTTAAATTTGGCCTCAATTTTAATTCAAGAGGTCTCGGGAAAGTAGAAAACAAATCCTATTTTGCCCAATAATGGAATTAACTGATTCTACTAGGAAAAGCAAACTACGTAACAGCACAGCAGTTTAAAACATTGGCGTCCTCAAAATGAACTTTAACTCTGTACCCCCACCCCAATGATAAGCCTGCTCTTGGAAAATGGGTGTGCATGAGTTTCACAGGAAAGAATCAGTGTGTCAGAACTGGAAGGAGGATCTGCCAAACAAGGTGACCAGGCTAACTGGTTCCAAAAAAAACTGCCGCTAGAATAAATCAGAATTATGATGCCAATTTATTCTGGTTTCAATTTGTAAATCCTTATGTAGCCAGAAAAATGTAGCTTGAATCCACTCTGGCCAATGTCCACAGAGCTCACAAAAAGAAATGTTAAAACAATTCTCACAAGCAAGTGTGGTTCAATCTTTGTTGAGGGGCTTTTAGAAATGTAAAGAAAGGCATATAATTTGTTTTTACAGAAAATACTTAAAGACCTTCATCTTGGTGGTTCCTCAAGTTATTAGCTTATGAAAGGTGCCACATGTCTTGGACGGGCACTGCTTGTATTGGAGGTGGGAGCATCAGGAAGGAAAGTCTGTATGGAAATAGGCCCACCCCTAAAGTTTGCATGTTTTAGGGCAAGAGTACATACTCGTATGAAGACCCACATACCATTCATGGGAATATTTAGAAGTTACGAATCAAGTAACATATTGTTGAGTTAAATGGTTTATTCTCCTTAACCTGCTTCTTCTTACCTTATAAATATGTATAACAACAAAATTAAAAATATATGTATCTATTCCCCTTGGTTGCAGCTGGGGGGCTGTGGCTAGTATGGCTGACACAACCAGTGTAGTTGGTGACACTAGGAGCCAGGGAGAATTTGTCCAGCATCCTCGACCAACGAATCTTGCTCAAGTGGTAAAAGTTAAAAATCACCAGTACTGGGACAAGTCAACTTCGTGTTCTTCATGAGATGATATACTGAGAAGAACACAGAAGCACTTTGTGCCAAATTTATCTAATCTAATCTAATTACGTAGTCTAGCTAATCTGATACATGATGAAACTGCACACAAACCCAAATTGAGGGACATTCTAGAAAGTAATTGATCTGTATTTATGACAAAATCATGATAGATAAGGAAAGACTAAAAAAATACTCCAGATTGAAAGAGACCAAAGTGACATGACAACTGTACGCAATGTGTGATCTTAGATTGCATCCTGGACAAGAAAGGAAAAAGAGAAAAAGAAGGCTTTTTATTTCTTTTGTGTAAATGACATTCTCAGAACAATCAGTGAAATCTAAATGGAGTCTGTAGATTAGATGGTAATAATAGATCAATGTTAATTTTATATTGATAGATACACTATGGTTATGTATGAGACTGCTCTGTAGGAAATACACTCTGAACTATTTTGGAGTAATGGGTATTATTTCTGCAACTTACTCTCAACAAGTGACTCAGATAAAAGTTACATATGTGTGTATAAAAAGAAAGAAAACAAGGCAAATGTGTTAAAAAGTTAACAATGAGTAATCTGGGAGAAGGGTAGATGGAAATTCTTTGTACTGTTCTTAAACCAATTTGTGATTTTGAAATTATTTCAAAGTGAAAATAAAACATTGAGTCCTATTGGAATGGGAAATATTTCTTTTATTATTTGAAATGAAAGTCAACTTAGTGTTATCAGATATGTCAAACATATGTTATAAATAGAAAATAATTCAGTAATTTTTAGTCGTGGTAGTGATGACAATACCAAAATATGAAAAGATTTCTATGATGTTACCAATATATTATGATTTTGAAGTACCTACTTACTACTCTGATCAGCAGGTTTTGTATTGAAACCACCAACTTTCTTAATTATAATCAAAAAGCATCTTGTTATTTCAAAATATCTTTTTCTTGGGCGGCCCTGTGGCTCAGGTGGGTTGGTACACTGTGCTCCTAATGCCCAGGTCGCCGGTTCAATTCCTACATGGGCCAGTGAGCTGCACCCTCTACAGCTAAGATTTTGCACAACAGCTCAACCTGGCGCTGGGCTGTGGTGGGATTGCTGTGAGCTGCCAACCATCAGTCCCCTGACTGCCTAGCAAGGCTCATAATACCAACATGGGCCAGGGAGCTGCGTCCTACACAACCAGACTGAGAACAACGGTTTGAACTGGAGCTGGGGGTGGGGGGAAAGAAAACCTAAAAAAAAAAAAAAAAAAATATATATATATATATATATATATATATATATATATATATATATACACACACACACACACACACACATATATATCTTTTTCTTTGCAATTGGTTTTTGCTTTACATTAGTTTCTGGTTCTACATGAAGGGTAGCAAATAGAGTAAACAACTTTACGGTTGGGTCCCCTTTGTTGATATTAATCCATTAGAAACATTAAAAACTTTTTAAACCTGTACTTTTATCTAGGAAAAAATAATTAGCCTTCAGTGAAGAATAATCTTCGTTTCTTAAAGATAAATGTGTAAAGCTATGTTTTTGAATGGGACCAAGAGTCAGCGGAATATCAGGACAACCAACCATAATTAAGATTAAGCATGTCTGGGTGCTCTGTTCCTACACTACTGATGAAAAACACACAATTCGTAAATTATATTTATTCCATAAAAGTTTCTCTTTGTATCTTCATTTCAGCAAAATTTCTATGATGTCATCACCAAGATATCACATCATTTGTATTCTACAGATAGTAATGCCAAATTAGACAACCTTTTTTGGGTCATTGTGGTTCTTAAATAATTTATATTAACGTCAATTAGGAGAAATTTTGCTGGGATGAAGCAAGAGAAACTGGATTTTAAGTAAAATTCATAAAGCAATACTTAGATTTGAAAATGAACCATAATTTTTATATGTCAAATTCAAACTGTATGGTGTCATATATTATAAATTATTGTTTCCCAGAAACTATTGCTAGATATTTTGATATTGTCATATAAATCACTGTCATTTTTATTGTGATTTTTCTCTGTCTCTTACAGTAGTGTAGTATCCACACACACAGGTTTTGTTGTTCTTCCAATATTTAAATGCTGGTGTATGGTAAAGGAAAACACAAATAACAATATGTTGCTCCATTTCTTCAAATGTCTTTTCAATCAGACTATAGACTGATCTATCAGGGTCAGAAAACCATCTCTATAGATATTAGTCTTAGGTTTATTTATTTCTTTATTTAAATTTATTTGGGGTAACATTGGTTGTTAAAATTATACAAGTTTCAGCTACATAATTTTTTTAAAAAAAGATTTTATTGGGGAAGGGGAGCAAGACTTTATTGGGGAACAGTGTGTACTTCCAGGATTTTTTCCAAGTCAAGTTGTCCTTTCAATTGTAATTGTAGAGGGCGCAACTACGCCCTACAGGTCCAGTTGCTGTTGTTAGTTGCAGGGGGTGCAGCCCACCATCCCTTGTTGAACCGATAACCTTGTGGTTGAGAGGACACGCTCCAACCAACTGAGCCATCTGGGAGCTCAGCGGCAGCTCAGCGGCAAATCAGCTCAAGGTGCCGTGTTCAATCTTAGTTGCAGGGGGCCCACCATCCCTTGCAGGAGTCAAGGAGTCGAACCGGCAACCTTGTGGTTGAGAGCCCACTGGCCCATGTGGGAATCGAACCGGCAGCCTATGGCATTAGGGGCACGGAGCTCCAATGGCCTGAGCCACCAGGCCCACCCTCAGGTATATAGTTTTATAAGACATCATCTATATATTGTATTGTGTGCTTACTACCCAAAGTCTAGTCCCCTTCTGTCACCATATATTTGACCCCTTTACCCTCTTCATTTTCCCCACATTCCCATTCCCCTCTGGTAACCACCATACTGTTGTCTGTGTCTACGTTTGTTTGTTTTGTTTGTTTGTTTGTTGCTTTCTGTTTTATAAACCACATATGAGTGAAATCACATGGTGCTTGTCCTTTTCGTCTGACTTATTTCACTTATGTAGCATAATACTCTCAAGATCCATCCATGTTGTTGCAAATGGCAACATTCCATAATTTTTTATGGCTGAGTAGTATTCCATTGTATATATATCCCACATTTTCTTTATCCAGTTGTTTGTCAAAAGGACACTTAGGTTGTTTCCATGTCTTAGCTAATGTAAATAATGTTGCAGTGGACATAGGGGTACATATATCTTTACAAATAAATGCTTCAAATTTTTTGGGTAGATACTCAGAAGAGGGATTGCTGGGTCATATGGTAGCTTTATTCTTAATTTTTGGAAGCACCTCTATACTGTTTTCCATAATGGCTGTACCAATTTACATTCCCACCATCAGTGTACGAGAGTTCTCTTTTCTCCACATTTGTTACTCTACACTCTCCAACACTTGTTATTTCTTGTCTTATTGGTAATAGCCATTCTAACAGACATGAGGTGGTATCTCATTGTAGTTTTGATTTGCATTTTCCTTATAGCTAGTGAAGTTGAGCATCTTTTCATACGTCTATTGGCCATCTGTATGTCTTCTTGGGAAAAGTGTCTGTTCAGGTCTTCTGCTACTTTTTAATTAAATTGTTTGGGAGTTTAATTAAATTGTTTAATTAAATTGTTTGATTGTTGTTGTTGAATTGTATGAGTTCTTTATATATTTTTGGATATTGGCCCCATATCAAGTTATCGTTTGCAAATATCTTCTCCTATGCAGTTGGTTGGCTTTTTGTTTTGTTGATGGTTTCTCTGCTGTGCAGAAGCTTTTGAGTTTGATGTAGTCCCATTCATTTATTTTTCCTTTTATTTCACTTGCCTTTGGGGTCAAGTACATGAAAACCTCTCTAAGACCAGCATCCATAAGTTTAGTGCCTTGTTTTCATCTATGTATTTTATTATTTAAGGTCTTATGTTCAAATCTTTAATCCATTTCAAGTTAATTTTTGTGTATGGTGTCAGATAGCAGTCTAGATTCATTCTTTTGCATGTGGCTTTCCAATTTCCCCAACACCATTTATTGAAGAGGCTTTCCTTTCTCCATTGTATGTTTTTGGCTCCTTTATCGAAAATTAGTTGTCCATATATGTGTGGGTTTATTTCTGGGCTGTCAATTATGTTCCATTGGTCTGTGTCTATTTTTCTGCCAATACCGTACTGTTTTGATTATTGTAGCTTTGTAATATAATTTGAAGTCAGGGAGTGTGATACCTCTGCTTGGTTCTTTTTTCTCAGGATTGCTTTCGCCATTCAGGTTCTTTTGTGGTTCCATACAAATTTGAGGATTTTTTGGTTTTATTTCTTTGAAAAATGCCATTGGGAATTTGATGAGGATTGCATTAAATCTATATATTACTTTAAGTAATATGGCCATTTTAACTATGTTGATTCTTCCAATCCTTGCACACAGAATATCTTTATATTTCTTTGTGTCTTCTTCAATTTCTTTCAATTGTGTCTTGTAGTTTTCAGTGTATAGGTCCTTTACCTCCTTTGTTAAGTTTATTCCTAGGTATTTTATTCTTTTTGTTGCAGTTGCAAATGGGATTGTTTCCTTCATCTTTTTCTGATATTTTATTGTTAGTATATAAGAATGCAACGGATTTTTGTACATTGATTTTGAATCCTGCAATTTTACTACATTTGTTCATTGTTTTTAAGTCTTCTAGTGGAGTCTTTAGGATTTTCTATATATGGAATCATATATAGGACTTCCAGTACTATGTTGAATAACAGTGGCAAAAGTGGGCATCCTTGTCTTGTTCCTGATCATAGAGGAAAAACTTTTCAGTTTTTCATCGATTATGATATTAGCTGAGGGTTTGTCATATATGGCCTTTATTATATTGTAGTACTTTCCTTCTATACACATTTTATTGAGTGTTTGAATGATATGGATGTTGTATCTTGTCAAATGCTTTTCTGCATCTATTGATATGATCATATGATCTTTATCTTTTACTTTGTTAATGTGGTGTATCACATTGATTTGTGTATGTTAAATTATTCTTGCGTCCCTGGAATGAACCCCACTTGATTGTGATGTATTATCTTTTTAACGTATTCTTGTGTTTGATTTGCTACTATTTTGTTTAGGATTTTTGCATCTATATTCATCAAAGGTATCGGTCTATAACTTCCATTTATGTTTGTCCTTGCCTGGTTTTGGCATCAGGGTAATGCTGACCTCAAAAAATGAGTTAGGAAGTATTCCTTCTTCTTCAATTTTTGGAAAAGTTTGATAAGGATAGATGTTAAATCTTCTTTGAAAGTTTGGTAGAATTCAACAGTGAAGCCATCTGATTCTGGACTTTTGTATTTTGGGGAGGTTTTTTGTTACTGTTTCAATTTCCTTACTGTTGATTGGTCTATTTAGGTTTTCCAATTCATGGTTCAGTCTAAGAAGGTTATGTATTTCTAAGAATTTGTCCATTTCTTCTAGCTTATTGAATTTGGTGGCATGTACCCTTTCATAGTATTCTTGTATAATCCTTTGTATTTCTGTAGTGTCCATTGTAACGTCTCTTCTTTCATCTCTGATTTTATTTATTTGAGTTTTTTTCTCTTTTCCTTAGTGAGTCTAGCCAGAAGTTTGTCAATTTTATTTATCTTTTCAAAGCAGCTCTTTGTTTCATTAATTTTTTTCTATTGTCTTTTTTGTTCTCTATTTTGTTTAATTATGCTTTAACCTTCCTTATTTCCTTCTACTTAGTTCATGCTTTGTTTGTTCTTCTTTACAGTGAAATGTTAGCTTATTTGAGATTTTTCTTATTTCTTGAGATAGGTCTGTAATGCTATAAACTTCCTGCTTATTACCATTTTTGCTGCATCCAAAACATTTTGATATGTCATACTGTCATTTTCATTTGAGTCTATGTATCTTTTAATCTTTTAGTTCTTCTTTGAACCAATAGTTTTTCAGTAGCATGTTGTTTAATCTTCACATTTCGGAAGATTTTCACAGTTTTCTTTTTGTAGTTAATTTTCAGTTTCATACAGTTGTATTCAGAGAATATGCTTGGTATGATTTTAATCTTCTTAAATTTATTGAGACTAGTTTTGTGTCCAACCTATGGTCTATCCTTGGGAATGTGTCATGTGCATTTGAGAAGAATGTATATTCTGTTTTATGGGGATCGAAAGCTCTGTAAATATTAACTACGTCCCCATGGTCGAATGTGTTATTTAAGGCTGATATTTCCTTATTGATTTTCTGTTTGTATGATCTAACCATTGCTGTCAATGGGGTATATAGGTCTCCTACTATAATTGTATTTTTCTTGGTTTCTCCTTTATATTAATATCTGTTAGTAATTGTTTTATGTATTTTGGTGCTCCCAGTTGGGTACATATGAATTGATAAGTGTGATGTAGTCTTGATGTTCCCCTTTATCATTATAACTTGTCCACCTTTGTTTCTTGTTACTTCTTTTATCTTGAAATTTATTTTGTCTGATATAAGTAGCTGCTTTTCTCTATTTTTGCTTGGAGTATCATGCCATTTGCTTAGAGTATCATCTTCCACCCCTTCACTTTGAATCTATATTTGTCTTAGTAGCTTAGTACCTCCTAAAGGTAATATATAGTTGGGTCTTATTTTTTAATCCTACTCTGTGCCTTTTAGTTGGTGAGTACAGTCCATTTACATTTAGGGTAATTATTTATGTATGACGACTTCCTACAGCCATTTTATCTTTTGTTTTCTGGTTGTTCTGTATCTTCATTGTTTCTTTTCCCTTGTGTTTCTGTCTGCTGTTTTAATTTGGTGGTATTTTATTACTTTTTTACTCTTTTTTTTTATGTTACATGTCTCAGTTCTGAATTTTTGTTTTGTGGTTACCATTAGTTTTATGCAAAAAAAAAACAAGTTTCATGTATACAATAGTCCTTTTTCTATGATTTCATCTTATCTTCATTCACCTGTGTAAGTTCATTCCTTTTCCCTCTCCCCTTTTATGTTTTTATTGCCACAAATTATCCCTTTTTATGCCCTGCATTTGTTTCCATATTGCAGAAGCTATAATCTTTTTAAAAAATGCTTTTACCCTCTTTAATCTTTATGTTATATTTAAGTGTTTAATACCGTCTTCTGAAAAAGAGTTGCAATTTCTTACTTCTGTCTGTCATCTTATCGTTTTGTAATCTTTTGTCTTTTTGTTTCTGATAGAAGAGCTCCTTTCAACATTTCTGATAATGCAGGTCTTGTGGTGGTAAATTCACTCAGTTCTCTCTCTCTCTCTCTTTCTCTCTGGACAATCCTTCTTTTTTTCTCCTTCATATCTAAAGGATAACTTTGCTGGATATATTATTTTTAGCTGGTGATTTGTCTCTTTCAGTATTTTGAATATTTGATTCCACTCTCTCCTAGCTTGTAGGGTTTCTGCTGAAAAATCTGATAATAACTGAATCGGGTTTCCTTTATAGGTCTTCTTTTCACTGGATGTCTTGAGAATTCTTTCTTTGTCATTAACTTTTGACAGTTTTAATATAATATGCCTTGGAGAAAGTCTTTTTGCATTGAGATAATTAGGTATTCTGTTAACTTTTTGGATTCAAGGATCCAGCTCTTTCCATACATTTGGGAAGTTCTTATCAGTTATTTATTTAATTAGGCTCTCTGTTCCGTTCTCTTGCTCTTTGCCTTCTGGCACCCATTATTTTTATGTTGATCTTTCTAATGGAATGAGATAGTTCTCATAGAGTTCTTTAAATTTTTTTTAACTCTCAGTTCTCTCTCTTTTTCCTCTTGAGTCATTTCTAGGTTTCTATCTTCAAGATCACTAATTCTTTCTTCCATCTGGTCTGCTATATTTCCTAAGCTCTCTAATTCATTCTTCATCTCATATATTGAGTTCTTCTGTTCCAGAATTTATGTTTGGTTCTTCTTTATAGTTTCAGTCTCTTTGGTAAAATACTGCTTTTGTTCATTGATTTTATTCCTGAGCTCTTTGAACTGCCTTTATGAGTTTTCTTATAACTTGTTGAGTTTTTTTCGGAACTGCAATTTTGAATTCTCTATCATTTAAATCTCAGTCTTCCATATCTTTGAATTTATCTTCTGGAAACTTTTTGTTTTCTTTCTGAGCTACCTTACTATCTTGGTTATTCATGATACTTGATGGATTATTTCTCTCCCTGAGCATTGAAGAATTGAAATCTTTTTTATTGCTTTTGACTGTTTAATAGGTTGTTAAGTAAAGGTCTTTCTTTTGTTTTCCAGTAGATGGTGATATAGTGCAAGTTTTGTTTTCTCTTCCTTGAACTACTGGAACTTCCAGGATCTCAGTGTGATGGTCTGGCCTCAGCCATGGAAAATGTCCCGTATTTCCTGAGGGCGTGGGCATCCTCTCTATGACCAGGTCACCTCAGTCTCAGGGCACCATCCCTGTGGTGGGATGTGGCAGCTGTTTACATGAGTTTCTTCACAGCCATTCAAACTTTTTTGTTTCCTTTTTCTAATTTTCTTATATTTCATTAGAATGTCACATTTGTTGAATATTTCTCAGGCAGTATTATTCAATTTAGAAAAAGTACTTTGTCTAAAATTTTCACCCTTTAAAAATTTAGATCTGTTTGGATTTTGAACACTTGTACTAACATTATTAAAAGCAAAAAATAATACATATCAAATAACTAGATAGCACAAATTCAAAATTCACTTTCTGGCACTGTAAGTTTCCAGCACTGCTACCCTGTAACCAGAGGCTGCCAGCCTTGCTGTACTATCTGAGGTGTCCCAGTTGCCTCTGCCGGATTCCACTGGTGGTTTGGGAGGCTTGTGTGTGTTTGTGGGGCGGGGAGGGGAGGCAGGTTTGTGCATTTGTGGCTTTGCTTTTGCTACTGGGTTTACCTGCAATGTGTACCGGCCACTTAGGCTGGAATATTGCTTCTGTCTCTCTGGCCTTCTCTAGGCTGTCAAATGAGGACTGTAATCTGATACCTCCATTGCTGCTACATCAGCTGGAGTCAGATGGGCCATGGAAGGATAGCGGTGGGGGTTGGGTTTGCACATTTGTGGCTTTGATTTCTTCCCCCCTGGTAAAGATGGCTGCTCAACTGCAACTGCCACCCTTTGCATTGCTTCTATGCCCTGTTATTGGGCTCAGCCACAATGTGTACTGGCCACTCAGGCCAGAATGATGCCTCAGCCCCTCTATCCTTCTCCAGGCTGCCAAGTGGGGTTGCAACCAGACCTTCCACTGCTACCACTGGAGCCACAATGAGCATTGCACTGCGTGTGTGGTTCCATCTCTGTCCTTCCCCGTCCTGCCTCCTCTGTTTGCTCTGATACACCCACCTTCAGATGTCTGAATGCCCAGATCTCTTAGACGTGTTTGTGTGTTGAGCAGGGAATCCTTTGTTGAATTATACTTGACCAACTTGTTGTAACTTTAAGGGGTTTTCTCACTCCACCATGATGCTTACCTCTAAATTTTAGGTTTATTTGTACCTGAGTTTTCTTCACAGCCATTCAAACTTTTTTGTTTCCTTGTTCTAATTTTCTTATATTTAATTAGAATGTCACATTTGTTGATTATTTCTCATGAGGTTTCATTCAATTTAGAAAAATTATTTTGTCTAAAATTTTCATCCTTTAAAAATGTAGATCTGTTTGGGTTTTGAACACTTGTACTAACCTTATTGAAAGCAAGCAATACTATATCAAATAACTAGCTAGCACAGATTCAAACTCATTTTCCTTCCAGACTTTGATTTACTCTTTGAATACCTTCTGTCGTTTTACTTTACTCTTCTACAGCATCTCATGTCTGAATCAAATCTGTTTTAACATGACGAATACCTCTGGAACCAGGACCTGGAATGTAAAAATAAGCAAGAAAATGGAGACTTGGCTCTTCTCAGACATGAAACTTTATTATTCAAAAATATTTTGCATTCACATTATCAGAAAGAAAGTATTTGACAAGTCAATTTGGTTTTGCCTCCTACCTAAAAAGTTTCTATTGCTCAAAGCCTCCTGCACTTCTAAGCAGTGTCCATTTCAAATGCCAACAACAGCACAAACCCACAACCTTCATGACACTGAGACACAATTGCCTCTTTTTTTCCAGGACGCAACACAAAAAATGTGGAATAGTATTTCCCTGGGGCATAGAAGGTGTTGATTACCAGGGCAGATGCTTAGGCTTTCTTGTCAGAGCTGCCAACTCCTAAGTGACAAAGGCAGCCATAGCCATGCATTCTTTAATAAATTTACTTTTCTGTGTGTTTGTGATATGCAGGGTATTATATAGTGCAGGGCCAGAGCAAGGACCCCTCTTGCCTGGGTCAAAGGGAAGTACTTCCTGGAAACTTCATACCCACCCAAAATCACAGGACCCATAATGTCTGAGCCCCTCGCAGTTGGGCTGCTCTGCTGGACTCCTCTCGATGACTTAGACTTGACCAGAGAGGTAGTGAATGGGAGAAAGAGAGGGAGTGTCAGGATTTCTATATATTAGAAATAGCAAATACCTGTCTAGAATTTACTATATACCAGAGTCTACGCTAAGCATTTATTACATTATCTCAAAGCTACTCTAGTAGATAGGATTATTATCTTCATTTTACAGATGAAAAGATGGATACCACAGCTGATCACAGTGGAACAGGCGGCCATCATCAGTGTTATTTTTCAGATCTGAGCCTGCCTTAAAATTGTGTTAAAAGATGGACCTCAGACTCTAAAAATTTATAAGTGTGTGTATTTGACTTTGGAATATTCCATGATGTATTTTTGTTTGGGGTGTAAACATTCTTTGGCTTAAACTAACTACAACAAACTGTATTTAAAAATAAAGGTGAAATTGCTGCTAGTAAACTGATTGTCATCTTCTAAACCGTCAGGCTGAACCTGAAGCATTACAAACGTCCAGAAAATAAAGACTTAACGATACTCTGATCAGTATGAACTAAGGCACATAGTTTGCTCACCAGATGAAGCCCATACTACTAGAAATAGGAGGGAAGCCCTTGAAGCCTAAAGAAGGCAGTCTCGGGACAAATGTGGGAAGTTAAGCACCGCTTTATCAGATGGTTAGTTAATATATGAAAGTGAAAATACTTAAATGATTCAATAATATTTAGGTGGTTTCCTGGAGACTAGGTTCATAGTAAGACAAAGGTAGAAAAGTCCAGGGATTGCTAAACTTTAGAGATCAGAGCTGCTTTAAGGGCAATTATCATCCATCCTGCTTTCCTAAAAAAAAAAAAAAAAATCTCTTATTGCCACAAGATTAAGGGGGTATGAAATGAGGGGAAACGAGTAGCAGGCTAGGAGTATTTCAGGTGGTAAGAAACCTATCCTGGAATTTAAATTATGTGTCTACATCTTTCCTGGAATCATCAAAAGTGACCAGTCTTATTTTGCCAGTTCTTTAAGGCTTAAAATAAATGACTAATGACAAACTCCATAAATCCTTTTGAGAGTCCACTTGTTAAATGACACTAATAACATCTGTCTCTGTCTTCAGTTACTTTGGGTATAAAGGGAGGATCCAAGATACATGAAAGCCCACCAAGGTATCTGGGGGGGAAAACCCCATAAAGTATTGTGGCTGATTCTCCCCCTAGCACATAACAGCAAAGCTGTTTGGATCTTGAACAATTTACTAACATTATTGAAAGCAAGCAAAAAACTAGATTCTCCCTGTGTCCTGGGTCAACTTCCTCAATGATTTATTGCAAACAAAAGAGGTGTAATTATATCTGTTAAAGATAACTTCAAAGTGATGGTCATAATCTTCTGAGTCATTCCGCATTTCTGTGTGGGGTCAGCACCTCGGAGAGGCTGTGCTTAAAGATACAGTGTCGTAAATGGCACTTGGTACTGACATCATAGGCATTAGATGAATGTTGGAATACACAGAGTAATTCCGGGACTTCTAATGGGGAAAAGAGGACAAACATAAAATGTGCTTGCTATAGAGCAAATAACAAGAAAACATTAGAGTCATGCTTGATATACTTGATGCCTGTCTTTTAATCAAGTTCCACATCCAAATCCTGGTGGCCACAATCTGTCTGTCTGTCTGTCTGTCTAACTATCTATGGTATCTGATCATTCCCCATGCCCTAGTCCAAGCTACCACCATCTGTTACCTGGATCATTGCATTAACCTCTTAACAGGTCTCTGTGCTTTGAACCTTGACTCCTATCTATTCTCCACTTGTTCTGCCCCCTCCCATGCTTCTCTGACTTCATCTCTTCTCATTCTATCTCTTCCTCGTTCTACTCCAATGTACTGGCCTCTAAGCCACTTCTGTCTCAGAGCTTTTGCACTGAGGATTCCCTCTGCCATGACTGCTCATCCCCTAGACCAGGGGTGTTCAAACTCTGGCCCGCGGGCCAACTGCGGCCCGTGATCCATTGTTAATTGGCCCGCAGCAAATACCAAAAACATATTTAGTTTACTTAAATAAACCAGGTGAGGCAATATGTACTTCACCTCGAGTGAGTGGCCTGGCTGTTTGTGTATTTTATTGCATATGGCCCTTGGTGAAAACTGTTGTCACGCGGGGTGTCATGCACCCCGGGGTCTCTGCTCCCACTCCCCACATAAGAACACAGGATACGGTGAGGCCAAAAAGGAACACCCACGGAGCCATAAGTAGGGGAGTCATATCACTATATTCTCACTGGCGGCATCCGCCTCTCTGCAATCGGCTCTTGCTAGCTCAGCCGCCATCTTCTTGGTAGTCCTCATTTTCTGTTAGCGTAGCCACAGCAGTTATATTAGTGGCCAATGGCTCACTGGTTACAGCTGACGGCCAACTAGCCACAGCTGATGGCCATCCAATCACAGTTGATGGCCATTTACTACCTGAGCCAACACCTTTCTATGTGAGACCGAGAGCCTGGAAACTGCTTTCTGGGGCTCTGTCCCCACAACTGTTGAAAAAAGTTTGGACACCCCTGCCCTAGATACTCATTTGGTGTGCTGCCTGCCTTCTTTCAAGTCTCTATTCAATGATATTCTTTTCAGAAATGCCTTTTCTAACCACTCTATCTGAAATAGAACATGCTGTCACTCTATATTCCCCATATCCTGCCTTTTCTACCACCTAACAATTATAAATTTATTTGTTAATTTCTTTATAGTCTGCCCTCCCTACTTCAAGCAGGAAAAGGGACATTATGTTGTATAATGTCGTATCCCCTGCATGAAGAACAGCGCTTGGTATGAAATAAATTGAATGAGTAAATGAAATGAGTATGATATGGCATGCACACTGTAGTCTCTGGTCATTTATTCTAATCATTTCATTTATCAATTAGTATATAACAATCTACCTCCAAACAGTGTCTTAAAATAATAACACTCACTTGTTTTGCTCACGAATGTGCAATTTGAGCAGGGCTCAATTTGGACAGCTCATCTCTGCTCCATTCGGCATCAACTAAACCATCTCACCTGGGGCTGCAAGGATCCATATTCGAGACGGCTCATTCACATGGCTGGTAAATTGGAGCTTGCTATTGGTTAGGAGCTTGGTTCTTCTCCATGTGAGACTCTGTGACATCTTGGGCTTCTTCACAGTGTGGTGGCGAGGTTCCAAGACTGAGTGTTCCAAGAGAACAAGGTGGACGTGCATGGCATAGTGTGATTTCTACTGTTCAAGGAAGTCACAATGGCTCACTCAAGAGCAGAAGAGACATGGATCTCACCTCTTAATAGGAGAGTGGCGTGGTTCTAGAAGCACATGTAGAATGGGACAGACTGTTGTAGCCATCTTTTAAGACTATAACCTGCTATAGTAATTAAACCAATCTTTGAGAAACTGTAAAATAATTATAACATTGGTGAGTATTAAACTGTGCTACATGATAACCACTTTTTTGGGGCTCATGTTAAAAAGTTATGCTTAGAGGGTCTTGGAAAAACAACTCAATTTTTTTCTGGACTTTATCTCTGGTACTGCCTCCTGCAATTCTTCTCCAGCTTCTATAACCACTCTTCAAAAGGGATTAGAACCAGGACAGAATTCTAACTCTTTTCTTTACACCTGAGGGAATAATTAGATAAGGTGCTGGTGTGAAGGATTCAAGCATCAAGCTTGCTAAATTGTTATTCAGAAAAGCAAGCGAAGAATTTTTTTTTGCTTCTGAAAAGGAGTAGGGTGCTTGAGAGAAAGGGGAAAGGAGAGAGAGGAGAGTGAAGCCATTGAAGTGGCCTCTCCATGACAATGGTATCTTCAGTGAGGTCTACTCAAATTCACAAAATGTTGGTGGAAGTGAATTGCTTGTGAAAACTAATGAAGGGCTAAGTTCTGGGAAGGCATTAATGAAAGAGGAACAAAAACAGCTCAAAAATAGAAACCAAAGGCAGAGATGACCACGATATCATAAGCCCCTGGGAATTAACAGAAGTCCTGGACAGAACATTGGATTTTACAGATCTTAGAAATTGGGGATTGAGTTCTCTGAGGGGAAAGGCAGCTCCCCAGTGGATATCTGAAATAGTCCTCAATGAGAGTTCTTTGGGGAGCGTAAAGCACTGCCTGACACAAATTTTCAAGCCTTAAAAGGAAGAGTAACTACTGCCTAACTTTGTAATTTGGAAATTTAAGACCCATATGATAAGAATTGGCATTTTTGTATTACCTTAAAGAATCTACTGGTTGGGTTTTTTGTTTTGTTTTTTAACTCCCTCTCCTGTCCCCAGAATTTTGCAGAAACATATCTCATTTTTAAAGTGGGTAACTGTTAGAAAGACTGTGTAAGGCTGGAATTTTGACGTACCTCATAGTCAACTTTGATAAATCTCTCCATAGCTAATTTATGTTGCTTTCATGCTCTATTCCTTTGTACCCTGTTTCTCTGGGATGGATGTTTAGCTGTACTTGTGAAGTCCTGGATTTTATAGTGAATAAGTTCTAGATTTCAACATAGCTCCACCACTCACTACCTCTCCGAGCCCCAAATTCTTTATCTGTGAAATGGCAATAATAACAGTAGTTACTGTGAGAACTAAAGAAATACTCGATGTTCATTCTTATTAGCAGTATTGGTGGAAATACACATAAGCCTAATTCTTACATTAATGTTTTATAATCTTCTTGGTTTTCAGGTTGATCTCTTGAAATGGATATGGGGAAAGGTTAGGACCTGAACACAAAGGGAGTTTCTTCTGAATAGGGCTAGACTTAGACAAGGCAGGCAAGCGATAACAAGCGATTATTCAGAACAACCACAAGTGGGAGGCCCCGTAGCTACTACCGTAAATGCCTCTTCAGCTGTTGGCCAATATTCCATGATTAGAAATCTAATTATTTATATAAAGGATTTACTCAAATGTAAATATCAATACTGCTGGGAAAGATAACCTTAGAAAGTGAGTAATTTTAAACATTCTTCTCCTAAGAAGAAGGATTTTGAATGAGATTGTGAAGGATAAAATATGGGAGTAATGGACTTCTGATAATCAAAAAAAGAGAAAAAGGTTAGAAAATTGAGAGAAGGGGGGTCCCCAACTTGAAGGAGTTAGTGATTGAAATAGTAGTGAAGAGAGTTCATCCGCAAAATCCTGATATTGTAGCAGACTCTGAATCTGGGCAAGGTGAGACGAACCAACATAGAAAGAGCAAACTTCAGGTGTGGGTGTTGCCTTCGAAACCAGAATGAGTGGTTAGGCTTGCCGACCTGTCTCTCACTCTTAAGTTGCTTAACCTCGCTGCTGGAATTCTTGGGAAATTTGCGTGTTCTTGGAAACTGGGAGCTAGAACTGAGGATCACAGCGAGTGTGCTGGCCATATCAGACCTGTGGCTCGCAGCTTTGAGGTAGTTTCTGTGATGGCTAGAGACTCCGGAGCTAAGCAAGCACAGGAGATCTATTAGAGACCAAAGGGATTTCCTAGAGCATAGACTTGTCAGGAGTTAGATAGGCTTAGGTTTGAGGCCCCACGTGGCTTACTCATTGTGTGACTTTAAACAAATTGCTTCACTGCTCTAAACCTCAGTTTCTTCATCTGCATAATAGGATTAGTAATACCTCCTGGGGTGGTTGTGAGTATTAAATAATACAGTTCGTGGGAAGTGCCTAGCATTATACTTGGCATATAGTAAATGCCTAATAAAGTACGGCTATTTTTGTAATTATTTTTATGTTGGGGTATGATGGTTTGTCTTATGTGTCAACTTGGTGAGGCTATGATATCCAATTATTTAATCAAACACTAATGTAGGTGTTGCTGTGAAGGTATTTTGTAGAAGTGTTCACATCTACAATCAGTTCGCTTTAAGTAAAGGAGATAACCCTTGAGAATGTGAGTAGGCCTCATGTAATCAGTTGAAGGCCTTAATAAGAGCAAAAACAGAGTTTTCCTGGTGAAGAAATTCTGCCTCAAGCATGCAGCATAAAATCCTGCTTGAGTTTTTAGTCTGCCAACCTGCCCTACAAATTTTGGGCTTAAGACTGCAACCTCATCTCCTACCTGAGTTTCCATCCTGACAGTCTGCCCTACAGATGAATGACTAGTCAATCCCCCAAATCACATGAGCCAATTCCTTAAAATAAATGAGTGTGTGTGTGTGTGTGTGTGTGTGTGTGTGTGTGTGTGTCCTATTGGTTCTGTTTCTCTGGAGAACCCTGACTGGTACATGGGTATACTTTTGGCATAGATCAACATGAGCGTTTTAGAAAATCCAATAGAAACAGTCGAAGGGGGGGGGGGGGAAACAGGGCAAGAGAGGTTCTGTGAAAAATAGGTCCTCTAAACAGCTGACTAGACCCAATTAGAATTTCCACAGGAAGTGGGAGTCCTTCAACTAGTGTCCCACCCGCGTCTACACAAAGCTGGGTGGGCCTGGTCCCTCCGCAGAACTTTCACTTCACTGTTGCTGAGGATCTTCCACTGTGAGTCGCTTGCTCTCCACGCCCCCTTCCTCTGTGGCCATCTGGGACTCACTGGGAGGAGCTGTCAGAGGGGCCTTTCCTCAGGGCTTGGGGACTTGACAGACTGAAGACAGAATGGTGCTGTACCAGAACCACTGCAGGAGGATTGGCCTTCCCAGCCTCCTTTTCGTTACTGGCTCTGGGCAAAACATAAATGGAAATAAAATGCATGGGAACAGAAATCTTCAATACCTAAGGATTTCAAGGATGAACTCTTCCCTGGTTTATGTCATGTCCTGGCTGTTACATGTGTGTTTCCAAAACTACTATAGATATAATATATAATGCTATAGGTATAGATATGATTGGGAGCAAAATTTGTTTAAACATTACTCATATTAATAATTCAGAAATTAAAAATTCAACTTGTCAAATGACTCAAACACCACTCACTTCACACTCTGCTTAAAATTTCTTAAAAATCAAGGCATTGCTATGCTTTGAAGACCATCTGAACAAACCTAGGAAAACCTAACAGGCTGTAGTACCAGTGTGGAGTGTCCCAGTGAGAAACATTTTTTTTTCTTTACTATTGTAAACATCAAATGCCTAGCTGATTAAGTAGAGCCAATTAAACATGTTCTTTTATCACACTTAAATTTCTTGCACCTTGGGTAACTTTCTAAACTATCATCAGAATTTTCTCCCTCCATCATCTTTTCTCCATATATTTACACTAAGATTCACTTTCCTGAAACTCCAGTTTTATCAGATTATGATTAATAATGAGCTTACCCTGATTTAAATCCAAGTGCATAAAACAGTAGTATCTATATTTCTAATTAAAATTCAGTCAAATTTTTCTTCCCATGTAAAAAGTGTTTTTAAAGATGAAGCTTAGATCATTATAATTTCAGTAGATATTTATTGAAAATTATGTCATTATTTGGACAAATTACTTCTGAAAGAGTTTGATCTGCGTAAGGAACTAATTACATCCCATCAGGGGTTCATATGTCTCCCAGATCCTACTCAAGAGTAGGGAGAAAAGGTCTTTGGACAGGATTAAGTAGGGAAAGGTGTGGTCCTTAGGGTGCCCAAGAATTTTACCAAGCCAAAATAAGCCAAAAAGATGGTGATAAGGAAGGAGAAATGCAGCAATGAGTGAAAACTGTTGATAAAAGCTTGGAGGATTGATTCAGGAATCAAATTGAGGGGTCAGGATGAATTGGGTATCCAGTGAAACTGATGACCATGAAACTGAAAGACTAGAGCAAGGAGGCAAATCCTGAGCAGATATTGGTAAAATTTTCTATTGGTAGAAATATGTTTCATCTGATTGGCCATGAAAGAAATAATCTGAGGAAGAATGCAGCTGTAAAATCATAAGAAAAATGTTGTTCATTTGACCAAAAACTGAGTTTTGATCTCATTTATATCTCTACCTACTCTGTGTCTACACCCAAGTGGCTCAGTGTGTCTGGAGTAAAACACATAACCATGCTGATGGTTCTCATTTTAAATTTGTGACAGTGAACTTCAAGTGGGTCATTGATGATGCCTGGTAATCATACTAGATTTCTCTAGTGAATTTATTGTTTCACTCTCCTAGACAACTATTTCATACCTTCTCTTGGCTCCTTAAACCGCCAGTATTTTCTCCACCCTCACTCTCAGATGATAACAGTTATTCTTATTTCACTAAGAAAATACAAGCACATTCTGAAAAGAATGTCCACACATTCCCAGCATATCTACCCAGCTACATGCTTTTGTGTACACATACCTTGCCTTCTCTCTTGTAACAATGGATAAATCATCCATGTTGCCATCTGAAGCTAACTGTTCCACTCCGGCATGAGGTCCCTTCCTCCCTATTCTGTGATGTTCCTCCCCCTTCTCTACTGCACCCTCAATTTCCCCTCTCTGATAGATCTTTTCCAACAACATCCAAATACAAATATGATGTTATTAATCTCACTTTGAAAACAAAAAAATTTTCTTCAACTAGTCCTCCATTTTTTACCTTTCCTTTACATCAAAAGCCTTTCAAAGATTTGTGTGTTTCTCTGATTCCACTTTCTTTTCTCCTATTTTTTTTCGGACCCACTCCAGTCAGGCTTTTGACTACACTGTTCCATGGAAACAGCACATGGTTACCAATGATTTTCATGTTGCTAAATTTCTAGGGGTCATTTCTCTTGACCCATCAATAGCAATTGACTCAGTATTCTTGAAATACTTTTTTTCCTCTTGGCTTCCCAGATACTACACTCTCCTGGTTTCCCTTCCACTTCATTGGCTGTTCCTCTCTGTCTCTTTTGTTAGTTCTTCTCCGCATTCTCTGTGCCCTAGTTAAGACTCAGTCTTTGAGCCTCTTCTCTTTTTCATCTATACTTACTCCATTAGTTCCATTTCATGGTTTTAAATATATCAGTAAGCCTGACCCCATTTTTATAAATAAACAAACCATCGGTATGTATTCATATACTCAGAAATGAAACAGAAAGGAAATAAACCCCCCAAAAATTAATGGCAATTATTTGGTGATGGCATTACAAGTGATTTTAATTTCTGTTCTTTTCTGTAATCACATTTTATACAATCAATGTGCAATGTTTCTGTAATCAGATTAAAAAAAAGAAAGAAAGATGCACGGCTGGAGGGAGGCATCCTTACCCAATAAACTTTAAAACATTCGTATCCCATCCTAGACATCAGAACACTTTGGAAATGAGAGGCATGCAGATTTGAAGCAGCTCTTTAGGGGTGGGAGAGAAGGAGCCTTAATCAAAAAAACTATGCTAACTTGTTTGCATTACCCGATATGGGACCGATTTATATTTCCCAGGCTCTGGGTGACTGAGAGTCCGAGATACTCTTCTGGGAAGTACAATGGCAAAGTCCAAAGGCTCGAGGATCCTGGTCCTTGAGTCTTTATGCTCTTGGATCTTCTTTGAAGTAGAATGAAAATTCACTGAATATTTTTGTTCCCTAAAATTGGAATTTTAATAGTATTATTTCATGTTTAGTAAATCAGAATTTTTCTTTTTCAAGTTTTAAAATAATATTTGCTCAAAAAAAAAAAGAACATCTGTGTGTAATGAAATGCAACAATTAAAATAGACAGCCTTGAACCCAGAACTTTACCGGGTCACTAATCATTACTAATACCTTTGCACAGATCTGGGCCAGTCCTTTTCTGCCCTATTTCCCAGCTTCCCTCCCCAGAGGGGAAAACAACCCACTAACCTGAATATTATCATTTTCATATCTATTTTAATAATTTTGTTTGATACATATTTTTTCTTAAACAATGTATCATTTAGTTCTTTTTAGAACTTCCAAAAATTAGTATCATATCTTATGATGTCTTCTGCAAGTTGCTTCTGCAACTCAATATTATGTTTCTAAGGTTCATCCATGTTGTTGTGCGGAGTTGTAGTTCATCATTTTCATTGCTATATAATATACCATATAATATACCATATACATTCAACTGTTTCTGGATATTTGGTTTGTTTTCGATTTTTTCTATTACTAACAACGCTGCTATGAACTTTCTTGAAGCTGTCTATCAATACACACATGTAAGAGTTGTTCTAGGCCAATGTTTTCATGCTTTTTTCAATATGATTCAAGTAATAAGTGCATTTAATTCTGCAATTCAGTACACCTATATGGCATAGATGGCCAACTGTTCATACACTTTCACAGTGTAAAGTTATTGCTGGAAATGGGAAGTTATTCTGTAGTTTATTTGTAAATATTGAGAACTCTGGGGACTAAACGTGATTTTTCTATCTACTTATGTTTAAGATAGAAACATAAATAGATAAAATTTTTGTTCTTGGTTTCTAAATAAATTGCGTTTTGGTCATTGAAAATATTCTATTTAATAACAATTGTTTGAAGTTTGTTAAGACATGCTTTATTGTCTGAAAGTGGTCAATATTTAGAAATGTTCCATGTCAATTTTTATAAATGTTTCACATGTGCTTGTGACGAATGAGTATTCTTAAATTATGGGATACAAGTTTCTATCTTTATGTAATAAATCAAGGTTATTAATTACTTTGTTTAAATCTTTTAAAAAACATATTTACAGGTAAAATGATTTCCTGTCAGAATTTGCTTTAAAATACTCCAGTGCCTCTTACTTCCTCAGAAAAAAATGGAGATGTCTTAACCGAGATTGCCAAAATGAGTGATAATACTAAGAGGTCCATAACATCATACCAGGGTGTCTCAAAGTGTGGTCTTACAATCAGCAACATCAACATTACCTAGGAACTTGCTAGAAATGCAAATCCTTGGGACCCACCCTTGTCACCTACTGAACCAGAAACTCTGGGAGTTGGGACCCAGCAATTTGTGATTTAACACACTTTCCAGGTGATTCTGCTGCATAGTAAAGTTTAAGGCTTTAAATGCAATTATTTTTCAGTTGATATTTGCCTGATTTATCTCTTTCTAGTTGAAATTTTATTAATTGTACATTCATATACAGTTGTAAGAAATAATACAGAGAAATCTCTTGTATATTTTACCCAGTTTCTCCCAATGTTAACATTTTGCAAAACTATACTACACTGCAACCAGGTTTTTGACATTGATGTTTTGTGTTTTTTCCGATCACTTTACTTTAAACCTTTTATGTTTTATGTTTTAGGTATGTCTCATAAATAGTTTCTACTTGGATTTTATTTGTTTCTTTTAATCCAATCTATTTTTAACAGGTTAGTTCAAACCATTTACATTTATTAAATTATTCTCATTTCTATTTGTTTCTACTTTCTGTTTTTTTCTTTTTTTCTGTTTTCTTCTTTATTGACTTTTATTTTATTTTATTTGTATACATATTAAAGTTTTGTCATTATCTTGTATGTTCCATAATTAATATGTTCCATATTCCATCTTTTCCTCTTTACTAGCTTAGAAATTGCATATTCTATTTTTGTTCTTTTAGTAATTCCCCCTCCCCTGCCTTTTTAAGAGTCTCGGCAGTTATTTATTAGGCTCCCAGAAAGTTCCAGGTAGCATGCTAGAGTTTATCATTTAATACTTGTAACTATCCTGTGACTTTGGACAGTGCTCTTCCATCTGACAGATGAGGGAATAGAGGCTCAGAGATGTTAAATAATTTGTACCAGCTCACAAAATTGGGAAGTAGCCAGGATTCAAACCAAGGTTAGCCAAATTAAAAAACAAACAAACAAACATGTTCTTTCTATGATTCTCTGTATTCTGTGATGAACATGGATCAATTCCAGGTTGGCACTATGCCAAGGACACCCACCCATGTTTGTCTGTCTGCCTGTCTTGAGTATTCAACTGTAAACTACTGGAGATCAAGGGTCTGTCTCATTTGCTTCTAGGCAATTTACATCTAGGATGCAGATAGGTGTCTTGAAGCATTCTTAACACCCACATTTAATCTTTTCCCTCCCAAACAATGTAAGGACCTTTGACCTCTTTGACAATGGTCATCCCAATCTAAATGCTATTATTTCCAGTTTTTTAATTTTAGCCTTTTCTTAATTATCCAAATTAGCAATATTTATTGTTATGCAGATATTTGTTTAGATTTAACTACATGCTTACTTAGATCTTTGCTCATGAGCTCATCCCTCACCTTCCAGCTAGGATTATTTTTCTTCTCTTTTCCTACTTCTGATCTGAGAACAGCAGAATTTGCATCACCTGGGCAATTATGAGAAATGTAGACCTTCTGTTTCCCCTCTAGTTCTACTGAATCAGTATTTGCATTTTAATAAAATCTCTGGGTGATTTGTATACATATTAAAGTTTGAGAAGCACTGCCCCAAAGTATTCCCTGTAGAAATTCCTTTCGCGCAGGAATCTTGTGGTCAACACTCTCAGTTCCTATTTATCTAAAAAGATCTCCATTTCACCATTCTTCTCGAATGGGTGCACCCTTCCATTCTATATTAATAATTATTTTCTCTTAGCATTTTTAACAACCTTATTTCACTGCCTTCTAAGTTGCTTTAGTTACTTTTAAATTTGCTGTCCATCTAATTGCTATTCTTTCATTTTAAATATACCTATGCTCCAGGAAATCAAGGATTTTATCAATTTTGTTCACTATCGTATTCCCAGTACTTAACCTTGCCTGGCATGAAACAGGTGTTGAATAAATATTTGTTGAATGAATGAATGAACATAATGATACCATACTCAACAATTCTCCAAGTATTACACATCACCATCTAAAAGATAAAATGAAGCTGGTGTAGAGCAGAGCCACAATCAACCTGCCTTGGAAGGAAATGTAAGTGAAAAATAAATATTCGTTGGTGTAAGCTGTCAAGATTTTGGGTCTTTTGCTACTGCAGCATAACCTAGCAGAAGCCCAATGATACAGCATATAAAATAACATGCAATACAATGATATACACGTACAAGAGATAGCCCAACAGATGAGATTCCAAAGAAAGTGAGTTCAATAAGCAGTGATCAAGTACACCTACACAGTCTTCATTCCCTAACAGAAGGAATGAAATTCTTATTCACTAAGATATGCCTTAAGTATCACTTACTTTGTGAAATCTTCTCTGCCTACCCCAATATCAGTCTTAATGGCATATGACAGAAACTGGACTGGTTCCCCACCGCCTCTCAAGCTGCTCCACCCTCAGTCTGTCCTGTCTTAGTAAATGGCAACTCCATTTCCTAGCTGCCTAACCCCCAAATCTCAGAGTCATCTTTGATTTCTCCCTCTTTTATCCCATAGCCAATTGAAGACAAATCACTTGGCTGAAAAATACATGGTCACTTCCCACTCTAGTCCAAGCAGCCATCATCTCCTCTCAAGAGCTTCTGACTGATCTCCGCCTTTCTACGCTTCTTTATAGTCAATTTACTGCACAGCAGCCAGCTGATGCTTTTAAACAGAGTCAGATCATGTCACTCTGCTTATCCATCCCACTTACAGTAAAAGTTAACATCCTAAAGATGGCCTGTGGGGCTCTCTCTGTCATCTGGTTCTGTTTTTTTTCTCCAATTTCATATCCTAGCATTTTCCATCTTGTTGCTGCCATTCTAACCACGCCACTAGCCTCCTTGCTGTTCCTTGGATAGATCAGGAGCATTCCTACCTTGAAGCCTTTGTACTTGTTTTTTTTCTCTGCCTGGAATGCTCTTTGCAAGATGGCCTGCTCTCTTACCACCTTGTTTGTGAGGTCTTCCCTGACTATCCTGTTTAAAATTGTAATAATCCTTCTCCCTACTTCCTTTCCCCTTTCCTGTTTCAGTTTTATCCATACAGTTACACCATCTCATATATATATAGTGATTTATGTGTCCAATTTATTATTTCGACTAAGTCAGATCAAGATTTTCTCTCTCCTCATTCTCTATTTTTCTCTTCCAAGATGATCTAAATTCCCAGGAGGCTTTTTTTTTTAATTGTGGAAACATATACATAACAAGTTTACCATTTTAACCACTTTTAGGTGTATAATTTAATGGCATTACGTACATTCACAATATTGCATAACCATCACCACTATCTAGTTCCAAACCTTTTCATCACTCCAAATAGAAACTCTGTACCCCCACCCATGGGCCCTAGTAACCTCTATTCTGCTTTTATCTTTAGAATATGACTACTCTAAACACCTTATATAAGCAGAATCATACAATATTTGTTCTTTTGTGTCTGGCTTATATCACTTAGCATTATATTTCCAAGGTTCATCCATGTTGCAGCATTATCAGAACTTTATTCCCTTCTATGATTGAATAATATTTCATTGTATGGATTTACCATATTTTGTTTATCCATTCATTTATTGATAGACGCTTGGGTTGTTTCTCCTTTTGGCTATTGTAAATAGTGTTTCTATGAACATTGGTGTATCTGTTGGAATTCCTTTAAGTGGCTTGGGTATTAAATGCAGGGTGATATGGTAATTCTGTTTTTAACTTCTTGAGGAACTGCCAACTATTTTCCACAGTGGCTACATCAGTTTATATTCTCAGAATGTACAAGGGTTCCAATTTCTCCGCCTACCAACATTTGTAATTTTCTTTTTCTTTTTTTATAATAGCCATCATAGTGGGTGTGAAGTGGTATTTCATTGTGGTTTTGATTTGCATTTTCCTAATGACTTATAATATTCTGCATCCTTTCATATGCTATTGTATATCTTCTTTGGAGAAATGTCTGATCAAGTCCTTTGCCCATTTTTTAATTGGTTTATTTGTTTTTTTGTTGTTGAGTTGTAGCAATCCTTTATATAGATATCTTATCAGATATATGATTTGAAAGTATTTTCTCCCATTTCATGAGTTATTTTTTAAGTCTTTTGTAGTGTCCTTTGGTACACAAACATTTTTAATTTTCATGAAGTCCAATTTATGTATTTTTTGTTTGTTGCCTGTGTTTTTGGTGTCATATTTAAGTCAATGTCATAAATATTTCCCCCTATTTTTTGATGCCGATGGCTAAGGGTTCATGAGGAAATAAAGCCTCAGTCCAACAACCTGCAAGAAAATGGATTTTGCCAACAACCACTAGAGTGAGCAGGAGAGAAGGATCCTTCACAGATGAGCCCTGAGACACCCGTAGTCACATGAGAACCCCAGAGTTAGAGAACCCAGCTAAACCACAACCAGGTTCCGGAGCTACAAGGCACTGTGAGAAAATAAATGTTATTTTAAGCCACACACACAACAAATACATAAAAGAAAAATATTTTCCCCCATTTTTAAAATGAGTTTTATAATTTCTGCTCTTAAGTTTAAGTCTTTGATCCATTTTGAATTAGTTTCTGTATGTGGTGTAAGGTAAGGGTCCAACTTCATTCTTTTGCATGTGGATATTCAGTTGTCCTATTATATTTTTTACTTGTACATATCTGTTTACTTTCTGTTTTCTCCCACTAGAATTTGAACTCCATCAAGGCAGGATTTATGTCTGTTTTTGTTACTGATATATTGTATTAATTATCTATTGCTGTTTCTGGTTTAAAAAAAACAGATTTAGTGCCTCGAAACAACAAAAACTTTTATAAACTCTTACAGTTTCTATGCGTCAGGCATTTGGGAGCAGCTTGCTAACTCGCCTGGGATTTCTCATGAGATTCAGTCCGATGTAGGTCAGGACGGAAGTCATTTGAAGACTTTACTGGGGCTGAAGGATCCACTTCAAGGTGCTCATTGACATGGCTGTCAAGTTGGTTCTGGATCCTGATGGGAGGCCTTAGAATTTGTTTTACTCGTAGAGCTCCTCACACATGGTGGCTGGCTTCCCTCAAAGCATGCAATATAAGAGAACAAGGCAAAAACGACAGTTTCCGAATGACCCAGTCTCAGAGGTGAGACTCTGTCATTTTTGCCATATTTTATTGGTCACACAGACCAGCCCTTATTCAGTGGGAGAGGGACTATACAAGGGCATGAAAAGCAGGCAGCAAGGATCACTGGGGGCCAAATTAGAGGATGGCAACAGCATGTATCTAACCCCAGTGCCTAGAACAGTGCCTGGTATAATAACCTGGTATAGTCAGTATCACATGTAGGCACGATATATATGTATATATTCAAAAAAATTTGATGAATGAAAAAGTCACTTGAAAATTATTGGTGAGTCACAGCATTTAAGAAAGATTAGAACAACAAAAGCTTAGGAAAGGCAGGATTGACTGGAATCAGGGATTCCAACATCTTAAGGATGTCCTCCATCCCATTTTTGCTTCTCTGAGTCAGCCAGGACCTCTGGGTTCACATCCTTAGAGCTTCTTAATGAGAGGACAAAGGCCCTTTACTTTTCCAGCTCTGGTTTGAAAAATCCTGGAGCAGGATTCTCCCAGGCTTATCCCCTTGACTCAGTCAGTGTGGACAGGGGGTTAAGGCAATGCGATTGGCTTAACTTGAGTCAGGTGCCTACACCTGTTAATAAAATAAGATGGAAGGGGGTATGGACAGATAAAAATAGTACAACTCCCGGAGCCAGGTTCGGTACTCCCCATTCTGTATATTCCCACCATATTATATCTCCATATAATAGTACATATCATTATTATTTATTTGTTCACATGTCTATCTTTTACACCAGACTATACATTCTTACCCTAGAGTCTGATCACAGGTGCTACATTTTTGTTAACTCCAAATAACACAGGCTTTGTAATGAAGAGAGAATTATGCTGGCATTTTTGCTTTTTCTTTTCTTATCATTGTGATTTTGGACCAGCCTTAGCTTCCTCATCTTTTAAAAGGGCCTAATGATAGCTGCCTCGTGTGGAAGCACCTAACATCATTGCTTACATGTTGCAGGTGTTGAAAATGTCAACTGTCCTTCCTCTTAGGAAAGTGCCTGACACAATTGTATGTCCTTAGTATGTTTGTAACTGAATGAATGAATATCTAAGTAACTGAAACATTCTTAGTGACTTGCTTGGGGTTCACTTGTAAATGAAGATACAATAATAATAGGGTTATGGTGAAGATTAAGTGAGATGATAGGTGAAAAGTGCTTCCATAGCCCAACTCATGGTAAAACCTCTAAAAATTAAGCTATCATTATTAGAGTGGCATTCTTTTAACACTAACATATTATATCCGATCTCTTTCAAGAGAATGAAAGAATAATGGAATATCTTTATTTAGATATTTCTCACAAGGTATATCACTTGCTTCTGTATTTCATGGGAAACTCTCAATTAATAGCCCTGAGTAACACAGATGCAATATCTATTCCTAGAACAAAATACCTATAGTATTCCAAAACCTCAGCTACAGAGAGAAAAAAAACAACACAAATGGCAAGTCCTACCAAATTAATAATTTTGTCTAGTGTCAAATTCCAAGAGCTGATCAGCAGAAACCTCTAGCCAATGCCTTAGAGTCAGCACCTCGAACACAACTGTTAATATACAGTTAATATACAGTTGTCATTCTGAAACAAATTAGGTTATTGAAGGAAAAAGACAGACAGAAAGGAAGGGAGGGAAGGAGAAAGGAAGGAAAGGTGGAAGAAAAACAAAGTTAATTAGCACTTATAGGACCAAGCAGCTTTGGGTCCTGGATTCCTGGTCCCCCACATTCCCCTAAAGGTACTACCTAACAAACATATAGGATGGAAATGAAAGGGTGTTCAATGGGTGGATCCCAGCGGCAGTGTCGTTGTAAACACTCCCTATGAGTCAGCTATAAATTCAATGCAAATTCCCAGTCTCCCTGTCTTCTCTGCCTATCATGGTTACCACCATAATGACTGCTGCCTTTACAAACTCTAAAAGGAAACAGGTAAATGTCTAAAACAACGTTTGATTTTATATTAAAACTTATAAAAATGTAATTACTGCAACAGGAAATATTTTGTTATTGAGTTAGGGTTTTAGTATACTTTGCTCACTCTTCAAAACAGAAACAGCTTGTTAACATTTCTTCAGTTTTATTTTAAGAATATTGTCTCATTGTGTTGCAGCCATTCAAGTGATGAACAAGAATTTATGAAGTGTTAGGTTTAATTCCACACCTGTCAGGAAGGTATTTCAGTAACTGATGTTTTTGTAATTCAATACCATTTCTCTCTTTGCTCTAATTGGTTGCTGGCTATCTTTTCTGAATGTACATTTTCAGAGGAGACCTAATGTCTCTGTATGGGCTTCAAATTTCTCATGCAGAGAAAAAGATTAGCTGAGGAAAAATGACTGGTTACCATTGTACTTGTTCTCAAATTGCGTTTGGTAAGAATGTTAATGGTTTTGTGGCCTTTCAGTGATGCCTTCCGCAGTGGTTACTTCCCAGTTGGTTTTAGGAGAGCAGTTTATAATAAACGCTAAATTAATTTTACTGTAAAGCAACACCTTCCTAACTTAGTATCCTCATCTTTTTTGATGGAAGTGGGACAGAGTGCTAATTAAAATCAGCCAAAGTTTATGCTTGACTTTACTATTATTAGACCATTTTCACATGAAATAACACATCTCATCACACATCTATTATTGGCAACTGTTGTCCTTCTTTGCCTGATTAAGAAACTGAAACTTATAGAGGTTAAAGGCCAGATAATTAGCAGGTGGTAGAGTCAGTATTTTTGTACTTCAGAGTCTTTTTTTCCAATCTATCTTTTTGTTTTTGCATCTTAGTGCTTGTGGCTTTGGATAATAGCAAGTACTATAGCTACCGTTTGTTGAATGCTTATCATGCACCTTGCATATGTTATTCTATTTTATTGTTACTTTAGTGCTTACATAGATATTATTAGTACTATCTCTAGTTTATGGATGAGAAGATTGGAGCTCAAAGAGGTTAAGCACATTTTTGGCAAGCACACTTGAAATTTTAGGTCATAATCTAGTCACCTAATCTATATTAATCTTGCCTTAATATAGAGGTTATTAGCTCCCTGATAATTGGATAGTTTAAATAGAATTACTACTACTCTAGTTGCACTAAATTTTATCTTGCTTTAAAACAGACATTTCACAAAGTCAAAAAAAGAGTGGACTTCTCCTTTTGGTGGGTGGGGTGGGAATTGGGAGGTTTTTTTTGGTGTGTGTGTGTGTGTGTGTGTGTGTGTGTGTGTGTGGTGGGTGGGGTGTCTCATTTTGGTGAGGCAATTTTAAAAGCTGTTGATGGGTTGGTAGTGTGAATGTCTTAATACAGAAATCATGTCCATACTCTAGCGCCAGAGAGCTGGTTCTTTTCCACAACTGTGGCAAGTCTAGTCTCTAGCTGTCCACTAGTGCCAAGAGATGGCAACAGAGTTGTGTGCCTCTTAACAATGTTCTTTCCTAAAATACTGGGTCTTGCAAACAATGGAATGTGGTGGAGGTAAAGTAGTGAGATTAAAGCTGTTCTTATAATCTCAACACATGGAGAGGCCACAGCTTTTGTGTTTGTGCTTGACTACCTTTTGAATTTGTGTTGTGGAAAGCAACGAGCCTCGTGAAATAGGTTGTCACTGTTTTACAGTGAGCCTTCATTTTTCCAAAGCAAAAAATTTGAACATTAGCTGGGCGTCGCAATGGAGTGTTGTTTCTCCTTTTTTCTAGAATAGCACTACCAAGAGAACCTTCCAATGGATGGAAGTGTTCTATACTGGGGCTGTACAAGATAGTACCCAGTAGCCACATGTGGCTATTATCGAGCACTTGATTTGAAATGTGTATGTACAACTGAGAAACTGAAATTTTAATTTAAGTTAGTTTAAATTGAAGTGTAAATAGTCACATTGGCTGGCTTAGTGGCTGCTGTACTGGACAGCGCAATCCTAGAATGTAACTGAGATGTCCTGGTTCTCCATGGGAGCCTCAAATGCTAGCTGCTCAGGGTGTGGGTGGGTGTTGCTCATCTGTGAGTCTGACTCCATGGGTGAGTTCCTCTTCTGTGCCCTGGCGGTTTTTGCTGCTCAGGGGAATGCCTCGCTGGCTTTTCCTTTCTGTGAGCAATGATGCTCAGATGGCTGACTGATAAAAAACCTTTGGCAATTGAGAGTGTGGTGTTCTGAGATTCAACCTTTGCCAGGTTTAGACAGGATAGAGCTCAGACCTTCCGTTTATGACAGTGACATAAATCATTGCTGTGTGCATTAGAACAGAAAACTTTGAATTGCTAACTGAATTTACCTTAAATGAACTTGTTTGCAGAGGGTGAAACTGCCCACTACACCCATCCTTCCTCTATCTTCTACTCTGGTTCAAAGTTCCAGAGTGTGAACAGCAGAGTGGCAGAGAGCTGAAGCAGAGGTGGTGTTGGTGTGGAATTCACACAGTGGAATTTCACTTACGCAAGTGCTCAAGGACTCGTGAGAGATTAGAATTAGCTATTTGTCTGGTTAGAGTTAGCTATTTCAGTGAAAAGGTGAAGTGTAAGCTGTTTCATCAAATAAACTGATGAGCTCAGAGTGAATGAAGGAAAGGAATAGATGAGGGAAAGTGCTGGAAGCTCAGAGCTAATGGTACAAGCTTATCTCCTCAGGCCAATGCCATTATTTGAGACAGTACATGTAGGCACTTAGCATAGCGATGCTGATTATTTAGATTATTCAGAATACGTACACACATACACATGCACATACACACGCAACCAATTAAAAATATATAATTTGCACCAATAACATCAACACCAAGCTTGTTCTTTATTATTCATTGAAAATACACTGAACAGCTACTATGCAAAGTGCTGGGGCTACTGAGAAGCCTGATAAAATATTATTTCAATCATTGTGAAGCTCTTGATCTAGTGGGTAATTAATATACATTAAACCGCTCTGGCATTAGATTGCCTGGATTCAAAGCCCTGCTCCACCATTTTCCAGTTGTATAAAGAGGGATAAGTTACTTGGTATTCACTAAGTCTTAGTTTTCTCATATGTAAGAGGGTTATAATAATACCTGCCTCATGAGGATAGTATGAAGATGAAAAGAAATACTGTATGTGCAGCCCTTAGCCAATACTCATACAGAGAGTACTCAACCACGTACTCTCTGGTACTCAACCATTTATTATTTTAAAATAATAAATTTCATTTATATTTATATAGTTTTTAGATAAAATTTACATTAATTGAAATGTTAACGGTACATTTTTTAACAAAATGAATACACCTATGTCACTCACACCCGTCAAGATATAGACTGTTTTTATCACCCAGAAAGTTCTCTCATGCTCTTTCCCAGTCAATTCCCAACCAGAAGCAACCAGTTATGCCTTTTTTAAATCACAGATTACTTTTGCCTTCGAATTTCAAGTAAGTAGAATCATACAGCATACACTCTTTGTTCTATTACTTATTTTCGAATAGGTAATATATTCACATGGTTTGAAATTGAAAAGGTGCAAAAGTCAAAAGTCGCCTTCCCAGTCCTGTTCTCTAGTCACCCAGCCTTCCTCCCTTAAAGCAACCAATGTAATTAGTTTCATGTGGGCCCATTCCATAGCTATCATTAATATTAATTCAGGGGTTTATACAAGGTGCTTTGAGAACTCAGTTTTAAAGGTTACCCAAAGAATCTTATGACAGCCCAGCTAAAACAATATAAAATCAGTTTTAAAATAACTGGAGTTCTTTTTAGACTCTGATTCTAAATGTCAAATTGTGACATTTTACCCTTCTATGGCATGGTAACCTTTAAGCCACATCTAGTTCAAATTCTAGCCATTCTATGAGTCTCACTCATTGATGAAACAAATATGTATTGAACAATATGAAAATACAGCCATGAACTAAAGAAAACTAAGCTTCTGGCTTTGTGGAGGTAAAAAATAGTCCAGTGGGGGAAACAAAAATTCACCAAAATAATCATACAATTACAGTTTCAGTGCAGTGTGATAGGAAAGGACCAATGTTGGGAGGTCTGAAGGTGCTTCTCAGAGGTAGAGACTGGAGCTGAGGTCAGAAGGTTGAGGGTTGAACACCTCTCTAGGTGCACAGCAAAGCACATGCAAAAGCTCTGTGGAGGGAGGAAGCTTTGAGGGATGGGAAGAGGCCATGTGGCTGGAACAGAGAGAGCAGGATGGAATGTGGTCTGAACAGTGGGAAGAGGTGGAGAGGTGGACAAGGCGCCTGACTATGCAGGGGTTGGTTTGTTAAAGGGTTTTGTGTTAGAGACTGGGAAGCTATTGACGTGGTTTATGTTGGGAAGTGACAGGGTCACGTAGGCTTACGTAGCCTTTTGTGTGGAGAAGAGATTAGAGAAGGACTGGAGCACACATGGATACACCAATTAGAAGACTAGGCTAGTCACCCCTCACTCCTGACAGAGGTTAGGGTGGTGATGGAAGAGATAAAAAGAGGACAGATTCAAGGAAAATTTGGGGGGTAAAATCAACAGGATTTGCTGATAGTTGAAACATAGGAGGAAAAGGTAGATTATCAAGACGTCTCTTAGATTATCAAGATGGATTCAGTTGCAATGAAGTTGTTAATTGAAATCGACTTCAAATAATGGCATGACTTAAAGTTATGCAAAATTTTGCCTCAGATAAAATGTCAAGGTTTCAAAGTTTTTAGCTGGAGAGAGGGCATGGCTCTACTTCCTATTTTTTGGTATTTCCCAATCATGTTAGAAAAAATGGAGAGTTTTTCTTTTTCTTAAATGCTTATTACAGTGAAACCCCTTCTGGAGATTACAAGTTTAAATTAGAAAATAACCAGGGCTAAATAATTTCTAGGCAAGTAATTTTGGTGTTTCTGTGCTGATAATTACTATCATTTTGTCACTTCTAAATGTACAATGAAAGTAATTTATATTGCCTTCATTATTTTTCTTGTCTGTTTTTCCTGGGATTAGACCGGAATTAGGTTGCTTCTGTATCAAACTAAGTACTTTCCTTCTAAGATTTTCTTCGTTGATATTGGATGGCTGCCCGGCTGGACCTCACATATTTCTATCCATGTTCTATCCCCAGCCGGACTCTGCACAAACCCAGTATGTCGAGAGGACTGAGAATATTTTGCAATCACAAGTGCCATTTACGCATTGATTATTGTTTTTGAGCGAGACCTAGGTCACCTCTCGGGGAGCTCAGGCAGCCTTTTGAAGCCTGGGCGTCTGCATCGCACGCCGGCGGCCTGGGAGACAAGCGCGTGGGCGGCGCGGCAGCCCGAGGCCCGCATCCCTAAGCTCGGGGTCGCTTCGGGCCCCTGAGGGCGTGTGTGTTGTGCAGCTTTGACATGCATGGGGCGGTTCAAGAGACTGAGGAAGTCAGCAATTTGTAGGGCCGAGGGCTGGAGCTTTGAAAGTGGCGGAGGAGGGAGCGGGATTTCCCCGCCTCCGTTCCGCACGGTCCAATCGCTTCAGCTTCTCCTTTTCTTGGCCGGCCAGTCCGGCCCCTACTCTGCTCGAACCCATTATGCTGCAGAGGCGGCCCGGTCGCTTTAAGGCCCTGACGCGCCTGCGCTTTGGGCATTCCTGACGCGGCCGGGCCGGACCCCGGAGGAACCCGCGGGCGGGCACACTCGGGGTCGCGTAGTGGTTGAGACAGTGGCGGCGCCGGGAGGAGTGGGTGCGGATCGGAGGTTGCCCTGGGCTTCTGAGTGAGCGTGGCGCTGGAGAGAGGACGGGAGGGCGGCCCGCGGAGCCTGGAGCGGGGCCGAGGCGTTGAGACGCGGCGGCGCGGCTGCCGGCTGGATGGGAAGTTAATGTTTACAGCGGAGTCCACCCAACGTTTCCAAGGTGAGAGGCGCTGCGCCAGGCCGGGCAGGCCGCGAGCCCGGGTTCCGCGGGGTGCACGCGGAGCCGAGTCGCTGCGAGTGGGGTCTGCCACCAAACTTGAGGCGCGGGCTGGGCGGGCGCGTCCGGCCCCGCTGGGGCCTAAGTTCCCTGCAGCCGCCGCGGCCCGGGACCCTCCTGTCTGGGGCGCTGGGGAAGAAACTCGCGAGCCGATCTTCCAGTGGAGTCCCAGGGAGGTGGAGGGACCAGGTAGCTTCGGGGAGCCTTCCTCGTAAATCCTGTGGGGGCATCCTGGCCTTTCACCCCTGCCCTCGAGGCCAGAAGTCTATTCCCGCCGGGTGACCCGACCGGGCGAGACCGCCTGCCCTCCTTGCAAAGTTAGTGTCTTTATTTGGCCTCCGGGATTCTGCGTCAGATCGCGTCTCCAGGCAGGTGATGGGCAAGCCAGGTGTGCTACATGACTCCCGGGGATGAATTTGGGGAGCGGTTGTACCCGTCACTGAATCACCTTATGACTAGTGGGGCAAGCCTCAAATTAACCGCACATTTCCGATAGGTTAGATTGTGGTGTTGGTGTTCGCTTTAGAGTTGCTGTGATTTCTTCGTGTTTGTCTGTCTTTTGGGCGTCTTAGATCAACTCAGCTGACATCCTTGCATCGAAGAGTTAACCAAAACTTTTTGGATGGTTCCCTCGCTTTGCTCTCATCTATTGCTGTTAGATGTGGTTTTGAAAAGCAGTGTTTTCTTGCAAAGATACCTTTTCTTTGGGTTACAGTGTTGAAAAATAAACTCCTTTCTTTGCTGAAAGGAAGAAATCCAGTGCTTTATGAAGATCAAAAACAATTATCTATCGGTAATTTTTACCTCTGTTCTGGGCGGATACGTGTTAGTCGCTATTTCTGTGTTTTTACTTTATTAGTAAACTTTCTGCAGTTTACCAGACACTCCTTTTCTATTCTAAAATACTAGCCTTAAGGTCTCTGAGAACTTTGTGTCAAAGGAATTTTAGAAAACTTACTGAAGTATGATAGACAGAAAAAGCACACCATCCTCAGTGTGCAGGTAATAAGTTTTTACTAAGTGTAGCATCACAGATCAAGAAACTGAACGTTACTAAGTTGGGGTTTATACCTAGGGGTGGAATTGTTGGTTTGTGGGGCATGTGAATGATGAAACTTTAGTAGTAGGTACTGTTGACTATTTTCCGAAAGTGGTTGTAGCCCACATGCTTGCTGACGCTTGTCAGTATTTAAAACTTTTACTCTTCTAATAGAGGTGCAGTAATAGATCATTGTGGTTTTATTTTGCATTTTCCTGCGGATTGCGGTTGAGTATCTTTTATTGGCCATTTATGTCTTTTTTTGTGTGTGTGTGAAGTGCCTGTTAAGTCTTTTTTTAATTGTAATTCTTTATTCTGGATATGAGTATTTTCTGATATAGATATATGTGTGTGTGTATACATATATGTATACAATCTTTTCCACTCTGCATCTTGCCTCTACTCTTTTAATGACCTTTAAAAATTTATTTATCAATTACAACTGACATTCAGTATTATTTTACATTTGTTTCAGGTGAACAGCATAGTGGTTAGACGTTTATATGATTTACGAAGTGATCCCCCAATTAGTCTAGTACCCACCTGGCACTAAACATAGCTTTTTGATGAGTGGAAAATTTTAATTTTAATGAAATATACTTAATCTTTTTCTGTATGATTACTGCTTTTTGTGCCCTATTTAAGAAATTTATGCCTTACCTAAGAATATGAAGCTATTTTCCTGTGTTACCTTACAGAAGTTTTATTCTGTTTCACTTTTCACATTTAAGGGGTACAATTTATGGTAAATTCCTGATGGATTGTAGGGGTCAAGATGTACTGTTTACCAAATGAATATCTATTTGACCCAGCACCATTTATTGAAAATACCATCCTTGCCCCTCTGCAGCGTGTGGCACTTTTTCAGGTGACTGTATACCTGTGGATCTGTTTCTGGATACTCCATTCTGTTTCATTTGTCTATTTGTTATTCTTGCACCAATATCACTATATTAATCAATGTAACTTTAAAATAAACCTTGATTACGTGGTAATATAAGGCCTTTAACTTTGTTCTTAAGATTGGGCAGTGTTTGGCTCTTACCATTTCTGTGTAAATTTCAGAATCTCCTTGTTCATTTCCACAAATTTTGGAAATGGAATTGAATCCATATATCAATTTGGAAAGAGTTGACAACAATGTTGAGTTTTCCAATTGTGAACATGGTATATTCCTCCATTTATTTAAGTCTTTGAAAAATTTTCTCAGTAGTGTTTTGTAGTTTTCTGTGTAAAAGTCTTGCACACTTTTTGTTATTTGTTAGGTGTTTGATATTGTTTGATGTTATTATAAATGATATTTTAAAACATTTATGACCAGTATGTTGAGAGATACAACTAATTTTGGGGGGGGGTGAGGGCTCTGGGATTATTTTAAAACAAATCCCAGTAATTTCATCAATAAATCTTAAATCTTTAATCTTTATTTAGGGCCTAGTCCAAATACACCTTGTATGTTCTAGTCTTCCAAGGTGGTTTTTTAAAATTTTATTTTTATTATTAATTTTTTATGGTATCGCCAGTGTCTAGGACCAATTCAAGATTTAGAGAGTGTTTAGTATATTGACAGTTACTGTGTGAGGCCCTAGGGATACAATGGTGATTAAGATGCTGCCCCTTAAGGAACTTAAGAGTCCAGGAGGGGTGGTAGAAATTCAAGAAAAGACCTTTTTCCTCCACTAAGAAGAATTCTATGATGAAAATTGGTATGGCTGCATGCAAAGGGGGCATTTAAATCAAACCGGCGGTAGGTAATATACCCGACTCCCAGTGTTCTGGGCAAAGGAAGTGGTCTGTGGGTGGAGGCAACTATTCACTATACATACAGTAGTCCCCCCATTTATTTAGGTCTTTGAAATAGATAAAAGACCTAAATAAATGGGGGGACTACTGTATGTATAGTGAATAGTCCCCCCATTGGATACCTTCCAAGACCCCCCAGTGGATGCCTGAAACTACAGATAGTACCAAATCCTGTATAGTACATGCCATGTTTTTTCCTATATACACATACCTTTTCACTTAAAGGAAACACTTTACAGCTTCTGTTTGGCATATCTGAATCGCCAGCATCACTACTCTTGCACTTTGAGGTCACTAGTAAATACAACAAGGGTTACTTGAACACTAGCACTGTGATACGTCCTCAGTTGATCTGATAAGTGAGATGGCTCCTAAGTGACTAATGGTCGGGGAGCACATATATATACACATATACATGCAGCTTGGATATGCCAGAGAAAGGGGTGATGCGTATCCCAGGCAGGATGGACGGTGCAGTATTTCATCATGCTACTCCGAATGGTGTGCAATTTAAAACTTATGAATTATATATTTCTGGAATTTTCCATTTAATATTTTCAGACCGCAGTTGATTGCAGGTGACTGAAAGTGGATAAGGAGGGACTACTGTATTTCTGCTTAATCCCTTGGCTTTCAGCCTTAAGCATTACACCACTCTTCTCTTCTTGAGTCTGGAGTCTCTCCAAGTCAGCGTTTCCAGAAATTAAATTTATGGGAGAATGTGAATGGTGGAGAAACTGGAGGGTCTGTATACAGACTTGAATCCACTAACCTGTTTGTCAGCCCCCTACCGCTCCCCCACTGACCATATACCTGGAGACTCCCAAGTGCTGTTTTGCTGGGGTTCTGTTAGTGAGGCAAATCCCTTCCCATATTTCCTTCTGCAGGCCTGTAGGTTTAGCTTCCCTCCTCTATTTAGTTACATATTCCTCCATTTCTTTTCTTGTTTCATGGAGGCCATATCTTCTTATCTGTCTGAGAATGTTAAAGGTAGTTTCTTTAAGCTTTCTTTTCCTTGTATAGCTTGTTTCCTCCAAGCTACTTTTTTTTCCCTCCTGTTTGGCATAGTCTCAGCAGAAGCCTTCCTCAACATCTGGTAATTCTTGGTTGTTCCCTCATGATTGAGAGTGGGTGACTGAAAGCTGATTGGAAGCCTTGAGTTTATAGGTGGGGCTTATTGACTTACAGTTTTACTCTATAATCTAGAATCTAAAGCAGTGGTTCTCAACTTTGGCTGCACATTAAAATTACATAGAGCTTTAAAATGCGCGCACACACACACACACACACACGCACACACACACACTACTGCTAGACCAAATACATTAAAATCTCTGTGGGTAGGACCTAGATAGCAATAATTTAAAAAAAAATTAGGTGGAATTGCATACAGTAAAATACAGATTTTAAGTATATAGTTTGATTTTGCCATGTATACACCAGTGTAAGGAACACTAGATACAAAACATTGTGAAAACCCTAGAAAATTCCTTTGTATCTCTTCTATATTCCCACTCCCAGCCCAGAGGCAACTACTATATTCTGATTTCTATCGCCATACATATTAGCATCAGTAATTTCTAAAGCTGCCCAGGTTGATTCGAGTGCGTGGCTAAGATTGAAACCATTGGTTTGGATGGACTGTTTGAGGTTATTTCAAGGTCTTTCCTTTTGTCCTGGTCAGATTTCTCAGAGCGTATCTTCCAGTTTTTTGCTTAGAGAGCAGGGTTCTGGTTACCAGTGATCTGGGAACTTAGGAATAGAGGGTTGTGTAATGAGCCATAGAGCATTTGTATATAGGATCACATAATGTTCCTCTTTTTGTTAGGATACCCGTGTCTGTTCCATCATTTATAATTTACCCTCTTGAGAGAATAAATCCCCAATCAGCTGCTGCATTGAGGATTGCTGGGCCACCCAGCAACTTGGAGGAAAAATGGGGCCTAGGTTTTTAAGTGTTCAGTTTTTACCTGATCCTTTCTTACTTTAGTTCCCTCCCACCCCCTCCTGTTTGTTCTGGCAGTTCCTGAGCCTTTTGAGGATTCTGCAGTGTAAACTGGGTTTGTTCTTAGTTGTCAGCACTGCGGACTTGTAAATTGCCTGTCTTTCACTAAGTCAGTTACCACTCACCCATCTTCCTTCCAGCTTCCAAAGTTGTGTTGCTATTGTCTCTTTTTCCATTCTCTCTGTACTTATGGTTTGTTCTAAAAACAGAACAAAACAACACAAAACGTTTTTATGCTTGTTTTAGAGTTTTAGGAGGGAGCACAGTTAGATGTGTGTGTCAATCTGCTCTCTTAGCCTGGAAGTCCATCATCTGCTTTCCATTGTTCAAAAATGTGTTGCCATTTGACCTCCACTGTTGTCTCCTCCTTGGTGGGTTATAGCTTTTAAATTTCTTTACTGTTATCTAAATAGAGTGTTAGGAGGGAGAGCACTAAATATTGGATCAAACTGTCATTTCTCTAGAAGTCTCAAAATTCTTTTGAGAAGTACTCATTGTCTCAGAATCTTACGATCTCAGAATTGGACATTATTTTAAAGATAAACCAGCCTATTGAGCTATTTGATACTTTCTGTAGTGGGAAACTCATGGTAAAGAGATGCGTGACGAGAGAAACTGATTGGGCTGTGGATCACTACAGGGGGCTGGAAATCCCCATGTGCATTAAACATTTAATATTGAATGAATAAAGAATAGATTTGCATATTTGTAACATAAAAATTATTAAAAGGTCATGGGGTTTTGTCATTTCAATCAATAATACTTAAATCCAACTATGGTCATAGGAGGAGATAATACTCAGAATTTTTTATTTTGAAAAAAGATTCTGTACCAGGAAAAATTGAAAACTATTGTTAAAGGTAAAGTTGTAGAGCTCTTAGTGTGTAGTTACCATAAAACGATTAGTTAGAACCACCCACTAAAGCATCTATGTTAAGCTCCTATAATTGGTTTGTTAACTGCTTTTCACTCTTTATTTTCTTTAAAACACTAGGTTTCCAAATGCTCTTTGAGATAATTTTTACCATAAAGTTCATAATGAAATGAAATATTCTCAATATAATCTGTTTTCTCTTAGGCTAAATTTATAAAATTTAATGTATTTACCATTAAACTATGTCCTTCCTTTTCTGGCTTAAAAATTTCCTTTTTCATATGAAATGTGTAATGCTAGGTGTGTTTTCTTTGTTTATTTTCTATAATGTCCTTATTTGGCAAAATAGGAAACTGTTATAGCCCTCTGTTGCTCTTCAAATTAATTTTTGACAAGTTTTCTAAAATACAAACTTATCACCGCTCACTATTCTCACTAGCCTTATTGCTCCTCCACCAATTAATTATTTTACTTTTATGTTTGCAGATAAAATTCAAAATACCAATCAACGATAGCTGGCATTTATTACTATCTATCTTGGTGGTAGGATAGTCCTTCCTCATGAAACATGGAGTTAATTGTGTTTTGTGTCTAGAACATGTTGACTGTGGCCCCATATGCTTGTTTAGAAAGGGTCATCCCATTTCTCATTATTGCAGGTTGCTTGGTGAGTGTATCTCTATATTTCTAGCTGTTTATTACTGTATCCTGTTCTTCAAAAGAGCTGTCCCTGCCGGTGCTATTTGCAGTTTATCATTTAAGTGGGTTTAGTGCTTGTTAATTGCTCTTTGTATTGATCCGCTCCTCACAGTTGTGCTCTGAAAAGTGTTCCCTAAAGCTGGTTAAACGACTATTATTATCTGCGTCTTCATTGTTGGTTTCGCTATTCAGTGTCTTCAGTTCATGTTTAGGGCTCTCTCTTTAGGGAACTGCTAACTCCTGGCTTTATTATGGATCATTGCTCTTTTTGTTTTTTACAGGAAAGTGTAAGCACTGACACAGAAGTGAAGATGGGCATATTATCTTACCTTTGAGTTGGTGCTCAAATGGTTAGGTGCTGTCTTCTTTGGCCTGGCACAGCTCTTTTGCTATGCCAAAAATGAATCTCGTATTCTTATAAATTATGTAATTAAATTTGTTAGAACAGGGTTAGCAGATACTGGATAAAAGTGTAGTTTTATTTTTTTAAAAAAGATTTTTATTGGGGAAGGGGGACAGGACTTTATTGGGGAACAGTTTGTATCTCCAGGATCCCTTTCCAAGTCAAGCTGTCGTCCCTTCAATCTTAGTTGTGGAGGGCGCAGCTCAGCTCCAGGTCCAGTTGCCGTTGCTAGTTTCAGGGGGCGCTGCCCACCATCCCTTGCGGGAGTCGAACCTGCAACCTTGTGGTTGAGAGGATGTGCTCCAACCAACTGAGCCATTGGGAGCTCAGCGGCAGCTCAGCTCAAGGTGCCGTGTTCAATCTTAGTTGCAGGGGGCAGAACCCACCACCCGTTGAGGGACTCGAGGAATTGAACTGGCAACCTTGTGGTTGAGAGCCCACTGTCCCATGTGGGAATCGAACCGGCAGCCTTCGGTGTTAGGAGCATGGAGCTTTAACCGCCTGAGCCACCAGGCTGGTCCAAAAGTGTAGTTTTAATAAACAATTGTATAATATCATATTTTAATGAGATACATAAGAGAAAGATAGAAGAAAAATTTAATGTCTTTTGGTATTCCAGAAATCAGGATAGTTGAGAAGACTGAGTCAGAATTTGATGGTGAGAAGATAGACTGTGAAGTAAATTGAGAATGAATTTTAGGGAATAAGCCCATGAAAAATGTAATGCCTTTGAATGTCTATTTGAAATACATATAAGAGATGAGCACAAAGTTAAAGCCTTGACTGCATTTTTGAAAATGTGGAGAAGCTTCTTTTCTACTGCCGGATGAACAGAGTTACAAAGGTGATCAAGCATGATCTGTATTTACATTTAACATACAGATCAGAAAAATGAGTCAATAAATGATCTAGAAATTTAATGAAGTTATACACATTGTCAATAAGTCATTGAAAACCATAAAAGGTAACATGTTTAGCATCTTCTGTGTGTCAAGCATAATGATAGGTGTTGGGAAGGTAATGGTGATCTATTCTACGTAGACCAAATCCTTGCTCTCACAAAATAAAAACCAGGGGAAGACACAATTGATATATTCTTGTTTCTGAGTGAGGTGATAATTTAAAAAAAAAGTAATTTAGTGATGAATTTATCTTAACATTTGAGGCTTTTTATAACAACTAAGGAAAAATGCTGAGTGAAGTAAAAGTTTTAAATCTTAATATTTGCCCTAAAATTTTTTGACGTGAAATTTACACATAGTGAAATGCACAGAACTTAACTGTACAATTGAGGTTTTTAAAAAAGGAGGGCGCCACTCACAGTGGCCCATGCTGGGATTGAACCGCCAACTTTGGTGTTATTAGCACCGTGTTCTAACTAACTGAGCTAACCGGCCACCCCCTGAAAGAATTCTGATACATGTATAAAGCTGTGTGAATTTCTCCCTTTTTCTCCCAATAATCCCTCATGGTACCTTTAGTCATTCCCTATTGTTCTGATATCTTTTACCACAGATTAGTTTTTCTTGCTCTTGCACTTCACATAAATAGAATAATACAGTGCGTATTCTTTTCTGTCTGGCTTCTTTTGTTTAACGTAACATTTTTGAAATTCATCTTTGTCGCTCATATCAGTAGTTTTTTAAATTGGTGAGTAGTAATGCATTGTATAAATTACACTATCCATTCTGCTTGGTTACTGTGAAAAAGCTATTAGGAACACTTGGCTACTAGTCTTTACATAGACAGACATTTTTGTTTTCTCTTGGATAAATCACTAGGGGTGGAATTACTGTGTCATAGGACAGATGTGTATGTAACTTCAGGAAACACTGCAAAACAATTTTGCCAAGTAGTTATATCATTTTACCTTCCAACTAGCAATATATGAAAGGTCTACTTGATTGACAAATCAGAATTGACTTTCAGAAAGATTATTCCTGTGCAGTGGACACAAGACTTGAAATGGGGAAAGCACACAACACAGTAAAGTAACACAGTTGAAAATTGATAGATTCCTGTTCTAATTGATGGGAATTGATAGGGAGGGAGAGAAGCTTTTGGATTCTAGAGCTGTGGTATGTGGGGCGAGGATAAGGGAGGGCGTCAGTTGACCCCGGTGTATCTGCCATGGGCTGCTGGATATTGGTGTGTCAATCATTAATAGAGGGAACACAGTGGAAAGGTAAATTTTAGAGGGGAAGAAAGTAATAATTCTGTTTTGTTTGTAAGTAGTAATTGGGGTACAAGGAAGTAAATGAGATAACTCTGGGAGTGTGTGTAGTGAGGAGAGAGCCCAAGCTGGAATTAGAACTTTAGGGGCCATTGACATTTAAGGAATGAGCTGTTGAAGAGTAGTCTGCAAAGAAACAGAACAAGTAGCCTCTACAGAAGGAAAACCAGGTGATTTAACAGAAGCTGAAAGAAGAGAACTTTGAAGAAGGAGGGATGGGCTTCAATGTTAATGTGAGTAAAAATAAGTACAGCATTTTTGGAGGTTAATTTTTAAAAATATCTGTTAAAACTTAAAATATTATCTTATTTGACCCAGCAGTTGCACTTTATGGAATAACTCCTAGAGAAGCACATGTGGAAAGATGTGTTTAGAGGTGTTTGTAGTACATAATAGTAAAAAATGGAAAACAACCCAAGTATACATCAGTAAAGGATCGTCTGGGTAAAATGGTGCACTCGTGATAGAAAGCTAGGCAGCTAATGGAATATCTCTCTCTCTCTCTCTCTCTCTCTCTCTCTCTCTCTCTCTCTCTCTCTCTCTCACACACACACACACACACACACACACACACATACACAGAGTATTAGTTTCCCACAGCTGCTATAACAAATTAACACGTACTTTGTGGCTTAAAACACAAATTTAGTCTCTTATAGTCACGGAGGCCAGAAGTCCAAAATGTTTTCGTTGGACTAAAGTCAAGGCATTGGCAGGGCTGGTTCCTAGGATAGAATCTGTTTCCTTGCCTTTTCCAGCTGTTAGAGTTGCATTTCTTGTGCTCCTTGCATTGTATTCCTCCTATTGCATTCCTTGGCGCCTTCCCCGATCTTCAAGGCCAACTGCATAGCATCTTCAGATGGGCCCAACCCAGGTAATTCAGGATAAGCTCCTCATTACAAGAGCCTTAACTTAATCGCACCTGCCAAATCCCTTTTGTCATTTAAGGTAACATTCCCAGGTTCCTGGTACAATGAGGAGAAGCTCTGTGAGGCCATTAATCAGGCTTCCACATAATCCTAACAAGGACAGAAGATCAAGGTTCATTAAGTTAAAAAATTCTCAAAGAAATATGTATATATGATCTAATTTTTGTTAAAAAATGTGTATATATACCCATATGTTAGTATATGTATAGCAAAGAAATCTTGTTGACTATATACATACTGTGCTAACAGTGGCTGTCTGAGAGTGGGATTACAGAGTACTTTACACTTTTTTCTGAGATATTTCAATTCTGAAAATGTATTTCTAATCAGAAAAACAAAATAAATAGAGTATTGTTCTGGGTCACACGTTGCAGAGAGATCAAGTAAGATAAGGGACTGTAAGGTGTTCCCTGGATTTAGCAAGGAAGAGAATCTTAGTGAACGGCTTTGGGTAGTTGCAGTAAAATGGTATGATTGATTGCAGTGGAAAAGAGGGAAGTGAGGAAGGGAAGAGTGGACGCGAAACATCTTTCCAGTTGCTTAGCTATGGGGTGGCAGGATGCTGTGAGACGGGGATGCGGGGGATGGGAGGTTGGGGGGGGTGTAAGATCAAGTGAAATTTATCAATATGGTAGAGCAGCATGTTTGAGAGCAGACACTGGGAAGAGAGAAATAGCCTGAGTTCCAGGTTTAATTTAAAGAGTATGGGGCTTGGGATTTTCTGACATTAGACAGAAGACCCATTTGCCTGTGGCAGGTGAGAACAAGAGAGGGTGTGGATATGGGTAGTAGTTAAGCTTATAACATTTAAGTTTTCTTTGATATTATTGGATTAAAAAATACCTCTTGTAATCCTAAATGCTTCTTTGGCATTTCCTGAAAGTCTAAAGTTATTGTATAATTTTGTAAATTTAGTCATGCTAATATATTCTCATTGTGTTGATTTGTCCCAGAAACTTCTGATTATTTCTGTAGCCTAGTATATGAGATTCAGGGAATTAAGTTTTCCAGTACAACATTTAGGGGATTTTTTTCCCTGTCATTGAAACTGTTTATTTAAAAAAAAATCTGCTGATATAAGTTTATATTAATTTTCTTTTTACTCTAGAATATTAGAACAGGAAAGCATTAGAGATGTCATTTACTCCAGGCTTTTTTCAAGTTTCTGACAAGGAAACCAAGGTTTAAATAATTTAAATAACTTGTGAAAGCCCTACACATCTTAATAGAACATGGTACTTTTACCTTGCAGAGATGCTGAGGACCTTTTTAAAAATTATTATTTCATTGATGCTATATTTGCCAGTATTTCCTGATTTTTCATATATATCCTTCTATCCAGTTTTGATTAACGTATATTTCCCCCTCATAATTTCATCATTCTTCTTTGCCAGTGTCAGTGTAATTAAGTTAATTGAAATGACTAGCATTAAAATAGAATTTTTAGGCTTTTGCATGATCTGTGCACTATTTACTCATTTGGAGAATTATGTTGAAGATTCTTATTGCCATTTTAGAATTTTACAAAACAGTGGTAATTCATTTTTATTGCACATTGTGTATGGAGTGAAAGTCCTTTACGCTTCTTGACACAGTGCTTGATATATTGTGCATACTAAATAAAAAATTCATGTAATATGTGATATATTTTCAGAGGTACTTGTTCTGAATTTGTGCTTTTTTCCAGCTTAGATTGAGACTTAGGGAAACAGGTATTTTAGTACACTTGCTGCTGGTATTTTAGTACACTTTGTGAGTGCTAAAACATTGTGAGTGCAGATATGCCTTTTTTTAAAAAAACAATTTTGTGTTTGTTTGTAATAATGGAAGGTTGAGGTCAGGGAACAGGCTTAGCTCCTTACCCATGAACTTGAATACCTTAGCTATAGCAATTTCAGGTACAGCTCAAATGATGAAATTTTAGTTATTGAGTGCTCTTATTTATTGTATTTTAGATAATATTTTCTCCTCTCAGTTTTAATACAAAGGTATTTGTGGGGAAATCACATCAATAACTTGGTAATATAATAAAATATTTCACATGATAACAATTGCCCCTTTTATAAAGGAAAGCAACTTTAGTTTTTGTTGAGAATCTAGTAAAATTCTATATTGCAAATAATTTGATTATGGTAAGAACTGATGGCCAGAAAAAAAACTGGCATTTCGCTTGGTCCTTTTCCTTGTCATTTAACTTTCCTGGGTCTGTTTCTTTATCAGAAAAATGTATATTTTCGTATCCACTATGTAAAGTTGGTCATGAGGAATGGAAATAATCTCAGGTACCTAGAACAGTGCATATGTTTTGGTGCTCAATATAAATAGCAGCTATTATGATTTTATATTTATGATATTATTAAAGGAAGACTGAAGAAATGGAGAAAAGCGCAGATGGAATTGAAGATAATGTATAAGATCTATCTGATAGCAAGATTGGTTTTAGTTTTTGTATTCAGCTTTGAATGACCAGAATGGCTAAGTGCATTAGCAAAACTATTTATAAGACAGCTTTCTCAAATGTTGATATGAGGAATTATATGGTCTACCTCATAAAGTTGTTGTTTGATGCATTGTATGTGCTTAAAGATACTGATTACATTCTTTGGATGGTTTAGGTTGGCCAAGTAGCAGGAGAGATTGTAGGTTTGTATAATTTTTTTTATGCATTGTGTTTAGTGAAGTGTATAGTATTAATAAGACATCACTTTTTAGCATGAACAAAACTTAATTCAGATCCATAGTTCATGGTAATTTTTGTTACTTGATCAAGGTGGTTTAAAGGGTCACTATTTCTTCTTAAGAAATAAGTGTAACTTAGCAATGAATATACTGAATGTATTAACATGAAAAATCTTTCAATACTGGGTAGTAAATGAAATGGCCAGTTGAAATATTTCATTAAATTTTTCAATAAAATTGAACTTGTACAGCTCTTAGGGTTCAAAGGCAAAATGAATGCTAATTCCTCTAGGTAATTGCGTGCTGTATCTAGTACAGTTTTGGAGATCTCAAACATGTAAAATGATAAAGCTGAACAGTACCGCATTTACATGAAATGTTTCAGTCAGATATCATGTAAATATCAGTAATACTCAGATGTTTTGAATAGGTTGGAAAAATATGTACGTGTGTATGTGTGATAACTTTGTATGTAGTTTGAGGTATTTCTGAACTGTGGCAGTCCAGTAGAATTAAGGGAATTTAGTTAGCAATGCATGTGATACCCTTTAATAAAGTTCTTGAAGTAAATATAAAGACAGATTTACAACTGTTAAACCCTAAACTCATACTATTGGAGCATTAATATAAAAAATTAGCAACAAAACTGGTATTTTATATTTAAATATGTATTTATATATAAAGTCAGGGAAATGTGAAATGTTTCTCCAGAACTGTTATACAGATCTGTTTACATTTTACATAAAAATTATGAGATTTTTGTTGATATTCTTGAGACTTTTTTTAATATTACTATTATAAACGGATTAAGAAAAGATTAAGTACAGTCTATAATAGGCTGTTTTCAAAGGAGGTAGGAATTTCCATATGATATGTTGACAGTTTTATTTACAAATATAATTTCCATCTCAATATTTTAGTTAATTGAATTTCTTAAATAGGTAATCAGATTGGTTATGGGCAGGCCCTGTTGGTCTGTCAAATCAAATCTTCAGAGTCATGACATGTTCTGATGTGCTTGCTGTGTTTTTGCTTTTATGTTATACAGTTAGTTTTAGCTCACCTTTCTTTCAGTGATTTACACTTGTCAGGACGTTTTTGTTTTAGGACCGAATGTTTAATATCCTGGCTGCCTCATTTATTAGCTAATGGATCTTGGGCAAGTTGTTTAACCTCTCTAAACTTCAGTAAAATATATCTCAGGATTATTGTGCGAATTAAATAAGAATGAATGTAAATCTTTTCACAATGCCTGGTACATAGTAAAACATTTAGTAGATGATGGTTGTAGCAACAACAATAGCATATCAATCATTGTATACAAGTTTTGACTTTCTGAAATTTAGCTTTAGAGGTGGGAAGGATCAGAGAGAGATGGAAATATGCTGTATGCCTACAGAAAATAAATTAATTCAGAGAAATTCGTCATATGGACATCTAAAGGAAGGAGACTTCTCAGCAGTGTTGTGCTTATTTCCTGTTTTTTTCCCTTTCACTGCAGTTCCTGTGCTTCTGTTTTTTAAATTCCTGTTGCCAGTGCTCTTTATCTTCCCTTCTTCCATCTCTGACAGTTATTAACTTCAGTGAGAGACACAGTTTATAACTGATTCTTCTTTGTGGATATTTACCAGCTTGTGTTAAAAGCTACATTCCATATTTATTGATAATCCTTAAAATATTCAGGAAATTGCTATTGATATAATAATGTTGTTTATTGCTGTGTTTACAGAGTCGGAGCAATATTTTCTTACAACGTACTTACAAGATTGAAGATAGATATTACATTTGTACCAACCTTAAATCCTACTGGAACAAGATTAAGTATAAATAAATTTTTTTTTGCTTTTCACATGTTTTTTTCGTTGTATATCAAGTTTTTTAATGGGCTCAGCATTTTTAACACCTTGAAGAATGAAGAGAAGTAATGGTGTTAACAGGTATAAGTTAGTGATTTTTTAAATATATTTACATTTTGAAATTTTGGACATTTTGTAACATGAGCAAACATTTTAGAATATGCTGCTAAATTTGATACACTGCTGTTTATTTTGGAAGCAAATAGGAAAAACCTCTGGATTCATTTGGCATTGCAAACACTTAGATACCCACTAAAAATGTATGGTGTATAAGTTGGTGAGCTCTGAGGTTTGTACTTTTGTGTAAGAAGTCAGGGTTGTAGTTTAAATAATGATCTCCAAAATGCTATTTCCTGTCATTCACCTACCTGCCAATTTCTCCCTAAATTTATGGTTCCTATAAAACTTACTTGGAAACTTGAGATGCTTATAATAGTCTGTTTCAGACTAAGAGTATAAATAATTTACAAAATATGATACAGGTGGAAGAGTTTAGATATTTATAGAATTATCCCTCTATTCTTTCAGCCAGCTTTTGTTGTTGAATTCTGATACATACCAGGTATGTACTATGTTAGTTGTTATTGAGGGCAAAGTACTACCTTCTCTTTCGTCAGAACAGAAAAGCAGGATGCTTTCAGGCTCCAGCTCTGTTCCTTTCCCAGCAGTGCTCCTAACCTACAATCCTGACCTAAATAACGATCTCTTAATATCTTGTATCAGCATTGTGTTGCCTTCTCCCTTTTAGTTCCTTGTTGTGTGTTTTTCAGATTAGAATACACACACACACACACACACACACACACACACACACACACTACATATATATATACATACCCGGGGTGTCAAAAAAAATGTATACAAGTGGACACTTTGGTCAGCGTAGCTCAAGCACTAGTTCACCATCATCAGAAGTGTCTGGACGCTGATGGTAACCACTTTGAGCATCTCTTGTAATTACAGAAGTCAAACGTGCCTTGTATTCATCTTTTGTTATCAGTATATATTGAATATTATGATTTTAGTAGTTTTTTCTTTTCTTAAAATGTGTATACATTTTTTTGGGCACCGCCTGTATATATACACATGCACACACATATATACACACATATATACATATATAATATATATATACACATATATGTGTTCTAACCTGAAAAAAATTATATATATAAATATATATATATATATATATATATATATATATCTCCTCTCATGACAAAGGACTCTACAAAGATGATTTCCCCTCACTTATGCAAATAATACATATTTGTTCAAGAAAATTTGGAAAAATAAGAATATAAATAATATTAAAACCATAAAGTTAATGTTTTACATTCTATTCAGTCTGTGGTAATTGCTATTGGCAGCTTCTATTGGTGTTTTCCTTTATAGTCCTGCTGGCTTTCCAGCCAGAGCAAACTATTAAAAGTCTGTTTGGCACTTATATGCCAGTATTTATAGCAGCATTATTCACAATAGCCAAAAGTTTGGAAACAACCTAAATGTCCATCAACAGATAAATGGATAAACAACAGATGAGTGGAAATATGTGTGTGTGTGTGTGTGTGTGTGTATACACACATATATACACACACACATATGTATGTGTGTGTATATATATATATATATATATATACACATATATATATATATTCCAACCTTAACTATATCAAGTTCTTCATGAGCTCAGTTTCTAACACCTTGAAGAATGAGAGAAGTATATATATATATATATACACACACACACACACACACACACACACACACACACACATATATATAAAATGGAATATTTTTCAGCCATAAAAAGGATTGAAGTTCAGATACATGCCACATTGTGGACGAATCTTGAAAACGTGCTGAATGAAATATGCCAGATACAAAGGACAAATATTGTGTGTGTGAGTCTACGCATACATCTAGAATAGGTAAATTCAGAGTCAGAAAGTAGTAGTTAGAGATTACTTGAGGCTGAGGAGAAGGAAGAATAGATACAGAGTTTCTGCTTTGGGTGATGGAAAAGTTCTGGAAATAGACAGTTGTGATAGTTGTATGAGATTGTGAACGTAGTTAATTCTAATGAGTTGCAAATTTAAAAATGGTCACAGTGGCAAAATTTACGTTATATTTATTTTACCACAATTAGTAAACAAAGTATGTTTGGAATGCTTAAGGGTTTGTGTCTGGTTCATAGTTTTACTTCTAAGTGAGGCTGACGTCTTTCTTGTTCATTCATGCTTCCCCTGTTCATGATATGTCACTTTTGAAAAACAGTCTGATTGAGTAATGAGTTTATGGATAATTAATTTTTCTTCTTGATTTTCTTTCGTCTTTTTTGCCATACGTATGAATCACGTATGAAAAAAATCCATAAATAAGAATTCTTTAAAAAACAAACTCAAATCGGAATGTATTTCTTTTTTAGCCTACTCTTTAGTATTATTTTCTTTCTCTTATCCTTTATCTCTTCTTGATTATCTTTCATTTTTTTAGTATATGTATCTCATTCCTTAATTATATACATTTTATATAACCAAATTTGAGATAATTGAAAAAACAAGGGATCCCCAAATTCACAACTATAACATAACCTTTGTTAATTTTGATGCATTTTTTTTAAGACCGGGTTTTATATTGATTTTTGCTCCAAAAGACGCGTTAGAGCTGATTGTCCAGCTAGATCTTATTTTCGGGGAAACGGCACTATAACAATTATGAAATAAACATAGCATGAAATAAACATATGCATAGCAGGAGTTGCTTTTACTGGCCTGGTCCTAAATTTTGGGAAAGCTGTCTGTGCTGGATATTGTCTGCTTCTCATCCATGTTGGTTTGGGGTTGATCTGGATATTTTTCATTTGAGATTTCCAAGATGCTGGGATATTCAGTTGGATAAATCAGGTGTAGGTGAGAGTGTCTTTTTAAAATGAGAGACGTGAATTCAAGAGTCAATACCTTTGAGTTCAGCAGCACAAGGGTTAGTCGATAATACCTCGTATGGTCTTTTCCAACAAGGTTGGAGGGCATCCTTGTGAAGGTGAGGTTCCAGTAGATAAAATCTCCACGCTGGAGATTTTGATGTTGAAAATCATCTCCCAGGAGTTGCTGCGAATTATTTTCAGGGGCTGTGACAAGTTCTTTAAAATAGGTTGGAAGGTCTCCTTTTAATAAGGCCATTTCATCCAGTACTGATTTCAAAAGGAGACAATTGATGTTCGCCAAAGGCAGTAGATCTTAGGTTAAGCAATACAAAGGGAAGGGCTTTAGGCCAAGGCAGATTAAAAGATTCAGTGAGTTTTGCCACTGGAGTTTTAATGACCCCATTTATTCGGTCCACCAGGCCAGAAGGCCTGGCAATGAAAATTGTGTAATATTGGCCAAATCTCACATTTCTGTTGTAGAATTGTTTAGTCAAGTTTGTAGGTTCCATAGTTGCTGTGGAGGTTAGTGGGGATTCCCCAAGTTGGAAAATCCTTTCTAGAAGTACTTCAGTGACTGCTGTGGCTGTACCTTCGACATGGGAATGCTTCTACCCAATGAGAATACAGGGAAAGGATCATTATTACATATTTATATCCTTCAGAAGGGGGCAGTTGGATAAAATCCATTTGCCAAACCTCAAAATTTTAGCATATCAAATAAGCCTAATTAGTTTAATTCTACCCCCAACCCCCTCTTTTTAAAGAGAGCGATTCCCTTTGAAATGTCAGGTATCCTTCTGAAAAATTCCAAAGTTATTTTCTTATTAAAAAAGACCTAATTTTATTTTTATTAGTTTCAGGTGTACAAAACAATGTAATAGTTAGACATTTATCATTTATACCCTTCACAAAGTGATAACCCACCTCCCCCAATCTACTACCCCTCTGACATCGCATACAGCCATTATATTTCCACTGTCTCTATTCCTAATGCTGTACTCAACTTCTTGTAACTATATATACATATATTAAGTTATAGTTGACATTCATTATTATTCAGCTTCAGCTTCAGGTGTACAGTGCAGTGATCAGGTATCTACACTGTCCCTGAAGTGGTCTTCCTAATAAGGCAAGTGTCCATCAGATACCCTAAAAAAATCTTTACAACATTATTGATTATATTCCCCAAACTGACTTTTGTATCCCCATGGCAATCTTGTGGTTACCGTATGTGCTTTCTAATCCCCTCAACTTCTCCCTCATCCCCACCTTACCCCCCCCCCCCCATCTGGCAACCCTCAGTTTTTCCTCTGTATCTCTGAGACTGTTTCTAATTAGTTCGTTTGTTTGTTTTCTTTAGATTTCACATATAAGTGAGATCATATGGTATTTGTCTTTGTCTGACTTATTTCACATAGCATAATGTTCTCTAGGTCCATCCATATCTTTGCAAATGGTAAGATTTCATTCTTCTTTATGGCTGCGTAATACTCTATTGTATAAATGCATCACAGTTTCTTAATCCAGTTGTCTACCGATGGGCATTTCGGTTGTTTCCATGTCTTGGGTATTATGTAGAGTGCTGCAATAAACATAGGGGTGCATAAATATTTTCAAATTAGAGTTTTGGATTTCTCTGGATAGATACCTAGGAGTGGAATTGCTGGGTCATAAAGTAGTTCCATTTTCAGTTTTTTGAGATACCTCCATACTGATTTCCATAGTGGCTGCACCAATCTGCGATCCCACCAACAGTGCATAAGGGTTCCCTTTTCTCCACATCCTCGCCAGCACTTGTTTGTTGATTTGTGGTGATAGCCATTTTGACTGGGTGACGTGGTATCTCATTGTGGTTTTTATTTGCATATCTCTCATATTAGTGAGGTTGAGCATTTTTTCATGTCTGTTTGCCATCTGTATGTCCTCTTTAGAAAAATGCCTCTTCATGTCCTCTGTCCATTTTTTAATTGGGTTGTTTGTTTTTTTGGAGTTGAGTGAGTTTTTAATAAATTTTGGATATTAAACCCTTATTGGATATATCAGTGACAAATATCTTTTCCCATTCAGTAGGATCCCTTTTTGTTTTATTGATTGGTTTCCTTTGCTGTGAAAAAACTTTTTAGTTTGACATAATCCCATATGTTTATTTTTTCTCTTACTTCCCTTGCCCAAGGGGATATATCAGTAAAAGTCTTACTCCGGGGTAATGTCTGTAAACTTTCTTCTTGTATTTTCTTCTAGGAGTTTTATGGTTTCAGAGCTTACATTTAAGTCTTTAAGGAGGTGGTCTTGCTTCATTTTTTGCATGTGTCTGTCCAGATTTCCCAGCACCATTTATTGAATAGACTGTCTTTACCCCACCGTAAATTCTTGCTTCTATTGTCGTAGATTAAATGACCATATAGGCATGGATTTATTTCTGGGCTCTCTAGTCTGTTCCATTGATCTATGTGTCTGTTTTTATGCCAGTACCATGCTGTTTTGATTACTAGCCTTGTAGCATAATTTGATGTCATGTACCGTGATACCTCCCACTTTGTTCTTATTTCTCAAGATTGCCGAGGCTCTCTGGAGTCTTTTATGGTTCCATATAAATTTTAGGATTATATGTTCTATTTCTGTGAAAAATGTACTTGGTAGTTTGATAGGAATTGTGTTGAATCTGTATATTGCCTTAGGCAGTATGGACATTTTAACGATATTAGTTCTTCTTATCCATGAACAATGGTATGTGTTTCCATCTATTTGTATCTTCGTTAATTTCTCTCTCCAGTGTCTTATAATTTTTTGAGTACAGGTATTTTACTTTTTTGGTTAAATTTATTCCTAGGTATTTTATAGTCTTTGAAACGATTTAAATGGGACTGTTTTGTTAATTTCTCCTTCTGATATTTTATTATTGGTGTATACAAATGCAACTGATTTCTGAATATTAATTTTGTATCCTGCTGCTTTACTAAATTCATTTACCAGTTCTAATAGTTTTTGGTGGAGGCTTTAGGGTTCTCTCTATATAGTATCATGTTATCTGCATATAATGACAATTTTACTTCCTCCTTACCAATTTGGATGCCTTTTATTTCTTTTTCTTGTCTATTTGCTGTGGCTAGAACTTCCAGAACTATGTTTTATAGAAGTGGAGAAAGTGGGCAACCTTGCCTTGGTCCTGATCTTAAGGGGAATGGTTTTAGCTTTTCCCCATTGAGTATGATGTTAGCTGTGGGTGTATCATATATTGCCTTTATTATGTTGAGATATCGTCCCTCTGTTCCCACTTAAGAGTTTTTTTTATCATAAATGGCTGCTGAATTTTGTCAAATGCTTTTTCTGCATCTATTGATATGATCATATGATTTTTATTTTTCATTTTGTTAATGTGATGTATCACATTAATTGATATGCGGATGTTGACCCAACCTTGCATACCAGGAATGAATCCCATTTGATCATGGTGTATGATCTTTTTAATATATTGTTGAATTCTGTTCACTAATATTTTGTTGAGGATTTTTGCATCTGTGTTCATTAGGGATATTGGCCTGTAGTTTTCTTTTTTTGTAATGTCTTTGTCTGATTTTGGGATCAGGGTCATAGTGGCCTTGTAGAAAGTGCTTGGGAGCCTTTCCTCCTTCTGGGTTTTTTGGACTAGTTTGAAGAGAATAGCTGATAATTCTTTTTTGAATGTTTTATAAAATTCATCTGTAAAGCCATTTGGTCCAGGGCTTTTATTTGTTGGGTTCTTGTTGATTACTGATTCAATTTCTCTGGTAGTAATCAGTCTATTCAGGTTTCCGTTTCTTCTTGAGTTAGCCTTGGAAGGTTGTATGCTTCTAGAAAATTGTCCATTTCTTCCAGATTGTCTAATTTGTTGGCATGTAGTTGCTCATAGTAATTTCTTAAAATTTTTTATATTTCTGTGGTGTCTGTTGTCACTTCACCTCTTTCACTTCTGATTTTATTAATTTGGGTCCTCTGTCTCTTTTTTCTTGCTAGGTCTGGCTGAAGGTTTGCCGATTTTGTTTATCTTCTCGAAAAACCAGCTCTTGGAGTCATTGATCTTTTGTATTGTTTTTTGGTTTCTATTTCATTTATTTCCGCTCTGATCTTTATGATCTCCATCCTTGTACAACCTTTGGGCTTATTTTGCTATTCTTTTTCCAGGTCCCTTAAGTATAAGGATAAACTGTTGATTTGTGATTTTTCTTGTTTTTTTTTAGGTAAGCCTGCATTGCTATCAGTTTCCCTCTCAGGACAGGACTGCTTTCGCGGCATCCCATAGCTTTTGGGTCATTGTGTTTTCATTTTTGTTTGTCTTGAGATATCTTTTGATTTTTTCCTTGATCTCATGGTTGACCCATTCATTATTTAATAACATGTTATTCAGCCTCAATGTATTTGTGTGTCTTCCAGTTTTTTTTCCTTGTAGTTCATTTCTAATTTCATAGCAGTGTGGTCAAAGAATACAGTTGGTATGATTTCAGTTTTCTTAAATTTATCGAGACTTGTTTTGTGGCCTAACATGTGGTCTGTCTTGAAAAATTTTCCATGTGCGCTTGAGAAGAATGTGTATTCTGCAGCTTTGGGGTGACATGCTCTGAAAATAATGATTAAATCTAACTGGTCCAATGTATCATTTAAGGCCGCTGTTTCCATATTTATTTTCCATCTGGAAGTCCTAGCCCTTGTTGTCAGAGGTGTGTTGAAGTCCCCTACTATGATAATGTTACTGTTGATCTCTGTCTTTATGTCAGTCAATATCTGTTTTATATATTTAGGTGCTCCTATGTTGGGTGCATAGATGTTTACTAGGGTTATGTCCTCTTGTTGGATCGATCCCTTTATTATTATGTAGTGCCCATCTTTGTCTTTTAATATATTCTTCATTTTAAAGTCTATTTTGTCAGATATAAGTATTGCTACTCCAGATTTTTTCTCATTTCCATTTACATGAAATATCTTACTCCAATCCTTCACTTTCAGCCAGAGTGTGTCTTTTGATCTGAGGTGAATCTCTTGGATACAGCATATGCAAGAGTCTTGTTTTCTTATCCACTCAGCCACCCTATGTCATTTTTTTTTTTTTTTAAGATTTTATTGGGGAAGGGGAACAGGACTTTATTGGGAAACAGTGTGTACTTCCAGGCCTTTTTTTCCAAGTCAAGTTGTTGTCCTTTCAATCTTAGTTGTGGAGGGTGCCGTCCAGCTTCAAGTTGTTGTCCTTTCAGTCTTAGTTGTGGAGGGTGCAACTCAGCTCCAGGTCCAGTTGCCGTTGCTAGTTGCAGGGGGTGCAGCCCACTGTCCCTTGCGGGAGTCGAACCGGGAACCTTGTGGTTGAGAGGATGCGCTCCAACCAACTGAGCCATTTGGGAGCTCCGCTGCAGCTCAGCTCAAGGTGCCTTTTTCAATCTTAGTTGCAGGGGGCGCTGCCTACTGTCCCTTGTGGGACTCGAGGAATTGAACTGGCAACCTTGTGGTTGAAAGCCCACTGGCCCATGTGGGAATTGAACCGGCAGCCTTCGGAGTTAGGAGCATGGAGCTCTAACCGCCTGAGCCACCAGGCTGGCCCACCCTATGTCTTTTGATTGGAGCATTTAATCCATTTATGTGTAAAGTGATTATTGATAGGAACATAGTTATTGCCATTTTGTTATTTGTAGTTAGATTATTTTCATCTTTCTTCTGCTTACAGAAGCCCTTTTAATATTTCCTGCAGTGCTGGCTTGGTGGTAATGAATTCCTTTAGCTTATTCTTTTCTGTGAAGCTCTTTATCTCTCCTTCAATTTTAAATGATAGCCTTGCTGGTTAAAACAATCCAGGTTGTAGGCCTTTGTTTTCCATCACTTTGAATATCTCCTGCAACTCCCTTCTGGCCTGCAAAATTTCTGTAGAAAAGTCATTTGATAGTCTTATAGGAGTTCCCTTGTATGTAACCTGCCGTCTTTTTCTTGCTGCCTTTATGATTCTCTCTTTGTCTTTATTCTTTGCCATTTTAATTATAATGTGTCTTGGTGTGGACATGTTTGGGTTCATCTGGTTTGAACTCTTTGCACTTCCTGGGTTTGTATGTCAGTTTCCTTCACTAGGTTAGGGAAGTTTTCAATCATTTTTACTTCAAATATGTTCGCAATCCCTTGCTTCCTCTCTTCACCTTCCGGTATTCCTATGATGTGCATGGTGTTGCGTTTGATGTTATCCCAGAGGTCTCTTAAACCATTTTCATTCTTTTTTCTTTATGTTGTTCCGCTTGGATGATCTCTGCTAACTTGTATTCTAAGTCGCTGATTCGATCCTCTGCCTCATTTAATCTATGGGTAATTCCTTCAAGTGTGTTCTTTATTTCAGTTATTGTATTCTTTAGTTCTAACTGGTTCCTTATGATTTCTCTATTCTTCTTTATGTCGTCACTAAGCTCCTTAAATATTCTTATCATCAGTGTTCTGAACTCTGATAGGTTGGTTACCTCTGTTTCATTTTGTTCCAATTCTGGAAGTTTCTTCAGTTCTTTTATTTGGGACATGTTTCTTTGTTTCCCCATTCTGGCTGACTCTCTGTGTTTGCTTCCATGTATTAGGTAGATCCTCTAAGGTTCTTGGTCTTTGCTGGGTTATCTTATGTAGTAGGTGCCCTTGATATTTGACTTGTACCACTTCCCTATTCTCCTGTGCGTGTGCTCCAAAGGTGACCCTTGTGTTGTGTATATTGTCCTGTTAAAGTTGAGCTTTAATTGCTTTTGGCTTGTTAGTAAGTGGGATTGACTCCTAGGCTGACTAGCCGTGAGACTTGGCTCTGTCCACAGTGGATGTTCTGCTATGTGAAGGTTGACCTCTTAAATGAGGCTTGGCCCCTATGGGCTCTTGTGCCTGTAGAGAATTCCCTCTGGGTGTGTCACTTGTAGGTTAAACCTGGTATTACTCTGGTTTGGTCAGGAGTTGGCCTTTGGGTGTATTGAATCTTGTGCCTCTTGGGCTGGGCCCTGGTGTAGGGCAATTTCAGAACAAAGCAAATCACCAAGCACAACAGCAACAACAACAACAAAGTAAAAAACAAATACACTCACATATAAAAACAACCGATAACCCACACTCAACACAGGCAAAAATATCAAAAATATATATATATAAAAAAAGAAGCAGCCCCAGTCTTGGCTTAAGCCCACCAAGTAATCTCCAGGTTGCCCTCTGCTGTACAAAGAATCCTCTGCGTCTTGTGCAGGCAGATGGCCACCTGGCACCCAGAGTGACCCTGGGACTGCAGTTCTAGATGAGTGGGGCTATGGGGTGTGGATGGTAGTTTTTGCAAAGTCAGTTTCTGCTTTTGCCTGCACATACGGGCACTGAGAGTAACACAGCCAGCCCTGTGCCCAGGTCTCCTGAGTCTTAGGACACTTTTTCCATGGGCGGTGGGGGGGATGGTGTATGTGTGGAAGGCGCAACATTTCTGAGCTGCTGAAAGCCCAGAGCTGCCTCTGCCACCTGCTGCTGACCTCTGGGTGTGTCTCTGCACTTGTAATTGCCCTGCCCTAGGCAGGCCAGAAAAGGTGGGGGCTAGGGATGGAGGGGTCTTCTCCCTCCAAGCCCAGCAGTGTCACACTCTTCCCAGCCTCTCCCCTGTCACAGCTGCAAACCGGGTCTTCCCAGATCCTGAGCCCTATGGCTCCTCTGTAATCTGACACTACTCCTCAATTCAGGGGCCAGTTTGAGTCTCTGGAAGGGTAGGGTTAGGATTGCTGTGGGAGAATGGGGGGAGGGGCCCAGGTATGGTGTTTACTTCTTTGTCTCACCTAGGGCCCAGCTGGAGATCTCAGCTGAGGTTACTGACTCAAATGCTGGATACGCTTGATAAACTGATTTCTCAGCAGGAGACATCAGCTGTGGGACACAGGGAAAGAGCCCACCTCCTGGCTCTTGTGATCTCTGTTCTGTCCTGGGGCCCCCTGCGTCTTCACACTGCTCCCTTCCCTCTTCCCCTGCTCGCCCGGTTTGCCCACCTTTAAGAGAAATCCTAGTACGAGTCTCTTAGCTGTTCCTTGTGATGAGCAGAGAGTCCTTTGATGGGTTATAGATGTTCAATTTGTGGTAAGTTCCGGAGGAGAACTCAAGAAGACCACCTCGCTGCCACCATTCCTATCGAAAAGTCAAAAACTAATTTTTGAATTTCAGGAAGTTTGTCAAACATCAAATGCCTTAAAATATGTGGTTAAATAAGATCATAGGTTATTATGAAACAATACTTATTTATTTAATCATCAAGGCAAATGCAGAAAGTTAAATGGTTGAAAGCAAAATTTAGCTTTTTTAATATTAAGATTCGATGTACCTAAGTCATCAAAGACCTGATGATGTAGAACACAAGAAAAAATTTTAATAAAACAAAATTTTCACTCTCCCTTTACAATCTCTTATTAAGAACCTACCAGTGATACAGGAAAACTTTGTCCTTTTAACAGAGAGAGAACATCAAATTCTAATTCTGTATCAGTGTACTTTTGATACTAAAAGAAAGTTAAATAAATCTGTTCCCATCTTATTTAACTTGACCACGCATAAAATTTCCTTTTCAAGATTACTTTTCCTTAACCTTCTACAACTTTCTTTTTACACACTCAAATTTTGTCCTGTTTTTCCTCATTTCTCTTCTGAAAATCAGCCTCACTTTAGGACAAACTGACTTTTCTTTTCCTTCAACAAAATATTTTTCTATTCCTCATACCTTTTCTTACAGAATACACACATCTTACTTTCCATATACAGTCATTTTCAATCACCAATAGTCTCCTCCTCATTCTCATGAATTTCCTAGAGATTCTAGCTCTTAGTGTCCTAATCAAACTTTGTTACATGTTCCTGGGTCTTAATCTGCAGCATCTCGTGCCTTCCCAGTTTTGCAGAAAGGCACACTAAGGTCTCTAGTTGTATTGTCCTGCTTGCCCACCTTGCAGAGTAGCGGACAACCACATGTCCTTTTCTAATCTCAGCTTTTCTTTAAAGTGTGATTTAATTCATCACTTAGCAAACTTTAAGGATTTGAGGAACCAAAGGATTTTGGAAAACTGTTTGATGAAAAGTTCATGTAGAAACTTATCCTGTTTATATTTAGTTAAACCATTTGTTTTTAACAATCAATGCTTTTGTGTCTTTTTTCCCCAAACAATCTCCTAAAGATTTCATGAGACTTTAGAGTGGTTAGCCATCACCTTCAGTTATTTTTCTTGCTGACAAATTTTGTAACAGAGATAAAATGAGCTTATTTGACTAATAAACCCAGGTAAAATGAAAGTTGTATGTTGCATTATTTTTCAGTGTTGGTAACTTTAAAGACATGCCTGTTTTAATTAAACCAAAGACCTTAAGCTTTTGTTTACTAAAGATTAATCTTAGATCATGTGAACTTGAAAAGCATTTGAGTTAGTTTCTTTTATAATTCTTTTACATTTCTGTAATTCATATAAGTGCTTGTTTGTTTTTAATCCAATTAAATAGAGCTCTTTTACAAATTACTTTTCAGTTTACAAATTAATTTTGACAGTACTGTCCAGAGGTAGAAAAATATCGTATCTATAGTGTACATATGTACACAGACATAAATATACAGACAGCCACAGACAGAGATCTCATAGTTTTCATTTTAAAATTTAGCTGTGTCTCAGGTACAACAATATGAAAGTAAAAAAATAACTGAATCCAAATTATATTTCTGGCAGACTATGGTAAGGTTATTTGCAGGCCATCTGGCCAGAGCTTTTTTATTAAAGATTGTTTTTTTTTTTTTTTTTTTAATTTGCATGCTGTAAGGATCCTTTCAAATCTATTTTAAAAATCATTTTGTTTTTTAGAAGTTTCGATCAAAGAATGCATTACAATGACACTGAGAGGTTTGAGATCCTCTCCTTTGTGGGTATACCTTAAGGTGGACCTATCTCAAGCAAAATTCCCCAGAATGTCTATTACAATTCCAAATTATCCAAAAGTTCACCCATTTCCAAAAAGGCGCAAGATCCTATCCCATAAGCCAGGTGCAACCTACCTTATCTTTGGATTCTCTAAAATGTCGTAATTATGAGGCGCCCTATATTCCAACAGCTGTTACAACACACTGGGAATCACGAGTTTCCTCCCCTTTTGACCAGGATTGGTGATTTACCAAGAAGCTTCAGCAAACAGGAAGACAGGAACAGAAAGCAAGTTTTCTCCTGGGAGTTTTGGAGTATATTTATCTTTTACCTTAAGTCTAGGCCAATTGCTATTAAAATTTTTCCATCTAGTTGTTTATTTGCTTCAGTTAGCTTAGCAATAAAAATTAGGATTTAGCATTTGAATCCTCAGAAGGTCTGAATTTAAAGGGGCAGGTTTTTCAGAGGAGGGTGCAGAAAGATGGTACTAGAGGTGGGGCTTGAGCACAAGATAGCTACCACATGTTTGGAGGCAAAGAAGATGGGGGGAGGGAAAAAAGAGGCCTCCGAAGCCATTCTTCTTTTGATTATTTGTTCTCGACTAATTTAGAGTCTTGAATATGTTTGAAAACCTCACGATACCAATTAAAATAGGCATACAGTTCAGTTTGTTTTATTTTAGGGCCATGGTTTTCTAATTGACTGCACATGGGAATCTTGAAGAGTCTTGAAGTACAGCCAATTTAGCTGTACTTCATCCTGGGTAAACATAGTCCAGTAAGAAAGAAATTTGTAGCTTGTGGGCCCATAATTTTTAAACATAAGCCCAGCGGGAATTCTAGAAGATGGCTCTCAGTGGTCGTTCCCTTAAAACATGAACTCCCCATTTTACAAAAGAGTATTTGACAGAGGGACAAAAGAGTAATTACTCACCAGATGGACACATTGAATCCCACAGACAAAAGCTGGCAATAGAGAACACTCAAAATAAATCTGAGCCTAGACTGAGGCAGGAGGTTCAGTCTGAGAAGATTTACCAAGATGATCTGGGATCACCAAGGAGACGACAGAGCACTGGGTACCCTTGCAGTTACCTTACTCAAATCCGTGGTGGTGTGGGACGAAGAGGCAAGTCACTTTGGATTTCATTTCTGGCACCATGTAATGATGAAAAAGGAAGAACTGAGGCTACAAAGTAAAGCAGAAGTTTATTTGGGGCCTTAAAGGATTCGAATCTGGGAGAGCCAGATTCAGGGGAAGACCTGAAACGTGTTCCAGGAAAGACAAAGAAAGCCAAAGCTTATAAAGGAAAAATCTACAAATTGTAACAAAAGAAACTTTTCCATTCTGCTGTCTAACATGGTGAGATGACTACTGTGTGTCCCCGAAAATAAGACATAGCCGGACAATCAGCTCTAATTCATCTTTTGGAGCAAAAATTAATAAGAGACCTGGTCTTATTTTACTATAATATAAGACTGGGTCTTTATAATATGATATGATATGGTATGACCGGGTAATATAATATAATATAATATAATATAAAGACCAGGTCTTATATAAGACCCAGCTATATAATACATAATATAATATAATACCGGGTCTTATATTAATTTTTGCTCCAAAAGACGCATTAGAGTTGATTGTCTGGCTAGGTCTTATTTTTGAAGAAACACAGTAGTTCACAAAGGATTGGTAATGTCCAGGCAGTGAGACTCTGAGGTAAGTGGTGGCATGGAAATGGAGGCAGGTTCCAGGATTTGCTTCTGTGGCAAGCATGAAAGTACAAAAGTCCAAACCTAATCCAGGTGCAGATGTGTGTAAGGCTGACTTCCCTAATGGCCTCCTGACTCTAATTTAGGGATCCTTGACATTGTTGATTTCATTTACAGATAGATGATTCTGTTACAGAAGAGATAGAGCAAGCATCAAAACCAGACTCAGATATCACACAAAGAAAGAATTTAAAACAAGTATGATTAAGATGCTTAGGGCTCTCAGGGATAAAGTAGATAGCGTGCAAGAACAGATGAGCAATGTTAGTAGAAGATAGAAATTCTAGGAAAGAATCAAGAAGAAATGCTAGAGATCAAAAACATTGTAACAAAAATGAAGGATGCTTTTAGTATGCTTATTAGTAGACTGGACATGGTTGAGGAAATATGGCTGAGCTTGAGGATATGTTAGTAAAAACTTCCAAAATTGAATAGCAAAGAGAAAGATACTGAAAAAAAAACAACCACCAACCCAGAACAGAATATCCAAAACTATTGAACAACTACGATAGGTGTAACCTATGCATGATTGGACTTCTATAAGAAAAGAGAAAAGAAAAACAGAAATATTTGAAACAATAAATGACTGAGAATTGTCTAAATTAATGTCGCATACCAAATCACAGATCCAGGAAGCTCAGAGAACAAGCAGGATAAGTACCAAAAAACTACACCTAGGCATATCATTCTCAAACTACACAAAATCAAAGATAAACTTAAAAAAATCCTGAAAGAAGCGGGAGGAAAAAGCCACCATACTTATAGAGAAACAACAATAAGAATTACATTCAATTTCTCAGAAACCACGTGAGCAAGAAGAGAGTGGAATAAAATATTTAAAGTGTTAAGAGAAGAAAAACCCACTACCCTAGAATTCTGTGCCTTGCAATATTGTCCTTAAAAGTGAAGGAGAAATAGACTTTCTCAGACAAACAAGAATTGAAGGAATTTGTTGCCAGTATACCTGCCTTGCAAGAAACGTTTAAAAAAGTTTTTTAGTGAGAGAAAATACAGTGGTACCTCGGTTTTCGAACATAATCTGTTCCGGAAGACCGTTTGAGTTCTGAAACATTTGAAAACCAAGGCACAGTTTCCCCATAGAAAGTAATACAAAACGGATTAATCTGTTCCAGACCTTTAAAATCAACCCCTAGAGCTGCAAATTTAGCATGAATTTTACTATCTAATGATACCATAGATCCATAAAATTTACGGCATTTGTAAACCAAAATGTTTGTCAATGGAGATGTTCAAAAACCGAGGTACCACTCTAATATAGGTCAGAAACTCAGATTTATATAAAGTAAGAGTGATGAAAAAGGAATAAGTGAAGGTAAATAAAACCTTTTATTTTTCTTAATTGATGTAACAGATAACAGTTTGTTCAAAATAATATCAGTAGTATATTTGATGATTATTATGTATACCGTGTTTCCCCCAAAATCATTTCCCCTGGACCATCAGCTGTAATGCGTCTTTTGGAGCAAAAATTAATATAAGACCCGGTATTATATATTATATAAATGTATTATATATTATATTAATATAAGACTTGGTGTAATATAATATAACAATATAATCTAATAAACAGGGTACTTATGTATAAGTGAAGTGAATGACAGCAATGATACAATGGATGATTAGGGTGAGGATTTATGATTATTTTGTTATAAGTTACTCACACTACCCATGAAGTGGTAGTGTTATTTGAAAGTGGAGGGGCGGCCAGATGGCTCAGTTGGTTAGAGCACAAGCTCTGAACAACAGGGTTGCCAGTTCAATTCCCACATGGGCCAGTGAGCTGCACCCTCCACAACTAGATTGAAGACAACGAGCTGCTGCTGAGCTCCCGGAGGGGCAGCTGGATGGCTCAGTTGGTTAGAGCCTGAGCTCTCAACAAGGTTGCCAGTTCAATTCCCGCATGGGGTGGTGGGCTGTGCCCTGTGCAACTAAGATTGAAAACGGCAACTGGACTTGGAGCTGAGCTGCACCATCCACAACTAGATTGAAGGACAACGACTTGGAGCTGATGGGCCCTGGAGAAACACACTGTTCCCCAATATTCCCCAATAAAACTTAAAAAAAGAAAAAGAAAGCGGAATTGGGTTAGCTGTAATTGTATATTGCAAACTCTAAGGCAACTATTAAGAAAAGTAAAAAAACATGTACAGGAGCCCTCCCTTATCCATGGGGGATATTTTGAAAAGCAGTGGTGATAGTTTAGTGGTTACCAGAGGGTAAAGGGGGAGGAGGATGGTAGATGAGGCTAAAGGGGATCAAATATATGGTGACGGAAGGAGAACTGACTCTGGGTGGTAAACACACAATATGATTTATAGATAATGTATTACAGAATTGTACACTTGAAACCTGTGTAACTTACCATTGTCACCCCAATAAATTTTAACTGAAAAAAGAATAAAATACAAAAGATTAAAACCCTTCTGGAGCTAATAAGCAATTATAGCAGGGTTACAGGAAAAAAGGTTAATACATAAAGTCAATCGATTTCCTGTATACCAGTAATGAACAAGTGGAATTTGAAATTGAAAACATAATACATATAGTAAGGCCTCAAAAGATGAAACACTTAGATATAAATCTAACAAAATATATACAAGGTCTATATGAGGAAAACTACAAAACTGGTGAATGAAATCAAACTATTAAATGGAGAGATATTCCATGTTCATAAATTGTAACACTTAATATTGTAAAATTGTCAGTTCTTTCCACCTTGATTTAATGCAATCCCAATCAAAATTCCAGCAAATTATTTTGTGGATATCAACAGACTGATTTTAAAGGTTATATGGAAAGGCAAAAGACCCAAAATAGCCAACACAGTATTGAAGTAGAAGAAAGTTGGAAGATTGATATGACTTGACTTCAAGATACACTCTAAAGTGACAGTAATCAAGACAGTATAATACTGGTGAAAGAACAGAGAGATGAATGGGACAGGATAGAGAGCCCAGAAGGAGACCAACATAAATATAGTAAATGGATTTTTCACAAAGGAGCAAAGGCAATACACTGGAGAAATGATAGTCTTTTAAACAAATGGTGCTGGAGCAACTAGTCATCCATATCCAAAAAAATGAATCTAGGTACAGAACTTACACCCTTCTCAAAAATTAATTCAGAATGGATCACAGACCTAAATGTAAAAGGCAAAACTGTAAAACTCCTAGAAGATTACGTAGTAGCCCTCGGTAACCTTGAGTTTGATGATGACTTTTTAGATGCAACACCAAAGGCACGATCCATAAGAGAAATAATTGATACCTGGACTTCATTAAAATTAAAAATTTCTGCGATGTGAAAGACAGTGTAAAGAGAATGAAGAGGCAAGCCACAGACTGGGAGAAAATATTTTCAAAAGACATGTCTGATAATGTATTTTATCCAAAATATTCAGAGAATTCTTAAAACTCAACAATAAGAACACAACACTATTTAAAAAATGGACCAAAGACCTTAACAGACACCTCATCGAAGAAAATATAAAGATGGCAAGTAAGTATATGAAAAGATGCTCTACATCATATGTCATTGGGGAAGTGCAAGTTAAAATAATGAGATACCAATATACTCTTATTGGAATGGCCAAAATCTAGAACACAGACAGTACCAAGTGCTGACAAGGATGTGGAGTAACAGAAACGCTCATTCATTGTTTGTGGGAATGCAAAGTGATACAGCCACTTTGGAATACAATTTGGCTGTTTCTTACAAAACTAAACATATTTTTACCATTTTTACCAATCCAGAAGTCATGCTCCTTGGTGTTTACTCAAAGTATTTGAAAAATTATGTCCACACAAAAATCTTCACATGGATGTTTATAGCAGCATTATTCATAATTGCTAAAACTGGGAAGCAACCAAGATGTTCTTCAATAGTTAATGTATAAACTGTGGTACATCAAGACAATGGAATATTAGCACATTAATTTCAGTGCTTAAAAGAAATGAGCTAGCATGCCTTGAAAAGACATGGAGAAACCTTAAGTGCTTATTACTAAGTGAAAGAAGTCACTCTGAAAAGGCTGCACACAGTGTGATTCCAATTGTATGACATTCTGGAAAAGGCAAAACTATGGAGACAGTAAAACAATCAGTGGTTCCCAAGGGTGCCTGGTAGGGGAGGGCTGATGAGGCAGCGCAATAGAGGATTTTTAGGGCAGTGCATCTACTTCATATAGTAAGATGATGGTGAATAATGGTCATTATACATTTGTCCAAACCCACAGGGTGTACAGCACCAAGAGTGAACTCTAATGTAAACTATGGACTCTTAGTGATAATGATGTGCCAGTAGGTTCACCAATTGTAGCAAATATTCTGTCTCATGGGGGATGTTGATGATGGAGGCTATGTAGGTGTGAGTGCAAGGAGTATATGGGAAACCCCTGTTCCTTCTCAATTTTGCTGTGAACCTAAAACTGTTCTAAAAAATAAAGTCTACTTAACATAAAACCAAAACAATCACAAAAATTACAAAAGTAGAGGATAATGAAACATTTGAAAGTATGGAAGTCTCTAAAGTAGGAAGGGAAGTTTTCAGCCTTTATTTTCCTTGCTGAATTCTCAGTGTCTTGAGGTAGAGGTAGTTGTTAATAGTTTTATATATAGCTTGTCAAAAAATGAAAATACACTGCACATCCTATTCTATACTAAAACTGTTTTCTGTCATAGTGGGGAATTACATTCTTTTTAATGGCTGCATTGCATCCTGTTGTACGGTGGTGTCATAATTTATTTGCTCATAGTTTGATTGATGGGTATTGTGGTTAACACCAATTTTTTCCTATTATAAGTAATCCTGTGATTAAGTTTAGTACATATATCCATGCTTACTTGGGTAAATAGTTCTTTTGGACAGATTCCTGAGTCAGCCTGTACACATGTGAAATTTTTATATGTAATTCCAAAATAGTCCTTCAAAACAGCTATAATTATGTATTTGAAAATACTCTCTTACTTTATGCAAAGTATCAATTTTTTATAAATGCAACACTTCACATTCAAAAGGTAAAAAGAAAAGTACAGTAAGTGCCTATATGCCTGTCATTCACCGTAACATAAAACATCGCTAATTCTCTTGTAGTCATAGTGCTCTGCTCCCTCTCCTTCCAAACATAACATTACAGTTATGAATGTGTATGTATTCATACACAATATAACATGCAGCCATATATGTTTCATAAGGTAGTTAGCCTCCGACATCATTCCCAAAGGCCCCCACCTCCTGATATGTACACCCTACTTTCTTCCCGTATTGAATAGGGCTGACTTGTGCAACCAATAGGATATTGCAGATTGAAGAATGTGACTTAAAATGCTAGGTCATATGAGGTATTGCATTTTCTGTTTTGTTCAGTTCTGTGGGAAGCCAGCTGCCGCGTTGTGATGCTACTCAGCACTCTTATGGAAAGGTCCTCGTGGTAATGACTGAAGCCTTCTGCTAATACCACGTCAAGGAGCCATCTTGAAGCACATCTTCCAGCCCCACACTTTCATATGACAGTAACACTGGCCAAGATCTTGTCTGCGACTTTTTTAAAGATCCTGAGCCAGAATCACTCAGTGAAAGTGTACTTTAGTCCCTGACTCCCTGAAACTGTGAGATAATAAATGTTTGATACATTAAGCTACTAGATTTGAAGGTCATAGATGAAAGAGGTCGATATTTATAATAAATAGGTAGATATGGGAGCCTTGGTTGTGTACTGTTCACCCTATGCTTATGAATTATTTTCAAGGGAGACCAGGAAAGTGAGTCACTGGTATTTTTCAGATTATCAGATGGGGAAATCCCAAAACACTAGAGGGGATTTAGGTGTTGGGTGTCCAGGATGAATGACAGTAGCAGTGCCTGCATTGCGAAGTGTGTATAATGCTATATCCTTAAACCCTTCTTCCCTCAATTTTTTGGAGGGTTATCCTGCCCTTTACTTGAATGTGTAAAAATAAAAGGGGATTAATAAATGGAAGAATTAAGATAATTGATTAAAGTTATTACACAATTAGATATTTGTAAGTATGGAAAATATTAGCTGATAAGGTCAACAATGGAATGACAAGAATGGGAATGATGGAGTGGGAGGAACACGGATCAGCTACAATCTTTCGTCAGTGTGACCAGAGCTATTTCACAATTACCTTTAAACCCTTCACCCAAAGATGCAGAATTAGTTGTCCCTCTTATGTGTTGCCATATTAGCTTGTATGTACTTTTCTGTGGCACTTGTCACATTGTGATTGTGTCCATTTGTCTCCTCATACTTTGTTAGTGGTTCTACTTGAGGAAAGGACAAGACAGGAACCATATGTCTTATCTTCCCACTCAGTGCCTGCCTAGCTTTATCCCTGTGCTTAGTATTTGTTGAGTGAAATTGATAAGGCTCTCAGGGAGGTGATGAACGTGGAAGAAATATTAAATTTCTGAAGCCGAGATTTTTGAATCACCCTGTTTCTTCTGAATAATATCATAAGCTTCTGAACTACTAATGCTACTTGGCTGTGGGAGTTTGGCACTGATTTTGAAGTCATAGCATTTGGCTTCTACTTTGCTATTGTTCTCTGGGACTTGGGTTAGGAAAAAATGTTTTCAGTAGATTTTAATTTCATACTCCTTCTGGGCATATTAACTGAAGCTAGTTTTTTTCTCTTCATTTTTTCAAAATATGGAAGAATAATAAAAGTCCTAAAGGCCTTTCAAGTGAGGATTTCGCTGCTGTATGTTGCAGGAGGCAGTACTTAGCTACATCCTAATGGATTATTTTTATTTCTAGATTATGGAGAGACAATGTGTTACTGCAGAAGGTAGTATACCTGATTTTAGAATTCTGGGTTTGAGTCTCACTTTTGGTATTTATTTGTAAGTGTGAGCCTTTCTGAACCTGTTTTCTTATTTAGAAAAATTCTTGATTCATTTCCATGAACTCCAGCACCCCCTGCCAAATAACAACAAAATACTAGTTTTTCCAGTCTCAGTAAATGGCACCAGCCGGTTTTTCAAGTCAGGATAACACTGCACTCTTGATTCTTCTTTCTCCCTCATTCTCTACGTCTACTTCATGAGAAAGTCATTTTGTTTCCACCTCCATAATGTTGTCATGCATACATCTAATTTCTTTGTCTCTGCTGCTCCCATCCACAGTAGCCTTAACCTTAATTATTTACAAATCGCCTAGATTTCTGTAACAGTCTCCTACCTAGTTTCCCTGATTCTGTTCTTCTTCCACTATAATCTGTTGTTTCTATAGGAGAGTACTCTTTATAAAACACATCATATTATTATTCACATGTTTAAAACCCTAAGTGACTCCCAATTTTATTCCAAATAGATTGCAAATTCCTTTCTGATAAGATTCTTTTTTTCTTTTTTAAAGATTTTATTGGGGGAGGGGAACAGGACTTTATTGGGGAACAGTGTGTACTTCCAGGCCTTTTTTCCATGTCAAGTTGTTGTCCTTTCAATCTTAGTTGTGGAGGGTGCCGTTCAGCTTCAAGTTGTTGTCCTTTCAGTCTTAGTTGTGGAGGGCACAGCTCAGCTCCAGGTCCAGTTGCCGTTTCTAGTTGCAGGGGGCAGAGCCCACCGTCCCTTGTGGGACTCAAGGAGTTGAACCGGCAACCTTGTGGTTCAGAGCCCACTGGCCCATGTGGGAATCGAACCGGCAGCCTTCGGAGTTAGGAACATGGAGCTCTAACCGCCTGAGCCACCGGTTAAGATTTTTAATGTTTGGGTCCCTTTTCTAGTTTTATCTTTCTGTTCTTCACCTTAAACTACCATGCTTTAGTCATAATGGTCTTGGTTTTTTCAACCTGTGCTGTTCCATGTGGAGGCCACTTGCCACACCAGCTTCTGAGACTTGTGCCGTGTGGCTAGTGGGAACTGAGATGTGTGTAAGTATGCAACACACACTGACTTTCAGATTTAGAATTAAAGGATGTAAAATAATGTTTTGGATATATCAGGTTAAATAAAAGTTGTAATTTCACTTGCTTTTACTTTTTAAAGTACAGCTAGTAGAAATTTAAAGATGATTAATATGGCTTGCATTTGCAGGTTACCCTGTATTTCTGTTATACAGCTCTTTTCTAATCCATCAAGTTTTGAAATTCTTCAGGGCCTTTGTGCATGCTGTTCCCTTTTTTGCCTTGCTCTTTGCACAGCTGGCTTCTTCTTGCTCATCTTCTAGAATCTTAACTTGAATGGTGCCTCCTTAGGAAGGCAACATTCCTGTAACTATCCTGTAAAATTAAGTTCTTATTTGTTGATCTCATGTCATATGTCCTTCGCTGCATTTGTTTGTTCACTGTTTGTCGGACTTCTTAACTAGATCCGTGAGGGGAAAGAACATACGCTTCGTACATAGTTTATGGCTATGTATTCATAAATATTCAGCACCCATTAAAATGCTCTTACACAGTAGGTTCTAAAATGGTTGTCAAATGAATAATACTGAAACACCGACTTCTCAGGTCTGTGGTAAGGATCAAATATGTGAAAATATTTTATAAACTATAAAGGGCCAATGTTATTTATATGTAACGTACCAATGTTATTTATATGTAACGAAACTGAAGGTACCAATGTTATTTATATGTAATGAAACTGAAGAAATTATATGTAACGAAACTGAAGGTACCAATGTTATTTATATGTAACGAAACTGAAGAAATTGGTCATGTGCCTCCTGGGAAATAAAGATTCAATTGGATGAAGCATATTCTGTGAATTTAGCCTGTATTTTAGTGTGTTCTTCAAACTTTGCATCAGATAGTTTGACATAATATTACATGTGTTGTGTGATCTAGAGCTTTTGGCAGCTTTCATGTTTTGCAAATAATTTTTTAAAAGCGTTACGTCTATTTCCTCCAGGAGCTATTTATTTTTCTGATTAAAGAATATATATTATTTATGAACCTAACCATGGAATGTGGATTTTTAGTATTAAAATGCCTCACTAGTGTTCAAGTCTCTTCCAAATTGACTGGCTCCATTAATCCTGAAAAAGTAATATGTATGTAGTCCATTGTAAAAAGAGAAAAAATAAAGCAGATCCGATGAAGGATTTGCCCACGGTCACAAAATTATTTTATGGAAGACCCAAGATTAGAATCTAGCTCTAACTTCTATTCCTTATAACACAGAGAAGAGTTAACACTAATTCCATCTTGTGAAATCCCATAATTTGTAATGGAATGGAAGCTTTCTTTTAAATTCCTTTCCCCTAATCTCTTTCTCCTTTGGCAACCATCAGGTTGTTCTCTACATTTATGGATCTGTTTCTATGTTGTTTTGTTTATTCATTTTTTTGTTTGTTTTTAGATTCCACATATAAGTGAAATCATACAGTATTTGTCTTTATCTGACTTATTTCACTTAGCCTAATACCCTGTAGGTCCATCCATGTTTTCACAAATGGTAAGATTTCATTGTGTAACATTCCATTGTGTTCACATATCCTACATCTTCATTATTCACTCATCTATTGGTGGGCATCTAGGTTGCTCCCATATCTTGGCTATTACTAACACTGCAGTGAACATACGGGTGTATATGTGTATATCTTTTCAAATTAGTGTTTTGTTTCTTTAGATAAATACCCAAAAGTGGAATTGCTGAATTGTATAACAGCTGTATTTTTTAATTTTTGGGGGGAACTCCATACTGTTTTCCATAGTGGTTACAATAATTTACAACCCCACCAACAATGTATAAGAGTTCCCTTTTCTCCACATTTTTACCAGCTCTTGTTATTTGTTCATGTATTGATAATAGCCATTCTGACAGGTGTGAAGTAATATCTCATTGTGGTTTTAATTTGCATTTCCCTGATGATTAGTGATACCCATCATTTCATATGTCTGTTTGGCCATCTGTATGTCCTCTTTGGAGAAATTTCTATTCAGGTCCTCTGCCCAGTTTTTAATCAGATTTTTTGTTTGTTTGTTTTTTGTATAAGCAAAGATTTATTTCTGGGCTCTCTATTTTAGTCCTTTGATCTATATATCCAGTACCCTGCTGTTCTGATTATCGTAGCTTTATCGTATAGTTTGATTATGAGGTGGCATGATACCTCCCACTTTGTTCTTTTTCAGTATTTCTTTGGCTGTTTAGGATCTTTTGTGGTTTCATATAAATTTTAAGATTAGTTCTAATTCTGAGAAGAATGCCATTGGTATTTTAATAGGGATTGCATAGAATCTGTGTATTGCTTTAGTTAGTAAGGACATTTTAATATTAATCCTTTTAATCCATGAACAAGGTATATCCTTCCATTTATTTGTATCTTCTTCAATTTCTTTAATATATAGTTTTCAGAGTACAGGTCTTTTACTGCTTTGGTTAAATGTATATTGTATGCTTTTTGATGCAATTGTAAATAGGATTGTTTTCTTAAGTTCTCCTTCTGATTTTTGTTATTGGTGTATAGAAATGCAACAGATTTCTGTATATTGATTCTGTATCCTGCAACTTGACTCAATTCATTTATTAGTTCTAATAGTTTTTTAGTGGAGGCTTTAAGGTTTTCTATATATGTATCATTAGCAAACAATGAGAGTTTTACTTCTTTTCTGATTCAGATGCCTTTTATTTCTTTTTCTTGTCTGATTGCTGAGGCTAGGTTTGATACTATGTCAAATGGAAGTGGTATTAGTGGCCATTGTTGTTTTGTTCCTGATCTTAAAGGAAAAGTTTCAGCTTTCCACCGTTGAATATGGTATTAACTATGGTTTTGTGATATATAGCCTTTATGTTGAGAAATGTTCCTTCTATGCCCACTTTGTTGAGAGTTTTTATCATAAAAGGATTTTGAATTTTGTCAAATGGTTTTCTGCATTTGAGATAATCATATAATTTTTTTCATTTACTTGGTTATGTGATGTATCACATTGATTGTTTTACAGATGTTGAACCATCCTTGCATCCCTGGGATGAATCTCACTTGGTTATGGTGTATAATCTTTTTAATCTATTGTTGAATATGGTTTGCTGATACTCTGTTAAGAATTTTTGCGTCTATGTTCATCAAGGATATTGGCCTGTAATTTTCTTTTTTACTAACGTCTTTATTTGGTTTTGGTATCAAGGTAATGCTGGTGTCATAGAATGAGTTTGGAAACATTCCTTCCTCTTCAGTTTTTTGTAATAGTTTCAGAAGGATCGGTATTAGTTCTTCTTGAAATGTTTGGTAGAATTCACCTGTGAAGCCGTCTAGTCCTGGACTTTCATTTGTTGGGATTTTTTTGATTACTGCTTCAATTTCATTACTAGTAATTGATCTGTTTAGATTTCACATTTCTTCCTGGTTCATTTTTAGAAGGTTATGTACTTTTAGAAATGTATCCGTTTCTTCTAGATTGTTGAATTTGTTGGCATAGAATTGTTTATAGTATTCTTTAATGATCTTTGTATTTTTGTGGTGTAGGTTGTAACTTCCCTTTCATGTATGATTTTGTTAATTTGGGCTCTCTTATTTTCTTAATGAATTTGGTTACAGTTTGTTACTTTCGTTTATGTTCTCAAAGAACTAGCTCTTAGTTTTATTGATCTTTTATATTTTTTAAATTTCTATTTCATTTATTTTTGCTCTGATTTTTTTTAATATACAAAATTTTTCTTATGATTTTATTTTAATTAAAGTTTATCGCGATGACGATTGTTAGTAAAGTTTCATAGATTTCAGGTGTACAATTATTTTGCTCTGATCTTAACGATTTCCTTCCCTCTGTTTACTTTTGGGTTTGTTTTTCTTTTGCTAGTTCCCACTGACGTAGAGTTAGATTGTTTATTTATACAATTACTTGCTTATTTTTCTTGTTTTTTGAGGTAAGGCTATATAGCTATGAACTGCCCTCTTAGAACTGCTTTTGCTGCATCCCATAAATTTTGAAGAGTTGTGTTTTCATTTTCATTTGTTTTTAGATACGTTTTTATTTCCTGTTTGATTTCCTCTTTGATCCTTTGGTTGTTTAGTAGCATGTTGTTTAGTTGCTACATATTTGTGTCTTTTCCAGTTTTCTTCCTGTAGTTGATTCCTAGTTCATGCCATTGTGGTTAGAAAAGAAGCTTTATATGATTTCAACCTTCTTGAATTTAATGAGGTTTGTTTTGTAGCTTAATATGTGATCTATCCTGGAGAATGTTCTACGTGTATGTGAAAAAGAATGTATATTCTGCAGTGTTTGGACAAAATATTCTATAAGTGCCTATTAAATCAATCTGGTCTAATGTGACCTTTAATGCCATTATTTCCTTATTAATTTTCTGTCTTGGTCATCTATTCATTGATGTTAATGGGGTTTTAAAATTCCCTATTATTATGTGTTTGGATTTCTCCCTTTATGTCCATTAATATTTGCTTTTTATATTTAGATGTTCCTATATTGGGTGCATAGATATTTTCAATTGTTGTATCCTCTTCATGGATTGAACCCTTTATCATTATGTAATGTTCTTCTTTTTCTTGTTTTCTTTTTTTGTTTTGTTTTGTTTTAAAGTCTATTTTGTCTGATATGAGTATTGCTACTCCAATTTTCTTTTTTCTATTTGCATGGAATATCTTTTTCCATCCCTTCACTTTCAGTCTGTATGTGTCTTTCTGTTTGAAGTTTGTCTCTTGTGAGCAGCATATAGATGAGTCACGTTTTTAAATCCATTCAGCCACTCTGTCTTTTTATTGGAGCTTTTAATGCATTTACATTTAAATTAATTATTGATAAGTATGCATTTATTGCCATTTTGTTGATTTTTTTGGGTTATTTTTATATCGTGTTTCCCCAAAAGTAAGACCTAAACAGAAAATAAGCACTAGCATGATTTTTCAGGATGCTTATAATATAAAATAAGCCCTAATGCATTTTTTAGAGCAAAAATTAATAAAAGACCAGGTCTTATTTTCGGGGAAATACGGTAGCGCTTATTTTATATTATGAGCATCCTGAAAAATCATGCTAGGGCTTATTTTCCGGTTAGGTCTGGTTTTTGGGGAAACACGGTAGATCTCTTCTTTTCTTCTCTTGATCTCTTCCCTTGTGGTTTGCTCATTTTCTTCGGTGTTTTGTTTGGATTCCTTTCTCTATTCTTTGTATATCTTTTATAGGTTTTTGGTTTGTGGTTACCTAAGGTTTATGTATACCATGCTATAGCTGTAACAGTATATTTTAAGATGGACATGTGGAGGGTGGCATCTGATAAAGCACAGAAAGGAGTCAACAAATAAGATTCCTGAGAAGTAGAAGGAAAACACCAAGGATATGTTGTTGTAAAAGCTATGGGAGGAGAGTAAGAGAAGAAAAAAGGGTTGTTAGTATGAAAATAGTTGCATTTATTGAGTGCTAAGCATATTCTGAGTGCTTTGTGTACATTTTATTTATTATCCCTATTTTATAAGTTGGAAGCTGAGACTTGATGTCAGTAGTGAGTAGAGGAGCTGGGATTGAACCCAGGTCTTTAATTTCAAAGCCGAGGTACTCAACCTCTAAGTGATCCTGCTTTGCAACAATATCAAGTGAAGTTATGTGAGATGAGGAATTATGGAAAATAGTGATTAAATTGGGAGGGAAGGTAAAATTAGAAAGGCAGCTCAAGAAGTATAATAGCCTAATAATAAGCATTTAAGAAAGATATCGTCAGAGAAATAAATCAGGAAAACTTCCCAGATCTGAAGGACACGAGTTTCTAAAGTAATAGGACCCAACAGAGTGCTAAGCACAATGGATTTAAAAAAAAAAATGTCGAGGCATTTTATTGCAAACTTTCACAACTAAGGGAAGAAGTTCCTAGAGGGGAAGGGAGAAAGGGCCAATTAATAAAATTATTAGAGTGGTTTCAGATTCTTCAAGAATACTGGGAGGTAAAAGACAACTGAAGGCAATATATTAAAAAATGTGAGGGAAAATTATTTCTAATCTAGTTTATAATGCAGCCAAATTTTCAAGTGTGACAGTAGACTAAAGATTTTTTTCACATATGCAGTGTCTCAAATTTACCTCTCATGCAACCCCTCTCATGAAGCTATTCGAGGAGATACCCCACCAAAATGAAAGAATATACCAAGAAAAAGGAAAACTTGATGTTAGGACAAATTATTCAGCCCAGGAGAGAGGTGAAAGAACTGCCTGGATAACAGAGAAGGGAGATGCCTGGATGACAGTTGTGCACCAGGTGTGAGAACAGCCAGTCCAGAATGGAACAAGTCAGGAGGTTTCAGAATGGACGTGTTCAAAGATGTAAAATTGATGGCAAATGTGATAAATGAGTTGAGGAGATTTATAAAATTGGATGAATTGGGGAACATTTGGGCATAAATTAGCAAGTACATATGCAGCTAAGCAAACAAAATTAAAACATTAACTCAAGGGAATGTAAAAAGTTGGGCCAAGAAAATAAAAGTAATCACAGCACACTTCATAGAATAGCTATTACTAAAGTTACATAGCTCTATTAATGTATACACTGAATCTTGATGCAATCAAAAGCACGTTTTAATTATATAGGGATAATATACGTAAGAAATATATATATGTCATGGTGGGCGAGGGGCAGATGACGTGGGTGAAGGGAAAAGAGAACTGAATTGTCCTTTTTCATTGTGGGAGGTGAACAGATAAAGTAAGTACTTAATTCTTTTTGGTCTTAGGCCTCATGTAACTGATAAAAGTTTATAACTAAGGGGGAAAAAGGTGGTGAAATAGATATTAGCTAAAGGAAGGCAGGTATTATTAGTACGGGGTCTGTGGATGATGTGAACCTTTCAAAAACTATTTATAAAATTTTGTTTACATGTGTACGAAGTTTTCATAGGGATTTGTGATCCCTAAAATGCCCAGATTTCTGCCTTCATAGGAGAGGGTGTAAAAGGGTATGGTGACGGTGGTGTTTTCAACATGCTCTTAAGATGTGGTTGTTTTGGTGTTGAGTCTTGATTCATTTTTTTCTTCATTTATTATTTCACCATCTTATATGAAAAATGACTTTGTCTGGGAAACTACATACTATTTTATTTTTGGTCATTTATCAAAATAAATTTCCAAAGTATTGCTTTTTATCTTTGTGCTGCTTTTTGAGTTAATGTCTTCAGCTCTTTTAGTTTACCAATTTTCTCTTTATGTGTTGCTGATAACCTGTTTAATCCCCAGCCTTTCCATCCTCTCTTCTCCTAATGTTTTTCCCCCCATATCTTTTATGACATTTTTTATTACCAGAAGTCCCATACTTTAAGAATTTATGTGATCTGTGTCAGTCTCCTATTCCTTGCTCATTTAAAAAAATTTCTCTTATATCTTTAAGCATTTTAGGAGCTCTTAGTTTATATTCTGTATTTGATAATTTCAATAGTCGAAGTGCCTGTCGGTATTAATTCTGTGTTTGTTTCAGTTGTCATTTTTTGAGTTTTGTTTCCATGTGTGCATTAAATTTTTGAATTGTGAGCTCATTTCCATCTGTGTCAAAATTGGTGACTTGATTGTGCATTTTAAGTAAAAGGGCTTCAAGAACGGCTATGTGAACCTGAATTAGTATGGATATTTGGAAATCTGAGGTTGTGAGCCCAATTTTAGCAAGATGTAGACTGTGTATGAAAAGTTTGAATCTACATATTAGTGACCATTTGAATGCTTGGCAAACTATTTACAAATGCTTTCATGTGCTCTGAATAGGGAGGGAGTTTTCCCCTAGGAGTCTGAAGTCAGCATGATTTGGCTAATTAAAATTAATATTTATTGTATTTACTAGTTAGTAATCTCCTGCTTATTTCAAATGTAGATCTTTCTCTTCTTTTATCCCACTGACATTTATTATCTGCTTTGACACTAGGGATATAGAAATGTTTAAGACACAGGCTCTTCTTGTGGGGAAGACAAGTAATAGACAAAACTGAGAAAAGCCTTAGTGAGAACTTATGATTGCTCAGCCTTCATTGTTATTCTCATTATATGATGGTTGCCTTCTAAAAAGTTAAAAATTATAGGGTATATTGACAAGTAAAAGGGGGTGGTACCTTATTCTGAGGTAAAAGACAAGGTTTCGAAGTGAATGGAGATGTAAACAACGAATTTAAATTTAGATCCTTCGTGCTTCATAAAGGTTAGGCTGTTTGATTGGGACTGCAAAGAACTGCATGGTGAAGAAAGTTGAAGAAAGGCATGAATAGAGGAATATTATTAGAGACGTGATTGGAGATGAAGAAGGTTGTCAAGCATCGCATGTAGCATAATCTGCTCTTTTTATTTCATGGAGAAATTTGTTCTGACCTACATTTTTACAGTTTTTTTGACACATAATTTACATACTATACAATTCACCCATTTGAAGTGTATAACTCAATGGTTTTGAGTATTTTCACAGATATGTGCAACCATCATCATTGTCAATTTTAGAACATTTTCATCACTTCAAAAAGAAACCTTGTACCCTTTAGCTATCGCTTCCTGCCCCTCCATTCTTCCCAGCCCTAAGAAATCAATGATCAACTTTCTGTCTATAGATAGTGCCTATTCTGGACATTTCATGTAAGTGGAATATATGTGGTATTTTGTGACTGGCTTCCTTCATTTAGCATAATTTTTCAAAGTGAACCCATGTTATAGAATGTAGCAGTACTTCATTCCTTTTTAGAGCTGTGACTTAATTTTTTTAAATATAAATTTAATTGCAAACTGCTTATACCATTGAACTAAGCTCTTTTGGATATCTTTATTGAAATGTTCCTACTTTATTTTAGTCACTTGTCTTAGTGAAAATATAAATATTTTTCATAAAGTTGTCAACTTGATATCCTGTATTACTCATAAAACAGGATTATTATTTCAAGAAAATAGCCTAGTTGTTAAACAAAAGGCTTCCATGAATATTTTATTTTTTGGCATTACTTTAGCATATTAATCAAAATGCCATTTTAATAGCAGTGAAAAAGTTATGACATGATTTAAATGTATTTGACTCTGAGCCACAAATCAATGATACATTTTCCTAGCTTAATTAAATGCTGTCTCTCAGGCCTCCGGGGCATTAATGTAATTTTCTGGTTCTAATATTTACTTACATTTTCTTGGTATATGTCCTTGTACCTACCCATAGCACACTAAAGGTATATAAAAAGTATTTTTTCAACTCCATGAGTCCTCCATCTCCTTAAAAAAACAAAACAAGTTCAGTATGATGTCTTTACTGATATTCTATGCTTCTAATTTCCTGGCTTTATTTTAAGCATTGTTAAATATTTTAATTTTGTTTTGTGAAGTAATATACTGTTCCATTTATTATAGCTGTGTCACAAACCACCATAAAACTTAGTAGCTTAAAACAATCATTTTAGCACGTGCGTGGATTCTGGGGGTCAGGCATTTGGGCAGAGCGTTGTGAGGAGGGCTGGTCTGTGCTTCGTAATGCCTGGGAGGGCTCGGCGGCTGCCACTGACTTTATCTGGCACCTGGAATCATTTGGTGGTGTATTCACATTCATGTCTGGTGTTGACGCTGGGACTTCAGCTAGATTCTTAGCCAGAACACCTCGATTTGGCCTCTCCATGTGGTTTCTGTGTGGGCTAGTTGAAGCTTCTTAACAGCATGGTAGCTGGGTTCCAAGAATGAGCCACGGTAACCACTTGTGATGTACACTGTTGGTTGAGACAGTCAAAAAGCTCTGCTCAGGTTCAAGAGGAGGGGACACAGAGTCCACTACTCAATGGGAAGATGCGGGATAGGCAGTGCGGCCATGTATGGGTTGAATTGTGTCCGTCCCCAAAAGGTATGTTGAAATCTTAACCCCCAGTACCTCAGAATGTGACTTTATTAGGAAATAGGATTGTTGCAAAGGTAATTAGAGGAGAAGACACAGACACCTGAGGTATGAATGCCATGTGACAATGGAGGTGGAGAGAAGTGCTTGAAGTGCTGCAGCTACGAGCCAAGAAACCATAGGATTGCTGGCAGGCCACCAGAAGCTAGGAAGAGGCGGGGAAGGATGCTTCCTACAGATTTTAGAGGGAGAACGATCATGCTGATGCTTTGATTTTGGACTTCTAGCGTTCAGAACTGTGAGACAATACGTTTCTGCTGTGTTAAGCCACCCAATATGTGATGCTTTGTTACGGAAGTTCTAGGAAGCTAATATAGGCCATCTTTGGAAAATACACTCTGCTACAGATGTGTTGTAAAAATTATTCTATAGCTTTTTCTCTTCTCCATTTGTATCTGGTATTGATATCTACTTATTTTTCTCATCTGTACTTTTTTATAGCCAACAGAAACTTACCAGGAGGGGCTTTTTTAATAGCCATCAGACTAATATATATGTTAACATTTTTTGGTGAATGAATACAAAACATTAAAAATTATTAGTGTATATAGCTGCGAAAGAAAGTTGGAATAGGAGTTACATTCATCGAAATATGCTGTTTAACAATCAAAATTAATCAAAAGTTTTAAGGGAATATTAGTCGAGTGCCTACTATTTACATAGCGTTGTTCTTAAACCAGCAAGATTTAAGAAAAGAGTAGTATCTTTGACCTATTATACTATTTTGGGTTACAATATGAATATATATGAAATCATATTTTTAAGTAACTAAGAGGTAGTACCTCTAAGTAGTTAGTGCTGTAACAATATAAGGATAATTATGACATACACCATAGGGTTGTAGAGGTTACATTAGGTGATGACATCAAGTATTTGAGTGTGAGTGCTCAGTAAATATTAACTGTTATCTTTATTAATGAATGTAAAATTATTTAATATAGATGAAAATTACCAAAGAAATGGAGAGAAAAGTGAGATAGAACATGCAGTTACTTACACTTTAAAGAATGAGTACTGTTTGGAAACTGCCGCATTTCTCAGAATATGTCTTGCAGGTAATGGTGAAAAAAGGATTTCTAGTTGTTCAAGTTTGGAAAGTGCATTCCTCTATCTTCTATCCTGACAGTATACAATATATAGTTATGTCCCTGAGAAGTCCTATAATAAAAAAATATTTCTCTTAATGTACAGGACTTCAGCTTTCAGTAATATGGTTCATTACATAGCTTGGAAAAACTCTTCTTATATAAAACATTGTGAAATGCAGTTGTCCTTTTAAATGCAAAGTTGTATTTCCAAAAAAGTAAGGGAATTGCCCCTGGGCCAAAAACAGCCAGAAACTGGAAACCAGATTGCCTTGAAACCCACCTGTGTTTTGTGTGAATTATTTACTTTTTGGAGTTTTTTGAATAATCAAAGACTGAAGTAGCTATGTTAATTTCAGACAAAGCCAACTTGAAAAGAAGGAAAATATTTAAGCATTACATAATGACAAAGGGGTCAGTTCTCCAAGAAGATATAATAGTTAGTGAGGCAAAAACTAATAGAATTTCAAGGAGAAATAGACAAATTACCATTATAGTTGGAGACTGTAGCACTTCTCTTTCAGTAATTTATAGATACAGATGTAAGAAAACTGGTAAGGATATAGTTGAGCAGCACTACCAATCAACTAGCTTTAATTGACATTTTTAGAATTTTTTTTATCCAACACCAGCAGAACACACATTCTTCACGGGCTCAGGTGTAACAGTTACCAAGATGGACTACATGCTGGGCCATAAAACACACCTTAATGTGTGCTCTCAGACCACAATGAAATTAAGTTAGAATAACAGGAAGATAGTTGGGAAATATTAAAATACTTGGATATTAAACAACACACTTATAAATAACACATAGGTAAAAAAAGGTCTCAAGAAAATTTAAAATACTTTGAGTTAAAAGAAACGAAGAGCAGCAAAAGTAGTGCTTAGAGGTTAATTTATAGCACAGAATGTATATATTAGAAAAGAAGCTAGATATAAAATCAGTAATCTAAATTTCTACCTTAAGGAACTAGAGAAAAATAACAACACAAACCTTTAAGCATGTAAAAGACATAATAAAATTTAGAGCAGAAATAAATAAAATTGAAAACAGGAGGACAATAGAGAAAATCAATGAAGCTCAAAGCTGAGTCTTTGAAAAGATCAACAAAATTGACAAGCCTCCAGCCAGGGTAACGAGGACCAAAAGAGAGAAGACACAGATTGCTGATGCAGTTTGACCCTTGAACAATGCAGCAGGTTGGGGGCGCTGACCTGCCATGCAGCTGAAAATACATGTATAACTTTTGACTCCTTAAAATCTTAACTATAGTCCCTTGGTATCTCGGGGGGGATTGGTTCCAGGATACCACAGATACCAAATTTTTGGGTGCTCAAGTCCCGTATATAAAATGGCATAAGTGAATGCATACAGTTGCCCTCTACATCCAAGGATTGGAAATACTGTTTTTGATCCTTGGATGGTTGAATCTGTGGATGCAAAACCTGGGGATACAGAGGGCTGACTGTATATTTATTGAAAAAAATTCATGTTGAAGTGGACCCGTGCCGTTCAAATAGTGTGTGTTGTTCAAGGGTCAATTGTGTAAGGATTGAAAGAGGTAAGTTTTTTAAAAAATGTGATTGTGGTAAAATACGTATAACATAAGATTTACTATTTTTAAGTGTATAGTTCAGTGGAGTCCAGTTTATCTAATTTTTTCATTTTTGTCTATGCTTTTGGTGTCCTATTTAAGAAATGATTATCATGAAGCTGTTTCCCTGTGTTTTCGTCTAAGAATTTTATAGTTTTAGCGCGTAGGTTTAGGTGTTTGATCCATTTTGAGTTAAGAGCTAGGTCTTTTAAGGAGTCTTAATCTTGGATTTTTTATTTCTAAAATGAAGACATTACCTGTCCTACAGAATTAGGAGCATTAAGTGAGTTAAGTAATATGAAAAATCATAAAAAAGCTAAATTGTTCAGTCAGCCTTGATATTATAAAACAAGCTACCCCAACAATGATTAAAAATGACTATAACAGCTTAGTTATCTGAATTGTGTCATTTTTTTTTCTTTGTTTAATAAAATCAAATGAAGTTAGTGTCTCATTTGAAGGCATTTTTGGAACGTAAAGTTTGTTGTATAGTAAAATCCTGATCAACTGTCTAGAACCTCCAGCCTTCAGGAATCATTCTGAATCAAGAAGTTTCAAAAGTAAACGTGATAGTGATGGGAATGAGAATGTTTTGCAGCTCCTAATTCTTCATCTCTCAGATGCTCCTCAGTCTACTGTAATCTGATTTTGGTGTTTTTTTTTATGGTGAAATGGACAAATTTTTAGAAACGTAATATCCTTCCTAGACTGAATCATGGAGAACTGGAAAATCTAAGTAGACTAATCAACAGTAAGGAAATTGAAACAATCATCCAAAACCTCCCAGAAGTAAAAGTCCAAGACCAGATAACTTCACTAGTGAATTTTACCAAACATTCAAAGAGGATTTAATACCTCCTCAAACTCTTCCAAAAAAATTGAAGAAGAGGCAATACTTCCTAACTCATTTTATGAGGCCAACATTATTACCCTGATACCAAAACCTGATAAGCATAATACAAAAAAACTACAGACCAATATCTCTGATGAACAGATGCAAAAATCCTAAACAAGATACTCCTAGCAAATCAAATACAACAATACGTTAAAAAGATCAAGTGGGGTTCATTCCAGGGGCACAAAGATGGTTCAACGTATGCCAATTGATCACTGTGATGCCTCACATAAAATAAAAGATAAAAATCATATGATTATGTCAATAGATGCAGAAAAAGCATTTGACAAGATAAAACATACATTTATTTATGATTAAAACACTTAATAAAGTGGGTATAGAAGGAAAGTACCTCAACATAATAAAAGCCATATATGACATACCCTCAGTTAATATACTTAATGGTAGAAAAGTGAAAGCTTTTCCTTTAAAATCAGGATCAAGACAGGGATGCCCCCATCACCATTGTTATTCAACATATAAGGTGTGATCAAAACATATGGTGAATGTTTTAAAATATTATTATAGTAAAATACACAGTCCCATTAATCCCCCTCAAAATACTCCCCCTCACTTCAAATACACCATTCTTGCCACTTTCTGAAGCAGTTCTGGAAGTCCTCTTTTGTGAGTGTCTTTAGTTGCACTGTTGTGGCTGCCTCAATGTCCTGAATCATTTTGACTTTGAATGCTGCTGCCCAGTGCCATTCAATGGAAAGGCAGGGATCTTCAATAGGGGAAATGTACTTCAAACGTTAGTAATGGTGTGTGACAAGTTTCAGCTTGTTCGGTGCAGTCAGTTGGGTGTGAGCTATGGTTGAGAGAAGGTGTGTTTTAAAGTGTGCCGTAAATCATTCTCCGTCATGACAACCCTCCGTGTCACACATCGCTTCTGGTATATGGCAATTTCTGTCAAATAAAAACATTACAGTGTGTCCTTGTCCACCTTATTCACTGGATCGGCGCCAGGCAACTTCTGGCTCTTTTACAAAGTCAAAATGATTCAGGACATCAAGGCAGCCACGACAGCACAACTAAAGACACTCACGAAAGAGGACTTCCAGAATTGCTTCAGAAAGAGGCAAAAAAGATGGGATAAGTGTGTTCCAAGCGAGGGGAAGTATTTTGAGGGGAATTAATGGCAATGTCTTTTACTGTAATAATTTTTTTTATGTAAACATTCACCATATTGTTTGTTCACACCTCGTATATATACACATTGGAATACTACTCGGCCATAAGAAAAGATGAAATACTGCCATTTGCGACGACATAGATGGATCTCGTGATTTTCATGCTAAGTGAAATAAGTCAGACAGAAAAAGTCAAGAAGCATATGACTTCACACATATGTGGGATATAAAATGGAAAGCAGCAAAGAACAAGACAAACAAAGAAACAAAAAGTCATAGACACAGACAACAGTTTAGTGGTTGTCAGAAAAAAAAGTGGTAGAAGAGGGAAAAGGGGATCAAATATATGGTGATGTATTATAGAAATGTACATTTGAAACCTATATAATTTTGCTAACCAGTGTCACCCCAGTAAATTTTATAAATAAAAATAGTCCTCTGGGAGTTGAAAGCATCCTTATAACTTCTAATAAAATATAAATAAAGGAACCATGATTATTTCTCATGGAGCTCCTATTCAAATATTGTAGTAATATCTAAGGCTTTTAGTAAACTTTATATTTATTTTTATTATTTATTAAGATTTTACTTTTCTAGAGCAGTTTTATGTTTAGAGCCAAATTGATTGGCAAGTACAGAGATTTCCCATATACTCTTTGCCCCAGACATGTACTTCCCCATTACCCACATTATCCACCAGGTTGCTACACGTTACAATTGAACCTACACTGACACATCATAATCATCGAAAGCTCATAGTTTACTCTTGGTGGTGTACATTCCATAGGTTTGTACAAGTGTACAATGACATGTAGCCACCATTATAATATCATACAGAGTAGTTTTCCACTGCCCTAAAAATCCTCTGGGCTCTGCCTGTTCATTCCTCCCTTCTCTCAGCCCCTGATAACCACTGATCTTTTTACTGTCTCTATAGTTTTGACTTTTCCAGAATGTCATATAGTTGGAATCATATGTTATGTACCTTTTCCAGATTGACTAAGCCATTTTAAAATTGAGAAATAATTCACATACCATAAAATTCACTCCTTTAAAGTATATAGCTCAATGGAACTTTTTATATTCACAAGGTTGTATAACCATCACCACAGTCTAATCCCAGAACATTTTCATCACTCCAGAAAGAAACCTGTACCCTTTAGCAGTCATGCCCCAACTTCCCCTCCCCCAGCCCCTTTAAGCCACTAATTTACTTTCTGTGTCTAGATTTGCCTATTCTGGACATTTTATATAAATGGAATTATACAATATGCAGCCTTTTATGTCTGATTACTAAAGCTTTTTAATGATATTTTTAATCTTTTCAAAGTATGTTCATGCTCAAAAATAAATACATAACACCTCTATGAGGTAGAGAGGAACTTTGTGACGTAATTGCATTGTCAGATTTATTATGTGTTCATGACCTCAGTTTACCATGGGATAAGGGAAAGAGGTTTAGAGGTGGCAGAGTAGAGATTTGGAAAAGTAAAGGAAAAATAGGAATTATTGATATATGAAAAATAATTCAGTCCTGTGGGATTTCTAGAACCATGAGTATTAAACTATTAAAGTGTACCTGGAATGAAATACTTCAGTTATATTTAAAAATATAAAATGTGAACATGGGTTGTTGAACCTTCAACAGTTATAGACTAAATCTCATTTCAGCAAGGTTGAAAAGATGTCAGGATTGTGCTCTTGGTTATTCTAACTCTTTAAATGGAAACCTGTTGCTACAGTATGCAGAAAGGGTATGATAAATGTATTTGTTTTAATAATTAAAGCAAATAATAGGTGTCTTTTGCCTTTGCTGCAATTAACTTGAACAGAGAACTTTTATATAATGGAAATATAAAGCATTAATTCTTGAAAGTTGTAAGTATATTCAACACTAATGGTATTAGTAAATGTAACACTTTAGGTTTTCTCTTTTAAAATGTAGTGTGCTTTTGAGATGCAAATTAGTGCCATGTTCACAATTGAATTTGTAGTTGTAACTATGTAGAGAAGCTCAATAGGGTAACAAATCACAGTAGGCTATTTTGTTGTCCACTCTGGCTCCTGCCTTTTCCCTGGCATAAAGGAAGTTTTGGCTAAATTATTCCTGGGTTCCTATCTGGCCTTTTGCCCTTATGAACTGTGCTCTTGGTCTATGCATTGGTGAGGACTTCTTTTACCCAGAAACCAAAATGATCTGCCCTATGCTTCTTTTCTTTGGTTCCCATACTTCATCCTGTTTGTTTTTCTTGGGGGCTTTTCCCTCAACAGTAAGAGCCTCCATCCTTTCTATAACATTCCCAAGGGAAATGAGTTCTAAAATGGAAAAGTTATTAAAAATGAAAATAAGAGGTATCTTTAGGTTAATATAATTCTTGCTACTATTCAGCACTTGTAATCAAATGTTTGTCTTAGAAGTTCCAGCCTCATGTTGAGTAGCTTAACTAATGCCGTAGAATCCCTTTTGCATGTTATCCTTTACCTATATTGAATCTTCTGCTGGGTTTAGGTGGAGGAAGGGGGCAGGGAGAGGGATAGAGAGAGAAAGAGGGTCATGTGTGTGTGTTCAGGTGAGGAGGAAAGCCTTGGGCAACCCATGAGGAGAATATTATCTGCTAAAATAGCCTGGGTGGGATTTTAATTTATGTATATGTTGGGCTTTAATTTGTGTGTGTATGAATTGCTTTTTATAACCAAGGTTGGCTGAGAATATGCTGATTCGGAAAATAATTTATCATGCTTTAATTATTTACCTATTGCATAAAATTTAAGTTCTTAAAGCACATAAAAGTACTTCGTAGTTTTCAGCTTTTATATGTCTGACTTCATAATCAAGAAGCTGTTCTATGATAGTTTTTAAAAGTACATTCTGTTAAAAATCTATTATACCTTCTTTGTTAACTCATCATTAGGAATGTTTAGTTTTATATAATCAAATATGGTTATTGTTTACATTGTTTTTCATTCCCAAAGTGATAATACCTTGTTTGAATATTATTTATATATAGTATTTCAGCTTAATTTATTGTATACATATCTGTTTAGAAGGTTGGTATGATTTATGCAAATATATAGACTTATGTACAATTCATTGAATCTTAGAGATAGGAGCGATCTTAAAGGTTTTTCTAGTTCTGGTTGCCAACTTAAAACAGAAACACACCTTCATCCAATTCTTGACATACGGCTCTAATAGCTGCTTTATTGTAGCTATTGGTAGGAAATTGCCTACCTTTTTTAAGCATCCCATTCTACCTCTGAACAGTTCTATTTGAAAATTGTACCTTCAATCTGTCTCACTGTGTTAACTCACCCGTTTATCATAATTTTGTTCCTCATTCGTTTATCATTATTTTGTTCCTCTAGAACTAGCACCTCTTCTATAAAAATACCCTTCAGTGATTTGAAGACAGATATTATGGATCTAAGTACATCTTGTTAATGTCAAGTAAACCCAGTTTTTGTTGAATTGTTATTAGTCATGTTATAGAATTTCCTTATGCTCATCACCTAATGGACATGTTTGAATTCCTTGGTTTTCAAATGTTTTTGACTATAACCCCAATAAAAAATACATTTTATATCTCAACTTACTACACCCATATATATACATACATGTAAGTACATAGCTTTAATACATATATGTAACTGAAACAAAAATTTCATAAGACAATATATCTTTACACTGACATTTTCCATTCTTTTTCATTATTAAAAAATGCTAGTGTTACCTATTAAATTGATTTTATCACTCCCTGATGGATTTCAACCAATAATTTGTAAAACACTGATCTAGTTTTTAATCATGAGGCAGAATTGAAACAGTTTCCAAAAGCTGGATGTTAGGATAATTATTGCTAAAACAGATTTTACCTTGATCACCTCAAAGAGAATATTCTGATGGTTTTTAAGTAAAACTTAACAGGATTATCAAGTTCTTGGTAATGAATACCGTAAAACTACAACACATGGAACTCTTCTTTTTCTCCTTAGGTGGCGACAGACAAGGTTGCAGAAAAGCTGAGTTCTACTCTCTCATGGGTGAAGAACACGGTATCACACACAGTCAGTCAGATGGCCAGTCAGGTGGCAAGTCCATCTGCTTCATTACATACTACATCGTCATCTCCGACGCTATCAACGCCAGCCCTCTCACCCTCTTCCCCGTCACAGTTGAGTCCAGACGAGGTAGAACTCCTGGCTAAACTGGAGGAACAGAATAGGTGAGTGAAGTTGCTTGGCTTTTCTCTCTCTGGTTATGTAGACTCAACTATTTCTATATATCTTCCATAATCAAAATTTTAAATATTTACTCTTATTAAGAATGTTTGTTTTCTAGTTTTGGCTCCTTGTTCATCAACATTGCTTAACAAAAGTATTCAAGTCTTTTTTGGAGGAGTTGGGCTAAAATTGTCTGCTGACTCAGATAGCTTTAGATATTTATTTTCTTAATATAGAGTATTCCCTAAATTCTTCCTGAATTTTAGAAAAAATTTAAAAATGTGAATAGAAGTACCATTTTTGTTTTAAACTCTCTAAATAGTCCCCATTGGTTAATGTAAAATAATTTAATTTTGGACGGATATCTGGTTTGTAATTTAGAGTGGGAAATCTCTTCATAAATTTATTCATGGATGGCAAAGTATCCTTTTCTGACAATGGGTATGAAATAGAATAGTTGTTTACTCTGCCAGGAATGTGTACTCTGGACTCTGTGTGCCCCTTTACTATATTATTATCAGAAGCTCTCTAGGGCATCAGCTACAAAAGAATTATTGAGGAGCAACCTTTTGTAGTCTGTCAAGATCTATATCACCGCTGGCTTTAACGGTAATAACAGATAATTTCTAACAGCCTTTTTGACATATAATTGACATAATAGAAAAGTACACATACTTAATAATTTGATAAATTTGACTTCTGTTAAATTATCACCAAAATCAAGAAAATGAACATATCCGTATTCCCCTTCTTATTCCCAGGCAGCCATTGATCTGCTTTCAGTTACTGTAGATTGTTGCCTCGTAGCTGCTAACCGTCTGTTCCCTGCGCCTTCCCCGTGACATCACAAGGAAGTGTCTCGGAAAGCCGAGACCGGATGGAATAATGTCGATAAAGCTTCCTTGGGGGAGTGTCCCGGAAAGCTGGGAACCGATGGAATAATATCGGTCAGGCTCTCTTATCTGATGGTTTCAGTACAGTGATCCATCCCCTGGGGTTGTGCCTGTGTGTGAAGGCACAGGACGTATTGGAGCACAATGGGGACTTTCGGGAAGAACAGCCAGTCAGGCATGTGACTCGTGGGACTTTCGGGAAGAACAGCCAGTCAGGCATGTGACTCGTGGACCATGGAAAAATCAAACTTTGCTTTCTTGTATGATTACTAACAGAAGCCATGCGTTGGCCCGATTTGGGGCTCAGTCCTTGAGGCTTGAGTCCCTTGGCCCCGCTTGTACTCTACTCGTAGCTACTGTCTTTCTTAACCCTGCGCCTCCCGTCTCGCTTCACACTGCTCTTGTTGTGCTGGACATGACAGTAAATTAGTTTGCATTTTCTAGAATTTTATAGAACTGGCGTCATACAGTATGTACTCATTTAATGGATTGTTTCGCTCAGCATAATTATTTTGAGATTCATCCATGTTGTAGCATGTTGAACTATATGAATAATTCGTTTCTTTTATTGTTTAGTAGCTTTCCATTGTATGGGTGTACCACAGTTTACCTGCTCACCTGTTGTTAGGAAATGCTATACACATTTGTATATAAACCTTTGTATCTATGTATGCTTTCATTTCTCCTGGGCAAATACCTAGGGATTCGATGGCTGGTTTATATGGTAGGTGTACATTTAACTGTCAAATGGTTTACTAAGATTCTATACTTTTCACATTCCCACCATCAGTGTATAAACATTTCCTAAAAACAAAAAACGAAAAATAACATTTCCTGTATATCCCTACCAACCCTTGGTATGGTCAATATTTTTTAATTTTAGCTATTCTAATAGGTCTTGGTATCTTTTGGGTTTTTAAAAAATTTTCAATTATACTTGACATACACTATTACATTAATTTCAGGTGTACAACATAGTGATTAGACATTTATAGATTTCACGAAGTAATCACCCCAATAAGTAATACTCATCTGACCCCATACATAATTATTATAATATTGTTGACTAAATTCCCTATACTGTACTTTACTTCCCCATGACTATTTTTATAACTGGCAATTTGTACTTCTTAATTCCTTTCACCTTTTTTACTCATCTCCCAACCCCACTCCCATCTGGCCACCATAAATTTGTTCTCTATATCTAGGAGTTTGTTTCTGTTTTGTTTGTTTATTTTGTGTTTTAGATTCCAGATGTAAGTAAAATCATTTGATATTTGTCTTTCTCTGTCTGACTTATTTCACTTAACATTGTAATACCCTCTAGGTCCATCCATTGTTGTTGCAAATGGTAAGATTTCATTCTTTTTCTTATGTCTGAGTAACATTCCATTGTATAGATGTACCACATCTTCTTTATCCAGTTGTCTATCTTTGGACACTTAGGTTGCTTCCATCTTGGCTATTGTAAATAATGCTGCAATGAACATAGGGGTGCATCTATGTTTTAAAGTTTGTGTTTTGGATTTCTCCGGATAAATACCCAGAATTGGGATTGCTGGGTCATATGGTAGTTCTATTTTTTTATTTTTGTTTTTGAAGAAACCATACTGTTTTCCATAGTAGCTGCATCAGTTTGCAATCCCATCAACAGTGCGTGAGGGTTCCCTTTTCTCTACATCTTTGCCAACACTTGTTTGTTGATTTATTGATGATATCCATTCTGACAGGTGTGAGGTGATATCTTATTTTGATTTTAATTTGCATTTCTCTGATGATTAGTGACATTGAGCATCTTTTCCTGTCTATTGGCCATCTGAGTGTCCTCTTTGGAGAAATGTCAGTCAGGTCCTCTGCCCATTTTTTAATTGGATTGTTTGTTTTTTTGGTGTTAACTTGTACGAGTTCCTAATATGTTTTGGATATTGACCCCTTATTTTATGTATTATTGGTGAATATCTTCTCCCATTCAGTAGGTTGTCTTTTTGTCTTGTTAATGGTTTCTTTTGCTGTGCAAAACTTTTTAGTTTGATGTAATTCTGTTTGTTTATTTTTTCCTTTGTTTCCCTTGTCTGGGGAGACATACCCCAAAAGATATTGCTAAGAGTGATGTCAAAGAGTTTACTGCCCATATTTTCTTGTAGGATTTTTTTTTTTTTTTTTTTTTTTTTTTGCTTCAGGTGTTACATTTTAAGTATTTAATCCATTTTGAATTTATTTTGTATAGAGTATAAAAAAGAGGTCCAATTTCATTTATATGCATGTATCTGTCCAGTTTTCCCAACACCATTTATTGAAGACTGTCTTTACTCCATTGTATATTCTTGCCTCCTTTGTCAGATATTAGTTGACCATATAGGCTGGGGTGGTATCTTGTGGTTTTAACTTGCATTTTCTAATAGTATTGAGCGTCTTTTTATGTGCTTATTTGCCATTCTTTCACAAAATGTCTGTTTGAAATTTTTGCCCATTTAAAATAATTAAGTTGTTTGCTTTTTTCGTTTTATTTATTTTATTTTTTTGCTTTCTTACTTTGTTTTTAGAGTTCTTTATATATTTCAGATACAAGTCTTTTATCAGATGTATGCTTTTCAAGCATTTTTTTCCCAACTCTGAATTTTCGTTCTCTTAACATCATCTTTTGAAGAGCAAAAGTTTTAGATTTGAAGTCCAGTTTGAAATTGTTCTTTTATGGATTGTACTTTTGATGACTCAAAGTTACACAGATTGACTCCTATATTATACTTAGAAATTTAATAGTTTTAAGTTTTACATTTAGGTCTATGATCCAATTTGAGTTAATTTTGTATGTGGAGCAAAGTATAGATCAAAGTACATTTTTTGAATGTGCATATTTAATTGTTTCTGTACCATTTGGGAAAAGCTATCCTTTCTTCCCTTATTACTTTTGTACTTTTGTCAATAATCAGTTGTCCATACGAAGTGTGATTAAACAATATGGTGAATGTTTAAATAAAAAAAAAAGTATTACAGTAAAAGATACATTGCCATTAATCCCCCTCAAAATACTCCCCCTCACTTTGAACACACTTATCCCGTAATTCTTGCCACTTTCTGAAACAGTTCTGGAAGTTCTTTTTTGTGTTTCTTTAGTTGCACTGTGGTGGTTGCCTCGATATCCTGAATCATTTTGACTCTGGGGAAGAGCCAGAAGTAACACGGTCCCGGATCTGGTGAATAAAGTGGATGAGGACACATCATAATGTTTTTATTTGACAGAAATTGCCATATATCAGAAGTGATATGTGACACGGAGCGTTGTTGCGATGGAGGATAATTTATGATACACTTTAAAACACACCTTCTCTCAACCGTAGCTCACACCCGACTGACTGCACGGAACAAGTTGAAACTTGTCACACATTGTTACTAAGGTTCGGCATGCTGCCTCCGTATTGAAGATCCCTGCCTTTCCGTTGGATGGCACTCAGCAGCAGCATTCACTGTATTTTGTGATCACATGGAAAGGCTTCCTCCGTGTCACACATCACTTCTGGTACGACAATTTCTGTCAAATAAAAACATTACGGTGTGTCCTCATTCATCTTATTCACTGTATCTGGCACTGTGCGACCTCTGGCTCTTTCCCAAAGTCAACATGACCATGACAGGAAAACATTTTGAATCGATTCAGGACATTGAGGCATCCACAGCAGTGCAACTAATGACACTCACAAAAGAGGACTTCCAGAACTGCTTCAGAATGTGGCAGGAATTATGGGATAAGTATGTTTGAAGTGAGGGGGAGTATTTTGAGGAAGATTAATGGCAATGTGTCTTTTACTGTAATAATTTTTTTTTATTTAAACATTCACCGTGTATTTTGATCACACCTCATATATGTACAGGCGTATTTCTCGACTCTCTTCTGTTCCATTGATCTGTTTGTCTATCTTAATGCCAATATGATACTATCTTGATTATTGTAACTTTATAGTAAAGCTTGAAATCTGATAGTGTTAATCCTCCATCTTTATTCTTTTGTTTGACTGGTTTTGGTTCTTAGCATTCCCATATGAATTGTATATAAAGTTGTTAATTTCTACAAAAACACTTTCTGAGGTTTTGATTGGAATTGCATTGAATCCCTAACAATATTGCCTTCCACCTATGAACACAATATGTTCTCATTTACTTATTACTTGTGTCTGGTATAGTTTTTATAAATTTAATTTTTGATTGTTCATTGCTGGCATATAGAGATAAAATTGCTTTAATTTTATTGATTATGTAGCCTGCAATCTTGTTAAATTCACTTGTTTTGGTAGATTTTGCTGTTTTTTAGTTTTTTAGATTCCATTAGATTTTCTATATAAATGAATATGTTGTCTGTGAGTAAAAGCACTTGTCTTTTTCCTTTCCAATTTGGATGACTTTTATCTTTTTTTCTTTTCCTTATTGCAACTGGCTAGTACCTCTAGCACAAATTTGAATGTAAGTGGTGAGCAGATGTCCTTGTTGTTAGGGTTAGGGTTTAATGTATGTATGTAGGTATTTATTGGTTTTAAGTTTTTGCCCCTTTGCTTACTACATTTGAAAAATTTTGAGCACGATCTTCTGGTTGAGGTTTTGGGAGGAGACAGTCTTCAAATATAATATGTATATTGGCAAAGTTTCTTGGATAAGATGAATTTGGAAGAGGATTGTGAAAGAGCAAAGTACAGTGTTAGGTTGTGTGAAGGTAGTTACAAATAGATCCTCAGAGAAAAGAAAGTGACAGGGACCATTAAGAAGAAAAGGAGATATTACCTGGAAAACTTAGTGGGACATGAAGCTAGGGCAGAACTAAGTTTTGAATTGCTGCTTACATGGAAAATATTTTGCATAAAAGATAACTTTTCATGCTGAACTTGTAAGTGATTAACATTGAATTTATTTTCACGGTATGATCAATAATTACTATACAACTAAAATACACAAAGCGTTGTATTGAAAACTGTTCTAAGTGAGGTATGGATGAACTTTTTTTCCAAGTAATTCACAATTTACTCCATAATATCAGATGTGCTTGGTGTATATGTTAACAAATAATAATTACTAGAGTTATTTAAAGATGTTCCTAAAGGAGATTTTTGACAAGTAAGACTTTAAAGACATAAAAGGAGCAGAAAGTTGTCACCCTTTGTTCTTGTATGGAATTAGTCAAAAATTTGTACTCTTTTGAGTTCACATTCTTCCTCTTCCCCTCTTGCTTTACCCCTTCCCCTTTTCTTTTCTCTCAATTATTGAAACCCAGAATCCATGGGAAGGACTTTTGTGTAGAGAACGGGTGAATGTAGGCACATCTTGTTTTGCCTTAGGAAAATAATCCTGTGGGAAAAACACATCTCTCTGACTCTAGTAAAAAATAAAATGACAAACACTAGGGTCTAGCTGTCCTCCCCCTGTTCTGCCCTGCTACTCCACAAACATATTAAATCCAAGGGAAAATTGTAGAAATAATAATGTAAGTTTTCTCTAGCCACTTCTATGGTTTGTAAGGTAGCTATGCAAGTTATATATGTAAAGTAAAAATTATGAGGTACAACTATTACTTGTAAGAGCAGAGATGCTTTTATTTCGTTTTTATCTTCTCCTCCCCAAGAGTGATGAGTCTCTGGTTATGTTACTTAACTCTCTTTGATTCAGAAAGTATAAAAATAGCAGTATTTTAGAAAATTTAAATTTAATAAACATGAAAATATCAAATTCTCTGAACTTTTTTCTTTCCCATAATTTTATTGCAGTTACCGATTTTTAAAAATAAGTACATCTGAAATGAAATAAGTACACCTGGCAATGTCAGAAAGATGTGAAGAAATGGTTCAATACAGTATCAAAGATCTGTTTGATGAAAGTTAATAATTCATAGCCTTAAAGTTGAAATGGGACAGCTTTTTTTGTGTGTTAAATGTACTTTTCTTTTTCATTTAAAAAATACAAGGAATTTGTATTCTCAGCTTTGGCAGAGATAAATTTAAGAAAGTATGGTTCAAGCGTAATAGCAATGCATTTTAATTAAGGAGGTGAATGTTGCTAATTTAAATTTTGAGTGGGCCATTATTTGCGTGGTTTAAAAATTGGTATTGGAGCCATGTTTGTTTCCTTTCACATTCTATTATTTGGAATCCGATTTTGCTTTTTAGCAGATTTTGGAGATGAGATGAAAATGAAACATAACGGGTTCTTTTAAACTCTAAACGTATTTTTTAAATATGGTAATCAGGAATGTTTGAAACTTTATATGTCATTGAATCTTACCAACATTTAAATCTGCACTATCCATTGTGATAGCCACTAGCCATATGTGGCAAATGAAACCTGAAATTTGGCTGATCTAAATTGTGATATGCTCTAAGAGTAAAATGTACACCAGATTTTGAAGATTTGATTTAAAAAAAAAAGAATATCTCATTAATATAAAAAAATTGATTACATATTAAAATGATATTTGGACTATATTTGATAAAATAAATTAAAATTAATTTCACCTCTTTTTACTTTAAATGTGGCTACTAGAACATTTAAAATTATCTAAGGGGCTTGTATTATATTTCTGTTGGACAATGCTGATTTAGATGATGTAACTTTCATATTATGTTTACAATTTTACCATCACAGCATTACCTCATTTTTCCTGAGGGTATGCTCTCATAACACAGCCATGAACATTAAGGAAATAAAAAATGTTTTCAAGCCTCTTTGTTAAAAACTCATGTATTTTTACTCATAGGAGAGACCGTTAGATCTTCACTTGAAACCTTTATTCTTTTTCTTTTCATTGAGGATTTAAAATTTTCATCAATTTACTGATTGCCTGAGGGATTTGATGATATAATTAATAAAAATTTATTATACTACTCTTTCTGTTACAACCAGCTTAGCTTTGGATCATCTCGTTTTAAATTAAGGAGTCCAAGAAGTTAAGTCTGCTATACTTGTCTGTCTGGAATGTCTGTATAAAGTAATCTTCAAACCATCAGTTTCTGATCAGAATTCTTGGGAGGGGTTGTGAGACTCATGTATTTGCCTTCTCTAATATCTCATCATAAAGAAACAAAAGCAAAAGCAAAACCCTGTGTGTTCAGGACTGGAGAGCTCCCTGTCATTTAAGCACCTCTCTTCTGAGTTTTCTCTAAATTGTTTCCAGTGCTAATTCTTTGTGCTTTTTCTTAATTCTCCTTTCCTTGTTTTCTGTTGCTCTGAGACATGAATTTGTGCTTGATCATGTTGATGTGAAAGGGTGTGACTGTGTGAGTCAGGCATACATTTTGTTGCTACTGATTGGCCTTTCTTTTAGCTAGCAAGCTGCTTTCTGGGCCAGCACATTCATATCCTGTTTCTTTGGTGTAACATTACAAGAGATGTTTCATGTTTGAAAAGTTACTCCCTCTGTACTAAGTGCCAGTGTGTTTAGCTTTCCAAGTGTTTTTCTCACATAACAGTTTTCTTCCTTGGCTTTCTTAGATTCTTCCTTAGCTCTTTATAAATTATGTTAGCAGTTTACATGTTACCAAATGGCATGTTGACCTGTTACTGTTTATCCTTATCTTAGTTCTGGTGTCCATAGGAAAGCATTATGCTTAGTAGGATAGGATATTTACAAAGTTTACTACAACTGTTCACAAATAATTGTCAAATTTCTGTTTGTAGACTTCACTTCTCTTCTGAGCTTCAGACTTGGCTTTTCAACTGCTGTGCTTCTTATCTACATGGATGTCCCCCAAACAGTTCAAATTCCCAATAGAGAACTCATTCTTTTTTCCCTTCTCCTTTGTATTTTTTTCAATCATAGTATTGTCAAAAGAGAGGCTTTTTCTTTGATGTTTATCAAATATGTGTTGCCACAGGCTTTATGCCCATCACGAATTGCACACTGCTATTTTTCTTAGCTAGGCATCCCCTTGGTGAGGACACGGTTCAATTCTCAGTAGCAAAGATATGGTGAAGGTCCTCTTTCCGTCTCCAGCCACCTCAGCGTGAGGCGCTATTGCCATGTCCCGCATCTGCAATGGATGGCTGTGTGCAACTGCTCCAGCGTTCTGATCAAAAGGAACAAGCAGACGTACAGCACCGAACCCAATAATCTGAAGGCCCACAACTCCTGCTACAACGGGCTGATTCTCCGCAAGACGGTGGGCGTGGCGCCAGAGGCCAACCGCAAAGGTGTGGTGGTCGTCATGATGTGGAAATCTGGCCAGCCAAAGCCGTCCACCTCCTACGTGCGGACCACCATCGACACGAACGCCCGGCACCTGTCAGCAGCTTCCTGAACATGACACGCAAGAACAAGTACCACGTGGACCTGCGCATGGCTGCCTCCTGCAGAGCCAGCACCATCCTGCGCAGCCCGGAGCCCCTGACGCTGAAGAGGAAGTGGGCTTGCCCCTCCCAGAGCTCCTGAGCACCCCCCAAAGCAATAAAGCATCAGCCGACTTTCCTCAACCAAAAAAAAAGAGAAAAAAAATATGGTGAAGGTAACCCAAGTTACTGTCTGTGTTAGCATATTCCCTGTTGTCAATTTAGTCCCTAGTCCTATTCATTAGGGAACTGGAAATGCTTTCTCTTTGCCAAATCTTGTAAGCTTCTGGAAGCAACCAATCCTAGACTTTTTCCGGCCTTCATAGTATTTGAAGCCCAAGTGATAATTGGCTTTAGCACCCTCACCTCAGATAATGTGGGGCTGTAGCCATTTGGATGCTGCCCTTGGAGCTGGAGGGATTAACAGAAACTTGGAGTTACTGAGTAGTCAGGAGACTGAACATTGTGTATTCCCCAGTTAATGGAGACCCAACCACTGATGTCTTTGTCTGGCAGTATTCTGAGAGGATTAATAAATTTGGGTTTATGAATTACTGTATAGTAGTGGCAGATAAGAAATGGCCAGGAGGCCACACAAACCTATAGGAAATGCCTTTGATTACAGAATACAATATTCCTGTTAGGCCAGTACTTTTTCCCTTTAATCTGATAAAGTTTTTCTTGTATTAGTTATAAGGAAATTATGGTAGGACGGGAAGGTAGTTGCTTTTCTTTTGCATTAAATCCATGCAAGTCAGTGAATCCACATGCTCTGGGGAGGAGGAAAATAAGTGAGCAAATCTTGAATAGACTTCTCAGTAGCCTGTGGACCTATGAGTAATGCTGTATTAACCATTTTCCCGGTTGCCAGGCTCAAGTCTTTGGATATTGTTGACATTTCCAGGCAGTGTGCTCCTTCCATTACCAATGAGAGTATTTTAATTATATTGAAACTAGGTGGCAATATGTTTAGGAGTATTCCTAAGTTGTTTCACCACAACTTTTAGCAATAAGGAATAAAACTATATGATTCTAACTATGCATTCTATAAACTCTACATATTTTTAATGAATATGTCAATTCTTTTCCTGCATACCATGACTAAGTAGTTCAGTGGGGAGAGATTTGTTGTATCAATTCAAGTATTATGTTTTCTGGAAAATGTTCTAGCTCTTTCATACAAGACTTCATTATACTTACGGCATTGAAAAAAATTCCGATGAACATAGGGGTACATAAACTTTATGGATAAATGTTTTCAGATTTTGGGAGTAGGTACCCAGAAAAAGAATTGCTAGGTCGTAGTTCTATTCTTAATTTTTTGAGGAACCTTCATACTGTTTTCCATAGTGGCTGTATCAATTTTCATTCCCATCAGCAGCTTTATTCACGCTGGCTAAGACATGGAAACAACCAAAGTGTCCTTCGATAGATTGGGTAAAGAAAATGTGGTATATATACGCAATGAATACTATTCTGCCATAAGAAAAGATGAAAAGGACCATTTGTGACAACATAGATGGATCTTGAGATTATTATGCCTAAGCGAAATAAGTCACAGAAAAAATCGAAAACCATACGACTTCACTCGTATGGGGGAAATGAAAGCAACAAAGGAACAATATAAACAAAAACTCAGACACACAGAACAGTTTAGTGGTTTCTAGAGGGTAAGGGGGGGACAGTAGAGGAGGATAAAAGGGGTCAAATATATGGTAATGGAAGGAGAAGTGACTCTGGATGGTGAACACACAGTGTAATATATAGATGATGTGTTATAGAATTGCACACTTGAAACCTGTAGAATTTTACTAACCAATGTTACCCCAATAAATTTAATTAAAAAAAAAATCCGAAGTTTTTCTTTGGAAAATTCTAAAATTTGCTAGAATGACCAACAGATTTGAAAAGGAAGTAATTTTCATACCTTCCTTTCTTTACAAAATAGATACACTTAATATATAAAAAATAGTCCTTTAAATAGTAATAGTCGTGGTTTTAAAAAAGTTCTGGAGGGCTTCCACTAATAAAAAGCAGTAGTTTCTCACCTAATTCTTACTACCCTTAGTGTCATTAGCCAGAAACAATATCATAAATTTTTATAAAGTTGATGTATAATTTTTGATCAATGTACAGTTCTTAAGTGTACAGTTTGAGTTTTGATAAATATATACGCCTGTATAGAACCCACATGCCAATTAACATTTCTATCATCTTAGAACATTTCCATTATCCCAGAAAATTCTTATGCCCTTTCTAGTAATCTTACCCCCCGAAACCTCTTTTTTGATTTTTATTGCCATAGACGTATTTTGCTTGCTCTTTTTATGTAACACCTTTATTGAGTTATAATTCATATGCCATACAATTCACCCATTTAAAATGTACAATTCAGTAGTTCTTCGTGTATTCACAGAGTTGTGCAACCATCATCACAGTTAATTTTAGAACATTTTCGTCACCTCTAAGAGAAACTGCGTATCTATTAGCAGTGTTTCCCATACATCCTTCTCCCGTCACTCCCACTGCAGTCCTCAGCAACAACTAATCTGTTTTCTGTATTCTAGATATGTTATATAAATAGAATCATATACTATGTTTCCTTTTGTGACTGGCTTCTTTCACTTACCATAATGTTTTCAAGGTTCAGCCATGCTGTAGCGTGTATCAGTATTTAATTCCTTTTCATGACTGAATACTATTCCATTTTATGGATGTACCAGTGTTTTTTAGTCCATTCAATAGTTGATGGACATTTGAGTAGTTTCCACTTTTTTGGCTATTATAAATAATGCTGCCATAAACATTTGTTGTATAAGTTTTTTGTGTACATAGGTTTTCATTTCTCTTGGATATACCATTTTCCCTGAAAATAAGACCTAGCCGGACAATCAGCTCTAATGCACCTTTTGGAGCAAAAATTAATTTAAGGCCCGGTCTTATTTTACTATAAGACCAGGTCTTATGTCATATTATATAATATGACATCATATTATATAATCATATCATATCATATTATATAATACACGATCTTACATTAATTTTTGCTCCAAAAGACGCATTAGAGCTGATTGTCTTGCTAGGTCTTATTTTCGGGGAAACATGGTATACTTAGGAATGGAATTGCTGGTTCATATGGTAATTCTATATTTAATCAATTGAGGAGTTGCCAGACTGTTTCTGAAGTGGTTTTACCATTTAACATTTCCATCAGCAGTGTCTGAGGGTTCCTTCTTCATATCTTCACCAGTACATGTTATTATTGGTCTTTTTGATTATAGCCATCCTAGTGGTTGTGAAAAGTTGTCTTATTATAATTTTGATTTGCATTTCCTTAATGACTGATGGTGTTGAACATCTTATGTGATTATTGCCATTTGTATATCTTCTTTGGAGACATGTCTATTCTGATTCTTTGCTCATTTTTTAATTATTAGGTTGTTGTCTTTTTATTATTGAGTTGTAAGAGTTCTTCATACAAGTCTCGGGTTGCAAATATTTTTTCCTGTTTTGTGGGTTTCCTTTTCACTTTCTTGATGGCATCCAGAGAGGTACAAAACATTTTTAGTTCTGAGGTCTAGTTTATGTATCTTTTAATTTTGTCATGTGTGCTTTTGGTGTCATAAGAAGGCTTAACCCAAAGTCATGAGGATTAACCCCTATATTTTCTGCTGTAATATATTTGTTCTTGAACTTCATGTAAGCGGAATCATATAGTATGTATTCTTTGCATCTGGCTTCTTTCACTCAGTCTAATGTTTGTAGGATTCATCCATGTTAATGTACATAGGTATTAGCAGTTTCTTTTTCTTGCTGAGTAGTATTGCAATGAATTAATATATCACAATTTAATCATTTTTTTTTTAATATTTGGGTTGTTTCTGTGTTTGGCTATTATGAATAAAACTTATATGACTTTCGGGGCCGGCCTGGTGGCTCAGGCGGTTAGAGCTCCATGCTCCTAACTCCGAAGGCTGCCACTTGGATTCCCACATGGGCCAGTGGGCTCTCAACCACAAGGTTGCCTGTTCAACTCCTCGAGTCCCGCAAGGGATGGTGGGCTCCGCCCCCTGCAACTAAAATTGAACATGGCACCTTGAGCTGAGCTGCCACTGAGCTCCCGGATGGCTCAGTTGGTTGGAGTGTGGGCTCTCAATCACAAGGTTGCCAGTTCGATTCCTCGACTCCTGCAAGGGATGGTGGGCAACGCCCCCTGCAACTAAGATTGAACATGCACCTTGAGCTGAGCTGCTACTGAGCTCCCGGATGGCTCAGTTGGTTGGAGGGCGTCCTCTCAACCACAGGGTTGCCGGTTTGACTCCCGCAAGGGATGGTGGGCTGTGCCCCCTGCAACTAGCAACGGCAACTGGACCTGGAGCTGAGCTGCACCCTCCACAACTAAGACTGAAAGGACAACTTGAAGATGAACGGCACCCTCCACAACTAAGATTGAAAGGACAACAGCTTGACTTGGGGAAAAAAAAAAAGTCCTGGAAGTACACACTGTTGCCCAATAAAGTCCTGTTCCCCTTCCCCAATAAAATCTTAAAAAAAAAACGAAAACTTATATGACTTTGAGCTGTACGTCTTTTTGTGGCATATTTTCATTTCTCTTGCTGAGTCATAGAAAATTTATTTTACTTTATAAAGAATTGCCAAACAATTATTCAAAGTAGTTGAAACATTATCCTGCCATCAATACCTGAGTTACAGTTGCTCCCATCCTGGGCAGTGCTTGGTGTGATCAGCCTTTAGAATGGCAGCCATTCTAATGTGTCCATAGTGTGGTTTTAACTTGCATTTCTTGATGACTAAAGATGTTGAACACTCAATGGCTTATTGGCCACTTGATTATCTTGTTTTCGAAATTGTCAGTTGGTCTCGTATTCATTTAAAAAGTGTGTAGTTTGCCTTCTTACTGATTTTAAGACTTCATACATTCTGGATACTAATCTTTTGTCAGATATATATGTTGACAATATTTTTTTTTCTGTCTGTGGCTTACTTTTTTATTCTCTTAATGGTATTTTTTGAAGAACAGAACATTTTAAGTTTAAAGTCCAATTTTTTAATACATTTTTTCTTTTATGGTTAGTATTTCTTTTTGTCCCATTAGCAAATCTTGCCTACTCCATGATTGTGAAGAGTTTTTCCTATTTTCTTCAAGAGCTTTTATAGTTTTAGCTTTTATATTCAGCCCTATTGTCCATGTTGAGTCATTCTTTAAATTAAATTTATTGGGGTGACAATGGTTAGTAAAATTACATAGCTTTCAAGTGTACAATTTTATAATACATCATGTGTATATTGCATTCTGTGCTCACTATCCAGAGTCGGTTCTCCTTGCATCACCATATGTTTGACCCCCTTTACCCTCTTCTACTACCCGCCTCTTCCCTTACCCTCTGGTTGGGAACACTAAACTGTTGTCTGTGTCTATGAGTTTTTGTTTCTTTGTTTGGCTTGTTCCTTTGTTGCTTTCAGTTTTTATCCCACATATGAGTGAAGTCATATGGTTCTCAGCTTTTTCTGTCTGACTTATTTTGCTTAGCTTAATCTCAAGATCCATCCATGTTCGCAAAAGCGGGTATTTCATCTTTTCTTATGGCTGAGTAATATTCTATTGTGTATATATACCACACCTTCTTTATCCAATCATCTATTAAGGGTCACTTTGGTTGTTTCCATGTCTTGGCTGCTGTAAATAAAGCTGCAATGAACATTGGAGTACATATATCTTTACCAGTTTTGAGTCATTTTTATATACTATATGAGTTAAGGCAGGGACAATAACTTTTTTGTTGTTGGTTTTTGCTTTCTTGCTACAGGGACTATATCTTTAAATAATGTGATGTGTTTACTTGGACTGTTTCATTTGTAACTTTCTCACAGTTTTGTATATTTGTATATGTTATTTCAATTTCCTCTGAAGGTGAATCTTTTTCTCTAACCCATCCATGAATTCACTTGGCATTTCATGATTATTTTGAAAGTTACAATTTGACAATCTGAGACCTTTCTGATGCTCTAAAAGCCTTCTGTTTAGGCACTTTTTCGTCTGTACATCCATTGTATCTCATACTATGTTTAGCTTAGGAAATATCATCATATTCTATTAAACTACATGTCTCTCTGTTGATGGTAATGATGCAATTTAATTATTTGGCATATAGCAAGCATTCAATGAATAATAAAGTGAAATGAAGAACTTAGGTTCAAATGTTTTAGTAAAGTTTGTTTCTCTATTCCATTTAGAATTCTTAGGGTTTAGAATCATACATAAAATTACTTACATATGTACACTAATTTTTCTGTGAGATACATCATGGATTTACTGAAATATATCTATGGAAAAAGTACTTAAAGTAAAACATGATCATTAATTATACTTTTCTAATAAAGAATATTTATGGCAATAATTCACGCTTAATTTGGCTGCTTTGTGAATTTTTGTTTCTAGCAATATTTGGGACATTTTATTTAAATGATTTCTGCCATGAAAATGTATTAAATTATCCCATGAATAAGGATAGCAATTGTTTAATATCTATTATTGTGTTATTGAATATAACATGTTTGGGATTTGAAGGTTTTTTATTATGGGAGTTCTGATTTTATTTCAATTCAGTCAATATTTAGTTTTCTTTGCTCTGAGCTAAATGCTTTTAGGGTTAAAAATCTGGCTCACAAAGGGTATTTCTGTAATCTGCTAAGTAGGGTTTGACCCAAGTATTTTTTTTTCTTTGTTAGTGTTTACTATATCATAAATTAGTGTTGGGAGCATTTCTTGTACCCTAAACACATCACTTTTTGAAGGAGTTACTGGAATAAGTAGTAGCCATGTTAAATACACAAATAGATGTTTTAGGACCTTGACTTGAATGATATAATTTGCATCTTTATAATGATAGAATCACATTTTCCAATCTTTCTAGCCTTGTGTATAGGAAATAAATAATAGATTTGATGTCATGGTGAGTCTCAAAACGGGTCTCTAAAATTATCTTAACCCATCTTTCCTGCAGATAAGGTAGAGGCCTAAAATAGGGTTGCAAACTCAAGGCCAACAGGACCTTATGAGTGCAGAGGTCTCCATTTAACAGTGTAAGCCCACTAATGACTAACAGCTGTTACCATGTTTCCCCGAAAATAAGACCTAGCCAGACAATCAGCTCTAAGGCGTCTTTTGGAGCAAAAATTGATATAAGGCCTGGTCTTATTTTACTATAAGACCCGGTCTTATCTAACATAATATGATATAAGACCGGGTCTTATGTCAATTTTTGCTCCAAAAGACACATTAGAGCTGATTGTCTGGCTAGGTCTTATTTTTAGGGAAACACGGTAGTTGGCCTGAGTTTTGGGGAGATAGTAGAGATTATGGAGATTGAATGGGTTAAGTAACTACTGTAGCTACATCCCGTTGGTCCTGTGCAGGAATATGGGCCTGGTTTTGCCTTATCTTTTTATTTTTCAAGAGAATCCAGAATTGTAAATAAATATAAATGTAAGCGTATATAAACAAATAAATTAAATCTTCCAATTTTAATATTAGTAATTGTTCAGTTTTTTTACACAAATACTGCATGGACCAAACAAAACACTTTTTGTTTGGGACAAATTAGATATGCATGAGTGAAGCAAAATGAAAAAAGAGAAGGGATTTGGTTAATCTGAGTGGCTCTGACTTACTTTTTTTAGTCCTGGACACATTGTAAACATGATAGGATTTGTTCTTCCGTAGAATTTGTTATACTTCTTCCAAGTACAGCTTCCTTTTTCCTGAAGCCTTCCTAACCACTTTTCTCACCAGATTTCTCCTAATTTGAATTTTTAGTGAAGGTGAAGGAAAATTATGACAGGACTAATAGCACTAAAACATTCAACATAATTTACTGTTTCAAATTTTGAAATTGTTATGCTTAGATGAAAAAAATGCAGCAGTAATTTTTTAGATGTCAACCAAGTATTATTGAAATGCATATTGTATAGCTATGGCTAATTTGCTGTAGTGAAGCTCTGGTAAGTATCATTACTTCATCTAGTATCACTGTGACATTAGGTCTTGAGCAATTTTTAATTATGTTTTAGATTGTTAGAGACGGACAGTAAGTCTTTAAGATCTGTAAATGGGTCAAGAAGAAACAGTGGTTCCTCCCTTGTATCAAGTTCATCAGCCTCGAGCAATCTCAGCCACCTTGAAGAAGACTCTTGGATACTTTGGGGAAGAATCGTTAACGAATGGGAAGATGTGCGCAAAAAAAAGGAAAAGCAAGTTAAGGTATTCATATTCTTTGTTGGAGTTCTTCCTGTTATCCCAAAGGGAATTCAGCATGGATTAACAGGATTGAAAAAAAATCAGATTCTGTTACTTTCCAGGTAATAGAATAAAGAGGTCTCCCTTATGTATTTTCATTTATTTTTACCCATTGTTTTGTTTGTAGATATTAGTTATTATAGAGGTTTCCTAATTGGAAATATAGCTGGAAATTATTTTAGAAATTAAATTCTGTCATTTTATAGATTCAGAAATGAAGTGACATCCTACATCCTTGAATTACCAATATTTTACTTTCTTTTTGCCTATAACAGCCCTTTGTAAGATGATGGTTACTACCATTGACAGCTCTGCAGATTATCAAGTCCTTAGTATCTTTGGAGGCCATATTCTGAGTGAGATGACAAGAATTTATACGTAACATTGTAGCTTCACCAGAACAGGATACACCCAAGGGCCAAATCTTAGTCCTTTAATGATAAGGTTCCCTAGTCTTATTATAAAAGTACCTTTGGGAATCATAAATTTGATAAAGTCTTCCACTTCACTCCAACCCTCAATAAATCTTCTTGGCTTCCAAAGTAGGAGACTTAAATAATCATTTTTTAAATTTTACTTTTATTTTTATTTTTAGGAACTTGTTCGTAAAGGGATACCCCACCACTTTAGAGCAATAGTTTGGCAACTTTTATGCAGTGCACAAAGTATGCCAATTAAGGATCAGTATTCAGAACTCCTGAAAATGACTTCGCCTTGTGAAAAATTGATCCGAAGGGACATTGCTAGAACTTACCCTGAACATAATTTTTTTAAGGAAAAAGATAGCCTTGGACAGGAGGTTTTATTTAATGTAATGAAGGTAAGTTCTATTTACTCATTTTTTGAAATGAAATGAATTCTCAGAAGGTTGAAATTATATTTTCCACAATGAAGCATGAACTCTCAGCCCAATAATCAGTTGCTTTGGCAATAAATTGGGCTTTAGCATAATTTTTGCTTTAATTCTGATGCTACATTACTGTCTAGTTTGGAGAACTTATTAGAAGATTCATCATATTGTTTGGTATTAGTTGGCCAAAATCAAATAACCTGTAAATCACTATACATTGAGAGATCCTCTGTGAAAATGAATAATTCACCTGCTGTGAGTTTCACATTCTGGGAGCAAATTTTTCTACTTGCTATGTATGGTCAGTGTTGTTAAGAGCTCTTAGTCCTTGGAAGTGTGTACCATTGTAAAATTTTCTTTTCCCTTCCCATAATTCCTTTCCCTTCCAGCTACCTCTGTGAAATATTGATTTCTTGTTAAACTATTTCATTTTTGCCGGTGCTTTACCTTAACCAGTGCTTTGCCTTAACTCTGCTTTTGTCTTTATCAGGTATACATTTTAAATGATTTTTAAGCTGTTACATTCCTGAGTACAAATTCCTTTATTTTCTTGTCCTTAGGAGACATCAGTTTCTAATTGGGAAATTGCAAAAAGAATATTTTATGTAATCATTTGCTTTTTAAATATTTGTAAGATAAAATCTACAACAAACAAGGAAGAACTTTTATAAAAAATAAATGGTCTTTATAATTTACCTGATTCACTATTTTCAGATTTTTAGAGAAGGTATAATATATTGTGTTAAAGTATTTTGAACAATATTTTTTTACTTTTTAGGCATATTCTTTAGTGGATCGTGAGGTTGGTTACTGTCAAGGAAGTGCTTTCATAGTTGGACTGTTGCTTATGCAGGTAAGTTAGTATTAAATATCCAATTAACTTCTCTATTAAAGTTGGACTGGAGAATTTAAAAAGCGTCCTTGTTTTTATTAAGTATAAGTAGATATTAGATATTTTTGTCTAGGCAAAATTTAAATAGAAATATTTAGTTTGCACTTTAAAACATTAAAACTGTTGAAAATAACATGTAATAATATCCTACTGCTAAATGAAATTTCAACTTCTTGGTGTCTACATTTGGACCATAATATTTTCTAAAGCCTGTATCTACTTTTAAACCTTAACTTATATGCCAATATTTAATGAAGAGTTATTGTTTCCCAACCAAGGAGGACATGATTAGTATTGATATTAAATGTTTTTCATGTTGTATAATGTCTTTGGAATTTATACAGGAATTTTGTTTGTCATGGTGACAAACTGGGGGCTTGTTTTGGGCTCTAAAATAGTGGTACTCAGTCACTTTTACTGTCCCAGGGATATAATATATACGTCCATTCGCAGTAACTTATTTTTTAATGGGTTTGGATGGGATGTTTTCAGATGTCAGAGACAGGACAGTCGTAGCTTTGAAGGGAAATGGCATATAGTGTTATCTCTTCAGCCTTGTTAAAATTTGTTTTCGAAGTCCTCATCCTGTATATTCAGTCTCAAGCTAAAATATGATCTGAAAAGAAACCTTGAAGATAACTTGATTTGAATCATACGGGCTGGTTTTTGCATCTTAGCTCTGCACTGAGTTCTATGAACTTGGGTTAGATCATTTAACTTCTCTCTATGGGCCTTAATTAGGTAATACTTTCAGCTTCGTGGTGAGGGTTATATGAGATAATATATATAAAAGCCTAACATGGTTTTTGGCAATAAAGTAGACTGCAGTAAAAGTTCAGTGACTTGCCCAAGATCACATATCATGGTAGATAAAAGCAAACTGTTTCTCCGATGCTTTGCTTCAATTTCCCAACAGTTCCACCAAGTTTTAAAGCTCTGTAACTGTCAGGAATATATACACACTTCTTTTCTGAGTGGCAAAACCCTCATGTCAAAGAGGGTTTTATAATAAAAATGACTGATTTTTGCTTTGTCTTATAACCTAAGAACTGTTTCTAGTTGTTGCAGAATAGTTGTCCATTTCTAGGTGATATTAGGTTATAATTTTTAAAAATCCTAGATACGTTAATGTTGAGGTATAGCTCTTTTGCTAAATTGTGATTTTTCCTAATTTATAATTGGTTAGATTGGTAGGCCTTTCACTGTTGAACTCAAACATCCCTATTATCAATCCAGTGATTTTTGTCACAATTCTATTCCTTTTACTTTCATATTAGCTCCAAAATTACTGTTCAGTAGTTATTTCTGTTGAGCATCTAGAGAGTAGTTTTTCCTTACTTGAGGTATGAATCTTATAGCAGCTGATGTAACTCTCTAGGAAGCATAAGGGGCCATCACACTTTTTCCTTTAAGACACTGCAGGCAGTGCTGGTAGTGATACTCTCATTCATAATTGATTTACTTAACTGTTGTTGTCACTGGCAGCTGATACACTACCATAATAATAATCATTTAATATCCCGGGGCCACAAACTAGGAAGTGCTGTGCAACCAGATTCAAAAGCCCCTCTCTTTGTTTCTAAAGCTTATTTTCTTACAACCTATGCTATATTGCCTCCCACGACTAGTTTAGAAACATTTTTACAACATTAGCTTATTTAGTACATGTTGTGTTAAAGTAGTTAAAAGTGCTGGGTATATATGTTTTGTGTATATCTTAGTAGTCCTATAAAAATAGGTGATATTGTCCCCTTTCGACCTTTGCAAAAGACATGAATTCTTACTAACTCAGTGTCAGAGAAAATATGTACCAGCACTGAACTCTTTTTCCCCCTTTTTCTCCTCCCCCCCCCCCCACCCACTCCGGTTCAAGCTGTTGTTTCTCAGTCTAGTTGTGTAGGACACAGCTCCCTGGCCCATGCTGACATTATGAGCAATCATTTGGTCATGGTTGGCTGCTGGCCACTCACGGCAGCACACGGTAGGTAGCCCATGGCAGCACACAGCAGCCCATGGTAGCTCACACTGGTTGCCAGCCACTCATGCTGGCTGCCGCTCACGGCGGCACACGATAGCCCACAGCAGCCCGTGCAACACACGGCAGTCCACAGCAGCTCACACCAACCGGCTGCTCATGGCAGCCCAGCTCCAGGGAGAGCTGTTTGCTCACAATCTTAGCTGTAGAGGGCGCAGCTCACTGGCCCATGTGGGAATCAAATCTGCGACCTCGGCGTTAGGAGCAAGGCGCTCCAACCACCTGAGCCACCGGGCAGGTACTCTTAAGACTCAAGTATTCAGATCTCTTTCTAATAAAAAGGAATGACTATGAAACAACTGGATGATTGATTGTTCTTCATATTTATATTTTACTTGGTGTTATACTTTTGCACTTTGTGACCATTGTTTGAATTTTATTGAGAAGGACCCAGTGATAATGTTTTTTATATCTCCTTTTGGTCCTTATATTCAGTCATTTCAATTTATTTTTAAAAATAGCACCATGTTTTAAACCTCCTCCAGTTCCCATATCAATGCTATTGCAGAGAGGAAGCAATGTAGGATTTGCCGGCAATATCTGGGTGTGATACGGGGTCATGTCTCATGAAACTGAAGAATGGACACATGGACCAGGGAGAGACAAAGGGTTGTAAAGGAAGGTAGTTTATTAAAAGCAGGAGCAAGGTTACAGCTCCCGAGCGGGAGGGGGTACCCGAAACTGGGAAGCCCACTAGCTAAAGCAAAAGGCTTCTACTTTTATATTTCTCTTCTACCCGGGAGGGGAATATTGGAATGCTGGTGTGTTGGTGCTTATTGGTAAGGTGTTTATTAAATTCGTTCTGTTGTTTAGCCTGGGGAAGGCTTTTCGAAAGAAATGTCTTTGCTGCCTTGGGGCATGATTGATGTTTCTGTTTTGTGAAGAGTGTGTTATTTTGAAAACTAAAAAAAAAATGGCCATGGGGCGGATGAGTGGCTCTGTTGGTTGGGGCGCGGGCTCTGGGCAGTGGGGCTGCTGGTTCAGTTTCCGCATGGGCCAGCGGGCTGCGCCCTCCACAGCTGGAGTAAGGTCGATGAGCTGCCGCTCAGCTCCTGGGTGGCTGGATGACTCAGTTGGTTGGAGCTCTGTGTCTCGACCACAGGGTTGCCGGATGGACTCCTTGACTCCCGCAAGGTATGGTGGGCTGTGCACCCTGATATTAACAACGGCACCCTGCAACTAACAAGGGCAACTGGACCTGGAGCTGGGCTGCGGCTTCCACGGCTACACGATTGGGGGTACAACAACTTGACTTGGAAAAAATTTTGGAAGTACACAGTGTTCCCCAATAAAGTCCTGTTTCCCTTCCCCAATAAAATCTTTAAAAAAAAAAAAAAAAAGAAAGAAAGAAAAAGAAAAGCCTGTCTGTCTTTAAAAAAAAAAAGCCAGTATTTTGTTTTTGGTCAGCGTTTCATTTTTGCTCAGTCCACCAGGGAATTCCTGACTGCCTGATGTCATACTGCATGTCTCAGAAATGGATGAAACTTTTTTGATACCATCAGAAGAGAAGAAGTCCTTGTAAGACAAAAAAAAAAGGGGGGAGATTCATTGATTCATTACCCCTGTTAACTGGAGTGAGGGGTGGAGGGAAGATGTGGAAAGGGGAAGGTAGCGGTGGGAGATGAGGTTGGAAAAGTAGTAAGGGGTGACATCATGTAGGATCTCGTAAGGATTTTGGCTTTTATTGAGGATATGGGACGCCACTAGAGTGGCTTTTTGTTTTGAGCAGTGGAGTGAAATGCTCTAAATCATTTGAAAGCATCACTCTGGCAGCTCCATGCAGTATGGAGAATAGACTGTTGGGAAAGGAGTACAAGGGAGGCAGCAGAGTGAATTACCAGAGAGGAAGCTCTTGCAGTTGTCCAGACAATGGACTACTTTCTTGATGATGCTATGGACAAGGTATTGGGGTGAGAAGTGGTTGATTCTTGAAATATTTTGAATATAGAGCCAATAGGATGTACTGATAGATTGGATATAGAGTAAAAGAGAAAGAAGTCAGTATTGAGTCATAGGTTTTTGTGCAGAAGTTTGAGGCAAGGAATGGCAGGGTAGGACATTAGGAGTGTTGTTTGAGATGTCTGTTGGACATGCAGGTGGAGATGTTAAGTGGGCAGTTGGAAATATGAGATAGGAATTGAGGGAAAAGTCCAGGCTGGTAGGTAGAAGAGAGAGACTAGAGGCCATAAAAATGGGTACAGATGCAGGTAGCATGGTAGATGTGGTAGTGTGAGAGGGGGAAGAATCTTCTTTAATTGCTTCTTTTAAAAAGATTGAAATAGCAAGCAAGGTGGGGAGGAGGTGCTGGAAGCTTGAGGACAGATGAGAAAGTTTGAAATTGTCTAGGAGAATGGGGGTGACTGAATTAGGGTAATAAAGTATTAATAGCTAGCATTAAAGATCCGCTGAGATTAGTGGTGTTGAATTCAACATGAGACCAGCCAGCATGGTTAAGTGTTTTTGTTTTTACACAGCCATTTACTGCTGCCTAATGTAGTTGTAGAGTTAGATTTATCCACGGGTGAATAATCCACAGTTGAAATTATAACAGACAGAGAGAGAGAGTGAGAGAGAGAGAGAGAGAGAGCGAGAAGTAATTGTGGATTTCAGCGAGTGGGTACATATAACAGCAAAGTGAGCACAGGAGAGTTGAGAACAGAGAAAAGGTAGTGTTTGTATATGATAGGACTGCAAGATCAGATAATTGTAAATACTTTATGTGTATTAATTTTCATCGCATCCCTGTGAAATAAGTAGTTATTTTACCCATTTGATAGATGGTAAAACTGAGCAACAGAGAGGTTGAATAATTTGCTGAAGGTCACATACTAGCTATTACTGGCGTTGCAACCTTGGGTGGTATGGCTCTAGAGCCTGAACTACTAACTGCCTGCCAGGATCAGTGAAGCAAAGCAAGCCAGAGATGTGGTAGGCCAAGGAATTAATCCACGTGAAAATGAGTGGAGATTGTGGGGGTGACCCAGAGGTTGGTAGATACTGCAAAAAAAGCCGAGTAATGGGTAATGCCTGCTGCCATGTGGTTCAGAGAAAACTAGAAGTTAATGCTGTGGAAGTGGCAGTGAGGTTCAAGGAGGGACATACACCTCTCTACCCTCTGGCTTCTTCCAGTGCTGTGGGAGAGAAACAGTCAACCTCAGGGAACAGCAAGGTTTTGGTATTGAACTATTTTTAGGGGAAAGTCAGATTTCAGTTAGAGGAAGGAAGAAGAAAGAACGTTCAATAAAAAGATTGAGGATATAGTTAGGATATTTTGCTGATGGCAGATTATGAGTTCCAGAAAGTGCTGTGAAAAAGGTGTTGGGAAGGTTGGAAGTGGGGCTAGATTAGGGGAACAATAGAACCACATAGGGTGAGAGTTACGGGATGTTGGGCTGCTTGTAGTCACTGATTTAAGTCAATGGGGCCGTAGGGCGTGATAGGATTAAGAAGAATTATGGCTGTGTATGGAGGAAGGAAGGAAGTGCACGTTTTGCTGAGATGTAGAGTAGATGTTGAGGAAAATTTGCCTTCTTTGGTTGATGTGAGCTTTTGTCTATTAGCTTTTTTTTTTTTTTAAAGATTTTATTGGGGAAGGGGAATAGGACTTTATTGGGGAACAGTGTGCACTTTCAGGACTTTTCTCCAAGTCAAGTTGTTGTGCTTTCAATCTTAGTTGTGGAGGGTTCTGTTCAGCTTCAAGTTGTTGTTCTTTCAGTCTTAGCTGTGGAGGGTGCAGCTCAGCTCCAGGTCCAGTTGCCGTTGCTAGTTGCAGGGGGCACAGCCCACCATCTCTTGCGGGAGTCGAACAGGCAGCCTTGTGGTTGAGAGGACGCGCTCCAACCAACTGAGCGGATGGCTCAGCGGCAGCTCAGCTCAAGGTGCCATGTTCAATTTTAGTTGCATGGGGGCGCTGCCCACCATCCCTTGTGGGAGTCGAGGAATTGAACTGGCAACCTTGTGGTTGAGAGCCTGCGCTCCAACCATCTGGGAGGCAGCTCATCTCAAGGTGCCATGTTCAATCTTAGTTGCAGCGGGCAGAGCCCACCATCCCTTGTGGGACTCAAGGAATTGAACTGGCAACCTTGTGGTTGAGAGCCCACTGGCCCATGTGGGAATCGAACCGGCAGCCTTCGGAGTTAGGAGCACGGAGCTCTAACCGCCTGAGCCACCGGGCTGGCCCTGTCTATTAGCTTTTATCTGTTCCTGTACATGAGGTGATTTCTGTGCTGTGATCAGGGGTTGAGTAAATTCTGCCTTTGGTCTCATTCTCCCGAGCAGGGGAGATGAGCTGAGGTTGGTTTTCTGTTTGGTCTCATTCTCTTGAGTAGGGGATATGTGAGATGAAGCTATTCTGTCTGTACTGTGAGGTGATAGCTTAAGGTTAAAGAAATTCTTGATCAGGGTTTGAGAGAATTTCCTCTTTGTTCTGTCTGTTTCGCCCACATCAGCAGATGAAGTAAAGAAGTAGCTAAGTTATGTCAGGATGACGTTACAGGCACATTGCCAGGCCTTGTTGCTTATCCAGATGAATTGCCTCTTCGGCTGGATGGGCCCCATTCATATCAGTAACTGCCGGACCCTCCCGGAACTGGCCATTGCCGGAGGGGTTGGCAGGAACAAGAAACTTGGCTCTGAGGTACATCTGAGGAAACATATAAGACCGATCTCATTTGGCAGTATAATTATTATTATTTCGTCATTTGGTCATTTGTCATTGGTGATTTTTCATCATTCTAACATTTTGAAGACTTCCAACAACATGCATCTTACAACACCAGGGGATGTCCTGACTTCCAGCTGTGAACCTGGTGAGGTCTGGCTGGTTCCGGCCTCTCCAGTGTTGTTCCCCAGGGTTAGTCTTCTTGAGAACTTGTTAGCATCTAAAAAACTTCTATGCGGCTTGCAGCTTACAACATCAGAAGACGTCTTAACTTCTAACAGCAACAACAACAACAGCAGCCACATTCTTCAGATTGTTAACACCTTGAAAACTTATATGCAGCTTGTAGCTTATAGCATCAGAAGACACCTTGACTTCTAACAACAACAAAGACAACAGGAGCAGCATTCTAGGGAACTAACAAGCAGCAGTGTGGGAGACGCCTGAGTTTCTCTCAGCTACAGACTCAACAAGGTCTTGATTTATGACTTTTCCAGTGTTGTTCTCCCCCAGTATGGTGAGCTTTTGACATGTACTGTAATAGTTACTATCCTGTAGAGCTTATTACGGCTTTTGAATACTCCTTACTGATATTATTTGTGTATTTAGCCAAGTGATTTTTGATCAATAATAAACATATGTTGGGATCTCTTAAACTTATTAGTATGTGTGTTCCTTTGACATGACATTGTTATCAATGTATATAGTTTAGTCTTAACCACCTTTACCTTCTGACATTAGCATATTCTATTAATTGCCTTTATTTTTTGCTATTGCATATTGCTAAATAAATTGATTAGCTACTAAATAAATAAAGTAGCCCCATTCCAGCGTGTGTCCCTCCTCCTTCTTTTTTCCGCTCGTCATTACACAAGAGTAACTCTTGGCTCCTGTCATGACTGTGTCAGGGATAGGAAAAATGTATTTTTATTAGAAGCAGTCTTCAGTAAGAAGAATGTACATACTGTGTTTCCCCGAAAATAAGACCTAGCCAGACAATCAGTTCTAATGTGTCTTTTGGAGCAAAAATTAATATAAGACATGATATTATATCACATCACATCACACCTGGTCTTATAGTAAAATAAGACCGGGTTTTATATTAATTTTTGCTCCAAAAGACTCATTAGAGCTAATTGTCCGGCTAGGTCTTATTTTCAGGGAAACATATTATACACAATGGAATACTACTCTGCCATAAGAAAAGATGAAATAGTGCCATTTGCAACATGGATGGATCTTGAGATTATTTTGTTAAGCAAAATAAGTCACAGAAAAAGTCGAGAACCATATGATTTCATTGATATGTGGCCTTTAAAACTGAAAACAACAAAGGAAAAAGACAAATAAAGAAACAAAAACTCAGACACAGACAATAGTTTAGTAGTTACCAAGAGGGTAAGGGGGGAGGTGGATAGTAGATGAGGGTAAAAGGGATCAAATATATGGCATTGGAAGGAGAACTGACTCTGGGTGGTGAACACACAATGTGAGATATAGATGATATATTACAGAATTGTGTACCTGAAACCTGTGTTATTTTACTATCGTCACCCCAATAAATTTTAATAAAAAAAACTCCAGGAATGCACAGAGATCCTTTGACGTTTTCTCTTTTGAAACATACTGGTATAATATGAATGAGCATTAGAAAATTTTATCATTTTGAGAAAGATGAATTAATAATTTAGATGAATGTTATTTGCTTAAATATGAATATCTGTGAATCTCTTTATAGAGCTTTTACGTTCATTATCTTATTTGGTATAATTTGCTAGTAAGTTACATATAAAATGTGAAATTAGTACCTTTAAGCCCCAATTACAAATTCTTTTGAAAACTTATTTTACAACTTTTTTTTTTTAACACTTACACCATGTCACTTTTGCTCAGAACTTTCTAAAGGCTTCCCATGTCACTTAAGGTAAAAGTTCAAATCCTTATAGTCGCCTCTAAAGCCCTGTATAATTTGGTTCCCTGTTATTTCTTCTCCATAACCTAACATTACTCCTAATTTAATAGTCCCTTATTTGCTGTTTCTTGAGCATGCCAATCTTGATTCCATTTCAAGGCCTTTGTATTATTCTCCCAGGACTCTTTCCTCAGTTGCTCCCTTACTTTCTTCAATATTCTGCTCAAATGTTTCCTTATCAAGGGACTTTCCCTGACCTACCTATGTAAATAGCAGTGCATCTCCCCAGCATTCCTACTTGGTTTTCTTTCCATAGCACTCATCACTACCTGACATATATTAATTGATTTATTCCATGTATTGTCTATCTCCACCCACTAGAAAGTTCAGATTCCTTGAAGGTAGAGATTGTGTTTATTTTGTTCACTGGTATAGACTCAGAGAGAGAGAGAAGTCCCTAGCTCTAAAGAGTCGTTGTTGGTTGAATTAATGAATTAGGCAAGTGAGGCAGTTAGTCTCAGAGACTGTTAAATTTATCTAATTTCTCTTTCTCAGTGATAGAATGGGAGGTTAGAACCTTCCGATTTCTAGTCCTTGCTCTTAACATTGTATTACACGGCCATTCAAAACAATGTTTATAGTTGGATGGGTACTTTGTTTAAATGTACTTTATCTTATTTCTATATCACAGAACATTAATCATACTTTGCTTTTTTTCTGCTAATGTAGATGCCAGAAGAAGAAGCTTTCTGTGTATTTGTTAAATTAATGCAAGATTATAGACTTCGTGAACTTTTTAAACCAAGTATGGCAGAATTGGGCCTTTGTATGTACCAGTTTGAATGCATGATACAGGTAAAAGTGTAGTGTTAACAAAACGGCATATTGCGTTTTTGTCATCGGTTTGAGTGACGGCTAAGCAAATTTAATGTTAAAGGCGTTAAAGCAATTGAAAAAATTAGTGTTTTAAACACCTGATTATTTTTTGGTAAATTAATACACAATTTAGACCTAATTTCCATTTAGGCATTGTCTGCAGATATCTGCACTATCACAGTCTGCAACTTGACTGCGGTTGAAACCACAGGTATATTGAAACCTTAAGCATATGTGCCAAATGTATCATAACCCCATTGCCTAAATGCATGAGTTTTTATTATGCCCTGTTATAGCCTATTATTGTTATGTAGACTCTCTTCATGTAGACTACATAAAGTTATATAGACTATTGTTATGTAGACTGTCTTTCAGGAGCCCATGATATTATGACACTGACATTAAGTTCATTTCCTTTGAGATTGTCTCTTCTCTTTTAATCCTCTTCCTTTCCTTTTTCTTTTTATCTCATGTTTTGCTAGCCTGTAATCTTTTTTTTTTACAAAAATGTTTCAATCCTTTTATGTTGCTCGTTTAAGACTCAGAGTCTAGTGACTGCATGAGGGTGAAGAGAAGAATCAAAATTAAGTGAAAAATACCTTTGAAATATTTTACCTTTCTCGATTTAATTTTTATATTTTATGTATAAATAAATTTACTATATTGTCCTGTAAAATAATGGTGTAAATATTCTTATTTACTTAAATGTCAATGAGATAAGCAAAATTTAAGAATATAGGTTAATGATTCAGGTGGCTTGAGATCCATTTTTACTAGTCTCCTTTTTCCTGGCAGCCTTACCCACAGGGATTTTTAAATCCTCTGTCTTTTGTATGTGGTGGGAGGAAGGCAATTTGTAAAATGTTTTTACATTTTAAAGAAAAATGCAAAGGTCTTGAGATGATTCTTAAATTTTTTTTTTTCTGAAATATTGTTTGTTTTTATCAGCCTTTAAACTCTCTTGGTTTATTTTTGGTTAATGTGTCATTTATGTTTTGAATTACTAGAGTTGCTGAAGTATCTGTATTTACAGTGAGATGGTAGGAAGGTAAGGATAGGTGGTCAATGGTAGATAACACCTGAAGGTATTTCAACATAGCATTTCTTTCCTTTAAAAAAAATGTTTTTGAAATATTATAGTTTAAAAAATATCAGACATCCATCTACCCACTAGTAGGATGAAACAAATTTAAAAGTTTTACTTTATTTTTTTATTAATAAATCAAATGTTATACATACAGCGAAAGTCTTAACTCCACATTCTTTCCCTCTTCTTCCCTTCCTACATAGTAACCACTATCCTGGATGTATCAATTTCTACATCTTAACTTTTCCATTGGGTGCCTGATCTTATCTTTGTATTTGGTATAGGCTAAGTTAGTGTACATACAATGATCTGGTTTAAAATAATCAGTTTTACTATGTTTTAATTGATTCTTTCCTTCTCTTTAGGAGCATCTTCCGGAGCTCTTTGTACATTTTCAGTCTCAGAGTTTTCATACCTCAATGTATGCATCATCCTGGTTTCTGACTATCTTTCTTACGACTTTTCCACTACCAATTGCAACAAGGATATTTGATATCTTTATGTCTGAGGTAAGCTAATGGGCAGACTGAACAAGGAGTCATTGTAATTAGAGCAGGGCAATGAGAACAATAAAGGAGACCGATGACCTATGCTGAACTGCTTACATGGATAATCTCATTTAAACCTGTAACAACCCTAGCAGGCACTGTTCGTTTCCCCATTTGATAGATGAGGAAGCTGTGATTTAGAGAAATGTTAAATAGCTAGCTTGTCTATGGATACAGCACATTGTGGTATAGGATTCAAATCTAGGCAGTCAAAATCTGGAGCCTACACTCTTGAACTTCTGTATCACCTCCTGATTGATTTAATGAGAATTAGTGAGAGATAAAATTTGCCTTATAATTAATATGTTGTAATGCATATATTATCCAAAGAACAAGAAGTAATTAGTATAATTTTCTTGTATTCCAAGAACACATCGCAGGTAGTCCTTTTAATTGTCATTGACATATAGTGATCCTTTGTCTTCTGTATTTTGGATGAGAAGGTAGGAAGGTCAGGATAGGTGACCTGAAAATATTATTAATTGTTATTAATTACATATTAATTAAACCCAATGTTAATTGTTATTAATTACATCTTGGGAAGATTAATTTGTATTACCTAGCTAAATTAGGTTAGCCTAGAGCCAGCAAACTATGATTTGAGTACTGGTTCACACGCCAAATTTGTCCTTCCTCTTGTTTTTTTAAATAAAGCTTCCTTGAAGCACGGTCATGCTCAGTTATGTGTTACCTTTGTCTGTTTTGGGGCTACCATGGTGGAATTGACTATTTGTGAGTGTGACCATATGGCTCACAAAGCCTAAAGTATTTTCTATCCAGCTCATTACAGAAAATATCTGCCAACCTCTAGTTTAGATATCTAACTGTTTACCTTGTTCTTTTGAATGATTAGTTTTTGTTGATGGAAGAGTAAGACAAATTTGGCTTTATGTAATTTGTTTTCTCAGGGTTTAGAAATAGTGTTTCGAGTAGGATTAGCACTTCTTCAAATGAATCAAGCAGAACTGATGCAACTTGACATGGAAGGAATGTTACAGGTAAGTCAGTCCATGATTTTTTAGAATGTCTTTAGATTTTACTATTAATTAGTTAATAAACAGCTCTAAGTGGTTCTTATATTTTTCTTTCATTGTTTCTTAGCACTTTCAGAAGGTCATCCCACATCAGTTTGATGGTGGTCCAGACAAATTAATCCAGGCAGCTTACCAAGTCAAGTATAACTCAAAAAAAATGAAAAAGTAAGTGTTTTATATTTTGATTTTTAGTTGTACACGTTTGTTGAAGCATATAGGAAATTAAGTAGGAGTTGTAAAACATTCTAATAAGTGCAGTTTTCCTCCTCAGTTTGTATAACAGTAGTATTTTATTTGGTGGTAATGGTTTCAATATAACAAATTTAATGTTGGAATTTCATACTGCTCTTAATAGCAGTGCATGGGACCATTGTGGATTACCTTTATTTTTCCTTCCCATTCCACATTGATTAGGATTAGAAACCTGGTAAGTACAACCGGGATGCCAAAAAAATGTATACTAGCGGACACTTTGGTCAGCGTTGCTCAAGCAGTAGTTTGCTATAATCAGAAGTGTCTGGACCTGATGGTAACCACTTTGAGCACCTCTTGTAATTGCAGAAGTCAAATGTGACTTGTATTCATCTTTTGTTATCAGTATATGTTGAATATTACAATTTGAATACAGTTTTCCTTTCTTAAAATGTGTAAACGTTTTTTGTGGCACCCTCTATATATGAGGGTACTATTATTTTAAAAACTACTTTTATGGTGTGGTCCAATTCACTGACATTCTTTTCTTCTCAGTTGACCCCAGACTGTCATTTAAATTCAAGATTAGCATAACCAGCAAGAAAGACTTGCAGTATGGATTAAGAACTTAAGTTTTTATTTATTGTGTAGTACTTTGTAATGAAACTTTTCTTGGTGTATACTTCATTAAAGTTCAAGATAAGCAGTCTTGGTTCATAAATATTAATTTTTGAAATATGGTAAAAGTGTTAATTAAGAATGACAGCTCTTACTCTTCTAGCTTTTAGTACTTAAAATAAATATTAGCCTGAGGTCATCATAGTTAGCATTTCTGACACTAGTTTCTATGGTTATAAGATGCTTTAAAATGATAACAGTACTATAGGTTGGAAGTTCTCAATATCTTTGCTGCTGCAACACGAAATTACATTAACACATAGGACATATTCCTATGGACATTCCTACTCCAGAAAGTACATTAGAATGTGAGTGAGAATTATGTTATTAAAATTAGTTGCAGAAGCAAGTCAATTTATGAACTTCAACTATTATTGTTAAAAAATTACTTGTGAAATTTCTAATAACCAAGCACATTACACCGTCATGTTGAGACATTATAGACTAAAAAGCTGATCTTTGCTGTAACTGATAAAAACCTTAAAGAGCCATCTCAATTTCTGCCTGTTGGTAAAATCATATTTATTAATTAATTTATTTATTTTGAATTTATGTTATTTTTTTCTGTTCATTTCTTTTTTTTTTTTTTAAATTTATTGAGGTGACAATTGTTGGTAAAACCGTATTTAAATCACATTAGCCAGAAAGTGAATTTATTTTACTTTTATAAAGACTAATTGAGAGGGCCGGCCCAGTGGCTCAGGTGGTTGGAGCGCCGTGCTCCTAATGCTGATGTTGCCGGTCAATTCCCACATGGGCCAGTGAGCTGCACCCTCTACAGTTAAGATTGTGAACAACGGCTCTCCCTGGAGGTGGGCTGCGGTGAGCAGTCAGAGGTTACTTTGAGCTGCTGTGGGCTGCTGTGGGCTGCTGTGTGCTGCCATGGGCCACTGTGTACCATGAGCAGCCAATGGCTAGCCTGAGTGGCCGGCAGCTGGTGAGAGCTGCCTTGAGCTGACCAATACCACGACTGACTGCCTCGGCCAGGGGGAGCGCAAAGCTCATAATACCAGCATGGGCCAGGGAGCTGTGTCCTACACAACCAGACTGAGAAACAACGCTTGAACTAGAGTGGGGTGGGGGAGGAAAAAGGGGGGAGAAAAGACTAATAGAGAACAAGATTCTCCTTTTAGATCTTATTTATCACCAGTATAATCCTATTTCTGAAATTTCAGTTACGCTACTTATCAAACTTCTGACTCCCTAGTTCTTTCACTCCCTTATTCATATTAGCTCTGTTCTGCTTTATCAGGATCCCTAGCCTGATGTCTAATAGCCTTCTTCCGATCTGAAAAAGTGTATCTCCTCTGATATTTTGTATTCACGTAGCCGAGTGTTGGAGAAAACTGCATAGTTAGTGAGGTTGCTGGCGGTAAATTGTGTCTCCAGTGCCATCCTATGTATATTTTTATTGACCTTGATTAATTCTCTCATTCCCCACAGTGGTTATTTCAAACCTTACCATTCTTCTCAAGATCCCATCCCCATTTTGCCGTTATCTAACTCTTCAGCAGAGTACCTTACTTCTTAATTTATTAGCCATCATTTTTAAACTTTCTGAACATTTTTCCTGTAACTTCCAGCTTATACAGACTTAGCCATAATTTCTTTTCTTCCCTTTTCAGTATTTATGTTCTTTATAATGATAAATCAGAATACTAGATGTTTTTCATTCTCATCTCTTCCAGGTCCTTGCTCCATTAATTGTTCCTTCTGTTCTTTTTGTTTGTTTATTTTTTCTTCAACCCCTCTTTCTGTTGTTCATTTTATTCAACATATAAAGGCATTTTGGAGTTCTGACTTACAAGCAACAAAAACAAAACCTTCCTCAATATAGCATTCCATTCTCCTTTTATGAAGCTTAATTGTGAAGGAAACAGTAGTTTATACTCATTAGCTCCAGGTCATATTTCATCTGCCTTTTTTCAATTGTGACGTTTTTCAAACATACAGAAAAATAGAGATTAGAATAATAAAGAAATATCCATATGCTTGTCTAGATTTAACAGTTAATATTTGTTCTATTTCCTCCTTGTATTTTCTTTTTTAGGTATTTCAAAGTAAATTACAGAAATCATGACATTTCACTCTTTCATACTTTAGTATTCATCTTTATAATATAAAGGCATTTGCCTCCCTTAGACCACATTGCTTTTACCACTTAACAATAATTCCGTGAGAGTGTCTAATACCCAGTCTATGTTCCCATTTTGTCAGTTTGCCAAAAACGTCTTTTACCGTTAATTGCATTTTATTCAGGTATTCTCTTATATTTCTTTAATTTAGATCAGTACTGCCCATTCCATTCCTCTTTTTAATATGCTGACATGTAGAAAAGAGCAAGTTAGTTGTATGGAGAATATCCAGTTTAGTGATTTGTCCAGTCATCCACATGATGTCATTTAACTTTTGTGTCCCTTGTGTTTTCTGTAAACTAGGAACCAAATTGAAAGGCTTATTTGATGAAGCACAGCCATATTGGCAAGAATATTTAATAGGTGATATTGTGTACTTCGTATTAACCTAAAGAAATACATAATATTTATCTGTCCCACTATTATTAGTGATGCCATGACTGATGACTGGATTGAAGTAATGACAGTCAGATTTTGTTTTATTATAATGGGTTCCCCTTTACAAGCATTGAGTAATCCATATTTGATACTTGAGCACCGTGAGAGTATCTAGTTCATCTTGACCTTCCTCCTAATAGCTTTAGTATCCATTTGGTAATGATACTTTTCATGTTGAAATTATTTCATTTGGGTGCTTGCTTTGGCAGCACATGTACTAAAATTGCAACGATGCAGGAAGATTAGCATAGGTATAAATTGATAGTTACGAAATAGTCAAGAGAACATAAAGTACAGCATAGGGAATATAATCAATAATATTGCAATGATTATATATAGTACCACATGGGTACTAGACTGATTGTGGGGATCACTTCAAAAATTATATAAATGTCTAACAACTATGCTGTACACCTGAAACTAATATAAAATAATATTGAATATCAACTGTAATTGAAAATTAATTAAAAAAAATAAAAATTAACCAAATGAAAATTTTAGAACTAAATAATACAGTAACAAAAATTTCATTGAAAGCGCTCAATAGTTGAATGGCAATGACAGAGGAGAGTCAATGGACTTGAAAATGGATCAACAGAAATCATTTAATCTGATGAACAGAAAATAGAAATATTGGGGAAAATAATATGGACAGACGCTCAGGAGCTTATGGAATGATACCAAAAGGCCTAACATTCACTTCATTGGAGTCCCAAAAAAAGAAAGATTGGTGCAGAAAATATATTTGAAGAAATAATCCTTGAAAACTTCCCAAATTTGGTGACAGAAATAAGTTTATAGATTCGAGAAGCTCCATAAACCCCACCAAGCAAGATAAACTTAAGAGAAAACCATACCCATATATGTCATAATCAAACTGCTGAAATCCAAAGATAAAATCTTGAAAATACCAGAGAAAACTACATATTAAACAAATGGGAACAATTTAAATGACTCTAGATCTCTTTTCAGTAGACAGTGTAACATTTTAAAAATACTGAAACAAAAAAACTGTCCAACTAGAATTCTGTACCCAGCAAACGTATCCTGCAGGGATGAAGATAAAATAAAGACATTCTCAAATGAAAAAAGAAACTAAGAGAATTCTTTACCACTAGATCTACTTTAAAAGAAATGGTAAAACAAGTTCTTTAGGTTGAACAAAAATTATGTTAGAGGGAAATTGGGAACTTCATGAATGAAGAAAGAGCAGAAGAGATGGTAAATACTGAGTAAATATAATAGACTATTTTTTATCCTCTTAGGTTTTTAAAAATAGGAGTGACTGTTAAAAGCAAAAATTGTGATATTATCTGATAGGGCTTTTAATATATGTATATATAATACGAGTTCTGATAGTTTGCGAACTTGCCACCGTGCACTTACATTGGCAGCACTGTACAAACAGCTTGGTAAGGTTTCATAACCTTGGTGTATCAGTGTCTCACAGCTGTGTTCCGGTCAACGTGTGGTGGTGTCTTGCTGAGTGGCATTCATTATTGTTGCGTGTTTTTGTGTGCCGTTACGAGAATAGCTTGAATTAGAGTAATGAACAAACGTTAAATTTGTTATTAAACTTGGCAAGAATGGAAGTGAAATCAGGGACGTGTTAGTCTAAGTTTATGGGGATAATGCCATGAAGAAAACGGCAGTATACAAGTGGATTAAATGTTTTTCTGAGGGGAGAGAAAGTGTCACTGACGGAGAGAGGTCAGGGCGACCAGTAACAGGCAGAACTGGTGAATACATTGCAAAAATTCATCGAATTGTGAGACAAAATCATCGGCTGACTGTGAGAAGCATAGCAGACCAAGTAAACTTCTATAGAGAAACAGTTAGGGAAATCTTAACTGAAAATCTTGGCATGAGAAAGGTGTGTGCAGAATTGGTCCTGAAGGAGCTCACTGATGAACAAAAGCAAAGGAGAGTCAAAGTTTTCCAAGACCTTTTGGAGAGGCAGGACATTGTTTGGTGCTGTGTTATCACTGGTGATGAAACATGGGTGTACCAACATGACTCTAAAACAAAGCGTCAAAGTGCACATTGGAAGTCAGCCAGTTCTCCATGACCAAAAAAGTTCCATCCAAATCAAGAGTCAAAACGATGTTACAAAACTTTTTGATATCAGCGGGATTATTCATTATGAATTTGTACCAACTAGACAAACAGTTAACCAAGTTTACTATTTGGAGGTGCTGAAAAGATTGCGTGAAAAGTTAGATGAAAATGACCTGAACTTTTTGCCAACAATTCATGGCTCTTTTGTCACGACAATGCACCAGCTCACACAGCACTGTCTGTGAGGGAGTTTTTAGCCAGGAAACAAATCGCTGTATTGGAACACCCTCCCTACTCACCTGATCTGGCCCCCCAATGACTTCTTTCTTTATCCGAAGATAAAGGAAACATTGAAAGAAAGACATTTTGATGACATTCAGGACATGAAGTGTAATACAATGATAGCTCCATTGCAGAAAAAGAGTTTCAAAATTGCTTTGAAGGGTGGACTAGGCACTGGCGTCGGTGCTTGGCTTCCCAAGGGGAGTACTTTGAAGGTGACCATAGTGATAATTCAGCAATGAGGTATGCAGCACTTTTTCTAAGATGAGTTCTCAAACTTAATTGCCAGACCTTGTACATGTGACTACAACATAAAGTGGGGAGGATAAAGGGACCTCTATGGTTGTAAAGTTCCCACATTTAAGTTGTAAAATACTAACTCTAAGTAGACTGTGAAAAGTTAGGTATGTATTTTATAACCCCAAAAGCAACCTCCAAAAACTTTCAAAGAGATTCAGTAAAAAAAAAACCAACATATAAATTAAAATGAAACACATAGAAAGGTAAATAAATCCAATTAAAAATAAATTTCTTTAAAAAATATTCTATTTGGGATAAAAAAAATTGTGATTTTCTAACACATTTATTAGTTGACTTTCTTCATTAATAGATTCTTCATTGACTGGAACTAACTTCACCCTACTGGAAACAGAAATAAATACTTCATCATTTCCCTTTAATTACCAATATCTAGAGAAGGGAGTTAATGGAAATGATCCTCTTTTAAATTATTCTCTTTTTCTTTTTTCAGCAGGGGCATTATTAAGGACTTACAGAATTATAGTCAGTATGCTTTCACCTAACATAGTTGTTATTTTTGTTGTTCATATAGTCTCAATTTTGGCTTCAGACGCCCTTTTAAGGTGGCTCCTATACCTTTTTAAGAATGACTCTGTTAGTCTCTAAACACTTTTCTTGTTTTAGGAACAAAAGATGTCCCAGGCTCATTATGTATATTGGTTATTTTAGTGAGGAGTAGTATTTAGAGACCAAAATCAGGTGTGAGGGGTCCTCACTATTGTTAGGGTGTCATAGCTTTAAGAATCTTTCAATGGACAGAGGTAGAAAATATATATTGAGAAACAAATATAACTTCATATTTCTTAACCTTTTGTAATCGGATACCTGCCCTTACTCTTCCACTAAAACCACTCCTTTTGAAATCTTTCTTTGTATTCATTTATTCAGTAAATATTTTGTGTACACTTTGTATATGCTGACATTGTTCTAGATGCTGAAAATAAAATGCTGAACCAAATAGACAAAAATCACTCCTCTCGTGAAACTTATATTCTCGTGTGTGGGCAGGGGGAGGAAGAAATTAATCAAAATTATATGTCAGGTGGTGATAAGTGCTATGAAGAAAGACAATCTGTGTAAGGAGACCAGAGAGTAACCTATTTTTTTTAGTAGGGTGGTGGGCATAGGCCTTTCTTAAAAGGTGGCATTTAAACAGACCTAATAGGAGTAAAAGGCAAGCCATGCAGATGACTCAAAGAGCTTTTCAGACATAGAGGCCAAGCAGTGCAAAGGCCTGGAGCAGGAGTGTGCTTGGCACATTTGACAAACACCATTGTGACCAGGATGGTGGGGGCAGAGTGGCTCAAGAGGAGAGGTAGGAAGACGGGATGGAGAGGTAATGGGGTTTTGTAGAGCTTGGGATAGATAGACTTTTGTTTTTATTTTGAGTAAGAGCCGAGTAAGGACTTCCATTTTAACAAAACCACATTGGCCGCTGTGTGGAGAGTAGACATTGGAGGAGGTAGGGTCATGGTGGACTCATGGAGAGGAGTTAGTAACCTATTGAAATAATCCAGACTAGAGAATGATTAAAACTTTGATTAGGGTGGTAGTAGTTGAGATGTTAAGAAATAATTGTTTCCAAGTTGCAAATCAAACAGATGGTTTTTATTCCTAATCACATTTGACATACTAACTTTGGATATGGGTGATCACTTCCTCTTTATTTTTTTTTAATTTTTTATTTTTAATTAATTTTATTGGGGTACCATTGGTTAATAACATTATATAAGTTTCAGGTGTACAGTTTTATAAGACATCATCTGTATATTGTATTGTGTGTTCTCCACCCAAAATCTAGTCTTCTGTCACCATATATTTGACCCCCTTTACCCTCTTCATCCTCCCCCCACTCCCCTCTGGTAACCACCATACTGTTGTGTATGTCTATGAGTTTGTTTTGTTTGTTCATTTGTTGCTTTCTGTTTTATATCCCACATATGAGTGAAATCACATGATTCTTGACCTTTTCTGTCTGACATATTTCACTTAACATGATATGCTCAAGATACATCCATGTTGTCACAAATGGCAATATTACATCTTTTTTTATGGCTGAATACTGTGTTTCCCCGAAAATAAGATCTAGCCGGACAATCAGCTCTAATGCATTTTTTGGAGCAAAAATTAATATAAGACCCAGTCTTATTTTAGTATAAGACCAGGTATAATATAATATAATATAATATAATATAATATAATATAATATAATATAATATAATATAGGGTCTTATATAATATAATGTAATATAATATAATACCAGGTCTTAAATTAATTTTTGCTCCGAAAGACGCATTGGAGCTGATTTTCCGACTAGGTCTTATTTTCAGGGAAACACAGTAGTATTTCATTGTATTAATGTACCATATCTTCTTTATCCAATTGTTCGTTGAAGGACACTAGGTTTTTCCATGTCTTGGCTATTGTGAATAATGCTGCAATGAATGTAAGGATATATAACATCTTTACGAATTAAGTGTTTTTAAAGTTTACAAGTAGATACCTGGAAGAGGAATTGCTGGCTCATATGGTAGTGCTATTCTTAATTTTTCGAGGAGCCTCCATACTGTTTTTCATAGAGGCTGCACCAATTTATATTCCCATCAGTATTTTCTCCAAATCCTGTCCAACACTTGTTATTTCTTGTCTTTTTAATAATAGCCATTTTAACAGGTGTAAGTTGTATCTCATTGTAGTTTTGATTTGTATTTCCCTTATAGCTAGTAAAGTTGAGTATCTTTTCGTACATCTGTTGGCCATCTGTATGTCTTCTTGGGAAAAGTGTTTGTTCAAGCCCGATGCCCATTTTTTAAATAAATTGGTTATTTTGTTGAATTGTGTGCGGTTCTTCATATATTTTGAATCTTGGCTCCATATCAGAGGTATTGTTTGCAAATATCTTCTTCCATTCAGTTGGTTGCCTTTTTGTTTTGCTGATGGTTTCTTTTGCTGTGCAGAAACATTTTAGTTTGATGTAGTCCCATTCATTTAATTTTGCTTCTATTTCCTTTGATTTTGGGGTTCACAAAAACCCCTGTGAGACCAAAGTCCATACATTTAGTACCTATGTTTTCTTCTGTGTTTTATTATTTCAGATCTTTTATTCCAGTCTTTAATCCATTTTGTGTTAATTTTTGTACATGGTGTCAGATAGCAATACAGTTTCATTCTTTTACATGTGGCTTTCCGATTTTCCCAACACCATTTATTGAAGAGGATTTCCTTTCTCCATTGTATGTTTTTGGCTCCTTTGTCTAAAATTATTTACCCATAAATGTATGGGTTTTTTCGTCTCTCAGTTGTATTCCAGTGGTCTGTGTGTCTTTTTCTGCCAGTAGCATACTTTTTTGATTATTGTAGTTTTGTAGTATAATTTGAAGTCAGGGAGTGTGATAGCTCTGGCTTTGTTCTTTTCTCAGATTGCTTTGGCTACTCAGAGTCTTTTGTGATTCCATACGAATTCGATGATTTTTGTTCTATTTCTTTGAAAAATGCTATTGGGATTTTGATGGGGATTGCATTAAATCAGTATATTACTTTTAGTAATGTGGCCATTTTAACTATGTGGATTCTTCCAGTCGATGAACACATCGATGAACATATCTTTTCATTTCTTTGTGTTTCTTTCAACAATGTCTTGTAGTTTTCAGTGTATATGCCCTTCACTTCCTTTGTTAAGTTTATTCCTAGGTATTTTTTTGTTGTTGTTGCAATTGCAAATGGGATTGTTTCCTTTATTTCTTTTTCTGATATTTCATTGTTAGTATACAAGAATGCAATAGATTTTTTTTTAACAACTGATAGTCAATTTTATTAAAAAGATTGACTTAAGCATCTGCAATGGTGACTTCAACTTTGACTCCTGGCTCAATACTGATGAACATAAATAATCTGCTTACCAATCTCAGAAGGACTGTGCAAGTCAGTGAGTCGCTTATGGATCCTCATCTGAAAACAATCCCAAGTCTTAGAATCGTCCCCACAGGGAGTTTTCCTTGTAGTGATTCTCAGAGTCTCGGTAGACGTCCAAACTAGTCCCTTTCACTTTGAGATTTTCTTCCTTCGCGCCTGTGATCAAGTCAGCACACACCTTCTCCAAGAATTTTACATTGTGGCTGGTTAGAGTGAATCTAATTCGGTGAATCGCCACCTGTGCTTCCACGGGTGTCTTTCCAGTATCTTTCAAAGGCATGGTTGGGGCGCAGCTTCCTGACTGAATTGTTCCTCAGAGAGACGGAACAGTGTGAGTCAGGAGCAGGAGTGGGCGGCGGAATGAAGCTCCGCTGCAGCTGTGACCGTGTCTTCCTCAAAGAGACAGGAATGCAATAGATTTTTATACATTGATTTTGAATCCTGCAGTTTTTCTATATTTTTAAATTGTTTTTAATAGTCTTTTGGTGGAGTCTTTAGGGTTTTCTATCTATGGAATCACATCATTTGCAAATAGTGACAGTGTTACTTCTTCATTCCCAATTTGGATGCATTTTATTTCTCTTTTTTTTTGCCTGATTGCTCTGGCTAGGACTTCCAGTTCTATGTTGGATATCAGTGGCAATAGTGGGCATCCTTGGCTTGTTCCTGATCATAGAGGAAAAGCTTTCAGTTTTTCATCGATTATGATATTAGCTTAGGGTTTGTCATATATGGCCTTTATTATATTGCAGTACTTTACTTCTATACCCATTTTATTGAGTGTTTGAATGATAAATGGACGTTGTGTCTTGTCAAATGCTTTTTTTGCCTCTATTGATATGATCATATGATTTTCATCTTTCGTTAATAAGGTGTATCATATTGATTGATTTGCATATATTGAATGATTCTTGCATCCCTGAAATGAACCCCACTTGATCGTGATGTATTATCTTTTTAATGTATTGTTCTATTTGATTTGCTAGTATTTTGTTTACGACTTCTGCATCTGTGTTCATCAGAAGTATTTGCCTATAATTTTCTTTTCCTGTTGTCCTTGCCTGGTTTTGGTATCAGAATAATGTTAGCCTTGTAAAATGAATTAGGAAGTATTGCTTGTTCTTCAAATTTTTTTAGAGCAGTTTTAGAAGGATAAGTATTATTAAATCTTCTTTGAATGTTTGGTAGAATTCACAAATGAAGCCATCTGCCTTGAACTTTTGTTTTTTTGGGTGGTTTTGGGTGACTTTTTCAATCCTTAACTGTTGATTAGTCTATTTTGGTTTTCCAGTTCTTCATGGTTTAGTCTAAGAAGGTTATATATTTCTAAGAACTTTTCCATTTCTTCTAGTTTACCAAATTTGGTGGTATGTAACCTTTTGTAGTATTCTTGTATAATACTTTGTATTTCTATGGTAGCTTTTGTAACTTCTCTTTCATTCCTGATTTTATTTATTTGAGTCTTTTTGTCTTTTTTCCTTAGTGAGTCTAGCTAGAGGTTTGTCAATTTTATTTATTTTCAAAGAACCAGCTCTTTGTTTCATGAATTTTTCTGTTGTCTTTTTTATTCTGTATTTTGTTTAATTCTGCTCTAATTTTTCTTATTTTCTTCTACTTTAGGATTCATTTCTTCTTTTTCTAATTCTTTGAGGTGAAGTGTTAGATTGTTTATTTGATTTTTTCTTGTTTCTTGAGATAGGTCTGTAATACTATAATCTTCCCTCTTAGTACCGCTTTTGCTGCATCCAAAATTTTTTGATTTGTCATTTTAATTTGTCTCTATATATCTTTTGATCTTTTATTTCTTCTTTGACTCAATAGTTGTTCAGCAGTATTTTGTTTAATCTCCACATATTTACGGTTTTCCCAGTTTTGTTCTTATGGTTAATTTCGAGTTTGATATTGTTGTGGTCAGAAAATATGCTTGGTATGATTTCAGTCTTTTTAAATTAATTGAGACTAGTGTTGTGCCCCCAACATATGGTCTATCCTTGAGAGTGTTCATGAGCACTTGAGAAGAATGTATATTCTGTTATTTGGGGATAGAAAGGTCTGTAAATGTTATGTCCAATTGATTGAATGTGTCATTTAAGGCCCCTTTAAAAAAAACTTTTATCATATACACACAAAAGAATATTTATAGCATGTTTGATAAACACAAAAGAATATATATATATGTTTTTAACTTGCGAAACAAGGATAAAACAAATGCTTATGAACCCATCACATAGCCTAAGTGCCCTGCTACAAGAGGTAATCACTGTTCTGAATTTTGGATTCATCATTGAGGTCCTTGCTTTTTGAAAAATAGTCTCACTTCATATATAAATAGTCAATGCTTATTTTTGAGTGTTATGAAAATTGTATCATGCTGTATATAGTCATCTATGATTTGTGTGCATTGATTAACATTATGATGGTTCAATTTATTAGATTTTTTTGTGTTGCTGTGGCTTATTTTCACTGCTGTATAATAGTCCATTGGGCAAATCTGCCATAATTTATCCACTTTCCTGATGGACATTTCAGATATTCTAGATTTCTGTGTTTGTTTGCTGTTATGTTTTAAAATACTATGAATATTTGTGTGAAATTTTTTTTATGGTAGATAGTTAGGAATTGGATTGCTATACTGCAGGGTATTACAAAATTTGCTGAAGTGCTACTATAGTGTAATCTAATCCAGCAATTTATAAAAATTCTCATTGTTCTACTTCATCATCAACAACACTCAGTTGTTCCTAATTTTTGCCAAACTGTTGAGTATAAAATTTATTATCTCATTTTAGACTAAATTTGTATTTCCCTAACAATTAATATTAATGAAAGTCAGTATCTTTTCATAGGTTAATTGGCTTCATGTTTTTCTTCTGTTTTCCCTTCCCTTTTGTATTGCAATGTTTACTTCTTACTACATTGACTACTTCTTAGTGATTAGTTGTTTATATGTATTCTGGTTAGTAATCCTTTATTGGTATTAAAAGATGAGTCTCAACCATTTCTAGTAAGTTCCACCCTTGAATATGTAGCAAAGTTAGATTTGGATCTAGCTCTGAAGAAGGTTCTAACTTCAGGTAGGTTGGAGAGTGGCAGAATAGAAAAGTAAATAGCCTGTTAACAATTATGGTCTGAGAGATGCCACTATAGGAGATGCCCCTCTTAATATAACATGTCAGAGATGCTTAAACTAAATTTCTTTAAACTGCATACAGTTTAAACATACAGTTTGTTGAGGGATCAGTAAAATGTTCTGAACATGGTAACTAGATTTTCAATTTCCATCTATATTCTTTCCTCACATTTACCTGCCTGATAACATTTCTATGGTAGACGTATCTTGTTTTTCCTCTTCACCTCCCCTTTCGCAGTTTGTCTTCTACCACTTTGTAAAAGAAAGGCAAACCTGTCACATTCTAAATCTTAGGATGGTACGCTACTTTGGGATGTACAAATCACTGAGGTATCAAATAAAAGGGACAATTTTAGAATGCCTTGCTCCAGAAGGAGTGTTTTCTGAAAAAACAAAGCAAGAAAAATGGAATGGAACAGCTTTTTATTTCATCCGTCTAACAAATATGTAGCAATGCTGCCTTATCTTTCTTACAATTAGAATTGAAAGTAGAATGGTGATCATGGGGGAAAGTATTAACATGTTTTTTATTTGAGTTGAAAAAAGAAGGCAGACTGTAATGACAAAATAAATATAATTTGACTCACTAGTTCAATAACATGACTGCCTTTGCTACTTAGTTTACAGAATACACATTATCCATAAATTAACTGAGATTAAATCTCATTTAAAGTTTTAGTGGAAAAATTTTAAAACATACAAATTACATTGTTTGCAACTGTATACTTCAAGTAAAAAGTTTTAGAAGTCTTTAAAATGTTTAAGGGGAAACTTTTTTTAGTGGGTACATGAGGAAAAATATTGGAAGACCACTGATATGATCAGATAAGGGGATGGCAGAGGCTACAGATTCAGGTTCTTTTCTGAAGGAGATGGCACCAGAGTACCTTTTAAAGAACTTAGGTTTCTAACTGTTGGGGTTTAAGTGATGACTACAACAGGAATTCCCTCCATGGGAAACTTACAGAAGTGCAAAAACTGACACAGAACAAATATACCACATGATGTCCATCAGTGAAAGTGCCATGAGGGGAAAATAAAGCAGGATGAAAGATATAGAGCGTTTGGATACTGTTTTAGATAGAGCACGTAAGGATAGGGCACACAGATTGGTAAGGTGCCATTTGAGCAGACACCTGAGGGAAGTGAAAGAGAGAAAGCCAAGTGATTATCTGGGGAACAGTAAATACCATGACTGAGGCCAGAATGTGTGACTGTAGCATAGGAGTGTGGTGGGCAATGAAGTCTGAAACGTGGGGCTACAGGGCTCTTTAAAGCTGTGCTGTCCTATATGGTAGCCACTGCCTACATGTGGCTATTTAAATTAAATACAATCACAGATTCACTCCATAAGTTACGTTAGCCACATTTCAAATGCTCATTAGTCACTTACATGTGACTAATATCTACTGTATTGGACAGCACAAATATGGAACATTTTCAAAAGCTCTGTTGGGCATTGTTTGGCTCCTGTGGTGCCAGATTTATATTCTAAGTCTGAAGGGAAACCATTCGAAATTTTGAGAACAGTGACATCATCTGGTTTTAAAAGTCACCTTTTTTGCTGTTTAGAAGTATAAGTGGAAGTTGGCCAGGTGAAGAGATGGGTGGGCATTTTAGGTAGAAGTAATACATACAGAGGCTCAAGGGTACCTTTAAGATATGAAAGTTGTAAGTGATCAGTCTTAGCCTATTTTTTTTTTTGGTAATTTTTATTTTGGTCTCCTTTTAAACTTTTTAAGAAGTTACAAGTATGGTACTAGGAACTCCCATATACCACTAATCCAAATTTACCAGTTTATGTTTTGCCCCATTGCTTTATTATCCTCATTTCCCCCATATGTATAAAAGTAATTGTGTGTGTGCATACATTTTCTTTTTTGGGGAGGGCGGTTGGGGATCAATTTGAGAGTGAGATACTGTGCCCTTTATCCTTACATGAATGTGTACTTCCTAAGAAGGACTTTTTTTTTTTTACTTGTTCCTGTAGTTAATCAAAATTATGGAAGTGATCATAGATAGAATTCTATTATATAATCCACAGTACATGTTCAAATTTTATCACTTGTTCCAATATTTTTTATAGCTGTCTCTCCCTCTGACCCACCCCCCAACTCCCACCCTTACACACTCCCCACCCCTTCACTCAAGTCTTGGATACAATCCAGGCACCCCAGGATCATGTATTGAGTTTAGTTGTTATGTCAGTTCAGTTTTCTTTAATCTGAAACACTCTCTGAACCTTTCTTTGTGTTTCTTGACCTTGATATGTTTGAAGAGTACAGAACAGTTATTTTATAGAAACTACCACAGTTTGGGTTTTATAAAAATGTTCCTCATGATTTGCGGTGGGCATTTTGGGCAGGTATACCAATGATTTTGTATCTTCTCAGTTCATCATACGCTAGGTATATGATACTTGTTTGTCTTCTCAAGGGCACATGGGACATTTCCCAAGAGACCATACATTAGATCACAAATTAAGTCTCAATAGGTTAACAAAGATGTATTATACAAAGTGTCTTCTTCGGCTATAATAAGATGAACTTAGAAATAAATAACAAAAGTAAAGGAAATTTTGCCATTTTTTTGGAAATAAACACACACTCTTAAATAATCAATGGATCAAAAAAGAAATCATTAGGGAAATTAGAAAACAGGGATGAATGAAAGCAAAAACAACATTCGAAAACCTATGCAACGTAGTGAAAGCAGTGCAAAGGGAGAAATTTAAAACTATAAATGTTTACAGTGAAAAACAAGAAAGATCTCTAGTCAACAATTTATAACTTAGGAAACGAGAAAAAGAGGAACAAACTAAACCCAAAGCTAACAGAGGAAGGAAGTAACAATTAGAACAGAGATAAAATAGAGAATAGAAAAACAATAGAGAAAATAAATACAACTAAAAGTTGATTCTTTGAAAAGATCATCAAAATTGACAAACCTTCAGCTAGATGGACTGAGGAAAAAAGACTCCAATTAATAAAATCAGAGATAAAAATGGACATTACTCCTAATTTAACACAAATAAAAAGGAGTATAAGAGTACTATGAATAATTGTGTGCCAACAACTTGGATAACCTAGATGAAATGGGAAAAATTTTAGAAACACAAAACTGATCAAGACTAAATCTCGAAAAAATATAAAATCTGAATAGACCTATAACTGATAAGAATATTGAAACAGTAATCAAATGTCTTTTGACAAGAAAAGCCCATTACCTGTTGACTTCACTGGTGAATCCTACCAAACGTTTAAAGAAGAACTAATACCACTTCTCAAACTTTTCCAAAAATCGAAAGAGGAGGGAATACTTCCTAACTCATTCTATGAGGCCCGCATTACACTGATACCAAAGTCAGATAAAGATAATACAAGAACAGAAAATTAAAAGATCAGTATGCCTTATAAATGTTGATGCAAAAATCCTCAACAAAATACTAGCAAACCAAATTCAGCAGCATATTGAAAGGATTATACACCACTACCAGATAGGATTTATTTCTGGAATGCCAGGATAGTTCAACATACGAAAATTGATCAATATACCCCATTAAGTGAATGAAGGAGCTAAAGAACACATAATCCTCTCAATTGATGCAGAACAAGTATTTGACAAAATTCAGTACTCTTTCATGATAAAAACACTCAACAAACTCGGAACAGAATGCAACTACCTGAACATAATGAAAACCATATGAAAAAACCACAGCTAACATCATACTCAGTGGTAAAAAAGACAGAGCTTTTCATCTTAAGATTAGAAAAAATGCAAGAATGCCCACTTTTGCCACTTCTAGTCAATATAGTACTGGAATTTCTAGCCAGGTCAATTAGGCGAGGAAGAGAAATAAAGGCATCCTAATTGGAAAGGAAAAGTATCTCTGTTGGCACACGACATGTAGAAAAACCCAAAGATGTAAAAAAAAACAAAAAACACACACCAAGAATCTGTTATAGCTAATAAATGAATTCAGCAAAGTAGCAGGATACAAAGTCAACACACAAATATGAATTGCATTTCTGTACACTAACAATGAACAATCAATCCAAGAAGGGTATTCCATTTATAATAACATGAAAAAGAATAAGATTCTTAGGAATTAACTAAGGAGGCGAAATACTTATATAATGAAAACTATAAAACATTTCTGAAAGAAATTTAAAAAGATATGAATAAATGGAAGCACATTCTATGTTCATTGATTGGAAGACTTAATATTGAACAATGATGAAATTGCCCAAGCGAACCACAGATGCAATACAATCCCTATCAAAATCCCAATAACATTTTTTTTTTTGGCTAAAATAAAAAACTGTATCCTAGAATTCGTACAGAATCTCAAAGAACCCCAAAGAACCAAACAGTCTTGAAAAAGAACACCAAAGCTGGAGGACTCATTCTAACTGATTTCAAAGCTTGCTACAAAGCTACAGTAATCAAAACATTGTGGTATTGGAATAAAGACAGATATGTAGACCAATGGAATAGAGTAGAGAGTCCAGAAATAAGCCCTCACATACATGGTCAAATGATTTTTGATGAGTGCTTAGACCATTTAATAGGGAAAGGGTTGTCTTTTCAACAAATGGTGTTGGGAAAACTGGATATTCACATCCAAAAGAATGAAGTTGAACCCTTATCTAACACCATATGTAAAAATTTAAGTCAAAATGGAGCAAAGATCTAAATATAAGAATTAAAACTATAGAACTCTTAGATGAAAACATAAGGCTTCCTCACCTTGGATTTGGCAATGACTTCTTGGGTATAATACCAAAAGCACAGGCAACAAAAGAAAAAATAGACAAATTGGACTTAATGAAATTTTTAAAATTTTGTGCAGAATAAAAAGGCAAACCAGAGAATGGGAGAAAATAATCGATATTTACAAATCACATGTCTGATAAGAGATTAATATCTAGAATGTATAGAGAAATAAAACTCAATAGCAACAAAAAACAACTGGATTAAAAAATGGGCAAAGGACTTGAATAGAAATTTCTCCAAAGGAGATATACAAATAGCCAATAAAATAAGCAAATAAAAAGATGCTCAACATCACTGATCATTATGGGAATGTAAATTAAGACCACAGGGAGATAGCACCCCACACCTATTAAGATGGCTTCTATCAAAAAAACAGGAAATAACAAGTGTTGGTGAGAATATGGAGGAATAGGAATCGTTGTGCACTGTTGGTGGGATTGTGAAATGGTGCAGCTGCTATGGAAAACAGTATGGCAATTCCTCAGAAAATTGAAAACAGAATTACCATATAATCTAGCATTTACATTTCTGGGTATATATTCCAAAAAAATAAAATAAAGTTTCAAAAAGATATTTGTACACACATGTTCATAGCAGCATTATTCATTTTAGCTGAAACAGGGAAGCAACTGAAGTGTCCATCCATGGATGAATGGATAAGCAAAATGTGTAGTATAAATACGATCAAATTCATTGTATGTATAATACAAGACAATTAAGCCTTAGAAAGAAAGGTAGTTCTGACATGGGTATAATATGGATGAACCTTGGGAACATGTATGCTAACAGAGATAAGCCAAGCACAATAGGACAAATACTGTATGATTTCACTTATATGAGCCACTTAGTATTGTTATAGAGAACACAAAATGGTTGTCAGGGTCTAGGGAAAGAGGAGAATGGGGTGTTATTTCATGGGTAGATTTTCAGTTTTATAAGGTGAAAAGCACTCTGGACATACTGTAGTGATGGCTGCACATTCTAAATGTATTTAATACTACTAACCTATACATTAAAAAATAGTTAAGATGGTAAATTTTATGTTGTATGTATTTTACCCCAATAAAAAATTACACTGAGCTAAATGAGATTTTATATTTATAGTACATAATAGGTTTTTGGTTTTTGAGGCAGAATTTCATTTTTAAAAGCAGCTATAAGACATAGTTGGGGCCTGGCCTTGTTAATATTTGGAGTTGTGAAACTTGATATTAACATTAATAGTATATCATATTTGTTTTTCATTTCTTATTTTCTACAGTCGTGACAGTGCTTCAGTCTTTTCTTGTCTTTCATGACCTTCTGAAGTGAGCTAATTAGTGATTTTGTACAATGTCCTTCAATTTGGGTTTGTTTGATGATTTCTCTTGATTATGTTGAGAGTATGCATTACTGGGAAGGATACCGCAGAAGCAAGGTGCCCTTCTCGGTACATACTAACCAGGGGTACATGATGTCAGAATGTAATACTGGCGATGTTAACCATGATCAGTTGGCTCAGATGTTGTCTGCTAGGATTTTGTACTACAAATTTACCATTTTTCCCTTTGTAATTGTTAAATATTTTAGGAGAAATACTTTGAGACTATGCTTATTAAACTTTTACCCACTGTTTTTAGCATCCATTGATTTTTCTTCCCTGTGGCAGTTGCTGTTGTGGATTTCTAATGGTGATTTTTATATTTGCCTCATTTCTTCTACATTTATTAATTGTGTTTCTTTTGGTAGGAATAGTTGCCCCTTTCCCCCATTTTAAATTTGTTAGTCAATTTTAGTACAGTCATGCGTCATGTAATGTGGATGTTTTGGGTCAACAATGGACGGAATAGGCAAAGGTGGTCCCATAAGATTATAATGGGGCTGAAAAATTCCTGTCACCTAGTAATGTTGTAGCCATGGAAACGTCATAGTGCAATGCATCACTCACATGTTTATGGTGATGCTGGTATAAACAACCTACTGCATTTCCAGTTGTATAAAGTATGGCACATACAAGTATGTACAGTACATAATACTGGTAATGATAATAACCAACTGTGTTACTGGTTTATGTTAGTATTCTTTTAATCATTATTTTAGAATGCATGCTTTCTACTTATTAAAAAAACAGTTTCCTGTAAAACAGTATGCCATGTTACCCCAGCAACAGCCTCATGTATCTTGTGTTTACTGCATCTCTCAATTGCATCAATTTTTCTTGTGTTTGATTTAATCTTGTATTTTTTTCTTCATGGTCCCTAAGCTTTAGAACAATGATGAAATTGCCTAACAATGCATTTCTCAGAATGCATCCCTGTTGTTGAGTTTTTTTTTTTTTTTTTGGTTAACATTCAGTTGAACTCTACAGATGTATTTTAATTTGAGGGGGGACAATGGGTAAATTTAAAGCCGAATACTGAATAGAATCTGTGAACTCAATTCTCTGTTTGGTGCCTTATATATTTTACTTTATAAGGTTTACTTTTGTATGGGTCTTATTTTTGTTATTTGTGAAGTAATTTTTTGTAAGAATTCATGTGATTAGATGATTTTTTCTCATATCAATTATCTCAAGTTATAAGTTGGGGGAATCTAATGAAAGTATATTTTGGGTTAATATATAGTTTTAAATTTTATAATTTAATAACTACTTTGGAATGAAAACATACCTTTTTTTTTTTTTTCCTTCTTAGGCTTGAAAAGGAATACACTACAATAAAAACTAAAGAAATGGAAGAGCAAGTTGAAATTAAAGTAAGCTTCTCAGGACTTTTAAAAGTGCTGAACATAAATTGATTGAAGTCAGTTATTTGGCCATAGATGTTAGGTTATGTTAATATATTTGTTACCTACCTGTATTACATTTAGCAGTGATGTTTGTATTTATTTATTGATACATTTATTTGCCATCCCACGAATTATAGTTAAAAACAGATATTTCAAAAACCAGAACAATGTGACTAGAGTGGTTTTCATTCTACTGTAAAAGAGTGCAGCTTTTCCCTTTTTCTAGGTATGTTGGTAGGTTATCAGAAGAAAATACTTCCACGGGAAACATAATTATCATTCCATTTAAGCATATTTTTAAAAGTTGCAGAGAAGATAATTACAGTGTGCTGAGACTAACAGCAGTATAGTCTAAGGTAGACCAAACAGCAAATCATTGCACTAGAACTCACTATGGCTGTCTTGGGGATGCAGGAAGCTTGGGCTAATTCAACTTTTCATCACTCAGTAAAGGTTATACTTTTGAACTACTCTCCAGAGAAATGGGTAGATTTTAAACTTAAAGGACATATAAATTCCTATGTGTACCTTAAAATTCTTATTCGTTCTGCCTGTAAGGCCAGAAATTCTTAAGTTGGGGATTTTTGGTATTGTTTGAGCTTAGAGTTAAGGAAAGTTGTATTGGCTTTATGCTGGTGTTTCAGGACGGGGATGATGAGTAGGAGCATGAGTTAGTGAGGGAACTCTGGCTGAGCCAATTCCTTATTTCTTAATTCCCCCATCCCCCCCCCCCAAAAAAAAAAAGGAAACAAAAATAAAACAATTGTTATTGAGTGACTCCATTTTTTTTTTTAACTCTTTGTTTGGGTGTATCTGTCTGAATTTTGATTTGGACCTGGCAAGACATTAGATGACCACCTTATTCACAATTAATTAGCCCTGTATTAGTTCAGCCTTGCTACAAAATACCACTATATTACTCACACCCTACAGGTCCTTTTTACAAGGGAATGGGTTCTGTTCGTACTCCTTGCTGCGGTCCTCCTCAGAAGCCTCCTGGGAGACTATTTTTCTATGTGACTGACCTCTCTCTCATCAACTCTGTCTCCCTTCTCTAGATGTTTATTTCCATCTGTCACCTATTCCTATTAATTGGAAATAAATACTTCTACATTTTTCAGAGAGAGAAAGAGAGAGAGGCAGACAGACAGAAAGAAAAGATCCTTGTGGATGTTTTTCCTTCCTTTTTAAAATTTCTGTCACCCAACTGCTGCTCTACCATTTGCTTTTCTTTTAGGTACCATGAGTAAGGGTAATATTAAATCATACCCTCCACTTCAACCTACTGAAAGTAAAAAGTACGTCATCCTGATGAGTGGGGAGAGAGTATGGGTTATCGCATACCAGGAATATTCGGAACTGCAAATCAAGAATCTGAGGATGGGGAAGCCATCCTGTTCAATTCTCCATGCAAAGTTATTGGGGGGAAAAAAAACAAAACAAAACTCAAGTCTATGAACAATTCTTGCTCTTGAAGAAGTTTCTGCTAAAATTAAGTCACATGAATGTAGGAATAGCAAAAGGCCTTTTCAAAAAGATCTTTAGCAGATTTTAGTCTTTATTTGCAGTTTTTTCCAAATTTTGGTTTTTGTGGAAAGTTATGGTTCACTTACTTTACAAAATACTTTTGCGTGCCAGCTCCATGTGTTGTAGGTAAAAACAGATGGCATAAAGTTATTTATAGAGAAGAATCGGGGGGAAAACAGAAAGATAAAAATATTAGTGGGACATATCAGGTAAATAAATATGCTGATCTCAAAGGTAGTGTGTTCCTTTTATAACATCTTATTTCCACATAGTTCTGTCTTACGCTTGTACCTTTTTATCTCTTTCTTCAATCCTCCTTCCTGCTCCAAACACAAAGCCAAAACAATTTGTGTGACTGCACTTTTTTTCTCTTTAAGTTTAGGTATGTCTGGTTTTTCACTTGGACCTAGCAACTCATGTCAGTTATAATCAGATGACTACCTTGTTTATAGGATCAGCCATGATCAAATGACCACCTTATTTACAAGCAATTAACCATGTATTATTTGATATGCCACTTCCTTATTCACTCTCCTCCCTTCCCCCCAAGGTCCCTTTTACAATGGAGTCAGTTCTCTTAAACTAGTACTTTCTTGCCTTAGTTCTCAAAAGCTTTCAGGCACAGTGTTGTACAGTTCTTTACATACGCACATAGTATGATCATCAATTATTTGACGTTTTAATACAGAAGTGAAAAAAAAAATCAGCCTTTGATGTTATACAATGTATTTAAGGTTTCCATTGTTGTCACTTTAATTAAAATTCTAAGACCTTTGGTTTGGTGACCTTTTATTGTAAGAATTGTATCTGTTGGTCAGCTCCCTGACCAAGACGTGACTTTTTAGTATTTTCCACCCCTTCTCTAAAAGTGTTATAGGAAGATTTTAATAATAGTGCTTTCATATGGAGAATCTTACATTTTACTGTATGAAATTTTTTGTTAATCGAAACATCTTTATCAGTATCTTCTTCCAATCTATTGATATTACACCTGAGGGGGAGGAGGTAAGAAATATTAAAATTTTAGCTTATGTTAAGGTAATCCACAAATCTTTAAAAAAGAAAAACCTTTATCCCCCACTCTATTTAAGACGAACATAAGAACTGATAATCTAGTATTTATGTATAAATTAATGCTTTGGGGCATAGAGATCTAAAGCCCTGAAAATGGTAGGTGTTAGAAATTCTAACTGGTTTTTAGTCAGGAATTAAATATTTTTTATTTCAAAAATTACGAAATATTTCAGATATGCTAAAAAACAGAGAATATAAAAGTACTTGTACATCCACTGCCTGGCCTATAAAAAAGAAATCATGACAAATATTATCTAAATCATCCAGTAATTATCTTTAGCAATCAATGTGAGGTATTAGTATTGACACTCACATTTATTCAACACTTAATATATGAAGGACCATCATACATTATTTTCTCCTTTTATCCATGCAATAGTATTATGAAAGGTTTCTTATCATCTTTTCATGAAGAATCTAAGCTTCAGAGAGCTCAAATAATATGCTAATGGTCGCATTGCTAGAAAACAGTGAAAGTCAAGGATTTGAACTCAGATTTGTGTGTGTTATTTTAAGGCCATATGTGTTCAGTGTATATGCTGTGCAGCGTTCTAAGAGAGACTAATATATTGGTAATGTGAGAAGGATTTGGATGCCCATTTCACTGTGGCATTCTGAACTTTTCATTAAAAAACTAATGGCTGCATAATAATGTCCAGAGGGGTTGCATGCAGTAGCATAATTTATTTCATAAGTCATTCATTCATTTAACAGATATTTATAGTGTCTACTTACATGTCCAAGTACTATTCTAAGCATTTGAGATGTGTTTATGAAAACAAACTAATTCCTGCCTTCATGGAGTTTACATTCTAGTACAGAAGTCAGACAATAAACAGTAAAGTAAAATGTAGAGTATTTAGGCGATGATAAGGGTTAAACAGGAGAACAAAATACCTTAAGGAAGGGAAAACAAAAAGGTGTTGTTTGGATTGAAAATTTAGGGAAGTTGACCAGGTTACTTTTGAATGAAGACCTGAAGGAAGCAAGAGAGCTAGATATACAGGTATCTGGAAGGGGAGCAGAATCTGGTTGGGAGTGTGCCTGATGAGAAATAGCTAGGAGGCCATTATGGATGGGACAACATGAGTGACCAGGAAAGTGATAGGAGGTAAGGTGTTGCCCATGTTGTCCTCAAGAACACTCTCCACTCCAAATTATTTGCAGTTTCCCAATCTCACCATGCTCCCTTACTTACCGCCCTTCTTTCCTGGGATTCTCTTTCGTAACCTCTCCTTGTTATTCTGCATATCTCAACCAGTATCTTTCAGGAATCAGCTGAAGCTTCACCTTCTGTGTAAAGCCTAAGCTGGCTACCCCATCCCAATAAAATTGACCATTTTACTTTTACACTCAGCTTAGTTCAATTGATTATACCTATTTGTTTTCAAGTCTATCCTGCCTGGCTACACTATGAGCGCCCTGAGGTGGCACCTGTGTCTTATCTTTTCGTTTCTTGAAACTGAGTCTCATGTTCCAGCACTTAAATATGTTTGTTGAATGCATAATGCTCAAAGTTCTCTGCTCTGTTCTGTATAGTCTCCTGGGTAGAACAACTCAGTTCTACTTTTTTCAGCAGTGAGGAAGTTCAGAGAATGGAATGGAAGGATTCTGGAAACTCAAAGTCCAACACTAGTTTTGAGACAAATTTTTATCATGGTGGAACAAATTCTTTGTGTGTGAAAATTCAGTGGAAGAAAAAAAAGGATATTGCACATTGCAGATAATTTAGGGTGTTGTTGACCATGTGAATGAAGACTTTGGCTTTAACTCTGATTAGCAATCGGAGATTTTAGTATAGGAGCACAAGATCTGACCTAAGTTTTTAGTGGATCCTTCTGGCTCCTGTGTTGAGAGTAGATTGCTGGAGGCAAAAACTAGAGAAGCAGGGAGACTACGAACAAGGCTAATGAAGTAATACAGGCAAGAGATGATGGTGGCTTGGACTGGGGTAGTAATAAGTGATTGGATTCTGTAGAGATTTTAACAGTAAAGCTGGCTGAATGTGGCGGTACGAGGGAGACAGGAATCAAGCCTTCTGGCCAGAGCAAAACGGAGTTCCCATTCCAAGATGGGGAAGACCACAGGAGCATCTGGTTTGGGGAGGAATACGAGGAGCCTAATTTTGCATATTTTAAATCTGAGATTCCTAGGAGATGTTTAAGTAGCCCCTTGAATATTTAGAATTGGAGTTAAAAGAGGATAGGCTCAATAGAAATATAAATTTGGCAGCACTTGACACAATGATAATATTAAAGCCATGAGAGTGGATGAGAGTACCTGGAGAATGAGTGTAGATAAAATAGAGAAGAAAGTTCAAGAATTGAGCCTGAGTGTAAACCAACATTTAATAAGTCAGGCAGAAAAAACTGAGAGCCATATGACTTCACTCATTTGTGGCATATAAAACTGACAGCAAGAAACGAACAAGACAAACAAAAAAATCAGTAAACACAACAGTTCAGTGGTTACAAGGGGGTAAAGGGGGTCAAATAGATGATGCTGGAAGGAGAACTGACTTGGTTGTGAACAGACAATACAATATGTAGATGATATATTACAGAAATGTACACTTGAAACCCGTATGATTTTACTAACCAATGTTACCCCAACAAATTTAATAAAGATAAAAAAGTGAAAATAAAGATAAAGGTTGAGAAGATGAGGATAAAGCAACAGAGCACGAGAATACCAGAGAAAAGAGTGAAAGGTGATTTATGTTGTTTTGTTTTTCTTTTTTTAAGGTAGAAAGAAGTACAAGTACATAAAAACATGTTTTTATGGTAATAATTAAGTAGGAAAAACTAATGATGTATGAATGACAAGATAATTGCTGGAGTCAGGAGGGTATGGGATTTAGTGCATGAATAGGAGACTTAACTTGGTTTAACAAGGAGTTAATGCACAATAACAGGAGAGAAAACAAAATATATGAGCAAAAAGAGGTAAAATATAAGATGTGATTGTGAGAGTTTGTGAAATTCTCTCCTGATTGCTTCAGTTTTTTCCAGTGAAATCGTAAGCAAGACCAGGTTAGAGCGTTGCTGGTTTGAAGAGGAATTAATTATAAAACAGTGATCTAAGAGAGGAGAAGGAATGGACTAAGCAAATACTGTTTGTTGCTAGGATGCATTGAGTCCAAATGAATTTAGTGATTATTAATTTAAATAAGAATCATGGTTGTATTTCTCTTTGGTCATATTTGCATAGGTACAGACACAGAGTTGTCAGTATGTTGGCTCAGAATAGTAGTTTCACCAGGAAGTATATACTAACTACTTAGAAACAGATGGGGGAGGGAGGATAAAAGCAAGGGAAAGTCTATAATGATTAGAAATTAAACTTAGTAAGGAGAGAAGCAAGGAGTGAGGAACAATGAAAAGTTGATGGGCAACCTGGATTTTCCCTATGAGAAGGATTGTTGAGCTTGGGTTATGTCATAAAATAAGTAAGTAGGAGAGAATAGGAGATGAGAGTTGAAGAGTGGTTGTTTAAAACCAAGATTTCCCTATTTTAGGATATTTGTTTCTTGCTTTTTTCATTACAAATATGCTTATAGTTAGCATCTTGTATATAAAGTTTTTTGGCACCTTGAATTTCCTTAGCCAGTTGTAAAAAGTAGAATTACTGAATTATAGGATATCAGCATTTGTAAGGTGTTTATATGTACTAAGTAAATTTTCTACAGAATATTTCCAGAGTATATCCTTCTTAGCAGTGAGATTCCATTTCACTAATACTTTGCCAACATTAGGTATTTCCTTCTTGCTCTCATTCTGTTTCGTTTTTTCTTTTCTAGTTTGGTAGGTCAAAAAAATTCTCTTATATTTATTTTTAAGTGTGCATATCTATTGGTGTTTCTTTTTGTGGCTTTCACTTAAAAGTTTAGAAAACACTTTTAATTAGTTCCAGATCAATGTGATTAAAGAGAAAGATACTAAAAAGTTAGTGAGAAATTGGTTGTGATAGATTTTCGTCATTAACTTTCCTATTTATCAGCAATAAACATTACAAAAGTATCTTTGAAGAGGTTTCATTTAAAATAAAAATAAAAGCATACCTAAGAATAACCTAAATGAAAAGTAGAATAGAACCTAAGAAATAAACACTGAAAAACTTTGCATACAGTCATTTTAAAAAGATGAATAAAAGGTAAAGGCAAAATAACCACATGTTGTGTAAACATGAATTTCCCCACAAAATGCACATTAACAAATCCAGGCAAATTTAATTCCCTGCAGTATTCCAGAGAAATGAAAAATCTAAATAATAATTAAATACCTAGACAAAAATAATAAAACAATATTGCCTAACTTTAAAAATATAAGCAATGCTGATCTATAACCAAGTGTTTGGTATGTATTAAATGCTGTGCTAGCTCATTGAATTCTTCTGATATCACTGTAGGTGTTATTACTCGAATTTTCCAGGTGAGGAAATGGAGATTCTAAGACATTGAATGACATGCACCGGTGTTAATTGTACAATGAGGATTTGAACCTAAACCTGCGTAACTTCAAAACCCAGTCTCTTAACTAATTTAATACACTGGTAGTTAAAGTTTGGGGAGAATAAAACAATATAACAAAGGGAGAAATTAGTTCTACCAAATATAAAAAGGCATTACAAAGTTTTACCAAAATACTATGATACTAGTCCAAAAAAAGACAGAAACACTTGAAATTTAATAGGTAACCAACCCTGAAATAGTCCTTACTAACTGAAAAAGTCTTATAGTTATCAGTTCATGATGAAGTGGCTATCATACAAATGAGGAATTGATGACTTATTTAAAAAGTAGTAGTATTAAGACACTTGAGTAGATGTTTGAGGAAAAATCAATTTAGATTTTTATTTATAACAAAATTTCAGAAGATTTAAAGGGGATGGGAAAGGAGATCCAGGTGAGTGTTTTTCTAAATTTTATTAGCATTATTTCTATTGTAACATTAACTTTATTCACTTAATTTTAATTGTCTGGTTGAACTTACCTTTCTAAATCTTTTAAGATAAATAAAATGTTATAATTTTTTGGAGGAAGTATGTTAAGAACATTTGAGAATCACATTTGTTTCTTTGGCTTTCTAGACTTTAATAGCATTTAATAATTGCTTATTTGTGTAGACCACCATGCTATTTTATAGTCTGAGATCATACATTTCCAATCATCTAAATGTGTTTTAGTGAATAAAACAAGGAAATCTAATTTGCAGAATATCTTTGTAATAACTCTGTAAAAAGTAGAATTGCTAATTATAGGATTTATTTGTTCTAATTTGTGGTCCACTTAGTAAGATACAATAATTCAGAATCTTTTATTTCCTTTGTCTGAGACTTTATGTGTTACATAAACTACATTTTAGTCTTTACTGGCAAGATATTAGACTGAATAGATAGAATTTCCTGAGGAAGACATTTTTTAGTAGGAATTTATAGGAAGGTAGGGTTGGAATAAGGCTGAACTGAGCTGTGAAGAAAACTGGTACAAAAAGGTAGTGGTTTTGAAATTAGAGTGATACCAAAATGAAGGGACAAACTTTAGTGGATTCTAAAATGAAAAGATAATTTATATAGGAGATTAATATGAAATTATATTGGTGAAATATGCAAAAAGATTTTTTTAATGTAGCGTGCTTTAGTTTTAATATTTAATAGCAGTAATTTGACAGGGTTTTGGGAATTGGGCATTGAACGATTAGGTGAAGATTTTTTTTTTAATCTAGTTTTTACTTTCTGAACTATGAAAAAATGCTAGAAATTGGAGCTTTTAATTTTCTTATGTTTAGAACAATTCATGAACGATTCATTTGATGAAAACTGTATTTTCAGAATGTAAGGAGTTTTGCAACTTGGCATATTATGTAACACGTTATAAATGGAAGCTGGTTTAGTTCTAAACTGACAATTGGATATTTATCCTATGAGCAGGCATTTTTCAGATTTCTTGTTTATGTGATAGATATTTGAATACTATTTATGTAGATAGGCTTTATAGGAGATAAATGAGTTAAAAATCTTTTCTATTTAATGGAGATGTTAAGACATACAAGGTCAGGCAATTAAGTTTGCGAACTCATCCTACTAGAAAAAGTGCTACATACCTCATTGCTGAATATCACTATGGTCACCTTCGAAGTACTCCACTAAGGCAACTATGCACCGACACCAGTGCCTAGTTCACCCTTCAAAGCAATTTTGGAATGGCCATCTTTTTCTGGAATGGCCCTCAGAGCTGTCATCGTATTACTCTTGATGTCCTGAATATCATCAAAATGTCTTCCTTTCAGTGATTCCTTCATCTTCAGGTAAAGAAAGAAGTCATTGGGGGCCAGATCAAGTGATTAGGAAGGGTGTTCCAATACAGTTATTTGTTTACTGGCTAAAAACTTCCTCACAGACAGTGCCGTGTGAGTTGGTGCATTGTCATGATGCAAGAGCTGTGAATTGTTGGTGAAAAGTTCAGGTCGTCTAACTTTTTCACGCAGCCTTTTCAGCACTTCCAAACAGTAAACTTGGTTAACTGTCCAGTTGGTACAAATTCAAAATGAATAATCCCTCTGATATCGTAAAAGGTTAGCAACATCGTTGCAAAAAGTTTGCGAACTTAATTGTCAGACCATGTAGGAATATAAGAAAATGTAGTGTTGATTATGAGTCATTATGATAGGTATAGAAAGAAGGGTTATTTTTGTTTGTACTGTAGCTTATATTTAAAATTCAATCACAGCTGGAATGATAAATGTCATTTCCTTTGTCATGTATTTCTTACTCTGAACCTTTAAGAATTTGACAAATGAAAATTTGTTCATTCCTTAGACTCTTTTCTTATTTATAAAACATGGTACATTTTTAAGTACTATGATTTAGGTATCATTTTTATGTCTCAGGAATGCTTGCAAACCTTATTTTGTTTGTATGTTTCTTTTTTCTTTCTTTTTTTGCAGAGGTTACGCACAGAAAATAGGCTTTTAAAACAGCGCATCGAAACATTAGAAAAAGTAAGTAAATTACTACTTGTGCAATTTCCTGTTGAATGTACAGTATATTGTTTTTCTATTTCACATAAAAGCTGATGAAATCTAGCACAGATGTCTCCAAAGTTGTAGTATTGACTGCTTAACTTGCCTAACCTACTACTTAGCTATATAACTTGTCATTAATAAAAATTGATCACTACTAAGTTCTTGAACT